>NC_090923.1:897518414-898768414 GCF_040938575.1 Ambystoma mexicanum | reverse complement strand
GGGACAGGAAGTAGTACTTGCATACTCATCTGAGTAGGGGCAGTAGGTGCTACTTGTATATTCATTTGCCCCATTACAGATCCACTGCAGAAGAAGAGTTGCTGGAGAAGAGAGTTGGTGAAGCTAGGTTTTGGTGTAAAATATTTTGGTCCAGTGCAGAAGTCCTCTCATTGCACAGGGTGCAGATGGGATGCAACAATAACAGTCCAAGTAGTAGAAGTGTTTCTTGGAGTTCAAACATTCACCTGTTACTGTTTGTGTGGCATTTTAAGGTATTTAGAAGCAACACGTTGCATAGCCTGAAAGCTGCTGGTTCTCTTCTTGTATTGTCCTCTAACCTTTCCTTCTGTGTTTGTACATACTGGCAGCAAGACTGATGGCAACGATCTCAAAAGCTTGTGATTGGAAGGTCCTGCCTAGTCATTGAGGTTTACATCAAGCTTATTTTTCTCTCTCTCTCTCTTTCTCTCGCTCTCTCTATTAAATGAAAGCCCAATAAAAGTGGTATTAGGGCAGGGCTCCTCCATAAGAAGGGTATTGGCTGATTACAGATTAAGGCAGGGTCTCCTCATGTCTGGCCCTTAGGTTTGTGTTTTCCTCCAGGCTTCAGGACGTATCCCCACGTTTTACGAGGTAATGGAGAAGGCCCTTCATATTTAAGGGACATTCAGGCTTGGAAGGTTCTCTAGGTTACAATCACATGGTTGCATCCATTCAAGCTTTCTGACAGCTAACGTATCGGTGGGGCCCCACATTCAACGTTTGCAGCACTTTTCTCCGGCTTTCTCACTGATACATTGCTCATTCTTAGAGGGAGGCAGACCCAATGGCCATATCTGGCCACTTCTGAATACCATTACATTTCTCAGAAGAACAATGCAGTACTAGGTTTTACATAGATAACCAGATGATCACGTTCATTTACAAACACCTCACCCAAACACAGCTTCCAGACACTATAAATTTAAGAAATCTCACTCAGCTTCCACTCACCATTAAACGCTCCCTTTCCACAAGAAATATTTGCCATCTAGTCCATAGCATTGCATACAAAAATACATCGACAATCCCATCAACCTGCACATGCTTGATGCAATATTCAGTACAGACACCTGGCTCACACATGACACATCCTTGATATCCCCATCCTCTTGGGAAAGCATAAAGCACATCCCTTCAAGCACCAGACACGAAAGGGCCTCGTAGTCACCCACAGGGCTCTGCGGCCCTGCACTCTCAATGTAATCCAATCTAATCCAACTCTTTATAATAAACCTCCCACACACCTTCACATAGACAGCCATCTTTCATCTCATTGAAAGACAACCGGCAATTGAAAAATCCTTCCTTAAGAAAATTACTGCCCTCACTACAACTTCTGCCTTTAACAATATCAACAACATGTTTCTTAGTAACTTTAAACTTCCAGGAAATCCATCTACTAGGAAAACGAACAAAGCACTCCTCAATCTCCTCTGCCACCCTGACTACTGCAACACACATTTCTGACAAAACACATACAAAAGGGAGCACATTCATTTTGTAATTCACCAAAAAATGTACATCAAGCATCCACGTCAAAATACCACTGGAAAGAACAGATAATCATATCATCACAATTATCATACAGCCAATTCCATTCATTAGAAATATCCAAGTGAAACCCACCAAATGTCTGTTATGATGTAGATAGCTATTATGATGGATATAGTTCCACATTCCTGTGTACACGCATTCGTGTATGGTTCTGGAATCCCGATTCCAGAACCGTACACGAAGCGGAACGGCTGTTAAAGGTTGGCCCACCTGGGGACTTCACCTTACAATAAACCAACATATAATCTGAATTCCATGAGGTGACAAACTCTTCATTATTTACAAGGTCCTTCAAGAATTGCACCATCTATACTCTAGAGAAAGATGTCATCAACCTAGATTTCACTTCACGACCCATTCAAAAGTGTACACAGCTCGACTCTCTCCACTCCAACAGCATCAGAACTCAAGCTTCATACAAATTGGGAACCAAGAAATCTCCATGCTGTTATTCACAGGAGCTCAAAGACATGAGGTGTATCATCTACAATGACACATTTTTTCCAAATAAACATGATTAGACTCCTCTACAGGTCCACGAAAACCACTACCTCATTTCACCGCACAATACCCCAAGACGGTCTGCTCTTAAGGCAATCACCCCCAAAGAACTGGCCGAGCATCCTCACCGTCCTCATGGAAACATTTGAAAACAGTGATGTCTTTGCAGCAGCCAACTAAAAACCCCACACAAATGTCATACCGAAAGCCCTCCTCAACTTCTATGCCTCATTCATCCAAGGTATCTTCCCGAGTTACACAAAACAGGACAGATCCTCCAATTGATGAAGATACCCACACTCAATCCAGACTGTGGGTTCATCATCAGAAAAATAATCACGAAAGAAGGCACCATACAACTGCAAGAAAGAATCAATCAACACAACCTTCTACAAGAATACTACTCTGACTTCCTGCGGAAGTAGAACGCAATTGAAGTAATCAGCAAAACCCTCCATAACATGGATCCCAATAACCATTGCCCATTAGTCATCCTTATACATTTCTCTGCAGCATTATACATTTTCCCCCACACAGCACTGATCAACATTATATCAATACATATGTCCTTCAATGGATTTCCTCTTGCCTGAAACATTATTGTCCTGATGTACATGAGTACCAGCAGTGGCCAGAGAGGAACTCTTAGACACCCATTCACTACCTCATCATCTGCAATCTGTATAAGAAGCCACTGAGATACCCCATCACTGACTATGAAATAAAGATCCATCAGTACACCATTGTCACTTTCAGGTCACCTTCAGGTACAGATCTGTGTTATCAGTCTCTCTCTCTCTCTCGCACGCACGCACGCACACACACACACACCCACCCCCCCCCCACACACATAGCAAAATGTGACTTTAGAAATGTCATCCAAATCGTGTTTTTTCCCACGTAGGGCCTGATTCATGGAAATTTTCCTATGGGATTGTGCCATTATAAAACACGTCCATGAATTAGGCCCCTAATGTGTTATGAGACCAATCTGATTGGAATCACCAATGCCTCACCTGTCTAAATGAAGAGCATTCCTCGTGCTCTATCCTGAGTAATCTATGAAAATCGCATGATTATATGACAGATCTGTATTAAATGACCCTCCATGTTTGCATCATCTTCAAGACCTCCTGTATTTCCTACAAGGCAATGATAACAATTGCTGCCGACTACATGGATGAAACATCGCCATCTGTGGAAGCTGAAGACCGAAGCCATGACATTACAAAACTGAAATGTAAAGGAAAAAATAACAAAAATATTCTCCAACTGCAACGTGAGACTTTAGAATAACGTTCTACCCTATATCTGTCTAGCCCCCTCACTCCTGCATTACGAAAAGGAAGTGAAAATGCACCTCTTAAAAGAAAAGCTCATCATTCCGGATTCTCGCGATAATCCCAATCTCGCACGACATTGCTGCTACTTCGACATTACTCTCCTGCACATCCCCTCGGTGCTCCACCCATTTGTGCACATGCAGTCCTCCATGTGCTGTGCTCCATTGCAATCCAGCTAGGCTTTTGCTATATAAAACACAACCCAGGCCCATACATAAATATGCACAAATACATGGACATAAGGGAGTACCTGGCATGAACAGATATCCCAAAGCAGGCAAACTGGACCTTTGAAGAGATGTTCACCCCTTCAACTTGGACTAAACAGAAGAGTAATTTGAAGGCACCACAATGTTCAATAGAATAAAGTAAGCCTTAAACAACAACATGATTACCCAAGTATGTAAATATGGTCAATGGCAGTATAGGCTTGTAGTCCAAGTTTGGAGGATACGTGGAACAATATCAAGGGCAGGTCAGTTTTGCGTAAATTATGAACTCAACTAATAAAACATATTTTAAACATATTTTGGAAGTGGTATCTGACCCCAGACAGACTAAATAAGATGTTCTCATCCTTACCTCGCACATGCTGGGGTGATTGCCAAGAAAGATGACCCATGTTTCATATGCACACACATCCATTTATTCTGGAGTGAGGTTGTGAGGATTTCGCCCATACGCACGGGGAGGGTGCGCTCGCCTGGGCTTTTTTTGAAGTTTTGTAATTAAAGTGAATAATGGGAGATCAACCTCAGAAAATGTGTGGAACTAATCTGCACACATTTTCCTATGCTGACAGCACAATAAACACATAGTCAAGCGCACTCCTTGGGGGACACAGCCTTCAGGCGCAGTCTTCCCTGTCATGTTCACCTGGAATGTGACAGCCATGGGTACTTCAAAGCATCTCAAGAAGGGGGAAGGCAACACCTTCCTCTGGCCATGGCCAGCCTAATTAAGTATAAAAGGCTCCATAGATCGGCCCTGTTCTATTGTAGTTCTATTGTAGTGGTGGCAGCGCATACTGATGAGATTTAATAGAAGCAGTCCTGCGAAGGGGCTTTTTCACACAACACAAGGGACAGGAAACACCAACACCTCTTTGATATGCAATGTGTCAACTTGAAGCTATCTCCCACTACTCTGTATGAAGGGCAGTGAATGGCATGTCTGGGGAAACTTTTTACAGTAGGCAACCTCTGCCACGCACCCACACCCATATTGGACAACACTCCTGATTCAAGTACCCAACCCCATAGCCCCACAACACCTCTTAAGGCTGCACTGATCAACACTAGGTCACTCACGGCTCACGCACTTGACTTGGCTGACCTCATTACAACCCACGACGTGGACTTCATAGCCGTTACTGAAACCTGGCTCCACGCTGCTTCAGGTCCTCTTCTATCCCTAGCTATCCCTGAAGGCTACACTATTATTGGAAGTAACCGTAACACTGATCAAACCAAAGGAGGTGGCGTTGCCATTATACAAAAAACCTCGATCAATCTCCGCCTCACTGCTCCCTGCCAAATCACCTCAGCCGAACTACTCACAGCTAAGCTAGCCATCACCCCGAACCGGACTATTACACTCCACATCTTTACAGACCTCCTGGGCCATTATCCACGTTTGCTGAGGCCCTCACCCACATCCTCACTGACAACACTAAGACTAAGTCTCAAATCATTGTATTAGGTGATTTCAATCTAGGCTACCAAGACCCTAATGATGCCCCTGCCCACGATGTCAACAACCTACTACTTAACCTAGGCTTCACACAACAGGTCATCATGCCAACTCACTCCAAGGGCAGGATTCTAGACTGGATAGCTGACTTAAATTGTGACACTAATATTGAATCCAATCAACCATGCACATGGACAGACCACCACCTTATCACCTTCAGCATCCCAACTGGAATCATCCACTCTAGTCCCAATTTTGCACCTGCCACCACCACAAGAAATAAGCGCAACATAACCTGCGCCAAATTACTCCCACTCATCTTCCCTGCTCTCAATGATCTCTCATCCTCTTGCTCTGATCCTACAGTCTTGGTAGACTCGTACAATCAGACTATGCCGAAAGCCCTTGATCCTATCGTGCCTGCTAAACTCAGAAAACCTAAACCTCGGGCCCACCTCAACTCTTGGTTCACACCATAGATGAGAACCTTACGCAAGGAAAAAAGGACCCTTGAAGCACCTGGAAAAGCAATCCAATGGAAGCCAACAAAGCAAGTACTGCCTTAGCCACTCTAAATTACAAAGAAGCCATCCTTCAGGCTAAAAAAGAGACATACAACAAACGCATTGAACTAGCCCAATCTAACACCAAGGAGCTATTCAAAATCTTAAAAGAACTGGAATCCCCTGCCACCCCACCAGATACCTGTTCCAAAGATAGCACCTGGTGTGCTAACATTCAAAAGACCCTCCTTGGAAAAATCGTCACCCTCCAAACTAAAATCAACGACAAATAAAATAGTCTGCAGTCCAGCCTGCAACACAAAACTCCCCAGGTCAATACCAACTCCAACACAGAATCATTGAAACCATTCAGTTTCTCACTCCTTTTCATCACTGAAGTTGAACACATTATCAACAACCTCATCCTTCCAATTGCCAGGGGGACCTATGCTCTGCTGCCATCATTAAGGAGGCTTCGCATAATCTAGCACCTTTCATCACTACACTCATAAACTCCTCTTTTAGTTCTGGGATTATCCCGGACAACCTCAAAGATGCCTGGGTCATTCCTCCCCTTAAAAAACCTACCTTGGACACTAACATACCTACCAACTACAGACCGATCACTACGGTCCCTTTCCTCTTAAAAATTCTTGACCGTGCTGCATACCTGCAGATCCAAGATTATCTGGAAACCAATAATCTCCTGGGACTGAGGCAATCTGGTTTACGCCCGTGCTACGGTACGGAAACTGCTCTCTTAGACCTTAAAACTCAGATTGAAGACCTAAAAGATAAGGGTAAATTGGCCCTCCTACTCTATTAGAACTCTCCGCGGCCTTCGATTTAGTAAACCACCAAATCCTTTGCCGTCACCTCAAAACTGCCGCCCACTTCTCAGACAAAGCTACAGCCTGGATTACCTCCTTCCTGGATAATAGATCCATGAGCGTCTTCTCCCCCAATGCCACCGCTGAACCCTCACCAGTCACTTGTGGAGTCCCTCAAGGCTCATGTGTGTCCCGACACTATACAATGTGTTTACAAAACCCCTTTTTGACATCTTGGATTATCTGGGTATCACCTATATTAACTACGTCGATGACACCCAGATACTTATCCCCATCACAGGTGACTACAAAACCGATTCTCTAGCCATCAACCCCATTTATCAAGTCATCCATGCCTGGATGGCCTAGCACGAACTGTGCTTGAATGATGAAAAGACTGAGCTCCTCATCCTTGGCTCCCACCAAAGACTCAGTGAACTAGACTCTTCGTTCAAATCTTTCACCATTGACGGTAACACCATCAAAGTGGCCAAGGAAACAAAAACGCTTGGAATCTACATCGACTCCACTCTCTCATTATCCAGGCAAACTAACGCAGTATCATCGGCTGCATCTTACACCTGCAAGCTTATCACAGCATGCCACCCCTTCCTATCACCAGCCAACTGCACCATTCTAGTCAGGACCTTGGTCCTATCTAAAATCGATTATTACAAAGCCCTCTATTTGGGTACCAACCAATGCAATATTAAATAACTACAAATCATCCAAAATAATGCCATTACAGCGGCTCTAAACATTCCTAGGAACCTCCATATCTCTGACTCCAGACGGAGGCTTTGCTGGCTCTCCGTCTCCCAAAGAGTCTCTCTTAAAGCACTCGTGCTCACACACAAAAGCCTCGCTAACCAAGCCCCTGGCTATCTAGCCAACAGATTTATACTACATACCGCTTCAAGACCACTCAGAAGTGCCCAAACCAACTGCCTCTCTATCCCGCACTTCAACCTCCAGAGATCTGGTGGACGTAGCTTCCCTGTCCTAGCAGCAAAGCTACCTAACCCTCTCAGAGTTGAATCCTCCTTCCCAGCCTTCAAGCGCAAAGCCAAAGTCTGGCTGTCCGGCCAAGACTTGCAGTGACTCTGCTCCTATGTCCCCACAGTCATAATAATAGCGTTATCAACTTACTGTTATAACCTGTTTTTGTACATCTGTATATTTCCTGTATAACCTGTATATTTTGTTCAAATGCTTTGTCTATACTCACTACATTGGTCTGTACTATGTCTGAATCTAAGTGATGCGCCCGGATGCCCTTGGGCCTGGTGCGCTATATAAATAAATAAAATACAAATACAAATGCAAGGAGACCCCCTTTCAGAGGGAAGAAGTATGTGAATTGGTGGAGACAGAAAGTCTGTTCTCGCCACAAACTTCAAGGGAGAGCTGCGCTTTGATAAGGAGCCACAGAGAGCTCAATTAACCAGAGACACTTTGATCAACAACAGACAGGAAGATGGGTGTGACTTAGTAGTACATGTTGTCACCCCTTACCTTTCCTGTTGCAAAGCACTCTGGTCATGACCTCACGCATAACAGAAGATTGTTGGTGGGGACCCAGGATTGGATCAATAAGGTAGCCTTAGCCTGCACCAATCACTGTGGCCCATTTGGCCTTAAAAGGGGGTTGAGACACTCTTTTGGCAGATCATCCAATTACTTTGAAAGGAGTAAGAAAAAGGGCTCATTTGGACCCTGGCTGAAGGTACAGTCTGCTTTACAGTTTCCGCCAGTTAAAGAAGGCCAGGATTTCCAAGAGGCAAGCAAGATTCCTCCCCTAAACATCTCCCAGGGAATAGAGGGAGATACCGGCTTAGAGCTCCAGAACAGGTACCTAGCCACCACACAGCGTTCCCTGCTAGGTTCTGCCAGAAAGCTTCCTAGGTGGGATGTTCCAGAGAGTCTCTGAACAAAGGACAAGATGGTTGCCTGCAAACACTCTCCTCAACTTTGTGTTGCTCGCCTTAAAGGATGACACGAGCCCTGTATGGAAGATAGGAGGAGTGCCACGACAAGCATCAACCAGCGTCTTTTAAGTACATTTTCGAGACAGACGAGTCCTCCAACCGAGTCCGGCTGAACCACTGACTGTTGTAATTCTGCAGTCACTAAAGCCATTCGAGACGCCTCGACCAGCGTTCCAGATCTGCCTACCAGTATTGAGACGATTCTTAACCCCCGAGCCACTGTGTAGGCCAGCCTGCAGCCACCCGTCCAGCCTTGCTTGCCGAACTGTCTGCCGCCTGATACCCACAGCTGTCTACCGTGTTGAACTCTGTCGCAGGAGCTGCAAAGCATCCTGGAACCGACTTCACGCTGTCGAGCATCAAGATCATCTCAAGCACCAGGTACATTGTGGTTCTGCCCCCCTGGTCCTTCTACGAAGGCCCCTAGTGACATTTACGACGCCTTGCTCCCTTGATGCTGAAACCAAATAACCTTAAACAGTTAAGACTGATTGCTTAACCGACTACCCTTTTGTAAGTATCCAGAGTGCATCCCTTTCCTTCGTGAAACTGTCCATCCTTTGTGTTCCTTTACAGTGTGGGTTGTATTTTGGAGTGTGCTAGAACTGTCTGTTGTAATAATAATAAAGGAGATATTTGTATACAGCCTTGACTAGACAGTCCTTTTTATCATTGGGTAATAACTGTATTTTCTCTGTGTTGTAACTAACCAAGGATCCACGACCTTGCAGAGGTAAGCCTGCTGCTCCGTCCACATTACCAAAACTGGACAAGGAGGTTTATAATTTACTTGTGTTTCCAATCTGTTCGGATCCCTTCTGGTGAACTAGAGGTGGAGGGACTGATTGATGGTTTAGAAACCGATATTCATCCCGGGACCATTGGTGCCCCGGAAGTTGATTCGTCAGAGAGGTACTCCGCAAATTCAAAGAAATCGTACAAGTGGAATTCCCATGCAATCCCCTTCTGCTACTAACGGGAGATGCAGATATGAAGGCAGGATACCTTCTCGGGGAACAAAGGGCACATTCATAACCCATCTATAGATGGCTGTGCAAAGGACAAAGTCTGCTGAACCTCTGCACCTTTGACCCTGCTGGACTGGCCGAAGGCAGGTTAGTGAACTTAAGGGCAGGGGTGGACTGTGAAACACATGCTTTTCAAATTGGCCCCATATTACACATTGTGTGCAAACCCAACCCTGCAAAGTAGAGTTTGGGGCGCGGCGGCCCCCCACAAGAACCTTTGGGAAAAACAGGAGCCCTTCATAGAGCCTGTGCATGCAAGCAAACCTTTAACGCAGAAACATCAATTGTTGGGAGTTTAAAAGCTAAAACACTTTGCTAATAACCTTTACCTGGTTCAAATGTATCTCGTTATTGTGCAGCTAATCCCTCGGATCAAGTTTCATTTTGCGGCGGGAAGGGGGGCAGTTGCAATGGATTGTCATCCTCGTGAAATTCCTATATGCCCTGATCGTCTCACTTTTATTTTGTTAATGCTTACGTATTGTGCTGGCTGACCATCTAGCGACACGATGTATTCTGTTGGCATGCTATTTATTGATTTAAGATTGCATGTTCTGTTGATACATTGAATCGTTTTCACGATAAACTATATAATTACAAAATAAGAATGAAAAAAAGCACACTTTAGGCAGTGATCGAAGTGAGCGGGAACGATCGGGAGCGTTGTGCCACTACTCTTATTTTTTTCTGTTTACCATTCCTCTACTTTTTATGATCATATTCACCATTCTATGCAGAGGATTTGTCCATTCATGTGCCTGTTGAAGTGTAAAGTTCTAATTGGAGCCTTAAATAGTCACTTAGACTATTGCAATGCCCCGGATGCAATACCTTGTCACTATTTGCACTATGCTTCCACCTACCCTCTCCCCTGAGGAGACCACAGTTCCACTACTTTGTTCGGTACACTTCTGCCACTGACTTTAGGCAGGGCGAGATGAAAGTCGCAATGCCCTTAAGTGTTACGAAAATCCCTTTGTCATGTGTGAGCCCTGAGGGACATCTGTACGAAATAAAGACAAGGAACTGTCACAGAGCTCTCCTGGTGCGCATGACACCGCAAGATGGCCACAGAGGTAGCGCAGTTTAAATAAAGTAACACTTTAATGGGAATGACATAGATACAATGCTTCATGCACGCACAGCGCATTGGCAGTAAACATTTCCAGTAACCGACAAAGGAACAAATGCAGAAAAAACCTGCTGCTCACAGCCGGGTGCGAGAAGCCACCTGCATGCTGCGCCCTGCCACCAGCACGGCCTCCACACAGGTCCTTTGGTTCACAGAGAGGGGGCCTGCATACGGGTGGGCGGAATGCCAGGTTCGAGGTCTTGCTACCCATTGTAGGTCTTCAGCACCCATATGCGTGGATCTCCTCCAACATCAGCGGTGATGGTGTACGAGGCGAGCACGTACAGGGATATTTTTGGGCTCCTTTACTGGAGTCCATCTCTCATTGGTCTTGCCTCATACCTGTGCAACGAACGGATTTATGCCACTTTTAAAACCATAACGTTCCAAGTTTTGATGGCTGACAGGAATTCAATGCACCACTCTTCATAGCTACAAGCTACAGGCTGGGTGGATCTGTTTAACTCCTCTCTGGGCTTTAGGTGCCGTGCTCACTGAGGGCCCTAATCTCTTTATTTTATTTTATTAATGTTGCATGGTTAAAACAAAGAAATGTAACCTTTAACACTTGAAAGAGAAGAAATGATCACATTTTTAAAATCATAAAAGCCGAAATACAAAACATAAGAAGATTGAATAAGATCAATTATACATTTCAAAAGACACTAGTCAACAACTTTTACCCAGCAATTTCACTACACAAAGCAAGCACCAGACAACACTCACGCAAAATGTAGCCATTACAGGGTGGAAGGGGGGCAAAGGGGGAACGCAAAGTGTTTCCCCCGGGGTGATTTTTGGCACCGCACAGGCCAGCGAGCTGGAAGAGTAAGTTATATGGATAGGACTGCATCGACGGGGGCGCAGGTTTGGCCCCTGATGCAGTGGTGGAGAGGAGTAATGAAGAAAAGGGCCTGCATGGACGGGGTGCACTAGGGCACCTGATGCAGGTAGGAAACATGGGGCAATGGACGCAAGGAGCTGAAAGATTAAGTATATGGAGTGGACTGCATGGACGGTGGCGCAGGTTTGTCCCCTGGTGCAGTGGCGGAGAGGAGTAATGAGGAAAAGGGCCTGCATGGACGGGGATGCACGTGGGCCCCCGGTGCAGGGTGGGCAAAACGGGGCCATAATAGGAAGGTGAGGGAAGGTGGGGTGCAAGGGTGAACAGGAGGGTAATAGGATGGGTGTTAAAGGTGCAAAGTATAGGGGGACAGGTAGGGGAGGACCGGGGGTGTTTACGTAGAGGGAATAAGGAGATGGCCAGGTGAGGATGGGTTGCCTGAGGAAGGTGTCAGTACCGGTGGGGGAAAGGTGGAGGAGTGTGGAACTCATTGATTTAGGATGGGTAAGGCGCCTAAAGGTGGCTGGTTGGGCTTATCGGTTGATAAGGTGAAAACTTTAGGACGGTGGAGGTCTGGGAAGTACAAATGGTATGTTAGTGCTTGGGTGAAGGGGCTGTTTGAAATATGGTCAGGGGTCTATGGGACGGCAGAATGTGGTGGGGTGGTCGTGAATGGAAAGTGACGTAATTTCTTTTTCAGATGCTGCGCGGAGGTCGGTGGAGATGCCGCAGATTTGGTTTGTGTGCCACTCTATTGTTAAGTGGGCGTGGAAGGAGGCAGAAAAAAGGGTCTTTGGCAGGCAATTGGGTTGCAGCTTCAAAGTGGCATTGGTAAAATGGTCCGGTTTAGGGGGGTTTCGCTGGGATCAGCTGCTGCCTATGTTGGCGGGGTTGAGAGAACGCTATGGGTCCCCAGAGGGGGTGATTATTCATGAAGGGGAAAATGACCTGGTAAGAGATACAGGTGTGGCTCTTCTTAGAAAATGAAAAGGTATTTTGGTATGGATCTAGGAAATGTGGCCCCAAGCATGTGTAGTTTGGACTAAGTTGTTGCCGCAGAGAGTTTTGAGGGGAGCGAGAAGTGAGGGACCAATAGAGAGGGCAAGGAAGGGAATACATGGAGAGTTGGAAAAATGTTGTGCCTCGGCGGCGGTAAAGGTTTTGGAACACAGAGAAATCGTTTATGAAGGCTTCATGACCTTCAGAGAGGATGGTGTCCATTTGTCAGTTTTTGGGAATAGTTATTAGTTGGCGGATTTGACCTTGCAGGTGGAAGAGATAGTAAGGAGTGGGGAGTAGAAAGAAATGGTAGGGGTGGGGCAGAAAGAACACCTCAGTGGAGTGTTTTTCTGTTGCCGGGGGCATGGCCCCTTTAGATGTGGGGGCAGGGAAGCACAATGAGGGAATAGCGTGGGAAAGGTTGGGGGTGGGGCTGTTTGCACAAACGGGCTACCCAGGGGGAACAGGTATTGAACCTGGAGGGGCATGGCCCCGGGGAGAAAGCAGGGTGCCTTGTGAAGTGGGAAGGAGACGGTAGGGACCAAGGGTTAGTTAGGGAGGAAGTGGAACTATTTAATTATTTATTTGTTGGGAAAAATAAAAGTGTTGAATTATTAATTGGTTGTTAAAATATTTTGTTAGTATGTAAGGCCATGGGAGCCAGGTAAGCGGTTATGTGTAAGCTTTGGCCTGTCACGTTAAAGAGACCTTTTACACTATAAGTGAGTAACAGTTGTGTCGGTCGATAGATAATTCAAGCTTCAAAGCTTTTAAGAAGCCTGTTACCACTACAACTCTGGATGTAGTATGCCCAGCCAGGCAGGTTTTACAAACCAAGTCTTCCTCACCCAAAGGCGACCAAGCCCAAGAATCCACCTTAGGCCTTGTGCCGCAGGGCACGAAACCAAGAGATGTTTGAGGGTTTCACATTGTTCTTTATCATTGCAAAATCTGCACACAGCTTGCTCAGAAGACAACACACCGTATCTGACTAAGATCTGTTTAGTTGACACAAGATTCCAACGGAAATGCAGAAAGAGGCGCTCAGTACTCTTGGCTGGGTAAAGGGTGCCCAGCATTTTATGGTCCGCGTGCAGGGGTCCCATTGAGGCATATGCATGCATATCCTCTGTTGTGGTAATCCAATCAGATTTATTTAGGAATAGTTTAACATTAGTTGGATTTCCTATTAGTTCACTTAGTGAAAAAATGTTAGTACGATCACAGGCAAACTCATGAAGATCTACCACTAACCTGCAACCTCTCTCCACCAACGCTGTCTTACTATCTGCAAACAAAGAAACTTCACTAGGGCACATGATCTTCCTTAGAAGGGATAGACATTTCCATTGTGCTATTAGCTTCATTTAGATGATACCCAACTCATATAAGGAACCCAGCCTTGGTTACGAAGTACCCTCCTCCTTAATCAGGACCTCAAGAAGGGGCAAATTATCTAAGATGGATAAAGCATACACTTCAATTCCATATAGAATCTTGGGAACAACTTTCCCCTCATAATATCGAACGGACTGTAATAAAGAACATTTGCCATAGTGGGCATCTACCCTAGATAGTTGAAAAGCAAGGGCAGAGGGACGACTTTTTAACCTGCATCTCGGGCACCCTGTGTGGGGTCCCCATGACTTTAACCGGCACCCGGAGGACATGCGCACAGTTTCACGCAAAGCATTTATTTTCCGGTCAAACTGCATGCAAAGCCCTGTGAACCGTCCCTGTGCCCCGCTAGGCTGTGGATGCACACCTCAAAGTGTGATTGGAATGCCGTCTTCATGCACGCACCCCTAAATCCGACATGCAAACTCACCTGCAGAGTTGCAATTCCCCCGCCAGTCCATACGCCTGCTTCCAGGTGGCAGAGATTTCGAGGGAACTGCATGGGCATTTCGCATGCGAGAGGTTGCGTGGTCGCATCCATGAATACGCTTCGTTATGCGCATTTGTGTGCATGCTATGGACTGCCTGAGGTCCATCCCTCATAATACCCACTTTCTGGCTTGCTGTTCCCCATTTTGCGTGTTCTGCCCCCTATTCCGGCCCCTACGCAGGCCTCGCCCACACACTGCGTGGATCTCGCGCAAGGAGCTGGGCCGCTCGCAGAGACATGCCGAGCCTGCGCAAACTCCATGCAAGTCCCAGAAAAGTCCTGCGCAGTTCGTTCCATGAATCAACGAGCAGTGTTTCACACACAGTTTGACGCTCAAGTTCCAGATTTTACATGCAAATAATTCTCTGAATCAGGCTCCTAGAATACTAAGAATAGCATAGATGTAAAGGTCTTACAACTTGGACTGTGGGTGTGACAGGGCTGGGGACCCGGCTCTGTCAAGGGAGGGAATCCCCCCAAAAGCACAGTGCTTGTGTGTGTGCTGGGGGACCCCCTCCCTTTGCTTACCTGCATTGATGGTGCCTCCAGTGTCACAGACCACCAGCAGAGCCAAGCCACAGCGGGAGCTAGCGGGGAGGAGACACCGCAGGCAGGTCACCACAGCTTCTGGTATACTGCACGGTACGATGTGCACGGCACACCAGCATGTCTAGGACGTGGTCCGGCAGCCCTGCAGCCAGGGAGCACTGACTGGGACAATACCGGTCGCTGCCGGCAGAAACTGAAATAAACCCACTAAACCACGATGGAATTTGTTTAAAAAAGAAAAGGCTCCCCAGCAAGACCTGTGGATCTTGCGTAGTCAGTACAGCCTCCATGGAAGAATTGCAGCAAAAAGGGTGGGTCTTACTAGCTTTTATAAGCCCTGAGAAGCTCTCCCATTGCCTTTCCCTTATCAAACCCCCTGAGCCAGGTAAGCAATTGGACAGGGTAAGTACCCAATCCTGGGAGGGGTGGGGTATTTAAGGAGTGTCCAAGTGTGGGTTAGTTGGGTGAGGACAGGAGGTGGTGGGTTATTTAAGGAGTGTCCAAGTGTGGGTTAGTTGGGTGAGGACAGGAGGAGGTGGAGGGCATCTGAGAGACCAGTGGAGGCGCGATCGATTGGAGTGTGGAGGCTATTGTTAAGAATGGGGTCTGTGGAGCGTCTGTGTGAGAGGAGGAGAGTGTAAGTAATAGAGGTAGAGTATGAGTAGAGGCGTACTGGAGTAGTGGTAGAGGTGGTGGTAGTAAATGGAAGTAAGTAAAGTAGGCAGTCAGAGTAGCGAGGGAAGGAGATAGGTGGTAGTTGAGTACAGTTGATGAATTTGTAGCGCGCTTACCACAGACTTAACTGCATCCTAGCGCGGTTAACACTCAAGAAAACCTGTTCACACAAGGTAAATAATTGTTCTAGCCCAATGACACTCCAAAAAAAGGTTAAGAGAACAAATGTGTCTTAAGGTCTAGCAGAAGAGTACAAGGGAGGAGATACTTAAAATGTTTGAGGGCAGTAGGTTCCATCGTCTGTGTCCATAAAATGAAAATCGCCTATCGCCCCTATGAATAAATCTAGATGGTGGGATAATTAATGATGTTTGTCGGAAGATCGTAAGAGATGTCTTGCCTCATAACAAACCACCTTACATGACAGATATCCTGACATAAGATTGTTTATGTATTTAGAACCCATACAGACAATTTTAAATTCAATCATCTTTGACATTTCTTTTTTAGTAACCATTAATATTTTTAAATAAGTATACAGATGCTTAGTTATTCGTCATGTAGTGTAGGCAGTGTGGTGAATCGACTCACACAGATAACATATCTCTGATACACTGTGCCAGTGAAGGGATAGGAGCAGCTGATCAAGCTGGCAACATGTAGCGAGATGCAGGGCCAGTATGGAGAGAGCAAAAACACTTCTGAGCTGCAGAACAAATACCCCAGCTGCCCTCAGCACTGAATAAAAGCACAGCTGAAATAGCACAGTGGTAGAACTGATACCTCCCATGTAGAAGACCAGGGTTCAATTCTACATTAAGGATTGTGGGTCAATGTAATCTAAATTTCTGAAATAACATCTACAACATCACAAAGACATGGGAAAAGTACATAAAACCTGCTTCCAGAAAGCAAGAGGAACACAGAAAGACATACCTACCATCTACCCAGGAGGAGCAAACAAGATAAAATGGAGCAGAGCTCTTATATAGGAGAGTTAATTGGGATTCCGAATTGACTCAACTGTGACCAATAAGGGATGACTTACCCTGGGAGGATATGATGTAGCATTACTTGAATGGTGAAGCTGGACAGTTCAGCCAATCAGTAGTCGGCTAAGGGAGAAATTACTGAATAAAAGGAGAGCCAGCTCAGTTGCAAGTTGTCTTAGCATCGGACTGGTCCCCGTCTTGCTGGTTAATGGTGTGAAGCAATTGCAGACAGGATATAGTAGACATACATGATGGGTTCCCTGCCATTTCACAGACAGTAATTACTTTGTGGGAATTTACCACAAAGGAAATTACTTTGAATTCTTTCATTGACATTTCCTTTTTAATTTGTTGGGTCCCCCATGATTCCCCTCCCCCTTCATTACTGCTCCTGCCCCCAAAGCCCTTGTTAGGGAGAATGCTCATAAATGTGCTAATTCCCACCAACTTAGAGACCCCCAGCAACTTTGCTGGATTTTGAGGACTTGATTTTTTTACCTGGAGGGAATGTGACCCTTTTCCCCACTCTCTCATGTGTTTTAAAATGTGTTTTGCTCTTGTGTTTCTTTTGGTTATGGAGTCTAACCAACTCCATAGGCATCAACTTTTCATTTGTGTCGCACAGCACCCTCAGTGCAGTGGCACGCGGAAACCTTTTTAGGTTTTCCCAAGGTTTAAATACCTTTGTTTCCCAGAGTAAGTAAAGTGAAATTGACTTTACTAGTCTTTAAAATTCCTAGACCTGGCACACCCTATCCCTATCTTTCAATAGAGTGCTGGAGGGGTTACCTAGTATCCCCTGTGTCTAGAAACTCATTTAGCAGTCAAATGCTACCATTTCCTCTCAGAATGGCTGGTGGCAGTGGTTTTACAAAGAACTACCATGATTTTTCCCGACCGTGAACACCGGTAGGGTTAAATCGGGGGAGCCATGTTTTTCAAGATGGCGTCCGAGCCCCCTCTGTAAAAACAGGTCCCGGTCTTCTTTTTTCGCCATTTCTTTGTGGAGAGGCCCTTCAAGAGTTTTGCTCTGTGTGCCAAACCTAGTTTGGTTCCTTTGTTCATTCGCCTTTGGCGGGCTTCAGGAGTGAAGACCGCCTCTGGTGACCCGAGTGTCTTGGGTGGGCAGGAAGTGAGGGAGGTGCCCAAAACTCCCTGTGCTTAGTCTCCTAGGAGACCCAAATGCACTCTGTGGTGACTGGCTGGCTGACTGTCCGGCAAGGACAGCCACTCTGCTAGGTGAGTGACAGCTAGGCTGGAATGAATGGGAGAGAACTGAATAAAAGGTGAGTCTCTTGGATTGGAAGGCAGAGTCAACCACTGGAACGAAAGAACCGAATACAAGATTGAAGAGGACGGCTGCTGCAACTCCTGGACCGTTGGTTTGCCCAATGAAGACCCGCTGCAGGTTCGAATCGCCAAGTTCACCTCGACAGAGAAGCCCTGCAAGGACGACTTCTCCCTTTGAGTTGGTGGGACCAATCAACTCGACAGTAAGCCACCTGGATGCCAACCTCAGAGCTGGTTGCCTTTTCTTAGAGTGCTGCAGGAATCTGAATAACCAGGGAGAGGAACACTAGCTTGTTTGCATTACTATAGCTACCGGAATTGAAGTTTGCCAAGTGCCAGCTTTTGGACCTGTCCATGTGCAGTGCAGGAGTCACCCGATGTCCTCCCTCTTGTCCCCACGACTGAGGCACAGGGACAGCAATATCTGCAGCAACTGCCAGGAACAGAAGTCTTCAGCTGCTTCTTTTTCTTCATTTGTAAGGTACTGTGAAATCAAAATGAGAGTACTTCCGTCTCACAGTGAAAGTGCTTGAAACGTTCGCAACTCGCAGGCCTAATCAGCTTGTGACCCAACATATGATTCTTCTTTTTACAAACTACTTCCAAGAACTTTTGCAGAGACTTTTCCGTTTATCTACCAGAACTGCTTTATCCTATCCAAAACTTTAGCCCATTGACTTTGGCCTAGCCTATTGAATTGAATTCACTCTTCTGGTGAACTCAAAGTATTTGCACTGTCTAAGAATAATTATAACCTTCCATGTTCTAATAATCTTTGCCTTTTTACTCATCTTGAAAAAGTATTTCTGAAATAGTATCGAAGTATATTTGTGTGTGATTACATTGCCTCCTTCTTATGAATGTTTTATAACTGACAGATAAATAAATTAATAAGTATTTATCAAAGAAACCTTGAGTGTAAGAGTTTACTTGAACGCTTGTGATTGTAGACCTCTGTGTAAACATCATTACTGCTCACATTCTCCTCTTGATATAAGCATGGCTGCTCAGCTCCGCTACCAAAATTGTGTAGTACAGACCTATACCAAAGGTTGGTTTTGCTTACACCTGTAGTCCTAGTTGTGTGTAGTTGCCCCAAAGGGTACTGCATACAAACTTTGCCTAACACCCCTCCTCACCTCATTTTTAGCCTCTACCCCACAATTCCCTATACATTTAGATAAAAATTGGATGTAATTACTTTGTGGTAAATTACTATGAAATAATTACTGTCAGGGAAACAACAGGATACCAAATGATTTTGATTATAAGGTGTGCATCAAATGTTTACATTAGGGTATTTTTCCAACCTGTGAAAAACTGAAACATAACCTTTTATTCCATGTATGCCTTAGGCAATGCAATTGGCCAGTTTCATTGAGGAAAGATTTCTGTAGAAAAAAGAAAACTGTTCATTTTGATTTTGAATCAAATAAAATGGCTAAATACAATTTTTGGTGAGCTCTTTTAGAATTGATAACCAATCAAAAGGGTAAAACCTAGGAATCTTCGTACTAGTTCTGTTGGAAATGGTTGCACACTTCTCATACTGATGGTTTCTTTAATGAAGAAAGTTACCATCAAAAAGCTGGTACAACTTGTACATGGACAGGAGAAGTTTGAATGCTCAAAGTGGCATTATCAAGAAGAAGAAACATGTATCAAGACAACAGGGTGACTCTGGTGCTACTGAACTGTTAATTAAGGAACCTTTATTACAGTGGGCGTGCACACTAAATGCAATATTTGGCAACAGTCCTGTACACATCCGAAGCTCCTCCTTTCTTGATTGCACAAAACCAATAGCTCGAAAAAGAAGAGAAGAATGCTTCAAAAAGTAGATCAGTGGCAAATACAAGAGTTTACTGGTGTAGCCATATATTAATGCAGCAGTAAGTTTCATCACATTGGTATGTCAGCTGTACATCAAAATAGTTTGTGTCACTTTCGTACAAATCAGTATTTTTGCAAAACACCAGCTCTTTTACTAGCATTTGCTAATAAAGTGTTGACACCTGGATCTGTGATTGAACTGAAACATGCTTCAGACTATTTCTGTTCAGATTCATCCAGTCAAATGTTGAAGAATGAGATGCAAATGACATGCTTTCAAATGATGTCGATCTACAATCATTTGGAAAGGCTGTCTTTGAATCTCTTGCCACTCACAAGCCAGACAAGGGGCCTCATTCCGAGATTGGAGGTAGTCATGGCGCTATTTGCGCCATGACTGCCTCCAATAACGGTACTGGCACTGGTCTCATTCAATGGGGATTTATTGGTGTAGTCCGACCTTTGCAGGACCGGTAAGTCCCCATTGAAAGAACCATTCCCCATTCTCATTTCAGCCCCCATAGGGCTCCATGGGAATGGGGAAGTAGCAATTTGCGGTACCGTTATTGCCTCTGATTTCCCTTAACGGGTCCCGTTCATAATGCCTGGTCAAACCAGGCGTTAAAGGAGGGACCCGCTAAGGGAACTCGTAGCAGGGCGGTAAGGGATTACCGGTACCGGTCTCCTTAACGGTGCCCGGTATCCCTTACCGCCCTACTCGTAATGAGGCCCAAGGCTTATGTGTCTTGTCATCGTACACTTTACGTGACACAAGTACTGAAAATCGATATTTCATGAATGGTGCATGAAAAACACAGTTCCTGCATTTTTCCATGGTTCAGTACAAAAAAAGAATACATTTTCTACTTACAGTATGAAAGTGAGTTTTCCACTCTTTGGTATTCAGTGGTCCATGCACTGAGGTTTGGTACTTGTTTCCAGAATGTCACTGAAAGTGAGATCATGCAAAAGGTTGAAAGACAAGGAGGAGGGCTTGCACACAAAGATCACAAATGCATCTGCCAGCCGGTATAGAACTCGGGGTTGCAGTACTCTTATGTGTGTTGTCACTGCACACTTTACGTGACACAAGTACTGAAAGTCGATATTTCATGAATGGTGCATGAAAAACACTGTGCTTGAATTTTCTGGTGGAGGATCCGTTTGGCCTCAGTGAAGCTCAAGCAATGAACAAGTATTGCTTAAGTAGCTTTAAAAAAGGGTTCTATGCTTTCTGAAGCATTTTGAATAATATGGATATTTGTGCTTTTCCTCCAGCTCTTGAATATGTTTGAGGTAATTGTATCGCAAACAACTCATCCATTTCAGGCATTGAGGCTTAAGACAACCAGAATCATTACGAGTTGGGCAGACTAGAAGTGGTGGTAGCTGTGTTGGTCCTCATTAATTTGGAGTCCATAGGACGCGTTGGGGGATTTTGGTAGAATTACCGCCGGTGGAATTATCGGTGCAGTAATTCTGCTGATTTTGCTGTTTTTTCAGCGGAAAGTGGGATGATTTGGGTAAATCACCTAACCCAGGGCCAAACCCGTAATATGACAGAACGGGAAAAGTGGCAGTAATTCCGTTACTGTCACTTTTTCTCCACACTGCCATACTCGTAATGAGCCCCAAAGTCTTCTGAGCTACCAATTAAACAGCTTGTACAGGATGTGAAGGGCAAAAGTGGCGCATGTGCAAATGGAATTGAATGAAAATATTGCTCGTCTGGGTGCCTTGTAACAGGTGGATTATTCTTCTTATCGCCTTAATGAATGGTGTTCTTACTAAATTAAAAACATGTGGCAGCAACTTATTGATCCTTGGTCGGTGACGACAGCATTGGAATATTTGACAGATTGAAAAGGACTTTGATCTTCTTGTCATTGCCGACTATGGAAGTTACAGGTCACTTTCAGCATGTTTCTGAAGCTGTGGCTACTAACCTATATGAGCACTACACCATCCATCCATTGAATTCTCTGGGGGTGATGGGTGATGCATTTGAAATGTACCAGACCTGGCAGGTGAAAAGTGCACCATCAGGCTATGGGAAAAGAGCTTAGTAGCTCAATTATTCCTAGTGAGATTCCCCCATTGGAAAAGTACATTAATTTATAAACATCTCTCAACTATTTCAGCATCAGTAGTGTTGTACACTGACGTTTTCTGGAGATCCATGGTGCAGCACAACAAAATTATACATTTTCTACTTACAGTATGAAATTGAGTTTTCCACTCTTTGCTAGTCAGCGGTCCATACACTGAGGTTTGGTACTTCTTTCCAGAATGTCACTGAAAGTGAGATCATACAAATGGGTGAAAGACAAGGAGGAGGGCTTGGACATTAAGATCACAAATGCACCTGCCAGCCTATATGGAACTCTGGGTTGCCGCCTTCAGGGGTAGGGTGCATGCAGTGCAATATGGGATATCCCACCCGGTTTGTAACTCTGAGCTTTGCAGGGCATGGGTGATCTGACAGATGTTATCTGTGAACGGAACCCTGACAAACCTGGGTTAGAGCGTAGGACAACAGGTGAACCCTGTTCTTGTGTCACACATCTTTCCGCGTTTCTTAGCTTTGCTCCTCTTTAACTTTAACAAAGACAGTTCACCTTTGGCTGATTACATTTTCATGGTGGAAAGATTGTTCGGCAGATGCCTGTATTTAAATGGGGAAACATGTAAAAGGTTTCTCAGTTTGGAAATTGTTAGCTCCAGTGCTGCATGGGAAAGACCTCAAACCAGGGCCTCCCCCTCCAACATTGTTACTAATGGAACATTCCAAGCTGCCTGACAGGAAGAGTTTCTGAGGAGAGAACGTTTTTGACAGTTGGTGGCTGAGGCAAAACTGACTGACTGGGAGAGTGTTCCCTTTGGAAACCATCTCAGGGTTGAAGGGAGTACCCATAACCTAGTTAGCCATGGTCAGCAGCAGTCTGGCTAGTGAGAAACCTGCGAGCAGTAAGAAAAAAACAGCAGCTTGTGGCAGTTTGGCAACACATTACTTTATGGCCAACTGCTCCTTGTGCAGAGTAAAGGTCCCCAGGTCCTCGCCCTGGTGGGTTTGGCAAAAGCCGTAGTTTTTGCACACTCTTGATTAATACTCTACTCAATTATTTTTACCATATCAAGATGTTTGCTATATTCTTCTACTGATCCCCGCATATGGGTTGGCTGCTGAGGTCACCTAACCTATATCCTGGCTCCCAGACCGATTTATAGCTGAGACAACTGTGCCTCAGTGCAGTGCACTCATTTTCTGTGCTGCAGTGGTATGCAGGAGGCAAGTTCACATATGTCCGTCTAGTACTGCGGCAGACTAGGGTCCACAATAATGCTGAAAACGTACTGCAGCCTCTCTCTTCACCGACACAGGGTTTCAGAGATATGTTATCTGTGTGAGTCGATTCACCACATGCCTACAAGACATGACGAATAAATAAGCATCTGGTATACTTATTTAAAAATATTAAAGGTTACTAAAAAAGAAATGTCAAAGATTATTGATTTTTAAATCCTCTGTATGGGTTCTAAATACATAAACAATCTTGTGTCAGGATATCTGTTAAGTAAGGTGGTTTGTTATGAAGACAGACATCTCTTACGATCTTACGACAAACACCTTTTAGTTATCACACCATCTAGATTTATTCCTAGGGGCGATAGGTGCTTTTCGATGTATGGACCCAGACGATGGAACCTTTGAAGTATCTCCTCCTTTGCACTCTTCTGCTAGACTATAAGACACATTTGCCCTCTTAACCTTCTTTTGGAGTGTCATTAGGCTAAGACAATTATTGACCTTGTGTGAACGAGTTTACTTGAGTGTTAACCGCTCTAGGATGCAGTTAAGTCTGTTTTAAGTGTGCTACAAATTCATCAACTCAACTCAAATCAAATAAATCCTGCTACAGACCGCCCTGCGCCCCAGACACAAAGAATTGACTAAAAGGCATTTTGGGACATCCGCGGAAACAAGGAATAAAACCTAAGGGTTTATATTCTGACGTGCATCAAAGAGAATAGCTTTTCTCTTTGTAAAACTAATTCTAGAACTCCTATAACAGAGCCTCACCACACAGACATACTCATTATAGGTATCAAGGTACATAACATAAAATGCAGGCGCCATTATTAAGCGGTGCCAGGGGTGGCAGAGAGGTGATTCTACATAGGCTGCCATGCCTTGGGCTGTATTCTTTAGAAAATGCTACAAAGGTAGTATTGCTTGAAGAGTGTACTGCTCTCTGTGATGGTCCTGTCTGAAAAATGGACAAGCATACTTAAATACCATCCTCTTATAAAGGGTAAAGGATGAGCCATCTAATCATGACAAAATCAGATTGTTCCACTCCACTGAGATGTTAAGCTGGTGATTTACTGTATCAAGGCAATACATCCACCTGTGCTGAAGTCTGTGCAACTGTGTGTCTATGTCACCACCCCGAGGGTGTGATCTCAACATTTGGAGAACGAACCAGGGCAGGTCTCTGTCAGCATGTGCCACTCTGTTGTAATGGTCTACTAAAGGTTTATCGCAGATTTGTTGCAAATACAGGATCTGTGTTCTGAGATCCATTGTTTTATGAGGCGGATGGACTTCCCCACATATAGCTACTTACACAGGCACTCAATGATATAGATCACATTCTTACTCTGGCAGTTCGTATGTGTTCTTAACTCCCATTTGATTTGTTTGTGTTCAAATGTGTGTTTTGTATCCATGAAATGGCACGATACACAGTTGCTGCATTTCTGGTGACCTATGACTGGGGGAAGACCTGACATCGTCAGCGCTGTCTATTCATCTCTAGTATCCTTGTACCTTTGTACAAATTTTTGTCTGAGATTAACATTTTTCTTGAAAGCAAGCAGAGGTTTTTTATTCTTTGTACCCTGATTTTTAATGCAATGGCAGCTTTTGTGAATGATCTTTTTTATCAGATTGCTGACAGGGCTGTATGTGGTCACACATATTGGCCTGTCTATTGTAGATTTCGGTTATTAAATCAGGCATGTCTCCTTACTGGTGTTAGCAGCCCTTTTCAAATTGCTTCTAACTGTCTTCTGGGGAAAGCCTCTGTTGAGAAGTCTTTTCTTAAGATGGTCGGCATGAGAGCAGAAGTCACTTGTCTCTGAAAGATTCCTACACAACGTTAGGAATTATCCATAGGGTAAATGTTTTTGAGCCCAGCCCGGTGGAAGCTGGTGTAATATAAAAGGCCATTACGGTCAGTGGGCTTTCTAAACAATGTCGTTCACAGATCCTGTGAACTCTTGTAGATCTTTAAATCTAGGAAATCTACCTCGTTTTTATTCCATTCTATTGTGAACCTGATGTTGTTGTTACAAATATTTAACCAGAAATGAAACTGTCCTAGCTGTCCTTCAATCCCAGTACAAATTAGGAACACATCATCTATATATTTTTTCCATACGGATATATAGATGTGCAAGGGGTTGGACACTGATAAAACAAACCGCTTTCAAAGTTTGCCATGTAAAAGTTTGTTAGATCAGGAGCAAAGGTGGCTCCCATGCTGACGCCCTTTTGCTGTTTGTAAATTCGTTTTTTAAAAAGGAAGACATTTTCCATCCTCGCCAATCTAGCAGACTCATTAATGAAGGAGGTGGGGGGCGGAAGACCGCGTGAAGACCGCGTGTATCCAAAATGTTCTTCAATACCTCTAGACTCTCGTTCTGTGGTATGGATGTGTATAGGGCCTCCACATCCATTGTCACTAAAATATCAGTCTGATCGATGGTGGTATCTTGGATGATGTTGATCATGTTGGTGGAGTCTTTCACATTTCGCTACTACAAAAGGTTCCAAAAAGTACTCTGTATAAACAGAGAGGGGTTCCAATAGTGAATCAATCGCCAAGACCTCTGGTCTTCCAGGGGGGTTGGTGATAACTTTATGGACTTTAGGAAGTATGTAGAATGCTGCGACTTTAGGATACGTTTTTCTCAGAAATTACTATTAGTTTATTTGACATCTGTAATGCGCATGTGGAACAAGTTCTTTGCTTTAGAGTAGGAAATGGTAAGAGGTGGACTGATCGGAAAAGGCACATGAGGCAAAAAGGAAAGGAAATAGGAGTAGGTAGAGTGGGACGGAAAGGAGACAAATAGGCTTATTACATTTGGAATAGCAAATTGGATCAGTAGGCGAGGAAGACCATCCCCAGCTTTAAAGTTAGGCACCCATTCTTGATCTAGCCAGCTGCTATCAAGTAGTGACTCAGGTGAATTTCAGTCAAGCATTTTCACACTCAGCGACTCTAAGGATGATCAGAAATGAGTAGATAATGATGTCTTTGAACATGTACCTTCCAATCGCTTAGTTAATCTTTGATATATACTACTTTAGAGACCCTAAAAAGGTGTCTATTCAGTGCAACACACATATTTTACATTTTTTAAACAAAATAAAGGACTCACAAATTGCTGAAAAATGCTTGATATTGACCCCGAGCAGTTATGAGTAAGACTGACGGAAGTCATGTATTTAGATTACATCTGAATCAGGAGTAGCTTACTGCTTTTTTGGAGAGGAGGGATGCAGATAGACGGGGCGTGCATTGTAATTCCGTGACCTCTGAAACATTTTTATTACAGCATTAATGTGGCTAGAAATAGGGATGGAGTATGAGAGCTTGTGAGTGCTAGTGTCCATTAAAACAAGCTAGACGGTAGGGAGGTGTCAAGTTTGAGGTGCACAGTGGCCAATCCTTTAGTCTTGGTCTTTGTATATAGGTAACTGTTCCTAGAACTCACTATGGCCTCCTCTGATTCGGTTCTGCCAGTTCTGTGACCTCATGAGCATTGGGGGTGAGGGTAGAGAAAAGACTGGACATCGCACATACCCCTTTTTAGATAAAAGCGTGACAAGAGAGAAAGAAGGAGGAGAAAGAGACAGAGAGAGAGAGAGATCGAGAGAGCAGAAAAAGAGCGAGAAAGTAGAGGGTATGGGATGATCATAGCGCTGACCTTGTGAAAACATCTCTACTGTGGCAATTTTATCATTATAATTGGTTATTTTACAACGTGCTTAATACCCAGAGTTTCTAAGTGCAGAACTAGGGTTCAAACCTTTGTTTCTCCGTGTTTACTTGCTTCCAAGGCGAGCGTTGCCCCTGAGCTATTCTCATGAGATAACACAGATCAACAAGCAAACTAAACCATGAATACACTTTTAGCCACAGAACTTGGAGTAATGAGGCTTAGTCTCAGTAAACAAAAACACCACTGACAGATTACAACTATCTGCAAGATAGAGAAAGAGTAGAGGAGGGGATGTTTCAATAAATTGTGCAGTCCTTAAGTACATTGTGCAGACGTATCTCTCTTATAGGTCACTGAGAGGTCTTAGGAATGGGACAAGGCTCCCTCTATTGTTCCACTCTGCTCCTTTTCTGGTCCTGTGAAGTGACTTGCCCAATAGCTCCACCTCTCCTAAAAAAACTCTCTGGGGGTTATGACAATGGTGTCCTCAAGGGTCATCGGTGACAATACATTTGTAGTTCCTTACAGAATGTGCATCCCGTTCCCTTCAACACTCTCTTTACTCATTAAAGATTTGAAGCCCCTGTCTCTTTTGTTCCACCATTTGCCAGTTTCAACTTCTGCGTGACTTTCTCTGATGATTGTATTCACTAACTGTGATGAACTGTATACAGATAATGTTTTTTAATCCTTACCTGCCCTTTCTTTGATCACTCTCTCTACTGCAGCACAGTTTCATCCATTGTTCCTCTTCTTGCCTTGATTTAATCTTCTATTTCACTTTGCTTATATTAATGTTGACATTCATGGTGGAAATAACACTAATCTTTCTTTTCTCTCTGTCATGAGATCTAATAGAGGTATTCCCCTTACTGTATTTGGAAACATGCAATAGACAACTATAGCTTTAAGTGTTGTCTCTTTGTACTCGAAACCTGAAGTTGTTGTTAGCTGTAAACTTCCTTTTTTATAAATCTCCTGGTGTAAAAGCCTGTGTACAGGGGCCAAAGTGCATAAAGAAAGTAACATTCAGAGTGTCAATTTGTTTTGTGGTATAGTCCTGACTGGACCTAACCCGTTGCGCCGGTGTGACAGGGCCGCTCTCTCTCTTTGCGTTTGGAGTCACTCTATGGGTGCTCTCTGCTCAGTGCCACAGATGCTCTCTCCCACCCGTCCCTTATGCCCCTCTTCTTCTGACCCATTGTGCCAGTGTGACAGGCTGCTCTCTCCCTGGGACATTTGGAGTCACGCCACGGGTGCTCTCTGCTCCGGTGCCACAGATGCTCTCTCCCACCTGGCCCTTATGGCCCTCACTCCTCTTCTCCTGACTTGACCAGTTGCACCGGTGTGTCAGGGCTGCTCTTTCCCTCAACGTTTGGATTCACAGTCACACTTTCACTTCAACGTCCATAGGAATCCCTGCCGAAATAGCCGAAAGCCTGCAGAAGTACACAGTCCAACATCCATTGAATTCCCAGCCAAAGTAGACGATAGCACACAGAACTACACCTCCCAGCATTTTCTGCATTCAGCAGTCTCCAAGCTTTTTCTATTCACACAGCAGGACCACTACATATTTCCCCCTAGCGGTGACAACAGGCAAAGCACGGCTTCAGACACACATACATCTGGCCTTTTGTTATATAGTATGATGGCCCTTTCCAATTGGCCATTGGTCTGTGGGTTATAGGGAACATTTTCACTATGCTTGATGCCTTTGCTTCACATGTAATTCATCATCTCAAAAGAGGTCAGTTGAACTCCAGTGTCCATGACAAGCTTAGCTGGATAGCCTTCTATTCAGAATTTTTCTCCCATTCCCTTTATCATAGTTATGATTGTGATGTTACTGACAAAGTGTAATTTTTCGCATAATTATGAATTATTCCTATTGCATATTTTTCTTCATTGTTCAAGTGATTGAGAAGACCAAGAAAACTAAACCTAGTTTGTTCTTTACTTGTTCAGGAAAAGGAAAATGCACCATGGAGACTTTCTGGTTCGCAAATGCTTATTGCTTTGAAGTCTGGCACCACAGCTATTTATTCAGGTCTGTATCCCTGAATCCATTATCAAGCCAACAGTATATATCCCTCTCTCACATTTTTGTCAGTGTATTTGCCTTGGTTTCCTCTATAAGTGCACTTGCTTCTTGAACACACTGCTGGTATGAACTTTCCAATATGGTTGATTGAGCATGGGAAAGTTTCTTTTGGTCAGCTCTCCATTCAGAAGGAAGGTTTGTAATAGCCTGCTGGTCTCATCTTGAAGTGTGGGATGATCCTCCAGTTTCTATTTCAACATCTTCTAATGACGCAGCTATTCATCCAGCGCCTTGGAAATCTTTTTCTTGATCTTTAACTAACGGTTATGTGGAAAAGTAATCTGCTTGCTTGTTGAGTTTCCTGGGAAAGTAACCAATTTCTTCTTTGTTGCTGTCACAAACATATTGCTCTTAGGCTGCTTTCAGGGATGTCAATTCGCCAAAACGCTAGGGGTAGCGGAAGTGACATCACATACCTGGTGACATCACAGGAAGTGATGTCACTTGACCTTTGGCCCGGATGCCATCAGTTCCTCTTTAACCCTGAAGGCATTACAGAAAGTGGCTTGCAGGAGTAAAACAAGTACATAAACGTAAACATTTTAAAATACCAAATATCTACTGAGTGCCTTGAGGCCCATGGGAGAATGGCTCTATATAAGAAATGTATAGATAGATAGATAGATAGATAGATAGATAGATAGATAGATAGATAGATAGATAGATAGATAGATAGATAGATGATATGATAGGGTTAGACTTAATAATACAAGATAGGCCGAGGCAAGGTTGGTTCCTCCAGTGGGTTAGCTATTTGAAGATTTTAATATATCTTTAAGCAATAATTATGACAAAGCATTCAAAAATTTTGGGCAGAGCTGTGACGCCATTCTTGCTGAAATGGACTCAGACAAGCTTGCATTGATGGAAAGCCCGGTGAAGATGAACAACAAAATGAAAATTGTAAAATGGGAAAGAAATACAGAAAATGTTATTGTATAAATTACAGAGGGAGCTAACCACACACCTGAGCAGATGTAAGGAGATGCATTTCTGTGTGATGAGATTCCCAGGGCTGAAATATCATTACATGTATATGCGCTTTCATTTTAACTTACTAGTCTCCCTACAAATGTAAAATCCCATAAGAGGGATCCCTTGGTAAGAAAGACATTGTTGGCTCTATAAAAGGCCGAGAGAAGCAGCAATGCTAAAACATTGACTGATTGGCTGTAGTGCAACACTAGGGCAGAGGAAACTGTGGTTGGGAAAGTTCATAGGGAGATAGAGGATTTAAACAGTGCTGTCAAGTGGGCTAGGCTCTTGTATGAATACTCTATATCAATGACCATTGCTTTAGTGGATATTTTAATAGTGATACACAAAAAGATGGGGGGAAATGTTTTTCTCAATTAGTCCACCACAATGAAGTAGGAAAGAGAGTAATTTGTCAGATAGGCGGAAAATGTAATCTTGGGTGTTAGAAAGGGAGGCTCTGATAAGTATATAGAATATCACATTATATTGTATTGTGTTGAATGAATTAATGTCTGTAATGTTTGATTTATAATGTTGTGCATGAAGTAAATTATTGCCATTTGTAATAAACTAAGAGTTGTGAATTATATGATTAAAGATTTTTTTTGTGTTTGTATTTTTTGTCCGGCTATACAAATCCACACCGTTGCACACACTGCTACCAAATTTTGCATGGATTCCTCATTTGTCCGGGGCAAGATTGTAGTCTATGTTTGGATGCAAATAATTTACTCCATAGACCCCATCATTTACTGATGATTGCCCTGATTCACTACACTAGGTATGAGAAGGAGGCATCATTTGGAAAAGTGTCTCAATCAAAATGTTCGATAGGTTGGTTATTCCTTAAATGTATTACAACTGGATACAGTTTGAAAGTGTTTATTGAAGCATTTTTAAAGTGAATAAAAAAAGAAATCTTTGGATCACGCCACTCCAAGTAGGGGAAATCACAAGGTTACAGTTTACTTAAGTTCATTCAGGAAAGGAGATCACAATCAATCAATCTTTCTTGGACATTTTCTCAAATGTGATGAAGCCATTGAGTGAATGAAACATGCAGCACAAAAAACGAACATAACTTGGAAAAGCTACATCTGATGCAAAGCGAAAATCAATATCAAGAGCTTCTGAAACACAACAATAAACAGAAGCATGACCAGAGGACAAGAGCAACTGTCTCAGGGCGCTAGAGAGCCCAACCAAGATGACGGCTCCCCTGTGAGCTCCAGGAAGAGCTCCCATAAATCCTGAGAAATCAGAAGCCTGCAGTACGAAACATAACACCCCGACGTTGGAAATAGCTTACCGAAGCACCACTGACTACAACAAAGTGCCCACGCGGTTGCAGCGAATCTCCCTGACACAGAACCTGCAGCCCCGATTACACGCGGGTAAAGAAAGAGGCCTTGGCCCTGTCGGGGCTCCGGCGACCAGCCTGCAAACAGAAAAGCCACTGGATCGATGAGCACATTCGCGCACAAGCTGAAGATACACGGGGCAAGCTTCCCTTACCAGCCTGTGGCAGTAGGTGTGCAGCCAGTGGGAACCCCGACCTAGGCACATGTAATATACTATGGTGGGCATCCTTGCACCCGTATATGCCACGAGACACAACCATCACAACGGCGACGCGTGATCCCTGCAGCAAGACGAGATCAAAATCACGGCATCTCCTGCGGAACACACTGGCTCCCACCACATCTCAGAGCACTCAGCGATGTAACTGCATAGGTCCATAACTCAGCAGGACAGGTGTGCCGAGTCCGGCTGCCGCATCAGGAACCACCAAGCAGATGCACCCAGGACAAGGGCGGTGAGGAGCCGCTCCGGCCCCTACCACACAAACAAACTTGTAAGTTGGATGTGGCGGTGTCAGGGATTATAGCAATGACAATCCTCCTGCGACACCCCGGTGAGTGCTGCTTCCCCCATATTGCGCACCAGCAACTATCCAAGAGCATACATCCGGCCGCGATTGCCTCAGATGGACCGCTGGGCCGTGGAGGAGTGCGACACACGAGATGGCACAGTCCTCGAGCCCCAGTCAAATTCACGGCAAAGACAATTCTGCACACCTGGTGCTGTGTCCCCCCACCCCCTTGGACACATCTCATCACACCGCTCGAGTCCGAGAGGGGGCCGGGAGCCCACCCCAGGCACTACTTATGATACAAGCACCAGCAGCCACCGAAAATGCAAAAATACAAAAAAGGTAGCAGGTGCCCCTTTTGCCGGTTGTCCACCAAAAATGGACAGCTGGCAAGACACTAATGTACCCCATCCTCTGACCATATTGCACGAAAGAACCAGACCACTCTTGGGGCCACCTACTGGGACTACACCGAGCGGTGTGGCCGGCGTGGCTGGGACTGCGACCCGGAAAGCGGCTGGACACAGCTTTCCATGCCGCTATGCAGTGCAGCATAGGGGTACAGGCCTAAAGCTCACCACTCCGACACACAACCCAGACCCTGCACTGCAATGTGACCTCCGCTGAATAATATGCCTTTACTGACAAACAGCACAACAGGTGGGGAGGGCCCCCCCGCTTTCCTTCACAACCCTGGATTGCGGGCGTGGACCTCTGCTTACATCCCCTTGCATGAGGCACACTCTCCGGAGTGCTGTGGCACCCAGGATGGCCTGCTCTCTCTCCACATCCCCGGCTGGACCCTCCAGCGGTGCCCTCCAACTGTGCAGTCAGCCCTAAGGACATTTGCATATAGCATCAACCTGGCAAGCAGAGATTGGGGGCCAAGACACTGTGTAACCCACTTGGAGACACACCGACCAACAGCCCCACCACGGTGCTGCCCCCCCATCAATCGAAGCGACACACTCTGGTGACCAGTCCCGTGTCACCTCAACACACTACTTCCTCTGAGGGGGAGCGGGTGGCACTCCTGGCTCCCAATACACACCTCAACTCTGGCATACCACTGCCGCCCGGGCCATACCATCAGGATATCACCCGCTCCGTCCACCAAAAGGTCTGGCACAACCCAGAACAAAGGGGAGGTGACCAACAATGGAACCAGACAAGGAAATCACGCAAGCCCCAGCCATTGACATTCGAGAAATCCTGCTTGGCATCGGCAACGTTGACTCTAATCTTGACGATCTCTCATCAAAAGCCAACCTACTGCAACATTGGCTCGATAAACATGGTGATAGACTTGACACTGTAGAACAAAGGGTCTCAGACTTGGACAATGAAAGCGCCACACTAACAACCAGAGTGTCAGCGCTAGAAGCTCAAATGAAGGCAGTGTTTGCTAAAATCGAGGACCTGGAATGGAGGGCCCGTTGCAATAATATTCGGCTGGTTGGAATAAGAGAGAGGCAAATCCCACAGAAAATGTAATAGTTTGTTGAAACAATATGCAAAGACCCGTTTGGTGTTCCCTCGCTGTCCCTGCTTTTTGTCGTCGAGAGGGCCCACTGGGTACCGTCCAGCTGCCCAATACCTGGAGCGGTCCCACGCCCCATCATCACACGGCTGCTAAATTTCAAAGATCGAAACACAATCCTGAGGCTTGCCCGGGAGAATGGAGAGCAGCAGTATAACGGGGATAAGATCCAAATTTACCCTGACTTCTCACCAACAGTCCAAGCATCAAAAAGATCCTTTACTGGAGTGAAAAGATGTCTGAGAGACAGCCAGATGCAATACTCAATGTTATTCCCTGCAAAACTGTGAGTACAACACACCAGAAAAAACACAGTTTTTCAACACACCGGAGGAAGCAAACACCTTTTTAGATGAATTGGGCTGCCGACCCCTAGGCAACAATCCAAGGTGGGTGACAAGAGATTGCGACAGACGGAATCCATCCTAAAACAGTCTGGTACATAGTGGACCCCAACATATAACATGATCCCGGGGTTGAACACCAACCTCGGCATCAGCGGTGTGAGAGACCAGTTCTCCTAATCTTATATCAGGCGTTCACATCACAGTACAATACACCCAGGCACACCTTCATATATACACTGACAGGAGCTTTCAAACTTGGATGGGCACTAGCGCCCCATGCTCAGCAATATGCGTTAGAGATTTGTTGTGGGGGGAGGGACAGATGACGGGCGGGTTGGGGGTTGCCTGTGGGGGTGTGGGGAAGCATACGGGAAAAGGTAAGTTTGAGGGGAAAGATGCCAAATGTGGGGCCGCCCGCCACAAGGGTCTCATTGACCAACCCTGTGGTGAATCTATATCAGACAACGAATACGAGCATGCTACACCAAGGCAGCATCTAGCAAACATGCACACATCCTGAACAAGCGCATAAGCAACCTGATTCATTCAAGCTAGCAACATGGAATATTAGAGGGGGCACAACCCAGCTAAATCCTGGAAAGTGTCCCAATACCTTAAAAGACATAATATTGATATCACCTTTATACAGGAAACCCACCTCCTCCCATCCATGGAACGCCGCTGGGCCCCTGACTGGGGGTGCCATAGGTACTTCTCATCCTATTCATCATACGCTAGGGGGTGGCCATTTTAATAAACAAGAAAGTGAGATTTAAGCTACTGTCAGTAGCCAGAGAAGATGAAGGCAGATCGCTCCTTATTCGAGGAGTGCTGGAGGACATTGAAACAGTCCTGGTGTACTCCTATGGCCTGAATACAGACGGAGCCAACTCTTTTGATCACCTAACAGAGACAGATATAGCCACAATCATATGGGGCAGAGACTTAAATACCACATTGGACCCCAAATGGGACAAATCACACACATCTACTAACACGCCCTCCAAAGCGAGCCTCCAAGTTCGGGAGATCTGTAGATGCGTAGAGGCTTAGCCACGGCGATACACAAGACTTCACCTATCACTCCTGAGCCACAACACAAGTTCACAATTAGATTATATGCGGTTTTCTCAGAACGGAGGATTCCAATGGGGGGTCAGTCAGATACTCCTGAGGATGCTGTCCGACCACTCCCCTGTTACCTTTGAGGTCTCCCTCACTGTCAACAGGAAAAGTAGACCCAATTGGAGATTTAAATCAGGTGCCCTACAGGACTAAGTGTTTGCACAAGAACTCAGAGCCGAGATCACATCCTTTTTTACCTTCAATCAGCACTCCGTATCATCTAGTGGGACGTTGTGGGAAACACTCAAATGTTATGTTAGATGGGTGTGCATGGCCAAAGAGAAAGGGATACTGAAAATTAGTAGAAGGGAACTAGCCGAGAATGAGATACGGCTAAAAGAATTGGAACACACTTATGCCACTCTGAATGATCCCCATTCCTTGGCCCGCATTAGAGAAGAACTTGACAAGTTCTGAACCAACGCTGACCGAGAGAGCCGATTCCTGGCATAGGGTCACTGCGTGCGGCAGTATGGTGAAGGCCAAAAATCAGGGGCCCTCCTGCCAAGGCTGCCGGGAGCAGACAGAAAACCCCCACAGGTAGACTGCATCCGTAACCCCCAGGGCACCTTGCTCCACACAGAAGACCCAATAGCAGAAACCTTCCACACCTTCTAACAGGACCTGTACAGCTCCAAACACTCAAGTAACCCAGGAACCCTCCGGCTATACTTATAAGAAACAGAGCTACACTGGGGGGATGGTGACCTGAGAGAATCGCTAAATAAACCGATTACGCTGGAAGAGATTCTAGCCACGATATAAGATCTCCCCAGAACCAGAGCCCCAGGCCCTAACGGTCTCACCGGGGAATTCTATAAAGCATTTGCCAAGACCCTGGCACCAATACTGCTGTTAGTATACGTGGAGGCCTTGAAACGAGGCTGTCTGCCCCCCACTCTTTGTGAGGCGAACGTAATCCTGCTCCATAAACCAGGAAAACCCCCTGGAAACTGCGCCTCATACATGCCAATATCACTGATTAATGTCGATAACAAAATCCTCGCGAAGATCCTTACATTCCGCTGCTGCCCCTGATGGCGAGTCTGGTGCTCACGGACCAGGCAGTTTTCACTTCATTCGGAATCAGGTGATTCTTTGGGATAATCGAGGTGATCGACCCATCTTCTCAGGCAGTGGCAGTCCTTCTAGCCTTACCTCTTTGCGGTACTAAGGTGTCGGGGTTAGGGAACTACTTCCTAAAACTGATCTCCTTCCTTTACAGACACCCCATATCCAGCATCGTTTTAGGGAAAGTAAAATCTGCACAAATAGAATTTAAAAGGGGGACTAGGCAGGGTTGCCCACTATCGGCCCTGCTGTTCGCCCTGGAATGGAGCCCCTGGCCGTGGGCCTCATGTCTAGACAGCTGGAAAGCGGCCTCTCCCTAGGGCCCGATAAACTAATAATCTCTCTGCTCACTGACGACGTGGCCCTTTTCGTCAACGACCCGGAGACAAATCTAAACCCAGTTCTCCGGGAAGTAAACAAATTCAGCACCTATTCATGGATGAAAATTAAGCACACGAAATCGGTCATATTTCCCTTAACCCCCGAAACCAAAGAATTCAAAGACGACTACGAGTTTAGATGGGAACACAAAGGTGCCAGATACCTGGGGATACTGATATCTGGGAGTTACGAAGATCTTTTCCAAGACAACTACGGGAAGGTCATCGAACCACTACGCAACAACTTTTCCAGATGGAAACATCTGCCACTCACACTGTGGCGCTGGGTCTCCATAGTTAAAATGGTTATACTACCCAAACTTTTGTACCTATTCGGAAATATTCCCCTACTGCTTCCAAGAAAGTTCCTACAACACCTGTGCAGCCTAGTTCTCGAGTTAATATGGGCATGTAAAACAGTGAGGTTTGCCCATGCAACACTCACTCAACCATTGGCAAAAGGGGGATTAGCTCTACCCGACCTAGAACAATACTACTGGGACACGCAAGCACAATTTCTAGGACACTGGTACGTCACCCAAAACATTCGACCGCATGTCCAAATCGAACGAGCCCTGATAACCCCCAATCTGCTGCATGCAGCCTTCATAGCAGAAATCCAGGTATCACCATCCACTCTAAACATAGTATGCTCCACATATGCGATATGGAAGAGAATAGCTCGAAAGTGCAGAGTTGTAGTTAGATTCTCCCCCATTATCCCAGTGAGATTCATTCCGGGGATGCCACTCACTGCAGAAAAGGTATACCTCCAATGGGTCAGCAAACTACAGATAGACACACTAGATTACTTGTTTATAGAGGAGAAGTTCATAACACCTCAATAAATGTGAGACTGTGGTGCAAACTCAGCCTTGGACATATTTATAAACTTCCGAGTCTGACACACACTCCAGTCACTACTCCACACACTCCCGGCACAACCACCCACATGGCAACTCCAGCACGGGGTGATCCAATCACAAGAAGAGGGTAGGTTAGTGTCCACCATTTATAAAAGCCTTTTGTCTGTCACCGCCGGTCAATTAACAACCCCCAAGACAAGATGGGAAAAATCTCTGGGGGACACAATATCAGATGAAGAATGGTCTTACATCCTGAAGCAAACACAGAAAGTATCCTTAAATTCCAGATATAAACTGATACACTTTAACTTCATACATCAAGTATACCACACACCGGCAACAATGCACAAAAAATACCCAACCACAACAGCAGCATGTGATTGATGCAGCACATCCCCAGCTGACTTCCTACACTTAGGCTGGGATTGCCCATCAATAAATCTCTTCTGGAAAAAAGTGATGGGAAAGACCTCTCTAATCAATGAACGCCGGGATCAACACCCTAAAGTGGCGATGCTGGGATACACAAAAAAAACATTCATATATGAGTGAGGAGATTAACCGGCCTATTACTGGTATTGGCACGATGGAGAGTGGCCATGACCTGGGGGAAAGGGCGCCCGCCCACCCTGCAAGCCTGATTACAGGATGTGGCATTCTGCCAGGACATGGAATCGAACTTCATTAAGAACCTTCCCGTGCACGCAAGACCCCCAGATATATGGAGCCCTATATCAACCACTTATTAACCACATCAGACTGAACTATACCATACGTCCCATGAGACCTGCTAAAACACTGACAATACCCTTACTGCATTGGCGAATGCACTGTTCAATATTGTTAAATCAATACTTGACTGCTGTAGACCCCTATTCTGAATCGACGAGGTAGGGAGCGGGCGAGCACCACATGGTGCATTGTTGAAGTATGTAATGTTATGACTAAAACCAATAAAATTAAGATTTAAAAAAAGAGCAACTTTCTCCAGGGCAAATGAGATGTCAGAGCAAACTGAATCTAGACTTGCTGACATGGGGACAAGAGAAATATCCTCCAGGGCACATGAGACACTCTTGGCTCAAGACACGGGCAACACTGGGTCCCCAGCTAGTAGCCTGATAAATGCTGGACTTGGGGAATACCTTTTCCACAGTAAAGCATTATGATAGTTTTGCTTTGGGATATACTAGTGTAAATAATTCCTCTGTAAAAGTTTCTATTTTAGCAGACTCAGCTCGCTCTCTCAGCCCTATAAGTCATTTGTTTTTTCTGCGAGACCTCCCCTCCAAATCTTCTGCATTGTCTTGCAGAGTTCTTAGTTCTTGTTCTATTGTCTTAGACTCTTTTACTACTTTCACAATTCCATCCTCCACTGATGGTACCCTATCCTCTACTTAGCATGTTCAGTCAATCAGTTCAGACAATGGGGCTTGTATATTATCATCCTATGAGTCTATGGCACCGATTTGTGTTGACAATTTGTTGTGACTCCTTGTTAGCGCTGACATTATTTCTTGCAGTGTTACTTCATCACTTGCTTTCTTGTCCTAAAAGGCTCCCATTTTTGCTAGGCTCACACTTCCCTGTAGAAACAAAAGCTCCTCGAAATTGAACGTTTTTTATTGTTTTCTTTTTACCTCATCATTCCACTTCTAAAACTGCCAGTATGGCTAGTTTTTATTCAGCAAGGCATCTTATTAGGTCTCACTATTCTGCAATGCTACAGTTGCTTATACCTGTGACACCACTGACAATGACAATTTGGACAGAAATCTGACAGAGAGGGTCCTCAGACTTCTCAGTGAGGTTTTTGACGAGATTCTGGTTGAAGCTTCTGACCTGGATTTTGCATATAGGGTTGGCAGGTAAACCAAGGCATGTTATTTTGGTTTGACCAAAATCAGGTTCTAAGGAAATTATCCTAAATGCTGCAATGGAGAAAGGGAAGATATTATATGAAGGGGCCGCCCTTTATGTGTATCCGGACCATACTCAGGAGGCCCTGGAGAAGAGGAGAGCCTTCAAGGAAGCAAAATCACTGGCCAGGGAGAAGAACATACATGCCATTTTGGTCAAACCAGCTACATTAAAGATATGCTTTATTCAGACATTATATTAATTTGAACGAATGGAAGGTTTAACTGAGGTTAAACATTTTATATTATAGGTTATATGTAAACTGCTGTACATCGTTCAATCATTTAGTTAGAATATTTAAACAGGAGAAAGGTAAAGTATTACCCCACCTTGGGATGATTTAAAGACACATCAGGGCATTGGTGCACAATGAATTGTTAGCGCTCACGGGTGAGAGCAAGGCAGGAGGCATTTGGGGTCATTTGTAGAGCTTATGGCGGTCTGAGATAGCTTTGCACTAGAATTTGCCTGTCTCAATAAAATGGCATGGGGAATGCCCAAGGGTAACATTAACAAGGTTAAACCCAGTTATAACATGAATCACATTGGACATGGTGATGTAATGTGAACTCAAAGGTTTTTTTATTAGAAAATGGCAAATGGATAGTAAATACTCATGAGGTATTTTATTAGCTGATGTAAACATAATACAGTAGCATTGTTTTTCTTTCATTTTTTTATATCAACGATTGATAATGACACCTCATCCCCTTGATACAAAACGTATCCTGATTCGCTTGTTATGCGGTATTTATATTGTTGACAACAAACACTGATCACTTTTTGAATAATATTGTTTACATGTGTTTTGTTCTTGGATTGTGCTTGGTAAATTATGTTGATTTTGTATTTTGTGTATTTTATGTTGACTATTATTAATCATTGTAATGTTAAAAGGTGATACTTTTGCCCTGAAGAAGACCTGTGTTCTGACAGGTCAAAACATGTGTTGGCAGAAGCATACTAATAACCAATTGAAATTAAATTTGAACGTGAATAATCCGTTGAAAACTATAATTTACGAAAAAGTGGAAATAATATTGATACCTATTGATAACATTGTATATTAAGGAGAGGATTGATCAATGGTCAATGCGCAGTGGTTGAACCAATACCTTGTCTGTTGTTATACATTAAAGATTGTTTTCAATAAGGAGACCAGGATCACTGAAAACCCACTTGAAGCTTTGCAATGGCTTAAGGATGCTGCTTCCAGCATTGATTTGGAATTGTTTGCTATGATTTGTTTGGTGCGTGTCTTCTTTAATGGTGTCTATGTTTGTCTGTGCAGGTGTGGCTTGTTGGATCTGAGTTTCTCGTGGGGTTTTTGTGTGGTTATTAGTTAACTACATACTTTAATAATACAGGTTTGGTTTATTGCAGTTGTAAAATGTTACCGTTTGATTTTGAATGTTCATTATGTTCTTCTGCTCGAGCGGTGCTCTCTGGAGCTCGGGGTAGGTCCTTTTCTTGATGGTACTCGTGTTCCAGGAAGTGTATGGCCCTTCTGATTAGTTGGATTGATTTTGTGGGTGCTTTCTTTGGATGATCGCAGCATCAAAATGTGATGCTGGTGTGTTATGGTATGGGATGTGCTTTGCAGATGAATGTGTGCCGGTTCCATGGTGCAAGTGTTATAGCCCATCACACTTTTTTTCTGGACGTCCAACGATTCAGCAGATAACGTTTGTTCACTTTTCAAATACCAGGGGCTGCAGTCTGCAGTAATTACTGTCTGTCCTACAGGAGTGATAGTCACTGCCTATATACAACTATATACATTTTGATGCACAGTAGTACCTCCTAGTCTGTTTGGATGCCTCCTCCTAGTATGAGACTATGTGGGGTCCCTATCCCCATTCAGCCGTGGGTGAATGCACAGGTCCTTGTTGTTCCCAATGCCCCACGGCATAAAGAAGGGGGAGCTTTGCAGTGTCGTGCATCTTATTCCCTCCATGGCGGTGCACGTTATGGTTTGGTATACGTTGGCTAGCGGTCGGGCGATGGGTTTTTCACATAGGTGTGAGCCTCTGGGTCTTTGGTCGTGCTCGGGTCACTGTTGTCGGTGGACTTGTTTGCCTCGGCTCTCGTTTTCCTCGGCTCGTTGCTCACGCTGTATGCGCTGTTTGCTGTATGATTAGTCCCTTTCCTGTGCTGCTAGAGTTGGTGCACGTGTGTCCATGTCTCTGCAAAGGACAACGTGACGCTGCTTCGATTTGCTCTGACCAGGGATTTCAAAGTATGACACTCTACCATTTTTAGGTTATTTTGGAGGAATATGAAAGCCACAACAAAACTTAAACTGTCCGTAGTGATGAGAGATTTCTTAGTCTGGCGAAGGGCACTTTACCGTTATTTAGGTTAATCTTGACATAATAGAATGTCACATGCATATTAAGCTGTCCGTTATGATAAAGCCCATGTTCAATGTTATTCTGCTGTTCCCAACTCATAGTTTGTACCAGATATACCTGCTTCAAAGTAACAGCTATTCCAAGCACAAAGACAACTGTTTCAAATATCATCAGAGTGACAATTGCCTTTGGTTATTACATACTTCTTGCAGGTTGCCAAAACACACTTGTTCATAAACAGTTCATACATGATAGCTAGCTGCAAATTACATGTTTGCCATTTTCCAGAGAACCTTCAAATAAGCACTACTTTATTTGTGCATAGCAGTGTTTATGTGGGGTTTGTTTGGTGTGTGGGCATACATCCTGTTTATTCACTGATTTGGTGTTTTGGTTGTAACACAGTCAACAAAAGGGTGTGTGGGCATGTTCCTTTCAATTTCTGGGAGAGGAGGCTGGGTGTGGAGTCGTACAGTGCGGGTTTGTTACCTAGTGGGGTGCCAACTGTAGGTTTTATTTCGTAGGGCACATTGAATGTCTTATGGAGGGTGTACTGAGGCTTGTGGGGTGGTATAGATGTGGCAGTGGGAGGGTGGGGATTGTGGTATTTTGTGCACAATTGAGATTGTGTGGCGCTTTGCAGCCTAGTGTGATAATACCAGAAAGTGTGTTGGTGTTTTAGTGTTTTTTTGTTGGTTTGTTTGTGTCTCTGTCTGTTTGGTGTTGTGCGTCTAGCTGGCGGCGGGGGTGATATTTGGATGGTGTTGGTCCCAGGCAAGCACAGTCTGAAAGTGATCTCTTGGAACGTAAATGGTGTTAATGATTTGAATAAAATAAGGAGGGTTCTGGATCATCTGAATGTGTTGGAGGCGGATGTGGCCCTCCTACAGGCGATCTTCTTGGTGGATGTTTTATAGGGTCATGCCGAGGGTGGTCTTTGAGCTGTTGCTGGAGGTTTTGGGTGCTTCAAGGTGGAAATGTGCACGTCCTCTGATGACTAGACATGCTGCAATCTCACTATTATTGAAGAAAGGGAAGCCCCCAACCTTTGTAGCGCGGTACAGGCCCTTCAATATAATTGATTCAGAACAAGATCTTGGCCAAAGCATTATCACTTCGAGTGGAAAACACTTTGGTGCGCCTTGTGGCTCCCAATCAGTCCGGATTTGTGAAGGTGAGGAATCCATCTACTAACATGATATGATATCATATGATATGAAGTGGCATTCTTAGTGTGCCTGTACACAAGTGCACAGCAAGTACACAACATGCAGAAACTGATACTCATGCTGCAGGAAATCAACAAACTGGACTCTGATGTGGCTGTGCTTTCTCTTGACGCTGCAGGCTTTTCAAATGGGGTTACCTTTGTGTATTACTGGGAAGCTATGGATTTAGGACAGAGATTTTACAATGGATTTCGTTTTTGTATTCAAAACCAACGGCTGCAGTTAACACGAATGGCTGGTCCTCCAACCGTTTTGAGCTAGAGCGTGGCACAAGGCAGGGATGCCCTTTGTCGCGTCTTCTCTTCGTGTTGGCGATGGAACCACTTTCTGTGAAGATGGAGCGGCATTACAGAAGGTGTGGCAGTGTGCTGATGATATGCCACTTGTGTTACGGGAATGGATTCTTCACTGCTGGCTTTGATGAGGCACATAGAGACCTTTAAATAGTTTTCTGGATATAAAATAAATTGTGCCAAGTCTGAAGCCATGCCCGGTTTCACCTCTTGCACCAGTGCATGTGTCACTAGGTTTGGGTTCTGCTGGCGCACGGATTAAAATGATATATTTGGGGGGGTGGCTCACCAATGAGGTCCGGTAGATGGTGGGTGTGAGTGCTTAACAGCGAAGTTGAAGTTGGAACTAGCCAGATGGTCAGAGCTAAAACTGTTTATTTGGCAGAAAGTCAATGCCATTAAGATGTCTTCTGCTCCATGTATCAACTATGAGCTGAGCATGCTGCCACTGCATGTTAAGAAGGAGTGTTTTGAGGACATTGACAGCATGTCGCAGAGTTTTCTGTGGGAGAACAAGCAGCCTCGCCTTATGCTTTAGAAGTTGCAGCTCCCCTGTGAGAAAGGTGGTCTGGGAGTTCCAGATTTTGCAATGTGCCACTTCGCATTTTCTGCAGTCCATCTGCTTCCATTCCTTGATGAGTTACCTAATGAGTGGGTGAGGGCAAGCTCTCTTGATGCCTATGAGCACGAGTGTGTGAATCGATGGGAAACCTTTTTTTGGCCTCACTGTTTTTTTTGGGGTAGAGTACATACCTGATTGTGAACAAGAAATAGGTACCTTTTCACACATTATCTGCATTGATGGATGTCCGGGACTGCACTTATGGTGAATATAGTAAATTGAGGATGGAGGTGGTGAGGATGATGTCCTATATTCCTGATGGCCTATAGGTGTTCAAAATAGAAGCTTCTTAATGGTTGGTCTGAGTCAATGGGCACAGAGGGGACAGCTGGGAGAGAATGTGTAGCAATGTGGCCTTAACTTCCCTGCATCTTGGGGAAAGGGTGAGTCAAGTTAAAATTCTGAACAATGTTTATTGGACTCCTGTTAAGATGTGTGCATGAGAGATGGTTGACTCTGATGCATGTTGGGGTTGCGGCCACATGGTGGGTTCCTTTGAGCACATGATCTGGTTGTGCTCCATGGTGAAGTAATTCTGGCAGGAGGTCACTGTGTTTATGAGCCGGGTCGTACTGATAGACCTGATTTTTACTTTCAAACTGTGATTTTGGGATAGGATGTTCTTCTGGAAGATGTGGGTTATCTTTTGGAAGATTTTTTTAGAGCTGCTCTTTCCGCTAAGAACGTCATACTGAGGGATTGGAAAAGTGCTTGGATTGAGGACCTGCGCAAAATGTCTCTGTTGAGAGGGTGATTTTATCCAGGCAGAAGAAATTGTATTTGTATGAGGGAATCTGGGGAAGATTTTTGGAGATGAGATTTCTGGTCCTGTGCTTTGTTCTCCTGGCCTGTTTGTATGTATTGTTTCATTGTTTTATTGTAAATATGTTAATAAACATGTGAATGCAAAAGAAAAATCAGTGAGCGAAAGCCCGTTTCTAACTGTGACTAGTGATGACTCTGGAAAACTAGACAGCTCCGCTTTGCTTTGGGTATTCACTATTAAGTAGCATTGGGTTTACCTAAAATTTTAAAACCATATTTTATTTATTTTATATTTTGTTTTTATTGATAACAGCACACACCTAGCTCAAGAGCAGCAGAGTACTTAGAAGGGGGCCAATATTGGGCTCTATGTTCTATGCAGTAACGCAGAATTTCTGTGGAGGGAGAGAAGGATTTATATTCGTCTGGCAGGTGTTGTTGAAAGAGTCCGTTTTTTGTGTTTTGAGGAATCAGAGGATGGTGCAATCATTTGAAGTGACAGGAGAAGGACTGCTTGCAAGTCTTTTTCTTTTCGGCTAGCTTAGACTGCAACCTTTTGATAGTTTTGTTTTGCAAGGTGCGAGAGCCTATAGAGGTGTGTAGTTTAGCCGCCAAGTATGTTGGTGTTCTGTACGAGACTGTTTATAGGTAATGCATTCTTCCCAAAAATTCTACTCAATCATCCACACAAGTATCCAATACAACTTTACTGGCAGGTTATACTTTAAAGTACTTTTAGGCATCGTTCAAGAGTTTGTAGAGTGTCTGTATTGCAATGAACAGGGCAAAGGCAATAATCAGATGGCAGTTAAATTAAAATCAACGTGAGGATTACTAGTCTTGTAGGCAAGCTCCAGGCCGAGGCTCAATTATCAAGTACAATTGCAGAGAAGAACAAGAGCCCCATAGAAGTATGACATGTGGTCAGTGGGAGTCTGGAAGAGGACTGCAGGTATGTCTGCAAGAATCCAACAGAAGAAACAAAAGATGGATCTGAGAAGTGAAGTCCCTGGGGAGATTCACCAGGCTGATGCATACCTCTGAGCACTCCAAGGAGGCATAGGCGCAGAGGTGGATGTTGGCATCAGGATTGACTTTTGATTGCAGTGCCCGTTCTTGAATAGGGCCTGCAATCAGAGCCCTGGAAGAAGGCTGGGTGACAAAAACATACCTGCCAACATTTGACCACCTCTGCCATCTGCCAAATGTGGAGATGGGCTCCATGGAAGTCTCAGTGTTGACACTTTCCAAAGCAACAACATGCTCCGTTATGAATGATGGGCTCAGGACAAGATGAAAGGAGGTTCCCACGATGGAAACCAGCATCAGGTGTCTGAGATAGAGGTGTGATGGTGTGTACCATGCACAATCACTCAGATTTCCAAAGTAAAGCAGGTGCCCCACTCAGGAACAGAGGATTCTCAGTAAATAACCTACAGTGGAGAACCAGATGGATTTGAAGGAAGATGAACTGACTGTGGCCACTGCATCAAAAAGAGGAAGTACCTACAAGAGTTTTCCCCTGTTTGAGATGAGTGAGAGTTCTGCCTTCAGGAGGATAAACTGGCAGCAGCGCATTTTCCAGAACAGTTGCCAGCATTGTTCCTGGATCTCTCTGCTTCCTCAGGATCAGGTCCAGTGGTCGACTAAGAAATGGCTCCACACAAATACACGTCAACATGTCTGGGGGTTACCCCACCCTTCCAACTAACTATGGTGTACCATCAAATATTTTGGCTTTGTCCAATTAAGGAAGGCTAGCCAACCTCCATTCACTTAGGCAGGTGTGGAGAGATGTAGTTTAAAGTGTCTAGGAGACCTTTATCCTGCTCAAGTAGATTCCATGCACTCCAATGCTCCATTGTGGGCTCTACCCAAAGCTCGCAAAGGTGAAAAACCATTTATGGTCATTGTTGCTTACAAAATCAATGAAGCCATCCATCAAAGCCAGTTGTTCTTTTTGCAGGAACAACATGCAACCATTTTTCCACAGAGAAAGGACAGAAGACTACCGTGCGGTAGAAAATGACTACACAAACATTAAACGTAAAACAGTAAAACAGGAGTTAAAAGTTAGGTAATAAGGAATCCCTGTCCTGGTAGCCATATGACTTCTAGGACAACATAATAGAACTATCAATCATTGTTTGCTTGAGAATGCCCTTCAACTTAATCCAAGATGAACAGGAGTCCTCCTTCGGGACCTCAAGAATACATTTCCAGGGTTCGGACATCCTTCTGGGATCACCACCACTCGTAAACATTCAAACGAAATACTCAATCAAAGTAAAAAAAAACCTTGGCATATATTGGCAATGAGACCTAGGTATGGATACTCAAGCTAATCAAGTGGTTAAAGCCTTGTTTTTTAAACTTTGAATAATACGAAGAGCACTGCCATTTATGAATTCTGAGTTTATGCCAGGTATGGTGGGTTCTTGAATAAACTTAAAAATTGATTATTGCAACTCACTCCAATTTGGTCTATCTGCATACCAGATCAACCAGCTTCAAGGAGTCCAACATGCTGGTGTTTGCCTTATTTTCTGATTGTCACGGCGTGACTCTGTCTCTTCCTCTTTTCTGTTCCCTTCATTGGTTCCCTGTAAACAAATTGATTTTAAAATACTGTGCCTCACCTTAAAATACCTCCATGGTTTGTCACCTCCTTACCTTCAAAGTAACAATGGGCCTCATTACACGGTAGGCGGTAAACCATGGCGCTATTAGCGCCATGGTTCATGCCGGTAATTTACCGGTACCGCCTTGGAGGAAAGGGGAATTACTGCCCTATTCCAAGGTTGCGAAGGCGGTAATTCCTCCTTCCTCCATTGCCCTTCCCCATTCCCATTTTTGCCCCATAGGGCATAATGGGAATGGGGAAGGCGCTAATTACGGTACCGCAAATTGCGGTACCGTAATTAGCACCCCGGTCCCTTTGCGGGTTCGTTTTTTAACGCCTGCTAAAAGCAGGCGTTAATGTACCAACCTGCAAAGGGACCTCGTAGTAAGGCGGTAAGGGTTTACCGGTACCGGTAAAATACCGGTACCGGTAAACCCTTACCGCCTACCGTGTAATGAGGCCCAATGTTCGTTATTCCCCAAGAGTTTTACGATCTAAAGAAAAAAATTGTACATAAATCCGCCAGCTAATTTTTTCACTGCCAGCTCCCAGACTGTGGAACTCCACCACAATGCATGTGACATATGGATAACTTTCTTCAGTTCCGTATGGCCATTAAAACCTGGTTATTCTTTAACCCCTTAAGTCCCAAGGGCGAGGTATCTCGTCCTTGGGATTACATCCCAAGATGTCTCGCCCTTGGCACTTAAGGGTTTAATGAAAGAGAAAACGTTAGAAGGCATTGAATGGCGACATACCGAAATCACCAAAAAAGGCCTTGGCACTAGGGGGGGGAAACCCATGGCAGTTTTAAACACCTTTCTGTTAATTCCGTTCTTTTTTGCAGATTATCTGTCCGAGTGGCTGCTTCACGAAATTTTTGTTCCTTTGGTTACTTGCGCCTTGACGCAGTTCAGTTTGCAGGTGGCGCATTACAAATGTAAATACAGATTACAACCTGGTAAAGCTAACAGTTCTAGCTTTTGACTACTCACAGGATAGGCATTTTACAGGCACTGCCATAATGCTACAACCTGTCCATAAGATCGCAACCGCTGGCACATGATGGTAATACCAGGAAATATTATGGCAGGACCTGGCAAATGCCTAATGCCTATGAAAGAGCCAAAACTGTTGGCTTTGCCTATGCTTCTCTTTAAAGGGAATTAAGCACACTTGGTTAAGTCATTTTTATTACATCAGGAGATTATAATTATTATTTATATAGCGCTTTTGCCAATGAGCTGTACATCCAACAGTTTTATGTACGGTGATTGATACCCAACTGGCAATTGTTTGCAGCTCTAATTAAGCAATTACCTTTGAGAAAGCGGCTTAGGAATAACATTGCCATCTCCTTAAAAGGAGATAAATACCTCAAAGACATCTTGGGTCTGGGGAGGTTTGGTGCACGAGTGCTGGTGATGGATGGCAATGGCCATAGACACTAGAATGGCCATGGGCAGTCAATGGCTGTGTAAAAAGCCAAACATCACACACTTGCCTTCTCACACTCCTATGTTGACATTCCATGCCAAGTTTTATTTGATAGACAGCTCACCCAATGCCATGTTACAGCCAAAACTAAAAAAGAGTTACAGAAGTCAGTGAGGCTTAAAAATAACCCTACTTGCACACAAATTAAATGGTGGCATTCGAGAAATTAGCAAACATATTCAGGGACTCACAAAGTGAACCAAATTGCAACAAAAAGTGGAAATCGTTCCTAACGGGCACTTTGCCCCTTATGTTATGGACGATGGTGATAGTTTATCAAGTTTGAAATGCCTTATAGTAAGTAGCATGCATTGCATAGATATTGGGGCTCATTACGAGTTTGGAGGTAGCCATGCCCTTAAAAGGCTTATACCCAGGTCCGGGTCCCGCAAAAGGGGACTTACCGGGCCATTCCGACCTTGGAGGGTCCCGATAATTCCCTTTCACGGGACCCGCACCCGGTACATCCCCATTCCCATTTGAGCCCCCAGAGGGCTCAATGGGAATGGGAAGGATGGTAGCAGCGGTACCGTTCATAACACTACCGTTGGTACCATCCTCGTCTGCTTGCGTGTGCCGCTCTGCACGCCTGGTCTGACCACGTGTCCAGAGCGGCACCTGCGAGCAGACTCAGAATGTTGCGGCATGGCAACAACGGCGCCGGTAGCATTACCGGCGCCGTTGTTGTCTTACTGCAATACTGCTAATGAGGCCCATTGTGTAGAGAGCAGAAATCGCACGGAAAAATACTTTTGGGTTATTTTAACGTTAAAAGGCCCGTTTTTACATTGAAAGAAATAAAAAGAAATGTGGCGAGCACGCGGTTAAATCGGCGATGTAGAAAGGAAGTACCTCCTCTTCTGCAGTCGCTCAAGATGGCGCTAGATCAGTCTGACTTAGCAACTCTCTCAATGTTTCTAATTAATACGACATTATTTTTCTTGGTCAGTATTATGGGAACCAATCTGCTGCACCAAGTGGTTCTACATGCCTATGCCAAAAACGAATGTTTGTCCAAAAACAAATCCCAACAATAATTCAGCATTGAAATGTTGAAGCTTGTATAAACGAAAAATGTACATCTACAAAATAGAAAAGAACCCTGTTTTATCATCTGGGCCCTTCTCTCGCCCTGAAAATACTGTCTGCACTGAAAAAGTTCGAAATTAACTTGTTTAACCCAGGTTATTTTCTCAACAAAGCAACTTGTTCGGAAACGTGACCCAGAGCAGGCAGAATGATCGTGTTTCCTGAAATGCCTTGAATCACTTTAAAAAAAACGAATAATAGCAACATTTCTGTAAAATTAGCTGCACGAAATTGTCACAAAAGAGAGTTGCGCGGCACGCCCCCTAAATTGCCTGCACCCGCACCTCCAGCATTTTACGTTAGAGAGCATTTCCTGGTGTTAGTTGAAAGGTATTTTCATCACGTGACTTCTTTCATTCTTACACTAAAGCTTTTCTCGAAAAGATGGGTGTGCCTGTCTTACCATAACCCTACCATACACCTACCAGTGGCATTTTTGAATGCTTCTTCTCAGATGGTTTGAACTGCCATCAGCCCTAGCCGCATAGTCAGTTGTGAAGGATCATGGAAGTTGAAGAGGAAACATCCCTGGTAGCCACAATAATAAAAATGTCCTTTGAACACACTTATATAGTAATTGATTGGGTTCATTATCTTTTAGAGTTACTGAACCAAAATAAAAAGTAGTAGGATGATATTTTTACCAAGCAATCTATGCCACAATATCAGAACTAGGAAACATGCAGGGACCAATATTAAGCGGTTATTTCTGAGAATGTCGAAGAAGTGAACCCATTAAGTTGGGGACCACATAGCCATTTCAAACCAATCTGATTTCTTTTTTCTTATTTGGATGTTTTGCTAAGTTACAAGTATGATGATGCATCATGGGAGTGCAGACGACTTTAAAAAGGTATCAGATGTGTTGCCACATGTTGAACTAAATGTGTAGCCTGCCTTAACATTGCAAACATAGCTTTGCTATTGGGATACTACAGCTTGCTTGTTTTTCCTGTTGCTTTGCCAGCTTGTCATTCGGCGCTGCAACATAGCCAAGGAAATGTCTACATGTTACGAGTGCACACCTATGAACATGTATACATTACATGACGAACAGCATTTTGTTAGTGTGTAAAATATTGCATACGTGCGTTGTTAATTATACAAAACAATATTGCTTTTATGTATCAGAACTAGTAAGACAAAAAGCCATTTTTAGATTACTCTGCAGCATTTGAATCAGCCCATCGGATTCTTCTTTGGAGGAAGCTGCTAACATGAGACAGCTCAGGGGTCTTACTTAAAATGATAATTGCCTTGCATGGTTGTACAGCAGTACAAGTCTGCTTGCATAACATGAGAACACTTAGTAATGTTATTGATACCAATACTGGATCAAAGCAAGGTTGCATGTTAGCTACCATGTTTTTTGACCTGTATTTGTCCGATATCTCAAACGTTCTTGCGATACAGTGTGCCTTGTTTACCATGCCTCGGATCAGTACACCCACAACGGTTAGGTTATGTGGATGATATAAGACAGTACCGTGTCCGGGCTGCAAAAAGTGGTTAATAAACTATCAGCATTCGAAGATACATGGCCTTCAGATTCCTTTAACAAACACAAAGGTTATGATCTTCAGTGAATCAAAACCTCTGAGACGTCAATGGATGCTGGATGGCAAACAAGTGGAAATAGTGGCTAGTTCTTATTTGCCATGGTTAATGATAGTAAATTAAAAGGGAACACTCATAGGACCTTTATTAAACAAACCCAAGGTTATACAAAAGCTGCTGCTTTAAAACGATTTGCCTCTAAGAACGGCAGTTACAGTCTAAGGCCTCTCATAGAAGCCTATAAACATAAAATGTCGGCAACAATATTATATACTCTCTGCTTAAAACATTTCCAAAAAATCCAAATTCCTTTTATCCCACACCTGCTCACTTTTCTAAACGACCTCTACCCAACTCTCCTATGACAATCTTGTTATTTGACCCACTAACCTTAATGTGATTCGTGACTTTCTCCTCAGGGCTAAACTTTCATGCGCCCCCATCAACGTTCTATCCCCACACACAGGGAAACCCATAGTTCCCGTTGTTGCTGCATATCTTCCTTCCCTCGTCAACTCCTCTCTTGACAGTGCCACTTTTCCATCCTCCTACAAGTTGGCTACTGTCATCCCAATCCTTGAAAAACGTGGCCTACCACAGTCCTGCTAACTGTCGTCCTGTCTCACTTCTACCTCACTATTCAAAAATCCCAGAGTGTGTAGACTCACTGAGTTCCTTGACACACACATCTGGGATCCTCTTCAATCTGGCTTCCGACGTCTGCACTCTACTGAGTCAACTCCACTCAATGGGAGTCATCATGAGTAAGCCATTCATACAGCAGTAATTCCGCCCCAGGGATGTTACCTCTGGGATGACCTGTGAAATTACCACTGCATTATGATACGGCAGGCATGTGCACCCCACACCCCTGTGGAAACGGTATTACCACTGTCAGTATCACCAGCAGCAATGGCCATTGGGCAGAAATACCACCAAACTGACGCTGGTATTAACATTTCTGATGACACACCAGCCGGAATTACTGGTATTGGTATTACCGCTGGCTGAAATAGTGTCACCGCCAGAACGGGAAGCTCGGCTGTGGCCATCTTTAACAACACAATCAACTCTGAATCACCCATTTTCTGTCGCCATACAGTCAACATACTTCTGGTACCATCATGTTACAGGACAAAAGGGCACACCTAAATTTACAGAGGCAGAGCTCACTGCACTGGCAGATGCAGTAGTGGAGCATGCAGATTAGCTATTTGAGAGAAGACAATGAAAGACCTCTGCAGGAGGAAGATGGCCATATGGGCCAACATCATGGCATTGGTGACGGCAGTTGGCACCTTACCCCGCAGCACCAAAGACTGCCATAAGCGCTGGGATGACTTGAAGGCAACGGTTTGCAGCCTCATAGAAGACACAGGAGGGAGAGTCCTGCCACAGGCGGTGGCACAGTGGAACCCCTCCAGGCCCTGAGAGGAGACTGCCAGACCCACCCTCCACATGGAAGGCATAGAGGGGATTGGGAGAGCGGAGGATGGAGCAGGGTCCCACGATGATGGTGGTAAGTCAATATGACCCAATGTACATGTGTATGCAGTGTCCAAATCATATGTCCCTGTTGGATATATTTTGGGGTTATTTCTATTACTTTGTGGTATTTGTTTATTATGGTGATATTTGGTGGTATTTTATGATCCTTGGTAATATATTGTGGTAACCTGTTGGGGTATTTTTATAGTGGTGAGACTGTTTTCCGAATACTGCTTATAATTATTTTACCAGGGTCACTAACACAAACAAAATACTGGACTTGACACACTCTGGATAGATGTCTCATGCCCTCCTGTTGTATTTTATGTACAATACCACACTACGCCCTTTTGGCTGAGTTTCAACTATTGTAAACCATGCAATTGATATGCTGCACATTAATTCAATCTCTCTAGATAAACAGCTCACAGCAGCTACTTTACTTTGAAATATTTCTTACCACACCTCTGTCTCCTTATGCATGTCAAATAAAAGGGACTGGATGCGGAATAAATATCATGAGACCATGTTACTTTTTTAATTTGTTGTTTTTAATCGTGTAATAGAAATATGCAAATTACACTGAGAGACACTGAGAGACACTCCTGCCCACATTGTACTTAGCAGTGCAAGTACATTTCTTCTTGTAATAGCTTTCAGCACTTTCAGCACTTTATCTATGCAAAGCCCTGCAAACTGTCCTTGGCATCGTAGAACTTGGCAAGAGAAATACACTTAAAAAAAACACAGTAAGACTTTGAGAATTATAAACGCAGTATTACACGCACATTACAAATAGGATCCCTAATACAGCACATAAAATGAAATGAACTGTTTAACCTAAGCTACCTGTCATCACTCACATCATCAGCTACTCACTTAACCTCATATTTACCTAGATTTGGTGGCAGTATTTCTGACTCAACTTGGCAGGGAAATCTTCCCCAGTCTTTTTGTCAGCCTCTTACAGGGTCAACCCAGATAAGGACAGCTTCAGCATCAATCAGCTTGCCAACACTGAACACTGTCTGCCCAGCCAGCACTCTGCTCCTTCGTCTCCCAGCGCCCAAAGTGGTACTGCCTCAAAACCCTTTTTAACAACCCCCCTTGTCAATTGAGAAAGACACCTTCCCTTGCATCCCACTAAGAATCACTCAATACGCCTTTGTATTTTCCTCATTGTACTAACTGCATTGCTGTAGAAAAATGAAAAATGTTTCTCTTGTGCTTCCTGTTTCAAAACAAAGTTATGTTTCAACAGAACGGAACTTCACATTTTTCAGCTTACCACACAGCACAAATCCAGCCTGCAGGTCTAAAGTCTATTTTTCTTCCAATTTTCAGAGCATCATGCATATCCATCAGTCTGCATGTTAACTAGGGTTGGGTTAATAAGCAAGTTAATGTATGTTAGTATTATATTTAATGCAGCTCAGTTCATTGAAATATTATCCTGAAGCAAAGTGCAATTTCAATCATGTGCTCTGTGCAATGGCATCTATTTAATTCTGCCTGAGACTCACACTCCTGAGTCCAGTAATGAGTTTCACACCTGGGGCCCCAGATGCAGTTGAAACCCACGCTAACATATGAATGCTACAATGTTGTTAAAATTCGGAGCCCACACTCCTACATCCCCCAGCAGAGATTTGCACAATGGACAGGGGAATGCGCCAACACATGTCAATCACACCAAATGCTCATGAATACACACATGTGCCCGGTAGGCAGGGAAATGTAGCAATGCAAATGCACTGTAGGTGAAAGTGCATGCCAGCATATGCACACGAGAAGCACCCATGTGTGTCATGATAGTCCATGGTGGCAAGCGACCCCCCACCACACCCACAACAACAAGCCACCTTGACAGGCCAACAGGCAATGTGCACATGAATGCGTCATGGAGACCCTCAGCAGGCACTATAACCAGCTAGTAGTAGCAGCACCAATTAGACCGATATCACCCATGCCAATCAGATGAAATCTGCATCCCTGCAACACACACACAGTTGCATGAGTGTCTTGCAAGCCCGAAGACATGTCTGCAAGATGACTGACATCTTGTCGTTCTATTCCCAACAGGTAACCAGTCCACGGACAGTGATGAGGCAGGACCCTCCACTGCAGGCACATCATCTGCCTCAACCCCTGCAAAGGCCAGACCCCTTGCCAGTGGGAGCAAGCAGCAAAGCAGGGCTGCAAGGGCACCACAACCAACTCCACCTACCATCACAGTGGATGCACTAGGGAGTCTGGAGGATGTCAAACACCCCACTGCGGTGCTCAGTGGCCCTTCCACCAGCCATGCAGGTGACACAGCTGTCACTGAAGCGGCCACTGCCATACCACAGCCAGCACCTGTCGTGACAGCAGTCCCTACTCTGGCTGGAATTCGTAAGGGTTCCATCATGGGCAGTGCACCCACCAGTGCATCGTGGCAGGGCCCATGCTCATAACACAGACAAGCATGGTGGGATGAGATTTGCATCACCATGCCTCACCCCTGGCCCTTCACAATGCCCACCACCTCTATCCATGCACACCATGTTGGCTGTATGGACGGGGCTAGATGCAATAGAACAATGACAGGCATCCATTGAGGCTCTGGTGAGCCAGCAGCTTCAAGAAATGCAGGCCATGCATGGCTGCCTGCAGGGGTGCAGCTGCAGGATATTTCAGTCACTCGGCAATGCCACCGCTGCCATGCCTCAGAGGGACGGAGAGTGCGGGAGCACCCGGCGGCAACCTCAGCCTCTAGGAGATCCTGCACCAATGCATGGAGCTTACCCTGCAGTTCATCCGGGCTCAGAGGTCAGAGCCCTCAAACTATATGACCCCCACAGAGGGCTCCCTACCTAACACCCCAAGGCGCTGATCATAGTGCCTCCCCACTGGCAAGGAGCCGGAGAAGGCCCCCATGCCCAAGAGGCACAGGCGGTGACTGTTGGACACTGCAAGGGTGTTTTTGGGGAGGGTGTTTTTGAGGAGGACGTCCTTGGGGAGGGCATTTTGAGAGGGTTTTTGGGGAGGGTGTTTTGGGGGAGGGTGTCCATGAGGAGGGCATTTTGAGAGGGCTTTTGGGAGGGTTTTTTGGGGAGGGGGATGGTGTTTTGGAGAAGGTCCTTTCACGTTTCAACATTAAATTGTTTTTCACTTGAAGCAATAGGACATTCTTTATTGTGCGCAGCTGTTTAATTAATTATCCAACTATGTGAATAGGTGAGAGGCACGTGCATGACAATGCTAATTGATTGATTGATTTGTGATTTATAATGTACCTATACACAAGTGTTTCAAGGTGCAACCAGTCAAGGGTGGGGGAACAAGAGAAAACAAGACAAACAATCTTATTAGGGCTAGTATCATTTAGATCGTGCAAGTGCGCAGACAGGAATTGTCAGAGAAGAGTACGGGGAAGTGCACCCAGAGCAACAGGGCCCTGAATTAAGTGCAAGGAAGGGCTGGGAATCCCAAGGGAAACACACCCAGGTAGTGACAGGTAGGCCAGGCGGCGGTAGAGGAAGGCCAACAGGCAAGTGCAGTGGGACTGGACAAGGGAATGAGGGGCTGGTGTCCTGTATGACTCAGAGGAACACCAAGCAGCCAGTCAGCAGATCATAAAAAATTGTCAATGAGTACTTGGCAAACTAGGCATCCATCCCTGCCCTCGTCCCACTCATTTCATGCCAGCACAGCACTCAAAAGTACTGAATAGTCCTCATCAGGCGGTGGCATGTACTCATCTGGGGTCAGGGGAACATTTCGCCTGATGCAAATGTTGTGCACCATTGAAAAGACAAGCATAATTCGTCCCACCCTATTGGGCTTGTACACGAGGGCCCCTCCAGAGCGGCCAAAGCACTGGAAGCAAGCCTTCAACAGGTTAAAGGCCCGCTCAATAAGGACCCTAGTCCGGACTTGCGTCAGGTTGTAGGCGACCTCCTGTGGTGGAATCTGTCGGTATCCAAAGTCACCTGCAAGGATAAAGGTCATAGGTGTCAGTCACAGTGCATTGTGGATGTGTTGCCTGTTACAAGGGCATGTTGATAGTCAGTCTGTGCATGCATTTCCCAGGTTTTGTCATACAACATGATTTCCCATTCCAGTCCTTTACATATGGAGACATCTATTCGGGGAGTGCATTTTCTTGTCTTGGTACATCATGCACACAGCCAGCACTCATTGCTTTCAGGGTCTGTGATTGACAGGGCAGCATGTATTGCTTCTCTGTTCTATGATTATCAGTCATCTTCATCCTTTTGCATTCAAAGCACACTCACCTTCATCCGTTGTTATATGACCAAACGCCATCTTCATCTTTTGTAGCTGACTCTGGGGGCCCCCATGGCATACCTTGGACACCTCTAGGGGTGCAAGCCCCCAGTTTAAAGACCATAGATGTATTGCAATGTGTAATGTTTCATTGTGGTACCTGTAGTCCAATGGCTGTGTAGGTAGTGTGATGAATCCTGCAGAGTCATCACTCATCCCCAGCCTAAATTCTCCTCCCATGTGGCCATGTGGCCATGGGAAGGCAGCCGCTACCTGATCCCGACCTTGGGGCTGGTATTATTAGGGAGGATCACATGGTAGGAGATGGCTGTCAGGGTAAAATGGCACCTCCCTTAGGAGAGTCGCGGTGTTCCTCTTCTTATGAGAATCCTATAATTTCCAAATATCTAATGGCATGCGATCACTGCACCAGTCCCTCCCATGCGAAAGAAAACCCAAAGAAGATTCTATGAAAAGATACCTAAACAGAATAAGTTTTGTAGCTTACGAATTCATGAATCAAATGCCATCTTCGAATTATCATGATTCTGTCTTAGGTAGAAGTCCTAGCCCCAATGTCAAAGCACATTTCATTCACATAACATCTCCTAGCTCTGATAACTTTCAGTTCACAAATCAAAAATAAAGAGACATGGAAAACTTAAAAACATGGTGGACTTCAAGACCCATAATGCCTATGATTCTGGAATGAGGAAGAGGAACAAAGAGTTAATGATGATCAATGGTGCTACTAAAAAGACTGTGCGTTTTAGTTGTTTCAATTCAAATTACCCAAGTAGGACATTTAAATGTGGAAATCATCCACAGGTGAAAGGGGGTGTAGCAGAGGCAGAAGCACTCAATAGAGAAACCGATGAAGTCAGGAAAGCCACTGAAGACCCCAAAACAGTTGAGGTTGATGCAGCTAACAGAAGCCAACGTGGGAACAGAAAGTGTATGGTTTTGCAAAGTATGCGCATCAGGAAGCAGAATAGTGGAAGACGGCAGCAGGGAGAGAAGTCCAGCTGTACGGGAGATGTGCTCCCAACACGATGTGAGTCGCTCAGTTGTGCTGGAGGATACAGAGACCCGACAGAGCCAGTGGAGCTCCAGAGAAGGGCTGTGCAGGCAAAGGCAATCACAATAGAGCTGCCAACGGTATTACTGTACCGCAGAGGGTCTGACAGTCCACCTAAATCCTGCCCTCACTGATATATCAATGCAGAATCAAGGAGTGATGCAGAGACGCTGAAATAAGCAGATTAGTTGGCCTAAAGAGACAGGTAATCATGGGGCGCTCCGAGCAGAACATTTGTCACTAAAAGACAGCTTTGAATACCAAACAAGTAGGATAAGGGAGACAAAAAGAGTGCAATTCTGCTTTCATGAGATGTCAGCTTGGGGAAAATGGTAACCCACATTGCCAACAGCCAAGAGACTATAAAGAAGAGATAATAAGGCAACAATGGCGCAATCCTCCTTTCATGTGATATTAGCTCGGGAACTTGTAACCCACATTGCCAACAGCCAAGAGACTATCAAGAAGAGACAAAAGGGAAACACATGCACAATTCTTCTTTCATGAGATATCAGCTTGGGGAAAGCTATAACCCACATTGCCAACAGCCAAAAGAATATAAAGACAGGCAAACATTGTACAACTCCCCTGGCAAGGGAATATTGGTGTGGAGAAACTTGGAACAAATATTGCCACTAGCAGAAGAGCACATTTACAGTTATGGGTGTTTTTATTCCCGGCAAGGGAGTAAACCATGAAAGGGACAAGTTGTAGTTATTCCTGTCAGGCGAGTAAATCTGGAAAGAAATAGTTGCTTTGAAGAAATGTGGTTGTGGTAAAATAAAGTGTTGTGGAAATAAACTATTAACTTTATCATCATGACAAACTGTTATATAACAAGACATTTGCTGTGCTGTCCTGACAAAAGTATTCAACCAGAAGAAGAATTGTGATATTCTTATGACCTCTTTACACCTTAGAAAGAATACTTTGTGGAAGAAACCGTAGCTTTGGCGTTGAACAAGTCTTTTGTGAAAGAGACATTAACTTTACCAAGTTTAAAGACATATTTTATGGAAAATACATTTCTCATTGAACAGAATACAACTCCATTAAATCAGAACTCTTTTTCAAATGTGTTCCTGAATTGATTCAGAGGAAGGGAACCAAACCCTGGGCACAAGGAGTGCTTTGTGAGAATTATGCGTTTGAACCTTTGTACAGTTTTGTTGAACAGAAACCAGACATGTTTACCTGAGGGTCAGATACATTTGAATACAAGGTCATTTTTCTTTAATTTTAGTTTGCTGGATAGGAACATTGTCGTTAGGATAGGGACAGATAGACGTTTATCTCACCTCTCTTTACACATTTAATAAATATGTCAAACTTTGAGAGAACTACAACTTTGTGTCCGTCTCTCATTTCGGACCCCTCACAGTAGACTTTTGGTCAAAAATGCATTTGCCATTTACTCCAGCATTATGACACGTGTCTTAGTCCTGTGGGTTGTAGTCTGTCATGAGTGTGTGGGCAGATTCTGCATGTACAGGTCCTTGCTAGGGCATGCATTCTACATTTGTGGTGACCCCCCTCATATAGAAACTATCCAGGTCTGCTGCCTTCCATGCCTCTCCATGTATCCCGGCAGCATGCTGTTCCGCAGGGCCATGGCATCTTGGGTGGAACCAGGGGAGCAGACACAGCAGTGCATGATGATGAGGTCTGGATCACAGGTGACATGGACATTGAGGGAGTGGTACTGCTTTTGATTGAGGTAGACCTCTTCCGATCCATGGGGTGCCACCAACTCCACATGGGTGCAGTCCAGAGCTGCAATGACATTGGGCATGTGGACTAAGGTGTAAAAACGTGACTTCATGGTATTCACTTGTGCCAAGGTGTTGGGTAGGGAGATGTACCATGACCCATGGTGCAGGCGTGCTTCCAGCACCTGCATGAACACATGAGAAAATCTGGGCCATGCAGTGTGCCCATGGTATGCTGAAATGTGCCAGTTGCCAGGAAGTGCAGGACCAACACTAGCTTCACCAGCGGTGATATGGCTGTTCTTATGTTGATCCTGCTTCCAGTGCCATTCTGGATAACGATCAGCAGATTAGTAATTGTCTCCCTGTTCAGCTGGTACAGGGTGAGGAGCTGTCTGTCTGTCAGGGTCCAGGGTGAGAGCCTGACCCGGGGAATAGTTGCACGCCTTGCGTGGCATCTCCTCCTCCTCATCTCCTCTGCCTCCTGGACCCTACGTGGCTTTTCCAGCTCCTGCAGCTCAATACTGGAGCCCAAATAGTTAGGTCATTTTCCGCATCTTCCCTGATCCTTCATGGTTGGCCATTATCTTGGTCGAGAGTCACTTTTAACGGACAAAAACGCTTGAAGGAATCTGCTGTCTGATTTCTCACCAATTGCCTTCTCTGCATCTTCAAATTGTCAGGACCTTGCAATGATGCCTCATATTGGGGTTTATCAAAGTTATTGTTTTTATTTGATGCATTCAGGCTAAGCCGTATCTTCCCATGCTTCTTGACATTCAAAGAAGGATCCGTCAGTTCAAAGCCCAATGGCAGCAATAAATGTGCCACTTCCAATAAAGATGATTTGATCGTGCTTGAATTTAAGTGCAAACGCACTTTACCTGATTGAGTTTCCTTCACAAACTCTATGATCATAGTAGTGGAATAATATGGAATAATCTTAAAACGCTAGCCCGGTTCAAAATCAACCCATCACCTTTCGGTAGTAGGCGTTTCAGAAGCAGCAAAGGAGTATATGCCGGGGCTTTATCTTTCGCAGTTGGTATTGCTGAATCCCTGTGGGTCAGAAAAAACAGGCTCTCTTCCCCTTCCACCGCCTGTAGAGATGGATTACTAGATGAGTTGCTCAGAGGTGGAGTACTAGATCATTTCCTTCCTCCAATATCCTTCACTTGAAATTTCAGCTCTGCCAGCCTTTGCGTGTCCTCCAGCGTGCGGAATAGTGGAGCCAAAGCACTGGGGATGCATTTTGTAGTCTTTGCTTCTGCCGTAGTCTAAGAGAACATAGGAGAACCGCGTCTTACTTCATCCTGCCTTGTTGTTTTCTGATCCAGGTCTACTGGCTGAGGAAAATCCATCAAAGAAATAGAAGCCGGCTTTAGATTCTGAAGTCCTAGGAATCCTTGAAAGTTATTTACAGCCAACCCCAGAATCTGTTTATTTAGGCGACAGGATTACCATCCTCCTCGTCATCTTCAGAGATAGTAGATTTGTTTTATCAACTTGCTCAGGTTCCAATGTATCCTGTATTGTCTTCTGGACATACAAGGAGGTCGCCACTACATTATCCACTCTAGACTGTAGCAATGAAATAAATGATACAGTGTAGATCATTTTTGTATGAATCATAGCGAGAAGAGTCGCTTGATCCTTAAAGGATTCATTCATTGACTCATACAGTTTAATAAATGGTGTTAAAGCTATAATTACAGCCGACATAACGTTAGCTTGAGAATGTATACCCAAAAAATGTGAATGGTGCGCCGGATGTTGAATTGTTTTGGGAGAATATAAATCATCCTCCAACGATGATGCCGATGAAGAGGATATAGGGCTTTGATTTTTTATATGCACTGGGAATGGATCCAGGTTGGTTGTTAGGGAAAATTCTCCAGAATGGCTAATTTCCCTTACCTTTTGAGCCCCTCAGCAGCTTTGCTGGATTTTTGGGGTTTCATTTTTTTTTCCCACTCTTTCATATATTTTGCTGTGTGTTTGACTTTGCATTCAACTCCATAGGCATCATCTTTTTACTGTGTGTCACACAGCACCTTTAGTGCAGTGACACAGGGTTCTCTTTTTTCAGACTTCCCGCTTTGAACTCTATTTTCTGAGACTGACTACTGTCTCCCAGAACATGTAAAGTTGCCATTGACTTATTTATTAGTCTTTTTTTAAATGTACAGACCCAGCACACCCTATCTTACAATAGAGTGCTGGAGGGGTTAATACTTATCCCCTTTTGTCTGATTCTCATGCAACATTTGTATGTTACCCTTTCTCTAAGATTTGGCTGGTGGCAGTGGTATCTACCATTTTATTTTACTGCATACTATGAAAATAGCCTTTGGTACTATTGAGGCTATGGTGGTAGCTTGGAACTAAAACCTGGTAATCCACTTTTATTTTAACTTGGTTCCGTTTTTTTTTTTTCACCATTTCTTTTTGTAAAGGGACTTCTCGTGTTTTTCTCTGCGCGCCAAACCGGTTTGGTTCCTTTGTTCGCCGTCCTTTGGCAGGCTTCTGCACAGAAGCCCTCCTTAGGCGCCTGAGTGTCTGGGGTGGACAGGATGTGAGGGAGGAGTTTGAAACTCCCTGCACAGGGTCTCCTTGGAGACCCATGTCGCACTCTGTGTGATTGGCTGTGGTGACTGTCCCACCAGGACAGCCACCCTGCTGAGTGATTGACAGCTAGGCTGGTGTGAATGGGGGAAAACGGCTTAAAAGCCAATCTCTGGGACTGGAAGGCAGAGTCGCCACTGGAATGAGAGAACCAACGAGAAGCTGAAGGAAGACGACTGTTGCAACTACTGGACACCCGGTGAAGCCCTGCTGCAGGTCCGAATCGCCTGAAACTTCGACGACAGAGGAGATCTGCAAGGAATCTTCTTCCCTTGAGCCTGGTGGGAACAACCAGCTCGCCAAACTCCAGATACCGGTCCTCATCCTAGTTGAATTTGCTGTGCATCGCTGCAGTAGATCGGATAGCCAGTGGGAAGAGAACCAGTTTGGGTTTTAAGGAGCACACCTTTTATTCGTCGCTTTTCTCAGCTGCTGGCTTGTTCCCTGGGCAGTGCAGCAACCTCCGGCCATCCTCCTTCTTGTCCCCATGACGGAAGCTTCAGGAACCATGAGCCTGCAGGAACTGCCAGGAACAACTGCCTCAGCTACAGCATTCTTCTTCTTTAAAGGTATTGTGCAAATTCGGTCGCTCCTTTCGTCCGACCGCGGTGAAAGTGTTTGAAATATTTCACCTCTCTGAAGGCTTGTCCTTCTCTTCTCCTTTGAATAACTTTTCCTCTGACCAACTTCATTTTGAACTCTTGGCAAAGACTTAACCGCGAACTACATTGAACTGTGTGATCCTCTGCAAAGACTCTGAACCATTAACATTGGCCCAGGCCTATTGACTTGAATCCTAGTTGTAGTAGCCTTTTCCAGATTGCCCTGCCTATAACTTGTTGGTGCTATTGATTTGAATAGCCTTGTCTTTTCTCCCTTTTAAATTACTGGAGTGCCATTTTGTTCACACTTTATTTTGAGCCTAACTTGTCCAGAATTGATTGGGGGTTGTTGTAGTGTATTAAGACTGTGACTTTCTGCTGCTTTATGATAGTGAACTGTTTTATACATGATGGTGTAAATAAATGTATATTCTTTTACTCAGAAACCTTGAATCAGTGTTTGTTTCAATCATAGTAATTGTTGTCCTTTTTGTAAACTTTTGTACAGCTCACTTTACTCTTGATATAAGTCTGGCTGCTCAGCCATCGCTACCACTTTACTGTGTAGTACAGGCGTGTACCAAAGGTGAAATTGTACTTACACTTGTAGTTTTAATTGTGTGTGGTGTTCCCAAAGGGTACTGCATATGATTCTGCCTAACATTGGTCTTATTGAATAATTCATTAATCAGGGCTAGATTAAAGGCCTTGGCCTTTTGATCCAGTTCCTTTTTAATCCCTGCGAGGTTCTGGCCAGGCGGGCCGCCAGCACTGCAGGAGTAACCATTTTATCAGGGCGTTCTCCTTCCTAGCTGTTTACATTGGAAGAAGGCTTTAACGGCATTTCCTTATTGTCAACTGGGAAAATTATAGATGGTAATACCTCTGGTCTACTAGAGTTTGCCCTTTCAGTAGCAATTGTTTCCCCGTTGCTATTCAGGCAGGCAGAATTATTGTCATGTAGATCTTATTAACAACCTTCATCCTGACAAATCGCTTGGCCTTGACCCGAAATCGGAAAGAGATCAGATTCCAATATAGCTTTATACTATAGAAATAATTACCCACTCGGAGTGCATCACTGGTCGACAATAGCCCAGGTTTAGACCCAAGTGAAGGGAAGGCCTGAACAGCTGGCCTTGATGATGATACCGGCTGGTAAAGCCCACCAAATGGATGATTATTGCTTTTAGAACCCCAAGGCAAACACTCTGGGTGCCAAGAGCAATATATTTGTTAGAAACAACAGATTGCGCGAGCATGCAACTGGTAGTTCCTAGCAAATACATCCTCACCTAACATGGCTGCTATGGAAATGAATGGTGGGGCTGCGTGCGGAGCCCCTATTCCATTTTTTATGGCAGCAATGAGCCGTCGGTCAGGCGATGCGAGGCATGCAATCAGGGGAGGTAGGCATGGGCCGGGTCAGGGAGGACAAGGGTAGGAGGAATGGATTGAGGAACAGTAAAATGAGGAGAGTGGCAGGACAAGGAGGGAAGATGCCAGGGGGGTGTATGCAGCTCACGGCTTACTCCGAACCCGGATTTTGATTGTGCGATAATCCTGTTCGGAGCAATCTGATTGGCTGAGTGATAGCAATAGTAATAGTAACACAACGTTTTCCAATAATTTATGCAATTATGCCAAGTACGAATTTTGTAGTTGGATTACCTGAAATGTGTCCTAGAGTTTGAACAAACAGCCATGCATCAAGGGGGAGTGCAACAAAAGTATTAGGAGCATAGTGATCTCCAATATAACTTTATTACAAATAAATAAAACAAATATATAACTTTTAAAAAAATGGACGAATTGGTAATTCATCCGGATGAGGCTCCCTGTGGGCAAATTCAGAAGCTCTGTCCATCTCAACAGTCTCCTCCAGATAAAGTACCATATCTATCCTAGATTTGTGTAGGCAGGTATGAGTTTGGCATTGCACAACTGTTTGGGGTTTTATTCTGTGGATATAATGTAACATAATTGTGTGCATGAGCGATTCTGCCAACAGATGATTTCCTTGAGGTTTAGGGTTCTACAAAGAAAGTGCAGTGAAGCTATCTTTCTTATTATTATTTTAAAGCAACCTGGATTGGTCATTTGGCTACCTTTTGAAGCAGCACACCCACAATTCCACATTCCCTAAGGAACTGCTACAATGCTATAATAAGATAACTTGCCAAAGGCAAATAAAAAATATACCATTGGCACAAAAGATTTTCGTTGGAAATGGCAGGCAATGAAAAACATTTGGAGGTATTTAAAGGTGGCTACATCAGAACAAGGCCATCAAGAAAAAACAAGCCAAGAGTTTTGTCATTTGTATTGTTTTATTGCATTGTAGGTTTAAATGTAAGAATACTGCAAATACTTGCATCCTACATACCCAGTAATTCCATAAATGTCTGTAAATTAGTGTTTGCACGCTGTGACGAATCTACATACTTCGTCCTTTCTTCCCTAGGGGGAGCCACCCCCTTTGAGGCTAGGGAGGTGAGCTTGCTAAGCAAAACCCTAGGGGTTTGGGAAAGCAGGAACCTCACTGGGAGTGACTCCCCTCTAGGGGACAAGGACTCCCATTCCCATGGGAACTCCCTATACACACAATATTATCTGCCTACATGGGAGTAAGTAATGCTGACAATACATCTATGTGTTTGGCTCAAAAGAATACTGACAATACTTCTATATGTTTGACTCAAGGTATTGCAGAACTTTACGTCTGTTTGACAAACCGTGGTGAAAAATACACCCCCTCTCATTAAAGGAACAAAAATAAAGGACAAACAGCCCTTGAGTGGAGGAGGAGAAACCAGAGGCAGGGGTCGAGCCTCCGACATGAGTACTTTGGTGCGTTACGGGGCCGCGTTGAACAGCGGAGACGGCTGTGGCGCAGAGAGAGGCCAACACAAAAGGGAGATGCCGCCATCCAGATACAGAGACACACTGAGCCGGAGAAACCAAGGCCACCCAAAGGCGAAGCTTACCTGGAGGCGGGACCATGCAGAGGACGTGTTGGGCACGATGCCCGTGAACTGACGCCAAAACCAGGAACCGAGGGAGGAGTGAGTCTCTGCCCGCAACACGAGAGCAGAAGGGCAATTGAACGCAGAGACGACTGGAATCCGAAAACCACTTATATCCAGTTCGGAAGAGCGACAAACCCTGGAGAATGCCATGGCTGCTGAAGAGACACTGCATCACTGGAGCAGAATCTGCAATGCTGAAGGTATGAGGGTTGCCCAGATTGGTGGAAGGTAGAGAGAGGAAAGAGCAAGTGAGGAAGAACGAAATATTATCCTAACCCTATACCATGGAGACTGAATGAGACAAGGAGTAGGGTTACAGGAGCATGAGAAACCCAAATCAAATAAACCTCCAGAAGGGTCACATAAACCCACAAGAGCTAAGAGAGCCACAAGAGAAGAGGGGTTACCGACACCCCAAGTGAGTTATTGGGAGAGAGAAATCCAAGGGAGACATGGGGGCCCAATAAGCAAAGTGAAGAACAGATACTAGAAGAGGCATCCAATATCTGAACCAAGTCTGACCTTAACTCAAAGAAAACAGAAATTGTGTACTTTTCTGCCTCTACCAAGACTACACTCCCCGCTCCAGCTATCTATTTTCCTCTGCAGCACTTTCCCTTAAGCAAGGAACCTAAGGTTCATCTTTGGCCCCACCTTCTCCTTTTGAACTCATATCTCCTCTGTATCCCGTTCTTACCACTTTCATCTGTTTACTATCAGGAAAATCCACTAAAACTCTGCTCCAGACGATGGTCCTTTCTCGCCTTTATTACTGCTCCTCACTTTATTTTGGTTTACCTATGTCTTCCTTCTATCTTGCTCTCGGTGGTTAGGACTCTGTTCGGTTTTCCTGCCTCTGCTCAAGTCTTACATTATCTTGCCCGCCTTAAATGGCTACCCAGCCACCATTGCTGTGAATTTAATTTCCTTTGTCTTTAAATGTACTCATGCACTTGCCCCTGATTACATCTATTCCTTGATTTCTCTTTACTAACCCACTTGGAATCTTCAGTCGTCTTCTGACTTTTTCTTTTTGTTGCCTTCTCGCTTCTACTAATTTCAGCTGGTTGCCCCTAAAAGTTAGCATTCTCTCCCCTTTGAAATTCACTCTTGCCCCTCGCTCTCCTTGTTCAAAAAATGGCTCAAGTTTAACCTACTCCATCTTTCTCTTAAACACTGTCTACTATTTTGATCTGTCATCCGTACTGCTTATTGTGAGTGACTCTTCATTTTATTGTACCATACTTCTTTGTTAAAGCGCTTTGGATAAAATCACTATATACTCACCGCAAATCAATCAATCAATCAATAAATTAATAAATACAATGTTAAATGCTGAGGCGTTCTTACAGCACGATGGAGGACAATTCACAACTGAGAGAGAGAGAGAGACATAAATTAAATGACAGCACACAGATGTAAAGGTATCACCATTGACGGACCTGGAAAAAGCACTCGAGAAAAGAAAACCCACACGAATCGCATTAACTCGAATCACTATGGGCTAGCATGCCATACATGCACAAACCATCTAACATCATCCCTACCAGATGAAGTACACATGCCAAACGAATATAAAAAAAGAAAAGAAATCCCACCATGAATATCACAAGGAACGAAAGGATAACAGGGAACTACCATACAGGAAATATCAAGTGCTTTTTTCTCAAAACGCTTCTGGACCAACATGCCAGACAAGCCCAGCCCATCAACTAATATGTTGTATTCAATAAAAGTAAAGAACATTCTAGCAACCTCATGCTAAAACCCCCCTTCCTCACCAGGCCACATCCACACAAACTGCTAGACAAAACCTCCACACTGCATCAAGTCAGTCAGAACGCTGCAACTCTACAATCAACTTGCAAACCTTACCACCGTCCAAAGTCTGGAACCTGAGGTGTCCCACCCGAAAACAAATGCCTCCAGTGTACAAATCCATATCCACCTAGACAACTCACCCAAAAAGACCCCGGTTGCTCCAGGTGCTACACAAACCTTTGTCTTTTCCCCTCTCATCCCATAACCGCACCCCCGTTTCCCCCTTCAGATCCACGTGAGCACCTGAAGACCATGGAAATGTCAATTGTGCACCATGTAAACCCCAATAACGAAACATAAGATATCTATCACTGATGTTATCTGTCTTTATATACGAACCTGTAGACATGGTAAAACATTTTAAAGTAATTACTGTTTGTGATCATGTCAATTTTAGGGGTGAACTTGGGATGTGGAATATATGTGGGTTGGGAGTGAGCAAATGTGGATGGGTCAGTGGAGGTACAGAGGGTAGGTGGGGTGGGAAGGAGTGGGCTAGTTTGTATGGGCACAGATAGGGTGTGTATGATGATATATGATGGCTGGGCACATGGGGTTGGTTGGACAATTGGAACTTGGATTGAGGAATGGTTTCTGGGCAGGTGGGTGAGAGAAGGGTGGCTGGGTAGGTTAGGGAAGCAAGGGTGGGTGGAGGTTGGCAAGCGGTGGGTGGGGGTAGAGAGGTGTGTGGTGAGTTAGCATGGGTGGGGTTTAGATGGCATGAGGTAGGGTGGGTAGAAGGGTAGGCATGTGAATGGGTGGGGTAGGGTGGTACTAAAATTGTGAAATCCATTCATTCATGTTTAATATCTGAGAGCACCAAAATGGTAATGCTGGGAACACCAGAAAATTGGGATTATTGCAAGTTGATCTTTTACTTCTGATTGCTAAACAGCTGGTTGGTCTTCTTCTCCCTCTTTTGAAGAATGGTCTAGACCCAGGATCCAGACCCAAGATTTTTCACCAAAGCATAATACAAGAGGATACATCCATGAAAATCAGATTTCGTTCTTGGTTGCTGAATGCTGGGTAACACGCAAAGGGCCTCATTACGACCCTGGCGTTAAGGGTTTAACGGCACAGTAAAAGGTGTTGGCGCAGTTAAACCTTTAACGCCTGATTACGAGGTCCCTTTGCGGGACCCGACCTTAACGGCTTTTTTTTCCAGCCGTTAAAGTAGGGACCCGCAAAGGGACTTTGGTGCTAATAACGGTACCGCAATTTGCGGTACCGTTATTAGCGCCTTCCCCATTCCCATTGAGCCCTATGGGGCAAAAATTGGATTGGGGAAGGGCCATGGCGGCATGGGGAATTACCGCCCCGCCAACCTCGGAATGGGGTGGTAATCCCCCATTCCGCCATGGCGGACACCGGCATGGACCATGGTGCTAATAGCCTGGGTCGCAATGAGGCCCAAAGTCCCTAGGCCCGAGGATTAGATTGTTGAAAAATTACAGTCTTGGTCGCTTATGTGGGTGATTATTGGGGCCAGATTATCTAACATTTGCACTGGTGCTAAAAAGTGAGCAAACGCTTTGATAATACAAAATGGGGCAAACAAATTTTGTCACAATCCATATTATCTAAAAAGCTTGCACTGGGGCAAAAATGATTCAGACTGTTTGTTGCACTATATTTGATGCATACCATACAACAAAAGATGTCTACTGCTTTCCTTTCATGTTTCGCAGCAAACAAAGTAAATAAATCAGCCTGCTTCAATTTTCCCTCACTGGACATTTATTTTTGGACAATATCATTAGGAGCTAAACCTATTTTGCCTATTCTCTATTATCAGATTAGCAAAATCCCTGCTAAATTAATTTGCTCCACTTTTTAGCTCATGTGCACATCTTTGATAATCAAGCCCCTGGTTGATTGCTTCTCTCCACTGACTGCACTTCTGAAGCAAGAGAGAAAAACTAAACCAAACAGGTGAAGGTCCTCATGCTATTGCTGATTTAAGTAATTGTGATTTAGGTTTCCACCAACACTGGTCCCAATCCCAAATCACTGTCAGGCTGCACCGTGCTTCTGATAATTTCACTGCAGTGCCAGGTCCCGCCTGCTTTCATAATGCTGACATCATGAACAGCGGTCATGACATGCTGCAGCCCCCCTTTAAACTGGCAGTTCATTGTCCCAGCACTTATGCTGCCCCCTTTTATTCCAGCGCCATTCAGGGAGGACATTTAATCAAAATACCAGGGGTAGCGGAAGTGAAATCACACGACCCTTGACCTCTGATGACAACACAGAAAGTGATGTCATTTGACTCCATCCCAACGTGACTTCACGGGAAGCGATGAAACCCAACCTTTCACCCCATGACAAAACAGGAAGTGGCATCACATAGCAGTGTTCCTAAGTACACTACGATAAATACGGTTACGATATCTCTGTAATGTGATATACATTTCATACAAGAACGAATTACCATGTGTATTGTTAATATCAGTGTGTATAGGCCCATATTACCAAATTATTGTGATTGCAAGCAGACGTCCAAGGCCAAATGATAATGATGTGTTATTATATAGCTCTTACGATTAAGCACTTTATAGAGAACAAATATACATACAATATCACCCAACCTGTGTTGGTATTCATTTATAGACCTCAGAAGGATGAAAGACTGAGTTGGTGTTACCGGAATTTGAACCTGCAACCTGCAGATCACACACACATTGCAGCAGCGAGCGAGCAACCCACTGCGCTATCTTATCAGCTATAGTAAAATGAGCAATACATGTCTGAATGTTCTCAAAGTCAGAAAGCAAATTACACTCTGTAGTGGATATCAATAAACTGCTAACAGATTTACCAGCAGGCCAGTTCATCTGCAGGTCTGGTGCAAAGTTGGTCACATGTCAACCCTGCTTTGGTCACATGTCAACACAAGTTACCTGAAATGGTTCATGCTCAGAGGATGGCAAAATACATACCATTGCGAGGGTTGATAACCCTGTATCAAAGAATTTAGAGTAGCGCAGGGAAAGCAGCGCACTCACACGGCATACCGTACTCTGGGCACTCGTTACCTTATACATGCAAACCAACATCCTGAACAGCATGCCATGGAAATAGGAAAGATAGACGTATTACAACAAAACATTAATTGTGGCACAATGAAATCAAGGTCCACTTGACCACTTGATGTGCCATGGTCAAACATTTCTACACTGTAGACAAGCTGTTAGGCACAAGGACTTTGTGAAGTGACCGAGGACACCGAGATGGAACGTCTTGTGATGATCCCAACAGAGACAACGGCAGAAAAAACATGGCATAACAGCAACTTGAGAAAAGCAAACTACATATAGTTTTTGTCTGCATTGTGAATTTGAGATGTTTAAGAACAGACTAAATCAGACTAAATCAGTGACTCACCTCCTGCAGTGTGCCTAAAATAAACCCTTAACGAGTCAAGAAAATATTGTATAGAATTCCAGAAAGACTATTTGTTATTCCTATTCTTTCTGATTTAGGGTCACTGCTCAAAGTGTTAACCCCCTGTGTTTTTAAGAGGCCTGAACAACAAGACCAGCCATTCCAGAAACAAAGCCACATGGTGGTGGCCAGAGCCCAGGAGGGCCATTAAAAAAAATGACATCCGGGCACCATTGCAAGGCAACATTTTTCACAGCATTTCTCTGGCTGATACAGGCAATAATCTCTTCACTGATAGGGCATTCAAGCCTCCTCCCGTTCCAGATATATTCCTCACCAGTCTCCCAAAAGCATGAGCCCTATCACCAGCTGGGAAATATGGTGCAGTGAGACCACTCTTTACAGAGCACACCACACGATCAATTTAAAGACCGCACTCTTCATCACTGCTGTTGTAATATTGCAGATTCTCAGCTCTTAGGCAGAAAAATATGTGCTTTCTAGCTGCTGCTATTCAACTTTTCATGATCAAGAGCTGCTGCACTCAGGCTCCTCTTCACCCTACGACGCACTGCTTAATCTACATATTCATATGAGAAATATTAAATACACATATAAATTAGAGATAACTATGACATCACTAGAGGAAGCGTGGTAACTTTGCCTCTGGTGGTAAGTGGTAAAATACCTCAGGTTGCAGATTCCTCACATGTGGCTGCTGGTTCACTGCTTAATTGCTGCTAGTGATGAATGACTGCTGGTGGTAAAGCAGAGTAGAGGTGTTGCTGGGTCGATCTGGGGGGTTGGGCTATAGCCCTGGGTCTTTTGCTTGTATACCTGGATAGAAACTCAGGGGCAACAACCAAAAAGCTACCTAGCCCCGAGTCCCAGCAGTCCTGACATTAGCGTAGCCCCAGATCTTTTCCAGACCTAGCAACACCCCTGATAGCAGAGCCACCAATAGTTATCAAAATGCTGATCATTTCCCTAAAAAATAAGATCAGCTCAGAGCTAGTCCTAAAAAAGTCTGTTACCAGTTAATAACTGGTGCAATGCAAAGTGCGTGCCATGTGTTCTCACATTACACACATGTATTCATGGTGAAGTTATTTTTAGGCACAGGCAACACCCAATTCCCAGATATGAACATTACTATTTGCTAGTAGTATTTTACAGTTATGATATGACATGATATCTCCCTTATAACGCGCCTGTACTCAAGTTGAATTACCGATGGCAGTAAATGTTTACCAACAGCAGAATTCATGGCGTTGTCATCAACGTTGAATTGACCACTGGCGGTGATTCGACTGTATTGCTATTTGTCGTACAGGATCAGAGACCAAAATGTAACTTTTGTTATCCGCAGCCGAGCAGTATTTGAAGGATGAGGCCCTAGAATCTATTCAACCAACATTTACCGATGAGCCCCCCAATTAATGTCTACCCCTCTGTCCCTCCGATGTTCTCTCTCTGACTTCTACTCCCCTCCACTCTAGCAACAGGGAGGGGAGTCCATTTTTGTTGTGAGGAGCATCAGTAAAATTTTAGAATTTACTACCACTTTTACTGATCCGCCTCATGCTCTTGCGAACGTGCGGTGGAGTTGGGGAGCGGGGCGCACACACCCTGTCTACCTCCATTTTCCGCTCAGGAACACAAATGCATCTGGTTTGACACCTGCATGGATTTGCATGCTGATGTAAATGCTATAGATGCCTATGGATTCCGCTTCAAATAACCACCTGGTAAAAGCAGGTAGATTCCACAGGAATTCATTGTAAATGAGGCATTCACACTATTCCAGCAAGGTATTGGAAAAGGGAAGAGCAAAGGTGATTTTGCCTATATTTTAATAGTCACTTTTTCCACTATTTGGTGAAAAAGATGAACATTACACACTGGGGAACATTTGGAATTTCGGTGCAAACTGACGCTTTCCCCTCCATAAAATGTGCATTTCTAACAAACGCGACCTCGGGGTGTTTAAAGATATGGGTGAATTTTGAATGACTAGCTGCAAATATTGGTGTTTTGGAATTATGTTTTTTACATAGTTTGATGCGATGCTGCGCAAGATCAGAAAGTGTTCTTCTATGAAGGATAAACACTTTCCTTAAAAACACCATAATATGTTAAAGTGATAATGTAGCTGTCTGGAATCAAAGTCACAACTTTTTCATGTGCTTGACAGCAGCCTTAGCAACCATAAGAAATGCAGAGAAGGCACTGTGAGGGGATTCTCCTTTCAAAAACACCACTTTAGCACGTCAAAAAGAGGAGTTATGCCACCTGTGAGGTTCCGTTACACAATGTTGCACACTTTTTCCCTTTATAAAAATAGCATTTCCTAGACTGCAGCAAGCTTAAGAAAACTTTCTTGAAACATAAAATGGCAGTCTTTCAGGAAATGCTTGTAGTACAACTGGTACACGGTTCTTTCTAAACGATAGATTTAAGCAGCTTTTGCTGCAGGAAAGTATATTCCCCTTTCAATATTTCCACCCACCTCGGAATGGTGGTGCAGGAAACTGGTGGGAGAATGTCGGCTTTTCACACAAGATTTCGAACGAGCACAGAATCAGGCCCTTAACTGATTGCTTTTGTGTTAATGAAAGAGTACACCACACCTAGAATTATTCTCTTTATTTTAACCACATTCCAAAAATCTAGTTTCGGTTGAATGTTGCCTTATTCCCAGTCAGTCCTGATCTGATGTGATACACTTGACCCTCAGAAAATGCGAGAATGGCATGCCTTTCTTGAAGTCTTGGGGCTAGTGGCTTCATGCCAGCACATTCTTGTTCTGTTGTTAGGCTTTTGGCAAACAGAATTCACTGCTGGTGTAGTAACCAAAAGCAGCCCTGTAAGCCTACTTTATATCACTCCATCCTTGTGGCCCCACCAACTGAAAGGTATTTTGGGCAAGGATGCATGGATGTCATTTAGGGGTTGCCGGGGTCACAACTGCTAACCCTGAGGTCTCCCTTGCAAGCGCTGTGGTTTCCCTTGCTAGCTCTAAAAAAAATTCAAAACAAAATGTTTTTTTAAAATGTGTTTTTTTTACATTGAGGCGTATCAGCTGTGGCCAGAAGCATGTGGCTCTTTGTCTCTGGAGTGGCTGCTTTTCTGATGGCTATTGCGGTAAGATAGCTCAGTGGTTTGAGCAATGGCTGCTGTAATGTGTATGTGATCTGCAGGTTGCAGTTTCGACTCCCAGCAAGGTCAACTCCGCCTTTCATCCTGCTGAGGTTCATAAATGAGTACCAACACAGTTGGGTGTTATTGTATGTATATTTGTTCCATATGAAGTGCTTAAGCGTAAGTGCTATACAATAACACATCATTATCGTTTGACCTTGGACGTCTGCTTTCATTCACAGTGATTTGGTAATATGGGTCTATATTGATTGATTGATTGATATTTTATTTCTATCGCGCTCGTACACAAGTGTTTCAGAGCGTGACATGGCAAGGGAGGGGAACAGGGGAGAACAAAACAGCGATCTTACTAGGCCCAGTGACATTGAGAACGTGCAAGTGCATGGGAGATGGGTGAGGGGGCAAGTGCATGGGAGAGGGGGAGGGGAAAAGTGCATGGAAGTGGGGAGAGGTGGAAAGTGCGAAGCAGAGGAGAAACAGATAAATAACAATAAATAAATAATAAAGGCAACAAACTGTGGTAATGCAGCCAGCAATTTGCAAGTGCTAGGTTTAAGGTAGCAGACAGGGTAGGTCTGATAAGTGCAGGAAGAAAAAGGGGGGGCTGTATGGGTACATATACAGACCCCAGTGGAAGGGGTGGCCTGGAGGCAGTGTGGGAGGGTGGCATGATGAGCAGGTACCTGGGCCCAAAAGACAGAGGGTGGCCAGGTGCACGGTGCCAAGAGAGAACAGATCAGCAGGGGAAAGGGGAAGCGAAGGCAGAAGAAAACAGGAAGGTCTTGAGGTGCTTCCGGAACTGGAGATGGTTCTCCTCAAGTTTTAGAGTGGTAGAGAGGCTGTTCCAGAGGGAGGCCCCTGCCGAAGACAGAGATCTACCCCCAGCTTGTTTCTTAGAAAAATGACTGACCCTGAGTGAGTTGGAGGTAGAGGAGCGAAGAGCTCGAGAGGGGAGGTATTTGCGGAGGGATAGCTGAAGGTATTTTGGAACCAGGCCCCAGAAAGCCTTACTGTCATGATCTCTGCTTCCAAGAGGTCAGGACTTGCCCAACTCCCTTGGAAGCAGACCCATAACCCAGGTTCCGAGCGCCAGCCGGTCCCAATTGGGACCTTTTGGACTCTGTCCTGGCGCCGGTGGCGCCAGGCTCATAAATGTGCCCAGTCCCAGCGCTGGAAGCGCCGAGCTCATAATGATTGGGTGGACTTACCTGCGGCAGACCATGCTGCTTACTTACCTGCCAGTTGAGCCTCTGATCCTCTTCTGTTCAGGACTACTTTTCCTGTTGGGTGGGGCAGGAGCCACTCCCTAGGTTCAGAACCCTGGAACTCTTCTGGAAAGCAGGGACTCTTTTCTTTCCTAGGCGTGGCTGTGGAAGGAGACACCTAAGCACTACAGGAGGCTATTTAAACCCCACCCGATGGATGAATCTTGCTTTGCGTTATTCTGCATCCTCTGCAGCAGAACGCTCATCGTGTCTTCTGCATCTGATCCTGGGCCTAAGGAAAAAGGCTTACCATCCTGAATCCAGTCTTCAGCAACACCTAGAAAGACAAGAAAGAACAGGTTAGCATTACAGTCTTCAGTGACAGCGCTCCTTTTACCTGATCCATCGGCTGTCATCAACGCCTCGTGCTGCATTCCGGCATCTGAAAGACAAAAGCTTACCAATTCTGCGCACGCTCCGGAGGCCTTCGGCGCTGCATCCCGCATCTGAAAGATAAAACAAGGTGCGTTTAAAGACTTTGGGGAACTTAAATACTCACGAGCCATTACTCCTTTCACATCTAACCCAGTGGGTATTCCGGCACCCTGCAGCCACTCCGAACTTATACCTGCAAAGGAAAAAGACAGTTAGAGCGCGCCGTGAAGCAGGCAGCAAGCGCTTACTTACGTGCTTCAAGGCGCTTCTATTCATCACACGGGCTCCATCTTCGCCATCGCCGGACCCTGCAAAAAACAAGATACAACAGTACTAAAGACTTTTAAAGACATTTGAATTACTCGAAACTTACCGTGCGTGAAGAAAACGACGGACAGCAGTCCTCTGAAGTCAAGAGGCCTGCTTCCCTTATCCAGTGAGGAAACTGGTTTCAGCACCCTGCTCCGAAGCAGATGGAGAGCACAGCGTTCACTTACCTAAGGTGAGCGCGTTAACCTTTGGGGTCCTACAGGAGAAAAGAAAGGGAAGAAGAGAGAGACATTCAATAACCCAGTTCATTAATCCCATATTTTCTATCTGCAGACACCTTACCCTTCAAGTCAGACATACAGTGCACAGGGGTCCAGCCCAAAGAGCCAGCCGTGTGTTACACATCACCTTAGAAGATACGGTATACGCCCAGTCAAGACCGGCGCCTCTACGGGAATCAGGTGAGCGTTACAGAACGCAAAGCCTACCACAAAACTCCCGTCCAGGCGCTATGGAAACCTCGGATACCGACCAGCTAGCCCAGTTGCTTGGGGAACTAAGGGCAGAAGTGCATGCAACCCATCAGGAAACCAACGCTCTAAAAAGGGAACTGATTATTTCCAAGGAGCGAACAGATGATCTCGCTAGGCAATTGCGACAGTCACAAGCCGGACAGACCCCGTTACCCGCATCTGGGGGAAATCTTCCTTCTACATCCTCTATGAGTCCAGTGCAGATCAACCTACCTGGGAATGTACCTCTGGCTCCGCCCGAACGATTTTCTGGTGACCCAAAGAGGTTTGCAGTATTTATCAATCAGTGTCGGTTGCATTTCTTATGCCGGCCAGCAGCATTTCCAACTGATCAGGCTAAAGTAGCTTTCGTGCTTTCGTACCTTAGTGGTAATGCGGCAGACTGGTCGATCCCTCTAGTAAATCAAGATGATCCGGTCCTTCATGATTTTCAAGCTTTTCAGCTCAGTATGGAAAAACTTTTCGCAAGACATTCACAGGGGCAGGCTTTGGACAATGAGCTTCTTTCGTTGCGACAAGGTAATCAAGACCTTTTGGCTTATATTGCATCTTTCAACAGACTGATAGTGGAAACTCAATGGCCTGAGGACAAAAGGATTACGCTGTTTTATAGAGGTCTACGTGGAGAGCTCAAAGATGTGTTAGCCCAAGTAGTGAATCCCCCACAAGATTGTTCGGACTATATAGATTTAGTTGTTCAAATAAATCACAGACTGCAGAACAGGAAGGCTGATCGTTCCAAGTTTGATGCTCGAGTATTTTCCAAATCGCCAACTCCTTCCAAAGGAGTAGACTCCGGGGAACCCATGCAAATAGGGGGCCAGAAAGGTCCTCTAACACAAAAGGAGCGGGAAAGAAGAAAACAGTTGCAATTATGCCTCTATTGCGGAAACTCAGGGCACTTTCTTCGAGACTGTCCGGTGAAACCTGCCAAGAAGGCAGTAGGAGCTGCAGTTACCAAAGTTTCAAACTCTGAGCAGGGAAACGACCTCGCCCGACAAGAATAGAGGTCCTCTTGCCGAGCGTGAAAACCAGTTCCGTGACCTCGCATTTCGTGATACCTATGGTCCTCATTAGCCCTGATAATCCGGATCGATTACATGCAATTGAAGCTTACGTCGACAGCGGTGCCATCGGCAATTATGTGGATCATGCAATGGTTTTGAGGATGAATCTAACTCTTTGTCCCAAGGCTGTAAAGGACGTCATTACTACGGTGGATGGAACGGAGATAGCCTCCGGACCAGTAACGCATACCACTCAAGAAGTGACGCTCGTAAGTCAAGATGGACACCATGAGAAGATCGTGTTCGATGTGATCAAGGCCCCTCAGTTTCAGGTTATTCTAGGAATTCCTTGGTTAGAGAAACACAATCCTTTGATCGATTGGCGAGCAAGAACGGTCCAGTTTCCAGAATGTGTCTCTACTTGTCATCCTCCATCTGGTGTTGCACTGGCAGCTACTTCTTCAGAGACGACTCCTCAGTTACCTCCCGAATACCAAGAATACCAAGATGTTTTCCGGAAGGATCAGGCTAACTCTCTACCTCCTCATAGGTCTTATGACTGCCAGATAGACCTGATACCTGGATCTACTCCTCCTTGTAGTAGAATTTATGCACTCACCGAGCCTGAGAACCTTCACCTTCGTCAATACCTGGATCAATACCTGGCAAATGGGTTTATTCGTCCTTCCAAGTCCCCAGCTTCTTCAGCTTTGTTCTTCGTTCCAAAAAAGGAAGGAGACCTTAGAACTTGTATAGATTATCGCTCCCTGAACCAGATCACCGTCAAGAATAGATATCCGTTACCTTTGATCCCTGAACTCCTGGACCAGGTCAAAAAAGCATGCATATTTACAAAGTTGGACCTTAGAGGAGCCTACCATTTGGTTCGAATAAAGGAGGGCGATGAATGGAAGACGGCCTTCCGCACCAAATATGGGCTGTTTGAATATCAGGTCATGCCCTTTGGACTTTGCAATGCCCCGGCCGCCTTTCAATATTTTATGAACGATGTCCTCAGAGAGCTCATAGATGTGTGTGTTGTTGTTTACATTGACAACATCCTCGTTTATTCTTCATCGGAATCTGAACATCGGAAACACGTGAAAATGGTCCTCGAAAGATTGCGTCAACACAAACTTTTCGCTAAGTTGGAAAAATGTGTTTTCAACGTGACTGAAGTTGAATTCTTGGGATTCATATTATCACCTAGCGGAGTACGTATGGATTCAAAGAAGGTCGATGCAATTCTCAAATGGCCATCACCATCCTCCGTAAAAGGTGTGCAAAGCATGTTAGGCTTCGCTAACTTTTACCGTAGGTTTATCCCCGAATTTTCTCGAATAGTCCAGCCCATCACTGCCTTGTTAAAGAAAAACAAACGTTTTGAATGGTCTACCGAGGCGGAACAAGCTTTCCAGGATTTGAAGACTAAATTTATCTCTGCACCAATCTTAAAACACCCTCGCCCCGAACTCCCCTACATCGTGGAAACTGATGCTTCAAGCCTTGCCATGGGGGCAGTTCTATCACAAAAGGACCCGGTAACCAATCAGTTGCATCCTGTGGCATTTTGGTCCCGCAAATTCTCGCCTCCTGAAATCAATTACACGATTACTGACAAGGAGCTTCTGGCTATCAAGTCTGCTTTTAAGGCTTGGCGGCATTATCTGCTGGGGGCCCGACACACCGTTACTGTGATTACGGATCACCGAAACCTGCAATATTTGAAAACTGCAAAAGCCCAATCCTCTAGACAACTCCGTTGGGCATTATTCTTTGCCGAATTTGACTTTATAATTACCTATCGACCCGGTACAAAAAACGGTAAAGCCGATGCCCTTTCTCGAATGGGAGTGGAAGAACACTTGATCAACCCTAAACCTGTACCTATCATTCCCGAACAAAGAATCCTGGGTGTAATCGCCACACAATCCATAGAGGAAGTTAAGGATAAGGCCAGGCAACTTGTAACTCCAGCAGACATACAGAATTGGCATTTAAAGGGAAAGGACTTTGCAGTAAAGGACAACTTGTTATATTTCCAAGAACGATTATACCTGCCCAGCACAGATTTACAGAAAAAAGTAATCTCTTGTTATCACGATTCTTTAATGGAAGGACATCCCGGTATGACTAAGACTTCAGAAAAGATCAAGCGCTACTTCTGGTGGCCGTCTTGGAAAAAAGATATCAGAGACTTTATAATGTCCTGTGGAGTATGCGCCCAAAACAAGAGTCAAAAGGAAAGACCTGCAGGCCTCTTACGCCCTATTGACATCCCACCTCGCCCTTGGCATACGCTTTCTATGGACTTCATCACCGATCTACTTCCATGCTCCGGATACAATACGATTCTAGTAATCGTGGACTTATTCTCCAAGATGGCGCATTTCATTCCGCTCAAAGGCTTGCCAACAGCAGCAACTCTGGCCCGTGAATTTCTGGAAAACATCGTCCGACTGCACGGTTTTCCTTCGGTTCTAATATCGGATCGTGGTAGTCAATTTATTTCTCATTTTTGGCGAAGTTGCTGTCGGTCGGCTCAAATTGATGTGAGACTATCGACCAGTCACCACCCTCAGACCGACGGACAAACCGAGAGGACCAATCAAACTCTGGAACAGTATTTACGCTGCATGCTGCAACAAACTGAAAAAACTTGGAAAGACATCCTTTGGATAGCCGAATATGCCTACAATAACTCTGTCCATTTGGGAACTGGGAAAACCCCGTTTTTTCTTTTATACGGCAGTCACCCTCGAACCTCGAAGTTGGATCCCCTCCAAGATCTTGAAACACCAGCAGTAGAATACCTGCATGCTACAATCACCCAAGCCTTTAAGGAAGCTGTTTCTCACCTTCAAAGGGCTAAAGAACAATACAAGAAAGGAGCAGATCAACATCGGAAGGAAGCCGCTCAATATGAAGTAGGGGATCAAGTCTGGTTATCTACCAAATATTTACCTCTAAAAGGGCCACGTACATTCAACCCAAGATACCTTGGTCCCTATTCCATCACTACCATAGTAAACCCAGTAGCGGTCAAGTTGGACTTGCCCCCGCACATGAAGATTCATCCGGTCTTCCACGTCTCTCTATTAAAACCTGTGCAACCTCAAACCCGACTAACTAAATCTCCAAAACCTATCCTAGTTGATGGAGAACTCGAGTTTGAAGTCAAAAGCATTCTGGACTCCAAGATCTCCAAATCTAAACTATTCTACCTAATTGACTGGAAAGGCTACGGCCCCCAAGAGAGATCCTGGGAACCTGCTGAATATGTCCACGCTCCTCGCCTAATCAAAAAATTTCATCGAACATTTCCTGACAAACCCAAACCCCCGGAGAAGCCCGGTTTGGGAGGGGCCTTGAGGGGGGGTACTGTCATGATCTCTGCTTCCAAGAGGTCAGGACTTGCCCAACTCCCTTGGAAGCAGACCCATAACCCAGGTTCCGAGCGCCAGCCGGTCCCAATTGGGACCTTTTGGACTCTGTCCTGGCGCCGGTGGCGCCAGGCTCATAAATGTGCCCAGTCCCAGCGCTGGAAGCGCCGAGCTCATAATGATTGGGTGGACTTACCTGCGGCAGACCATGCTGCTTACTTACCTGCCAGTTGAGCCTCTGATCCTCTTCTGTTCAGGACTACTTTTCCTGTTGGGTGGGGCAGGAGCCACTCTTCTGGAAAGCAGGGACTCTTTTCTTTCCTAGGCGTGGCTGTGGAAGGAGACACCTAAGCACTACAGGAGGCTATTTAAACCCCACCCGATGGATGAATCTTGCTTTGCGTTATTCTGCATCCTCTGCAGCAGAACGCTCATCGTGTCTTCTGCATCTGATCCTGGGCCTAAGGAAAAAGGCTTACCATCCTGAATCCAGTCTTCAGCAACACCTACAAAGACAAGAAAGAACAGGTTAGCATTACAGTCTTCAGTGACAGCGCTCCTTTTACCTGATCCATCGGCTGTCATCAACGCCTCGTGCTGCATTCCGGCATCTGAAAGACAAAAGCTTACCAATTCTGCGCACGCTCCGGAGGCCTTCGGCGCTGCATCCCGCATCTGAAAGATAAAACAAGGTGCGTTTAAAGACTTTGGGGAACTTAAATACTCACGAGCCATTACTCCTTTCACATCTAACCCAGTGGGTATTCCGGCACCCTGCAGCCACTCCGAACTTATACCTGCAAAGGAAAAAGACAGTTAGAGCGCACCGTGAAGCAGGCAGCAAGCGCTTACTTACGTGCTTCAAGGCGCTTCTATTCATCACACGGGCTCCATCTTCGCCATCGCCGGACCCTGCAAAAAACAAGATACAACAGTACTAAAGACTTTTAAAGACATTTGAATTACTCGAAACTTACCGTGCGTGAAGAAAACGACGGACAGCAGTCCTCTGAAGTCAAGAGGCCTGCTTCCCTTATCCAGTGAGGAAACTGGTTTCAGCACCCTGCTCCGAAGCAGATGGAGAGCACAGCGTTCACTTACCTAAGGTGAGCGCGTTAACCTTTGGGGTCCTACAGGAGAAAAGAAAGGGAAGAAGAGAGAGACATTCAATAACCCAGTTCATTAATCCCATATTTTCTATCTGCAGACACCTTACCCTTCAAGTCAGACATACAGTGCACAGGGGTCCAGCCCAAAGAGCCAGCCATGTGTTACACATCACCTTAGAAGATACGGTATACGCCCAGTCAAGACCGGCGCCTCTACGGGAATCAGGTGAGCGTTACACTTACGCATTGCTTTTACCAGGCGTCCTTAGTGGGACCCGCGAGCAGACCTTGTAATGAGGCGGTAGGGGGTTAACGGCACTGGCAGCTCTACCGGTGCTGTTAACCCACTACCGCCTGGGTCGTAATGAGGCCCAAATTTCCAACAGACAGCAGCTATGATTCAAAATGTAATAAATATGTGTTTCCCAGTCAGCCTGGTGGCACATTAATATCTAAATAATAACCATGTCTAGTTACGACATAGTGGCCACTGACACACACACGTGCGGAATAAGGACACCCTTAAAATACCTCCCCTTAGATGATTGATCTTGGACTTCAAAGCAAGAAAGTATTTATCTGCAGTTCGGTTAGGATACAGTCTATTCCAAAGTTATCTGCCAGAGAAGTGAAGACAGAGGTTTCAAGGAAGAGGCAAACGTATCTTCCTACCCATACCAATGACACATTTGGGGTGAAACTGCGGTGTGGACAAGGCCTACTGCAACTGAAGCACTCGTACCTAAGACCCTGCCACTGGTGGTGACAGAACCCTTTCAAGTGCCCTCTACACACCTTCCTCTTTGAAAGGGCACCAGAAAAAAGGGGTTAATCTTTCCCCTGAGATCCTGCACCGGGTCACTCAGCAACCATAGGACCAAAGAAGTAGCCCATGGCTCTCCGTGCAACCCGACCCACTTCAGTACCAGTTTGGGCACCTTCAATGAAATCCAAACTGGTGCACAGGAACAGCCATAGTTACCTCCGAGTTTCGCTCTACACCGACATCGAAGCTCTGCCATCTCTGCATCTGAGATGCGCAGCCCCCAACTCGACACCGACAGCTAGTCACCAGCTTCTTCGAACTTTAACCGATACTGCTGCTATGCTGAGTCAGCCGAGTACTCTCTCCATCGAAGGCCAGTCTCTGCTTCCCTTCAACTGAGGCTGCAGTGTTTTTTCAGTACCACAGACCGGACATAACCTGCATCCCAGGCGTCTTCAAGCCAAAAGCTGTCGCCGCTGCCGAACATCACTGCATTAATGGAACCGGTCGCCTCTGCTCCTCGATATGACCGTGGTCCAGTGCCAAAAGCACCAAGACTCCCGGTTCTACAATGAAAAACCTGGCTCAATGATGTCGAACCCCAAAGATAAAAACATAAGGGGCCTCATTACGACCCAGGCGGTAAGTTACCGCCTGGGCCGTGACTTTACCACCATGGCGTAAACTACGTTTACGCCATGGTGGTTGGCGGACTTACCGCCCCATTCCGAGTTTGGCGGGGCGGTAAGTCCCCAATCCCCATTTACCCTTCCCCATTCCCATTTTTGCCCCATAGGGCATAATGGGAGTGGGGAAGGCGTTAATTACGCCACCGTAAATTACGGTGGCGTAATTAACTCCATGGTCCCTTAGCGCCATGGATTTTAACACCTGCTAAAAGCAGGTGTTAAATCCGCCATGGCGCTAAGGGACCTCGTACTCAGGCGGTAAGAGTCGGCGCTGTTTACGGCGCCGTAAACCCCTTACCGCCTGAGTTGTAATGAGGCCCAAGGTATGTAAAGTGGCCCTGATCCTGTGGTCTACCACAAAGAAGTTTAGGGAATTTTAAGCACCCTTTTCTACCTTTTTGAAAGCATCTCCATGAACTTTACATTTGCTTGAGCACCCCTGTTTTCCAACATAGAGTGCTGTTTATTTTAAAGTCTTCTTTCTCTGTTTTCCTTTAAAGGGCTGGGCCTGCAGTGTTATTATTATCTGTGTGCAGTGTTAGTTTTATTAAAGTTCTATTTCATAGAATCTTCTGTATTGGAGAGAAGGGCTGGCGAGGATAAGTGAGTGGTGAGCATGATTTGGTATTAGGTAATGTTATCCCCACCAATAACATTGCCATGTGTATTGTCGTGGGGTAAGGCCATAGGCGATATTATTAGTGGGAATAATTTATGGGGTTCATGGGACCGGGCGTTGCAGGGGTGTCCCCCGTCCATTAAAAAAATTATGTGGATTGTGAGGGTGTCCCCTGCAGGTTCCATGGCTTAATATCACCGCAAAAATATGGTGGTATTCTTGTATGGCGATATTTCTGTGGGGATATTAACACATGGAACCCATGATTTGGTCCCTATACGAAATTCCTATCGAGAAACTTTACTAAGGGCCTCATCACGAGTTGGGCGTATGCCGACTAGGATACTGCCCATCTGTATTTGCATTAACATCCACCCGTCTGGCGGTATTACTGCCAGATGACAGGTTGAGCAGTAAACGTAATTCTCCATTCCCAATTGGGTCCATTGGATCCAAAGGGGAATTTTCTGCGTAATTACTGTCGGCGGTATTATCGAGCAGAAATTATGCCAAAAATCAGCCTTTTTCCAGCACATTTACCCCCAGTTTAGAGCTTGGGGTAAATGCAGCCAGATTTATGATTGGGCGGACCCTTAAATGCAGCGGTAATAGCATTCCTGCTGCATTTAAGGGCTACCACCCAACTCGTGATGAGGCCCTAATTCACAACAGGTAGTCGAGAGCAGCAGGGCAGAGGTAGTCAGTTATATGCTAGGCATGTAACATGTGACATGCCCCCTTCTAAGAGGCCTCACAGAGGAACTTCATATTCGAAAATCTCTCCCGTTCCACTGTGTGCCAGTCTGCCAGCACGAGTATAGAAAGGCAGGTGGCAGGTCTCTGTATGGGACACAAAGGGCCAGGCTCAGTCAGAGGTCGAAGTGGGCGGGAGCGGTCGGGAGCGGTGCTCCTATACTTTCTATTTTTCAGTTTGACTGTTCCTATACTTTTATTTTAAAAAGAAACCGTTGTGGAACGGTTTAGTTTTAAAATAAAAGTGTAGGAAGAAGTTGAAGCTTGCACTTCAGTGCACGGCACTGAACATTCCCTTAAATAATAGGTGTGTTTGTTTGGGGGTTTGGATTGTGTGTGGGAGGGGGGCACAGCGATGGGGTTTGTGGAGAGCGGGGCAGAGCGGCATTGAAGATAGCTCCACTACTTCTTTTCGTACACTTCGACCACTGGGCTCAGTTGGCAGAAATGACAGGAGGGGAGGATGTTTGGAAATCAAAAGACATTCCAATAGATGAGCTGCCTCTTCTAAGTCAATATGGCTGGGGACAAGTCAATGATATGTCAGGAACTTTAATATGGGGCCAACATTTCCCAACCTTTATTGGCCCCATGGGAGAATTTGCTCATTAGGAAGGCTCTCAAATAGAATTGCAGGTCAAGCTGCTCAAGCAGGAAATGTGTGAGAGGTGACACGACATTTCTGCGCGGATAGAAATAACGAGTGCTGCATCTGCTGGGGTTGTGGGGATGGAGGGATGAAGAGTGAGAGAAATAGAATCTTGCATCCTCTAGTATGGTCAGAAGGAGGTGGGGTAAGTGGACATGGATTAAGATTTAGTGGAACTGAGCGACTGCCTATCAGACAAGTTGCTCCTTAGAGAATGTAGGGTTTACTTTGGGCAGATTTTGTCACATGCCAGAAGGTCGCACATGCGATTAATCCTGCTCCAACCGCATGGGCTTCTCTGGGAGAATCCTCTCCCTCATATGGCCAATTGGGTGAGGGGTAGTCAGGGAATGGAGTCCCCTCACCTGACACGTACTTCGTCTTAAGTCCTAAACAAGCAGACAGAAACCATTTAAACATTTCTATCTGAGCTGCAAGGAAGGTTAGAAATATGCAACTTGCAAGAGATTGCAATGTGGGTTATTCACAATGACAGTTGCAAATTGCCATGACATGGCACTTTGCACTCATGAGGGCGTGGAGTAAAACTGGTTTTGCCTACACATCATTCTTCGTACATTTAGTGCCTACTTTTTGCTAAATGTGATCTTTTCTGGCATGCATGCTTTCAATGAAGATGATATACTGACTACAATTAAGAGAAATAAATAAATAAAGTTTGGAAAAATATTTAAATAATACAACCATTCAGCTTCATATTCGGCTTCAGGCAAATACTTGATGAATGATCCGCTATTCTACCAAATACTTAATATGCTCGTCGGTGCACCCCTAGCTTTGAGCACAGTTCATGATCTCAGAGAAAATCAGAGCGAGAAGCAGGAGTGACAGGGTCAGGGGTCTAACAAAAGAAGAACTAGAAATCCATCTAGTCCAAGGTGTGCTCGCGCGTAGCTCTCCATTAGAGTTGCAGAAAGGTTTCAGTGCAATTTCATATCAATCGTGTTGTCATTCGTGACGCATTCCAAAATTCACAAAAACAGCAAGAACCTCCTCTGTGTTGTGTTGTCAATTATTCTGTTATTTATTTGCTTGGAGTCCAATAAAGTCCAATAAAGTCCAATAAAGTTAGTGCCACTGTGTGTGGTACGCCTATGCATTTTGGAGGGTCAGGGGTTTAACCAGTTTAATAGAGGATGAGGTCCCCTCTCAGCCTGCGGTGGGAGGCGTGACAGGGTTTTAATGACAACCATAACCCCGGCATCCGTCCATTCGTAACCAACACATACCCATAGCTCATTCCCATTTCCCCAGAAAAGTGTAGAATGAGACCTGTTTGTTTGTTGGCATAAAAAGGCCGCAGATTTTATTCAACAATAACACAAAACCAAACTGCACACATTTGTGGAAGAAATTGTTCGCAAGATGCGACGACTGCTCCGTGTCCAAAAGAACCTGCTTCCCCTTTCCTTCCTCAAGAGTCCATAAGTAGGCCCAACTCTCCCCACCTTGGCGTCTGAGCCTCTCCTGCCCCTGCAGGCGCTCCTGGGTGGGGAGAGTGCCGTTTCCTTGGGGGAAGCTGAGCCGTAGTTGTTCCTCCCAGACGACCCTGCCGCTTAGGCTCCCAAGGGGCGCTGGGTCTGAGAAGAGCAAAGACCCTTCCTGCTTTCTCCTGGCTCCTCCGGAGTCTGTCTCCTGTGTTTTTCTGGCCAAACACCGCCACGCCACGTGTGGGTTACCGCCCACCGTGGCTCCCCCCTTTGCTCCTCCTCTCACATTTCCAAGATTTTTGTGCAAATATTCCAGAAAAACAAGTCCAAACCTAGCGGTGATAGGTGTACCCCATCTTTTAGGAAATATTCTGGTGATTTCAAATTAATCAGACTATGGGCCTCATTACGACCCAGGCGGTAAGTTACCGCCTGGGTCGTACCTTTACCACCATGGCGTAAACTACGTTTACGCCATGGTGGTTGGCGGACTTACCGCCCCATTCCGAGGTCGGCGGGGCGGTAAGTCCCCAATCCCCATTTACCCTTCCCCATTCCCATGTTTGCCTCATAGGGCATAATGGGAGTGGGGAAGGCGTTAATTACGCCATCGTAAATTACGGTGGCGTAATTAACAACATGGTCCCTTAGCGCCATGGATTTTAACACCTGCTAAAAGCAGGTGTTAAATCCGCCATGGCGCTAAGGGACCTCGGAATCAGGCGGTAAGGGTCGGCGCTGTTTATGCTGCCGTAAATCCCTTACCGCCTGGGTCGTAATGAGGCCCTATGTCTGATCTGCCCAGAACCTCTGCCTTTGCAGAATTTCACCATAGCACAGTTTAGCCTGCGCCTAGATTTCTCTACAGCAGCATGCTTATCTGCGTCTCTCCATTCTAGCCTCGGAATGATGTCTGACCAAACTATCTCTGTTAACCCCAGCTGTCCCGCCAGTTCCTGCAATGAGAACATCATCTCCTGCATGAGAGCCCCTCTCCCTAAACTTGTCAAATCATTCCCCCCCAAATGAATGATCAGGATGTCAGGTTTTTCCCTAGTGATTAATAACCTGCGCACCTGTCCTTGCAGCTGCACCCATTTCATACCCAGCACCCCGTGCCACCCAATCCTGAACTCGCCCGCCGTCAGCTTTTCTTGTTCCGCTGTCCAGCTTGCCCCAGCCCTAGACACAAAGGAATGTTCTATTACCCATACCGATCTCTACTTCCTCCGGGCTGGTGCTAATGGGAGAAAGAAGAAGGCATGTCATCCTTACATTTTTTCGGGTCTAATATATCTCCTAAAACAACCAGATTTCCATCTCCCTATTTGTTTGATTGCTGCTTCCCCCATCCCCACAGCAGCAGCCGATGTTGGGGCCCCGATGCGGAATGAGTGTGTTCCAAATACACCTTCCGTCTCCCCAATACTTTCCAGCGACAGCTCCATAACTCTCCTAAACTGAAAGCGACTTAGGGCGGAACCATCCTGGTGAATAAGTAACGGGGCCTTTTTTACAGATGGAGGTCTCATTCTGAGATATCCCGCCACTGCCCTGACTGGGCATACCGGGCTGCCTGAAATGGGCTGTATAGACACTGTGCACCCCTTGCCCTCCTGATCTGTTTTTGACCTTTTTAACCATAATGTCACCTGCGCCCCGTCACATTGCACATCCTGTATTTGTAAGTACCTTGCGCCCTTTGCCCCTCTGTTCTCTGGGACCAGCTCACTTACCGTGAACGCCCCGAAGAATGCTAGTGTAAATGCTGCTCTGAACAAAGCTACCTCGAAACCCCCGTGACAGATTTGCTCTAGACTGGCCACCACCCTCTGTAACTTGACGAAATCTATGGGCCGCCTTTCGTCCCCTTTAGGTTTCACTTGCTTGGCCCAACCTTTCATAGCCATACAAATATAGTGTTCCTTGGTGGGATCGCTCAATCCCTCCAGTTTAGAGAAATGGGTGATGGCTGCCAGGTGATGTGCCATCCATGACCTGGTTTTCCCTTCCTGCCATCCCCAGCCCACAAAGGCACTTACTGGCATCTCCTGCTGGTTTTCTCCCAGCACTTCTTGTTTGAATTTCATTACCGCTCCCAGCATGCCTGATACCTTTTTGTCGTGCCCGGTGCCAGTGCCGTCTGAATCAGGTTACTCAGATTACCCCAATCATGTCCCACCACTGTGTTCCGAATGGTGTCATCCCTTTTTCCGCTCCCGGGCAACACTCTCGAAATTTCTCCCACTGTAAACGAGAGAGAGCATCAGCTGCTTTATTCAGCACCCCAGGGATGTGTCTAGCTCGTACTTCAATGTTCCATTCTAGCATGCATCTGTTGAGTTCCCTTAGTAAGCGCAACACCCTAGTGCCGCTGGCAGATCCCTGATTAATTATCTGGACCACTGCTAAATTGTCTGACCATAGCATGACTTTGCTGTCCCTCAGCTGCTCCCCCCATAGTTTGAATGCCACCACGATGGGAAAGAGTTCCAACAGTGTGATGTCCCTGGTGACCCCTAGGCGATGCCACTCCTTTGGCCAAGCCGCGCCTGGTTGTGGTCCCTAATTCCTTGGTGTTACCACAGGTATAGGTGCCGGGACGGCTGCAACCTCCTGTGTCCTTCCCTTGCTCCTTGCTGTATCTGTCCTGGATTTCCTGCTATTGGCAGCTTGCTCCTTGCTTGCCTTGGCCCTTTGTGTCATCACTCTTTTCCTTTTCCCCGTTGGTTCTACTTCTTCCTCCTCCTGACTTTCCTCGTTCTGGTCCTGCATGTATTCCTCCTCGTGAAACATTAATGACGACACTGGGCTCTCACTGGGCCCTGGTTGCTGTACCCCCGGCTGCGTGACCAGAGCCTCCATCCAGTTGCTGCCATGCTTGGCTACCACTAGTTTGGCCATTGTGATAAAGGCATCCAGGTCCATGCTAGCTGGTGGCTGGCAAGTGTGTCCGACCCCTCTGTCTGCCCTGCTTGTGCCTCTTTGCGAGAGCAGAAGCCCTGCGTGTAGCTTGGGTCTGCCGCCCACTTGTTGGTTCACGTTCGCGCTGCAACTCTGCAGGGTGCTAGTTAGCCCCGTGCCTGCCTCCTTGCCTGCTCCTTCTTTTAAATTTATGCTGCTCAAGATGCTTGCCGGCACCGAGCGACCTTCAGAAGTTTGTTTCTGTGTAGTGGCCGCGGCTTCCCTTAGCCCCCTTTCCGAGGACTTGCTTACCGTTCCGTGCCCTGCTTTGCCTCACGGCGTGGTGAGCCCGGCGGGAAGCTGCAAAAGGTCCCACAAAGTGCTCTGGTGCTGCCCTCCGTGCCCCCTCCGCCTGGGTGCTGCTTCCGGGAAGTGCAGCGGGGCTCTGTCAAAGGCAGGGGCGGCTCTGACTGTGCACGCTTCGGTTCTCCTCACCCGTTGGATACACCGCTGTCCTGGTCCTTTTCGGATGGTGTCACTCCTCCGCTCTGCCCCTCGCAGGTCTTCTGACCCACGGCGTTGGTGTCCTCTCGGCGACGCGCACCCTCTCGACGGCACGAAAAAACCTTTCAATGCCGTCTCCGCTGGCCGGGACCTCTGATGTTCCTCGCCACCACCGCAGAGTCTGCTGCAACCCGGCTTGATGCCGCGGTCCTTCTTCTCACGCTGGTGGCTGTTGCTGCTACTCCTCTCCGACTGGTCTTGGTGCAGCGGTCTTCTGGCGCAGCGGTCCTCCTTCAGCAAAACGAAACCTTCTCCTGTTGTGCCACGAGCGGGTGTTCCACGGTTGCAGGTGGATGCTGCCTTCCGTGCTGACCCCACTCGTTCTAAAGGGGAATCCCTCCCCTTTCTTTTGTTCGCCCTTCACGGGCTTTCTCCCAGTTCTGCCGCGCTTCCCATTTCGCAGGCTTTTCCTTCTTTTGCCGCCTTGCACCGGCGCCTCCCCCTCCTTCCTGCGGGGGGGGGCAAAGTGAGGACACCGCCCAGGTTATCGGGGGTGCCTCCTCCATTTTGCTGTGCCTTGTGTTCGTCGTCCCTGGCAGTCCTGCCTCAGAGGCGGGGTGTGGGAGGTCTCCATTCCCTGTCCCTTCTACTTGTGCCTATTTGCATGAAACAGGACTGCCTTTTCTTACCTTACCTGGTCTGCACAAAACTGGCCAGTCTCATTCTATGTGTTCCTTAGGAAACCAGATAGTGAAGAAAATGAACAGTCAGCAAGTAAGTGCCACGCTGCTGAGTATACCTCAATGCAGACCGGCGTGCCAAGCCTTCTACAGGACATAGACCAGTGCATCAGAAAGTAATTTAATGAGGAGTGGGCTACACCACAAACCAGTAATCATGACGCATTATGCGACTCACACAGATACAGTTTCCTTACCTGTAGCAGAGTTACAAAGCGGCACGCATGTTAAACTGGCGTAACAAAAGCTACAGCGAGCCCTGATACAAACTGGGACATTGATGTGATTTGGGTGGGATGCCACTAGAGCTGGGAGCCCCATGTACAATGAGGGAGCGGGACTTAAACCCCTATTTATGTGTTTGTTTACCTGAAGCACCCTTCCTGAGGCAACACAAGTCAGCAATTGGACCAGGAATCCAGAAGAAGAAAAAAAACAATGGAGGGGGAAAGAGAAGGATAAAAGGGGGCAGAGGAAAAACGAAGGTATGGATTGTTCACGTGAGGTCAAGGGAGGGGACGGAGAACCAAAACACCAAGTGGAGGAAGGGCAGAGCTTGAGAGTTTGGATTGCTGAAGGAGTGTGCAAGGTGAGGCATTGGCTCGTGGGAGAAATTGGCACTTGGGTGTGAGTATGCGTGCAAAGTGGGTGAGTGAGAATATCTGAAAGAGAATAAGAGTTGATAGAGTGAATGAGTTGAATGGGAGAGCAAAGGGAGGGTGACTGAGGGAGAAGGTGTGGATGGAGTGTAGAGAAGTAGTATGGTAGAGAGTAGTAGCAGAATGGAGAGTGAAGAGTAGTAGCAGTGTGAAAAAGGGAGAGTAGTGGTAGTGTAGAGAGAGGAGGTGTGGAGAAGGGAGGAGACTAGTAGCACAGAGAGGGGAGAGCAGTGATACAGAGTGGAGGGCAGTAGAAGTCAGAGATAGAACATCGGAGGGAGAGAGGGGTAGAGGAGAGAGAGGAAGGAATGTGGGAGAAAACCAAGTAAGGAGAATAGAAGGAAGGGAGAGAAACGATAGAATGTTGGGGCGAGGTGTACAGGGGCATGAAATGAAAGGACCTGCTGGGACCTCAGTGTCTGGAAGGCACGTTTTCCTGTACTAATTGCATTGTGGGGCATAGGTAAGGATCCACCTCGATTGTTCCAAGAGAGAGACAGATTGAACAAGTGGTGACCATTAAGCCATCATAAACAGCCTACAGAATTTCAGACAGTCAGGGTTACCGATCCCTAGATCCCATCCCGGTTGTTGAGGGATGCCTGAGCTAGGGAGGGGGGTTGAGGGATGCCTGAGCTAGGGAGGGCCCTGCCCACACTAGCTGTGAGAAAGAGGGACAGTCCTTAGCCAGCCTCCTGCCAATTTCTCTAATAAAAGCCCCTTTACTGTCTTTGACAATGAGTGTGTTCCTGAGGTCATCTGAGACATAGGGGAGAGGGAGATGGAAGAGAAAGATGATCAGAAATATTACAAAGGAACATGGGAAATGAAAGGGGATAACAAAAAGAGGTTTTCTGGGCTGGAAAGTGATGGAGAAAGAGAAACAAGCTCAGGGCTGAAGTGAGAGTGAGACTGAAGATTAACTCAAATATGGCACAGGAGACAGGGTAGGGCAGCAAAAACAAGAGAAGGCGGAAGGGCAGGAATGGGGAGCTGAAAGAGGGTCACCGGGCTTAGTGAGGAAGGGCTCACCCAGGCCAAACACAGTGTGTGACTTGCAGCCGCAGTCCCTTCTGGTGCGACTTTGCCCACCACCTCTGCCAGGTACCATTAATTGGAAAGTTGTGGATAATTTCAGAACCTAGAGCTGTGAAGTGAATCGGCATCAGATAATATTTTAGTCATTCATGTTACTTCACTCTCAGTAAAAAAAGCAATAGCAAACAAACAGAAGCATGAACTGAAATCAAACAGTGTCTAGTAATGACACACCTTCCCATGGCCCACAGCAGCAACATGGAAACCTCTCTCTCCATGACTGGCACTGTGAAAACATGCTTGTTCAAAAGTGAATTATGAGGTTTTTTTCATGGGGGCATCTCCCGCCTAAGCCCCTTGGCATGGGAACAGCTCACACTAACTTCCTACCCCAGCATCCTACCAGGCAAGCTCTCGGAATCCCATATGGCCGTCCCACCAATGATGTAAACCATCGCTCTATCCTCTCTCTGCCCCTCTATGTGCCTGATAATAAGACATTTGAAAGAAAGAGTGTTATACCCTAACGGGAGATGTTAATATCTGGGTATTTCCCTCCTTCGGGTGGTCTTTTATGCTCCCCAGAATAATGAAGGAGTAATTACCATTGCTATCTTCAGCCATACCTGGAAAGTCCATCTATCCCACCTGAAACAGGTGCTTCAATCCAGGCAGAGAGCAGGCTTGACTATCAAGTTCTCCAATTGCCAGAAAGTGCAGGATACTGTAACTTACCTGGGCCACCAAGTAGGTGCCAGTAAAATGCAGCCCCTTCAAGCCAAGGTGCAAGCGGTGATGGATTAGGATATCCCCACCATGCAGACACAGGTGAGAGCCTTCTTGTGCCTCACTGAATAGTACAGGATTTTTATTAAGCAGTGTTGGACCATTGCCATTTTCTTGAATGATTTGAAATCCAAAAAGTTGCTAAAGGTCACCTAGACTGCTACCTGTCAAACAGCATTTCAAAACTTGAAGGATAGTTTGTTGAGGGACCAGGTGCTAAAGATGTCTGGGAATCTGTGCTTTGTTGGAGCAGCTAAACTCTAAGAGGGTCCAACCATCATTCCCCTACATGAGCAGGTGCTTGAAAAAAGAGAGAATGTAGCTGGATAGTTTGGGTGGTACCAAAGCTGAAACCTTACATTTTAGGGTCTCACTTTACTCTCCAAACTGACCACAGACCTGTTAGGTGACTGATTCCATGCAGGGAGAGAATCCCGAGTTGCTCTGTTGGGCCATATCCCTCCAAGGACTGAACCTGGACTTCCAGCATACACCTGGGTTGGAGCACTCCATTGCAGGTGGCCTCAGTAGTTGTTTTGACCATGAGCATGAGCAAGACGCTTAGAAGGGTGGTGCTCAAACGGTTTGGCTGAGAATGGGGTGGTAATGGGATGCCACCTGGCAAGGGTGTAAAAGCCCTGGCCCTTTCTATTTTTATTCGTATAAAAGTATGCAGGTGCTCTTGTTTCTGAAAGGGAGGCATGACAAACAGATCCCCCTTCCATACAAATCTCAATGCCAAAGGCATAGTGCACATATAAGCCTTTGCTGCACCAGTCTCCTGGCATCTGCAGACAGAGGTTGCATTCTAACTGCTGCATCTCACATTCAAAATATCAGGCTACAGGAGCTCTCACCTTGAGATGTTGTGGGAGCCCTGATGCAGCACTCACATAGCAAAGGTAAACCTCACACCAAGGTGTTGTACACCAAAGGACCTTTGAAGTCAGCAGCATGGAAAGGGGTGGTGTTAGAATAGCCACAGAGGGGAAGGTGGCCCTGTGAAGGAATTCCACTATGTGTGTTTTCTTTAAGGGCTCTCTTCCTTCCGTTCCTCTCCATTTCCTACAGAACAAGGTACTCTGGGTGTGATGTAAGAGGATAAAGGTCACCTGTTACAGAAACTGGTATTAAACCTCTTGTAGAAGGCTTGCTTTTGTCCAATCCCTGGTGACATTTGCCTTTATAAGGAATGGGTCTCCCACACCTTCCTTGATGATTCATATGATGACTTTCAAGAAGACAAGAAGAGTGCTTTGAACCTCTATTGGAAGTGCAGGCCATTCCAAAGTCCTTGAACAGTGCGGTGAAGATGGAAGGCATACACGACAGAGGGGATCTCTTTTCCCTAACCATCCACTTGGGACAGTGGGGGGAATTGCTGTGGACCAAGGCCCGTTGCTCTGCCAGCTGCACTGGAACCAGGCTCCTCACTGGAGGTGAAGGAATTCCTGTGGGCGTTAGGCAAACTCTGTGGACTGGGAAATCAGAGCAAAAAAGACACAAATTGTCTTAGGAGCCCCTGGAATGGGACTGCCAGCAACCGGAAAGCCCAGGAGCAGCTGGAATCCTGCTTGCACAGCATTACATTGCATTTGACACCCTTCGTACCAACAGAGAACCTGCAGTGCTGCTTTTCGCATTTCATAACTTCAAACCGCTCGGCTGCGCCTACCAATCCAACTCGATGCTAACTCGCCTGTGGATCAACATGACTCACTACATCTCGAACCCAGTCTGACCGTAAGGAAAGTGCAGAAAAGCCAGTTCGATACCGTCGAACCATTAAGACCAAGAATAAGGTACTATCAAGTCGCCCTATCCCCTTGATACACTTATGTTTTTGATGCCACTTCCTGTTTTGTCAAGTGGTGAAAGGTCGTGTTTCATCGCTTCCCGGGATGTCACTTTGGGGTGGGGTCAAATTACCTCACTTCGATGATGTCATCAGAGGTGAAGGGTCGTGAGGGGAGGGATGGGCCACTTTTTAGAGGCAAAGGGTGGGCCACTTTCTTTTGGGTGACCAGGCCTATTTCTTGTCCCAGTCCGACTCTGTCTCCAGCCCAGGTCGAGAAACGCCGATCTCCACAAGGAACCGCATCAGGTGCAGCTGGCCGGCATCTGCAGGAAGGACTGAGTCCTGGTGATCGGCAAAAAAAGCCAAGACCATTTTGGGAACATAATGATGACCACAGCATTTTTGTTTTGAAATGTGTCTGCCTTCTGTGCAAGCAATGCAAACTGGGCTCTCTGGCCTGGGGTTTGGTCCCCTGCTAATGGTCATAGAGTAGTGAGTCCAGGTGTTTGAGGCTCGTGCCTGTTGTCTACGCTATTGCACGTGCATTGTCTTGAGAGCGTAAGTTTCTCATTTGTGTTCACAATGGAACTGTGTTGAACGTGGTTCTATGTTCTTTCATCGACGGCTATTTTTGCGATGTTTTTTTTAATGAAAAGGTTTCACCTAAAAACCCATTGAAAAATGTATTTTTTCATTGTTGGGGGTTTGCCCAAGTGACCCCTCCCCTATTGTCGTTTTACTATTCCCGACCTCCTAACCCTTTATAAGATCTTTCCCACCCCTCTATATTTTTCGATGGGTTTTTTCAGCAAAACATTTTTGTTAAAAAACCCATCGAAAAATAGCCATTGATGAAAGAGCGGTATACGGTTGAAAGTGCAGCTTTGTGGATATGTCAATGGGACTTCACGAGATTTTGAAAATATGGCAGCCTATGGGCATGTGCAAAGTTAGACGTAGTGCGAAAAAGCATGTAAGATGGCTCAGGGGTGACATGCTCGCCTTGGCCTTTCAAAATGGGTTCGATCCCTGGCCCGGTGCTTAGAAGCTGGACGATTCTGGCATAAAGCATGATATAAATCACAAATCATAATAAAAGTCAGCTACGGTCATGCATGTGAAGAGATGAAGAGGAGAATTGCCTGGGCATTGTGTAATTTCCGCAGTCAAGATCACAATTATGTAAAGGAAACACTTTCATGGAAAAAGAAAAATGTGCGTGCCAGATTCTGAATTTTTGTGCGAAAGGGATGAGATGTGCAAGCGCATCACATCGCCTGAGCCAAAAAAGAAATGATGCCCTATGCGCAAATGGCATCTGAATGTGTGCATCACAGATGTGCACATTCACAGGCTCTTTTCCAGCCCTTTTGCACCATGCAAGGCTAGGGGCGTTTTGCTTCCCAGCCCTGCATGGCCCATTGGGAAACCTGGCTAGGGAACTGATTGTATGTGCAATGGGGGGGGGGTGAGCTCCTGTGCCTCCTCGCACATACAAACTGGGCAGGTATCACATTATCGGCGCTTCAGCCCCCCTGCTTGTGCATGAACAGGAACCAGGAAGCGCAACGAGCAGTTGATGAAAGAAAGGATGATGTGTTATTACTTGACTAGAGTGATATTTTGGGGCAGCCAATCTAGCCATTTAATTATTATTTGTCTAGACTGGTATTTTGGGGGAGCCAATCTAGCCATTTCGTACTAGGGCATGACATGTTTTACTGCATAGCTGTGACAAAGCAATGATAAACCAAGAACGAACGTAGTTTGTTTACTAGGCTTCTATGACAAAGCAAGCATGATACGTGTTACTTGGCTAGGCTGGCATTTTAGGGCGCAGCCAGTCTAGACCTTTCCTACTGATTTTATTCTGGGCTTGTCATTACGTGTCTAGACTGGACTGCATTGTGCAGCCAGTTAGAACACGTTTTCTTATTGTGTCATGACATTTCTAAAGGCAAAGCCAATAGGAGTATGTTTTTTTGTGGAGATACTACCATATATTGGCAGAAGCAGTGTGGACATGTTTTCCTTATAGTACCTCTAGTATCATTAATAATAATAATTTGGCACTTATATAGTGCTACGAACCCTCAGGTATCTGAGCGCTGCTTATCATTACCCACGGTGTGTGGTGCTCATTTATCCACCTCGGAGGGATGAACGCCTGAGTTCGGCCCTGCCAGGATTCGAACCTGCGTTATCAGGTTCTGCACGGATGTCACAGGGAGCACTCTACTCGCTGTGCCACTTGACCGGCTAACATGAGTATGTTCTTACACAGGAATTCTGGCATATAATGGTACTATCAGCATGGAAATGCATGGGCAGAGCCATCTTTTTATGCTGGCATATATTGTGGGCGAAGGTATCATGAAAATGCACTGGGAAATGCTCCTGGGCATGGTCAGTGACTTGTGGCTATTGCATATTTGGACTGGAATGACTGTACAAAACCAATTGCAAACTATTCGGCTTTTTACCCAGATTTTCACAGAAAGTGTCCTGTGCATTGCACCGTTTTATCCCAAATTCATAAATAATTCTTGGGGGAAGTACCCCCCCCCCAACGCCCATTGGTTGGTTCGTGCTCCCTTGCTATGCTTGGTTTCTCTGGTATATTTGTGGGGAATATTTAAGCCTCTCTAGTTAAAAAAAAATCACCAGCCGCAGCTGATTGCATCTCTAGTATAGTACCACATATTCTGCAGAATATGTTAGCGTACTACGTAGTATTACCGAATTGTACAACTGACTGTGGTAAATATTGTAGTTTAATGGTTTCGACACTGCAGTATTCAAACTAATGTATAGTATAAATGCCAGTGTTCTACAGTATTCACATCTAAACTGCAGTACTTTCTACTTGAAACTGTAGTACACGAATTGTGTCACTAGTATACTGCAATATGCTCTGCAGCATATGGTAGTGTACTGTGGACTATTACAGAATTGTAGAGTGGTCTGTAATACTCTACCTAATGTGGGGGTAAGGTATATAGGGGTGTGGGTGAGGGTAGTTAGATGGTGGGGGTGTCCATCCCGCATTTTGCAGTAAAAAACAGTGCTGCATTTTTGCAGAAGAAAAAGTGAAAATAAACCGATACAAAGAATTCTGCGAAAATGCAGGTTGGCAAAAAATGTTCAGCAAGGCTTCATAGAACCTTCCATTCTGTAGTATTTCTATGGTATATACAATAGTTTCTGCAGTACCCACATGAAACTGCTTTCCGAATGGATAGTTCACATGCAATGCTTGACCCTCATGAACAATGCAATGTCATGTGTTCACAAACTTTGAAAGAAGGACTCCGCCTTTTATCCTTCAAAGATCGATACATTGAGTACTGCAAATAGGTAATAAAAATGACAACTATTATTACAGTCTTCAGTGCTCCATGTAGCCCAATATATATAATCGGTGGAATTTTTGTTGATGAAAATTGTTTTTTTGTAATAGTTCCTCTTCCACCGTTCTTGTTCACACATATCCTGTTTTATGGAAGATACTGGCACAAAACCAAGTTAAAAGGAGGAGAGAGTGCAAATTAGTGAATTGTAAGGTGGATAATTAAGGCCAGGTTTTGACATGCATCAACCCTTGGTAAAGGCTAGGTGTGTGCCAAAAATCAAAGTGGATAATTTTGAAATTTGCATTACAGAATGATTATGTTTTTGGGTTGTTATGATGGTCTGAAAAACCCCCAAAATTATATAGAGGACCAGGAGTCCGAAAAACGGACTCAATAACGGAAGTAAACAAAGTAAAAGGCAAAACCCATCTTTATTAACATTCAAATAAAGCAGGGACAGCATACAAGCAAGCAGGTTGTCGCTCTCAGATCTCTCATGTAAAATAACAGCTTTTAACTTTAACAATTGTCATAACTGACGTCACATTACATTCTTAGTTACCAGAACCTACGGGTTGAGGGGATTGGTTAGTAAGGATAACAATATATATATATATTCTATAGGGGTAAAACATCTAACTGGGTCATCACAATCCGATAGCCTGAGAGCACCTTTAAATTGATAATAGTAAATACACATCATCTCTACAACACCCTATTGGTTGGCATGATACATACTGAGTGGTCTAGCATGGGGGGGTTTGATTGGTTAGCTTTTTACTGACCAACCTTGGACAACTGACAGGTTGCCAAGATATGAGGCAGACAGGAGTATGGGAGAGAGGTCTACGGAATGCTTTCCTTCATTTAAAAAAAAATGCCATCCCTTATTCCTAGGTCATGAGCCAGGGTGATTCCTCTGTAGTTGGCCTTGTACGGCGCCTCATGCCTGGGAATAATCGTGATGAGTGAGGCAAGCGTCCTATATGTGTCCAGTCCAAATGAATAGACAGTGTTCTTCAATTATGTTTCACATTTGATGAGACACGGTTTGGGATTAGTTCACCATGAATTTATTGGGATTTTAGCTAACATTAGTGCAAGTGTCATGGTTATCTCTACCACTGGGTAATCTCTTGATCCATTCCTCATGGAGATATTGGGCTTATAATTATCCTGCACCTGGCTTTCAAAGACTGGGTTTTCTTCCAATTAATCTAAGAATATATGGCTTGTGCCTTGGAAATTGTTATCTTGTGTTCTCTCTGAGACTTTCGAACCCTCCTTACTTTCTCAGTAACCTTGGTTTGGTCTGCATAGCTACTGTCTGAGTTCTGCACAGATCTGTATTTCTGTAAATTCAGCATTTTGAGTTCTCGCGAGGTCTTAAGGCCTTTCATTTACTTAGAAGCATTCAGTGGCTTCCATTTTGGAAAAAGGTTGCTGCCCATTACTGTTGTGTTTCTATGTTAGTGAGCTATAATTCTAGAATTGACTGCACATGTTTTAGTAAGGGATGCTGACTCCTCCTCGCCCCATAGCAATATAATTTTCAGCCTTCACTAACGCAGCCTGTCTCTCTAATATGATATGATATGATATGGCATTTATAACGCGCCTATACACAAGTGTTTCAAGGCGCGACGAGGCAAGGGAGGGGGAACAGAGGGAGGAACAGACAATAATCCTAGGGGCCAGGTGTCATTCAGATCGCACAAGTGCATGGGAAGGGGAAAGTGCAAAGGAGAAAGGGGAGAGGACAGTACAGTACATGGGGTAAGAAAAAAACAAAATTAAACAGTAAGTAAAAGTACGATCAGCTGGTGGCAAGTGCAAGGATAAGTGCCAACACCAGGTGTCAAATGTTTCAAATCTGGTCCTCCCTCACCATTCGTCTATGCCTCCCCCTCATGCATCCTTCTCCCACCACATCCTCCTTAGACTCACTGAACATAAACGGTCCTCTGGGACATGCCCCCATGCTTTGAGGCCGCCAACACCTCCCATTGCCCCATTAATCACTTCCTCCCCTATGCAGCCAACGAGCTGGTATCTATCAGGTGTTCCCTCCTACCCAACCTATCTCTTTTTCTTGGTGTCTTTCCAGCCTGCTTTACAATTGCTACTGTCATTCTAATCATCACAAAGCCATTGACTGACCCAGGCAATCCCGCCAACTATTGACCAGTATCTCTTCTCCCTTGCTACTCTAAAGTCCTTCAATTTCTCATCTTAAAGAGAATCCTCTCCAACCTGAATGCTAACAAGCTCAGAGACCCTTCACAATCTTGTTTCTGTAGCTACCACTCCACTGAAATGTTTTGCTTACCACTCCAAAACTATCTTTCATCTTTATCATACAAGATTCCTCAGCTTCCTTTAAAATGGTCGACCATTCCTCTCTCATCTAGACCCTTGAGGAACTTGGCATCCAGGAAACTGCTATTAAATTGATAGTCTCTAACATCTCACACTGAACCTTCTTTATCTCGTGGAACGCAGACCCAATTCCTTTCCCTGCTGGCACCCTTCAAGGCTCTGTTCCCTGGACCTCTTCTCTTCACCCGCTACACCCTCTCCCTCAGACAACACATATTCTCCTTTGGATTCTCTTATAACCTCTTTGTGAATTAATCTTCTTTTTCTTCCCTACGCTTTAGCCTGACCCACCAACCTAGATATCTAACGGACTATTTGCTATCCGTCATTGGGTTGCACTTCATTCTCGTATGTTCAACTGTTCAAAGACCAAAGTAATCAAAATGCCTGCTTCTAATGCCCTCCCTTCCTTTACACATCTCCTTCCCACATTACCTACTCTCCCCTTCTCCCAAAGAGTTCGGAGGCTTGGGGTCTTCCTGGATAGTAACCTCAACCTTCATCACTTATCACCAAACTTCAACGGTGGTTTAATTCAAACCACCGTTGAAGTTTGGTGATACAAGATTGATACAATCTTCTTAATAACGGAAAAATTCCACCTTTCCTTACTTTCAACTTGACAAAAACCCTCATTCTAACCCTAATATTCAGACACCCTGACTACTGTACCATCTATCTTCTTGGTCTCTCTACTCCTTCTCGTCACTGAAAAAGATTGTCAAGCCACATTTTCGATAATCTTTCCCACTGTTCTCCCACCTACAAAACCACTGCCAACATTTTGGTTATTTTCTATGAGGAATCGACATCCCCTTAAATTACTACTGATTAAATTGAATTCTCTGAACAGCCTTGTTCCCCATAAGTAGAAAACACGATTTCTCGCACAATGCTCCCACACACCCACCCGTTCTCCTCTCTCCCTAATCTTTCTGTCACCCATCCTTCTTGTGTCCCTCCCTCTTCTGTTCCTTCTCCCTTCCGGCCCCACCGCCCTCGATCTCCATTCCCCTTCAAATAAAAAACTCCACAAATATTCACTACTTCGTCCCCTCACTGAATCTTCAACTCCTCAACCTAGAAGGGACTACCTCCACTGACATCACTGGTCCTCCCGCTTCCCTGCTTTCGGTATTCCTAATTTGTCTGTTTACGTGTCTGTCTTGTCTTTGGTGCCTGTTCCACTACTCCCCCATTTTCCATTACTGTCCCGCTGTCTTTTATTACTTATGTAAGTGTTTCTTGTTCAAGCACATGTACCCTTAATATACAAACACACAAAAATACAAGTACAAATGATATGATATGATATGATGAGTCATTTATAACCTGCCTACACAAAAGTGTTTCTAGGCGCGACAAGACCAGGTAGGGAGACCAAGGGAGGATGAGACAATGATCTTACAATGCCTTGTGTCATTCAGATGGTGCAAGTGTAGATACATATGTGGCTGTGTCCTCTGAAAGCCTGTAAAGGCATGGGCAAGAAAGGAAAAGACCAGATCTGGCTGTGCACATTAATGATTTCGAGTGGCACCACTAGTGATTGGGGGTCACTGAAACTTTGAATGGATTCACCTTCCTGACTTTAAGCCAAGTTTGTGCTGAGCTTCCAAAATTCAAATTCATATATTCACTTGCAAGAGCATTTAACACTTCATCTAAAGTTAGAAAGGAAGAAGAGCAAAGAAAGTGGACATGGATCCCTGAGGCCCTTGAGAGCCAATCTCATAATTAGCCACCAAGAAATGTGAAACACCAACTGGCCCGAAGGGAGGACAAAACAACTACTCAATTAGTCATTAACAATTTGACCATGGGATCTTGGAATACCAGAGGATTCGGTCATCTGATTTCACACAGTGATGTCAACTTGGGAAGTTACGACATAATGTGCTTACAAGAGTCATGGCTGATGACCCGACCCAATTTGGACGGGTATGAAATTGTCTTTATGCCTGCCCAAAAAAGCCCAAAAGGTTGCCCAACATCTGGCCTACTAACAGCTATCCGCTCAGGGTGCGGTTTGCATCATGGAAAAACGATGTGCTCAACTACATTTGTACAGGCGTCTTTAGTTTCTTGGCGCCGATTAAAGTTTCCGGCAAGCGAAGCAACAAAAGATATTATGATGATCGTAAACACCTACTGGAATCCAAGCTCCATAACAAATGAGTGTTTCCTGAGAATAATGGGAAAAATAATTGACGAGGCTAATGTCGTCTATCAAGTTGAGCATGTAATAATAAAAAGAGATCTAAATGCGACCTGCCCAGGAATTTGTGACCAAAAGCTCCAACTATCTAGATATTCACCCTCTCTTGACAGAGGTCGACAATAGGCAGCACTTATGGACTCCAGAGATCTACACAATTTATACTGGCTGACAGATTAAAGGAAACTATCAACCCCGAAATGGGAGCGACACGGTCAAGGGGCAACAATTGACCATACATACGTAGCAAGAGAATGTCTCTCATCAACAACTTTATGGTTAAGAGAACATAAACAGGACCACAATATGTTGATCACATCATAGAACGCTCCCCGGTCCCAAGGACTACAAATGTTGGCTGATGTTGAAGACTGTGACGGAGGTACCCGCCTAAGACTAACTGAAGAAGCGATCAGACAAATGACAAGCAATATCAGGGTCACAGAGCCAAAATGGTTAAGTCCAAGGGCAAACCAGATGTTGAATACCAACCATTACTCACGGCCTATCGATTTAAAAAGGCTGAGAGGGAGAGCAACTCCAAACCACATATCCACACGTATAGCCAATTGTTGGTTGAGAAGACAAGAGTTCTGCGGCAAATAAAGCGTGCAGCGAGTAAATCAAGCTCTGTGGAAAACGTTGAAAAGGCCAAGACTGCAGAAAAGGCCTTATAAGTGATTTCAATCCGGCACTCACCCAAGTCAAAGCCCAGCATGTAGTGCAAAACTGAAACCCTTATTTATTTGTGTCTATAAATTCAATATTCTGAACGATATACCACTCATATCACACATTCTCCTGAGGCCCCCCACCCCGGTCACACTGAACCAGGAATCAGGCTAGTTGGCAAAGGTAAATATTTATTTATGTATTTAAAATTTAATCACAATGGCCCTCATTACGACCCTTGCGGAAAGCGACTGACCGGAGCGCCACAGCGTAAATAGCGTTTCCGCCATTGTACGAAGGAGCAAAGTGCGGCCCATTCCGACCCATCGGGCACGAGCACCACGCCACGGCGGAAGTGCAAAGTCCGCGATGGCGGAAATGACCCCAAAACGGCCCACACCGCCGCCGTACGGCGCCCTAGGTGCAATACCGCCACCCCTCTTAGCGGTCACCGCAGTGTGCGCCTACCGGAAAGTACGGTGCCCGGAAATATACGGAAACGGAAGTTAAAACATGGGCCCGGAACGGGAAACATCCCGGCGTACACCTATAAAAACACCAAAACCACACAACCACTAAAATCACTACCCTGAAACACACCCCAACCCGTCAACCACCCTAGCGAAACCACGAAAAATGGGAAAAGTAGCGAAGAAAGCGTGCGACCGCAAGCGGCAGGTCCACTTCTCCCGTGAGGAACTCACCGTGCTAACAGAGACCCTCCAGGAGAATGCAGCCGTCGTCTTCTCCACGCAAATGACCAGGACGGCACTTGCAAACAAGAAGGCCATATGGGCTCTGGTGGCACAGCGGGTAAGTGCGGTGGGGACCGCACCCCGCACCCCACAGCAATGCCGCAAGCGATGGGACGACCTGCGGATACGCGTCCGCAGCATACTCTCTGCCAACCGCAACATTGCCACAGCCACCGGGGGAGGTCCTGAATCACCCATCAAGTTGACCCCCTGGGAAGAAATCTGTGCCTCCACCATCGGAATGGAGAGCATAGAGGGAGTCGGAGGGATGGAGAAAGGAGTGCAGACATCCGAAGATTCAGGTAGGTGGGCCAGATAAAACAATGCCAAATCCACAAAGTCCAACCATGTGAAGTACCATGCGTCCACATAGTGCAACAGAAACACATGTCCAGGAGAACGTCCACACACATCGGCCTGAAAGCGCACGTCAAAACCCACAATAAATACATAAATAATTAAAAAACCCTAATACACGCACTACACGTGCAGCAGGCACACCCTAACTGCAGGCTGCCAAACAACTGCACCCTCACTCCACACACAAATCAAAGCACCTCCAAGACCCCGACCCAAATCACCCTCAGGTACCACCCCAATGCATGTGATACAATGCCATTCCAATTCCCACTGACCCATCAATAACCCTCGCCCTCCTTTACTCCACCACAGGGTCCGATCCAAACGACGAGCTACAGGACACCCCTACCAGCACACCTGCAAAGAGGGCCAAGACCAACGGCCAGAGACCCTCCACCTCAGCTGCACGCATCAAGACACGGCAGCAGCACAAATCAGGTGGCAGCACAGAGGAGGGAACATCAACAGGCACCCCAGCAGCCAGCATGGCCACAACACCACCACCACAGGTCCCCCCAATGGATGCCACAGAAGGCACTGCCTCTGGTGGCAGCAGCACCATAGGTGACACCCCATTGATGGCAGCATGCTCGGACACAGAAGACGGGGATGTCGAGGTCAGATCCATCCATGACCTGTCCCAATCCCCCTGTCTGTCCCCTCCCGTACAACATGAGGATACCACGCAGGTGCAGCCACAAGACGACGACTGGCCATCCCCCACAAGCCCTGTGGCAAGGCAACATGAGGACAACAGCCCCTCTGTGACACCACCGCAAATGGCCATGGCCCAGCAGAGGCAACAGTCCCTCGACAAGTTAATCGTCCAACAGCAGCAAATGGCCACACTCCTCAAGGGCCATGCCGATGAATGTGGGGGCACCAAGGCAGACATAGAAACATCAACAGAGACACTTAGGGCAGAAATGGAGAGAGGTACAGAGACGCTAAGGGCACAAATTGAGAGTAGCACCGAGAGCCTGAGAGTCCAAATGGAGAGTAGCACCGAGAGCCTGAGGGGGGAACTGCATGCGACGTCCAAAGACGTATGTGCCGAACTTGCCGCAGTGCGCCGTGTGCTCACTGAGCTCTCGCAAACCCTTAGGGACATGCATGGACGTGAGCAGGCAGACACATCATCCGTTGCAAGTTCCGTCCAGGGCAGCCCCCAACGTAGATCTGGAAGGAACCTGCGCTCCACAGGCAGGGGTGCCCCTGATACCCGCAGAGGGGGCATGCAATAGCGACAGCCCACTGACAATGAGCATCTTTGGACACTGGTGTTCGGGTGGGAGGTAGGAGGGTGGAGGGGGTGTGTTGGGCTCACTTGGGTGGCGGGTCGATAGGGTGTTCAACATGATATCACATATGCCATAAAAAGTGCACGATCAACCAATGAGAAGTGTGGACATTGATCTTTGTGTACTAGGCCATCATAGGCGTACAGTCCATATTGTGCATGTCCCAGACACACGCAGTGCCACGAGTCCCGTGTCCATGCATCAGCCACCAGGCGTGAGTGCTAGAAGCATACATCAATGAGATGCTGACGAATGTCACGGCCCTCCGGTGCCTCGCAGACTCCATGAGGTGCTGCCACATCCCCACCCTCATCATGACCATCATCAGGTGCTTGCAGTTCTGCGTCAGGGGGCATGGGCACATTTCTACGTACGCACATGTTGTGGAGCATGACACATGCCATGACCATCTTTGCAACCTTCTCATGGCGGTACAGGAGTGCCCCGCCAGACCTGCTGAGGCAGCGGAAACGGGTCTTCAGTAGGCCGAATGCCTGTTCTATGACTACACGGGTACGTGAGTGGGCATGGTTGTAGTCCTCCTCATGCTGGTCCCGTGGGTTCCGGACTGGTGTGAGGAGCCATCTCTTCAGTGGATATCCAGCATCACCTGTATGTGGACGAGAAACGTATGATGTGGAATGCCATTGATACGTACGCACACCCCCCCCCCCCCCCCCTTCCTGGCAGGTCATTGACAATTCACATACCCCACATCATCATGCATGTAATGAGACTCACCGAGTAGCCAGGATCTGTTCCCTGCGTGTCGTTCCATGTAGCGTGGTATTGTAGAGTTCCTCAAGACCATAGAATCATGGGTTGATCCAGGGAATCGGGCACAACAATGTGTAATGATCCTGTTGGAGTCACACACCATCTGTACATTCAGGGAATGAAATTGTTTTCGGTTGCGGTACTGGGCCTCCATGGCATGTGGGACGACCAATTCAACATGGGTGCAGTCGATGGCACCAATGCAACCCGGTATGCCGGCAAGTGCATGGAATCCCACTTTTGTGTTGGTAATTTCCTGCTCCGAGCGTGGTAGAGAGATGTAGTCGTCTGCGTGCTTCAGGAGGGCATCGAGCACTTGCAATAGTGTCCGTGAGAACAGTGGCTGAGAAATGCCATGCAACTGTCCGACTGTGTGCTGGTAGGTGCCTGTGGCCAGGAAGTGGAGTACAGACACCACCTTCAGTAGGGGTGGGATGGCGGTAGGGCTATCTATCATGCTGACAAGGTCAGCCTGTGTCATGTCCACAATGGCGGCTATGGTGTCCCGGTCCAGACGGTAGAGGGTGTGGATCTGCTCATCAGTGAGGTTGAACGGATGTGCTCGGAGGCGTTGAATTGCGGGCTGCCTGCGTGGTGGTAGTGGCTGTGCTGGTGGGCCTTGCTGGCCCTGCCTTGGCCTCCTCCTCCTCCTGCGTCTCCTCCGTGCGGCTGGTTGTAGTTGGTGTTCGTCTACTTCTTGGAGTCGGAGCACTTGCAGTGCTATCAGGTCCCCCAGGGCCAACATCGCGAGTCCTGCCGGTAGCATTTCGGTGTGGTTGTGGGAGGAGACTGGCTGTGCAATTTATGTGTTTTCAGGCTGTATGGCCTCCACCTGTGGTGATTGATTCCACCTGTGCAAACTGCTCTCCCCTTTGGCCGAGCACGTCCCGCGCACAACGCTGCAATTCGGGGAATTGTATCTTGCTATTGCAATCATGTATTAGTACCCGATGGCCGTGTAAGATTGGTTGATATGTTCATTCTGCTGTGGTCCCATTGTTTCACATACTATCTGTGCAGTCGCGAACAGACTTGTGAGGGGTCAGTGGGACGTAGTACTCGAGTAACGGTGGGCCCTCATGCATCACTGTACCGAGTTGCAACGACGGGCGGGGCGTCCCATTCGTGGGTGAAGGCAGTTGCCATTTTCACACACAGCCGCACTCGATGGGATAATTAGTGATTTCAAACGGCCACAGATGCCTTTTCGACGTGATGTTGCAAATGAGGAATTCGAAGGGCGGCGCTTTCGGTTTCCAGCTAGCGGCGAGGAGATGCCCACAGGTCTGACTGCAAATGTAACGTTCTATTGTTCTATGTCCTTGAGACAGGGCCCATGGCGAGGGAGCAATGATTGATATGAATAGTTTGGGATGCGCAATAGCTACGTGGGCGATGAGGCCGTCCGTTCCCAAATACATGTTACTTCACAACACTGGAATTACGGCCTGGGGCACTGTGGATTTAGCAGGCTGCATAACGCACAGACTCAATGGATGTTTCTAATGTCATGTGAGTAATTATTCAGGCATTTTGATCCCGGGATGAGGGAATGATGGATGGATGCATGGGCAGGTGATTTGATACAGAGTTTGCCATGTACAGGGCTTCTTGGGATCTATCCGCCTCCCCTACGCTATGTGATGCAGGGCTGCCATAGTGGGACCATCGTCCATCTGGCCTTGTTGAGCCCTCCCTGTCTCGAGGCGCCCTCAGACACTCGTTTGCGATGGTGTTTGCACCTCGATATAGATGGTTATGAGTCGCAAGTGGTTTTGGGGTGGTGATGTTCCTTTGGAGTGGGCTGGCATGCATATGGCTGTGGATTTCGTGTGATCATTGAAGTGAGTTGTTGGTATGTAGTTCTGATGGCCATTCTGTTCTTTTTCTTTTCTTTTGGTTGACAGGTATCTCCTCCCCTTTTGCCACTGCCATCTGTATGCCACTCCTGCAGATGGATTTTACTCCCGACACCTGCTGCTTCGTGTTAATCAGTGGAGCAGCATTACGATCTTATGGGACGATCGCCAATGGGCCACATGCCCTTACGCAGTACTGGTGGCTCGGAGCAACATTTCGGCCTTTCAGCTGGACTAGTGCCTCCCCATTGGGACGGCCCTGCGGTTCTGTGCGCTTCCATGTTGCCTTTTCGGACGTGAATGTGGCTCTGTGTACCATGGGGGAACAGGGCGACACACAGGTAGTGGCTGGTCATTTCTTGCGGAAGCAGCCCACAATGGTGATTGGTGTTTTGGATTTCATGGCCTGATGGCTGTATGTGCTTGGTGATTTTGATGTGCATAAATATCTATTCTGATTTGGCCCGTGTAGCGTTTTTCTTTGCAAGTGATGTGGCATATGCCTATTTGGGGGGCGATGTATTGTGAGGAGATCTGCATTGGGTTCCAGCTTCGGGGTTTAGTTGCGTGGTACTGTGCTGTGCGCGTTTGCCTAAGAAGCCCAGTGAGGTCAGGGATGGGGGCTGCCAATATGCCAGTTTGAATGTTGTCATGCTCAGGGGCGGGGGATTGGGTTTTGTGTAACAGATGCCGGTCAGCCAGGTGGACTGGTTGAATGATGTGGTTTTCGGAATATTGCTGGTCACAGGTGCCTGTGTTTGCGTGCGTTTCTTGGTGGGGGACTGTGGTCATGTCCATTGGGATGGCTTCTGTATTCGTGCCATCTGTGCCCTGCAGCTCCCATTGGCCCCTGTTGTGTTTCTTTTGTTCGTTGGCATGCATGGGTGACTTGTACATTTCAATGGTTGCATTGTGGCTTCATTGCACCTACGGGGAGTTGTACTTTGTGGGCAGGGAGCGGTGTACAGGCACTCAGTGGGGCCGTTTACGGTTGATTCGCGATGCCGTACTTCTCGCCATGGCGGAATGGTACATTCCGCCATGCCTGATGGCGTTAGGTACATGTCCGCTAGGGTCGGAATTGGCGTACCGTTGCACCATGGTGGTGTTTGCGGTTTGGCATGGCGCGCGCGCGCGTGCTTGGTGCAGTTAGCGTTGGCGTTCACTACGGTGTCGCTAATGGCTTCGTACTTTGCGGTGACGGGTCATAGTCGCACCGAGCGCTATTCGATGGCGGTATTGCATTTCCGCCATCGTTTTTCGATTTCCGCCAGGGTCGTAATGAGGGCCAATATGTTTTAATAGATAAACAACAATCACCAATGGGTGCCAGAACACAGAATAATATCTTCAATACACTATGCATCAAGTAATGAGCACCAAAAACATATGCAGCACAGAAAAGAATACTTTTGTGTTGGTTTGGACAGATGGCACTATGGTTAAAGGTTCCCCCTGCAACACCCCTCAACCCCCAATAGGCAATGTAAAGAGATAGGAGGAGAGAGCAGGTATTCAGGAATAGCACAAATCAAACAGAATATCAGTCCCACTTTCCCCCTTCAGACACAAGAGAAAAACAGAATTGACTTTTCAGCTGTCAGGATAGCTTTTAAATTATCTTTTGAATTGACTGGGCAAAAACACCAAATATGGTCAAAAATACCTAAATTGTTGTAAATTCCTATGGGAGCCACTTTGAACAGTCGCACACAGTCACAAACAATGATGTAGTCCAAAGAAAACATTTGAAATCTCAAAATCCAAGTTGGAAGCAGTTTACAACGAATTCACACGGGTAGAAATTTCTCAGAATGGTAATTCGCAGCAAACTTTTCCTTGCGCGATATTCGCGATAACAGGAGAATGCGGTGTTGGGGTCTATGGATAGCTACAGATGTAAGGTAAAATTAGGAGGTGAAATTTCGTTTCTATCATAAAAACTGGGGGAGTTACAGCAGTTTAAGTGAGAGGCATTTTTGCGAGATAGGTGCGAGAATGGAAAATAGAAATGCACTTTTGAAAATAACAAATGACTATGAAAAAGCGAATACCACAGAGGGATTTTACAGTCACGTGATCAGTGTAACCCACCTGCTGTGGAAACTCTACTTCTTCAAATGAGAAAAGAGTCAGCGCAAAGATAGTTCTAACAATACTGGTTCTGAATGAAAGATAGGATGGGTTTGAGATAAGGATAAGACAATGCAAATATACCATGGGCCACAGTTCTTCCTATTAATACTCACAGGATGAGTCATCAAATTGGACCGTCAGCTCTGGTCATTGGATTGGGTCTGGTCTAGGAAAGACAGCACATCAGGCACGGTACTGGGTCAGCTAGACCGGTCGCTGGATTTGCACAGTATCTGCCCTCCTAGTCTGTGGGTATATGAATCAGCTGGATAGCGAGTTCCTCAGGCACGCCTAGTGGTGGCAAGCCAGAGAATTTCAGGATACTGGTTCAAAAGGCCTTCTCACACCACACAGCTCTTCACTGGGTGGAGAGAATACATTTGAGGATTTGGGCCTTTCAGAAAGTCAATAGTTCTCTACTGCTTTCAAGAGTTTTGGCCTCTGGATCTGGAAGAATATTAAAGCTGGATGTAGAATGCTGGATCAGAGTGCTTCGCCAGAATCAGAAAAGTGAGTGGATCTGTGAGTCCCTATGTGTTGTCAGCTGTCTCTTCAAAATGACGTCACAAAGTAGGTGTATGGGCCGGTTTAGCTAAGCCTGCCACTGCGAGCTGGGATAGGATAACAATTCATTTCCTCCTCGCAATTTGAGTGATTGGATCAAGGCCAAACGATGTCACATTTTATGGTTTGCTTTACAGTCCTCAGAGACATCCCTTTAGCCACTGGTCTCAAAATCAGATTTGATACTAAATGTACATTTCCACATTGGTCACCTTTATACAAATCACACACAAAGATGCCATATTTTATGTAGCAGCTATTCCTCAAAACCCTGCAGCAGTGGGATCTTGTCTCAACTTTCTACAGAATTTTGTCCTTTTCGCTATGAACACAATTTCCAAATTGTATGCAAATTTCCACAAATGTGTATGTTTACCATAGGGATGTGTGTGTACATTTTCACAATTCTAACATTAATACATTTCACATAAAACCACACATATTGCCATTCCTGTCCAGAACATGTCACACAGTTCTACTGTCTCATCACATTTGCAGCCAAAGATTAAATTAACAACTCTGTCCTTTTTATATTTTTCACCATTTTGAATAACAAGTTATGAGTCTTTTAAAAAGTGTTCATTGTTCATTCTTAACAGCAGATGGTCGCTTGGTTCCACTCCTTTGTCTCTCCTGGGAGTCCAGTGCATCCCCCTCCTTGGGGGAAGCTCCTTCCAGGAGAGTTTATGACCACCTTCACACCTCTGCTTCCTGGGCTGAAAGGCTTGTCATTGTTCCTTCTCTTTCTGTAGACAAGAGTCTGTTCTAACCCGCAATGAGAATCTTCCAGTGAGTTTTTGCTGAGAGGAAGGCCCTCCTCCTAGGAGAAAAACCTGCTTTTCCAGTTCTTGTAGCTCAGCCAGGCTAATTAACTTCTTAAATCCAGCAAAAACCAAATTTGTTGCATCAAACATAATTACATTACTTTCTTAGCCTTAAAATCTGTGGGATCAAAAACACAACTAAAATCTGTATTCCTTTTTGGCAACAATCCTTTTTTATGTTTGCTGATCCAGCAGACTTTTAGTTAGCTCACTTTAAAATGTCATCTGTAACTCATCTGACAGCTGTCATTCAGGTAGCCCCGGGTACTGAACCCAGATTTTGGCATGGGCTGTCAGTTTACAGACAATCCAGTTTGTCTGAAGAATGTTTTGCTCTTTATATTAGGACTTTGTATGTTTCACAATGCTTCATTAGATACATGAATTTTAGCACCAGGCACAATTTTGAATGTTGAGAAGTGTTGTGTTATAGGCATTTTGGAGTTTTTAGCAACAAAGCAAATGTCATTTCTAGGTGCATTTTGGAGTTTCACCTGCAAAGTGCTGCTTCTTTCTCTGCACTCTGTTTGCTGGTCATGGAGCCCACTGGCACATTTCTGCAGGGTGTGCTCTATTCCACTGCACATACACCATGGGTGGCAGGTTGTGCATCCCTCTTTTTGTGTGCTGAAGCACATGGTTTTTGTAGGTTTTTGTAGGTTTTTGGCACGCACAAAGGTTTTGCCGCCATTGTTGCCCTTTCTTTCACCATAACTGGCAGGGTGATGCCGCATAGCATAGCAGAGTGGGTCAATACATCCCACAGAGCCCCCCCTCCCGACTTGGTTTTGACCTCCCGTCAAGGGGAAGTCGGGAGATTGGGATGTTCTTTTTCTGTCCGTGTGGATAACTTCAGTCACTTCTCCCGTCAGTGCTGGAGGCAACCCGCTCTCCTCGCCTGTTCTGGTCAGGAGTATTGCTGGTTCTGGTTGGGCGTATTGTTGGTTCTGGTTGGGAGTAGTCCGGGGTCCTTGGGTCTTTCCTCCCGGTCCCCGAGTGGTCCTCCTTGGTACTCCTTGGGATGATTCTTAGTCCAGATGCTAGACGATAGAGCATAGCATGGCTATGGAAATTTTCACACTACTGTGTCCACACATCTTCGGGGGAATTTCAGCAGTGGGAAAGACACTTGCATTGGTTATAATCGACAATATTCCCCGTCTACGTTCACTAATGGTTTTAACAGGTGGATTCTGTAGGTGAGTTCTGGGATGGTCACCTCTCCTCCATTTCTGAAATCCCATTAATCAGTAGTTGGTTGAGGAGGTCAAGACTCATATAAAAGGCGAAAGGAACACCTCGCACAACCCAACAAGTATCTATTATGCTTTTGTCATCCCTAGAAATTTTGATCATACAACTGCTAAGCAGAGGATGTTTGGAGTGGGGTGCTTGCAGATCCCGTACCCATTGCTGCACTGACTCTACGGCGGGTAGGGTCTGGTCTTTTGGGAGTTTTTTTAATAATGCTTTGCTGATGAAGCTTTCTTCGCTATTCAAGTCAACTCGGGTGAGGACAGACTCCTTCCCGTCATTTAACTGAATTGGGAGGAATCGCTGTTCACCCTTTTTCAGAATGCCAGCAAAGTTCTGTGCTGGTTTGATGTCAATTTTGGCTATGAACTTGGGATTTTCAAATTGTACATTAATATGCAATTTCAATGTATCTCCCTCCAGGGTGGAATGCCACTGGAGACTGGAAGGGAGGCTGATTTGCAGAAATGGAGAAGAGTTCACCTCACCATTTGGTGGTCCCATATCTATGACGGTGACGTGGGTTGTGTCATTGTTTTGACAGTAGAACCTAACTAGGTCCGGTTTTTGCTCAACCATGTGGCATGTGCCATTTAGACTCACATGGTTGATGATTTGCTTTAATTTAATTGGCCTGTGGGTCTGGGTCCAGAGGACCTTCTTTACAAAATCTATGAGGGGAGACAGCCTGCGAAGGATGTCATTCCTTAATAGACAGGGGGTTCCCCCTGGCACCACAACCAAGACTGGGTGCTTCATTTTGTGTTGCCCAATTTTAATTTCCAGCTCTGCAGACCCTTCAACAGGAATTTCCTTCCCGTCAAAGTTCTGGAGCTGTCCAGGAAGAGGGGTGAGAGGAATTTGGTATTTCTCCCCCCTTCCCGAATTTAGCTGCTCAAAGACTCTCTTTGACAGCAAAGTTGTTTGGGATCCAGTGTCCACCAGTGCTGGAATTGCACATTTCCCTTCAACCTTGATGGAGGCGTAGAATCTACCTTCTTGCTGTCATGAAATTGCCCCTTCTGGACCTCATGGTCACTGTCACGAAGGGCTTGTACTCCTTGTTCCTCCCAACATGGCCGTACCAAGCTCCGTGCTACGCACTAGCTTTCACGTCGTGGCACGTACTATAAATTGGTCACGCCCCTGCGGGTCCGCGCGTCTCAACGCTATCTTCGGTAGTGATCCGACGTGTGTTTACTCTCTACATTGGTTTCCTTTGATCCTCTTACTTCCTTCCTTGCCTTTTATCCTGTTCCTGGATTTTCCCCCCTACTTACTCGTTCATCGATATCCTGGATACCCTGGAACCACGAACTTCCCGGAACTCTGAACGCGTCCTGCAACCTGACGTAGCTCGTGCGAGCCTATTCAAGACCCGAACCATCCACAGGAAGAGTCCTGCGGCCGAACAAGGGAAATCCCGATCACAGGTGAGACGGGGGAGATTTACGACAGTTTGAGACGCCAAACGATCAATACGGATTCTATCATGGAGAATGCTATTCAGGACCTGATGCGCGGAATGCAAGAACTTTCCACAGAGATGCAGGATTTAAAAGCCGAGAATGCGGCGCTAAGACAGCTTGTCTTGTCACGTGACTCCGCGAACAAGGACAGCGTATTATTGGGAGGAGTGGTTGATAAATACGACGGTTCAACAAAGACCTTACGTGGATTCCTGGATTCTTGTTTGGTACATTTTACCTTTAAGCCCTACAATTTCTCAACTCCTAGGGCTAAGGTGGGCTTCATAATATCGCATCTTTCCGGTAATGCCCTTACATGGGCCACTCCTTTACTCAATTCAGGGGATGCTCTCCTGGATGATTATGAAGGGTTCATCGCGACCATGTTCGAACGACCAGAGCTGGTCCACGGTGCTCAAGAGAAGTTACTTGACTTCCAACAAGGATCCCAAGACATGTTGACCTATGTTACCAGATTCAAACAGCTAGCCAATGAGGCGGACTGGCCCCTGGAAGCCAGTTTTACCTTGTTTCGCAGAGATCTAAATGAAGAGATAAAGGACGAGTTAGCCAGGGTGGCACGTCTTAGTTCATTCCAGGCCCTCCTGGACTTGTCTATGCAAATAGACTTCAGAATCCAGGAAAGAAAGGCCGAAAAGAAAAAGAATAAAGTCTCAATTCAAAGAAACTCCCCAGAGAATACTACAAGGACAGAATCTGCCAAGAATCCGAGCACTGATTCTGAACCCATGCAACCTGGAGCCTTTCGTGGACCAATTTCCCCGCAGGAAAGGTTAAGAAGGATACACACAGGCTTATGCATGTATTTTGCCTCAGATAAACATCTAGTTAAAGAGTGTCCTCTGGCTCCTCCCTGACGCTCGGGAAACGCCAGCTCCCGATCCTAAATGGAGCAAGGTTTCGAGAGAGCGATTTTTCCTCCACATCAATTCCATCTTGAACTCTCCTGGACAAAACAAATTGGTGATATTACAGGCCTTTTTATCGCCATCCAAGGACAAGGTCTACCCCATACTGGCCTTGGTGGATTGCGGAGCAATGGGAGTCTCCATTGATCAAGATTGGGTCAGAAGTCATAACATTCCATATGAAGCAAGAAGTTTTTCACAGCCAGTGGAAGCAATTGACGGAAGACCTCTTTCCTCAGGACCCATAAGTCTGCAAACAAGGGAGATCCATCTTTCCATAAATCATCATCAAGAAAGAATTGTGTTTGACATTATAAAATCAGCCCATTACCCCTTGGTTCTGGGCATGCCCTGGTTACAAAGGCACAATCCATATATTAACTGGACGGCCGGATCCTTATTCCTGGGCTCGGAGTTCTGTATGAACCATTGTTTAAACCTGGATACCTCAGACACAGCTCCTATAAGTCTACCAAGGTGTCCAGAGACACCACTCATGGTTTCCAATATTGTACAAGTTCCAGAGATATATCAAGGGTATGCTGATGTATTCTCTACTGCCATTGTTCAAGCCTTACCTCCACATAGAGCCGAAGACTGTGCCATAGATACTGAACCCTCAGCAGTGATTCCCTTTGGCAGGATGTTTATCCTTTCAGAACCCGAAAAGAGAGCCCTCCGGGAATACCTAGACACTAATCTTGAGAACGGCACCATAAGACCTTCAAAATCACCAGCTGGTGCTTCATTGTTCTTCATTCCAAAAAAGGATACCAAAGAGCTTAGACCTTGCCTGGACTATCGGGGCCTAAATCAATACACCCTGAAAGACAGATACCCACTACCCCTGATCTCGGATATCCTTGAAGCTGTGAGAGGTGCAGTGATATTCACGAAACTGGATCCCCGAGGTGCTTACCATTTGATCCATACCCGGGAAGGAGACGAATGGAAAACAGCCTTTAGAACACCCTTTGGTCACTTTGAATACCTAGTCATGCCCTTTGGTCTGACTAATGCTCCCGCAGTCTTCCCGCGTTTTATGGATAGGGTGTTCTCTGACATGTTATTTCTCAATGTTATCGTCTACTTGGATGACATATTGATCTTCTCCAAGGACTCCTTTAAACATGAAGAACATGTAAAAGCAGTTCTTCAACGTCTCCGTGAAAATCAACTCTTAGCCAAACCAGAAAAATGTTTGATTCATGTTACATCAGTTCACTATCTGGGATTTGTCCTTAGTTCAGAAGGAATTAGTATGGACCCTTCAAAGGTGAAGGCCATACTGGCTTGGCTCACCCCAACATCTGTTAAGCAAATACAATCCTTCCTGGGGCTTGCCAACTTCTACCGGAAATTCATTCCCACCTTTTCCAAGATTGTTCAACCCATTGTTAATCTCCTGAAGAAAGACGTTTGATTTAACTGGTCCATACCACAAGACAAGGCATTCCAATGGTTGAAAGAAGAATTCACTCAGGCCCCCATCCTGGCCCAACCTGACATAAATCGTCCTTTTCTAGTGGAAACTGATGCCCCCAATTACGTCATAGGAGCAGTTTTAAAACAAGAATCCGATGATAAGTTGGAACATCCCATTGCTTATCTCTCCCGGACCCTGACCACCAGCAAGACTCACTACTCAGTTCTGGAGAAGGAGTTATTGGCTATTCGTCATGCCTTCACTGAATGGAGACATCTACTCCTGGGTGCTAAATATCCAGTTCAAGTCCGTACTGATCATCGAAATCTTCAGGTCCTACAATCCGTGGAGTGCAGGAACAGTAGACAAGCTCGATGGCCTACTTCTTTGCTCAATATCAATTTCAAATTTCACATGTTCCTGGATCGCAAAACTTGATTGCCGATGCCCTTTCTCGGCGTCCCGACTACGTTCCCTTGGAGGATAAGATCTATCCTAAAATGTTTCCAACCACAATCTTTGTAGCTCAAGCGATCAATCTCCTGGAAGAAATCAGAGTACAGACTAAATTATCTGAACTCTGGAAGGACATATCGAAGAAAAATCCCTGGCGTCTAACAATCAAGGAAGGATATTTATTCAAGAACAATTCAGTGGTCATTCCGACAAAAGAACTTCAACAGAAGGTAATTAATCTATGCCATGATACTCTTCACTCCGGCCATCGAGGAGTAACCAACACCTTGCGTCTTATACAAAGACAGTTCTGGTGGCCAGGGATGAAGTCCAGTGTAGTTCAATACATCAAGACCTGTGCTATTTGTAGTCAGAACAAATACGATAATCATAGGCCGGCGGGTCTGCTTCTATAACCTACGTTGCCAATCAGACCCTGGGAAGTTATTGCGACTGACTTCATTGTTGAATTACCACCTTCCCGAGGATATACAACCATCATGGTAACCAATGACTTGTTCACTCATCTAGCTCATTTTACACCATTGTATAAACTACCATCTTCCTCAGAACTTGCTGGAATTTTCCTGGAACATATTTTTTGTCTTCATGGCCTTCCTTCCAAGATTATTTCGGATCGGGGACCTCAGTATATTTCACAATTCTAGAAACATCTCTGTCGAGTTCTAGGAATCCAACATGCCCTTTCTTCAGGCTATCATCCACAAACCAATGGGGAAACGGAACGAGTAAATCAAACCCTGGAACAATATCTTCGTTGTTTTGCCACCAAGGTTCAAGATGATTGGTCTCACCTTATACCTTTAGCCAAATTCTCTTACAATAACTCAGATCATTCAGCTCTCAAGATCAGCCCTTTCCATTGCAGTCAAGGTTATCACCTGTCTGTTTTACCATCAGTTCTTCCAGAATCTACTCCGGTACCTACCCTTGACTCTTGGATTCAGACGCTGATCGACTTACAAAGAGAGGCCAAGGATCAGTTAGAACAGGCCCAGACTCGAACCAAAAGATATGCGGACTCTAAGAGAAGACCATCACCTTCCTATTCAGTCGGCGATCAAGCCTGGTTAGCCTCGAAAATGTTACCTCGACATCTACGACCAAACAAATTAGCTCCTTGCTATTATGGTCCATTTTCTATAAAGGAGATCATCAATCCTGTCTCCTTCCGACTTAAACTCCCGGATTCCTGGAAGAAGATACATCCAGTCTTCCATACTTCCCTGTTGAAACCCTACGTTAGTTATACTCGAAAACCCTTCAAACCCACACCTGTTGTTGTGGACGACCAGTTGGAATATGAGGTGTCCAGGATATGTGATTCCAGGTATAGGAGGGGTTGACTACAATATCTGGCAAGTGGAAAGGCTACCTCCCTAGCGAGAGAACATGGGAACCAGTTTCTAATTTAAAGACCCCTCGTTTGCTCAGAAGATTCCATCTTATTCACCCAGGCAAGCCTGGAGGAACCAGTCTTCGGAGGGGGCATGCTGTCATGACCCGGCGAAATTGCCCCTTCTGGACCTCATTGTCATTGTCACGAAGGGCCTGTACTCCTTGTTCCTCCCAACATGACCGTACCAAGCTCCGTGCTATGCACTAGCTTCCACGTCATGGCACGTACTATAAATTGGTCACGCCCCTGCGGGTCCGCGTGTCTCAACGCTATGTTCGGTAGTGACCCGACGTGTGTTTACTCTCTACATTGGTTTCCTTTGATCCTCTTACTTCCTTCCTTGCCTTTTATCCTGTTCCTGGATTTCCCCCCCTACTTACTCGTTCATCGCTATGCTGGATACCCTGGAACCACGAACTTCCCGGAACTCTGAACACATCCTGCAACCTGACGAGGCTCAGACGAGCCTATTCAAGACCCGAACCATCCACAGGAAGAGTCCTGCGGCCGAACAAGGGAAATCCCGATCACAGGTGAGATGGGGGGAGATTTACCACACCTTCTCCTTCAAGGGGCAAAGGTAATGGGTGCTCTGGGCAAGCTTGATGGTCAATTTGCTTATTTCTGACTCTGACACCGGAATAGTTGGGTCAAGAGATAGTGTCGGAGTTGCAGAATCTGGCACAGAATTTTGACACACCGCTATTTGGGGAGTCTTGGGTTCCCCTTGTTCTGTTTCTAGGCTGCCCCCCCCTTTCTAGAGGCAGTCAACAGAAGTGGTTGGTGAGGGGTTTGGGGTTCCTCTTGGGCTGGTTCTGGGTTGCTCCGCCCTTCTAGGAGGTGGTCCCCAGAATGGAATTGGATAGTTTGGGCATCTGAGCACCCAGTTTCATACTCAGTGATTTGAGGAGTCTCGGGCTCCTCCCTTTCTGATTCGGGGCTGTCCCCCCTTCTTGGAGACAGTCCTCAGAAGGGCTTTGGGGAGCTAGGGACTCTTCTTCCTCTGGTTCTGGGCCGCCCCCCCCCTTTTTGGCAGTCCCCAGAATAGATTTGGGCATCATCCTATGTGGGATCTTGGGGATCTGCAAAAAAACTAGATAGTTGAATATGGGGGCAGTTTTGGACCCCCTGGTTCTGATTCTGGGCTGCCCCCCCCTCTGGAGGCAGTCACCAGAATTGGTTTGAACCAGGGGATTTTCTTGCTGGTCATTCTGAGGTTTGATGATGGGCGGTTTTAACTCGGTCCCCACATCTACCCAGTCTTGATCAGGATCTCTTGGGACCCATTTTTCTTTGGGAGGAGTTCCCCCATCCCTGAAGGAGAAGATCCTTTTCCCAGAATCCTCCGAGGACCCCTCTCCTTCAAATTGGACGATCTGCACCTCCTCCACCGAATGGGCCTTTTTAGGCTCTTTATTTCTCCTACCCACCCTCTGTTCCTTAGGTTGCAGACTTTTGGGGGCAGGAGATTCTGGTTCCGGTTCCTGGGTTTCCAGGGGCTTTTCACAAGTGGGGAAGGAAGTTTCTTCTAAGGCTTTAAACCCCCCTTCCCCCTGTGCCTCCTCCCTGGGAACCGGTGGGTTGTCGGGGTTCTTTCCCTGTCATTGTTCTGGAGCATCAGACCGTTGATTTGAGGAGTTCTGAGTCACCATGCTTATCTGAGGGTTCTGTTGAGCCCTCAGCATGCGACCCAGATCCTGTGCCAAGTTCTGGACCAGTTGGGACACCCGCTCTGGCTGGTACAGGGTCCTCTGGTCTATCCTAGGTTGATCACGGGAAGGGTAACTGTCCCTTCTCCCATAAGACCCTTGGTTGGGATAGTTTTGGTACCCCTCCACCCTTGGCCTCCCCTCTCCCAGATTGGGCTGTCTGGGCTCAGGAAAGTGGGGAAATAAAGAGGGTTGTTTTGGGGGTTGAGGTTTGGCAGGTACCGGGGAAAGAAACTTGGCCCGGCATTTGGGGGTTTACTGACCTCCTGGGGAAAGTGAGGAGGGAAGTTTCCTGGGTTGGCAGCTGCCCGGTTGGATCCCCCCCTTTGGCTGGAGAGTCCACACATAGCCCTGGATGGGCCTGTTGCCCTTGTAACGGGGGCTGATGTAGTCAGGGGAGTTAGGGGTCCCATTTGTGGGGTTACCTCCCTGACTCCCTGTTTGGGATTGGCCCGAGGGCCTTCTGGGTTTTGGGTTAGTAAGATTCAGTGCAGGAATGTTTTTAGGCCCCCCCATCTCCAGATCTAAAATGGGGGTAACCTTCACCTCCGCCACCTTAGCAGCAGCAGGGGTGTTGGTTGGTTTTGGGCTTTTATTAGCACTTTTATTCTCTTGTAGTTTCTGTACTTCGCAAATGCGAGTTGCCTGTTCAATGACCCAGTCTAGTGATCTTTTCTCATGAAAGTCCCTCACCAGCTGGGTCATAATGTATTTAGGGAGGGCATGAAAGAAGGTATTGATAAATTCCCTACTGTCAGTGCGCACCCTCCTGGTGGTTTGCGCAAAGGCACGTTTCAGCTCTTGGACAAATTCTTGTGGGGCCTGGTCTTCTCCACATTGCAGGTTGTAGGCTGCCTTGCGGGCCTCTTGAGGGTTTCTATGGCTTCAAAAATGCTTTAAGATGGCCGGCCTATATGTGGACCATCTTAAGTGGTTCTGATCCTCCAGCCCCGCAAAGATGCTGGAGTACTCAGGTGAAAATGTCTACTTGACATAATGAATACAACTTTGGCTGTCCTTCAGGTGGAAAGTCTCCATCATTTGCTCAAACAATTCGAGGTGGTCCCAAACTGAATATTTGGCATTTTTATGGTAGGGTGTGATGACACCCCTAATAGCCTTGATTTGCTTCAGGGGATCTTTCAGTAAGGCTCTATTAACTTTGTTGGCCTTTTTAGTTTTGGTCACCCTGGTCCACTCATCCTCTGACTCAGCGGCACTGCTACCTGAGATGGCTGTCTGATCCTCTAGGCTCTCCCTGATTCTGCGAGCTTGGGAATGGCTGGCAGAATGTGGGGGCCTAGTCTCTTGAGACCTGTGGTGCTCAGAAGAGTCTTCTGACTCTCCCTTGCTCACAGGATTGGCTGAGTACTCCCCCCCCCCACTACTGTCCTAGCTGGGAAGAGGTTTTTAAGATGCTCTTTGTGGGCCTAGTCTCGTGGAATTCCCCACCAAATTTGACTGACTGATCTCTTGGTAAGTGATATTTTTGAGGTTCCAGTTCTCTGATTCTCCCCTCACTGGAGTCTCCCTGATCAGAGAGGCTGGCCTTAACATTTGGGAACCTGTACATAGATGCCCACCCATCCATTTCTGGGAGGTGCTGACCTGTCAGTCCCATATTTCCCATTGTGTTGAAGTCTGCCATCCCTGTGGCCCGTGGTTCATATGAGCCAGTGGACATGGGGGTGGCAGAGTCCATGGAACTGAAGGGATTAAAGTCCCTGATTCCAGGTTTCCTGAGGTTATGCTCAGGGGTTTCTCTCGCCTATCTTACCTCGTCTTTTTCAGCCCCTAAATCCTAATGACATGCCAATATCTGACCTTTTTTCTCCTCTATTAAGGCCTTAGTGGTCTCTATGAGTTGTTCTTGCATGGCTATCTGTTGGTGCAGCCTGTCATTCTTTTCACAGAGAGCCTCATTGTCTCACTGTGCTTCCTGCCTGAATTGGGAGTATTGGGCCACTTTTTGCTGTACGAGACTCACCTCCTGAGTTTGTTCCTTACTGGTCTGGTTATTCTTTTCCAAGGCATCCTCCACCCGCCTGGTGTGCTCTAGTAGCTTTTTGTAATCCATTTTGATTTCACCAAGTTCCTGAAGGGCCAGGGGATTTTCTTCTAACTTTGTTTTTAAATGGCTGACTTCCTGGCCTAAGGCGTCCCTCTCCTGATTTAGAGTGCCCCTCTGTGCAGCCAGGTCGTCCGTCTGCTTTTTATGTGCCCCAGCTTTCTGGAGCTCCTCATCAAACTCTGTTTGGGATTCTAGGTCTTTAATAATTAATGTATTATTTCCCCTTTTAAGGATTCTAGGTGGTTTTCTAAGGTGACTATCTGTTCTGCGCATGCTCTGTTAAAAGTTAATTGCTGCGCCAGTTTATGTTGACTCTGTTTTAAAGAGTCAAGCCTTTCCTGACACTCTTTTTGCAGTGTCTGTTCCTTTGCATCTTGCTCCGCATTCTTTTGCAGTGAGATAGCCATATATTCTTGGAGTTTGGTGGCATACTGCCTAGCCTCTGTTTCAGATTCATTACTATCTTGGAGCCTTTGCTCTGCAGAGTGCAGATTGTTCTGGATTTCCTGCAGTGCTTCCCCTTACCTCTTTGTGGAATCTACATGGTCTGCATACTTTTCCTGTATGACTCCTATGTGGAGGTACAGGTAGGCCGCTATTTTGGCAATTTTGCATTGCTCCTCTTTTATCTTAGGGGTCATATACAATTCGCTAAGTGCTTGATGTAATGGCCCCTTTTCCTGCCAGATATTAAGGTTGATTTCAGTGATTTCTTGTTTAATTCCCTGCAGCCATACGTGTACATCCTGTTTTAGCTATTCACCCCTGACAAACAATTTGTGCAGTGGGTGTTCCCTTGCAATATTGATTTCCACTGGGGTCGCCATTCCGGAAATATTAATTTCCTTCTGGCTTATCTCAGGGTTACTTTACTTTTGCAAACAGGCCCAACTCCTTTGAGTATTTCTTTTGAGGGGTGCTTATACAGTGTAGCACAGTATGGTAACCCAACAAGGTGTATGTACCCCGTCGGCTAGCACGCTGTGTTAGACTGTCACGAGTGGTATGTCTAATTCAGGATCCAGCGACGAGCCCCTAAGCTGTAAGTGATTTCAATCCGGCACACACCCAAGTCAAAGCCCAGCATGTAGTGCATAACTGAAACCCTTATTTATTTTTGTCTATAAGTTCAAAATGCTGAACGATATACCACCCATATCACACCCTACTCCAGAGACCCCCCCCCCCCCGGTCACACTGAATCAGGAATCAGGCTAGTTTGCAAAGGTAAATATTTATTTATGTATTTAAAATGTAATCACAATATGTTTTAATAGATAAACAACAATCACCGATGGGTGACAGAACACAGAATAATATCTTTAATACACTATGAATCATGTAATGAGCATCAAAAACATATGCAGCACAGAAAATAATACTTTTGTGTTGGTTTGGACGGATGGCACTATGGTTAAAGGTTCCCCCTGCAACACCCCTCAACCCCCAATAGGAAATGTAAAGAGATGGGAGGAGAAAGCAGGTATTCAGGAATAGCACAAATCAAACAGAATATGAATCCCACTTTCCCCCTTCAGACACAAGAGAAAAACAGAATTGACTTTTCAGCTGTCAGGATGGCTTTTAAATTATCTTTTGAACTGACTGGGCAAAAACACCAAGGGCCTCATCACGACTTTGGCGGTAACCCTTAAATCCGGCGGTAGCGCTATTACCGCCGGATTTAAGGGTCCGCCAAATCAGGACTTCGGCAGATTTCACCCCAGCTCTGAGCTGGGAGGAAATCCGCAGAAAATTCATGCTATTACCACCGGCGGGAAATCTGCCGGCGGTAAGAGCGTGAATCTTCCCCATTGAGCCCAATGGGGCATGAGGCATTCCCGAATGGGCTCAATGGGGAATGGGGATTTACTTTACCGCCAAACTCGTGATCTGGTGCTATTATCGCCGGAGAGTTCGGCGGTAGGGCTAATACCGCTGGTGGTAATACCGCCGGCGTTACCGCCCAAGTCGTGATGAGGCCACAAATATGGTCAAACATACTTAAATTGTTGTAAATTCCTATGGGAGCCGCTTTGAACAGTTACACACAGTCACAAACAATGATTTAGTCCAAAGAAAACATTTGCAATCTCAAAGTCCAAGTTTGAAGCAGTTTACAGCAAATTCATACGTGTAAAAATTTCTCAGAATTGTAATTCGCGGCAAACGTTTACTTGCGCGATATCCACGATAACGGGAAAATCACTGTTTTGCAATGGATAGCTACAGAGGTTAGGTACAAGTAGGAGTTGAAATTTCGTTTCTATCATAAAAACTGAGGGAGTTATAGCAGTTTTAGTGAAAGGCGTTTTTGCGAGATAGGCGCGAGAACGGAAAATAGAAATGCACTTTTGAACATAACAAATGGGTTTGCTTACACTACAGGATGACTATGAAAAAGTGAATAGACACAGAGGGATCTTACAGTCACGTGATCAGTGTAACCCGCCTACTGTGGAAACTCTACTTCTTCAGATGAGAAAAGAGTCAGAGCAAAGATAGTTCTAACAATACTGGTTCTGAATGAAAGATATGATGGGTTTAAGATAGGCATAAGACAATGTAAATATACTATGGGCCACAGTTCATCTAGTTAATACTCACAGGATAAGTCATTATATTGGACCGTCAGCTCTGGTCATTGGATTGGGACTGGTCTAGGAAAGACAGCACATCAGGCACGGTACTGGATTAGTTATGCCGGATTTGCACAGTATCTGCCCTCCTAATCTGTGGGTATTTGAATCAGCTGGATAGCGAGTTTCTCAGGCACACCTAGTGGTGGCAAGCCAGAGAATTTCAGGATACTGGTTCAAAAGGCCTTCTCACACCACACAGCGCTTCACTGGGTGGAGAGAATACATTTGAGGATTTGGGACTTTCAGAAAGTCAATAGTTCTCTACTGCTTACAAGAGTTTTGGCCTCATGCTCTGGAAGAATATTAAAGCTGGATGTAGAATGCTGGATCAGAGTGCTTCGCCAGAATCAGGAAAGAGGGTGGATCTGTGAGTCCCTATGTGTTGTCAGCTGTCTCTATTTATGCTTAAAATGACATCACAAAGTAAGTGCATGGGCCGGCTTAGCTAAGCTTGCCCCTGTGAGCTGGGATAGGATCAAAATTCATCTCCGCCTTGCAATTTGAGTGTTTGGATCAAGGCCAGATGATGTCACATTTTATGGTTTGTTTTACAGTCCTCAGAGACCTCCCTTTAGCCACTGGTCTCAAAATCGGATTTGATACTAAATGTACATTTCCACATTGGTCACCTTTATACAAATCACATACAAAGATGCCATATTTTATGTAGCAGCTATTCCTCAAAACCCTGCAGCGGTGGGATCTTGTCTCAACTTTCTACAGAATTTTGTCCTTTATGCTATGAACACAATTTCCAAATTTTATGCAAATTTCCACACATGTGTCTGTTTACCATAGGGATGTGTGTGTAAATTTTCACAATTCTAACATTAATACATTTCACATAAAACCACATATATTGCCATTCCTGTCCAGAACATGCCACACAGTTCTACCGCCTCTTCACACGTGCAGCCAAAAATTAAATTAACAACTCTGTCCTTTTTATATTTTTCACCACTTTGAATAACAAGTTATGAGTCTTTTAAAAATTGCCATTGTTCATTCTTAACCGCAGATGGTTGCTTGGCACCACCCCTTTGTCTCTCCTGGGAGCCCAGTGCATCCCCCTGCTTGGGGGAGCTCCTTCCAGGAGAGTTTATGACCACCTTCACACCTCTGCTTCCTGGGCTGAAAGGCTTGTCATTGTTCCTTCTCTTTCTGTAGACAAGAGTCTGTTCTAACCCGCAATTATCATCTCCCAGTCAGTTTCTGCTGAGAGGAAGGCCCTCCTCCTAGGAGAAAAACTTGCTTTTCCAGTTCTTGCACGTCAGCCAGGCTAATTCACTTCTTAAATCCAGCAAAAACCAAATTTGTTGCATCAAACATAATTACATTACTTTCTTAGCCTTAAAATCTGTGGGATCAAAAACACAACCAACATATGTATTCGTTTTTGGCAACAATCATTTTTATGTTTGCTGATCCAGCAGACTTTTAGTTTTAGCTCACTTTAAAGTTTCATCTGTAACTCATCTGACTGCTGTCATTCAGGTAGCCCCGGGTACTGCACCCAGATTTTGGGCTGGGCTGTTAGTTTACAGACAATCCAGTTTGTCTGAAGAATGTTTTGCTCTTCATATTAGGATTTTGTATGTTTCACAATGCTTCATTAGATACATGAATTTTAGCACCAGGCAAGATATTGAATGTTGAGAAGTGTTGTGTTATAGGCATTTTGGAGTTTTTAGCAACAAAGCAAATGTCATTTCTAGGCGCATTTTGGGGTTTCACTTGCAAAGTGCTGCTTCTCTCTCTGCACTCTGCTTGCTGGTCATGGAGCCCTCTGGCACATTTCTGCAGGGTGTGCTCTACTCCACCGCACATGCACCATGGGTGGCAGGTTGTGCATCCCTCTTTTTGTGTGCTGAAGCACATGGTTTTTGTAGGTTTTTGTAGGTTTTTGGCACGCACAAGTGTTTTGCCGCCATTGTTGCTGTTTCTTTCACCATAACTGGCAGGGTGATGCCGCATAGCATAGCGGAGTGGGTCAATACATCCCACAGCCTGCAAAAATTGGCTTCCAAGTTATTGAATTCAAATGTACCAAATATATTCAGAACAGATGCTTCGAGCAGTCTGTGGGAAAGAACCTAGAGAATGTTGGTCATTAATAAAGTCCTGTATCAAGGACATTAATGACTATCTCCAAAACAACGTTGGGCAGCAGAAATGGGTAGAACATTTTTCATACCTTTATAAAAACCCGGCTGAAGATTGCCCTGTATCCCAAGTTCAACCAACCACAACTTGGGACATCCCACATGAAACTGAGACAGTCTTAACAAGGATCAACAAGCTAAATCGCTCAAGAGCCCCTGGTCCGGACGGGATTACCAACATTGACTTGAAAACCCATCCCGGTGAGTAGGCCCTCTTGATTAGTGAGGTGTTCCAAAATTGTGTACATACTCATTCAATACCATCATCTTGGAAGACGGCAAACATGGTGCCAATTTTCAGAAAGGGAGCTAAAGAAAATCTGCGGCACTATCGCCCGATAGCGCTCCTAGACGTGATTAGCAAAGTGTTTTGATCCCTGGAATTGGACAAATTCCAGATATGGACGAAAGAAGATGACTGTATTGATCCGTTGCAGGCGGGCTTTGTCAAAAATATGGGAACAACAGAGAACATCTTACTGCAGAAAAACCTACATGGTATGTAGATGGTGTGCAATTGGAAAAGGTGAAACGTTTCAAATATTTGGGAGTAATTCTGAATAACAGCTCATCAGAAATCCCAATGCAGAACATTCTGTAGAAAAAGATTAAAACACTGGCTGCTCAGACCAAGGCCCTAGTTCTGAACTACTACAAAGCCCAAGTGAATTCAGGGTTATCCTGCGGAGTGGAGCAATGCCCCATATTCCAGTAAAAATCTGGAAAAGGTTGGAAGGCATCTTTTGGCGCAAAGTTTTAGGCCTACAATAGTCAACTCTGGTATCTCTTATTCATTGTGAACTAAGCTTGACGTCATTAAACACGTCGATTGCTAGAAATACTCTAATGCTGTATAGGAAGATTCTTCTTCCTTTGCGCCCAAAGTTTTTTGACATCGTCAGTAGAGAAACACTTGGTGGTAAAAACAAAATACTAGCAAAATTGTCGTTAGTGATCAATCAACTCCTAGATGAGATTCTGGAGCTCGGCAGAAGAACTTATGAGTAATCCAACTAAAGTTAAAAAAAAACAGATCAAAACTGACAGGATAAAGATTTATGTTAGTTGCACCCGCGAGCAGACTTCGATGGATGCACCAGTGTAGAGGAGGTCCCAGACATGGCCTGCACCCCTACCCCAATACGAGGTACCGGGAGTGTACTTGCCAAAGTATGTGATGTATGCGGAGCAAATGAACCAACAAAGAGCTGCGTTGTACAGTGTACATCAGAAGAGCTGTACCTGTTGAAGCACCCATAAGCAGACAACCATGGGCTGAACATTACCCTCTTAGACAGCCATACCAGCAGCTGAGATGAAATGAAGAGTACCTAGAGACGATCCACGAAGAAACCCGAAGAGCCTTAATGGAAGGCCAGTGAACATGACACAACGGCCTGGACAGACTCGCAAATGAACGAAACCGGCTATCGAAGATAGCACGCCAGTGCGAGTAGGTATGAAAATGGATGTAATGGACACAGGAAAGAGACAATGTTAAAACGTAAGGAAACGTGGCTATGAAACAAGATGGAGGAAACCAACCAGTTAATGCATTTAAATTGGCTTGGAATGCAAGAAGCTCAGAAAACAGTACTGCTTACAATGCTTAGTAGAAGAATAGAGTGGCATGCGCCATATATATATATATATCTACCCCAATGAAGCACGGTATACTAGTGCGACTCCATTTTGGAAAGCAGAACTAAGCCCAGGCTGCAAGAGGGCCACCAAGGCTGAGATTCATATTCCAGCTAAGGCCAGGAGGGGAGAGCGGAATCGAAACTCAGCAAGAAGTAGCTCATGCTTGAGAATTCGAGGTCAACTCCAGGAAGGGAGGAGAGCGGCAACTCCGGAGAACCAAAATTTAAGAGCATACCAGCCTGCCCCGTGAAGGTCAAGATAACGGGGGCCCAGTGTAACGCTCACCTGGCTCCCACGGAGGCACTGGTCTGGTCTGGGTTGCTGTGGCCTCTTCAAGCGTGATGCACAGAATTCGGACCACCGATTGAACAGGACCCCCAAATCTTGCTTGTCTGGCCTGTAGGAATATCCTTCTGCAGATGAGAATGGGGATTAACTGTCTGCTGAATAGTGTGCTTGCTCTCCCCTTTCCCCCTTCGTTCTCCTCTGACTTCCTCCAAAACCCCCCGGTTTAAGCTCACCTTATGGTTTGGAAGGATGAACTCTCCATCCTGCTTCTGGTGAAGGGACGTGCGTTCATCCAGTTACTTCACTGGTTTTCAGAATGGCGCTGGCAAATCCACTCGACTTTTCTGAGCGATACACCGTAAGTATGAAGATGCTAAAGTTCAAGTGTGAGCCTCCTTTTATGTTGTTTCTCCTAACCTGTGATCTGTCCTTTATTTCAGGTGCAGAACCAAGGTGATGCGTTGAGGGGTTAAATTGCCAGTGGTAAAATCAGGTGAGTTAGTGATGAGGGCGACCCCTCTAAATGTCTTTATAATTCCCCAGTAATGTCTTTTGTCCTTTCCCCATAGGGGCCGCGGTGCGGTACCTGCCAAAGATGCGGCGCCGACCCGAGATGTGGAATGGTTCACCAAGAAAAGCCGGTAAGTAATATGGCTGAAAATTCGGCCTTCCTCTTGTGTTCCCTTGCTCTCCTTTTGTCTCTTCTTCTCTCCCCTAGGTGCAGAGATGTGGCGACTGGTGCTGAGAGCCGCGATGGAGCAGGGCGGCGTCTCGGGAACAGGTGAGTGAAGCGCGGTGCTGCTGCGAGCAACGCAGTACTTTTAAATGGAAGTCCTCCTTCAGGAATGCTGGCGTGAAGATTCCGGATGCAGGTAAAAAGGTTGAATAAGTTCTTGGTTTTCACCTTTCTCTTCTCTTCTTTCCTTACAGGTGTTCCAGGTTCGAGGCGGGCGTGGCTGGAGTCCAGGTGCAGGAGCTGACACGGTGAGCGTTCAGCTGCTGGGATGCAGAACAACGCGAAGCACGTGTGGCTGTCCGGGCGTGGCTTAAATAGCCTTGGAAGAAGTTCCAGGTGAGTATTCTTCCACAGCCCCACCCAAGTAACAAAATAGTTCCTTCAGAAAAATAGTCCCTCCTAAGCCTCATTTGGCTTGGTTCTTCATGCAGCATGGTCTGCTTCAGGTAAGTGCACCAAACACTTCCCCTTATGAGCCTGGTGCCTATGGCGCCAGGACTGATGTCCAACATGAGCCTGGCGCCAACGGCGCCAGGACAGAGTCCAAAGAGCCCCTATAATGGGCCGCTGGGCTTTTACCCGGGGGCGTGATGCCTGCTCCCGGGGGTGCTGGGCCTGGCCTGGTGCTCTGGGGGTAGGCATCATGACAGCCTCCCCCCCAAGGCCCCTCCCAAGGTCGTTTCCCCAGGAGGTTTCGGTTTGTTCGGGAAATTCCTATGGAACCTTTTTACTAGCCGAGGTGCATGTACGTGGTCGCTGGGTTCCCAAGATCTTTCCTGAGGCCCGTACCGCTTCCAATGAATTAGATAGAAAAGTTTTGATTTTGAGATCTTAGAATCCAAAATGTTCTTCACCTCGAATTCAGGCTCCCCATCTATCTGGATTGGTTCTGGTGGCTTTATTAATCTGGTTCCTGGTTGCACTGGTTTCAAAAGCGACACATGAAAGACGGGGTAATCCACATGTTAGCTGGTAGATCTAGCTTGACTGCGACTGGGTTAATTATAGCTTTGATCGAGTAAGGGCCTAAATACCTTGGATTAAAAGTCTGAGGTCCCTTGAGCGATAAGTGTTTGGTAGCCAACCATACTTGATCCCCTATTTGGTATGGAGGCGCCTCCTTTCGATGCAGATCCGCATTCTTTTTGTATTCCCCTTTCGCATGTTGTAAGTGTGCAGTAGCATCCTTGAAGGCTTGAGTAATCGTAGAATGCAAATGGTCCACTGCGGGCATTTCGAGGCTCAAAGGTGAGTCTAGGTCTGAAGTACGAGGGTGATGTCCATATAGGGTATAAAAGGGGCTCTGACCAGTTCCAGAGTGTATCGAGTTATTGTATGCATATTCAGCCACCCATAAAATGTCCTTCCAATTACCCTCTGACTGGTGCAACATACATCGTAGATATTGTTCAAGGGTCTGGTTCGTTCTCTCCGTCTGACCATCGGTCTGTGGGTGGTGGCTGGTTGAGAGACTTACGTCGATTTGTGCCAGTTGACAACACTTTTTCCAAAAATGAGAAATGAACTGGCTCCCCCGATCGGAGATTAGTATGGACGGGAATCCATGCAGACGGATGACATTTTTGAGGAATTCCTTGGCAAGAACAAAAGCTGAAGGTAATCCCTTCAACGGAATAAAATGGGCCATCTTGGAAAATAAATCCACCACAACCAGAATAGTATTGTATCCATTACAAGAGGGCAGGTCCGTGATAAAATGTAGTGACAAGGTGTGCCAAGGTGCTGGTGGAATGTCTAAGGGTTGAAGAAGACCGGCGGGTTTTGTTTTTTGACCTTTGTTTTGGGCGCAAACTCCACAGGACATCACGAAAGATTTAATATCCTTTCGCCAGGAAGGCCACCAGAATTGTCGTTTAATTTTTTCCTCTGTTTTGGCAATGCCAGGATGTCCTTCCATCAGAGTATCGTGATGACGGGAAATAACCAGTTCTTGCAATTCCTTTTCTGGCAAAAATAAACGTCCTTGGAAGTAAGGTAAGCCATCGTTGATTGAAAAGGCAGACCCCCTTTTGATCCAATCCTGCAAGGCTGAAGAGTCCAGGAATAGTTTTACCCGTGCTTGAATGTCTTCAAGGGTTTGTAAAGTGGTTATCCCCAAGATTCTTTGTTCTGGAATTATCGGCACAGGTTCTGAGTTTGTGTCCATTTCTCCCATTCCAATTCAAGATAGCGCGTCCGCTTTGCCATTCTTACAGCCGGGACGGTAGGTGATTACAAAATCGAACTCAGCAAAGAATAAAGCCCATCGGAGCTGTCGTGAAGACTGAGCCTTGGCAGTTTTTAAATATTGTAAATTTCGGTGATCAGTGATCACGGTGATGGTATGCCTGGCGCCAAGAAGATAATGCCGCCAAGCCTTAAAGGCGGACTTAATGGCTAATAATTCCTTATCGGTGATTGCATAATTTATCTCCGGCGGTGAGAACTTTCTGGACCAAAAAGCTACGGGGTGCAGTTGGTTGGTTTCGGGGTCTCTCTGAGACAGGACAGCTCCCATGGCTAAGCTGGATGCATCGGTTTCGACTATATATGGGAGATCAGGACGTGGATGTTTCAAAATAGGTGCGGACGTAAATTTAGCTTTTAATTCCTGAAAGGCCTGTTCAGCTTCCTCGGTCCATTCAAAACGTTTATTCTTCCGCAAGAGTGCAGTGATGGGTTGCACCACCCGTGAACATTCTGGGATAAACCTGCGATAAAAATTGCCAAAACCAAGCATGCTTTGGACACCTTCCACCAAACTAGGTGATGGCCATTTGAGGATGGCATCCACTTTCCGTGAGTCCATTCGGACCCCTTTAGGTGTCAGGATGAATCCAAGAAACTCAACCTCGGTGGTATGGAAAACGCATTTTTCCAGCTTTGCAAACAGTTTGTGCTGGCACAATTTCTCAAGGACGGCCCTGACATGTTTTCTGTGATCAGATTCCGAAGAGGAGTACACCAGAATATCATCGATATACACGACAACACAGACATCGATGAGTTCCCGAAGGACATCGTTCATGAATAATTGGAAGGCAGCAGGCGCGTTGCACAACCCGAAAGGCATCACCTGGTATTCGAATAGTCCATATTTGGTACGGAAGGCCGTTTTCCATTCGTCGCCTTCTTTTACTCGTACCAGATGATAAGCCCACCGGAGATCTAACTTGGTGTATATGCAAGCGTCCTTCACCTGGTCAAGGAGTTCAGGGATCAAAGGCAGAGGGTAACGATTTTTAACAGTTATCTGGTTCAATGCACGGTAATCGATACAAGTTCTAAGGTCGCCTTCTTTTTTTGGCACGAAGAACAAAGCCGAGGATGCCGGAGAATTTGACGGGTGAATGAAACCATTGGCTAGGTATTGATCTAAATATTGTCTCAAATGCAGATTCTCCGGCTCAGTAAGGGCATAAATCCTGCTACAAGGGGGTTGTGCACCGGGCACCAGATTGATTTGGCAATCGTACAATCTGTGAGGAGGTAACGTGTTGGCCTGTTCCTTTTGGAAGACGTCCTGAAAGTCTTGGTATTCCGGAGGTAGTTGCATGGAGATAGAGGTTACTGATGCTAGACTGATCTTCAGAATTTCTGGGTAGCAGGCTCGTGCACACTCCGGAAAGGTTATTCTCTTCGCTCGCCAATCAATTAGAGGATTATGTGTCTCTAACCAAGGGATTCCGAGAATAACCTGAAACTGTGGAGCCTTGATGACATCAAACACAATTGCCTCCCGATGGCCGTCCGGACCTACAAGTGTTACCTCAGCTGTGGAATGTGTTACCGGTCCCGAGGCAATTTCGGTTCCATCGACTGTGGTGATGACATCTTTGCTGGTTTTAGGACGCAGGGGGAGGTTAATCCTGGAGACCAATTCACGATCCACGTAGTTTCCTATAGCCCCACTATCGATGTATGTCTTTATTGCATGCAACCGCTTAGGCTGTTCCGGATCTACGAGGACCATTGGCACAGTTAAATGCGAGGTCTGAGAGTTCGTTTTCAAGCTCGGCAAGCAGACCCCTAGGCTTGTCGGGCGGGGTCGTTTCCCGATACAGAGGTTTCATGGATTTTTTCAGCGGCTCCTACCACCTTCCTGGGCGGCCTTGCCGGGCAATCTCGTAGAAATTGTCCAGAGGATCCACAATAAAGACATATTTACATCTGCCGTCTTCTTTCACGTTCCTTTTGCGTTAAAGGTCCTTTAATTCCCCCGATTTGCATTGGCTCAGAGGCTTCAGCCCCCTTGAGGTTAGCGTGGGTCTTGACTAACACCCGGGTCTCAAACTTGGACCGATCTGCTTTTCTGTTTTGCAGTCTGTGATCCAATTGGACCACTAAGTCTATATATTCCGAGTACTCTTGGGGCGGATTTACAACTTGGGCCAGGACATCTTTAAGTTCTCTGCGTAGACCTCGATAAAATAACGTGATTCTTTTATCCTCTGGCCACCCAGTTTCCACAATTAGTCTACTAAAGGTTGCAATGTAGGAAAGGAGGTCTTGATTGCCCTGTCGCAGAGATAGAAGTTTGTCATCTAGAGCCTGCCCCTGGGCGTGACGAGCAAATAACCTTTCCATGCTTGCTTGAAATCTTTGAAAATCACGAAGAATCGGGTCATCTTGAGTTACCAGTGGAACTGACCAATCGGCAGCACTGCCGCTGAGATATGACAATACAAAGGCTACCTTGGTCTGGTCATTAGGGAAGGCCCCAGGTCTGCACAGGAAATGCAAACGACACTGATTCATGAATACGGCGAATCGTTTGGGGTCCCCAGCAAAGCGTTCGGGTGGGGCCAGCGGCATGTTTCCAGGTAGATTAATCTGCACCGGGTTACTGGAAAGCACAGGAGCGGGGTTCCCTCCGGAACCGGGTAAAGGAGTTTGTCCAGCTTGACCTTGCAAAAGCTGTCTAGCCAGGTCATCAGCTCTTTCCTTTGTTACAATCACTTCCCTCCCGAGAGCATTAGTCTCTTGACGAGCGGCATGTACTTCGGCCCGTAATTCCCCCAGCAGTTGGGCCAACTGGTCAGTCTCGGAAGTTTCCATAGCGCCTGGGTGGGAATTTGTAGGAAGGCTTCGCGTTCTGTAATGCTCACCTGCTCCCCCGGAGGCGCTGGTCTGGTCTGGGTTGCTGTGGCCTCTTCAAGCGTGATGCACAGAATTCGGACCACCGATTGAACAGGACCCCCAAATCTTGCTTGTCTGGCCCGTAGGAATATCCTTCTGCAGATGAGAAAGGGGATTAACTGTCTGCTGGATAGTGTGCTTACTCCCCCCTTTCCCCCTTCGTTCTCCTCTGACTTCCTCCAAAACCCCCCGGTTTAAGCTCACCTTATGGTTTGGAAGGATGAACTCTCCATCCTGCTTCTGGTGCAGGGGCGCGCGTTCGTCCAGTTACTTCACTGGTTTTCAGAATGGCGCTGGCAAATCCACTCGACTTTTCTGAGCGATACACCGTAAGTATGAAGATGCTAAAGTTCAAGTGTGAGCCTCCTTTTATGTTGTTTCTCCTAACCTGTGATCTGTCCTTTATTTCAGGTGCAGAACCAAGGCGATGCGTTGAGGGGTTAAATTGCCAGTGGTAAAATCAGGTGAGTTAGTGATGAAGGCGACCCCTCTAAATGTCTTTATAATTCCCCAGTAATGTCTTTTGTCCTTTCCCCATAGGGGCCGGGGTGCGGTACCTGCCAAAGATGCGGCGCCGACCCGAGATGTGGAATGGTTCACCAAGAAAAGCCGGTAAGTAATATGGCTGAAAATTCGGCCTTCCTCTTGTGTTCCCTTGCTCTCCTTTTGTCTCTTCTTCTCTCCCCTAGGTGCAGAGATGTGGCGACTGGTGCTGAGAGCCGCGATGGAGCCGGGCGGCGTCTCGGGAACAGGTGAGTGAAGCGCGGCGCTGCAGCGAGCAACGCGGTGCTTTTAAATGGAAGTCCTCCTTCAGGAATGCTGGCGTGAAGATTCCGGATGCAGGTAAAAAGGTTGAATAAGTTCTTGGTTTTCACCTTTCTCTTCTCTTCTTTCCTTACAGGTGTTCCAGGTTCGAGGCGGACGTGGCTGGAGTCCAGGTGCAGGAGCTGACACGGTGAGCGTTCAGCTGCTGGGATGCAGAACAACGCGAAGCACGTGTGGCTGTCCGGGCGTGGCTTAAATAGCCTTGGAAGAAGTTCCAGGTGAGTATTCTTCCACAGCCCCACCCAAGTAACAAAATAGTTCCTTCAGAAAAATAGTCCCTCCTAAGCCTCATTTGGCTTGGTTCTTCATGCAGCATGGTCTGCTTCAGGTAAGTGCACCAAACACTTCCCCTTATGAGCCTGGCGCCTATGGCTCCAGGACTGATGTCCAACATGAGCCTGGCGCCAACGAGCCCCTATAAAGGGCCGCTGGGCTTTTACCCGGGGCGTGATGCCTGCTCCCGGGGGTGCTGGGCCTGGCCTGGTGCTCCGGGGGTAGGCATCATGACACCCAGGCAGGTGGCGAGGCTAAAGGAAAATCAAATACACGAAAAACTGGAAACTGAAGCAAATTCATGGTGAACAGACACGTGACCTGCCAAGCACAAGGAGGCACCAACGTGTGTCACCCAGAACCCGAGGGTGCCATAACTTTTCCTGATAAGAGGCTACAGTTCTGAGGCCTTACCCAGCCAACTAATTGACACATAGCTCAAAGATACTGATCGATAGAAAGGAGGCAGGGTGAATCATAGGGCATGTGGCACCTGGGTGTCCATTCTGCATGCTGCTAATTAAAGTGGAGATTTATGTCTAGGAGTGTAACCCACCTAATCGCAATGGACCAAATAATCTAGCGTCCTATAGCTTGTAGAACCAATGAGACGTCGTAGTTGTCATGACGTCTGTCACGCGTGATGTAGAGGGTTGGACATAGACGCCCACCCAATAAGAGTTATCCAATCCACATGTTACCATATACAAATATAGCACCTATACTTAAGTTACCTTTCCTAACCAATTATATTGCATGACAAGTTTTGTAGAGTTAGACGTCAATGATGATGAGTTTTGTGTATAAAAGTTATTGTTCAACTGAAGTTCGTGGAAGTCGGAGCGAGACAGGCGATCGCAAGAATGCTGATTTCCAATTGTTTCCCTGTTTGATGTATTTGTCATTAAACGGACTTCCCTTTGCCAAACTACTGAGTCCTCCTTATTGAGTCGTGTTGGAGTAAGTGAATCCTGCACCCCCATTCCTCACATGGTGCAGCTATCTAGTTTTACAAGTACTAGAGGGTAAGCACTGGCCTATGGGCCCGTCAGTGGTTATCTCGTCCTCTTTTACACTTGGTAGCGTGAGGATGGTTTTGGCCATCGATTATTGATTATACATTTTAAGACACCCATAGACTGACGGCACAAAGTAACTCTGGGCCTTCAGCAATATCACAAGTCCTTTCGCCATTCCGGCTGAGTAGACTGAGAAGCTTCCCGTGGACAATGATAGTATAATTTCGGAAAAATCTGCAGTGGGTCTTAAGGAACCTGCCTTTCCAAGCATAACCCTTCTCATTCCCACGGGCAGCGGATTGAACGAAAGGACCACAAGGGGCTGAAGAGGAAGGGGCAATGATCCCGAAGCTCCAGAGAGGAAAAAGATGCGATCGGTGAGTGAAACAATAAACTCGTTACTTTGGCAAATGTCTTGTAGGCACTGGAACAAGTAAGGGAAAGGTAACGGAGGGTGGCGGAGAAAAAAAGAAATAGTTAGAAATAGAGAAGACTGTATATATATAAGGGGTTAATGACTCGAGTATAAGAGAAAAATTTAAGTTTACCGGGGTGCACCCGAGAGAAAAATGTAAGGTTACCGGGGGGGGGGGGGGGCACCTGAGAAAAAATGTAAGGTTACCGGGAGGGCACTCGAGAGAAAAACGTAAGGATTCGCCTTGTTCCTGCGCTTTAATATAGTGGTCAGAAGAAACGTGAACCCAAAGCCCATATAATAGGGGACGACTAGGCTACAGTGATGATTAAAGGCGGCACTAATGGGGTTCATTTAGACCCCATGGCAGGGTATTAATTAGAAGGCAGGTATATGTGTGACCAGCTGGTGTCCGTCTAGTCTGTCAAGTTTCTGTCTTATGTGTTCTGTTGCATGCCAAATGTAAGAAGAATTGTATCATTGATTGTTTGAAATGAAAGTGTGGTTTTACACGATTCCAGAAGTAAGAGGGAATCGCACACGGATTGATGTTTTTGAGTAAATTGATGATATAGAATTTTGGCGGGAAAAGATTGGATTGGAGCTTGCGTATTTGGTGCTCGCTCATATTGTTGAAAGTATTGAAATTGCATGAAAATATTGTTGGTACCGGAATTTAGAATGGAGGAGATTACCCCACTTGCCCACTTATGTAAGCAGTTGCCTAAACATGCAACCAAGCTTAAAAAATACATCACTGAGTGGGTTAAGGGCACCGCCCACAAAATGTTTATGCTGTGGCCACAGAACGGGTCCCTATCTAAAGCCGCCCTGCAACGTATGACGACTTATCTGCATGCCACATATACCGGCAAGAAATTAGAGAAACGCCTTGCTGTTCTGGAACTTTGGAAAATGTTCGAACCGATGAAGGAGGAAGAACCACTCACAGACTGGATATTAACCGTTTGCACAGAGGGGTGTGAGACGCCTACCATGCCACCAGCCCCGCCTGAGCCAGTCATCGAGGGACGTAAGACAGAGGGACTCTACCCTCTAAGAGAACTAAAGGCAGCCACAGGGTACAGCAACCCGATATATGAGTCACCTGCATACCGTAGTGACGTAATAAAAGAGAAGGAGCAGGAAATTAATCTTGCCTCCGCAGTTCAGCGGGACAAGGAGAGACGCGATAATGATGAAGGGAAGGACCAAGCACAGAGTTGTGCATCTCTTGTTAAGGAGAGAGAGGGAAAGAAATGGAAAGGGAGTGAAAATAGAACAGATGAGATAGCATTCGCGAAAGACGAATGGATGAAAGGCCAGATATTGCAGAAGCTTGATGGAAAAGGAAGTGATGGTATAAGGCCGAGAGAGAGGTCTGATGAAGTACAGAGAAAGGAAAAAGAGAAGTAAACGAATATGAGGGATGAAAGGATAAGAAGGAGGGATAGGCTGAGGCGAGAGCAACCATATCGCGAAGAGCAAGAGAAACAGCTCGTTCGCAAACAGAAGGCAGCCTATGACCAGCACGGACAGGATAAGCAAAAATTGGAGGAAGTTAGAAGGGCAAAGGAATGTAGATACGAAAGGATGAGGGAAGTAGATAAGGCTAGAGAAGAAGCGAGGAAGCGCAAAGAATTAAATGAGGAATTAGAACGTAAGCGCAGACAGAGGGCACGAGACATTGAGTATTTGGGGCGGGAAGTCAAAAAACCCAATCCTGTTGCAGAGTGGGAGGACATAGAAGAATTCTTTCCTGCAAATGACTTGGTACCTGATACGAGTGGGGCAAATATTGAGGATGACGTCGATACCAGAAGCATCGGGGAAACGATTGACAAAATATACGATGAGATGGGGCTGGAACAGATATCCCATGGGGGAAGGGAAAATGAGCGCTTAGAGAGCACTCAGCTATATGACACTGAGTATGTCACCCGAAGTAGTGGGAGCAGGGGACTGTCCCTAGACAGGCTGGAGATCGGGCAGAAAGAAGAAGATGCAATGAGTTGTCTAAACTGGGAAAAATCAGAATCCGACTCCGGTGGGGAGACGGAGGACGAGGCACACGAAGGAGGGAGACGGCGCGAAAGGCGGCTCCCAGGGAACCAAGGGGTACGATGGTCAGACGCTAGCGAATCCACAACTGGGACACCAAAGTCTGCCGAGCAGCCCGGCCGACATGAAGAAATACCCCACGGTCGGCGGTGGTGGCAGCACCAGCCTATGCAGACAGATTGAGGGCATTGCCAGGTAGAAGGCAATGCGAGAATGATACCCAGGCCATAGACAGGAGAGCTAGAGGGAAAGAGAAGGAAGACTGCGTGTTCCAATTCCCACTGTTAGAAAAAGGGGGAGCAAGACCACAATATATTCCGTGGCCACACATGGACCGAGAAAATCTGAAAAACAAGCTTCCAATGCTGACATCGGGAGCCGGGAAGTGGATACATGAGTTAGAGAAAATGACAGGGGGCGTCACCTTGGCTATAGGGCACATTAAGGGCCTCCTGATCGCCATACTTGGTGAAAGGGCAGACTATGTATGGAAACGGGATGGGTACGCTCGAGTAACCACAATTGACACTTCCCATGACGGAGCACCATTTAACAATTGTAGAGCAGCAGTGTGGAAAGCGCTACAAATGCTTTACCCTGACACTTCCGATATGGGAGCTATAATGACACGAAAAATGAAAGAGTCAGAGGATCTGTTGATTTATATCCAGAATTTTCAAGACGCATTGGTGCTCAAAACGCATGAGTCTTGGACGAAATCTATCCCTGTATTCTACCACATATTTTGCCTGGGGTTGCCTGAACTGGTACAAAAGCAGCTCTAGAAATTAGTAGGAGTAGAAGCTAAACTCTGGGCCGAAATACAGTGGACAATTGAGCACTATTGCATATTGTTGCAAGAGAAAAACCGGAAAAAAGAGGCAACTCGTAAGGGTGAGGATGCAAAGCTGGTGCAAAAGAAACTCTCAAAGTATGCTCTCAAGGGAGCCATGCTGACAAACCCAGCTGAACCAAACACGCAATCAGCAGCGAACCCATCCCAGCATAACCAGGGTAACGCGGGATTCTACCCGAGAGGTAGGGGTTTCGGGGGAAGAGGATGGCAGAGTAACCAGGGTGGGTTTCGAGGTAACCAAGGTGGATTTCAAAATGTGCAGATGGGCAGTCCAGCCACGCCAGATGGACAAATGGCCCAACCACCACCGGTGTGTTGGCTATGTGGAATAACAGGACATGTGGCATGCATGTGTAGAAACCAAGGCATGTGGCAAAACGGCCAAGGAATGGGGACCGGCATGGTGAACCAGCCTGCCGTCCCGCACCAGGGCGGTGCACAAAATCACATAGCGCAGCAGCAGACATCAGGCTCGCAGCAAGGTGCGCAGCAAGTGGTTCAACCCTCGAACATGGAGAACCCGCCACAAGGACATTCCCAGCAGGCACCGCAGCAAAAGCCTCAGGGCACTAACTCCGGAGGGGGAGACAAGCCTGGAAATGGGGGAAATCCACAGGCATACAGTGGGCCGAACTTATATATGAAATAGGACAGCTCACGGGGACTCTGATATTCTCTATCCTATCAGTGACACCAGACCCTAATAGGGAACCTAGGGTGAATATCGTCATAGGGGGCAGAGAATATTCCTTCTTAGTTGACATGGGTGCAACGCGCTCGTGCATACGAGAAGGCAAGTTTTCCTTGTCCAGTGAGGCCATAGATACTCAGAGTTTCACGGGAGCTCACAGTAGAGTTCCCTTTACAGACATGCTCCCAGTCTCTGTAGGAGAGTGCGAAATGAATGTACCCTTATTGTATTCACGACAGACCCCAGTAAACATCCTGGGTCGGGACTTGATGACAAAGTTAAATATGACAATCTCATTTACCGAGAATGGTATAGTGTGCTCCACTGCAGGAATGCATTATTCAAACATATGCAAAATGATTAGAGTATACTCAGGACGCATAGCCATGAGAGCTACACCCTTAGAACCAGAAGTATTCGCATATGGAGTGCGGGTGCTCATGGCGGGATTGCCAGGCCTTGTAGATAAAACTATGAGAACCCCTGATGAGTTCCTATTCAAACCAAGAATACCTATGCACGAAGAGGAGGGACAAGTATTTCCCTTAATGATACAATCTGACGCAGTGCGAGGGAAAGTGGCATTGGTTAAAGGATATGATGACGAAGGGAGACAATGGTGCGCGATTATCGCCATCGAAGAAGGGTACTGCGTGACCAATGTCACCGATGACGATCTATTCGAAGAACACCATGACCTAGAAGAGACAAGTTTGGAAGTGAGTCTCACCTTTTAGGTCAAAATGATTAAAGGGGAAGTGCCACAAAGAATGATGTTGGCACTGATACGTCCAGAATACTTTAATGATGACATGGCCCAAGTACCCGTCACAGTATGGACTACAGGGCCTTATGACGTAGGCCTCTTGAAGGGGGCTGGTGAAGTAAAAATTAAATTGAAACCAGGAGCAATTTTACCAAGAGCGCGACAATATCCCATGTCCAGAGAAGCTGATGAAGGGATCGCAAAGACAATTTTCGCCATGATGGAACAGGGTATCTTAGTGACATCAGAATCACCTTGCAACACAGTGATTTACCCCGTCAAGAAATCAAAGGGAGGGTCTTGGCGGTTGATCCAAGATTTAAAGGCATTAAACGATATTGTTGAGGCCGAGTTCCCTCTAGTCCCTAACCCATCTACAATTCTATGCAGCATACCCACTGAGGCCAAATATTTCACGGTGATCGATTTGAAAAATGCATTTTTTTCAATCCCGTTGCACTGTGATTCGCAAGACCTGACGTCATTTACTTTCAGACAAATGTGTCTAAAAAGCACGAGATTACCACAGGGGTATTGTGAGTCTCCGTCTATCTTCAATAGAGTCCTGCAAATGGACCTAAGCAATATTGCAGTAGACAGTGTTGTCTTGCATTATGTAGATGCCATTCTGATCTGCAGCACCACTGAAGAGCAATGCAGGCGTGACTCTGTCCAGCTACTGCCTATACTGGCTGAGAAAGGATATAAGGTTGACAAGGAGAAGTTGCAATACTGTCAACAAGAGGTACTTGTTAGGCAGAAACCTGTGCAGTTCCCTTAGGGACCACTGCAAAAAGTTTAAGACTACAGGAGTAAGCAGTAAACCCAATTGGTAGCAGTCTGTACCACCCAGATTTACAGGGTAGCTGTGGCTGAGCAGTCAGACTTCTCTCAAGAAGAGTTAGGCAGTATATAGAGTATACACAATAGGGCTAAAAATACAGTAGCACAAGCAAACACTGACCAGAGCTTTGGTATAAAATATATAATTATTTATTTAAAAACACACTTGTAAAAATACACTGGCACTAATATGTCAAGCAAGGTCAAACACAGTCACTATAAGTATATACACCTCCCTAGTTAATTATTCGACAAGTCTAGGTTAAGGCACCTGTCATGATGCCTACCCCCGGGCATCTGGATCACGCCCATCAGCCCCGGGAGCAGGCATCCAGACATTTACAAAAACCCCAGCAGCCCCAGCTAGAGGCTGTCTGGGTTCAGTCCTGGCGCCGTAGGCACCAGGCTCATAATAAAAATCAGTCCTGGCGCCATAGGCGCCAGGCTCATAGACATTACTTACCTCATGCAGACCATGCTGCAAATAAATCCAAGCCAACGTGAGGCCTGGATGGGACTATTTTACTACAGCGACTATTTTTTACACGGGTGTGGTCCTGGGGAACTTCTTTCCTGGGACTACTTTGGAGGCTATTTAAACCACGCCCGAACAGCAGCACATGCTTCGTGTTATTCTGCATCCAGCAGCGTGACTCTCACCGTGCCTGCAGCCAGCATCCAGTCTTCTGCCACGCCCGCGTGCCTGCAGCCAGCATCCAGTCTTCTGCCACGCCCGCCTCGAATCCGGAGCTCCTAAAATAAAGAGGAAGAAAAGGACAAGGTTAGAAAACTAACTTATTTCAAATTCCTCACCTGATTCCGGATCCATTTCATCTCGCGACCTGGAAAGTACATCAGTCCTGCACGCGTCGCTTCGCCAGCTCCAGCACGGCACCATACTCACCAGTTCTCACAGCATCTTTCGATCCGGCACTGTCTCCATCATTTCAGCGCCGTACTCCGGCACCTAGGGGCACAAGAATAACAGGGTGAGCCAAGGGAATCAACAAATACCTCTTACCACCATAGACTTACCTGATTTACCACCGGTGGTATTATTCTCCATATCTTCATATGCCGCATCTTTAAAGAGGGAGAAAAACAACACGTTAACGCATGCAATAGTTACCGGACAGCGTTGGGTAACACAGACTCTTACCTGAACGCCAGCAGCAGCTACGAGACCTTCTTCTCACGAACTCAGTTGCAACTTAAGGAAGGAAGGGGACAATAGTGAACATCGGGCACATTGAACTCTTTGAACTTGATACTTACCAATCCCGTATGGGACTTCAGAGTCAATGCTTACCGGAACTCTCCCAACGCCTTCAAACCAGTGAAGTAACTGGTATCTACGCCCCCCTGCAAGACACGCAGGATGGAGAGCTCATCTTTTACAAACTTAAGGTGAGGTTACTAAGGGGATATCGGAGGTGATTAGTGGGGGAGAGCGAGAACAGTTGGGAGGCCATCACTAAAACCCACAGGTGGCTAATCCCTGTCTCCACTTGCAGGAAAATACTTCTTCGGGTCCAGCAGACAAGACTAGGCGGGCCAGTCCAGACAGTCATCTCTGCACTACGCATCACGTTGATGGAGACCGCAGCTGTCCGGGTCCGATCGACACCCATGTGGGGTCCAGGTGAGCGTAACAGAACACAAAGCCTTTCCAAAAATACCCACCCGGGTGTTATGGAAACCGACCAACTGACCCAATTATTGGGGGATCTTAGGGCGGAAGTACATGCCGCTCACCAAGAGACTAATGCCCTCAGGGGAGAACTGATTGTCTCAAAGGAGCGCACTGATGATCTGGCTAGGCAACTACTGCAAAACCAAGCTGGGCAAACGCCCCTACCTGGATATGGGGGAAACCCAACCCCCGTTTCATCAAGCAATCCTGTGCAAGTGGTTTTACCAGGAAATATTCCGTTAGCTCCACCCGAACGCTTTGCTGGGGACCCCAAAAGGTTCGCCGTGTTTATGACCCAATGTCGCTTGCACTTTTTATGCAGACTGGGAGCCTTTCCAAATGACTAAGCCAAAGTAGTCTTTGTATTGTCATATCTTAGTGGCAGCGCAGCGGATTGGTCCATTCCGTTAGTCAACCAGGATGATCCTCTTCTCCGAGATTTTCAGGGTTTTCAAAGGAGCATGGAAAAACTATTCGCCAGACACTCACAGGGTCAAGCCCTGAACAACAAACTTTTATCCTTACAACAGGGTAACCAGGATCTGCTAACCTATATTGCAACCTTCAATAGTTTGGTGGTGGAAACCGGGTGGCCGGAGGAAAAACGACTTACATTGTTTCATCGTGGACTTCGGGGAGAACTCAAAGATGTCTTGGCTCAAGTTGTGAACCCACCTCAGTATTGCACAGAATTTATAGACTTAGTGGTCCAGCTAGACCACCGATTTCAGAACCGAAAGACTGATCAAGCTAAATTCGAGAATCGGGTATTGGTTAAACCCAACGTTGCCCCCAAAGGACCAGATGCATCTGAACCTATGCAGATTGTGGGGGTTAAAGGACCCTTAACTCAAAAGGAAAGAGAAAGAAGACGACAGATGCAGTTGTGTCTGTACTGTGGAACCTCAGGACATTTTCTACGGGATTGCCCTACAAAACCACCCAAGAAGGTGGTAGGAGTTGCTGATAAAAGCCACATAGAGCCTGATTCGGGAAACAACCACGCCCGACAAGCGTAGAGGTCCGCTTGCCGAGCTTAAAGAAGGACACTCAGACCTCGCATCTGATCATCCCAATGGTCCTACTTGATCCCAGGCAGCCATCACGTATGCACGCAGTAAGGGCATACATAGATAGCGGGGCCGTAGGAAACTATATGGACCACAAATTGGTGTCAAGGATGAATCTACCTCTTTGCAAAAAGACCACTTTAGATGTCATCACCACAGTTGATGGAACTCAGATTGCCTCGGGCCTGTAACTCATTCCACTACAGAGATGACACTGTTGAGTCAAGATGGGCATCGAGAGACTATTGTGTTTGATCTAATCAAAGCCCCGCAGTTCCAGATAATACTGGGGATGCCATGGTTGGAAACACATAATCCTTGTATAGAATGGCGAGAGAAGAGAATAACCTTCCCGGATTGTGCACACACCTGTTACCCGGAGAAAACTTTGAACAAAGGCCTGGCTACAGTCGTTAACCCAATCGTGCAGTTACGTCAGGAATACCAAGAATTTCAGGATGTTTTTCAAAAAGAACAGGCCAATACATTACCTCCTCACAGATCATACGATTGTCAAATCGACCTCCTACCCGGTGCACAACCCCCATGCAGTAGAATCTACGCCCTCACAGAACCTGAAAATCTTCACCTACGGCAATACTTGGACCAATACCTTGCTAATGGCTTTATTCGTCCTTCCAAGTCTCCTGCATCCCCAGCTTTATTCTTCGTGCCAAAAAAGGAAGGTGACCTTAGAATGTGCATAGATTACCGTGCATTAAATCAGATTACGGTAAAAAACCGATACCCATTGCCTCTGACCCCCGAATTACTAGACCAAGTAAAGGATGCTTGTATCTACACTAAGTTAGATCTCCGAGGGGCATATCATCTGGTACGTGTCAAGAATGGCGACAAATGGAAGACTGCCTTTCGCACCAAGTACGGATTATTCGAATATCAGGTGATGCCCTTCGGGTTGTGCAATGCACCAGCAGCCTGTTTTTATGAACAATGTCCTTCGTGAACTCATTGACGTCTGTGTCGTCGTATACATAGATGATATTCTAGTGTACTCCTCCTCAGAATCAGAGCATGTTAATCACGTGTGTGCAGTCCTTGAGAAACTACGCCAGCACAAGTTATATGCAAAATTAGAAAAATGTGTTTTTCATGCTACGGAAGTTGAATTTCTTGGATTTATCCTGACTCCAAAGGAAGTCCAAATGGACTCTCGAAAGGTGGACGCAATTCTCAAGTGGCCATCACCCAGTTCAGTCAAAGGGGTACAAAGCATGCTCGGATTTGCTAATTTCTACTGCAGATTCATTCCGGACTTCTCCCATGTTGTACACCCCATCACAGCACTTTTGCGGAAAAAAAAACGCTTCTTGTGGACCGAAGAGGCTGAAAAGGCCTTCCAAGAGCTGAAAGCGAAATTCACATCAGCACCTGTCTTAAAGCATCCACGCCCTGAGCTTCCATACACAGTAGAAACTGATGCATCCAGTATAGCCATGGGAGCTGTCCTGTCCCAGAAGGATCCTGAAACCGGTCAACTTCACCCAGTAGCATTTTGGTCCAGAAAGTTCTCAGCACCTGAGTTAAATTATGCGATTACCGATAAAGAGCTATTAGCTATCAAATCCGCATTTAAGGCTTGGCGGCACTACCTTCTTGGTGCCAGGCATACCATTACCGTAATCACTGATCACCGGAACCTGCAGTATTTAAAAACAGCCAAAGCCCAATCATCGCGACAACTTCAATGGGCATTGTTCTTTGCCGAATTCGATTTCGTGATCACTTATCGACCAGGCCGCAAAAATGGTAAAGCAGATGCCTTATCCCGAATAGGGATGGGAGAAGCATATGCAAACCCGGAACCGGTGCCAATAATTCCCGAGCAAAGAATTCTTGGCATAACTACTCTACAGACACTAGAAGATATTCATTCAAAAATCCAACAACTCTTCGATCCAGCAACCCTGCAGGACTGGGTAAAGAAAGGCTCGGACTACTCAGTCGTCAATGACCTACCTTACTATCAAGGACGACTATTTCTACCACACAAGGAAAAACAAGAACTAGTCATCTCCAATTGCCATGACACCCTGATGGAAGGGAACCCAGGTATCGCAAAAACTGAAGCGAAAATTAAGAGACAGTTCTGGTGGCCCACTTGGCGAAAAGACGTAAAGTCATTTGTGATGTCTTGTGGGATTTGCGCCCAAAACAAAAGCCAGAAGAAAAAACCTGCTGGCCTTTTACAACCTTTGGATATTGCACCTACACCATGGCACACCTTGTCTTTAGACTTTATTACAGATCTACCTCCATGTAATGGATTTAACACCATCCTAGTTATTGTGGATCTTTTTTCCAAGATGGCCCACTTTATTCCTTTAAAAGGATTACCTTCCGCTTCAATTTTGGCCAAGGAGTTCCTCGAAAACATTGTTCGAATAAACGGATTTCCTTCCATATTGGTCTCTGACCGAGGCAATCGAATCATTTCACAATTTTGGAAGAAATGTTGTCAATTGGCGAAAATCGACGTGAGGTTATCAACCAGTCACCATCCCCAGACCGATGGTCAGACGGAGAGGACCAACCAGACCCTTGAACAGTACCTACGTTGCATGCTGCACCAGACCGAAAGCAATTGGAAGGATATTTTATGGATTTCCGAATATGCATACAATAACTCAGTACATTCTGGAACCGGACAAAGCCCCTTCTATACCATATACGGACATCGCCCTCGAACCTCAGAACTCGATTCGCTTCAGCACTTTGAAATGCCTGCAGTTAGTCATTTACACTCTACTATTACACAAGCCTTTAAGGAGGCAACAGAAAATTTGAAACAAGCGAAAGAGAAATATAAGAAAAATGCTGATCAACATAGAAGCGATGCTCCACGATATCAGATTGGGGATCAAGTTTGGCTGGCTACAAAACACATACCTCTAAAAGGAACTCGGACTTTTAATCCTAGGTATTTGGGACCTTACACTATTAAGGCCATTATCAACCCGGTGGCCGTCAAGTTGGAATTACCCTCTAATATGCGGATCCATCCTGTCTTTCATGTTTCACTTCTGAAACCAGTTCAACCCGGGACAAGACTTGCCAAACCACCTGACCCCATCCTAATAGATGGAGAACCTGAATTCGAGGTAAAGAATATCCTGGACTCTAAGTTGGTTAAATCAAGACTTTTTTATTTAATCGACTGGAAAGGTTACGGACCACAGGAAAGGTCATGGGAGCCTAGTGACCACGTTCATGCACCTCGGTTGGTGAAGAAATTCCATCGGAACTTCCCAGACAAACCAGGGCCAAGGAGAAGAACAACTTTAGGAGGGGCCTTGGGGGGGAGTGCTGTCATGATGCCTACCCCCGGGCATCTGGATCAAGCCCATCAGCCCCGGGAGCAGGCATCCAGACATTTACAAAATCCCCAGCAGCCCCAGCTAGGGCTGTCTGGGTTCAGCCCTGGCACCGTAGGCACCAGGCTCATAATAAAAATCAGTCCTGGTGCCATAGGCGCCAGGCTCATAGACATTACTTACCTCATGCAGACCATGAATATAAATCCAAGCCAACGTGAGGCCTGGATGAGACTATTTTACTACAGGTACTATTTTTTACTCGGGTGTGGTCCTGGGGAACTTCTTTCCTGGGACTACTTTGAAGGCTATTTAAACCACGCCCGAACAGCAGCACATGCTTCGTGTTATTCTGCATCCAGCAGCATGACTCTCACCGTGCCTGCAGCCAGCATCCAGTCTTCTGCCACGCCCGCGTGCCTGCAGCCAGCATTCAGTCTTCTGCCACGCCCGCCTCGAATCCGGAGCTCCTAGAATAAAGAGGAAGAAAAGGACAAGGTTAGAAAACAAACTTATTTCAAATTCCTCACCTGATTCCGGATCCATTTCATCTCCCGACCTGGAAAGTACATCAGTCCTGCACACGTCGCTTCGCCAGCTCCAGCACGGCGCCATACTCACCAGTTCTCACAGCATCTTTCGATCCGGCACTGTCTCCATCATTTCTTCGCCGTACTCCGGCACCTAGGGGCACAAGAATAACAAGGTGAGCCAAGGGAATCAACAAATACCTCTTACCACCATAGACTTACCTGATTTACCAACGGCGGTATTATTCTCCATATCTTCATATGTAAAGAGGGAGAAAAACAACACGTTAACGCATGCAATAGTTACCGGACAGCGTTGGGTAACACAGACTCTTACCTGAACGCCAGCAGCAGCTAAGAGACCTTCTTCTCACAAACTCAGTTGCAACTTAAGGAAGGAAGGGGACAATAGTGAACATCGGGCACATTGAACTCTTTGAACTTGATACTTACCAATCCCGTCTGGGACTTCAGAGTCAATGCTTACCGGAACTCTCCCAACGCCTTCAAACCAGTGAAGTAACTGGTATCTACGCGCACCTGCAAGACACGCAGGATGGAGAGCTCATCTTTTACAAACTTAATGTGAGGTTACTAAGGGGATATCGGAGGTGATTAGTGGGGGAGAGCGAGAACAGTTGGGAGGCCATCACTAAAACCCACAGGTGGCTAATCCCTGTCTCCACTTGAAGGAAAATACTTCTTCGGGTCCAGCAGACAAGAGTAGGCGGGCCAGTCCAGACAGTCATCTCTGCACTACGCATCATGTTGACGGAGACTGCATCTGTCCGGGTCCGATCCACACCCCTGTGGGGTCCAGGTGAGCGTAACAACACCACTTATTTAGCAAAACAGAGGTGAGCGCGTAACCGTAGATGGCACTCCAATAATTTGTTTAAAAAGGAGAGAAACGGCAGAATAGGAAAAACACACAGTACCAACACTTTTAAGAAACCACAGCAAGTCAAGAAAGGCAGGGTCTACTGTAGAGCAAAAAGTTCATAGGCCAGGCCCACTCTTGGAGAGAGCAAGGCGGAATGCGCCCAAAATCACACAGTGGAAATGCACTCAAAGTCTTTGCAGAAAAGTCAAAAGAGGTTGGATCAAGTCAGAAAGGTAATGTTAGTAGGTCCGAGGTCACCCCAGGATAGAGAGTCAAGGATTTACGGGACACCTTGGACAGTCTGTTGCAAAGGAGACCAGGCGGGACACAGTACCTGAAATGGTGAGAAAGCTCCAGCGGGGGCAGTTGTTCCTGGCAGCAGGTGCAAGTCAGGGCTTCGTCCAGGGTAAGAGAAGATCTCGAAGTGGAGGAAAGCTGGAGGTTGTTGCACTGCCAGGGAAGAAATCAGCCGCAGAGTTTCACGGTTAAAAGGTACGACCCGTTTATTCGCGGTAGTGCTGAAGCGTGGCTATCCGGCTGCCGGGGTGCTTGGCACCGGCGATTCCACCACGAGACGATCCAGGAAGGCGAAAAAGGCAAACTGGTTGGTCCCACCAGCTCAAAGGGAAGAAGACTCTCCTGGAAGACGATCTCCTCTGTCGTCGGGGAAGTGGTGAGTTCGTACAACAGGGCTCCACCGGTGGTGTCGTCATTGTCGATGGCTCAGCTTCTCCCCTCTTCAGATTCTTTACATCCTGTGGCGACGTCTGAAGTTCCAGTCCCCAAAGCCCTGCTTTTATGCAGCAAAACCCCCATTCATCAGCCTAGCTGTCACTCAAACATGCTAAGTGGTGAGCCGGGCGGATCACCACTGGGCCAATCACACAAGAGTGCGACTTGAGTTGCCAAGGCAACTCAGTCCAGGGTGCCTAATCCCCCTCCCACACATCCTGTTGACCCCAGACAGAGTGGCACTATTTGGAGGGCTTCTGTGGAGAAGCCCGCCAAAAAAGTGGAACAAAGGGCTCGACTTGGGTTAGAGTTTCAGAGGCGAACACAAACGCCATTTTAAAACTGAGTCCTGGCAAAACGACCCAACCGGGGAATAACTATTAAATAAATAACCCGGCGGTATCTTTAACATTGCACCAAAAAGTGGTGTGTTTAAAATGAATGAGAAAATCCCATAGGATATATTCTGGTGAAATATTTTGTGTGGTATCCACTGCCACCAGCCAGAAACTCGACAAGGGGGGACTGGACAGTGCCCCCTTGGAAAACAGACCCAGGGGCAATCGAATTACCCCTACCAGTACTTCCACAATATCATGGTTTGCACTGGTTCTGTTCACAATTTGAGACTAGTAAAGCCAATGGTGAGACAGTAGTCAGTCCCAGGGTATGCAGTCTATGTTTGGGGGTCACTGTGACACCCCTGTGTTACTGCACTGAGGGTGCTGTGTAACACACATACCAAAAACACATGAAGCCCTATGGAGTAAAAGACCCCATAGCCCATAAAACACATTACATAGTCAAAGGACTTTCTCAAATCATGCCTAAGAGTGGGAGAAAAAGAGTCTCACTCTTAGCAGGAGAAATAAATAAACCCCAAAAATCCAGAAAAGATGCTGGGGGACTCACTAGGTTTGGGAAATTAGCCTTAACAGAGAATTCTCCCTAACAGTACTGTACATAGGCCAGCTAATCTCCCACGATGGGAAAAAGATAACCCCAGAAAGAGCTGAAGCTATCATGAACAAGGCTAAGCCGCTCATGATAAAACAAATGCAGAGCTTCCTAGGCCTGTGCAATTATGTCAGAGCATGGGTCTTCGATTACAGCTTGTGTACCAAGCCCTTGCTTCAGGCTTTGAAGAAAGCCCAGGCGACAAAGGAAACAGCCGAATGGACTGCGACAATGGAAAAGGGGTTTGCAGAACTCAAAGGGGCGATTTATAAGGCCCCAGTTTTAGGGATTCCAAATTATGCAGAGGAATTCTACCTGTTTTCACATACTGATGGTAATTTTATGACGGCAGTACTCGCTCAACGAACTTCACTAGGGTATAAGCCCCTAGCGTATTACAGGAGGAGTCTGGACCCGGTTATGAGAGGCCACTTCCCATGCGAACAAAATCTCACTGCCGCCGCATTTACCATCGAGAAGGCATCATCCATAGTGATGGGGTGCTCCATGACTTTGAATGTCGAGTACTCATTATTCGCCATACTAGAAAAACCGAAGGGAACGCTGACATCTCAGAGAGCATCCGCTTATGAGGTGATTATCTCTAACCCATCGATCAAAATAGTTAGATGTAAATCCAGCCACGTTCATAGCTGAGCCAGTCACAGAGGGAGAACCTATACATGACTGTACAAACTACGAGGAATTCTATGATGAAATCCCCAGGGTAAAAGAAAATGCCCTGGCAGATGGTGAGATTGTGTTCATTGACGGTTCTTCGAGAATTGATCAAGAAGACGGACAAAGATGTACAGGTGTTGCTGTAATAAAACACATGGCAAATGGAGAATTCCAAGTACTCGTTAGTGCACGAATACCATCTCATTATTCAGCAGAGGCTGCAGAATTATTGGTGTTGATACTCGCCATTGAGAATCATGCAGACCAGGAAGTAATGGTGTACAGTGACTCCGCCTATGTGACGTCCACAGTGCATGCAGGTCTGGCGCGCTGGAAAAGGAGGGGCTACCTCCGAGCAGACGGCACGCCAATACAGCACGCAGCCTTATTGTACCGGCTCATTAAGGCACTACAGCTCTGAGTGGGCATAGCGGTCGTGGAATGCGCCGCCTCACCAAAGGGACGGATTTCATGTCACGTGGAAATCATGAAGCAGACACGGAAGCCAAGCATATGGCATCCAAGACTGAACCGATCATGGATGTGGAAGTGGCACGCACCCATGAAAGGATTATGGTAGCACGAGCCACACCTGAGGCCTATAGCAGTATGGGGCAGACTCAGTTAATGGAGCTACAAGGGGAGGCACCTCAGGAGGAGAAGAAATTGTGGAAACATTGAGGGTGCTCCTTAAGCCCCTCTGACGGATTATGGAGGCAGGACAGCACTGGTAAACCAGTAATGCCTGTCGCCCTACTAAAAATAGTATTGGAGCAATTGCACTACCCTATACATATGACAAAAGAAAATCTCGTTGCAACGCTCGCAGAAGACTGGTTTACACTGAATTTAGCAGAGCATGTTGCATTTTTTATGATGAACTGCATTATCTGCCAGCAGTTCACCGCTGGGCACACATTGAAAGTAGTGAGAGGATTATCCCCCGGCCCAATGGGCCATTCCAGCACTTGCATATCGATTATGTCGACATGGTTCAAGTGTGCAATGGGTACAGGGATTTAATTGTGGTGGTGTGTCCATTCTCTAGATGGATAGAAGCAGGTCCCTGTACACACCCAGACGCTACCTGTGCTGCCAAATTTCTGGTGAGGGAGGTGTTCCTTAGATGGGGGGTGTGTGAGGTAATGAGGTCAGATAACGGGGCTCACTTTGTCAATTCAGTGTTCGAGCAGATCAGCTTGTTGCTTGGTATAAAGCACAAGTTCTCGTCGGCGTATCATCCGGAGGGGAATTGCATATGTGAACAGCTCAACAGCTTGTTAAAGGAGAGGATAGCCAAGCTGAAACTCACATTGAAAAGAAAATTGATGGCTGAACTGTATACCCCTGGCATTGTATGCACTTCGGAACCAACCAGGCTCTTACCATCATCTCACGCCGCACAAGATAGTCACAGGCAGAAGGATGATGACCCCTCTTACCCCCCGAGATAGAGCTAGATGTGATGCCCAGCCAACGAGAGAGGTCTTGGGGACAGAGATGCAGGATTACTTGAACTGTATGGCATCCAGCATCTCTGTCATTTCAGGTCAGCTGCAGTGACGGCGAAAAGGGTGCAGCACAGTACAAAATACAACAGGAAGTACTGAAACAGGCGCCGTGCAAGGTTTATGTGCGCCTCTCGTCTTCCCTGGTGATGCTGTACTTATAAGGAATTTCACAAGAAAGAGGTGGGATGAGCCACGATTTAATGGTCCTTTCATCGTGGAGGACTGCACTTCGTCAGCCGTCAAGCTTCAAGGAAGGAGGGCGTGGCTCTTCCTAAATTACATTAAACCATACATAGGGGAGAACCCTCCAACTGCATCTAACCACGAAGAAACCATAGACAACGGGGAAGAACCTCAGCACGTGCAGACAAGATCCATGGCGACGCATGAGCAGCAAAATAAAGGCAAGAGAACTCTGTTTAAAATTGTGGCCTTTTAACCGAAGATTTCCTAAGCTCAGAAAAGGATGATAAACAACAATAATCCGGACACTCTGTGCACCAAAGTTGCAGGGTAAAGAGAAGTGCATCCAAAACCACAACAAAGTTGATAAACGGAACTTTTGAAATACAGACTGCAAAAAAGATATTCTCTGAGAGCGTAACACAGTGTTCTGAGGCAACCAGTGTCAAGACTTTGTTCACAGAACTTATGGTATCCCCCAACAGAGACCTCAAGTGGGATGTGCTCACACACTTCCATCTGATGGTGATATCATATCTGTCACTCATAGGGAGAGAAACCAGTATCACAGACTTTATTCAAGATCCTGCCAACAAGGAAGTAATCCGGCAACTGCTGACCGTCATCGCGGAGGCTCTTGCCGAGCTACCCGAGCACAGTGAAGAGGACACAAATGCTTCCACCACCGGTAGACATTGATGAACTCACCTTCATACTGTTCTTCCAAATAATAGAGAAGTGCCCGGCACTTATTGGAAGAACCACGGACACACGCACGTTTATCAGAGACCCAAGGAACTTAGCACAACTGAACCAGCTGTGGACTAAACTAAATAACCTGGTGGCAATCCAGGCAACAGAAAAGTGCAGTGACTGTTCAAGTCAAAAGAAAAGCTTGTAATCAGGACTCAGCAAAACAGGACAAATGTCCCTGTCACCCGAGGACACCCCGCTGGCGCACAACATCCTGTTCAGACTGGTCACAGACTATCCAGAAATGGTGGGAAGGCCTACTGATGTTGACGTCATCACCTTCCTCAGAGATCCAGCCAATGTCCAACACATGGGCACACTCGCCACGGCATCAAGTAGAGCTATCCAACTTCCAGCGAGAATACCTTAGGAGGTTCCAATGAGACTTTCCGCCGTGGGACAGATCGTGGAAACAGAGAGTCAGTGCTTTATCTTTCCGCCGTGGGACAGATCGTGGAGACAGAAAGTCAGTGCTTTATCTTTTCGCCGTGGGACAGATCGTGGAGACTGAAAGTCTGTGCTTTTTCTTTCTGCCGTGGGACAGATCGAGAAGAGTGGAAAACGAGAACTCCACCATCGTGTTTTTTCTTTTTTCTTTTTCTATTTTTTCCTATTTTTATTTTTGTTTTGTATTTTTCATGTTCACTTTCACTTTCATTTTTATTTTTATTTTTATTTTTACAACATTTTATTTTTGTGTGATTTTTGGCTGCTCCATCTTTTCATTCCTCTGTATTGAACAGGTCCCAGCATGTCCTCAGGACCAAGACAAATTTGAGGAGTGCACTGGGATTTTACCTATTGTATATATGCATAATAAATGTGACGTGCCAAAGATGCTAGCCTAACCTTTTTCCATAGTCTAGCAAGGGAACTGTACCCCTCACCCAGAGACAACTGTCATCAACCGCAACAGGGGGGGACACTCAAAAAGCACTCATCACTTTAGTAATTCACGAACTCTGGAGTAACGAAATCGGAGTAAGAAAAAGGAGTAAATGCTGAAAATAGACTTATGTTCGACATGGGGGCCCTGAACAGTAACTTGTTTTTACCACCAGCAGAGGGGCGCCCCCGCTTCCCTGGAAGAAAATGCTGCCAATTATCTTATAGATCTATTATGTGTATATGCATAGTAATTATCATTGTGTTTCTGTCATTGACCATCAGAACTGCATTTTTTATCGGTGCACGAAGCGCCCCAATTTCAGTGCACCCACCTGATAATGAACGCCTGGGTCCCACGAAAGCACCCAGACCCTATATAGTTATCCCAGTTCCAAGAAAACCTGATGATGAAGTAAACGAACTAAAATTGAATGTAATTACAGGTGATTTGCACACATTTAAGGTAACAAATGAAGAAGGAAACTGGAGACAGAGTCAGAACGGAATGAATGAAAATGTAGCACTGACCACGGCACGTGCTCACACACTGAATGCACACGAACAAGGGCAAGTGTCAATGGCTACTGTGCCACAAACGAAGGCAACAGAGAAAACGAGACTGCCTGCCGAACAACCAGTTCTAGAAAACAGTAGCAGTAATCAAGAAGCACCAAAGGAGAAACCAAAGAGAGATGGCATAGCAACATCCCTCAAAGGGACAGAAGTAGCTACAAAGGAACTCACAGAAAAAACCCAAATGCTGATAGATTATTTGTCCCCATTCATAGTTAGAGTAAAGAAACTGCACAAGGAGATGGAAAAAAGAGCTACAGAGACTATAACGACGAGCATGCCAGCTCTAATATAAGGAACAAGCACCAGGCCCACGACACAGCCACGTGTTTGGGAGTCGGTGAGTCAATGGTGGCTAGAGAACATCTACGAAAGATTACAAAAGCAAAAGAAAAGAAACGCAAAACCTTCTCCTACCACAGCGATACAGGTAATGAAACCTGCTCCTCAGACAAGCATGCCCGAGAATCCTCAAGCAAGAAAGAGTCATATAGAAGTATTTAGAGACGTGGTTATAACTAACTACAAAAGGACGTTGAGGATCAAGAGAAACCCACATGAAGACAACAATGAACTACATGATTAACTGGACAGCACAGCCCATCTCGGAAACAACATATGGTACCAACACATGAAGGAAGTAGGACGAAGGAATCAGAAGGAGAATGTTTCGTCTGTGCACTCCTACCGTACAGCATGGGAAAATCCAAGATCTGTTCAGCTGTTGAAACACCAGGGGACAGTTTATGGGAAGAGATGCTTCGCTGATATGGGCCACCGAAAAGGACTACCCAGATGAAGATGGCTACGTCCAGGACATTAAGACAAGAAATAGGGCGAATACCAGTAATCACGTGATCAGATACAAGAATCCTGACGTCAAAGGATCAGGAACATGATGGGTAATAAACCCGAGATTGAACATTCAAGGAAAAACTGCAAAAGAGGCACAAATCTGGAAGAACAGGGGCCAAATGCAGATCTGAGGAACAGTAGTTTCCCCAAACGGATGGGATGAAGGAGTAGTAATCTGCCGAGCATGGATGGTCCTCGGAGCCTGCAAGGAAGCAATAGAGAACTCACAGAGGTTATGCAAATCTCTATGGCCAAAGTTGGTCAAGTTGCTAACATGGGTCGAAGACAGAGGAGGACCCCTGCAAATAGTACTACTGGAAAGCCCGAAACTATGCTTCAGAAGTAATGGCACAAGAAAGATGGGAGAGAATGCAAACTGCGGACGAATCTTTGAAGCCCCAGGAATGACACAAGGAACCGCAGTTATTATGGACCATTACTGGCCGTGTGGATCCGAGGCATATATAAGACTACCGAAGAACTGGGGAGGCATATGCACACTGGTCAATGTCCACGTCCCCGCACTAGTGATCCCAAAAAATGACCTGAATTTGGGCAGTTTCCCGAAAGCAGATGCTCATCTAAGAAAAAGTAGATCTGTGGAACTGGCATCCAGGATAAAGAGAGAAAATTACTTTTCTACCAAATCAGAAGAGGCATTCCATTGTCACGACCCCCCAGGGGCTACTTTACCTGGACTATTTTGTTGGGGCTATTTAAACCACACCCAAGCAAGACAACACGCTTCGCGTTACTTTGCAGCTTGCAACGTGACGCTCACTGTGTCCAGCTATTCCCTCGAACCTCAGAGAAGCAGAACCTGCAAGGAGACAAAAGGAACATCTTTAGCAGCAGCATCTTACCTGCAGTCTTCATCTTTAAACACTCGCAGCTACTGAGAACAGCTTCCTCGAATCTGCACGCCTCCCGGACAGAACGACCTGAAAGAGGAAGATAGAGGCAACATTAAAGAAAGCAGTAGAGACATTTACAAATTATGAACTGCTCAAAAGGCTTATCTGGCTGGTCCCCTCTCGGCTGGCACCGCTCCGGACATTCCACTTGTGTTGAAGAACACCGCGACCTACAAGGAAGGAAAACACAGGTTAGCAAAGGCAAGACTTCGCAGCGCTGCGCATAGCGCTTACTTACCACATCATAGCACTCTTAATGCGCCATCATTTACCAGCGGGGCTCAACCAAGCCAGTTCGCCGCGCTGAAGCTCTGCATACCTAAGGGAGAAAAAAGAGACATTTTAAACAAAGAAAGGCATGCAGGATAGCAACAAAACTAAAGAACAGCAATAAGACCTACCTGAACAATATCAAACGGGCCGGCGTCAGTGAAGTAACTGGACCGCACTCGCCCATGAAAGACAACGCGCCCCTGCAAAGAAGGCAGGATGGAGACCACGCCTAATTCTACCACAAGGCTGAACCTTCCCCGCAGACCACATCAGGGCAAAGCTGAGAAGCATACCAGCGAGTATCCCGGCTGGGTGGCGTCCCTGTGGATACCAGGTGAGCGTAACATCCATGCAATCCCATACAAACACAGGCTATTCTGTCTCACCTCAACAGTATTCACCACAATGCTCTTGCCACACATCCAAATTGGAGTGAATGCTAAATGGCTCCAGATAACCAGATGGGAGTTATTGCAGACCATCAACACCACTATAAAAGGATTCAACGCAATCAGAGAGGAACTGAGAGCCATCAGACTGATGACCCTCCAGAACAGATATGTACTTGACATGATCACAGCGATGGATGGAGTTGTTTGTGCAAAAATTGGAGAATCGTGTTGCACATTTACACCATTGCACGATAAAGAAAATGGAACCCTAACAAAAGCCATAAGTATGTTGACAAACCTAAAGAACCAAATGATCGACGAAAGTGATGAAGTGGACGATGACAGCTGGTTTGGAGCCCTGTTCTCATGGGTCCCGCAATAGATGGCAGATATATTCAAGATTCTGGGAGCCTTACTAGCAATTATACTGCTAGGATTCTGTGTTATCGAGATAATCATCACACAGTGTCAGAAATCTGCGAAGAAGGCCATTAGGATGAAAATCATGGTCGATGTCGAACCAGGATGGAAGCCTAGAGACCTGACTGATGAAGAAATAAGAGACTTTGTGAAAGATAGTGAATTTGCACCAGAAGGAACAAAATTCACATATCCCAGAAAACGAAGAAAGTATGAAGGAAAATGGATATATTGCAGCACAAATGGACAATGCCAACTAATGACCTGAAACAAAGACGAACATGTAAAAACAGCAGGAAGTTTGAAAGGATTGATAAAAATATGGACTCCCAAGATGCACACATTCATGCCATCGTGTACAAACCCTGAAGATGACGAACAAGACGTAGATGAATCAAGAAAGACGAACACGAAGGAGGACGCAGAAGTGGTCGATGAACCGACCAGAGGGGGGAGTGTAGAAGAGGTCCCAGACATGGCCTGCACCCCTACCACCCATTACGAGGTACCAGGAGCGTATTCGCCAAGGTATGTGACATATGAGGAGCAAATGAACCAACAAAGAGCTGCGTTGGGACTCTGCCCAGTGTACATCAGAAGAGCCGTCCCTGTTGAAGCACCCATAACCAGACAACCATGGGCTGCACATTACCCTCTTAGACAGCCATACCAGCAGCTGAGACGAAATGAAGAGTACCTACAGACGATCCACGAAGAATCCCAAAGAGCCTTAATGGAAGGCCAGTGAAAATGACACAAGGGCTTGGACAGACTCGCGAATGAACGAATCCGGCTATCGAAGATACCACGCCAGTGCGAGTAGCTATGAAAATGGATGTAATGAACACAGGAAAGAGACAATGTTAAAACGTAAGGAAACGTTGCTATGAAACAAGATGGAGGTAACTAACCAGTTAATGCGTGTAAATAGGCTTGTAACGCAAGAAGCTAAGAAAATGGTACTGCTTGCAATGCTTAGTAGAAGAATAGAGCGGCATGCGCCATATATATATATATATATATATATATATATATATATATATATATATATATATATATATATATCTACCTCAATGAAGCACGCTATACTAGTGCGACTCCATTTTGTAAAGCAGAACTAAGCCCAGGCTCCAAGAGGGCCACCAAGGCCGAGATTCATATTCCAGCTAAGGCCAGGAGGGAAGAGCGGAATCGAAACTCAGCAAGAAGTAGCTTATGCTTGAGAATTCGAGGTCAAATCCAGGAAGGGAGGAGAGCGGCAACTCCGGAGAACCGAAACTTAAGAGCATACCAGCCTGTCCCATGAATGTCAAGATAAGGGGGGCCCAGGCAGGTGGCGAGGCTAAAGGAGAATCAAATACACGAAAAACTGGAAACTGAAGCAAATTCATGGTGAACAGACACGTGACCTGCCAAGCCCAAGGAGGCACCAACGTATGATGTCACCCAGAATCCGAGGGTGCCATAACTTTTCCTGATAAGAGGCTACAGTTTCGAGGCCATACCCAGCCACCTAATTGACACATAGCCCAAAGATACAGATTGATAGAAAGGAGGCAGGGTGAATCCTAGGGCATGGGGCACCTGGGTGTCCATTCTGCATGCTGCTAATTAAAGTGGAGATTTATGTCTAGGGGTGTAACCCAATCACAATGGACCAAATAATCTAGGGTCCGATAGCTTGTAGAACCAATGAGACGTCGTAGTTGTCATGACGTCTGTCACGCGTGATGTAGAGGGTTGGACATAGACGCCCACCCGATAAGAGTTATCCAATCCACATGCTCTGTTACCATATACAGATATAGCACCTATACTTAAGTTACCTTTCCTAACCAATTATATTGCATGACAAGTTTTCCAGAGTTAGACGTCAATGATGACGAGTTTTGTGTATAAAAGTTACTGTTCAAATGAAGTTCGTGGAAGTCGGAGCGAGACAGGCGATTGCAAGAATGCTGATTTCCAATTGTTTCCCTGTTTGATGTACTTGTCATTAAACAGACTTCCCTTTGCCAAACTACAGAGTCCTCCTTATTGAGTCGTGTTGGAGTAAGTGAATCCTGCACCCCCATTCCTCACATGGTGCAGCTATCTTGTCTTATAAGTACTAGAGGGTGAGCACTGGCCTATGGGCCCGTCAGTGGTTATCTCGACCTCTTTTACACCAGCACCATTCATGAATGGTGCCGTTGCATCCGTTCTCCCCATTCCCAATGAGTCCAATGGGACTCAAATGTGAATGGTAATATTTTCTGGCGCCCGGTAATGAGCAATTACCGGGTCCGCTGGGGCTGTAATGCCCCAGTAATTGTCTATTCCTTGGCACCAGAAAATTCATGCCTGCGGCGGTAGCTGTGCCGTTAAAGGGTTGAGACCACAGTCCTCACCGTGAATCGCTCTTAGAGATGGAAACGACACCTAAATATTTGGGGACAAGAACTGGTCAAACTGTTCTTCCAGCTAGGCCTGTCTTGCTCGAGAGCAAGACGGGATCCACTGTTTTGAAATGCATGAACAAACTAGGGATCTGAAAAAACCAGAGGGAAAAGGGGGGGAAGACTCTCTTATAGAAGATATAATAAAGAGAGTAGTAAAACAATTAATGGCGGAGTGTCCTCAAAAGCAAAAACATTCTATGGTTCAGGCGAATGCTTAAACCATTGGTGTGCCTGAAATAAAAACATGTGAAATAGAAATCCAAGCGGAGGGTCTCGTGAACCAAAAATTACCACTGGACCAGGGGTTTCCTTTAGTCCCGGGTGTCTCTGGAACACAGAATTTTGATGCAGGAAGTCAAATTGACTCTTCGCTAGCAGAAATATCCAACAATAAGGTGGTGGGGGGTCGTGTGAAAGATCACTTGGTAGCACATGAAAATACCTCCTGGAAGAAACTAGTCTGGGTAACAAATAACAACACATTTGGAATCAGGCAATGGGTCAAAACTACTCAAATAACACAAATTGTGCAGTAGAAGTAGAGGCAAGGTCTGATTCATATTAAATGGTACAGAACAGTGATTTGAAGGGGGTACACTGGAGACCACCATGTCATTTAGACTATCCAAGTGTCTTGTTGTATTACCTATTGGACCATGGGGGACCTGATTCCTTAAATAGATGGTGTATTTTAGCCTTATTAAATGAGATACCTGCTCTGAGAACTCTGTCCCCCGCGGACATAAAGAGAGTAGACTTCATGCATCCAGAGCCTTATGATCATGTTCGACTTTTACTTAATACAAGGGTGGTTTATGGCACGTTTCTACAACAAACAGAGGCTTTCAACAAAATGGGCTACGACATATAGTTTTCCCCTGGTTACACTAGAGCAGAAACTAAGAACACTGCCCCGGGTAGATGGGAGGCCTCAGGGAAGGGAATTGTGCCTTTGGTACCTAAAAGGTCTTCGGGCACTGGGGAGGATGAAATGAGATGGCGTTGGCTGGCATTAACACTTAGAGACTCCATCCATCAGCTGAACGATCTGAAGGCAAAATTGTAATAGTTGTGAAATGTCAATCTTCTTCTGGAACACAAGGGGTCATGCTCATTTGGAATTCTGCTGATCTCTGTTCTCAATTATCGAGATATTCGTTCTTGTGTTTTCAGGAGAAATGGGTGCCATGTACATATGCACTGGATGGTTATGCTTGCTATTGTCTAACTTGCCAATAAGGGTCCTTTAGGGCGTCCTGCTGGAGGTCTTTTAGTTGCTGTAAAATTGGAAAGAAACTTCAAAGTGGATAAATGTGTTAATGTTTCGGAAGGTATTTTGGCACTTAAGATCGACATTTATACTTCGAAAGGTACTCTCCATCTATTATTGCTGAATGTCTATTGGTCTCCTAAGAATGACCTGGCATTATGTTTGGGACATTTAAATAATTTCATCTTGGAAGAAATGTCAAATTGTGTTGGGCTACAGGTAGTAGTCGCAGGTGATCTAAATGTACATATTGAAAAAGTTAATATCCCCCCCTCCCCAGACAAATGGAACAATCCTTGGATCAAATTCTCTTTCAGAGGTTTGGGTTCCACCTCTGATAGACAGCCCCACGGGAGGTAGGAAAGTGGAGAGGAAAGTGGAGCACAGGAGACAGTGGCAAAACTTTTTTTGAAGTTGGGGCTTGTCGTCAGCTAGAGAGATGGAAGGTACATATTGTAAAGTTCCAACAGCGTTGGATGGACTTAGATCGTCTGTAATAGATTATATTTTTATGACTCAAGTTTTGTCTGATGCAGTATCATCGTTTAAAATAATGACATCTAGACTGAGCAATCACAGCATGCTGGAACTAATTTGGGATTTGGGGATGAAGCGAGAATTTAGCTATTGTAGGGCATTTAGTATAAATGTTAATCAGGCCAAAACAAGACTCAAGTGGCACCCTGGGAATATATTGAAAGTAATAATTGTTTGCAAGTAGTTTATTCATTATTCATTAAAGAAAATGAAAAAACTACAATAAACGAGAAGCGGTTACTGTATACTCATAATGCCTTTGGGATGTACACAGACAGATCAATCGGGACTATAGCTAGTAAAATTCCAATCAGAGGTGTGCAGGGAGTTAAGCATAAACATGGCTACGACAATCAAGTTAGAGAAAAAAAGAATGAATGTAATAGGGTGATTAGACGTTTAAAAAGTTCTGGGCTAAACTGACTATTTATTACAACTGAGATAAAAAAAATAAAACAGAAGCGTAAAAATTGGATGAAAAATCACTAAATGCATCTTCTGCAAGAAGATAATGAAGCCATGTTGGCTGCCATTAAAGACGGCTCAAGTAGAAACTTTTGGCTTTTAATTAACAAGTTAGAATCAAGCCTTTCTTGGCACTTCTCTTATATTATCCCTATCTACAAACAAAGTGATAAAAAACAACCTGAGAACTATCGCCCAATAGCATTTTGGATGCTGATTCCAAAATGTTCGCGGGGTTAATACTAAACAAATTTAAAGAATGGTGCGACGAAAACAACATACTATCGTCGCAACAGTTTGGCTTCAGGAAGCAGATGGGAACAGATGCAGAGGGTCTTTTGTTGACAGTTCTACAGCAGCTGGCATGGAGGACTGGACCAACTCCAATATATTTGGCGGCGATTGATCTTTTCATGGCCTCTGACCTTGTAGATAGGGATGTTTCATGGTAAAAATTAAAAATGTTGGGAATGCTGGGAAATATTTTACCAATTCTAATACACCTTCATGAGGACTTGCATGTCCAGGTGCGTTTGAATATGGAAGGTATGCTGACAACCCCGATAAAAAACGTTAATGGTTTAAGACAGGGGTGCATATTTGCCCCAAAATTATTTAATCTCTACGTGTCAGGCGCAGGAAATTGCTTGGATGGGGCTTCTTTTGTTTCGTCACAAATTGGCGGGAAGAGGGTCACCTGGTGTACATATGCCGACGACTTCCTCCTCATTGATCTAACTCCCAAGGGATTGCAGTATATGATAACAGCATTTTGATCTTATGTTGCATTGAACTATTTACAAATAAATGCGAGTAAGACAGCTATAATGAAATTAACCAACTGTAAAACCGTGAAGGGATAATCATGGTTTATAAATAAGGATAAACTAGAAGTAAAGAACTCAATGAAATACTTGAGATTTCCCATTTTTGATAAGTTTAAGAAATCTCAATACCAAGAACATCTGCAACAGAAAATATCCCTAAAATTATACAAATGATGAAGGTAGAACAAAAATATGGATGGTACTCTCTGATTCCACTGATATGATTTTATAATCTAATGGTCATTCCAAAAATTATATATGGGCTGGAATGATTGCCAGAAAATGTTATTATGGACCTTAGGAAATTTGAGGCCAAGATCTGGAAGAGCATAATGTCTGTTTACCAAAATCTGTTCCGATTGAGGCAATACGGCATGATTTAGGGCTGCTATTGTTGGACTGTCATGTACTTTGGCATCAAATGTCTTTGTATAGACGGTTGGTTGTTGATTCAGGGAACAATCTGCATACAATTTTAGGTGAAGGTTTATAGTTGGAACACTCACAGGTTGAAACATTACTAAAACTGCAGGCTTTGTGTGTTGAAGCACTTGAAAATATGGGACTTAGCTGTAGAAATCTTATAGAAAATCCAGTACGAGTAAAAAAATTAATACATTTGGCAGATTGGGCTGCGGCGATGGACAAAGTAGCCTCCATGACACTTTTTGTCCACCTGGTAACACAACAAAAGAAGAGGGTCGATTTGGAAACCTACTTGCTTAAATTTCCTAATAAATAGGCCCTCATTACGACCCTGGCGTTAAGGGATTACCGGTACCGGTAAGGGTGCCGGTACCTGTAATCCCTTAACGCCTGATTACGAGGTCCCTTTGCGGGTCCCGACCTTAACGGCTGGTCTGTACCAGCCGTTAAGGTAAGGACCCGCAAAGGGACCTTGAAGGTGATTACGGTACCACATTTTGCGGTACCGTAATTACCGCCTTCCCCATTCCCATTGAGCCCTATAGGGCAAAAATGGGAATGGGGAAGGGCCAATGGTAAATGGGGAATTACCGCCCCACCAACCTTGGCATGGGGCGGTAATTCCCCATGTCACCATGGCGGATCGGGTAAATTACCGGCGTTAAGCATGGCGCTAATAGCACCATTGGTTAAAGCCAGGGTCGTAATGAGGGCCATAGTGTCGAAATGTCTATATGAGATTTTGTTTTAATGTTTGTCCGACTGGAGAAATAATGGAAATAAGATCACTGAAAAGGTATCCTGCAACATTGAAGGGAATGTTTGCCTGCCGCTTTTGCAAAGACAAAGCAATGAAAGAAACACTTAGACCTTTGCTCCTGCCCTGTAAGGCATTACTCTCCGAGCGTATTAATGTCTTTAAACAGTTTCTTCCCAACTTAGAATGGGTAAACGCAGATGGATTGTGGTGGAACATGTTGCATGGTCCGTCGGTGTCCCTGAAAATCGATGTGGTTAATTTCTTGTCTCAAATATGTAGTGTTGTTACAATTGGCTTTGACAGAAGCCCTACCCCACAAGTGTCCTCGTGTGAGGAATAGATGTCAGAATTTGACCTTAAAATTCAAAATGAAAACCAGTCTGGGGATTGTCTGGAGTAACACGTTTCAATTGGTTACTTGGGGATAGTGGTGATTTTGACTCTATCAAAAAGCAATGAAGATAGGAATGAAAATGTCTTTCTGTAAGGTGTCAGAATGATATTGTAAATGTGCTTTATGTAATAATTGTATTACTCAAGTGGTGTTATGTTTTATTATTGTAAAGGTTTGCTTTGCAAATCATAAACAAATAATACAAAATAAAAAAATATATACACAATGCAAGCCCACACCACAGCCCTATAGCTGCCCACCTTTTATTGTACCTCATACCATCTGACCCTCACTTTCTTCCGGACGGTGCCCTCACTTTCTATACCACAGTAAGTATGTCTATGAGCTCCTTCTTGACATGATGCTTCTCTGTTGGTTACTCATTGTTCTTGTCCGCCAGTTACTGTGTATGCACGGATTGATCAGGTGTCCACAGCTTTGTGGCTCTGTAAATGTCTTTCACGTCATGCATAGCAACACGTTTCAAGCCTGTGTCATACAACGACTGAAAACGCGAGTGGCTTTATCAGAAGACTCTTCTGGACGGTGCCCTTTCATGATAAAAGCAGAATAACTCATAGGGCAGTTTACAGCCATCTGAAGCTGCCCCATTTCAGGGGTGAACTAATACCAGCTCTTGCTTTCAGGTTCGCTTCATACTGCAATGTGGTCGTTGTGTGCCTGCATTTATACTGTGAACTAACTGCTGGACCCATATGCATGCAAATAACATGACCGCCCCACCCACCCTGCTTGGTGAGAGAGACCAAACAACAGTTTGCGAGTGTTGGCAATAAAAGGCCCTAGGATTTTATTGTTTACAGATATGGTTATGGACACAATAACAATAATCACATATCCATATGATATCATACTTTTGGGCACCGGATCCAGAGGTGGCCCCCTCTGACTCGTGCCGCCTCTCTTGTCCCACGATTTGTTGTGGACACCGTACAGTGCCCTGTACCTCATTTCCTTGTTCTTCTCCCTTCTTTTTTAGGGTGGGAGGGTTTTGTGGAAAAGGAGGAAGAAATGGAGGACACTGAGTTAACAGTGCATCTCCCGCCTGTTTGAGTCCCCGTTCAGGGTCTACAAACAGAGTGTGTTTTCTGTTGAGCTGAGAGCTCATTTTATAAGACCCAGGGAAGCCCTGGGTCTTTGAAGTGTATCTGTTGGGGGCTGACCCAGCCCCCAGGCCGGCAGAGCCGACTGTCTGACCCCCCACGCAAGGGGAGGTGTGTTCCTGCTTCCTCTGCCTGCCTTGTTAGTTCCTGGGGGTGCTTAGCACCCTGCTGTTAGTGGAGGGGTGAGGTGATTTTCTCACCTCACCCTTCCTTTGCTTTGTATTGGGGGGAGACTGCTGTCTCCTGCCTAAGTGGTGGAGAGGGAGAGGGGCCAGGGCTGGACAGGGGGGAGCTGGACCTCTCCCAGGCTTGCTGAATGGTACCAGCAGTTACCCTGCCTCGCTTTGGGAGGCCCTACAGCATTGCCCAAAACTGCAGGTACTGTTCCAGGATGCAACGTGACATGGAAAGGTAAGCTGGGACTGCAGTATGCAACGTGCAGCGTGTCTGAGGCTGCTGCATCACCATCAGCTTCTCTCTAGTGCCATGAAGTCAGAAAAGCGGGCACCTGTGTTTTGCCATTTCCTGCTTCTGCGCACTTTTGCATTTGTATTCTTCGTAGCAAGGCTATGCCACCTCCCATCCAGATTGCTGCTGTGCTGCGACACATGGCTATAGCCAGGTGCCAGGGAACACTGCGCATTAGTGAATGAGAGCACTTAATGAACACGTCATTCCGCGCATGTGGGTGCTCCTAGATGGCACTTGGAATGTCCTTTTATGCTGTGCTGTAAGCCCCTCCAGAAACTGGCAGCTGGTTCCCCCTCCCCTCTTTTCTTGGTCCATCCATTGTTACCCACACATGGGAGATTAGAGTATCATTAAAAGGGGGGAGAGGAGGTAGACTAAGCACTTGCCTGGGCACACCCTCCGTCCTGGAGATGGTCACGTGTGATTTTACCAACAGACATTACAGAGTGGTACATTTCAGCGCGGTCAAAACACAGAAAAACACTGATTTTGTTTTAATTTGGGTGGTTTTTCCACCCTTATACCGCCAGGCCAACCCCATCCCGACCCATTTTAACCCCTTACCTCACTACCCTTTAAATAGTTATTTAATGTTTGCACTTCATCTGTTGCTCACCTGCGAGCTAGGGCACCCCAGTACCTACCCCCACGGCCCCCTCCCTTCTGCACTTGCACGTTCTGAATACTCACAGGGCATAGAAGGCTCGTCCCTTTTCCCCCCTCTACTGTATTTCATATTTGTATGCATTTTAATGTGTCTCATTCCCATGGCCCCTCCCTGTGGCCCTGTGGGCGCTGTGAAGCAGAATGTACTTGTAGTATAACCGCCTAACAAGCGAACAACAAATAAATAAACAGACACATGTTCTGTCACACAAAGTAAAGAAGACAAAAACAAATCAAGAACTGCATAAGAGCTCAGCTCCACTGTGATAAGAACCTCCGCAGTATTTGGAAACGTTGGCACCCGCTAGCTGGGACCCCAGCTGTGTCGTGTCCCGAGTCAGTGCACATCATCTTGCGTGACCGGCGAGAATGCACGTAAGATGCTCTGCTCCACTGTGACCTTTGGTGATGAAGGTCATGGTAAGGAGTGCTGCGCCCGTGGCCGCTGCGCGTGAGCCGAAAGCCCGGTGTCAGGAGCGCATCATTAAAATGCATTTCACATTATGCGCTACCTCTAGAAGAATGCCTTCATTATTGTGGGTGTGTGCGCGTGTTGACACATTTTGAAGTTGTCCTCCTTCTTGGAAACGTTTTAATGTATTTCCTGTTCGGTGAAGTCAGGTGCCTCGAGAGCATTCGAATCTGCGCATCGCGCTCCTTGAAGCTGCTGGCAGCTTCGCCCCCTGTCCTCCCCGTCCAGTGCGCGTGCGTAGGGTCCCAAGAACCACCAAGGGACAATGAAGGGGTCACGGCTGGGCCTGCTGCTCTTTGCCCTGTCCACACTGCCGTTCACCAGTACCGGTGAGTAGATATGGCGCATCCTCTGTTGGTTATTTTTATTTATTTATTTTATTGGGCATTTATAATGAGCTTATAACAACACATGGTGCTTTTAGGCGCAGCAAGACAAAAATGGAGGAGGGGGACAAGGATGAAGAAAAACAAATCCCCCTCGCACCCCCTTCCCGGTAGAGTAGATGCACCCCCTCTTGGACGAGGACTGTAGTAATGGAGGAGGGTAGGGGTCTAAGCAAGTTCTGGGAGAGAGAATGCTCAGTGAAATTGCCCATCCGGACCTGCTGTGTGCCCGGGGGCATGCATTTCTGATGCCAAGGGTGCATTTCAAACTAGCGCAACAACTTTCCCTTCCCCCAGCCACCCCTTGAGTGGGGGGAGGTTTCTTAGAATCCCTTTTGAAATTCTTAAGAAGTTCAAGACAGGAAGCTGTGCTAATGGCACGGAGCATGCATCGATGAAACATTTTCAATGCGTGTTGAAGTTTTCGCATCAAACTGTTAATGTTTTATTTGTCTTCAGTATTTGGGCTCGTAAATTGCAAGAAGATTCTTTTCGGGAGCTTCGAGGGCTGGGACAGGGCAAGGAGGAAGGGTAGTGTGGTCCAAGGAGAAGAGGGGGTAGAGCAACACTGTTACAACATTATGCCCTTTTTGCATTGTATTAATGAACACTGATGCCATTGGTGATCCTGTTGGCGCTATACAAATGCGTAGAGATAGTCTATGCATTTTAAACCACATTTGGCCAGTAAGATTGGTCAAAACTACCAGTGGCACAGTGCAGTGACTGATAGAACTGGACCACTTTGGTCCAACAAACTGGCCCACACAAGCATGTTGCGCTGGTCCTTCGGGGATTGCCCTATCGGCCAGGCCAGTCTCTAGATTATATTTCATTTCTAAGTGCCAAACAGGGAGTTTCCTGGTGGTTACAGCATATGATTTCAAAAAGCATGTCTTGCTGTTATTTTCATCAATTTCCCATTAGGGAGAGTGGACAGGAAATGATGACCACACTCACACGCATGCGCCATGTGCGTATGAGGTGAGATGCATGTCAAGGATTCTGCAGATTGTTTAAACAAAATCCCAGTGTTCACTAAGGGCTCCACGAAGGCAAAGCATTATGCATTACTTTTCATGATTAACACTTTGAGTACTACCTAAGGAGGAGTACTTGGTAAAATATGTCACATAATTAAAAAAAAAAGGGGCTTTCACCAAATCATTATTTGTTCCTGGGTCTCAAATTGTAAATATGTTTAGTGCAAATATGCTAAATCTATCTAAGTGCGGGGTAGACGCTATTCTCTTACACGTGCGGGGTAGACGTTATTCTAGAAGTCAGCTGTCTGGCAAATAAGTTTTGGTTGGACAATTATATCCTGATCCAAAGATTCAGCTCTTTCGCATCCATCTTGCAGACACTGTGTATTGGATTTCTCGTGCGTCGCGTGATGAGCAAAGAGCATGAAAACGCATCGAAATCAAATAACCTTGTTGAATGAATATCTTAGGTTTCCATACAGAGAAACAGTGCAGTCACAATGTGGATGCTTTGGTGGCCAGGAAAGTCATTACATATCCATGTGTGAAGTCTCTTGCTTCTTGAATGAAGAGTCTCTTCCTGCTTTCTTCATCCTTACAAATTCCTTACAATTCCTTACAAAATCCTTACAAATTCCGTATGCCCTGATAGAAACATCAGCACGCGCACTCATGGGCAATAGTGGTACAACTCACACATGGGGACCACGAGCCCTCGATTTAGACAACACGAGAGAGCGAGCATGTATAGGTTGTTTACACACGGCAAAGTTGTGCTGTGGTCCAACCTTACTTGAGTCAAAGGGTGGGGACATTGGCAGTTTTTGCAGAAAAGACTTCAACACTGTCGATAAACAGAGGCAGGTCCTGACTGAAGGACGCATAGGCGTAATGAGAAGAGGCAAGTTAGTTATGCTAACCCTGTGAGTTTAGAAATGGACGAGTAGTAAAGAATGGGGTTGCTTTGAGCCAACACGTTCCACTCCGCGACCTTAAATGAATTCTCAGATACTGAAGAACATGTCGCACTTAGCTGGAGAGATAGAGGTACAGAACCCCGCCTCTAGAAAGCCTTATATATGGTACAAACTCTCCTGCATATAAATGCGCCACACTAGGAGTGTGATGATTCAAGAACTGTAGTTTATTTCCACTTATAGTTTCAAACTAACTTCAGCTTGCTGCCCTTTCTGGAAAAACAAAAAACATAACATAACATAACATTAACAAAAAAATCATTAGTATGTTCCAATAAACACAATAAAGAATACATGTATATTTTTCATGTGTTGGTTGTAAAACAGAGATAAGAGAGGATGGCTGAAGGGGAGGAATATTCAGGAAAAGAGACAACAAATAAAAATAAAATACAAATCTGTCTTACAACCAACACATGAAAAATATGCATGTTTTCTTTATTTTATTTATTGGAACATACTAATGTTTTTTTGTTAATGTTATATTTTTTGTTAATTTTTTCGTAATTTGATTTAAAATATGATAATGACTGTGTGTTATTACAAATTCATTTTCAATTCACATAAAATATGTGTAGCCCTGGTTTGAGAAAGGCACTTTACCTTTGCCGAAACACGTGCTACCAGAAAGGGCAGCAAGCTGAAGTTAGTTTGAAACTATAAGTGGAAATAACCTACAGTTCTTGAATCACCACACTCCTAATGTGGCGCATTTATATGCAGGAGAGTTTGTACCACATGTTATAGAAATTGACGAGGACAGTTCTACTTGTTCAAAACGACCAAAATGGGCAATTCTAGGAGTAAAAATTGAAAGACAAAACAAAGAGGAATTTGATTGTGTTGTTGCAGTGTGTTACAGACATAAGGAGGGGTTGAAAGTGTATTGACTGATCTGTTCTGTTCATTACACGAACATCCTCTGGGCCTGATTCATGGAAGAGTTTTATAATGGCACAGTCCCATAGGAAAACGTTCCATGAATCGGGCTCTCTGTATCTTCCTTTTAATGTAACCTGCAGTGTACTTTGGGTTTCCGTCATTTAGTTCCTTTCGACCAATTGCGGAATTGGCAGGGTTCAATGCAATAGTGGTGCAAATGCTTCCAATCTCCTCAGCTTTCACGTGTGTGTAATGGTGAACGTGTGTGTGTGTATGGGTGCGCGCGTGTGTGTATGGGTGTGCGCGCGTGTGTGCTTGCATGCATGCAGAGTTTGTGCTGCCATGAATGGATGTTTGGGCTGTGGTGGATATAATGTTACCCGACATCCAGAGCCAGCACTTGCACAAGCTTTTTGGAAAACAACTTAAATTTTTTTTTTTAACAATATACATCAAAAAAACAGCAGAGGTTGCAGTCAATTATGATGTAATAATGCTCCTCAGATTGCATATCAGCAAGGTAGTAGTATCATGTCTCACCATTCTTATGTAACAATTTGCTTGAGGGAAATATCTACAAAATGGCAAAAACAAACATTGTGTTAATCATGTTTCAATTACCTCCCCAAAATATCCCGGCAATGAGTTACTGATGATAATCTGTATCCAAGCAGCGCACACGCAGCCAGGAGCTATACAAAACAGAAAGAAAAATGTACCACAACCTTTCTTACACATTAAAGAAACATACAAACGTGCATCACAGCTAGCACACACTGCTTGCATAATGTTTGCATCAAAATCAGACCCGAATTTCCTACAGCTCAGGGAACATAATCCACACTCATCTCGCTAGAAAAGATGACATGTCATACATTTTCATTTTCTCAGAGATCTGAAAATAAAATGTAATAAAATGTGAAGCTTAAGTGAACCCACCATTGGAATGTAATGGATGGTACAAGGAGATAACCTACAAAATGAAATGTTCTACTTTTTCTGCTTCTGTTTATTGCATATATGTACAAGGATAAGGATGTCTATGCAACCAGTTGCAGCCACATACAGTCACCACTAGGTTGCAGTGCAGTCACAAATATAGCAAAACAGTTAACATGAAAAACAGACATAGTGCATGACCCGTATCATCGTATGTTACACCGTGACATGGATTTTTAACATTATTATTATTTAGTTTGTTAACATATTTATGTAAAGAGTGTACAGTTCTGGGACAGGGAGGCCATGCCCATTTTAGCTGTCTCCCCCTGTTTGCACAATAGAGCAATATCTTTGGAATGCAATGATGTCATTCCAATATTTGGAGCAAAACCTGCTTAAAGGTAGCCATGTTTTTTGGGTCAACAAAAAAGGTCATCAAAGATGTCATTGAGGATTTTAGAAAGAGGTTAGCTGGTGAAAGCCTGCCTTTACCTTTGGAGGTCTGCCATCTCTGGAGATGTGGGATTATTCCTTGGTGTATTCTTCAATGCACCCATTCATGCTCCAGAGTGTATGTAGCAGCCTTCTTCTTTAGTAGATGCACACATACAGAGTGTACACACACATTACGTACTATCCTACCTTCTCCACTGACCTGCACTGCGGACCCTGAGGGCGTTCAACCCACAGTGCATTGACGTCATACCAATGGTGAAAAGCGCTATACAAATGCCCAATAACATAACATAACATGTCAGAATTCTAGTTGATCGATTTTGTACTTTGAGCAAGCCCTCAATGTTGCTTTTTGTTGAACCAGTGACAATGATGTCATCTTTAAGTATGTTTAGATGCATGGACTGGAACGGGGGCCTAAAAGAAGAAGTTGTGTTAATTTTAGAAAGATTTGTTTACATCCTTTTGCAATGTTTGTAATGAATATTTTTCACCTTACTTTGGACTTCAAAATGATGCCTGGATGTTTTTGCTGCGAAATGTGTCTACACTTGACAAATTCGATTTTCAGATAAAGCTGGTTTGAATGATTTAAGCTGAGCCAAGCGCCAATGGTAGAAAGGATTGAATCTAATTTGAGATTGTTCACACATCATTGGCCAGAAACCTCTCCTACCCCTATCTTGCTAAGAAAAGTTGCAGTGACGCAAATATATAATTGTTGGCTTCAACTGTAGCTATGATTTGGTAAATATAAATGGCATTGCCTACTATCTCAAATGATGTGCGCACATCTACCCTAACAGCAGCACGTGCCATCGTTTTTGGAAATTCATTGTGAAAGCCTCCTCTAGAGTTTAAGTTAAGGGCTTATATATTGGAAACATTTCCTGGTATCATTGGCTCAGCTGTGACTTTTGTGTTGGGTGCTTTTTGGGGTCATGTCTTTTGGGCCAGAGACATTGAGGAAATTAAAAATTCCAATCAAGTAGTGTAAAGTAATTGAATGTATTATTACACAGGACCCTTCTGCCACTGTTACTGGTCTAGCTTCGTGTGTTAGAGAACGGGGATTTATTTTTTGGGATAGCCACCGAGGGGGAGATGTGAAACATGTGGTGTTGTTGGGTGCAGGTCTTAAGAAACCGAATTCACAGTGTCATTCTATTTCTGCTGGCTTGATGGTGAAGACTCGAGACAATGTTATCCACGGGGCAGAACCCAAGATCTAGTAGGATAAAGCATTTTGGGTCTAGGTTAGCGGCAGCAACAGAGGGTATGTAATAGGGCTAGAAATCAAATCTCACTTGTCGCTCAATTAATATGGATGTGGAAACTAATACGTCTGTGATGCCCATATAAGGGGTGTGTGTGTGTAGGGTGCAGTGATACGATATTAAGTGTTGTGTTGCTTAGTGAGAGCAAAGAGGGGACTGACATAAGGTTACATCTAGATGGAATGAGTATTTGGGGGTGTCATCCACTGGAATGCTTTGTTGCTGGTAGGGAATGGTTGGTTGGGGTTTAAGTACTGGTCTCAAGTTGGTGTTAGTAGAACAGACGTTGGTGTTTGTCTCATGCCGGTATAAGTTAAACAACAGGGTTTTCAGTTGTTTCCTGAAGTTAAGATGATCTTCTGTGGGCAGAAATATGGGAATAGACTTCCAAGTTTGGTTGCCAGCAGGGAGATGAAGGATCCTATGCACCATTTCCGGATGAAGCTGGCCGCTGTTAGGAGTGCATCATTGCTGGATTGAAGTATCCTAGTTGTCATTAGGCAGTGTTGGAATTTCCTCGTGATGGATTCCAGGATGCTGCCGCGGAGGGCTTAGTGGGTGATGCATAGAGTTTAGAAAGGAATCATCCCTTTGTTTCGGAGCCAGTGAAGTGTGTGGAATGCTTCGGCGATGTGTTCATGACATTGCTGTTCATTGCGATTCCCCACAGTGAGCAGTGGACAGGATCCCATGATACTCAGCGAGGGGATTGGCATGTGCTTTGTGGTGTTGTGCCGCAGATCAAGCACTTTGTTTTTGTTGAGCTTCAGTTTGTTTGAAGTCATCCACGAGTGTGATGATCAAGACATGTTCTGTCATACAGTGTGTTGGTGGTCGAGTCATTTGAAAGTTTGTAAACTATTTGTATGTCATCTATGTCTTTGAAACATGTGTGACCTGAACTGTTAAGTGTATCGTGAAGAGAGGAAGGAAGTGGCGAATAACTGAAACACATTGTTTCCTGTTTTATGAACTCTGTACTCTTACTCCCACCAAATGTAAACTGAACTTCCTAGCAGATGGCAGGCATGCAATTCAAAAGAAAAGTGTATCCAATACAATCCAGAGCTGAGAAGTGGCCTTACCAAAGGTAGGAGAGGTCTTGTTGGGAAGATGAATAATTGTGGTGGGAGCTGGCTGTTGAAGAGGCAGAGCGGAGCTGGAGACACGGTGCAGGCTTTACCTTGATGTGACCTGGGAGACATGGGGACTGAAGAAGAGGGGCAACGGACCGACCGCGGACAAGAGGAGGCAGTGCAAAGTGTATCTGACCCTATTCAGAAGGTCAATGCCTGTGGTGAACATACATACCTCATAAACCACAGAGAAAAAATCAAATAGAAACAGGACCAACATAACAGCGGTCATGCTGGTAACATCTCTCTATCACTTATTCTCGTGTAACCAACGTACTTGTTGTGGAAACTATGCCCGAGGATGTAATTATAAGGCATTGTAAGTGACTCCAATCAAGCAATCCCACTAAGTCAGTGCCTTGTCTGGGATGCCCAAGGGAAGCCCTTATTTATATATTTTTATGACAAGTTATAATCTGGATGATGAACCCTTGTATAACACCCCTCTCTTAGAATCCCCCTGACCCCACTGAGCCAAGAAGTAGATTTGGTTTGCAAATTTAAAAGGTTTATTTGAGAAATTAAACAATATATATATATATATATATATATATATATATATATATATATATATATATATATATATCACACTTCTATAAATAAATTGATAATGGATAGCACACTTGTGAATATGAGCAGTAATCAGCAATAGGTAATCCTACAGTAGCACAGTTCTTGGTTACTTATGAATAGGAAAAGAAAAATAAGGTGGTAGAGAATGCCTTTATGGCTTCAAGGACAATGCAATGATGAATGAAATGCAGTACAGAAAATAACTGGATATGGCTTCAACAAAAGACAATGTAATCACTTTTCCTTGACAATTCACTCCCCCCCTTTATGCAATATAAGGAGATGGAAAGACGAGCACACAGTTCTCAGGAATGCAATCAAATACCATATGAAATTCAGTTCCCCCCCAGCAAGCTTACAGGAAACAGGTAGAAGTTTGAAAAACAGGCCCAAAATGCTTTGAATGTGATGACAATGAAGTGAGAAATGTGCTAAAAATGATTTTAATTCCCTCTAGAGGTTCAGGGTGGGTGATATCTAGTTTATATTAGTTCAGGCTCACTTTAGTAATGCTCTATGAGTAACTAGCAGGTTAAAACAAATTTTAGCAAAGGAAAGCAAGGAGCTGCTGATTTTTACACGTGGCTGAAATTGTGCAAAATGTCAAATCGCGGCAAATTTAATCACGTGCGTCGAGCGTAATTACGGAGGCCCTATAAGGAGTAGCAAGTCGGTTCTAGGTTCGTTGGAAAGCCTAGAATCTTAGCTTTAAGATAAAAATTTCGCTCCTAGCACAAACGGTTCCGGAGATACGGACGATTTTGAGAAGGTAGTTTTTCGGATTAGAAATTTAAAAGTTCAAAATGACAGGTGACAGTTTTCAGCTTTAAAAAGGACAGAATGACACACACAATTCCTATGAGGTAGTTCTAAATAGGTTAAAATAGTTTTAATTAGATTATTTTAAACTAAGAGATTGGTTTTGGCACAGTGCTAGCTGGGTACTCACACTAGATTTTGGACAGGAATGGGCCTCGTCACGGATCTGGTCAACAGGTTGAACGGGACCTCTGGCGGTTCTGCTCACAGCGTTTGGTCTCTCGTTCTCTCTTGTTCCGGATACAGCACTGCTTTCTGGATACTGCTACAGGTTCTTGCAAAAGTTCTTGGCAAAGAATTCAAACAGCTCGCTCCGGCTGTTGAATAGTTTGGTTGGTTTTGAGGCCTGCTGAAGAGGATTCAGCTTGCGGATTCAGGCCTCTCTGCTACAAATTCTGGAGTTAATTTCTGGTCTCTGGAGATTGATGGATTTGAAGTCTGGATCTCTGTATGTGAAGTCTGAAGTCTCCCGGCAAAGCGTCCCGCAAGAAAGTGGAAAGTGAATGTCTCTACCTGGGTTTCAATGTTCCTTTTATGTGTTTTGAAAATGGGTGGGTGCCTGGGCCTAGCTAAGCCTGCCCCTCTCACTTATCATTGGCCAAGCTTTCCTCTCTCCCTTGATTGGGGGGAAGAAATGGAGTGTCAGAGTGATGCTGTAGGTTTTATGGTCAGAGGAACCTCCCCTTGTCAAATTGCACACAAATCTATTTCTGACCCAAATACATATTTCCTAGATACACAATTTGTTGAAATTACATGTACATATTACAGATTCCTTATGGTCCATGCTTGTCCAACTCTGCTCTTCCTGGGGGCTTGCATTAAAAAATGACAACTTAATTTCGTTTTTAATTGGTTTACCAATGTTAAATCTGTATCAAAAATTACACCAATGTACACCCTCCTTCTACACACATTCCAGCTATTTACTAGGTTTCTAGCATAAACCCGGTGTCTGTAATATCAATAAATAGCAGGGTTTGGTCCTAGAACACCGTAGAAATTGGAGTTTGGATTCAAATCGTGAGGGCATTTTTCATACTAAGAATCTCAAAGTTGTACATTCCTGTTATTTGGTTACAATAAGTTATAATGTGTCTATAAAATATATATTTGCTGCAATAGGAATCCACACTCAAGTCTGGCCCGCCCCTTGAAGCTGGGTGGGTCAGGGATCACATGTCTCTGCTCCCAGGCAGAGCTCTGTTTACAGTCAACATTCAAAATTAACATACCCCATTCAACTGAAAGGGGCTATGTCTCTCTCCTCCAGGCTGAAGGGGAAACCCCCTCCCTCTCACTCAGAAGGGTCATGTGATATCCTGCCTCCTGTTGTGAGTCTCTGGGGTGTTAAGAGTTCTCAGCCTCTTGGCCTCTGGGAACAGCAGGTGGCTAAGATGTTTAATTAACCAACAGGCTTTGAAGTCCCAGTTAGGCTGGATCCTCTTGCACTCCTGAGATACAGTCCTACTGTCAGAGTTTAGACCGCTAGCGCCGATTTGTGGACAAAGCTGGTACTGTCCCCATTTTTGAGATCTGTCTTGAATTACTGCATTTCAATAGAGTGGTCTTTTGCTTGATAGTATAGGACCCTTGCTTAACATTGTTTTGATGGCATCCTTACAGTAGAGTGGTGATGTGGAACCCCCCCACACAAGAAGGTTGTAGCTTTAGAGTGGTCTTGTGCCCATGATTTTAGCAACTTTTTGACATAAAAATAACATATTTTGAACAGAACCACCTTTCTTTGCACTGGTGGGTGGCAGATTAGGTGACCATTTTGGTGTGCGCAAACTGCGCAGTTCTCCTGGATTCTGGCATGAATGTGGGCGGCGACAGCTCATCCCCACACCTACCCAGTCTATTGATTTAGTTTGTTCTGGGATAGAATAATGGGCAGCAACAGCTCATCCCCAGATCTACCCAGTCTATTAATTAAACATGGGTCAAAACCCTTGACAAGCCCCCCCGCCCGACTGCACTTTGATTTCTAGTCGAGGGGGAGTCGGGTGCAAAGGATGTTTTCATCCACGCGCTGTTATGTCCGCATCATCTTCTTCCAATTCCGTAGGTGGCAAAGTTCAGCATCTTTTCCTCCATCCGGTTGGATCGATCGGTTCTCCTCGCCTGTCCTGATGGGAATATTAGGCGGTACCCCGGGCCCCTCGAGTCTCTGCTCCTGGCCCCCGGTCGTCCTCCTTGGTCAGTCTCCATGGTTTTCTTTCTCCTAGGAAGACAAAGGAAAGTGGCAATACCTATTCATAGACATTTTTCCACCACTATTTATCTAGTGGGGTGGCATCTAAATTTTATAACTCAAGAGACATAGCATTCTTATTTTGAAAAACAAGATATAATATGAAACATTTTTTTTTCAAATCATGATATTTTAGGGACTATATGTGGGATATTTTAGGCTGGGAACTGAATTAATCTGGAGCGGTCCCTCTGGTATTGCAGGGGACTCCTCCAGTTGTTGCAGAGTGTGCCTGGGATGGCAACACTTTAGCTGATTAATATGGACCCACTTGTCTTCCCCTTCCGCCAGACTACCTTTGGGGATGCAGATCTTATAGGCTACAGTGGAGATTTTGTCTATAATTTCAAACGGTCCCTTCCATGTAGGCAAACATTTTCGCTGTTTGGCCTGGTTCCTTTGGAAATTGTATAGATAGACCCGGTCCCCCACCTCGTATACTTTCCTGGTGGTTTTCAGGTCGTAGTGGGTCTTCATGCTATCAGCTAATCTTTCTAAATTCCGCTGAGCATAGGCAAAAGCATGTTGGAGGTGTTTCCTTAAATTCTCCACATACTCATGAGTTGTGGAGGCATTTATCAACATTTGCTCTTGGGTTCTGTAGAGCAAATGCTGGGGAAGCACCATCTTGCGTCCAGTCATCAACTCAAATGGTGACATTTTAGTTGCAGATGAAGGGGTAGATCTGATGGCCATTAGGACCAGAGATAGTCGGATATCCCAACTTGGCCCAGAATCTGCCACAAACTTTTTAATGCTCACAATGGTTCGGTTGTATCTCTCTACTGCTCCAGAAGAAGCTGGCCTGTAAGTAATGTGTATCTTCCTTTTAACCCCCAGTATCTCCCACATCTTTGTCATTACTTCACTGGTGAAGTGGCTACCTCTGTCTGACTCAATCCTTTGAGGTAGACCAAAACGGGAAAAGATGTGGTTAATCATCAGGGCAGCTGCTGTTTCTGCCTTGCAGTTTGGGGCCGGGAGACATTCCACCCACTTGGTAAACAAGCATGTAACGTTCAACATGTACTTGTTTCCTCTAGACGAGCGAATTACAGGACCTACAAAGTCGATTTACAAATCTGACCATGGCAGTGTCATCCCCCTCTTTTGGAGAGGCGCACAGTGTGTGAGGGATGATGGCTGAAACTGTGCACACACAAGACACCCCTTCAAGTATTGGTTGAGGTCCTGCCCCATGTGTGGCCAGTATGCATTCTCTCTTAAGATCTCAAGTGTTGTGTGAAACCCCCTATGACCGGCGGTGGCCGCATCATGGGCGTGACTTAACATCAGGCTTCGGAATGAGGTAGGAACCACCCACTGATCATGGCCGGCTTGGGATTTCCTTACAAACAAACCGTCTTGGATTCGGAACCTTTTTCGGCCATTTCATCAACACTCTTAGGTCCTCTTTCCCAATGTAATCGGTATCCGTCAGGGGAAAGTTCTCAGAGTCCTCAATGTGTTGGTAAAACTTACCAATTATTGGATCCCCCTTCTGAGCTGTAATCAAATCAGCATCAGGGGTCTCCTTACTCCATTGTGCAGTTGAAAGATCATTGTGAGCATTTGTCTGTCACCTAGTGATAGCAGTGACCTGGATTTCCCCCAACAGGGACTCTATTTCTATTAGATCCCCTTGGATGGCCCCGGTTTTGGCCAGCTGATCAGCTAAGTCATTTCCAGTTTTGTCTGGTCCCTCTACTTTGGAATGACCCTTGATCTTTTTCCAGTAGATGGTCATCCCATTCGATGTGACCAGATCATCAATATTTTGGATTAGCTTCCCATGTTTCAGGGGTTTGTTATTAGCACATAACATGCCTCTGGTTTTCCAATTGACCAGGTGCTCCACAATCCCGTTCCGTACATAATCCGAATCTGTGATTATGACCAGTTCGTGGAGTTGATGTTGGACAGCAGTGAGGATGGCCTGATGCACAGCCATCAATTCTGCCACCTGACTACTTCGGGGACCAATTTTGTATCCAGTGGAGGGTTCTGGAAACTCCTTCACCCATGCATTCCCTACGCCGGCCACCAGTTCTTTCTCCCCGTTGTTGTCAACATGGTAAGAGCATCCATCCACATAGACAGTGGGCGTTCCCTCACACTTGTCTTCTTCAAAGACTTTGTGTGGGGAATTAAGGTATGCCTCCATGTTGTCCTTGATTTTTAGACTTTCGTCCTTGAGACAGTTTTCTCTGGCACAATCATGCAAGTCAGCCAGACCTTGCGCGAGGGGACTCTTCTTGTTTTGGCCATATCTGACCTCTACAGGAAAGCCTTGCATTGACAGAATCCAGGAAGTAATTCGGGAGTTACTCACATTTCCGGCCCGGATTCTGTCACTTTGGAGGTATTGCAGAGGCTGGTGTGGAGTCTCCACTATGATGTGTTCCCCCTGGATGAACGGGCGGTAATTCTTCAATGCCCACACCGTTGCCAGGAGTGCCTTCTCACAATCATTGAATTTTTCCTCCGCAGAGGATAAAGTTTTGCTCGCATAGGAGATTAGTTTATTGACTTTGTCATGCTTTTGGTATAATACTGCCGTCAAGCACGTATTAGAGAACCCTGTCTCCAGGAAGAACTCCTTGTTTCTGACAGGGTAAGCTAGGCAAGGCGCTTGTGAGAGGCTTCTCTTGAGTTGTCTTACTGCCTCGGATTGTTCTGGACCCCATTCCCACTTGACCCTCCCCTTCAAGAGATGAATCAGGGGTCTGGTGATCTCTGCGTAGCCTTCAATGAACTTTCTGCTGTAATTAGTCAGTCCAAGGAGGCTCCTTAGTTCCCGCAGAGTTGTGGGATCCTTCAGTTTCTGAAGTGCTTCCACTTTCTTTTCTTGGGGACAGAGACCCTGAGGAGTAATCTCATGCCCTAAGAAATTAACACGGGTTCTACACCACTGTGCCTTCTGAAAGGAAAGTTTTGCTCCGGCGGCCCTCAACTGCGTCAGAACATAACGGATCTCCGCTATGTGTTCCTCCACAGATGAACTTTTGATGAGGACATCATCTACATAAGCCAGGTTACCCCTCGCACCCAGGTCGGGCATGGCCTTATGTAGGAAAATGTTGAATTCATTGCCGGAGTTGAGGCATCCGAAGGGAGTCCGGGTCCATGTGTACTGCTGGCCCCCAAAGGTAAAAGCCAGTTTGTATTGGTCCTCCCTACTGACAAGCACGGTCCAGTATCCATTGGTCAGGTCTATTGCTGTGAATACCTGTGACCCCTGGATCTGGGCCAGCCCTTGGTCAATGTAGGGCAGAGGCCATCGGGAAGTATAGACCCATTTGTTGAGCTCCCTAAGGTCGGCGCAGAGTCTCCACTGGCCGTTTGGCTTCAATATTCCCAGCACCGGATTATTGAAAGTGCTGTGGACTGGATGGATTATTCCCCGGGACTCAAGGTTCTTAATTATTTCAGTAAGGGACTCCATGGATGCGAGAGGCAAGCGATATATCTTCACAAACACTGGAGTCATGCCAGGGTCCGTGGGAATTGTTGTCGTGTGGATGTCGGTGCGACCACAGTCACATGAGTCTACCGCAAAGAGATCTTGGAAATCCAAGAAAACTGTTTCAACTTTTGCTTCTGTTCCAGAGTCACGCAGGCATCAGCTAGGTTGACCCTCTCTTCCACCATCTGCCTGAAGCCTGGAAAGACCTCTGTTTTGGCTATCTCAGCGGCCTCCTCCAGCTGGGTGGAGAAGTCCCTGGTCAGAGTGCTGATTTGGACTGGAGGCTTCAGGTGGGAAAGGCAGCCCTCATGGACCTGGAAAATCACCTCATCCCTCCTGAAGTCACAAGTCACATCTTCCTTACCATAAGGGCAAGAAGTGTACACCAGGAAGTTCCCCCCATGCCGGGTGAAAATCCTGCCTGGTGTTGTATTGTCCTCACTGTCACTGTCAAAACAGTCCTAGGGGATTGGTTCTAACAGTTCATTTCCTAAATCAATGGAGAAATGTCGGTCATTGTCATGAGCACTGCTCCCGAGAAGCCAAGTCAAGCCCAGCGTCCCCGGAAGCAGGCTCACGACCCTCGTCCCCGGTTCCAGCAAACCCCTATTGGGGCCCTTTGGACCATGTCCTGGCGCCTCTGGCGCCAGGCTCATAAGGAACCTCAGTCCCGGCGCCAGGGGCGCCGGGCTCATAATTCTTGCAAAGGTGCTTGGGTGGACCTACCTGTAGCAGACCATGCTGCATACTCACCTTTGCAAATGCTGGCAGGATGAAGTCCCCAGCCTTCCGCTGGGAGGAACTATTCCCTGAACTGGGACTACTTTCTTACCTGGGTGGGGCTGGTGCCACTCCTTAGCTCTGGAACACAGGAACTCTTTTACCTGGGCGAGGCTGAGGAAGAAGACACCCAATCACTCCAACACTATTTAAACCACACCCGATTGGGAAAACGTGCTTCGCGTTATTCTGCATCTGCAGCAGGACGCTCACCGAGTCAGCTCCAGCATTCCAGTGACATCTCCAGCTTCAGCTCAGCAACCTGTGGAAGAAAGACACGAGAACTATACTTACCATCCAGGAATCCAGACACCGGCAGAACCTGCAAGCAAAAGAAACATAAGGTTAGCAAGTTGCAACACGTTCGCAGCCGCGCTCGCTTACCTGATCCATCTGTGCTTTCACAGATTCTTCGCGGCCTTCTCTTCAGCAGCCTAACGGCACCTGTAAAGACAAAGAACATTGTTAAGTAGGAATCGGGTGAAGGCGGCCGCATTTACTTTTCTTACCTGCTTTTGTGCGCGGATTACGATCTCTTCAACCGCAGCAGCCTGGCACCTGAAAACAAGAAAAGACATTATTTAAGTGCCATTAAAGACTGCAAGAAAGCCTAACACTTATGTGTTTCCCCACGTGCATCCGCGACTGGGAAAAGGCCTGCAAGGTCCCGACACCTGCAAATAAGAAAAGAACATTGTTAGAGGTGCTATAATAAGGTCACAGATCATTATACTCACGTACTTCGCACGTGCAACGGCAACGGACGAACAAGGCCCGCAACATCTCAAGACCTGAAAACAGAAAACAAGGGACATTATTGAGGTGTCATTGAAATTCCCATACCTACGTACAACCGCACGTGTCGTGCTCTCAGTGACCACGCCCTCAGCATCCAGGCACCTGAAAAAGACAATGCAAAGACTTCATTAAAGGTGCCCATCTCTTCAAGACTATAAACTCTTTATACCTACTGGCATCCGCTCGTGCAGTAACCGCAGCATCACCTTTTGGCATCTCAGCACCTGTGCCACTTCTAAGGCCACAAAAGACTTTGAGGACCTCCAGTGACGTAACTGGAACCCACGCACCCCTGCATAAATCGCAGGATGGAGAGCCCAGCATTTATACGCCTAAGGTGAGAGCTCACCAGGACATTGGACTTTGGGAGAGTTGGCGATTAGTGAGGAGGAAGTCCAGCCAAACGGTCATTAACCCTTTATTTTCCACCTGCAAAAACCTTACCCTGCAAGCCAGACGGTCAATAAGAGGAAGCCCAGTCCAGAGAGTCATCCGAGCTCTACGCTTCTCAATTGAAGAGACTATAACAGTTCAGCCGGGACCAGCGCCTTCGTGGGAATCAGGTGAGCGTTACAGAACGCGAAGCCCTCCAATAACCTCCTACCCAGGCGCTATGGAAACTTCCGACACTGATCAACTGGCCCAGTTACTAGGGGAATTAAGAGCTGAAGTACATGCTGCCCGCCAGGAAACGAATGCCCTGAGGAGGGAATTGATTATGTCCAAAGAACGAACTGATGACCTCGCCAGACAGTTATTACAAACACAACCGGGGCAAACCCCTCTACCTAATTCAGGAGGAACCTATACCCCGGCGGCTTCAGCCAATCCTGTTCAAATCAATCTGCCAGGAAATGTGCCTTTGGCTCCACCCGAACGCTTCTCTGGTGACCCTAAGAGGTTTGCAGTGTTCATAAATCAGTGCCGATTGCACTTTCTTTGTAGACCAGCTGCTTTTCCGACTGATCAGACTAAAGTAGCCTTTGTGCTTTCGTATCTTAGCGGCAGCACCGCTGATTGGTCGATCCCTCTGGTTACACAGGATGACCCGATTCTTCGCAATTTCCAGGCCTTCCAGGCCAATATGGAAAGACTTTTCGCAAGACATTCCCAGGGGCAGGCCCTGGACAACAAACTCCTTTCTCTACGGCAGGGCAATCAGGATCTTCTGGCTTATATTGCGTCATTTAACAGACTAATCGTAGAAACCAGATGGCCCGAGGACAAGAGGATCACGCTTTTCCACAGGGGTTTGCGTGGCGAACTCAAAGACGTCCTAGCCCAGGTCGTGAATCCCCCTCAAGATTGTTCAGAGTACATTGATTTAGTGGTCCAATTGGATCACAGACTGCAAAACAGAAAGGCAGACCGCTCCAGGTTCGAAACTCGAGTATTCTCTAAGCCACTAACTCACACCAAAGGAGTTGAAGCCGTAGAACCTATGCAAATAGGGGTCGTAAAGGGTCCCCTAACCCAGAAAGAACGCGACAAGAGACGACAATTGCAGCTATGTCTCTATTGTGGAAATTCAGGACATTTCCTCCGAGATTGCCCGGTGAAACCTCTGAAGAAGACAGTGGGAGCTTCTGATAAGAATTCCGAAAAGCCCGAGCCGGGAAACGACCTCGCCCGACAAGTGTAGAGGTCCGCTTGCCGAGCGTAAAAACCAGTTCTTTGACCTTGCACTTCATGATGTCAATGGTCCTCATAAATCCAGAATGACCAGATCGTCTGCATGCCATTAAAGCATACATTGATAGCGGAGCGATTGGAAATTATGTAGACCGCGAGATGGCTTCCAGGATGAACCTACCCCTTTGTCCTAAGGTAATTAAAGACGTCATTACCACAGTGGATGGTATGGAAATAGCCTCCGGACCGGTAACCCATACCACCACAGAAGTGACGTTATTAGGCCAAGATGGACATCGGGAGGTAATCGTGTTCGATGTGATCAAGGCCCCTCAGTTCCAAATAATTCTGGGGATCCCTTGGTTGGAGAAACACAATCCTCAAATTGATTGGTGAGCAAGACGATACAGTTCCCAGAGTGTGCACCTACTTATTATCCTCGACCCAGTATTGGCCTACCGGTAGCAACATCCGAAGGACCGCAATTGCCTCCAGAGTATCAAGAATTCCAAGATGTCTTTCAGAAGGAACAGGCTAATACCCTGCCTCCCCACAGATCTTACGACTGTCAAATAGACCTGATACCCGGAGCCACTCCCCCTTGTAGTAGAATTGACGGCCTTACCAAGCCTGAAAATCTTCATTTGCGACAGTATCTGGACCAGTACCTGGCCAATGGATTTATCCGCCCATCAAAGTCTCCTGCATCCTCGGCTCTGTTCTTCGTACCTAAAAAAGAAGGTGACCTTAGAACCTGTATTGATTATCGTGCCCTGAACCAGGTAACGGTAAAGAACAGATACCCCCTACCTCTGATCCCGGAACTCCTTGACCAAGTTAATAACGCCTGCATTTATACAAAGCTAGATCTCCGGGGAGCCTACCACTTGGTACGGATTACAGAAGGCGACGAATGGAAGACGGCATTTCGCACCAAGTATGGACTATTTGAATACCAAGTGATGCCCTCCGGACTATGCAATGCACCAGCCGCTTTTCAGTATTTTATGAATGATGTCCTCAGAGAACTCATAGATGTTTGCGTAGTCGTCTACATAGATGACATCCTTGTGTACTCATCTTCAGAAGCAGATCATCGGAAACATGTTAGAGCCGTCCTTGAAAAACTCCGCCAACATAAGCTTTTTGCTAAGCTCGAAAAATGTGTTTTTCACGTCACGGAGGTCGAATTTCTAGGCTTTATTCTGACACCCAAAGGAGTCCACATGGACTCGAGAAAGGTGGACGCTATCATCAAGTGGCCATCACCTACCTCCGTGAAAGGTGTCCAAAGCATGTTAGGTTTCACCAACTTTTACCGCAGGTTTATTCCAGAGTTTTCACGAGTGGTGCAGCCCATCACCGCCCTCTTAAGAAAAAACAAACGTTTCGAGTGGTCAACAGAAGCAGAACAGGCCTTTCAAGAGCTAAAAGCCAAGTTCACCACAGCACCCATACTGAAACACCCATGCCCAGACCTCCCTTACATCGTTGAGACCGATGCCTCCAGCTTAGCAATGGGGGCGGTTCTATCACAGAGAGATCCGGAAACTAACCAATTGCACCCCGTGGCATTCTGGTCTCGCAAGTTCTCGGCGCCTGAAATTAACTGCACCATCACAGATAAAGAGCTTTTAGCAATTAAGTCCGCTTTCAAGGCCTGGCGGCACTATCTCCTTGGAGTCAAACACACTGTCACGGTAATCACCGATCATCGAAACCTACAATACCTGAAAACCGCCAAAGCTCAGTCCTCCAGACAGCTTCGCTGGGCACTTTTCTTTGGCGAATTTGACTTTGTAATTACTTATCGCCCCGGCAACAAAAATGGCAAAGCAGGTGCCCTTTCCCGGATTGGAATGGGAGATAATATTGTCAATCATGAACCCTTGCCAATAATTCCAGAACAGAGAATCCTGGGCCTGATTTCTTCACAATCTATCGAAGATATCGAAACAAAAGTTAAACAACTTGTGACCCCTTCGGACTTACAAAACTGGCAACTGAAGGGAAAGGACTTCTTTATAAAAAAAGACCTGCCTTATTTTCAGGGACGACTATTCCTACCACATGCCGATTTACAAAAACAGGTAATCTCTTGCTACCATGATTCCTTGATGGAGGGCCACCCAGGCATTGCCAAAACCTCGGAAAAAGTCAAGAGACACTTCTGGTGGCCGTCATGGAGAAAAGACATAAAGGAGTTTGTGATGTCCAGTGGTGTGTGTGCCAAAAACAAAGGTCAGAAGGAAAGACCAGCGGGTCTCCTGCATCCGCTAGACATCCCGCCACATCCCTGGCATACCCTCTCCATGGACTTCATCACCGATTTACCCTCCTGTTCCGGATACAACACTATTCTAGTAATTGTAGATTTGTTTTCTAAAATGGCCCACTTCGATCCACTAAAGGGCTTACCTTCAGCTTCAGTTCTAGCACGGGAATTCCTTTAAAATATTGTAAGATTGCACGGCTTCCCTTCGGTTTTGATCTCAGATAGGGGGAGCCAGTTTATCTCTCACTTTTGGCGAAGTTGCTGTCGTTTAGCTCAAATCGATGTGAGACTTTCAACCAGCCATCATCCCCAGACCGACGGACAAACTGAGAGGACAAACCTGTCATGATCTCTGCTTCCAAAAGGTCAGGGTTTTCCCAACTCCCTTGGAAGCAGATCCATAACCCAGGTTCCGAGGGCCAACCAGTCCCAATTGGGACCTTTTGGACCCAGTCCTGGCGCCAGTGGCACCAGGCTCATAAATATGCCCAGTCCCAGCGCTGGAAGCGCCGGGCTCATAATGCTTGGGTGGACTTACCTGCAGCAGACCATGCTGCTTACTTGCCTGCCAGCTGAGCCTCTGACCCTCTTCTGTTTGGAACTACTTTTCCTGTTGGGTGGGGCAGGAGCCACTCCCTAGATTCAGAACACTGGAACTCTTCTGGAAAGCAGGAACTCTTTTCTTACCAAGGCGTGGCTGTGGAAGGAGACACCTAAGCACTACAGGAGGCCTGGAAAGCAGGAACTCTTTTCTTACCAAGGCGTGGCTGTGGAAGGAGACACCTAAGCACTACAGGAGGCTATTTAAACCACACCCGGTGGATGAATCTTGCTTTGCGTTATTCTGCATCCTCTGCAGCAGAACGCTCATCGTGTCTTCTGCATCGGATCCTAGGCCTAAGGAAAAAGGCTTACCATCCTGAATCCAGTCTTCAGCAACACCTATAAAGACAAGAAAGAACAGGTTAGCATTCCGGCGTCTGAAAGACAAAGGCTTACCTACTCTTCGTGCGCTCCGGAGGTCTTCATACTGCATTCCGGCATCTGAAAGACAAAAGCTTACCAACTCTTTGCACGCTCCGGAGGCCTTCGGCGCTGCATCCTGCATCTGAAAGACAAAACAAGGTGCGTTTAAAGACATTGGGGAACTTTAATACTCACGTGCCATTACTCTAACCCAGTGGGTATTCCGGCACCCTGCAGCCGCTCCGAACTCGTACCTGCAAAATAAAAGACAGTTAGAGCGCATCGTGAAGCAGACAACAAGCGCTTACTTACGTGCTTCCAGGCGCTTCTATTCATCACACGGACTCCATCTTCAACTCACTTCAGCCCGTCATCCGCCATCGCCGGAACCTGCAAAACAAGAGACATCATTACTAAAGACTTTAAAGACAATAGAATTACTCGAAACTTACCGTTCGTGCAGTAAACGACAGACAGCAGTCCTCTGAAGTCAAGAGGCCTGCGCTACCGATCCAGTGAAGAAACTGGTTACAGCACCCTGCCCCGAGGCAGGTGGAGAGCTCGGCATTCACTTACCTAAGGTGAGAGCGTTAACCTTTGGGGGTCTACAGGAGAGCAAAAAAGGAAAGAGATAGGGACACCCCAATAACCCCAGTTCATTAATCCCATATTTTCTATCTGCAGACATCTTACTCTTGAAGTCAGGCATACAGTGCACAGAGGTCCAGCCCAAAGAGCCAACCGGGTGCTACACATCACCTTTGAAGATACGGTAGTCGCCCAGTCAAGACCGGCGCCTCTGCGAGAATCAGGTGAGCGTTACAGAACGCAAAGCCTACCGCAAAACTCTCGCCCAGGCGCTATGGAAACCTCGGATACTGACCACCTAGCCCGGTTACTTGGGGAACTAAGGGCGGAAGTGCATGCAGCTCGTCAGGAAACGAATGCTCTAAGAAGGGAACTAATTATTTCCAAGGAGAGAACAGACGGTCTTGCTAGACAATTGCTACAGTCACAAGCCGGACAAACCCCGTTACCCGCATCAGGGGCAAATCTTCCTTCAACATCCTCTATAAATCCAGTGCAGATCAACCTACCTGGGAATGTACCTCTGGCTCCGCCCGAACGATTTTCTGGTGACCCAAAGAGGTTTGCAGTATTTATCAATCAGTGCCGGTTGCACTTCTTATGCCGGCCAGCAGCCTTTCCAACTGATCAAGCTAAAGTAGCTTTTGTACTTTCGTACCTTAGTGGCAATGCGGCAGACTGGTCGATCCCTCTAGTTAATCAAGATGATCCGGTTCTCCATGATTTTCAAGCCTTTCAGCTTAGTATGGAAAAACTGTTCGCAAGACATTCACAGGGGCAGGCCTTGGACAATGAGCTTCTTTCGTTGCGACAGGGTAATCAAGACCTTTTGGCTTATATTGCATCTTTCAATAGACTAATAGTGGAAACTCAATGGCCTGAGGACAAAAGGATTACGCTGTTTTATAGAGGTCTACGTGGAGAGCTCAAAGACGTTTTAGCCCAAGTAGTGAATCCCCCACAAGACTGTTCGGATTATATAGACTTGGTCGTTCAAATAGATCATAGACTGCAGAACAGGAAGGCCGACCGTTCCAAGTTTGATGCTCGAGTATTTTCCAAACCACCAACTCCTTCCAAAGGAGTAGACTCCGGGGAACCCATGCAAATAGGGGGTCTGAAAGGTCCTCTAACACAAAAGGAGCGGGAAAGGAGAAAACAGTTGCAATTATGCCTATATTGCGGAAACTCAGGGCACTTTCTTCGAGACTGTCCGGTGAAACCTGCCAAGAAGGCAGTAGGAGCTGCAGTTACCAAAGTTACAAATTCTGAGCAGGGAAACGACCTCGCCCGACAAGAATAGAGGTCCTCTTGCCGAGCGTGAAAACCAGTTCCGTGACCTCGCATTTCGTGATACCTATGGTCCTCATTAGCCCTGATAATCCGGATCGATTACATGCAATTGAAGCTTACGTCGACAGCGGTGCCATCGGCAATTATGTGGATCATGAAATGGTTTTGAGGATGAATCTAACTCTTTGTCCAAAGGCTGTAAAGGACGTCATTACTACAGTGGATGGTACGGAGATAGCCTCCGGGCCTGTAACGCATACCACTCAAGAGGTGACGCTAGTAAGTCAAGATGGACACCATGAGAAGATCGTGTTCGATGTGATCAAGGCCCCTCAGTTTCAGATTATTCTAGGAATACCTTGGTTAGAGAAACACAATCCTCTGATCGATTGGCGAGCAAGAACGGTCCAGTTTCCAGAATGTGTCTCTACTAGTCACCCTCCACCTGGTGTTGCACTGGCAGCAATTTCTTCAGAGACTCCCCAGTTACCTCCCGAATACCTTGAATACCAAGATGTTTTCCGGAAGGATCAGGCTAACACTCTACCTCCTCATAGGTCTTATGACTGCCAGATAGACCTGATACCTGGATCTACTCCTCCTTGTAGTAGAATTTATGCCCTCACCGAGCCTGAGAACCTTCACCTTCGACAATACCTGGATCAATACCTGGCGAATGGGTTTATTCGTCCTTCCAAGTCCCCTGCTTCTTCAGCTTTGTTCTTCGTTCCAAAAAAGGAAGGAGACCTTAGAACTTGTATCGATTATCGCTCCCTGAACCAGATCACCGTTAAGAATAGATATCCGTTACCTTTGATCCCTGAACTCCTGGACCAAGTCAGAAAAGCATGCATATATACAAAGCTGGATCTTAGAGGAGCTTACCACTTGGTACGAGTAAAAGAGGGCGATGAATGGAAGACTGCCTTCCGCACCAAGTATGGGCTATTTGAATATCAGGTCATGCCCTTCGGACTTTGCAATGCCCCGGCCGCCTTTCAATATTTTATGAACGATGTCCTCAGAGAGCTCATAGATGTGTGTGTTGTTGTTTACATTGACGACATCCTCGTTTATTCTTCATCGGAATCTGAACATCGAAAACACGTGAAAATGGTCCTCGAAAGATTGCGTCAACACAAACTTTTCGCTAAGTTGGAAAAATGTGTTTTCAACGTGACTGAAGTTGAATTCTTGGGATTCATATTATCACCTGGCGGAGTACGTATGGATTCAAAGAAGGTCGATGCAATTCTCAAATGGCCATCACCATCCTCCGTAAACGGTGTGCAAAGCATGTTAGGCTTCGCTAACTTTTACCGCAGGTTTATCCCCAAATTCTCTCGAATAGTCCAGCCCATCACTGCCTTGTTAAAGAAAAACAAACATTTTGAATGGTCTACCGAGGCGGAACAAGCTTTCCAGGATTTGAAGACTAAATTTATCTCCGCACCAATCTTAAAACACCCTCGCCCCGAACTCCCCTACATCGTGGAAACTGATGCTTCAAGCCTTGCCATGGGGGCAGTTCTATCACAAAAGGACCCGGTAACCAATCAGTTGCATCCCGTGGCATTTTGGTCCCGCATATTCTCGCCTCCTGAAATCAATTACACGATTACTGACAAGGAACTTCTGGCTATCAAGTCTGCCTTTAAGGCTTGGCGGCATTATCTGCTGGGGGCCCGACACACCGTTACTGTGATTACGGATCACCGAAACCTGCAATATTTGAAAACTGCAAAAGCCCAATCCTCTAGACAACTCCGTTGGGCATTATTCTTTGCCGAGTTTGACTTCATAATTACCTATCGACCTGGTACAAAGAACGGTAAAGCTGATGCCCTTTCTCGGATGGGAGTGGAAGAACACTTGATCAACCCTAAACCTGTACCAATCATTCCCGAACAAAGAATTCTGGGTGTAATCGCCACAGAATCCATAGAGGAAGTTAAGGATAAAGCCAGGCAACTTGTAACTTCAGCAGACATACAGAATTGGCATCTGCAGGGAAAGGACTTTGCAGTAAAGGACAACTTCTTGTATTTCCAAGAACGATTATACCTACCCAGCACAGATTTACAGAAAAAAGTAATCTCCTGTTATCACGATTCTTTAATGGAAGGTCATCCCGGTATGGCCAAGACCTCAGAAAAGATCAAGCGCTACTTCTGGTGGCCGTCTTGGAAAAAAGATATCAGAGACTTTATAATGTCCTGTGGAGTATGCGCCCAAAACAAGAGTCAAAAGGAAAGACCAGCAGGCCTCTTACGCCCTATTGACATCCCACCTCGCCCTTGGCATACGCTTTCTATGGACTTCATCACCAATCTACCTCCATGCTCCGGATACAATACGATTCTAGTAATCGTGGACTTATTCTCCAAGATGGCGCATTTCATTCCGCTCAAAGGCTTGCCAACAGCAGCAACTCTGGCCCGAGAATTTCTCGAAAACATCGTCCGACTACACGGTTTTCCTTCGGTTCTAATTTCGGATCGAGGTAGTCAATTTATTTCTCATTTTTGGCGAAGTTGCTGTCGGTCGGCTCAAATTGATGTGAGACTATCGACCAGTCACCACCCTCAGACCGACGGACAAACCGAGAGGACCAATCAAACTCTGGAACAGTATTTACGCTGCATGCTGCAACAAACTGAAAAAACTTGGAAAGACATCCTTTGGATAGCCGAATATGCCTACAATAACTCTGTCCATTCGGGAACTGGGAAAACACCGTTTTTTCTTTTGTACGGCAGTCACCCTCGAACCTCGGAGTTGGATCCCCTCCAAGATCTTGAAACACCAGCAGTAGACTACCTGCATTCTACAATCACTCAAGCCTTTAAGGAAGCTGTTTCTCACCTTCAAAGGGCTAAAGAACAATACAAGAAAGGAGCAGATCAACATCGGAAGGAAGCCCCTCAATATCAGGTAGGGGACCAAGTCTGGTTATCCACCAAATATCTACCTCTAAAAGAGCCACGCACATTCAACCCAAGATACCTTGGTCCCTATTCCATCACTACCATAGTAAACCCAGTAGCGGTCAAGTTGGACTTGCCCCCGCACATGAAGATACATCCGGTCTTCCACGTCTCTCTATTAAAACCCGTGCAACCTCAAACCCAACTAACTAAATCTCCAAAACCCATCCTAGTTGATGGAGAACTCGAGTTTGAAGTCAAAAGCATTCTGGACTCCAAGATCTCCAAATCTAAACTATTTTACCTAATTGACTGGAAAGGCTACGGCCCCCAAGAGAGATCCTGGGAACCTGCTGAATATGTCCACGCTCCTCGCCTAATCAAAAGATTTCACCGAACATTTCCTGACAAGCCAAAACCCCCGGAGAAGCCCGGTTTGGGAGGGGCCTTGAGGGGGGGTACTGTCATGATCTCTGCTTCCAAAAGGTCAGGGTTTTCCCAACTCCCTTGGAAGCAGATCCATAACCCAGGTTCCGAGGGCCAACCAGTCCCAATTGGGACCTTTTGGACCCAGTCCTGGCGCCAGTGGCACCAGGCTCATAAATATGCCCAGTCCCAGCGCTGGAAGCGCCGGGCTCATAATGCTTGGGTGGACTTACCTGCAGCAGACCATGCTGCTTACTTGCCTGCCAGCTGAGCCTCTGATCCTCTTCTGTTTGGAACTACTTTTCCTGTTGGGTGGGGCAGGAGCCACTCCCTAGATTCAGAACACTGGAACTCTTCTGGAAAGCAGGAACTCTTTTCTTACCAAGGCGTGGCTGTGGAAGGAGACACCTAAGCACTACAGGAGGCCTGGAAAGCAGGAACTCTTTTCTTACCAAGGCGTGGCTGTGGAAGGAGACACCTAAGCACTACAGGAGGCTATTTAAACCACACCCGGTGGATGAATCTTGCTTTGCGTTATTCTGCATCCTCTGCAGCAGAACGCTCATCGTGTCTTCTGCATCGGATCCTAGGCCTAAGGAAAAAGGCTTACCATCCTGAATCCAGTCTTCAGCAACACCTATAAAGACAAGAAAGAACAGGTTAGCATTCCGGCGTCTGAAAGACAAAGGCTTACCTACTCTTCGTGCGCTCCGGAGGTCTTCACACTGCATTCCGGCATCTGAAAGACAAAAGCTTACCAACTCTTCGCACGCTCCGGAGGCCTTCGGCGCTGCATCCTGCATCTGAAAGACAAAACAAGGTGCGTTTAAAGACATTGGGGAACTTTAATACTCACGTGCCATTACTCTAACCCAGTGGGTATTCCGGCACCCTGCAGCCGCTCCGAACTCGTACCTGCAAAATAAAAGACAGTTAGAGCGCATCGTGAAGCAGGCAACAAGCGCTTACTTACGTGCTTCCAGGCGCTTCTATTCATCACACGGACTCCATCTTCAACTCACTTCAGCCCGTCATCCGCCATCGCCGGAACCTGCAAAACAAGAGACATCATTACTAAAGACTTTAAAGACAATAGAATTACTCGAAACTTACCGTTCGTGCAGTAAACGACGGACAGCAGTCCTCTGAAGTCAAGAGGCCTGCGCTACCGATCCAGTGAAGAAACTGGTTACAGCACCCTGCCCCGAGGCAGGTGGAGAGCTCGGCATTCACTTACCTAAGGTGAGAGCGTTAACCTTTGGGGGTCTACAGGAGAGCAAAAAAGGAAAGAGATAGGGACACCCCAATAACCCCAGTTCATTAATCCCATATTTTCTATCTGCAGACATCTTACTCTTGAAGTCAGGCATACAGTGCACAGAGGTCCAGCCCAAAGAGCCAACCGGGTGCTACACATCACCTTTGAAGATACGGTAGTCGCCCAGTCAAGACCGGCGCCTCTGCGAGAATCAGGTGAGCGTTACAAAACCAAACTCTGGAACAATATTTACGTTGTATGCTACAGCACTGGGAAAGTAATTGGAAAGATATCCTTGGATAGCCGAATATGCTTACAACAACTCGATCCATTCAGGAACCGGAAAAAGTCCCTTTTACATTTTATATGGGATTCATCCTCGAACCTCCAATCTCGACCCGCCCCAAGATCTTGGAACGCCTGCCGTGGATCAACTTCACAATGCTATCACTGAAGCTTTCAAAGAAGCGACAATCCACCTACAACAGGCTAAAGAACGGTACAAAAGGGGAGCAGACCAACACCGAAGAGACGCCCCTCAATACCAGGTTGGAGATCAAGTTTGGTTATCCACCAAACATTTATCACTTAAAGGACCTCACACCTTCAACCCAAAATATCTGGGACCATATCCAATTACAGCCATAATAAACCCAGTGGCTGTCAAATTGGGTTTGCCATCCCACATGAAAATACATCCGGTGTTTCACGTATCTCTACTAAAACCTATGCAACCTGGAACCAGACTGAATAAACCTCCAGAGCCTATTCAAGTAAACGGAGAACCTGAATTTGAGGTTAAAAACATCCTGGACTCCAAGATCATCAAGTCAAAATTATACTATCTGATCGACTGGAAGGGTTAAGGACCTCAAGAACGATCATGGGAACCCTCTGACCACGTCCATGCTCCTCGTCTAGTCAGAAAATTCCACCGAACTTTTCCCAGTAGGCCAAAACCTCCGGGGAAGACAAGTTTGGGAGGGGCCTTGAGGGGGGTGCTGTCATGAACACTGCTCCTGAGAAGCCAAGTCGAGCCCAGCATCCCCGGAAGCAGGCTCATGACCCTCGTCCCTGGTTCCAGCAAACCCCTATTGGGGCCCTTTGGACCATGTCCTGGCGCCTCTGGCGCCAGGCTCATAAGGAACCTCAGTCCCGGCGCCAGGGGCGCCGGGCTCATAATTCTTACAAAGGTGCTTGGGTGGACCTACCTGTAGCAGACCATGCTGCATACTCACCTTTGCAAATGCTGGCAGGATGAAGTCCCCAGCCTTCTGCTGGGAGGAACTATTCCCTGAACTGGGACTACTTTCTTACCTGGGTGGGGCTGGTGCCACTCCTTAGCTCTGGAACACAGGAACTTTTTTACCTCGGCGAGGCTGAGGAAGAAGACACCCAATCACTCCAACACTATTTAAACCACACCCGATTGGGAAAACGTGCTTCGCGTTATTCTGCATCTGCAGCAGGATGCTCACCGAGTCAGCTCCAGCATTCCAGTGACATCTCCAGCTTCAGCTCAGCAACCTGTGGAAGAAAGACACGAGAACTATACTTACCATCCAGGAATCCAGACACCGGCAGAACCTGCAAGCAAAAGAAACATAAGGTTAGCAAGTTGCAACACGTTCGCAGCCGCGCTCGCTTACCTGATCCATCTGTGCTTTCACAGATTCTTCGCGGCCTTCTCTTCAGCAGCCTAACGGCACCTGTAAAGACAAAGAACATTGTTAAGTAGGAATCGGTTGAAGGCGGCCGCATTTACTTTTCTTACCTGCTTTTGTGCACGGATTACGATCTCTTCAACCGCAGCAGCCCGGCACCTGAAAACAAGAAAAGACATTATTTAAGTGCCATTAAAGACTGCAAGAAAGCCTAACACTTACGTGTTTCCCCACGTGCATCCACGACTGGGAAAATGCCCGCAAGGTCCCGACACCTGCAAATAAGAAAAAAACATTGTTAGAGGTGCTATAATAAGGTCACAGATCATTATACTCACGTACTTCGCACGTGCAACGGCAACGGACGAACAACGCCCGCAACATCTCAAGACCTGAAAACAGAAAACAAGGGACATTATTGAGGTGTCATTGAAATTCCCATACCTACGTACAACCCCACGTGTCGTGCTCTCAGTGACCACGCCCTCAGCATCCAGGCACCTGAAAAAGACAATGCAAAGACTTCATTAAAGGTGCCCATCTCTTCAAGACTATAAACTCTTTATACCTACTGGCATCCGCTCGTGCAGTAACGGCGGCATCACCTTTTGGCATCTCAGCACCTGTGCCACTTATAAGGCCACAAAAGACTTTGAGGACCTCCAGTGACGTAACTGGAACCCACGCACCCCTGCATAAGTCGCAGGATGGAGAGCCCAGCATTTATACGCCTAAGGTGAGAGCTCACCAGGACATTGGACTTTCGGAGAGTTGGCGATTAGTGAGGAGGAAGTCCCGCCAAACGATCATTAACCCTTTTTTTTTCCGCCTGCAGAAACCTTACCCTGCAAGCCAGACGGTCAATAAGAGGAAGCCCAGTCCAGAGAGTCATCCGAGCTCTACGCTTCTCAATTGAAGAGACTATAACAGTTCAGCCGGGACCAGCGCCTCCGTGGGAATCAGGTGAGCGTTACAGTCATCAACTGCCATTCCAATAATGGTGCCTGCGGCTAGAGTAATACTCTGTAAGTCGCTGTTATCCACCTCTATTGGAATGGTGTCATGTTCTATGTTGACTAATGGTGTTGGGTTTACCCCTAAGCCTTGTTGTTGGAGAGAAGCATTTAGATGAATATAAGCATCAGGGTTTTTCAATTTTTTTCCTCTTTTGACTTTCACTTCCAGGGAGAATTGTCGGGTCCTTTCCGGGATGGTGACTTCCTCTTTAATCTGAATTTCAACTGCATAAGGTAGCAATTGAGCTGACCTAAATGCTTTTTCTGGATCATCAAAGCCCATGGGATTATCCGCTAATCGGGACCAAACTTTGAGGTTTATTAGGTCCAAACTAATGGCGAAGTGATTGAGAATGTCACTGCCTAAGTAAAAGGCGGCAGTGACGTCTCGCACGATCGAACAATTATAGACTATGCTCTTGTTGCCAATGGAGATTTTGAGCATACACCTGCTTGGCAGGAGATGTTTGGAATTGGGTGTTTCCAGATCCATTTCCCATTTGTCTATCAGTTTGAATGTTGGAATGGCTGGATCTTTTGAGAGTTGGCGGAACATGGCTTCGCTGATGAAGCTCTCACCGTTGTTCACACACACTCGAGCAAGAACAGAGTCCTTCCCATCATTTAACTGAACAGGGATGAACAACTGCTCTCCAATTTGCTGAATATCAGCCAGGCTCTGAGCTGATTTCACATCTTTCTGGACTACAGGAGTGGGAGTGGCCGATTGTGGATTGGTAAAGAATTTCAGGGTATTTCCTTCCAGTGTGGAATACCACCTTAAACTGGAAGGAAGGTTGATTTTCAGAAATAGAGAGTACCCCCCATCACCAGTCTGTTGTCCTACTGCTATTACTGTCACGTCTGGAATTTGGTTGTTCTGGAAGTGAAATTCTACTTGGTCAGATTTTTGTTCAACCATGTGGCAGGTGCCATTTAAACTAACATGGTTGACACTCTGTTTTAATTTTATTGGTCGGCTAGTCTGGGTCCAGAGGACCTTGTTCACGCAATCTATTAGGGGTGACAACCTTCTCAGGAGGTCATTCCCTAGTAAACAAGGGGTGCCCTCTGGAGTCACTACTTTGACCGGGTGTTTCACCTTGTGTCGCCCAATTTTGATGTCCAAATCTGCAGTCCCCTCGACAGGACTTTCCTTCCCGTCAAAGTTCTGCAGTTGTCCAGGAAGAGAGGTGAGAGGAATACGGTAATTCTCCCCCTTCCTGCATTTAGTTCATCAAAGGCCCTTTTGGACAGAAGGGTAAGTTGGGATCCAATGTCCACCAGTGCCAAAATTGTACCCTGCCCCTGTACTTGTACCAGGGCATAGTATCTTCCCTCCTTCTCCTCAAGGGGGCACAGATAATGCACATTTTTGGACAACTGGTGGGCTAACCTTCTGGTTTTGGACATGGCGAGAGAAGAGATTTGGGCAGAATTCTGTGAAGAGCCTGGGGAATCTGAAAGAAAAAGTTGGCAACTGGAAATGGTTTCGGGTTCTGGGCGGCCCCCCCCTTTTTGGAGGCCGTCATCAGGATGGGTTTGACCCATGGGATTTTGGTATTGTTGGTTCTGGGATAGAATGATGGGCGGCGAGAGCTCAATCCCCACATCTACCCAGTCTATTGATTCGGTTTTAGGTTCCCCTGGTTCCGGTTCTGGGCCGCCCCCTGCTCTTTGGAGGCAGTCACCCTGATGGGTTTCAACCAGGGAAGTTTGGTTTTGTTGGTTCTGGGAAAGGATGATGGGTGGCGACAGCTCCATCCCCACATCTACCCAGTCTGGATTGGAATCTCTTGGGACCCATTTTTCCTTGGGAGCAGTTCCCCCATCTCTGAAGGAGAAGATCCTTTTCCCAGGATCCTCTGAGGATCCCTCTCCCTCAAATTGGAAGACCTGTAACTCCTCCACAAAGTGGGTCTGTTTGGGTCCTTTGTTTCTCTTACCCCCCCTCTGCTCCTTGGGAGGCAGGCTTTCAGGGGCAGGAAATTTTGTTTCCAGTTCCTGGTTTTCCAGGGGCTGTTTACAAGTTGGGAAGGAAGCTTCCTCCAAGGCTTTACACCCCTCTTCCCCTTGTGCCTCCTCCCTGGGAACCGGTGGGTTATCGGGGTGCTGCCCCCGTCATTGTTCTGGAGCACCAGGCCCAGAGTTTGGGGAATTCTGCGGTGGCATGCTCATCTGAGGGTTCTGTTGAGCCCCCAGTATGTGACCCAGATCCCGTGCCATATTTTGGACCTGGCGCTCAAGTTGTGAAACCCGCTCAGGCTGATACAGGGCTCTATTTTCTCCCCTGGGCTGATCCCGGGAAGGGTAGCTATCCCTTCTGTGGTAATACCCCGGGTTGGGAAGATTTGGGTACCCCTCCACCCTTTGCCTCCCCTCTCCCGGGTTAGGTTGTCTGGGCTCAGGGAATTGGGGAAAGAAGGATGGATGGTTTTGGGGTTGGAAATTGGGTGGATACCTGGGAGAAAAGTTCTGCCCATTGTTTGGGGAATTTCTGCCCTCCTGTGGGAAGCTGGGAGGGAAGTTCCCTGGGTCAGGTGCTTGGCTGGATCCCCCCCTTGGGCTGGAGCAGTCCACACATAACCCAGGATTGGTCGGTTTCCCTTGTAGCGGGGACTTACATAGTCAGGGGAGCGGGGGACCCCATTTGTGGGACTACCTCCTCGACTCCCTGTCTGTGACTGGCCCAAGGGCCTTCTGGGCTGTGAATTATTTGGTGCAGGCAAGTTTTTAGGCCCCCCCATCTCCAAATCTAAAACGGGGGCAACCTTTACCTCTGCCACCTTTGCAGCAGTAGGGGTGCTGTTGGTTTTGGGGTTTTTCTGCACATTACTTTTATTTTCCATGGGCCTTTGCACCTCATAGATCCGGGTGGCTTGCTCAATGACCTAGTCTAAAGATCTTTTCTCGTGAAAATCTCCCATGAGATGGGTCATTATGTACTTGGGAAGAGCATGGAAAAATGTGTTGATGAATTCTCTGCTGTCCGTGCGCACCCTTCTGGTGGTCTGCGCAAAGGCACGCTTCAATTCTTGCACGAATTATTGTGGGGCCTGATCCTCCCCACATTGAAAATTGTAGGCTGCCTTGTGAGCCTCTTGGGGATTTCTATGTACAGAAAAATGTTTCAAGATGGCCGCCCTATATGTGGACCATCTTGAATGGTTTTGGTCCTCCAGCCCCGCAAAGAAACTGGAGTATTCAGGGGAGAATGTCCATTTGACGTACTGGATGCAGCTACTGCTGTCCTTCAAATAGAAAGTCTCCATCATTTGCTCATAGAGCTCCAAGTGTTCCCAAACAGAATACTTGGCGTTCTTATGATAAGGCGTGATGACACTCCTTATTGCCTTTATTTGTTTTAAGGGGTCCTTAAGCAAGGCCCTTTTCACCTTATTGGCCTTTTTGGTTCGGGTAACCCTGGTCCATTCATCCTCTGATTCAGAAGCACTGCACCCAGAGGTGCCAGTCTGATCTTCCAGGTTTTCACGGATTCTGCGAGCCTGGGAATAGCTGGCAGAATGTGGGGACCTGGTCTCCTGTGTCTTGTGACGCTCAGAGGAGTCTTCAGATCCCTCCTTGCTACAAGGATTTAATGGGTACCCCCCCACTGACCTAACTGGGCAGAGGTTTTCAGGATGCCCTTAGTGGGCCTACTCTCCTGGGGTTCCCCACTAAATTGCACTGTACTTAGGTGCCCATACCCGGATGCCCGCCCATCCATTCCTGGGTGGTACTGGCCTATGAGCCCCATCCTTTTGGCTGGATAGTAATCTGCCATCCCTATGGCCCTGTGCTCATGTGCGCCAGGGGACATGGGGGTGGCAGAGTCCAGGGACTGGGAGAGATGAAGACCACTGGTACTAGGGCTCCTGAGGTTATGCTGAGGCGTTTCCCTTTCCCAGCGAACCTCATCTCTATCAGCCCCTGCTCCCTGTTGCAATGCAAGAGCCTGCGCTTTCAGTTCCTCAGTTAAGGCCTTACTAGACTCTATCAGTCTCTCCTGCATGGCTACCTGTTGCTGGAGCCTATCATTATGCTGGCAGAGAGCCTTATTTTCTCTCTGTGCCTCCTGATTGGTCCTGGAGTACTGGGCCAGTCTCTGCTGCAGGAGGGTTACCTCCTGAGTCTCATCACTACTGGCCTGCTCCTTTCTTGCCAGAGCCTCCTCCACCCTCCTGGTGGGATCTAGCAAGCCCTGATGCACTTTTTTGAGGTCACCCAGCCCCTGGAGGGCCAAGTGATTTTCTTCAATTTTTCTTTTTAAATGGCAGACTTCCTGGCCTAAGCCTGCATTTGTGACGCCAGGTCGTCCCTCTGCCTTTGAAAGGCACCAGCTTTCTGGCGTTCTTCATCAAACTCTGCCTGGGTATCCAGGTCTTTCAAAATCAATTTATTGCTTTCCTCTTTCTCTCTGTCTAGTTGGATTTGCAGGGTGGCTACCTGCTCTGTGCATGCCCTGTTGAAATTGATCTGTTGCTGCAGCTTTTTCTGGCACTGCAGTAAGGAGTCCAAACGGTCTTGGTGCTCCTTCTGCAAAGCCAGAATTCTGGTATCCTGGTCAGCCTTTTCCTGTTGCAGGATATCCATATCCTCCTTTATTTTAATGATGTACTGTCTACTATCATTTTCTGACTCCTGGCTCCTGTGCAGCCTCTGCTCAGAAGAGTCCAGATCAGATTGGGCCTTCTCTAACGCCACCTGTTGCCTATTTACCAGATCTTGGCTATCAGCACATTTGTCCTGTATGGATCCCATATATAAATATAAATATGCCGCTACCCTGGCAATCTTGTTGTGCTCATCTTTGGCCTTAGGGGCCATATATAGTTCACTCAGGGCCACATGTAATGGACCCTGATCTCTCCATATATCTGACCCTGTTTCAGTGACCTGTTGCACGATTGCCTGCAACCAGACCGTCTGGTCCTGGTGAGTCCACTCACCTCTCACAAATAGCTTATGTAAGAAGAGCTCTCTGGCTATTTTGATGTCTACCAGTGTCGTCATTCTGGAATTTGAGTTCCTTCCTAACTTACAGAAGTTTGTATTTTATTTTGCAAAACAGACCGTTTCCTTAGAGCGTTCCTTTGAGGAATGCTTTACAGCATACCACAGCGTGGTGATCCGACCCGATGTATGTATCCCGTCAGTTAGCACACTGTATTAAGCTGCACAAGTGGTAAATCTAACCCAGAATATCCCGGATGATCCCCCACTCTGTAAGTGACTCCAATCAAGCAATCCCACTAAGTCAGTGCCTTGTCTGGGATGCCCAAGGGAAGCCCTTATTTATATATTTTTATGGCAAGTTATAATCTAGATGATGAACCCTTGTGTATAACACCCCTCTTAGAATCCCCCTGACCCCACTGAGCCAAGAAGTAGATTTGTTTTGCAAATTTAAAAGGTTTTTTTGAGAAATTAAACAATATATATATATATATATATATATATCACACTTCTATAAATAAATTGATAATGGATAGCACACTAGTGAATATGAGCAGTAATCAGCAATAGGTGATCCTACAGTAGCACAGTTCTTGGTTACTTATGAATAGGAAAAGAAAAATAAGGTGGTAGAGAATGCCTTTATGGCTTCAAGGACAATGCAATGATGAATGAAATGCAATGCAGTACAGAAAATAACTGGATATGGCTTCAACAAAAGACAATGTCATCACTTTTCCTTGACAATTCAATCCTCCCCTTTATGCAATATAAGGAGATGGAAAGAAGAGCACACAGTTCTCAGGAATGCAATCAAATACCATACGAAATTCAGCCCCCCCACCCCAGCAAGCTTAGAGGAAAACAGGTAGAAGTTTGAAATACAGGCCCAAAATGCTTTGAATGTGATGACAATGAAGTGAGAAATGTGCTAAAATGCTTTTAATTCCCTCTAGAGGTTCAGGGTGGGTGATATCTAGTTTATATTAGTTCAGGCTCACTTTAGTAATGCTCTATGAGTAACTAGTAGGTTAAAACGAATTTCAGCAAAGGAAAGCAAGGAGCTGCTGATTTTTACACGTGGCTGAAATTGTGCAAAATGTCAAATCGCGGCAAATTTAATCGCGTGCGTCGAGTGTAATTATGGAGGCCCTATAAGGAGTAGCAAGTCGGTTCTAGGTTCGTTGGAAAGCCTAGAATCTTAGCTTTAAGATAATTTCGCTCCTAGCACAAACGGTTCCGGAGATACGGGTGTTTTTGTGAAGGTAGTTTTTCGGATTTGAAATTTAAAAGTTCAAAATGACAGGTGACAGTTTTCAGCTTTAAAAAGGACAGAATGACACACACGATTCCTATGAGGTAGTTCTAAATAGGTTAAAATAGTTTTAATTAGATTATTTTAAACTAAGAGATTGGTTTTGGCACAGTGATAGCTGGGTACTCACACTAGATTTTGGACAGGAATGGGCCTCGTCACGGATCTGGTCAACAGGTTGAACGGGACCTCTGGCGGTTCTGCTCACAGCGTCTGGTCTCTGGTTCTCTCTGGTTCCGGATACAGCACTGCTTTCTGGATACTGCTACAGGTTCTTGCAAAACTTCTTGGCAAAGAATTCAAACAGCTTGCCCGGCTGTTGAATAGTTTGGTTGGTTTTGAGGCCTGCTGAAGAGGATTCAGCTTGTGGATTCAGGCCTCTCTGCTACAAATTCTGGAGTTAATTTCTGGTCTCTGGAGATTGATGGATTTGAAGTCTGGATCTCTGGATGTGAAGTCTGAAGACCCGCAAGAAAGTGGAAAGTGAATGTCTCTACCTGGGTTTCAATGTTCCTTTTATGTGTTTTGAAAATGGGTGTGTGCCTGGGCCTAGCTAAGCCTGCCCCTCTCACTTATCATTGGCCAAGCTTTCCTCTCTCCCTTGATTGGGGGGAAGAAATGGAGTGTCAGAGTGATGCTGTAGGTTTTATGGTCAGAGGAACCTCCCCTTGTCAAATTGCACACAAATCTATTTCTGACCCAAATACATATTTCCTAGATACACAATTTGTTGAAATTACATGTACATATTACAGATTCCTTATGGTCCATGCTTGTCCAACTCTGCTCTTCCTGGGGGCTTGCATTAAAAAATGACAACTTAATTTTGTTTTTAATTGGTTTACCAATGTTAAATCTGTATCAAAAATTACACCAATGTACACCCTCCTTCTACACACATCCCAGCTATTTACTAGGTTTCTAGCATAAACCCGGTGTCTGTAATTTCAATAAATAGTGGGGTTTGGTCCTAGAACACCGTAGAAATTGGAGTTTGGATTCAAATCGTGAGGGCATTTTTCATACTAAGATTCTCAAAGTTGTACATTCCTGTCATTTGGTTACAATAAGTTATCAATGTTTCTATAAAATATATATTTGCTGCAATAGGAATCCACACTCAAGTCTGGCCCGCCCCTTGAAGCTGGGTGGGTCAGAGATCACATGTCTCTGCTCCCAGGCAGAGCTCTGTTTACAGTCAACATTCAAAATTAACATACCCCATTCAACTGAAAGGGGCTATGTCTCTCTCCTCCAGGCTGAAGGGGAAACCCCCTCCCTTTCACTCAGAAGGGCCATGTGATATCCTGCCTCTTGTTGTGAGTCTCTGGGGTGTTAAGAGTTCTCAGCCTCTTGGCCTCTGGGAACAGCAGGTGGCTAAGATGTTTAATTAACCAACAGGCTTTGAAGTCCCAGTTAGGCTGGATCCTCTTGCACTCCTGAGATACAGTCCTACTGTCAGAGTTTAGACCGCTAGTGCCGGTTTGTGGAAAAAGCTGGTACTGCCCCCATTTTTGGGATCTGTCTTGAATTACTGTATTTCAATAGAGTGGTCTTTTGCTTGATAGTATAGGACCCTTGCTTAACATTGTTTTGATGGCATCCTTACAGTAGAGTGGTGATGTGGAACCCCCCACAAGAAGGTTGTATCTTTAGAGTGGTCTTGTGCCCATGATTTTAGCAACTTTTTGACATAAAAAAACTGATTTTGAACAGAACCACCTTTCTTTGCACTGGTGGGTGGCAGATTAGGTGACCATTTTGGTTTGCACAAACTGCGCAGTTCTCCTGGATTCTGGCGTGAATGTGGGCGGTGACAGCTCATCCCCACACCTACCCAGTCTATTGATTTAGTTTGTTCTGGGATAGAATAATGGGCGGCGACAGCCCATCCCCACATCTACCCAGTCTATTGATTCAACATGGGTCAAAACCCTTGACAGCATGAATATTAATGCAATTGTCAGATTGTGTAGAATTTCTTTGTCAGAGCACTTTGCTTGCTGTCGATAGAAAAAGTATGTTTTCCCTCTAACTTAACTTTAACTATAGACACCAATAGTGGCTTTCCTTAGATGATTAGGAAAACATAACTGCCACTTTGGATCATTAACTGCAGAGAAGAAGTAAAACAGCTCTTGGGTTGCTTCTACTTACTTTGTGAACTATTATACCCCAAATGTAACTGCAAGTCATCCAGTTAAACAAATATCTTCATTTGTTAAAGCAAATGGAAGCCTTTATGTTGACAGTGGAAGCAATTGATAATCGCACAGCAGCGATGCATATCACTCTTTAGACAGCGCAAGATGGCCTGAAAATGCAATCTAGCAGAATAACTGACATGGATATCAGAATCCTAATTGCAGAAGGAAGGATTGAAGTCTTGGAACATTTGCAGCACACAATAGCAGAGCTGGGGGCTGCTCATCCAAAGATGGAGGATCGTAGAAGACCCGATTATGCATGCATCTTTCGGATCCCTGAAAAATTGGAAGGGAAAGACCGACTGGAAAGGTGGATCCTGAAATTACTCATGATTTCATTCACACCTGCATTAGACATTTAGAGGGTCCATTAGACCAGGCTGTGAAATCAGTTGAAACGTAATGATATAAGACCCTTCACAAACTAGACATGCCAAAGATAAAAACCGCAAACAAAAACAGCCCCTATATTTTTGATGGAAACAAAATCTTCCTGTCAGCAGATTTGTCTAAATTTACGATGGATAAACGACATCACTTCTTGGACTCCAGACCCGCACTAAGGAAATGATACTTAAAATATGGTCTGCTGGAACTAGCAAAAATGCTTGTTACCAAAGACAGCAAAATGATCGAACATTCTGTTCCTGAAGAAAATAAAGCCTTCTTTGAAACCCTAGACCAACATGCAATGTATGGTACGGCTCCTGCCGAGGACAGAGGTACATCCAAGTAAACAGTGAATGAAGACTGAGACACTCCTAGGATAGATTGATAGACCGTAAGCCCATCTATTGAAGAGATTCACATCTTGACACGATTATCCTTAACTGCCAAAGAAAAGATATATGCGTATATTCTAGCTATTTGAGATCGTACATATCTCTGATTGGAAGCATATTATGAAAAGTATTGTTTTGTATGTGAATTTATTCTGTAAAAATATTAAAATAATGCGCTTCCTTCTATTACGTTAAAAAACAATCCATGCGGTACAGAAAGAGTTCTCTCCGTGTTTAGTAAGTTTTCTTTATTAAGTAAATAACAGATCATTCCTGCGTTGTTTAATAGAAAGAAGTTGCTAAGTTGCCATTTTTATCCTGTTAATTTCTTTAATTACTTGATATTTAAAGATTTTCTTAACTTTCTGTAATGCTTTTTTGGGGAAATATTACCCCAACAGGTGCTCCACTGTTTCCTCGCATCCTCATCCGGGGGATCATTTTTTGGTTTGTTTTTTAATATCCTCTCAAACTTTTTTCCATGTCACAAGCATCTGTGTATTGTTTCTTTTCTTTAGTATGTTCTAAGTCCTTTCACGTTTCCACAACACACCCACATGTTTGCAAAAATCTCCAGAGGGTATTCAAAGATAAACCAAAAAATTATATGAAGTTTGTAAATAATATGGTACTACTGTTTATTCCACTTATGAGGTGTATGCCTTTAATACCAGTCCTATCTTAAATGTTTGTGAATGTGATTTGTGTGGGTATTTTGTACTGATGTATGGTTTTGTACATTGTGAGATTTTGTAGAAATTGTCATTTTTCACGATAATAGAGGTTAATAAATAAGATGTATGTAATTGTTTAATACATGTCTCACTTGTAATGATAATTATTTGTTATTAATACAGCGCTTTCGCCAAAGCACTGTAGAGAGCGCATGTTTGCATACAATATCACCCAACCGAAGTTGGTACTCATTTATTGACCCCGGAAGGATGAAAGGCTATGTGGACCTTGCTGTGTTTCGAAACCTACGACCTGCAGATCACACTCAGATTGCAGCGGCGAGCGCTCAATCCGCAGAGCTATTTTACCGCAACTTTTTGGCACGTAGAACACAAGGTTAGCGCAGGAGTAAATCAGGCTATTGTAGACAGCAGGCTGTCATGACACCAGCGAGAATGAGACCATGGCCAACTTGCCTTTGCCTCAGGGAATGGGACGAGGGGCAATGAGGGACACTTAGGTACCTTTGTCCCCAGTGTTAAAGTGGCACAGGCCCATACGGTGTCTTCTTCTAAGGTTGATTCACTTGCTAAAAACGTATAGATTTCCTATACAGTCACTACACACTTGATGATCTATAGGACCTCGAGTAAGCCGCTTCTCCAAAGGAATTCAAGGGGAAAGGACAATGCATTACTAGAGCCCAAGAAAGTGACTGAGGTGGTATTGTCAAGTAATTGAAGGCACGTTTGTGAGACATAGGAAAAAAGAGCAAAGATAGATTTAGCATTTTCTGAATGTATTTGTGCTGTTAAGGTACGGGGGTTAGTCCCAGATTCCATTGGATCTTTGCTTATGTCTCTGTAATTTTGTTTATGTGTTGTTTAGGATGACATATTGATTTGTAGTTGTTAGAATAGTAAAAAGGTTGAGTACTTGCCACCACCCCCCTTCTTAATCTGGCTACACCCTGGTGATGGTGCAGGGGCAGTTGCTGTACTTTTGCACTCATTGCTCTTTGGGTTAGGCTCCTAGCACGCAACGCCTAAAGCAGCAACAACTCTTGGGATGGATAGTGGTGGACGGCAAATGCGTATGAATGCACGTACACCTTAGTGATGTGTCATTGGTGCCGTCTTTTCTCTGTTTCTGGCAAAGAAAAGCAGATTTGCTTAAATGTGAGCATTCTGCGTGTTCCTTAGTTGCATCAGGTTTCTGTTGGTGTCAATTTCTTGGAAAGTTTCCCAAATGGCCGCGCAATTCTCTAGCTTTTCTATATGGACTGTGTGGCAGTTGAGTGTTGCGCAGTTTACTGGCTGCACTCACTTGTAACGGTGCAAACTTCATTATTGTTCCTTAGTTGTGTACGGAAAATGATCAACAGTGGGTCCTGTTTTACAACTGTACTGACTATTTTTTAATGTTTCTATTGCTTATAACACACAGCTAGCTCGAGATCAGCTGCGCCCTTTACAATGGGAGGGTGCCGTCAATGGGTTTAGTGTGTTGGACAGTAGAGCAGTACTGTTGGTAGATGGACGGCAGGATTTGTACTCATCTGGCAGGTATTGTTGAACGAGACAGGTTTTTTGGTGTTGAGAACCTGAGCGATAGTGAGGGTGTTGTGAGCCTCTGCCGGGATTGAGTTGCAGATGCTTGAGGCATTGCAGAAGACCTGCTTACAAAACCTCTCTTCATGGGCTAGCTTAGTCTCCAACCTTTTGATGGTTTTGCAACAGGCCATTTGTCCTGTATGGATCCCATATATAAATATAAATATGCCGCTAACCTGGCAATCTTGTTGTGCTCATCTTTGGCCTTAGGGGCCATATATAGTTCACTCAGGGCCACATGTAATGGACCCTGATCTCTCCATGTATCTGACCCTGTTTCAGTGACCTGTTGCACGATTGCCTGAAACCAGACCGTCTGGTCCTGGTGAGTCCACTCACCTCTCACAAATAGCTTATGTAAGAAGAGCTCTCTGGCTATTTTGATGTCTACCAGTGTCGTCATTCTGGAATTTGAGTTCCTTCCTAACTTACAGAAGTTTGTATTTTATTTTGCAAAACAGAACGTTTCCTTAGAGCGTTCCTTTCAGGAATGCTTTACAGCATACCACAGCGTGGTGATCCGACCGGATGTATGTATCCCGTCAGTTAGCACACTGTATTAAGCTGCACAAGTGGTAAATCTAACCCAGAATATCCCGGATGATCCCCCACTCTGTAATTGACTCCAATCAAGCAATCCCACTAAGTCAGTGCCTTGTCTGGGATGCCCAAGGGAAGCCCATATTTATATATTTTTATGGCAAGTTATAATCTAGATGATGAACCCTTGTATAACACCCCTCTTAGAATCCCCCTGACCCCACTGAGCCAAGAAGTAGATTTGTTTTGCAAATTTAAAAGGTTTATTTGAGAAATTAAATAATATATATATAAATATATATATGTATATATATATATGTATATATATATATGTATATATATATATATATATATATATATATATATATATATCACACTTCTATAAATAAATTGATAATGGATAGCACACTAGTGAATATGAGCAGTAATCAGCAATAGGTGATCCTACAGTAGCACCGTTCTTGGTTACTTATGAACAGGAAAAGAAAAATAAGGTGGTAGAGAATGCCTTTATGGCTTCAAGGACAATGCAATGATGAATGAAATGCAGTACAGAAAATAACTGGATATGGCTTCAACAAAAGACAATGTCATCACTTTTCCTTGACAATTCACTCCCCCCCTTTATGCAATATAAGTATATGGAAAGAAGAGCACACAGTTCTCAGGAATGCAATCAAATACCATACGAAATTCAGCCCCCCCACCCCAGCAAGCTTAGAGGAAAACAGGTAGAAGTTTGAAATACAGGCCCAAAATGCTTTGAATGTGATGACAATGAAGTGAGAAATGTGCTAAAATGCTTTTAATTCCCTCTAGAGGTTCAGGGTGGGTGATATCTAGTTTATATTAGATCAGGCTCACTTTAGTAATGCTCTATGAGTAACTAGTAGGTTAAAACGAATTTTAGCAAAGGAAAGCAAGGAGCTGCTGATTTTTACACGTGGCTGAAATTGTGCAAAATGTCAAATCGCTGCAAATTTAATCGCGTGCGTCGAGTGTAATTATGGAGGCCCTATAAGGAGTAGCAAGTCGGTTCTAGGTTCGTTGGAAAGCCTAGAATCTTAGCTTTAAGATAAAGGTTTAATTTCGCTCCTAGCACAAACGGTTCCGGAGATACGGATGTTTTTGTGAAGGTAGTTTTTCGGATTTGAAATTTAAAAGTTCAAAATGACAGGTGACAGTTTTCAGCTTTAAAAAGGACAGAATGACACACACGATTCCTATGAGGTAGTTCTAAATAGGTTAAAATAGTTTTAATTAGATTATTTTAAACTAAGAGATTGGTTTTGGCACAGTGATAGCTGGGTACTCACACTAGATTTTGGACAGGAATGGGCCTCGTCACGGATCTGGTCAACAGGTTGAACGGAACCTCTGGCGGTTCTGCTCACAGCGTCTGGTCTCTGGTTCTCTCTGGTTCCGGATACAGCACTGCTTTCTGGATACTGCTACAGGTTCTTGCAAAACTTATTGGCAAAGAATTCAAACAGCTCGCCCGGCTGTTGAATAGTTTGGTTGGTTTTGAGGCCTGCTGAAGAGGATTCAGCTTGTGGATTCAGGCCTCTCTGCTACAAATTCTGGAGTTAATTTCTGGTCTCTGGAGATTGATGGATTTGAAGTCTGGATCTCTGGATGTGAAGTCTGAAGTCCCGCAAGAAAGTGGAAAGTGAATGTCTCTACCTGGGTTTCAATGTTCCTTTTATGTGTTTTGAAAATGGGTGTGTGCCTGGGCCTAGCTAAGCCTGCCCCTCTCACTTATCATTGGCCAAGCTTTCCTCTCTCCCTTGATTGGGGGGAAGAAATGGAGTGTCAGAGTGATGCTGTAGGTTTTATGGTCAGAGGAACCTCCCCTTGTCAAATTGCACACAAATCTATTTCTGACCCAAATACATATTTCCTAGATAGACAATTTGTTGAAATTACATGTACATATTACAGATTCCTTATGGTCCATGCTTGTCCAACTCTGCTCTTCCTGGGGGCTTGCATTAAAAAATGACAACTTAATTTTGTTTTTAATTGGTTTACCAATGTTAAATCTGTATAAAAAATTACACCAATTTACACCCTCCTTCTACACACATCCCAGCTATTTACTAGGTTTCTAGCATAAACCCGGTGTCTGTAATTTCAATAAATAGTGGGGTTTGGTCCTAGAACACTGTAGAAATTGGAGTTTGGATTCAAATCGTGAGGGCATTTTTCATACTAAGATTCTCAAAGTTGTACATTCCTGTCATTTGGTTACAATAAGTTATCAATGTTTCTATAAAATATATATTTGCTGCAATAGGAATCCACACTCAAGTCTGGCCCGCCCCTTGAAGCTGGGTGGGTCAGAGATCACATGTCTCTGCTCCCAGGCAGAGCTCTGTTTACAGTCAACATTCAAAATTAACATACCCCATTCAACTGAAAGGGGCTATGTCTCTCTCCTCCAGGCTGAAGGGGAAACCCCCTCCCTTTCACTCAGAAGGGCCATGTGATATCCTGCCTCCTGTTGTGAGTCTCTGGGGTGTTAAGAGTTCTCAGCCTCTTGTCCTCTGAGAACAGCAGGTGGCTAAGATGTTTAATTAACCAACAGGCTTTGAAGTCCCAGTTAGGCTGGATCCTCTTGCACTCCTGAGATACAGTCCTACTGTCAGAGTTTAGACCGCTAGCGCCGGTTTGTGGAAAAAGCTGGTACTGCCCCCATTTTTGGGATCTGTCTTGAATTACTGTATTTCAATAGAGTGGTCTTTTGCTTGATAGTATAGGACCTTTGCTTAACATTGTTTTGATGGCATCCTTACAGTAGAGTGGTGATGTGGAACCCCCCACAAGAAGGTTGTATCTTTAGAGTGGTCTTGTGCCCATGATTTTAGCAACTTTTTGACATAAAAAAACTGATTTTGAACAGAACCACCTTTCTTTGCACTGGTGGGTGGCAGATTAGGTGACCATTTTGGTGTGCACAAACTGCGCAGTTCTCCTGGATTCTGGCGTGAATGTGGGCGGTGACAGCTCATCCCCACACCTACCCAGTCTATTGATTTAGTTTGTTCTGGGATAGAATAATGGGCGGCGACAGCTCATCCCCACATCTACCCAGTCTATTGATTCAACATGGGTCAAAACCCTTGACAGCATGAATATTAATGCAATTGTCAGATTGTGTAGAATTTCTTTGTCAGAGCACTTTGCTTGCTGTCGATAGAAAAAGTATGTTTTCCCTCTAACTTAACTTTAACTATAGACACCAATAGTGGCTTTCCTTAGATGATTAGGAAAACATAACTGCCACTTTGGATCATTAACTGCAGAGAAGAAGTAAAACAGCTCTTGGGTTGCTTCTATTTACTTTGTGAACTATTATACCCCAAATGTAACTGTAAGTCATCCAGTTAAACAAATATCTTCATTTGTTAAAGCAAATGGAAGCCTTTATGTTGACAGTGGAAGCAATTGATAATCGCACAGCAGCGATGCATATCACTCTTTAGACAGCGCAAGATGGCCTGAAAATGCAATCTAGCAGAATAACTGACATGGATATCAGAATCCTAATGGCAGAAGGAAGGATTGAAGTCTTGGAACATTTGCAGCACACAATAGCAGAGCTGGGGGCTGCTCATCCAAAGATGGAGGATCGTAGAAGACCCGATTATGCATGCATCTTTCGGATCCCTGAAAAATTGGAAGGGAAAGACCGACTGGAAAAGTGGATCCTGAAATTACTCATGATTTCATTCACACCTGCATTAGACATTTAGAGGGTCCATTAGACCAGGCTGTGAAATCAGTTGAAACGTAATGATATAAGACCCTTCACAAACCAGACATGCCAAAGATAAAAACCGCAAACAAAAACAGCCCCTATATTTTTGATGGAAACAAAATCTTCCTGTCAGCAGATTTGTCTAAATTTACGATGGATAAACGACATCACTTCTTGGACTCCAGTCCCGCACTAAGGAAATGATACTTAAAATATGGTCTGCTGGAACTAGCAAAAATGCTTGTTACCAAAGACAGCAAAATGATCGAACATTCTGTTCCTGAAGAAAATAAAGCCTTCTTTGAAACCCTAGACCAACATGCAATGTATGGTACGGCTCCTGCCGAGGACAGAGGTACATCCAAGTAAACAGTGAATGAAGACTGAGACACTCCTAGGATAGATTGATAGACCGTAAGCCCATCTATTGAAGAGATTCACATCTTGACACGATTATCCTTAACTGCCAAAGAAAAGATATATGCGTATATTCTAGCTATTTGAGATCGTACATATCTCTGATCGGAAGCATATTATGAAAAGTATTGTTTTGTATGTGAATTTATTCTGTAAAAATATTAAAATAATGCGCTTCCTTCTATTACGTTAAAAAACAATCCATGCGGTACAGAATGAGTTCTCTCCGTGTTTAGTGAGCTTTCTTTATTAAGTAAATAACAGATCATTCCTGCGTTGTTTAATAGAAAGAAGTTGCCAAGTTGCCATTTTTATCCTGTTAATTTCTTTAATTACTTGATATTTAAAGATTTTCTTAACTTTCTGTAATGCTTTTTTGGGGAAATATTACCCCAACAGGTGCTCCACTGTTTCCTCGCATCCTCATCCGGGGGATCATTTTTTGGTTTGTTTTTTAATATCCTCTCAAACTTTTTTCCATGTCACAAGCATCTGTGTATTGTTTCTTTTCTTTAGTATGTTCTAAGTCCTTTCACGTTTCCACAACACACCCACATGTTTTCAAAAATCTCCAGAGGGTATTCAAAGAGAAACCAAAAAATTATATGAAGTTTGTAAATAATATGGTACTACTGTTTATTCCACTTATGAGGTGTATGCCTTTAATACCAGTCCTATCTTAAATGTTTGTGAATGTGATTTGTGTGGGTATTTTGTACTGATGTATGGTTTTGTACATTGTGAGATTTTGTAGAAATTGTCATTTTTCACGATAATAGAGGTTAATAAATAAGATGTATGTAATTGTTTAATACATGTCTCACTTGTAATGATAATTATTTGTTATTTATACAGCGCTTTCGCCAAAGCACTGTAGAGAGCGCATGTTTGCATACAATATCACCCAACCGAAGTTGGTACTCATTTATTGACCCCGGAAGGATGAAAGGCTGTGTGGACCTTGCTGTGTTTCGAAACCTACGACCTGCAGATCACACTCAGATTGCAGCGGCGAGCGCTCAATCCGCAGAGCTATTTTACCGCAACTTTTTGGCACGTAGAACACAAGGTTAGCGCAGGAGTAAATCAGGCTATTGTAGACAGCAGGCTGTCATGACACCAGCGAGAATGAGACCAAGGCCAACTTGCCTTTGCCTCAGGGAATGGGACGAGGGGCAATGAGGGACACTTAGGTACCTTTGTCCCCAGTGTTAAAGTGGCACAGGCCCATACGGTGTCTTCTTCTAAGGTTGATTCACTTGCTAAAAACGTATGGATTTCCTATACAGTCACTACACACTTGATGCTCTATAGGACCTCGAGTAAGCCACTTCTCCAAAGGAATTCAAGGGGAAAGGACAATGCATTACTAGAGCCCAAGAAAGTGACTGAGGTGGTATTGTCAAGTAATTGAAGGCACGTTTGTGAGACATAGGAAAAAAGAGCAAAGATAGATTTAGCATTTTCTGAATGTATTTGTGCTGTTAAGGTACGGGGGTTAGTCCCAGATTCCATTGGATCTTTGCTTATGTCTCTGTAATTTTGTTTATGTGTTGTTTAGGATGACATATTGATGTGTAGTTGTTAGAATAATAAAAAGGTTGAGTACTTGCCACCACCACCCTTCTTAATCTGGCTACACCCTGGTGATGGTGCAGGGGCAGTTGCTGTACTTTTGCACTCATTGTTCTTTGGGTTAGGCTCCTAGCAAGCAACGCCTAAAGCAGCAACAACTCTTGGGATGGATAGTGGTGGACGGCAAATGCGTATGAACGCACGTACACCTTAGTGATGTGTCATTGGTGCCGTCTTTTCTCTGATCCTGGCAAAGAAAAGCAGATTTGCTTAAATGTGAGCATTCTGCGTGTTCCTTAGTTGCATCAGGTTTCTGTTGGTGTCAATTTCTTGGAAAGTTTCCCAAATGGCCGCGCAATTCTCTAGCTTTTCTATATGGACTGTGTGGCAGTTGAGTGTTGCGCAGTTTACTGGCTGCACTCACTTGTAACGGTGCAAACTTCATTATTGTCCCTTAGTTGTGTACGGAAAATGATCAACAGTGGGTCCTGTTTTACAACTGTACTGACTATTTTTTAATGTTTCTATTGCTTATAACACACAGCTAGCTCGAGATCAGCTGCGCCCTTTACAATGGGAGGGTGCCGTCAATGGGTTTAGTGTGTTGGACAGTAGAGCAGTACTGTTGGTAGATGGACGGCAGGATTTGTACTCATCTGGCAGGTATTGTTGAACGAGACAGGTTTTTTGGTGTTGAGAACCTGAGCGATAGTGAGGGTGTTGTGAGCCTCTCCCGGGATTGAGTTGCAGATGCTTGAGGCATTGCAGAAGACCTGCTTACAAAACTTCTTTTCATGGGCTAGCTTAGTCTCCAACCTTTTGATGGTTTTGCAACGTGAGGCATAAAAGCCTCCAGCGATTTGGACATTAGCCACAAAGTATGCTACTGTTCTGTTCGAGACTGCTTTGTAGGCGATACATGAACTTTGAATATGAGCCTGGCAGGGAGCGGTAGGCAGTGAAGCTTGCATAGTTCAGGAAGGATACAGACGAATTTGCAGGCCTCGACAATGAGGCTGGATGTGGCGTTGTGGGCGGCTCTGAGGGGCACGACGCGTGCAGCTGGAAGCCCAGTAAGGCGCTTGTTTCCCCCATCAACGTCTGAGACAAAGGCTTGGATAACATTGTAAGAACTTCTATGAAATGGGCCTATATGCATGCGTGGATCAGATGTAATGTTTGAAACAGAGGCTTGTCATTGGGCCCAGGAACAGTCTACATAGATTTATGCAAATACAAGTTTAATGACTGGAAACAGAACAATTCTGGGCAAGTGGAAAGGGAGAGCTGGAGATCATAGTAATCAAGGGGATACGTGCATTCAAGATGCCCATGAGTGAACCAAGGGTCACCGCTGGATACTTGGTGGTTGGGCATTGCTATAGTTAAATATGGATCCTACCAACATCTAGACCACTCATCTGAAACTGTGGTAAGAAACTGATATATTACTTCCTTTACAGAGTATCTGTGGTGGCCATACGCCCTTCCGAGAACTTTTCATCCACATGCTTGCAGGACACTATGCAGAAGGTAATCAAGTGGCTTGATTGCTTGGAGGATCTTGCAGCAACATCCTACAAAGGGCATCTTTTTGTATTTTTGCGACTTGGGTTTGATACATTAAACCTTGCACAACATAGACAATGAAAGGCAGAAAAGCAATACTAGCAAACTAAGCGAAAGGGAAAAAAATAAAGAAATAAGAAAGCATTAAACATTGACACATACATTATCAGCATAAACTCCATAAAAAACCTATTGCTTTCCAACAATTGCCAATCAATATACAACATCATTTAAAGGAGTAATCTTTAAAGATACCTGATTTCCACTTAAAATATATAACCACAGTTCTGAGAAAGATAAAGCAATTGTGTCATGTACACAAAGCTGGAGGAAATACTTTCTTAAAGACTGAAGCTGCATATATTCCACCATCAATAGTTATTGCAGTGTTTACACCTTCCCCTTTTCTCTGCAAAATCTACGACGACTTCCTTACTTCACTTCCAAAGTTGTCTCTCTTCGCTTTTCATTCTGGCCTGCTACTGCTTTCCCTTGCTCTTCTCCTCCTGCCCTCCACTCACTTTCTTCTGTCTCCCGTGATCTAGACACTGCTTCCCTCCTTACCGGAGCCCATCCTACTACTTCCCCTTTGGGCCCACTTCCTTCTTCCCACATTCAAATGTACCCTCATCTCATCCCATATCCCACTTGTCTCTTTAATAACTCTCTTAGTAACTCCTGTTTTCCTTCTTCAATCAAACATGCTATAATTCTATCTATTTATTTTATTTTTATTTTATTTATTGGATATTTATAATGCACCTGTACAGCAAATGATGTTTCAAGGCACCACAAGACAAAAAAGGGGTGGGGGGCACAGGGATGAAGAATAACAAAAACAGCCCGACTAGGCTTGTGTCATTCGGATTGTGCAAGTGTACTAACAAGGAGTGCAGGGGAGAGGGTGGAGGCGGGGGGGGGGTGCTGCCAGTCAGAGCGGGATGCGAAATGCTAAGGTGGGAAGGGAAGTGCAAGTCAGAGTGAAGAGCATGCAAGTGTGGGGGGGGAACAAGGGGGGTCCTGGGCTGGGCAAGTGCTAGGGGAGGCCAGGATGACAAGTGCCAGGGGAATGCAGGGAAAGAAGGTCCACAAGCTAAGTGCGAGGAGGGGTCGGAATGGGCACAGTAGGGGTGCAGTCCCCGCCAGGCTAGAACAGGGGGAGGGAGCCCGGAAGGTCAAGTGCAAGGGGGGGTAGACTGGAAGAGGTGGGCCAGATACCCTGTAAGAACCAGGCAGCCAGTCAAAATGCGGCAGAGGGGTACATTAGCAGGGGAGGGGAGAGGGAAGGAAGAAGAGAAATGGAGGGTCTTGAGAAACCTCTGGAACTTAAGGAGATCTGGCTCAAGCCTGAGAGGGGCAGGGAGGACCTTTCCATAAGGAGGCTCCAGTGGAAGATCCCCCCACTCTCCGCTTGGAAAAGCTCTGACCTGCAGAGAGTTGGAGGTAGAACACCAAAGGGCTTTACCAGGGAGGTATTTAGGGAGAGAAAGCTGGACGCAGCGTGGTCCCAGGCTGCAGAAAGACTTGTGTATGATGCAGAGGGTCTTGAACTTGATCCTCGCAATAACCAGGAGCAAGTGGAGAGATTTTTGGGCTGGAGAGATGCAGTTCCTGGGCTTGAGGCCAAGGATAGGTCTCGCAGTCCTGTTCTGGATGAGTTGACGGGGGCGAAGGAGGGATTTAGGCAGCTTGAGGAAGAGGCTTTTGCAGTAGCCCAGCCCAGAGAGGATCAGAGCTCTGGAGACATTGAGTTTCTGGCGGAAGGTGAGGAAAGGGAGAAGGCCTCTGGGGAGGTGCAGCTGAAAGTTGGCCTTCTTGGCAAGGTTTGTGGTGTCTGGAGAGTCGGAGAGAGAGGAGTCAAAGATAACACCAAGGTTTTTTGCCTCACAAGAGGGTGAGGGGAGGGCACCCATGGAGGGGGGCAGAGAGTTGGAGGGAAGGAGGGAACTGGGGTCACAATGAGAAGGATCTCAGTTATACAGGCAAGGCAGAGATCGTTAGCAGTGTACCATGCCTGAATAGCAGTCAAACAGTCAGGAATGAGAGAGGAGGAAGAGGAGGCAGTAGAGGGACGCTTGAAGGAGAGCTGCCTGTCATTGGCATACCGCTGGAAATGAGGATAGAAGGCAGAGATGGGGCGATAGTTAGCCCAACAGGAGGGGTCAGCAGAAGGCTTTTTGAGAAGAGGGTACACAAGAGAGTGCTTGAGGAGTAGCGGGAAGGAGCCAGTTGCAAAGGAGTGATTGCAGAAATCAGCATGGGAGGCAATGTGTTCTTGATAGTTCTGGAGGAGCAAGGGAGCACCTGTTTGAAGGAAACTTTCATAGAGCGAACTTGTCTAGAGACCTCACCCAGTGCTATGGGCGAGAAGGAGGAGAGAAGGAGGGTGCCAGGGGAGGCCTGAGAGTGGGTGAGGGAGAAGGGATGGGTGTAGAGGAGAATAAGGACGGGATATCCTGAGTTTTGGTTATGAAGTGAGAGGCCAGTGCAGTACAGAGGGTCAGGGATTGCAGAGAAGTGGAAACTGCAGTGCGATTGGCAAGTTCCTTGCAGATGTTGAACAGTTCTGCCCTGTTGTTAGTGGCCCCAGAGATGCAGGCTTGGATATATGCCTTCTTCTTTGAGCGGATTGGGAGTCTGTATTGCCTTTGGATCAGGCAGCAGGCCAGTTTGCCAAAGGATGTGCTTGAAGTCTGCCACTTCTGCTCAGCAGCTGTGCACTTGCATTTCAGAGAGGCTAGGTCGGAGTCATACAAGGTGTTGCACTTGGAGGCAGGCTTCATGCAGATCCTCATGACAGGGTCAAGGATGTCAAGGGTGTTGGCGATGGAGAGGTGAAGGTCATCAAGGACTGTGTCACTGTGAGAGTCTGCGGCCGGAGCGGGTGGGGGAATGAAAGTGGTGGCAAAGGCAGCAACTGGCACTCGCTTCATTGGTCGAATGTCGGAGAAGGAAACTGGCCGTGCAGGCAGAGGCTTAGACGGACCCAAGAGATCCAGATGAGAGGACAGGAGGGCATGACCAGACCAGGAGAGTGGTGTAGTGAGAGGGTTGGAGGTAGGGATGACTGCTGAGTGTCCGGCTGAGTGCGTCGGACCCGAGGGAAGAATGGTGAGGGAAAGAGTCAAAGAGGTTGCGGAAGAAACCAGAGGCTGCATCAGGAGAGTCAAGGTGAATATTGAAGTCTCAGAGGAAGAGAAGCTTGGAGCTGGAGGCCAAAACAGAAGAGGTGAGGTCAGACCACTTTGAAAGGACGAGGGACACTGGACCAGAGGTTCTAAAGATGGTGGCAATAGTCAGCGAGAGGATTTCAGAGACAAAGACTGCAGATGAGGCATTCAAAGGAAGAGTAGGTCTTAGTGGGTATGATAGTAGCAGGGACCCATTCAGGGAAGATCAGGGCCACTCTGCTCCCAGCCCGGTTAGGCCTGGGCTTAGAGAGGATCTTGTAGCCCTCTGGGAGGAGTGTGTCGAAAACAGTGACAGAGCTGGCAATGTACCACGTCTTGGTGAGAGCAAGGACATCAAGGTGTAAGTCTTCAAGGAAGTGACAGATGTCAGAGCAGTGATTAACGGCAGAGTGAGAGTTGAGGGTAGCTAAGTGAAGCTGGTTGCCACCTTTGAAGGTCTTCTGAGGAGGGGTTAAGGAATGCAGTACACCATCAGTGGTGGCGAAGGGGCCGAAGGGGCGGCAGAAGGAGGAGTCACATGAGAAGAGAGGGAGTTGATTGAGAGATGGAAGATGCCCATAAAGAAGGAGGAGGTTGGGCTGAGAGCCCTGGACCATGACAGTGCCATTCTGGTAGATGTTAATGATGCCTCTAGAGGATGGGAAGTGTGCCAAGAGGGTATTACCCAAATTGACCTTTTACAATTGACATTTTGTCCTAATTGACCTAATTATTTTGGTCCTAATTGACCTTCTGCACAATTGACCTTTATATTATTTTACATTTGATATATGTATTGGGTTGGTTTTGGATTATAAATAATATAAGGGTATTGGCTGGGGTTGCGGGGGGTTTTGGATTGGGTGGAGGGTTGTGGTGGGTTTCCTATTTTAAATGGTCAATTCTCCCGAGGTTAATTCTACCGAGGACATTTATGAAAAGGTCAATTAGTATACATCCTGCCAAGAGTACTACTCATTGGGTTCCACCATTAATGGGCGAAGAAGAGAAAGGGGAGAGGACAGAGAGCATGTGGGGAATCCAAAGGTCCGGGGAGGGAAGGACAAAGAGGATGTCAGTGACAATCTGTCACGAAGAAGCGTTGACGTAGGTGTCAGCGATGGGCAGGCCTGTATTGGAGATCAGGAGAGCTTCCTTGATCATTTACTTTCCTGACTTAGAAAGAGAGATGGGATAGGTGACAGGGTAGCAGTTAAAGTAGATGGGTGAGATGGAAAGAACAGCAGAGAGAGGGACAGAGAAACTGTAGAAAGCATGAAGAACTCACCAGGCAGCCTAGCAGCAAGACAGGCGCAGACGAATCAGGTGCACGAGAAGGAAGTCCAGACCAGTGAAGAGAATCCTGTGGCAGGCAGAGGGCGAGCTCAGAGACTTTATCCTATGCAAAAAAACTCCCTCTCCCCCTGCCAATTTCCACTATATCTCTCTTTTTCATTTTCTCTCTAAGCACCTTGAACAAACCGTTTATTCCTAGGTCTCGTTCTATCTTAATTTCCATTCTCTTCTTCCTCCCCTCCAGTCCGGTTTCCGCTACTCTCATTCTACTAAGGTTGCTCTTTTGTATGTCACGAATGCTCTCCTCTCTGCTTGTCTCTCTAAGCTTTCTTCTGTCCTTATCCTTCTCGGTCTTTAAGCACTGTCGGTCACTGTATTTTCCTTTGCAATCGGACCTCCCTTGGCTTTTCTGGTTCTGTCCTCAAATGGTTTCATTCCTATCTCTCCAACCAATCCATACCTTGGTCTGGTAATACTTCTTCCCACGTCCTCTCCTCTATGGCATTTGCCAATGCTCTGTACTAAGTCCTACTCTTCTCCCGCTAAACAATCCCCTCTCTACACTCATAGCCCCTTAGAATCTTTCCTACCATCTCTAAACTGATGACTCTCAAATCTTTTTCTCTGTTTCCTACTTTTCGCACACACTTCAATTTACTCTCTCCTGCCATCCAACTATGGATGCCCTCCAACTCACTCCATCTTAACCCCTCAAAAACTGAGGTCCACTATTCGGCTATTACCATTCCCACACCCCTCCCTCCTCCTTCCCTTTCCTTCCCCTTTCCTCTCTTCTGTTTTCTGATTCAGACTGCAACTTTGCATCACTTGCGACCCTTCACTCTCTGTTTCTCTTCATATCTCCAACAAAGACCGTTCCTGTTGATTTGTTCTATTGAACATCTGCCTCGCCCACCCCTATCTCTCTTTCCACGCTACCAAACTATTCACTTCTCTTGTCTTCTCCCACATTTACTATTTTATCGGCCCACTTCCAGGTCTTCCTGCCTCTCATCTTACTCATCTATAACTAATCTATCCGTCTTCTCTTTTCCCTCCCTCCTCCATTTCTCCCACTCTGCTATCTATATCTCTTCTCCATTTTGATTCCTGATTCCTTTTTCATTTTCTCTCGGTTGTCCATAAATTTACCCATGGTCTCTCTCCTCTCTATCTTTCCTCTAGAGTATCCCTTTTATACCCCCACCAGCTCACTGCACTCTCAGAACCAGCTACTCCTCTCTGTCCCTAAACATCCATGTGCCTCCTCACGTTTCCATTCTTTCACTTTGCTCGCCCCTAGGAACTGGAACTTTCTTCCTTTCTCTATTTTTATACATTTTCCAAGTGAATCTGAAAACTCACCTTCTTTCCGCTCTCTCGAACAACTGATCGTGGCATCTATCTCCCATGCTGTGCCGCCTAGATCCAACTGCACTGTACCAGGCTTAAATGTACCATTTTTGGTAACTTGTTCTGCATTTTATCAAAAGCGCTCTAGAAATCAAAATAAATACAAATACAAATACTCCCTCTTGGAACTTTTAGTCTAGCTCCCACTACTTCATTAGTTGGAAATAGATTACATCGTAATCTCATAAACAAGTTTTCCAAGTAATTTATCCAGATATCTCTGGAGAACAGGTTGTCTCTTTTCACATCAATTATTTGATTAAAAAGTTTATATCGTGCTGTTGAAGCTCTAGTGAGGCACCAGCCAAATTCCCACAATTCCCTTTTCCCAAATCCCAAAAGGTTTGCTTGAAGAAAACTGCAATTCAATTAATTCAATGTTTGGGTAATTATAAGAGTCTTAAGGTATTTAAACGTCAAATTGTTTGTAGGGTTAAGTGTTTTATGATACAGTGATAACATTCTCCAAATGACTGGGGCTTTAAATGACAATAGTCCCAACTCATACCTACTGACTGCTATAGGCACACAGTCGGGTAAAACTAGCACTCGTCTACATCACAAACCCTCCAAACTAGTTCAGAGATCTAAATTCTAAATTGGTGAGGCAGATGGCCTGGTAAAGGGTTAATGCTGTGGTTAGGCAGGAAGTCAGGTATTGGTATTTTCCTGTACTATCTCCTGCTTGGCTCTTAGAGCGAAGCAAGCCCCCAATGCTCAGCTCTACTGATTAATTCTCTAGCTTCCCCATCTCTTTACATTGGTCTAGAATTAAAGATTGAATGAGAAGAGAGGAGTTTTAACTTGCAATCTAATTGTTAACTGGCACACAAGGAATCCTGTGCTCAAATCCCAGCTTTCCTATGTCACCAAATTATATTATCCTGGTGAAATAATTTTTGTACCTTGGGTAGGTAGCATAGGTTCATTGGGCCTGGAGCTCAAAGAAACCACAAACTAGATATGTTGTATACAAGTAAAGTATGGTCAATAATGTCTACTATGTAGTCTTGAGAATGTGTGGGTAGGGGAGTTTGGTATTGCCTTTAGTTGTTCTGGAAGTTATATTCATGGAATTTTGGCCTTAGACAGAAAATTGTACTCCCCCAAGAAAAAAGTTGCCAGTCCTCTCCTGAACGGAACCAGGGAGATATGATGAGGACTGGAAGAGCCAGTGGGAGTGACTGGAAATCTGGCACTTAGCCACTAAGTAGCAATGAGGATGAGATGATAGCCAAGACAGAGACAAAAGGCTTAAACCAACAGAAGGAAGAGAGGAATGTGAGAGGCAGAAAAGTGACACCAAACTCTCGGGTCCAGCAGTGATGCTGGAGGGTGTCGTGTTAGGAGGATCTATGCAAGGATGCAGACCCAGCACATGGAGAGTGGATGATGGATGCAACTTGGGGAAAAGCCAAGCCAGACACCAACGGCTTAGACCAACAGAAGGAAGAGAGAAGTGTGACCAAGCACATGGAGACCCAGCACATGGAGAGTGGATGGTGGATGCAACTTGGGGATAGCAAAGCCAGACACCAAAGGCTTAGACCAACAGAAGGAAGAGAGGAGTGTGGGAGGCAGATAAGTGACACCAAACTCTCGAGTCCAGCAGTGTTGCAAGAGGGTGCCCTGATAGGAAGATCTATGCAAGGATGCAGAACCAGCACATGGAGAGTGGATGGTGGATGCAACTTGGGGAAAAGGTGCATGGATGAATGTCAGAGACCAGAAGCAGGAATTAAGATGACGATCACGGAATGGAAAAAAAGCGTCCATGGCCAAATTTGAGGAGAGGGAATGATTCAGCAGTTCTGTCCAAGGACAAATGATGTATGCTGAAACTTGCTGTTAAAGTTCCTATAGCTGACCGGGAAGTTGAATAGAAAGAGAAATTTTGCATGGTGGGGCATGTTCTTAAAATTCCTAAAGTGCATTGCAAATTTGAATACAAAGAAAAATGCTGCACACTTTAATTTGTCGTTGAAGATCATAGAGCACATTGAGAGGTGGAACACAAAAAGAACACCTTGTTCTACAATCTGTAGGTACAGTTCCTAAAGTGCTTCTAAAGTGCATTAAGAAGCTTGTTAGCATGGACCCTAGAGCCTGATGATAAGAGGAATAAAAGGTGTAATGCTGCATGCTAGAACTTGAAGTCAGAGTTCCAAGATCATGCTGGCTCACAATCCTTGAGAAAGCGAAGCACAAAGAAAACTGTTGATCTGGATCTTAGAACAAAAGTTTCCGGCCCTTACGTCAAAGGCTATTGTAAGGGCCTGGAAGGAGATCTGGTAAATCCGGACAAGGTCTTAAATAGGGAATCTGCCAGTACCTCAGATGTGTTCGATAATAATAACTCTCCGCATAATCTCTGTTACTCTGCTCAAAATGAAGCCCAGATCACACCCATGAGAAACACGGAGAAGCCTGGAACTGTACTGTTGGTGGATGTTCACTCGCAGCAGTGGGACTTGCAGGCTGGTATCTCTGGCCAACGTTTGTCCTGTACACCATGCTTAACTGGGATAGTTGATATAACTATTGTGTATCAGAACATCCTCTATCAAGACGAAACAAGTGGCGCCCACCTGGATGGTATGGGAGGGGTGACTAATACATCAATGGTGTGCAAAGACAATATCATGTGTAACAAAGCTATTAACTTTGCTTTGAAGATTCTACTAAAGATGTGTTACCATTTGGTTAATGAATGAACTAAACATTCAAATCTATTAGAACATTTGAGTTAAACGGCATTCAGTGCTCAACATAGGAATTCACGAGACACAAACTGCCCTACCAATGCCCCTTAGGTGTACAGTGAATGATGCAGAAGACATTGTTACGTTGGAAAAGAAGGTACCCATAAGTACCAATATTATGAATGGAACCATGGCAGAATCACATAAATGATTTGCAGAATCTGACGCTAATGTGGAACCTGAATACGACTCAGTATTTTCACATGAAAAAGGAGAAAATCAAGGAGAATTCAGTAGATGAAGAGAGGTGTTGTGATATGGAAGCTGTATTGTATGGCTCACTCACAGTCCAGCTGGGTAGCTTCTGTTGTAGTTCCAGGACAGCTTTATTGCACATGTATACATAAGTGTAGTTCCAGTTACTTGTAGTTATATACAGAACACATATCACACAGTACACCCACCAGCCATCCTCACATCACCAGCTCAGGCCCCCAACTGACACACATGGAACACTCAATTACAACACTCATTCAACATTCTCCCGAGCTGCCAATCATAACACTCACCAACATTTTACCAGCATGCATCCATGGCAGCAGGACAGGACAAGACTAGACTTATATTACAAGATCTCCCTCCATACACAAAGTGAAACACGCAAAGAGCAACATGCACGCCTCAGTCACTCCGCAGCACACTCTCAGATGCACAGTCACAGTCATGCTCCAATACAAGTAAACACCTTCGATCCGGGACTGACACCCCCAGTTACAGGGCCTGCCACACCCTGGAACAAACCATCCACACAGAAAAACACCCAGAAAACCAAAGAGCACACCAGGAGGTAGGTAAATCACAACAGGGGCGGGAACCATTGATTATCCAACTACCAGACCAAGATACATCACTACTCGCGGATGTAGCACCTAAGTCCTCATGCTAACACACAGGGAGGGTGGTGCTATCCGTATCCTAGAGCAGCAACACAGAAGAGTTACATGTCTGCCAACTTCCACCCTCACACACAAAGACTCAAACCACACAATCACTTCCATTCATCACCCTGTAAGCAAAACCCATCCAGACTGTAAACCACAAAATGAACACTATACACACCTTCGCAACACTGCAACAGAACGACACCGTGCAACAATAATTCCAGATTAAACAACATCTAAATCACATACCTCATCGTGCACACAACAGAAAACAACAGACATGACAAAGTAAACTTTAGGGCTGCTCCTGGCAGCACATTAATGAATCTAAAATTGAAAACTCGAAAACACTCTGTCAATATTATTTAACTATATATGCTAAAACTGAAATACCGGTTGGCCAACATACATACATATCTCAAGATGCGTCGAAATTCAAGTCCTTCTTAACTAAATGTACCCAATCACGTCCTTGGAAAGGGCTGTCGACATTTCCGATAATCCAATTGCAACTGCTCATTCTTTAACATCTGTTGTGAGGCAGTGCACTTTACCGAAATATATCTATGTGATGCGAAACACAGGTGCCTACCCTTTTACCAACAGTGCATTATTCTAAAGCAAAGCTACAATATTACATTCTCTCCCCCCTGCATTTCCTCAAGAAGGTCTAGTTCACAATCAAAACATGAAGGCACTAGATGTGAGATGGCAAGGTAGGCCACAAAATTCAACACAATGTCAACGAGACGACAGGCCACAGCTACACAAGGAAAAGATAAAAAAATCACAAATCACTGTTTAAAATCCAACCTCTTACTCACACAACCCTCATGGCAGTAAAAGGACCACAGGATGGAATAATACAAGCACAACAGTGTAATATTTGCTTTTGAAAATATCTCGACTGACATCAGAAATGTGCTTTCTACATTAATGGTACTGAGACAAACTACTGTTAATATACCACCTCCCACTCCACACAACCCTCATGGCAGAGGTAGGATTCTAAACTTGCGTAACATTTGCTTTTGAAAATACCTTAATTGGGATGAGCATTGACCTAATGCATCAAATAACAGCTGTCATTAACTTTATTCATTAAACTCCCTCCCTATTTCGCTGTTCTTGGTTTTCAATGTTGCACATTCTTTTGCACATCCTAAATGCAATCATATGAAGCATCTTTAATCTGCACATTCTTAACAGCATGTACAAATGAAACATCCTTAAAATCTCTTCTTCTCCACCTAGTATTGTGAACCTGATTCTCTCATGCTGCACTATTAGTCCATGTACCAGAAAAAAAAAACATGAAAACGTCGCACAACATATGTGTGTTGGTGTGATCAGAACCAAGACACCATTAAAGTGAGTCAAAAAAATGCAGCAACATAAATACTTTGACATTTGACAGGCCCGTCTGGAATGTCAGTTTCCACCCTTTCCGTTTGACAAGATTCGTAATTAGCATATTGCAACCTTTCTCTCTTCTGAACGTCGAACATATCGTAATTGGTTAAAATCTCAAAAAACAATCATCGAACAAGAACAAGCTGAGGTACTAATGAAGGAATTGATTACAAAGAATTCCTGTGAAATCTGGGCAATCCTGAACACAGGTAATGTCCGGCATTCTTCCATGATATCAAACGTAATTGATGCCGGAAAATGGGAACAACACTTCTCAAACATCTTCAGTGATCTATCCCTGGAAACATCAACAGTCTCTGACCCTGGTCTGACTTCATGGGATCTAAGCATTAACAAAGAGGACATCGAGTTAGCAATACGAGCCTTAAAAGATCACATGCTGCAGGTCCGGATCTAATTTCTAACATGATGCTCAAGGAAAATGTTGAACAGTGGGCAACGTTCATTGAAATGCTGTTCCAGCGATTGTCTGCATCGACGTCGATCCCAGATTCTTGGCGTGAAGTGATTATTGTGCCAATATGTATAAAGGGCAATCGGGCTGATCCAGCCAACTATCGCCCGATTGCCCTGTTGGACACAATAGGAAAAATCTTTGCTTCATTTCTGTGCCAAAAACTAGCAACATGGTCTGTGTCTAACCACATCTTTGACATCAGACAAACTGGCTTCACCAAAGGTGTGGGCGTGGAAGTAAATCTCCTACTATTAAACATACTAAAGCTGGAAACTCTCAAGTCCAAGACCCATCTCTACTTGGCCTTCATCGACCTGAAGGGCGCCTTTGACAGCATTAATCGAGACAAATTGTGGCAAAAATTGAATAACTGGAAATGTCCCCGCAATTTCATCGACCCTATAAAAGCTCTTCATTCTCAAACTGCCATCCGCATCAGGCTGAACGATCATGGCGCTTTATCAAACCAAATACCCACCTCCAAAGGAGTAAAACAAGGGTGTCCGTTGGCAGCCGACCTGTTTAAAATGTTCATTTGTGATCTACCAGATTTCAGAAAAAATGTAAGATGCTTTCCTCCCAAAGTAAACCAGAATGAAATCGGTTGTATAATCTATGCTGACGACGTGGTGCTCCTGGACCGTACCCAAATTGGTCTCCAGTGGCAGTTAGCAAACTTACAAGAATATTTAAGCATCAATGACCTGACATTGAACATCGACAAGACAAAGGTCGTCATAATTGGGGAACGGCAGTCCAAAAAACGGAAAGCTTTCTCATAGAGAGTCGATGGGAAAGCTCTCGGGATCGTCAACTCTATTCGCTACCTGGGAATCACCTTTAACAAGTCCCTACATGAACACCACTGGAAACTCGACAGAGAAAAGAGAATGACACAATTTACCATCCAAGCGAGGCTGCTGAACAGAAATTACGGCAAATTCACCCTTACTCCAGTTCTAACCTTCTACGCCTTAAAGGTTGTTCCAGCAATCACCTTCGGATCAGAAGCCGCATGGAATATTGACATCCTATTTTGGCAGAAGATAGAAGGGCTCTTTTGGGGGCGAGTTCTGAGGCTACCTTCATACATTTCGATGGTCCAAATAAGATACAAACTGTCCTTGAACTCGCTCCATACCTGTGTTCTGTGGAAATCACTAATGGCTTTGCGCAAGATGTGTCTGACTCCAGTGACACCAGCTTTTCCAATCTTTTGCACACAACCGGGCCAGAGTTAATCGAAGTTACTAGAAGAGTGGAAGGAGATGATGATCTCAACTCTAACTGCTGCCGATCTAAATCTGAATGACTTGATCATGCGCCCCCAAGTAACAAAAAAGAAGTTCGAACTCTGGTGCTAGATTCAGAACACCGACTGTCGTCACCAAATGCCGACTACTCTAGACTCCGGACCTGGTGCCCATAAATTAAATGTGGCAAGCACGTATTTGACAAACTGCCCCTCTCGTCATCACAGGGCCCAATTTCTGAGACTCTGCTTAAACGCGCTCAAAACAAAAGAGATGCTGTGGCGACGACACATTAATGAAGGAAAAGATACTATGTGTCGCTTTTGTAATAGCGATACAGAAACAACCGAACATCTGTTAATAAAGTGCGAGCGGCTCGTAGCACAACAGACACAGCATCTTAGTGAATTTATGCCTGCAACAGAAGGAAATCGAGATTGGTGGACTTACGCCAGTGCCGGTCACGGCTTAAAATTGAGTTATGCTGTAGTTGACTTTTTAGATTCACTATGGGTTGACAAACTGTGATTGTCTAGTGATATATATAATTACTTTTTTATGAATATGGATTTTTATGAATATTGATGAACAACATCTTGTAACAAAAGCATGAGGTCTCAATGTTTACATTGAGTCTATCAGGCTGAAGTTTCAAATAAAAAAAAAATAAAAATAAAAAATATTGCAACCTTTCTCTCTTCTGCTCAAAAAACCGAATCCAACTTGTTCTGCAGCATAGCCATTAGAACAGAGATTTCTCATTAGCTGAATCGCGCTTGACGCGCATAAGTCATTCTTTGATTTTCTTTTTTTTTTTTTAGAAATGCCAAGCCCTTCATGGCACGTTCCCAGTCCCTTTCTTCAGACGTTGGTTTCCATGACAATGTGGCACCGCAACTTTCTGCGCCCGCGTCATCATTTACTGTACTCTCTTGACTTTCTTTGTGGGTTCTCTTGACTTTCCTCGTCACCACATGTTGTGATATAGAAGCTGTATTGAAGGGCTCACTCACAGACCAGCCGGGTAGCCTCTGTTGTAGTTCCAGGACAGCTTTATTGTACATTTATACATAAGCGTAGTTCCAGTTACTTGTAGTTATGTACAGGATACAGATCACGCAGTACACTCACCGGCCATCCTCACATCACCTGCTCAGGCCTCCCTTCCCCAGGCCCATCACAGCCTCTTTGTCACAATTAACAAAGGTTGGGGAAATTACTCTCTTCCCCAGGCCCTTCACAGGCTCTCTGTCAAAGTTCACGAAGGCTGGGGTAATGACTCCCTTCCCAGGCCCTTCTCAGGCTCTGTATCAAAGTTCACGAAGGCTGGGGGAAGGACTCCCTTCCCCAGGCTTCCTTTCACTTTGTTTTACTGGCTTGTAGGTGTGGGTCCCAGACCTGTAGGATTCTGGTGCATTATTTGGCACACCTGGTTCACTTTCCTGCCAGGTACTGTGACGAAGAAGAGGATTTGTGATGCTCTTCTCAATGGAGTGCGGATACCAGACCCGTACTTCTCTCTCTCTTTTGTCACCCAGGTACCTTTAGGGTGTCTGCCGGTCCTCTCCGGTCGGTCTTGGCCTTTCCTTCATGCTTCTCTAAGCTCTCCACTGCTTCTTGTGACTCTCTGCGGGCTGCAGCGACTCTGTAGTGTTCTGCTCCTCTGGGACTGTGCAGCTTCCCTCGGCAGCACATTTCCACCGCTGCTTTTGCCTCGATGAAGTTCTTCCCCGCTCAACGGGTTGTCCTTCCTCGTTGGGCCAATTTGGAACCCCTGTAGAAGTTCTCCTGGGTTGCAGCTAGCAACCGTGTTGCTTCTTCGCTCTGGTCGGCATCTGAAGTTGCAGTTGCTCCAGGGCGGGTCTCTCTCTCTGCTTGGCTTTCCCTCTTCTATTTTGTATTGGTTTTGGCCAATCAGAACTCCTGACACACTAGACTGCTCCATAGTGCTTTGATGAATGCTCCGCACCTTCTCCTCGTCCCAGTATTTCCCTGAGAGCTCTCTCTAAGGTAGACTGACTCTTCTTAGTCCCAGTACGTTTACCATGGATCTCTCTTGGGTTGACTATGTTCTTCATCCTGCCAGTACTGTTACTACTATTTGCATAGCACATGTACATGGGATGGCAAGGTAAAGGAGGGTTGGGGGTCCCTAGCATAAGATCCTCCACTGAGTACCACCCCCATGGGGACTATCGGGTAGCGGCCTCACCTCCCTGGCCTCATGAATTCAATTGAATAGAATTTATATTTTATTTCTATCGTGCTCATACACGGGTGTTTCAGAGCACGACCATGCAAGGGAAGGAGAACAGGGGAGAAACAAAAAAACAATCTTACTAGGCCCAGTTACATTGAGAAAGTGCAAGTGCATGTGAGAGGGGGAGGGGAAAAGTGCAAGGAAGTGGGAAGAAAATGGAGAGTGTGAATCACAGAGAAACAGATAAATAATAATACATTAATAAATAATAAAGGTAACAAACAATGGTAGTGCAGCCAGCAAGTGGCAAGTGTTGGGTTTAAGGCAGCAGACAGGGTGGGTCTGATAAGTGCAGGGAGAAATAAAAGGGGGGTACTGTATGGGTACAGATACAGACCCCAGTGCAAGGGGTGGCCCGGATGCAGTGCAGGAGGGTGGCAGGGTGAGCAGGTACCTGGGCTCGGAGGACAGAGGGTGACCAGGTGCACGGTGCCGAGAGAGAACAGATCAGCAGGGGATAGGGGGGCCAAGGCAGAAGCAAAAAGGAAGGTCTCGAGGTGCTTCCGGAACTGGAGATGGTTCTCCTCAAGTTTTAGAGTGGCAGGGAGGCTGTTCCAGAGAGAGGCCCCAGCCGAAGACAGAGATCTACCCCTAGCTCATTTCTTTGAAAAACAACTGACCCTGAGGGAGTTAGAGATAGAGGAGCGGAGAGCTCGAGAGTGAAGGTATTTGCAGAGGGATAGCTGAAGGTATTTTGGACCCAGGGCCCAGAAAGCCTTGTGGACAATGCAGAGGGTTTTGAATTTAATCCTTACATCCACTGGAAGCCAATGGAGAGATTTCAGAGCTGAAGAGATACGATCCCAGGGCTTGAGGACAAGGGAAAGTCTTGCAGTCCTGTTCTGGATTAGTTGCAGAGGGCAGAGAGTAGAGGCAGGTAGATTTAGAAAGAGGCTGTTACAATAGACCAACTTAGAGAGAACCAGAGCTTGGGAGACAGTGAGCTTCTGGGGGAAGGAGAGGAAAGCCAGAGTACCTCTGAGGAGGTGCAGTAGGAAATTTGACTTTTTAGAGACATCAGAGATGTGGGCGGAGAAGGAAAATGTAGAATCAAAGATGACCCCGAGGTTCTTAGAGTCACAGGTGGGTATAGGAGGAGGGCCAAGGGAGGCCAGCCAGAGAGTGAGGGGAAATGATGGTGATGATGTGCCAATGAGGAGGATCTCCGTCTTGCTGGCATTCAGGCAAAGACCTTTGGCGGCGCACCAATCCTGAATGGCAATTAGGAAATCAGAGACGAGAGAGGGAGAGGAGGTCTCCTTCAGGGAGTGACGACATCCAAAGATTTGTCACATAATGCAGATGTGATAATAGAAGTAGGACGCAAGCAAGGCTACTGAGCAAACAGCGAGATAGCAAATCTCACAGATATTATGAGTTGGGAGCACTGGATGTGTCTTCAAAGGCAAATCTACAATAACAAACATTGGCATATTGCTGTCTACCGGGCTGCAGAAAATACTGATTTTAAATATAATCAGTGGCTCTAGTAGTAGTAGGGATTATGTTACGTGGTATTCATGAAGGGAAACGTTCACTCTTTCCACTGCTTCTTGGTGCTGATGGCTGCCACAGAGTTGAAGTGATGTTCTACCAGGGATTGGCTTTCCCAAGGGAAGATTTCCCCAGTGGGGAGCTGACACCCTAGCGTATGATGTGGGTATGTCTTTGGCTCATGCATGGTCGGGTTTTGAACCCTTCCCTGATGTATGGGTGTCAGTCTGAGTGTTATTGTGTTGAAACAATGCACAGGAGAGTCGATTCCCACCTACTCACTCGGTAGGCCACAAATGTCTGTAGGCAGGAAAACAGATCAGAATGATTGGCCCTCTCAAATGATGGATGCTCTGGATGAAGCTCCAAGATGGCTTTACTAAGATAGGAATTGTAGACACTGGCTAGCATTCATGAGGATGTTCGTAGTCATGTAGGTAGCTGGACCCCTCTTGGGTGAGGCTGGCTGTTCTTGGAGTTCACTTAATACTCCAATATTTGCTATTTACCTGGGCTGCAGGGGATTCTCTAGTCCAACAAGGGATTTAAAGCCATTTTAGCAGCATACATTTGCAAGTCTTGTTTGGGCTTTAAAGCCCTCTGATGGACTGAGAGCCACTTAATATGTAATATTGATTCAGCAGAGTGTTTTGTTGAGTGATGTATGCCACCTACCTGTAACTTCGAAATGCTTGTCAGTCTTGTGGACTCTGTCAAGGTAGAAAGTCCAGGCCGCAAAGTGATAAATTATCGTGAAGCCTTATCAGCTGATTTCTTACTAAGGTTTTTGGCGGGAGGAGTGACATGCAAGTGTTCTCTGATTCGTGGGGCACACTGCATTATCAGAAGGGGTGATGAGGTGGTGCGTGTGCAGCCTGCTACAGGGCCCACACCATGTCTTGGCAGCGTTCGAAATTAAGATTTGAGTAGCAAGGGCTAAATCCGGCTTCTGGGTGTTGGGCATCACCCAGTAAGCACACACTACCACAGGGGGACCAGGAGCGTGTACGCTGCGCACTGTAAATCCAACTTCCACACGAGATGCACACTTTGTGTACATTATGTTTAAATGTGTCCTAGTTGTGTACAAATTCTCCTTTATGAACACTCAAAGTTAATGTCACATATGCGTGTTTGTAAGACAACAATTGCCGTAGGGAACCAAAGTTATCTACTGGTAGCTATTGCCTGGAAGCTAGCAATGGTCTCCTTGGGAAAAGGTGGCTCCTACATAGCATCCAGCTATTTCCAACCCTGCTTTGGTTCCCTTGCCTGAGAAAGGATAGCCTAGAAGAGAGCCTAGTGTTAGGGAGAATTCTCAAAATTGGCTAATTTCCATTAGCTACTGAGTCCCTCAGAAGCTTTGCTGGATTTCTAGGATTTCTTTCTTTCACCTGGTAAGAGTGTGAGCCCTTTTTCCCACTCTTACATGTGTTTTGCTGTGTGTGTTTAACATTGTTGTGTTCATAGACTGTGGAGCCTCACCTACCCCACAGGCATCATCTTTTTACTGTGTGTTACACAGCACCTTCAGTGCAGTGACACAGGGTTGTCTTTTAAGACTTCCCAGCTCGGACTCCATTTTCTGGGACTGACTACTGTCTCCCAGAACACATTAAGTTGCCATTAACTTTATTAGCCTCTGTAAAACCACATACCTAGTACAAACCATTTTACATGGAGTACTGGAAAGGGTTAATACTTATCCCCTTTTGTCTGTTTATCTTGGATCATTGTTTCGCTCCCTTTTCTTCAAGACTTGGCTAGTGGCATTGGTATCTACCCTATTTTTTCTACCGTGGTTATCTTAAATAACCTTGGTATTGTTTTAGGTTATCTTGGTAGCCTCGAACTTAAACCCGCTAGACCATATATGTTTTATTACGGTTCTGGCTGGGTTTATTTGCCATTTCTTTTTGTAAAAGTCTTTCTCGTGTTTTACTCTGCGCGCCAAACCAGGTTTGATTCCATTGTTCACCATCTCTTCACGGGCTTCTACGTAGAAGCCCTCCTTAGGCACCTGTATGTTTGGGGGGGACAGGATGTGAGGGAAGGGTTTAGGACTCCCTGCACAGGGTCTCCATGGAAACCCATGTTGCACTCTGAAATGATCGGCTGTGGTGACTGTCCCAGCGGGACAGCCACCCTGCTGTGTGATTGACAGCAAGGCTGTGTGAATGGGGGAAAACTGCATAAAAAGCAGGTCTCTCCATCTGGTAAGGCAGAGTCGCCACTGGAATGAAAGAACCGATGAGGAGCTGACGGAAGAGGACCCCTACATCGACTGAACCGCCCAGTGAAGCCCTGCTGCAGGTCCGAATCCTCGAACTCCAACGACAGAGAAGATCCTCCAGGAATCTTCTTCCCCTGAGCTGGTGGGACCAACCAGTTCGCCCAAACTGCAAGCCATGACTACCTCCTCTGTTTGAATTCGCTGTACAGAGCTACAGTGGGTCGGATAGCCAGGAAGGTCGGACCCTGCTTGGGTTTTAAGGAGCGCACCTTTTATTCGTTGCTTTGCTCTGCTGCTGGTTTCTTCCCTGGGTAGTGCAGGACCCTCCAGTCTTCCGACTTCATGTCAGTCCAACAGTCACTTCAGGAACTGTGAGCCTGCAGGAACTACTAGGAACGTCCGCCTCAGCTACAGCTTCTTCTCCATTTAAAGGTACTGTGCAAATCCGGTTGTGCGTTTCGTTCAGCTGTGGTGAAGGTGTGTGAAACCTTTCGCCAATCAGAGGGCTTGTCCTTCTCTTCTCTTTAAACTAACTTTTCTGCTGACCAACTTCGTCCAGAACTCTTGGCAAAGACTTAACCGCAAACTACCCTGAACTGTGTGATCTTGAGTAAAAGACTTTTGTCCTATTGACTTTGGCCCTAAGCCTATTTGATTTGATTCCATCACTGTAGTTCCTTTTAGATTGCCCTGTTTACTTACCTGTTGGTGCTGCTCAATTTTAGCCTAACTTTGTTTTTCCCTCCCTTTTTAAATTGCTGGAGTGCTATTTTGCTCACACTTTGTTTTGAGTTTAAGCTTGTCCAGAATCTATTGGGAGTGGTGTGGTGTATTGGTGATGAGATTTTCCAACTGCTTTACTTTGGTGAAATGTTATAGAACTGATGTGTAAATAAATGTATATTCTGTTACTCGGAAACCTTGGGTCAGAGTTTGTTTGAATCACAGTAATTGCTGCCCTTTGTGTAACTATTTGATACTGCTCACTTACTCTTGAGATAAGTCTGGCTGCTCAACCATCGTTACCACTTTTACTGTGTAGTACAGGCTTGTACCAAAGGTGAATTTGTACTGTCACTTGTACTCTTAATTGTGTGTGGTGTTCCCAAAGCGTACTGCATATAATATTGCCTAACACCTAGAAACAGCAACACAACATAATGTGAAACAACATGAGATATATTGGGGAAATTGAACACGTAGATCCTAACTAACCACCATAGTATAACATGTCCCATCAACTTAAAATACCATGGCATATCTTAACAAAACATAACGTAACAGAACATACCTAACACAGTGACCATTTAATAACAAGGGCGAGCATAACAAGCATAGCATACAGGGGCATAACAAAACCACATTGCAAAGCAACGGTTTAGTGTAGCATAGCAAACACAGCATAATGTTGCATAGCATTAGAGGACTGCAAAAGGTGCATGTACCAAATCTGATATTAGAATGGGTTCTGGAAGGAAGGGGTATAGGGCAGTGGGGATAAGGCCAGCACGACATTGGGAACCTAAAACGAGTCTTGGAACTCTTGTTGAACCAGGAACATTTCGTGACAAACACCATTTCACACTTTTATCCCTTCTTGCCCAATACAACAACCTCTTCAAGCCCTCCACAAACCCTGCTCTAGACACATACCCTTCCAAATATTCGTCTCCTCCTCTGCAGGTTGGATGGAACATGCGATGGCACTGTACTGGTGAAACAACAGGCCCAGGCCAGAGAACACAATCCCACCCTTGACACTTTTGCCCTGAGGCGAACTGCTCTTTCATTTTATCTGCAAGTGCTATGTCCTGCCTGGTGCAACGTGTTTGGAAGCACATTTCTACACTGAGTTACGAGCAACCCAGGAACCAATGCATGCCTGCTTCTAGAAGGAAAAAGAAAACAGTGACTTCCAGTATATGGAATGATCTTTTTATTTGTTCTGATGTGTTGTGCAGCACTAACATGCTGCAAAGCCAAGAATGAGAAATTTGTCATAAAGCTGCATTAAAGAGAAGCAGCATCAGTGTACCACGGGTACCGGTTGGGGGGCCAGGCCCTATGCGCCTGCTACAGACACTGAACAGGCCTGACTCCCTCAATAACCCTTTGCAAAGGACACTATCCTGTAAGGGTGTGATTCAATAAGTAAATTCCCTGATTTGTACCTTCCCATTTGAGACCTTGCCCTGTGTCTCCTTTCCTGTCGTGCAGACGGCCTTCAGTTAGGTAGCATGGTGAACGCTCAACGTGTCCATATGGGGAAAAGTTACAGTTGGTGGCATCCATGTTGTTTACAGGAATATCTGTGTTGTTGAGGTGCTTCTACGTCTGCTGGGAGGGGCACAAGTTAATGCCAAAGGTATTTTGTGTCCTGTGCAGCAGTACTTAGTATGACATTGTATCGCTCAATCCAGTCCCGGCTCCAGGTCTATTCATCTGGGTGGGCCAGGTTTGTGATAAGGAGGGACAAAAATCCATTGGGTTTGGATCCATGCGCACCCTAAAGAAAGTGCATGTGTCGATCCAGATTTCAGTGATCTGTGATCCTGCAAAAACTTATTCCCAGATCTGGAAAAATGTATTTGCACCCGTCTATAAAAAAACAGTACAGAGCAAAAGGAGAAGCAAGGAAAACAGTGTTGCTAAATCAATCTACCTATCCTCCCTTCCCATCTGCTCTTCCCTTGCTATTATGTCCTATCCTCCTCCACCTTTCACCTTCCTTCAGCTCCCCTAATCACCATTTCCATTTACTGCCACTCCCACCTACTCCGACCAGCCCCCAGCATGTCTTTCTTAGCCTGGCTGGAGAACATCGAGGCTGATGCATCCTCCACCTCCTCTGAGAGAGCTGAGCAGTGAGGCCCCCAGTCTTTGTACCATCTCAAATGATGGTGTTCGCCCAACAATGCCTTCCTGCACACTGTGGCTACTCGCAAGAGGCTCCAGAGGAGATGCTTGTGGTCCCTCCATGCTCCATTTTATGTGAAAGACAGACCCCTCAGAATACTGGAGTAAGGAATAGGAGATTGTGTTTCTTAGAAAATTACGTTGCATTTTTGCAGCACATTTTAATTGAGTTGAGGGTTTGAGGGAGTGCTAGCATGTAGGAGAGAATTATAGGGCTGGGAGAGCTGCATGAAGAGGCAGACTGTGCAGGCTGAGGGGTTTCTGGCCTCCTGGTCTCACTCCTGGTGGGGTGTGGCAGGGAGGAGAGGGCCGTGCTCCCCTACCTTGCCCCTGTACATCATTGTTTGGTACATACTGATTATAATATGCAATTGTCTATGATTACTTTTGTTTGATGTGTTTAATTTGATTTGCTATTGAATAACACAATTTTGTTCAATAAATGCAGCCTGATATTTTTAAAGAAGATGTGTGTGTGTGTTCTTGGCCGTTCCAATGCTTGTGCTCCCCATCTATTAAACCATGAGTGGGGCGTTTGGAACAGCTTATAATGCTAAATGAATCACTTCTAGGGGCACCTAATTTTAGCAGGTACGACATAGTGAAATTAAATGATTTGTGCAGGATCACCATCTTTGGTTGAGTGGTAAAGCCAGAATTTGAGCCTAGCCTGAAATTCAGATACTTGACCATGCATCTTCCAAGCTCAACTTGTACAGATATGTGTTGAAGTTTGGTTTTGAATACCTACAATAAGACTTAATTTTATACAGATTACTTTAAAAATGCACAAGTCAAATAATAAATCGACCTGACAATGTATTCATCATTCTAGAAACGTGTTCATGAAAAGAGTAAGAGGGGCATTTTGTTTTGAATCCTAAATTGCACAGGAAGTGCCCACTCCTGTTTGCACTTTTTGCAAACGGGGCAATTCATTAATTGTAATTGTTTCAACCAAGTACTGGAAAAGTAAAATGTAAAAGACAGGCGAACATCGCCTTTGCTCTTTACATTTCCGCTACGTGTCTTGGAAAGTGTAAATCACTCCCCCAATTAATGATTGTAGGAGCCAACCACAATGGATTCCGTTGGAATCTGTCTGCTTTTACCAGGTGTAAATGTCAGACAGATTCCAGAGGAATCCATTGGTTTTCTGCCAACATAAAAATACATGCTGGTGGAAAACTAACATGATTTGGCAGGGGGGCCTCTGGTCTCCAACCTCACATGCCAAATCATAGAAAATCCTGCAGGTCATAAAAAGTGGAGATAAATGCATTTATCACCACTTCTTGAACTCCGCTTCGCTTGGAAAATGACCCCCTATGATTGTAGCTTTGTTTTCCCCATCCGGAATGGAAGCATATAGGCTCCAGCACAGACATTAATGAGAATTTACAAAATAAAACATACAGACACAAAGTGAAATGAAATGCATGACAAGATCATTGTTTCACACTGCTTGTTCTGTATCCTAATCACCCTACAATCACACTTAAATAGCTTGTTAAAACCCTATATAATTTAAAGAAAAAGTGGCACAGCATTGATCACTACCTGTTACCTTTTCTCATCTCTAATTACTTTCTGTTAATCACTTCCTGTTGTAAATAAGTTGCCTCTGAGACACGTTAAAAATATATGACCTCAGTGGGAGGGCCTGTGCAGCCCTGGCTGTTTGTATTTGGGGGAGAGAGGCAGAGCAGGGGGGCATGCGCATTTGTCCCAGGTCCAAATGTTAAATCCACCTATGATTTCACTCTTTAGGAAATATTAAAATACTGCTTTTCAGTTTTAAAGATGTACACCTTTTATACTTTGCACGAAACATTATAGGAAATGCTCTTCTCTTGTGTTATTTTAAAGGTGCTCTTTAAGGGATTCCAGCACCGCCTTAACACCCAGCACCCAGGATTTACATTATACTTTCCAAACAAGACCCACAATGCACATGATATATTCTATTGGAATGCAAACTCTGGTAAATTGCTCAAACAGTATGAGCTTATCAAGTTGGTACTTAGTTTGAAGCATGAAACGTTCAGGCAGACTAGCCTAGGCTTCCACACAGACAAAGATACATTCTGTTTAGGTCGGAGACCCACTGTTAAGTATGCATGAGATGGTATGAAACCAGTCCATACTTGCCATCCTAGCCTTACCATTTTCAGATAGGGCCTTGTTGGACCAACTCAGTGAGGTGCAGCTTGATTGGGCCTAGGCATACCAAGCAAGGCACTCACATCTGGGCATATACATGTTCACTTCTAGAGATAAACTGAAACCAACATGCATTGACAAAGCAAACAGCTTGGGCTTTTGATCAGGCATGGATAGGCATTTGCCAGGCACTGCCATATGGGTACCACATGGCCATACAATGGGAACAGCAGGAAAATGGTGTGAGAATCTGGGCATATGATGGCAACGCCTGGCAAATGTCTAATACCTATGCACAAGCAAAACCTGTTTAAGGCATTGACAAAGATATTGCTTATAAAATCAACTGGCTGAAGAACCACATTAAGCGTTTTTTTATCATACCACAAGCTCATTTACAGTGGCAAATAAGTAATTAAACACTAAAAGAATGCTTAGATATAACACTGGCAGGCCCCAAATAGCAACACGTTAGGTGTTACTTTGTGATAGAGCTTGCACAAAGAGTTCCAGAAAGGTTCAGTTTTGGTGGCGAGAGGAAGGTAGTTGATGGTAATGCCATGGGCTCTAACATAGCCATGGCTAGTCATTGGGTGGGTAAATTACCAACTACACCCATAGGATGTGTGTTTCTCCTTACATTTTATCTCCATCCTATCTGTGTTCCACTGCATGAGTTCTATCTTGAACCTAATAGGAAAATGTCTGAATCAATTATAACAACTGGCATTGCACTGGTCTTCTTTTCCATTGTTTGCAAATCAGCCTTGGCCCATTCAACAATGCGAGAAGCCCTTCCAAAACTGCAAGACCACAAGGCCTAAAAATGCATGTGGTTGCTTTGTTCCAGTGCTGAGGGGTCATGGCCTAGCAATTGAGATTGGACTGCACCTTTTGGTGGCAGCACCAAGAGTCATTTGCTAATGGTTTGTCCCCTTCTGTAATGGCACAGAGATAGTGCAGAATTATGGCATGGAATGTTGTCGCAGAGCAATGGTAGTGGTAATGTTTAATTAGCTTGTAAAAAAGCCAATGGGATTGTCTCCTGCCACACCAGTAGGGGGACAAATAATCTGCAGCTGTTTAGCCAGCGACACATTCTCCAGGTATTCCAATCTGTTCTCCATTGCCGGGATACCTTTAATCAGTCCCCCCACGTCTCGCCTCATTTGTTGAACCAAGGGCAGCGTTTTGGTACACAGTTGGTCCAGTTCATTCGTTTTCTGTTCTAGAGAGGCAGTTCTTGTCTCCAGTTGGGCCACTTGCACACAGAATGGATGATCAAATTTGTTCTCCAACCATGACATAGACTTCTCGATCCTACCGAATGCTGCCATCACAGGACCTTGTGCCGCTAGTTTTTGCAGACTGTTGTCTGCCCCGCGGTGAAAGTAAATTTGCGTCTTCAGCCCTACTCTTACTGCTGGACTAACCCGATGCCATTTTGCACTTTTTCACCTTGTAGCAGTTTGTCCAGTAAAATGTAGATAAAGGGCTGCGATACGACTATACTGTGCTGCACTTTTGTCACCAGTTTAGAGCCCATACACTAATATCCTTTACTGTGGCCACCTAGAATATCTATTGACGTGCTATAAAGAATGCAGACTACAGCAGCCTTTCTGCTTCTGATACTGCAAAAAGAACTCAATCCCTGCAAACACTTCACTGGCTACTGATAAAACAGAGGACTCACTTTAAAATTCTGTGTAGTACCTTCCTTGGCAGGGACACAGAATCCATCACAAGCAAATACACACAATCCCAACCATTGATTCAGCAACTCTCTGATAGTAATTGTGGCGTGGTTCAACCAGACTCACCAAAGAGAATCATATGTAACTGCATGTTCTGATGTAGCCGCCTTGCAACATGTGGCCATGGTTTCCCTTTCATGTACCTGGATCTGACCTTATTTAACTGCATGTTCTGATGTAGCCGCCTTGCAAAATGAGACCAGGCTTTCCCTTACATGTACCTGGATTTTTGTCATATGTAACCGCATATTGTAATATATAGCCGGCCTGAAACTTAGGCTAGGCTTTTCCAATACATGTACTTGAATATAACTGCACTTTGTAATCACTGTAACCACTTTAAGTTAAAGCGCCCAGATGCCTCAGGGTTTGGTGCGCTATATACACGTCAAATAAAATAAATAAAATAAATAATTTAAAGCCTTGCATCTATCACTTTTTATTTTACTACACTCCAGAATTACATTTGTGTTACTATCGACCTTATCTTTTTACTTATACTCAAGTAGTTAATGCAGCAGAATAAATACTTTGAATGTAATTTGTAAGGTTCACCAGTCAGATGATGCACCTTCTTCGGAAATCTGTGTTCAAGCAACATCATCTGTCATTTATTGTTTGATATAGTTTACCATGTTATTAAGCATGATGCGAAAAACTGCTATATTCACACAAAAGATTAACATGCTTTAAATTACAGAAAGCAAAACTGTGATTTTAGGTTTGAGCCAGCTTGAACAAGTGTGCTACCTTACTAATAGGTGTGTACTAGAGAGACCTCTGACCGGCCCATAGGATCAGAGTTTGCTCTGTAGTGCTCTGTAGTACTTTAAGACGAGATAGCTGCACCTTGAGGTGGATAGGGGTGCATGTATATTACTCCAACACCAATCAATAAGGACAACTCAATGGTTTGGCAAAGGGGAGTCCGTTTAATGACAAGTACAAAAAACGGGGAAACATGGAAATCACCAGTGATGCGATAGCCCTTCTCGCTTCAACTCCCAACAACTTCATGCAAACAGTAACAGTTATACCCAAAATTCATCATCATTGACGTGTGACACTCAAAAGTTGTCATGCAATTCTATTGTTGGAAAAAGGTAACTAAAATATAGGTGCTATATCTGTATATGGTAACAGAGTGTGGGGATTGGATAAACATTATCATGTGGGCGTCTAAGCCCTTCCTTCAAAATGACTACTGCTAACGTCACTAAAGGTACGACGTACCATTGGTTCTACTATCTATAGGACCCTACATGATTTGGTCCATTGTGATTGGGTTGGCTTTAACCCCATGCATTCATCTCCGCTTTAATTAGCAGCATGCAGAATGGTCGATCAGGTGCAGGATGCCCCAAGATTCACCCGGCCTCCCTTCCATCAATCAGTACTTTAGTGGCTTTGTGTCAATTAATTGGCTGTGGTCGGCCTTGGAACTGTAGCTTCTTGTCAGAAAAAGTTATGGTATCTTCTATCTGGGTGACAGCCAGGCGTAGGTGCCTCTTCTCGCTCGGCTGGTCACGTGCTAGCACACCGTGAATCTGCTTAGTTTTCCTTCTATTTGTGCATTGAATTCTTGTTCTGCTTGCCACCTGCCTGGGACTCCTTATCTCGGCCTTCATGAGATAGGCTGCTCTGTTCTTAAGTTTCGATTCTCTGAAGCTACTGTTCGCCTCCCTCTCTTGGTCTGACCTCAAATTCCCAGGAACAAGCTGCTCTTGCTGAGTTTTGATTCAGCCGTCTCTTCTTGTTTTAGCTGGAATACAAATCCTGTCCTGTTTGACCCTTAGTAACCTGGGTTAATTCTGCTTTTGTGTAAAGTGGACTTGCACTTATATAGTGTGCTTTGTTGAGGTAGATATATATATATATATACGTGGCGCTTGCCGCTCTATTCTTCTACTAAGCATAGCAAGCCGCACTGTTTTCTTAGCTTCTTGTGGTTACAAGCATATGTACAGGCATTAGCTGGTTGAATATCTTCATCCTGCTTTTACAGTTTAAGGTGCGTTATACTTCAACATGTCTCTCCTTCTAAGTTCACGATATCCTTATTCATGACGTTTCATCTCTGTGTGTCATCTTTTGTTTGTCGTTTCTTTTATCTGTGAGCCTATCTGGGCCCTCGTGACCTCACCATTCGTCTTCGATTAAGGCCTTTTGAGTTTATTCTCGGACAGTGTTTAAGCAATCTTCATTTTGTTTCATTTACTGGTAGAGTGTTCTCAATGGATACCTTACTGTCCATGGTTGTCTGGTTATTGGTACTTCAATAGGTATTGTTCTTCTGATAGGCACTGGGGAGAGCCCTAATGCAGCTCTTTGCTGGTTTATTTGTTCATCATACATCACATATCTCGGTGTGAATGTTCCTGGTGCTTCAAAATGGGTGACTGGAGTGCAGGTTATATTTGGGACCTCCTCTACAGGTGTGAATGGCCCTCCATCTCCCTGGTCATTTCATGGCTGTGGGGAATACATTTCTATTTCTATATATTTCTAGAGCGCCAAAGCCCATAGGCATTCAGGTGCTACATCATTGTCTAGGGCATGAAAACAAATCCTGGCCGACTTCCTGCAGTTCAGCCTCTCAGAATGATATCTCTGAGGTTGCCGCTGCATGTGTAGAGTGAAATCCACCCTATAACCATATTTACTATGGTCCCACTGGCATGACCTACTTCTAGGGGGGGCCTGTCCCCCCGAGCTTCCCTGCTCGAGCCGGGCCTGGCTCAATCCTTGCCTAACAGTGCAGTGATGCTCTAAAATGGTGCAGCAAACATGTAACTGCAATTAGATTACGCCAAGGGAAGCTGTGAGGTCAGCAGTGTGTGAGGTGAAAGGGGCGTGGTGTGGCCCCAGACTAGTATTGTGCTCCTCGCATGCCGGTGGAGTTTGGGTGATACCAGTCTCAATGACTCCGGCCTGAGGGCCAGTTTTAGGGATGGCATCACCTTGATTTAGGTCTATCTGTGGTTGTGCATATCGTAGGTGATGTCACAGGTGGCATGTCCTGTGTAGTAGTGCTATGGTTGCCAGTGTGGCAATGCAGAGAGTAATAGTTCATTAGATGTTGCAGAATGTCAATGCACAGGAAAGCTATAAGTGATTTTGGAAAACAAATGAAGACCGGTTCATATGATGAAGCCGTGCAGCTGTAGTTGGGTATCTTACATATTTGTCACTGCATACACGTGTGTGCGTGTTGGTGTGGAGTTGGAGGCGAACTGAGCTAGGGCTGAATATGTCATAGGATTGTAATTGTCTATTGTTGTGAGTATAATAAGAGAATGCTACTTCATCGTAACTTGTACATTGTGGGAGTCTTATGGTAAGTGATATCTCCAAAGCTCAACATTCACCCTCTAGAAGGCTTCTTGGCATTGACTGCTGTCATGGTGGCAAGAGTTGTTTCAGCCGGGATTTGCTGCCTTCGTGGAAGATTTTACCAGATGAGAAAAGGTCAGCCCAATTTCATGGGAAGGATTGTGATATGTGGTGAGGCTTTCTTCAGTCAAGCGACTCTTCCCAGTTATGGGCGCTCCATGGGCCAAATGGAGAATCAGCGTTGCGTATATCATTGAGGACATCTTTCCAGGCTGGCAGGAACGTGTAGATGACCTAGTGCCTTGGCAGTTGCAGTTTGTTATGATGCTGCAGGAGACTCACCATTGAGTTTTTATGAGGGAGAAGTTGTTTGTGGAGATTCTCTAGTTGTGGTGCCACAGAGCCCTTGAGGCAACAAGATGTCTTTAGCCCGGACAATGAGTCATTTGTCGGCCTTGTGAATAAGGACCTAGGACCCATAAGTATTGAGGGCACGTGAATCTCTTTGTCTAAATGAGGACACTGTGTGTAAGCAAGACAGATGCTAGAGATTTACGTATACCATTTCAGAGAGATCATCCCACACACTGTAGTTGAGGATCCACAGGTGGGTACCAGAGGTGCGACTGGCTTCAATCTACAGGCCCTTGCAACTGTGTAGGCTGGTGCAGGTATACAGAGGTGTCATACATGATGGGTGGATTCCCATCTGAATCAAATAGAGGGGCCTAAAAGCAGGTGCAGGTAGAACTCTGAGACTGGGTCCTCTTTCAAAGCATGAAGGAAAGAAAGGGAAGGAAATGGGTAAGAATGGGCAATGATGGTTACTTAGATTTAGGTTAAAGTGTGTTGGTGGCAGATATAGGAATGATTCATTCGGCGCGTGCCTCCGCTCGTGTATAGGCAAATATCTCTTTTCTTCTTACTTGGTGAGTTGAATAATCTGAACACTAGATTTTTTCTGCCATAGACAGGATAGGAAGAGATAGTATATAGTATGTGCAAATTGCTGGTGGCAGCAACCATAACAGAGAATTGCCAAATACACGGGGAAAGTGATTCTGTGGTTGTGAAAAATTTGAATTCAATGACTAGAATTAGGCGAAAGCCACAACAGCACAAAATCTGAAGATGCATCCATTTATTTTCAATTGAACCTATAGTGAAAAAGCAGGAGGCACTGTCGCAAAAGTTAACATGCATAGTAAGTGGAAAACAAATGTACATACTGTTCGGAAAATAATCTCAAGAAAATGTCCTCTTGCAGAATTTCTTTCCCAAAAAATAAGGGGAAAACCCAGATAAAATGTTCCGAGGAAGTGTCAAGGAAAAATGAATGTGCATTTTGTTTTATGTCAGCAGGTTAATGGAAAACACTTAGTAGTGGAGCACAAAGGATTTTCCTGGATTATGTATAACTTTCTCCTGGAAAAAGAAGTAACTTACTAACGAGCTACTCTGAATTCCCAAGGGGATGTATGACTTTTCTATTGGTGAAGGCTTTGGTGTAATTTACTCACAATGTGTAGCTCACACATGCATACCTTACATCCAAAGTGGGCCTTCAAAGGGACATGTCCAGGGGTGCCAGAAAAGGAGAAGAAACTATAGGCCTGCTAAGTGTCATTTCACGGGTATTCACAAAACCTGAACATTTGTCAAATAAACATTTGTGACACACTTAAGTTACCTATGAACATTCTCGAAGTGAGTTTTGGGTGTGAGGTGTTAAAGCAGCTGAAAGCGTGTGCAGATAGTTCGGATGTGTGACCTAAGAGCGAATATGTGGGAGAGAGTATTTTGCAATGAGATCAAAACATGTATAAGGCCATTTGATTGCTATTTTCCTCTCTGACATGGAGCAAGGTACCGCAGCTCATGTTAATCCTTGTCAGACGACCAATGCCAGGTGTAAGTAGGCCTTTTTGCTAAACAGGTGCAATTTCTGCACTTTATTTTTGACTATAGTAAATTACACTGGATTTCTTTGTGAATTACAGTTTGATGAATAGATTACATTCAGACACAGGAGTCATTTATGCCTGACATAGCTTACAACAGCTACAGGGTTTTTGCGTGAATCGGCCACGATTCTACAAGTGGTATATTCTGCTGTGAACAAAAAGTTGTCTTGGTCCTAGGAGTTGTGAAATGAGCCCTTTGATAGGGACTTGATGGGGGCCTCCCTTAGGTGAGCAGTCACTGGCCCTTGATTTAGAAAAGCATTGAACGACCAATGATGTGGTGAGCGCTGGACAGTAGACCGCGCAGCGGCGCTATTAGCAAACAGCACAGTCAATATACCGACGGCCATGATAGCTCTGGTGAATGGGTACATTCAATCCTTTGTATGAAATAAGTAGTGAATGTAGATCAAGTAAAAAGCTAAAATGACATGCTACAAACATTTTCTGAAAATGTCATCTTTTTCATTACAGAATTTGAATCAATGACAACACAAGATGCACCAATGCCCGGAGACGTAGCCTCAGCACAAACCACACCTCGGCCAGCAACATCTGACATGGCATGGACAATAGACCTCAACAGTCCAAAATACAGGATTACAAGTGTATGTGAAATTGCATCATGTGCTCCATGTACAACTCTGATTACTTCAGCAGCCACTGCCATCACCACGGGTGCTCTGCTGTCCACAACAACCATGTCTGTGGCAACCACGTCCACCAGTCCATCAATGACGTCTTCTGACGGTGGCATCATGACTATTCAATCAACAGCCCATACACATAGCATTGACATGACCAATTCTACCCCACCAATAGCCAGCCCTTCCAATATGCCAAATAACGAAACGAGCAGTCCGACAGAAAGCAATGCAACTGGAACCTTGACTACACCATACTCAACTGGTACCACAGCTAGGATCACAGTCAAAGAAACTTCATCCACTAGCATCACAGACATTTCAACTGCTGTCCAACCACCCAAGACGTCAGCAATGATCAGCACAGCTGACAATGTAACAGCTACAAACAGTTTAGCATCAGTAATGTTCACCAAAAGTAAATCTCCCACATCACCAACCATCACGAGCCGGGATCCAACAATCAAAACAGATGAGACTTTAATTACAATAAGAACCCCATATGATTCATCAGTGAGCACGACTGATGCCCTGCGGACGATAAATGAGACAGAACACAGTTTTCCAACAGTCACTTTGACTGTAACTCAAGCAAGAGACAGTTCTTTTGAAACTGCTTCAACAACTAGAAATGTCAACGATTCAAAGACAACCAGTGTCCTCAACATATCAAACCCAATTGCTACAGACGAAACAATAACCACAATGACATCAACAGTCATAAACTTTAGCACTTCAACTCAGTCGATAATTACCAAATTTGTCAACGATACCCTATCAACTATGCCCAGTAGGACCTGCAGAACCCGACAACCACCAATAATATGCCCAAGGTATCCTTCACCTCCAGCAAGACACCCAAGACCCCGTAGCGTATTGCTGCAACCAATAAAACCATATAACAAAACACCTGGACCTTCAGCATATCACATGAGACCAATTCCTGCAGCAGCAACTTGCTTTAGAAATAATGACTCGACCACATTGCCCATTAGACCACACCATCAAAAACCCCATCATCATCCACCAGCATCACAGGCAATAAAACCATTAAGATGCTGTCAAGTACCAAAACCACCTGTAAGATATAATCATCCAAGAAAATCAGCCCCAGGGTTTCATCGATCACTTCAGAAAACACATTGCATACAAACTCCTTCAAAAAGCAACCCGAATGAGACTGTTTCAGCAACTAATGAGACTCCACATTCAGCTACAGAGAAATCAAAATCAAGCAGCACCTATATCACTACAACAAGGAACAGAACCAATGACATATCAATACCAGTAGGCGCTAATGAGACCAGCCCTGAAACATTATTGCACAGTACCACGGAAGTGCTAACATCTGGCCCCAATTTCATTCCCAGTACCACAGACACAACTAAAAATATAGCAACATTTACCACTCCTGGACTCCAATTAACTATTTCCATTGCAATTTCAGCACTCAGGACGACTGATGGTTTTACAAAATCTCTAAATGGAACATCAGCAAATTCCTACACAACCAATATTTCAGTTCCCGTTGCGTCAGAAACATCCCGACACACAACAACCACAGATGTTCAAACCATATCAAATTACCAGCAAACTTTCTCTAGTACTACTGCGTCCTCTCCAGATTCATTTTTCACCTCTGACCTTTCAAAACCATTTGACAGTGAAGAGACTTCACCAACAAGTCGTACCACACAAACTTCCATGACAGTTCTCACTTCTACACACACGGGACAAACCATGACTCTGACCACTGATTGTGCCACTGATCAATCCATATCCTCTGTTGTCGTCACTACGTCCACTACTTTTACTTCCACATCAGCAACCACGGTAACTGATCGGCCATTGCTCACCACGACTTGCTTGTCTTTTACCTGTCCTGACTGCGGAACATTAGATTCAAGGACATCACCGCGGGATCCATCTACTACAGTGCCAATAACAGCACATGGCTCCACGGAACATATGTTTTCTGATTTTTCTGATTTTACTGCCAAGAGTGATTTCACAAGGAGCCCTGGCAGTTCTTCAAGTCAACCACCTTCTGGTGAAACGTCCATCTCAGAACCTGTGACCATAAACCCTACTTCCAGCAATGCAGTCTCGACTACACAGACCAGTCTACACACTGTCACTGGTACTGAAACGTCAAGTGGTTCTTCATACAGTGCAACGTCCCCTAGACACAGTAGTGCAGGTATGACTGATTTCTGTACTTTATTGAATTGTCAGGCGAACCTTTATTTTAGCAGAATATTAACTGTACATTCATAGAACTGAGTATTTAAAGGGATCGCCAGAATAATCACCCTAAATACTCCAATGGTGCAGGACTCGCTGGTGTATTAATTTAGCAATATATATCATTATGTATGGATTTAGTGATGAACTTTCAAGCATCTCATGAGTGAAGGTATTTTAGCTGGTCCCTCCATGTTTAGGAGGGTCGGCCTCTTCTGTCCCCTGCTATTCTTCATTTTTCGTTTCTCTTTGGGGTTTGAAACATTCCCTCGTGTGGTTGGAGATTTGAAACCTTTCATAAAGGGATTTCCTTTTCCCAAAACTGCCCTTTCTTAATAAAAAAAAAAACAAAATTATCATTACCCTTCTATTCTACTTTTTGAAAACTCAACACAGTAAACATTGTTAGCCATATGTTAAAGACTGTGGAGTTTCAATCTTTTCTAACTGAATTTTCTCAATCTTTTTCGAAGTTCTTTTGATACTGCGTTGGCAGGATCACACATATTCATACTGATATACTCTACATTTGAATCATTCCCCCTCTGCCTCTAAACACTGCACCTCTTTCAATAATGACGTGTGTATTGCCCTGACTACTAACTCACATTTGTATTCATTGATGGTTGCAGTGTCATTTCAAGCATAAATGACATACAAAGGAAACAATACAAGGAACAGAGGCAGTCCCGGGATTGAGTGCCTTTACAATAGATCGAGGGTATCTGGGTCATGGACAATGTAACAAACATAGCTAAGATACTCGATAATGGTCAAATGTTCTATATATGTATATTTGTGAAAGTTTGTTTGTATGTTCAGGGTTGACTTCAGCCCCATAACAGATGGTGGGCTGAAATTTTAGCACAAGGTTGGCATACCAGCATGCGGTGTACTGGTGATAGTGAAATATGAGCAACCCCACCCATTCGCCCTGCACAGGGCGGGGTCTGACTCTCTGCTATCAGTATAGGCAATTTCAGGAGAGTGACGATTTTATGACTTGTTAAAAAATGGGAAGTTAGGACACAAGGTCGGCATACCAGTTTGGGGTGTACAGGCGATGGGGAAATTTGACCAACCCCACCCATTCGCCCCTGCACAGGGGTGGAGCGGGGTCCGGCCCTATGCTATCAGTATAGGCAATTTCGGGAGATTGCTGATTTTGCGACTTTTCAAAAATAGGAAGTTAGGACACAATATAACATATACAAGGCTGTAGCAGACCCCCACATGCATGTGAGCTACAGTCCCGGGCAACACTGGGTGGTACAACTAGTGTATATGTATTACATGGCCACAGTAGTGGCCATGTAGTTATGGTTAAGTTGGTGTTTCCATAGGAAGAGCACTTTTTGGGCGGCTTATAACTTCGCTCCCCCTGGACGAATCCTCACCAAACTTTGCAAAAAAAAGTATATGGCCCACTCTGAATTTTTTTGCAAAGTTTGGTGAGGATTCGTCCAGGGGGGGAAAGTTATAGGGGGGGTCCCAAAACTTTTGTTTTTTCCCATAGACATAATGGGAAAAAACTTTGCTCACGCCTACAGCCCAAACAGCTGGACGGATTTACACCAAATTTGCGGCAGGAGCAGCGGCTTGGTCCCGAAAGTGTGCTTTGCTTTAAAAAAATGACAAAAATGTAAGTGAAAAAAATTAGTGATATCTGTGTTCGCTTCGCGGACACACTTCCCTGTTCGCTCCGCGGACAGGACGGTGATTGGGCAAGCAGCTTGCGTGATGTCCGTGGACATCTGACGTGCTCTCGCATTGGATGCGGTGAAAGCGTGCAGTGCGTCGTGGCTTAAGAGACGCCCGCCATCTTTGTTCCTCGCATGAGAGGCTTTGTCAGGTCAGCAGGAGCGGGATCTGCAGCCTGCACAGTAAGTCCCCCACCCCTGCTCATGCCCGTGTCTGTCTCCTGTTCCTCCCACCCCCCTGCTCATGCCCCGTGTGTCCTTCTTGTCCCCTCACCCCCACTCATGCGCCGTGTCTCCCCTGTTCCTCCAGCCCCCCGCTCACACCATCGGCACACGGTGGCCAGCGGAGGGCCAAGGAGCGGGATCTGCCGCCTGCACACAAACTCATGTCCGCTCATGCTCCGTGTGTCTCTCTTCCTCCCCCACCCCCCGCTCATGCCCCGTGTGTCTCTCCCCTCCCGCCCACACCCCGCTCATGCCCCGTGTCTCTCTCCCCTCCCGCCCACCCCCCGCTCATGCCCTGTGTGTCTCTCCCCTCTCGCCCACCCCCCGCTCATGCCCCGTGTGTCTCTCCCCTCCCGCCGGCCACACCCGCTCATGCCCCGTGTGTCTCTCCCCTCCCGCCCATCCCCCACTCATACCCCGTGTGTCTCTCCCCTCCCGCTCATGCCCCGTGTATCTCTCCCCTCCCGCCCACCCCCCGCTCATGCCCCATGTGTCTCTCCCCTCCCGCCCACCCCCTGCTCATATCCCGTGTGTCTCTCCACTCCCGCCCACCCCCTGCTCATGCCCCGTGTGTCTCTCCACTTCCCCCCACCCCCCGCTCATGCCCCGTGTGTCTCTCTCCACTTCCCCCACCACCCACTCATGCCCCGTGTGTCTCTCTCCACTTACCCCCGACCCTCTGCTCATGCCCCGTGTGTCTCTCTCCCCTCCCCCCACCCCGCTCATGCCCCTTGTGTCTCTCCCCTGCCCCCACCCCCGCTCATGCCCCGTGTGTCTCTCTCCCCTCCCGCCCACCCCCCGCTCATGCCCCGTGTGTCTCTTGCCCCCATCCTACGGCCGCTCATGCCCTGTGTGTCTCTCCCCTCCCGCCCACCCCCCGCTCATGCCCCGTGTGTCTCTCCCCTCCCGCCCACCCCCCGCTCATGCCCTGTGTGTCTCTCTCCCTCTTGTCCACCCCCCACTCATGCCCTGTGTGTCTCTCTCCCTCCCGCCCACCCCCCGCTCATTCCCCGTGTGTCTATCCCTTCCCCCCACCCCCGCTCATGCCCCGTGTGTCTATCCCTCCCCCCACCCCCCGCTCATGCACCGTGTGTCTCTCCCCTCCCCCCCACTCCCTGCTCATGCCCACCCCTAACGCCCACCCCCCGCTCATGCCCTGTGTGTCTACCCCTCCCGCTCATGCCCACCCCTCCCGCCTACCCCCCACTCATGCCCACCCCTCCCGCCCACCCCCCGCTCATGCCCTGTGTGTCTACCCCTCCCGCTCATGCCCACCCCTCCCGCCAACCCCCCGCTCATGCCCACCCCTCCCGCCCACCCCCCGCTCATGCCCCGTGTGTCTACCCTTCCCGCCCACCCCCCGCTCATGCCCTGTGTATCTCGCCCTCCCGCCCACCCCCTGCTCATGCCCCGTGTGTCTCCCCCTCTCCCCCACCCCTTGCACATGCCCCGTGTGTCTACCCCTCCCGCCCACCCCCCGCTCATGCCCCGTGTGTCTACCCCTCCCGCCCACTCCCTGCTCATGCCCCGTGTGTCTACCCTTCCCGCCCACCCCCCGATCATGCCCCGTGTGTCTCTCCCTCCCGCCCACCCCCTGCTCATGCCCCGTGTGTCTCTCCCTCCCGCCCACCCCCGCTCATGCCCCGTGTGTCACTCCCTCCCGCCCACCCCCCGCTCATGCCCCGTGTGTCTCTCCCTCCCGCCCACCCCCCACTCATGCCCCGTGTGTCTCTCCCTCCTGCCCACCCCCGCTCATGCCCCGTGTGTCACTCCCTCCCGCCCACCCCCCGCTCATGCCCCGTGTGTCTCTCCCTCCCGCCCACCCCCCACTCATGCCCCGTGTGTCTCTCCCTCCCGCCCACCCCCCGCTCATGCCCCGTGTGTCTCTCCCTCCCGCCCACCCTCCGCTCATGCCCCGTGTGTTTCTCCCGCCCAACCCCTGCTCATGCCCTGTGTGTCCACCCACCCCCCGCTCATGCCCCGTGTGTCTACCCCTCCCGCTCACCCCCCGCTCATGCCCCGTGTGTCTACCCCTACCGCCCACACCCCGCTCATGCCCCGTGTGTCTACCCCTCCCGGCTACCCCCCGCTAATGCCCACCCCTCCCGCCCATCCCCCGCTCATGCCCCATGTGTCTCTCCCTCCCGCCCACCCTCCGCTCATGCCCACCCCTCCTGCCCACCCCCCGCTCATGCCCCCTGTGTCACTCCCTCCCGCCCACCCCCCTCTCATGCCCCGTGTGTCTCCCCCTCTCCCCCACCCCTTGCACATGCCCCGTGTGTCTACCCCTCCCGCCCACCCCCCGCTCATGCCCCATGTGTCGACCCCTCCCGCCCACTCCCTGCTCATGCCCCGTGTGTCTACCCCTCCCGCCCACCCCCCGCTCATGCCCCGTGTGTCTCTCCCTCCCGCCCACCCCCTGCTCATGCCCCGTGTGTCTCTCCCTCCCGCCCACCCCCGCTCATGCCCCGTGTGTCACTCCCTCCCGCCCACCCCCTGCTCATGCCCCGTGTGTCTCTTCCTCCCGCCCACCCCCCACTCATGCCCTGTGTGTCTCTCCCTCCCGCCCACCCCCCGCTCATGCCCCGTGTGTCTCTCCCTCCCGCCCACCCCCGCTCATGCCCCGTGTGTCTCTCCCTCCCGACCACCCTCCGCTCATGCCCTGTGTGTTTCTCCCGCCCAACCCCCGCTCATGCCCCGTGTGTCCGCCCACCCCCCGCTCATGCCCCGTGTGTCTCTCCCCTCCCGCCCACCCCCTGCTCATGCCCCATGTGTCTCTCCCTCCCGGCCACCCCCCGCTCATGCCCCGTGTGTCTCTCCCTCCCGCCCACCCCCCGCTCACGCCCCGTGTGTCTCTCCCCTCTCCCCCACCCCTGCTCATGCCCCGTGTGTCTCTTCCTCCCACCCACCCCCCACTCATGCCCTGTGTGTCTCTCCCTCCCGCCCACCCCCCGCTCATGCCCCGTGTGTCTCTCCCTCCCGCCCACCCCCGCTCATGCCCCGTGTGTCTCTCCCTCCCGACCACCCTCCGCTCATGCCCTGTGTGTTTCTCCCGCCCAACCCCCGCTCATGCCCCGTGTGTCCGCCCACCCCCCGCTCATGCCCCGTGTGTCTCTCCCCTCCCGCCCACCCCCTGCTCATGCCCCATGTGTCTCTCCCTCCCGGCCACCCCCCGCTCATGCCCCGTGTGTCTCTCCCTCCCGCCCACCCCCCGCTCACGCCCCATGTGTCTCTCCCCTCCCCCCCACCCCTGCTCATGTCCCCCTCCCGCCCAACCCCCACTCATGCCCCGTGTGTCTACCCCTCCCGCCCACCCCCCGCTCATACCCCGTGTGTCTACCCCTACCGCCCACCCCCGCTCATGCCCCGTGTGTCTACCCCTCCCGCCCACCCCCCGCTCATGCCCCGTGTGTCTACCCCTCTCGCCCACCCCCGCTCATGCCCCGTGTCGCTACCCCTCCCGCCCACCCCCCGCTCATATCCCGTGTCTGTCTCCTGTTCCCCCCACTCCCCGCTCATGTCCCGTGTCTGTCTCCTGATCCCCCCAGCCCCCGCTCATACCCCGTGTCTCTCTGTTGCTTCCCCCACCCCTGCTCATGCCCCGTGTCTGTCTCCTGTTCTCCCCACCCGCTCATGTCCCGTGTCTCTCTCCTGTTGCCCCCCCCGCTCATGCCCCGTGTCTGTCTCCTGTTCCCCCCAGCCGCTCATGCCCCGTCGCTACACCCCATTTCGGCGTCGCTGGTTCGGCAACGGGATGTTTTGGCGCGCCGCACACCAGTGCACATCGCCTGCTGTTTAGGGAAACGTTCAGTGCAGTGCACTGAAAATGCGAGTTTCAACTTCACCCCACACTATTTTAAAATGAAACTGTTCTAGAGCGGTTTCATTGTGAAATAGTGTGGGATGAATTTGAAACTCGCACTTTCAGTGCACTGCACTGAACGTTTCCCTAAACAGCAGGCGATGTGCACTGGGGTGCGGCGCACAGAGCAGAATTGATCTACCGGGCTCACGAGGGTGGGGGCTGTGCTGCTCGGAGCAGATTGCTCCGAGCAGCACAGCCCCCACCTTCGCGGGCCCGGCTGTGTACTCTGCGTGGCTGTGGTGCCTGCATGAAGAACTCGCAGGACATTTATGTGCGGCCAATTTGGTGCGGACTGTCGCACCGTGCTGTGCCGAACCGGCTCCTGCGCCAAACCGGCCACGCCAAATCGTCCCGGGCCGAACCGGCTGCCCCGAAATGTTCTGCTCCGTGCCCCGTGTCTCTCTCTTGTTTCCCCCCACCCGCTGCTCATGCCCCGTGTCTGTCTCCTGTACCCCCCCACGCTCCTGTCTCCTGTGCCCCCCCACCCCCGCTCATGCCCCGTGTCTGTCTCCTGTACCCCCCTCGCTCCTGGCCCGTGTCTGTCTCCTGTTCCCCCCACCCCCGCTCATATGCCCCGTGTCTGTCTCCTGTTGCCCCCACCCCCCTGCTCATGCCCAGTGTCTGTCTCCTGTTCCCCCCACCCCCTGCTCATGCCCCGTGTCTGTCTCCTGTTCCCCCCACCCCCGCTCATCCCCCATGTCTGTCTCCTGTTCTCCCCACCCCCGCTCATGCCCCGTGTCTCTCTCCTGTTGCCCCCCACTCCCCTGGTCATGCCCTGTGTCTGTCTCCTGTACCCCCCCACCCCCCGCTCATGCTCCGTGTCTTCCTCTTGTCACCCCCTGCTATGATGCCCCTTGTTGACCTCTTGTTCCCCCCACCCCCCGCTCATGCCCCGTGTCTCCCTTCTTTGCCCCCCCATCCTCCGCTCATGCCTGGGTCTGCTCTGTTGGAACAGGGCAGACACGGGGCATGAGTGGGGGTGGGGGCCCCACCTTGCCCTACCCCCGCTCATGCCCTGTGTCTCTCCTGTTCACCCCAACCCCCGCTCATGCTCCGTGTCTGTCTCCCTCCTTTTCCCCACGCTCATGGCTCGTCTCTGCCCTGTTCACCCCCACCATCCGCTCATGCCCCGTGTCTGCTCTGTTGGACCAGGGCAGACACGGGGCATGAGCGGGGGTGAGGGCCCCACCTTGCCCTACCCCCGCTCATGCCCCGTGTCTCTCCTGTTCACCCCCACCCCCGCTGATGCTCCGTGTCTGTCTCCCTCCTTTTCCCCCCGCTCATGGCTCGTGTCGCCCCTGTTCACCCCCACCCCCCGCTCATGCCCAGTGTCTCCCTTCTTTCCCACTCATGCCCCGTGTCTCCCTTCTTTCCACCCTCTGCTCATGCCCTGTGTCTCCCTCGTGTTACCTCCCACTCATGCCCCGTTTCTCTCTCCTGGTCTTCCCGACCCCCTGCCGATGCCCTGTTGTGTTCTCTTTATACACCCTGCCTTCCCTTTCCCTGGTGTCCATCTTGGTAAAAGATGTTCGTTCCTACATCGGGACGCCTGCCTGCGGTGTCCTGGTTTGGGAAGAAAAATCTTTTTTTTACCACCCCGGGTTCCCACTTTGAGAACCTAGGATGCTAGTGGTCTTCCTCCATTGAAAAGGACGTTATGGTTACGTTGCACTAATAAAAAACTATGAAATTTAGTAAAAAAGAATGTGTTAAAGTGACTTTATGGTTAAGTTGCACTAATAAAAACCTATGAAATTCAGTAAAAAAACTTTGTTAAAGGGACGTTATGGTTCAAAGTAAAACCGAAAAACCCCTGAAATTCGCCAGTTATGGTAAGCTAAGCAACCATAACTCGCACCACCACCGTGCACTGCTAAGACTAACACCCAGGACATCAAAGATGACATCACAAATGTCATTGATGACATCACTGATGACATCACATGTCTGGCTCCCCCTTTTTTACCTTTACTAACATATCTAGACCACATGGTTTTCTTCAGTAACAGTCAGGACCTAAAAATTGAAAGCTTACTATATTTGTACACTTATCCTTCAAGTATGTTCTTGCAGTAATTCCCTTAGGGTCCAGTCATATCATATGAAACATATACATAGGGGAAGACACAAGCTAGAAAGACAGCAATCCTTTCTGTGCATGAAGATAATCAGTAGAGTTATCAGCACTTTCTGATAGATCTGTTGTTTTTTTATTACTGTACTTTCCCTGAATATGCTCATATTTGTATACATTGTACTCACACTACTTTCCTTAGGGTCCTGTCACATCATGTGATACATATACATAGGGTAAATAACAGCTTTGAAACAGAGTAATCATTTCTCTGCATGAAGATAATCAGTTAGGTTATGAATTGTTTCCGCTACTACTTCTGCTTTTTTTACTTACTTCACTTTCCCTGTATATACCCATATTTGCATGTGTTAATTTCTCTTTGTGTTTTGTCTATAATAATGCAAGTATGTAGTAAGTGGGTTTTATTACCTACTTATCACATGTTTCACAGTACGCAAAACTCTAATAAGAAAACAGTTATCATTTCACTATTCAAAATGGCAAGCTTATGAATATTGCACCTCCATCATGTATGCTGCACACAATGCCTATGTTTTTACATGAGTACCTTAGGATACTGGATGGAACTTCATAATAGCATGCTATTTATATCAATGCATTGCTTAATGCACTAATTAGCACTTGATATTTATTCCAATGACCCTTGACACTTTTTTAATTAACATTACAATAAGAATACCTTGTACAGACTTTTCATGAAAGGTAAATGCACATGTGATGTCATCAGTGATGTCATTAATGACATCTGTCATGTCATCTTTGATGTCCTGGGTGTTAGTTTTAGCAGTGCGCGGTGGTGGCGCGAGTTATGGTTGCTTAGCTTACTATATATATATATATATATATATATATATCACATATTTTCAGCTTGACAAATGAATGGAATACTGAACTGGAATCAGTGTGACTTTGCAGGACAGAAGGTTGACAGTGAGTCTGATCTTCAAGTGTTCAAGGGAAGAAATAGTTTTGGTATCTGTGGGAAGTGCATTCCCATGGAGTAGGACAGGTAAGGAGAAGGAGCGTGTGGAGAGCCAGGGGTTCAGGGGGTCAGGGGACAGGGAGGCTAAGCATGGAGGAGGAGAGTAGGGGTGAGGGAGAGTACATGGATATGCAGTCAGCAAGGTAGGAGGGCAAGAACATGTATGCATTTGAAGAAAAGAAGAAGGAATTTAAAGAGAGTGCAGTTTTGCATTGAGAGCCAACCAGCATGGTAGCAGTGTGCAGAAGTGACACAGGTTCAGGGTATGCTGTAGAGGGAGTGAGTAACAATGTTCAGGGCTTTGCTAAGGGGAGAGAAGACCAAGCAGTAGACTTGAGCAGTATGTAATCAAGTTTACTAAACACAAAAGGAAAGAATAGCACTTTGGCTCAGTGATGGGTGATGTAGGGGCACATTTTTCTTATGTTGAGTAGATGTGACAGTAGCTGTAACATGTAACCTACATGACATTAAGTGTACACTGAACCTACATATATACATAGACTCACAACATGTAACACCATACAGTACTATATTACAATGGGGTGACAGCTGTAGTCAGCCACCCCTTCACAGTACCTTGCAGGTTTGTCCTTGTGGTGCTCTGGGTGAGCATGCAGACCTGTGAGGAGCTGCTAGCAGATTGGGGAACTGTTCTCTGATGACGTGAGTAGACGGTGGCTCCTTGACGCCTCTAGATGGGACTTGGCCCGTTGTTTATCTATAATGGGGCCCTGGCCCGTTGTCCTCTTTCAGGGTGACCCCATCCACCAAATGGGGTACCCTACCACTCATGCTCTCTATACTGTCATGGGCCACTTCCTAAGCACATGGGGACTGCCCACACTCAATGCTGCACCTGCAGTATTACTAATGTTCAGGGTGGGCCCCGTTGGCTGGGGGACTCACACAATGTCACTGCCACGACCTGTGGTATATATATTATTTTAGGGTGGGCCCCATTGGCTGGGGGCTCACCCGACACCACTGCCACAACCAGCTGCATATTTGAAGTTCAATGGGTGGGCCCCGTTGGCTTGGGGGGGGCCAACCCGATGTCACTGCTTCTCCTGGATGCCAGTTTTTTTATTTTCAGCGGCATCCCCGTTGCTATGGGGATGTCCCAGTGCTCACTGCCATGTTCTGCGGCCTCCTCCTGGCCTGCACCCTCAGCAATGCATTGACAATGCAGGGGCGGGTCACGTCTTCACCCAGGCAGCTCAATGGAGCGACCCAGGATTTCCCCACCTCCTCTTTGCCCGGGTTGGCCGCTGCAGCCAACCTGGGACTTGCACCTTCACTCCCACATGCTGTCCTGGCCAGGCTGTTCTTGATGGGCCCGGGCATCCACCGCCATGCTGCCTGGGCCACTAATGAATCTGGAACCCAACCGGTTAGGCCCCCGGGCTGGCCAACAGGCACCACGGCCCAGGGGTGGCCAAGTTGCTCCTGGCATAGCATCTCCGCTCCCCTGCTCACAGTCTCTGGGTGGGCTCCCCCATGCACCGCCCGGCACTATTCAAACGATTAAGGGTCCAGGGGGTTGCTCGAAGCAGCAACTCCCCAGACAAGTCTCTCTCTTTCTCTCTCTTCTCTTTACTGTCCTTTCCAACTGTTCACTTTTTAAAAATCCTCCTGGATACTCTTCTCTCCCCTGCCCAGCCCATTCTTGGGCAGGGAAGTTCTTTTTTCTTGTTTTTTCTTGTTTCTTCCCTCAACATTCCACCCAGCCCCGTGATTGGCTGGCTGGTCTAGTCCAACATAAAACACACAGTCACAGACAGGACACATAAATAAAACAAACATTACACTTTTTCATAAGCCTTTTATTCCCCTGGTGTCCGGGTCTTTCTTTCTCCCTGTGTGTTCACTCAGAGGGAGAGTATGTATCCTACTAGCTGGGCCCCACGGGGCCAAGGGCTCCACATTGGCAAAGAGGTGTTATTGAAAGTGGAAGGAGTAAATTAGCTTGCTTTAGAAATAATGACTCGACCACATTGCCCATTAGACCACACCATCAAAAACCCCATCATCATCCACCAGCATCACAGGCAATAAAACCATTAAGATGCTGTCAAGTACCAAAACCACCTGTAAGATATAATCATCCAAGAAAATCAGCCCCAGGGTTTCATCGATCACTTCAGAAAACACATTGCATACAAACTCCTTCAAAAAGCAACCCGAATGAGACTGTTTCAGCAACTAATGAGACTCCACATTCAGCTACAGAGAAATCAAAATCAAGCAGCACCTATATCACTACAACAAGGAACATAACCAATGACATATCAATAACAGTAGGCGCTAATGAGACCAGCCCTGAAACATTATTGCACAGTACCACGGAAGTGCTAACAGCTGGCCCCAATTTCATTCCCAGTACCACAGACACAACTAAAAATATAGCAACATTTACCACTCCTGGACTCCAATCAACTATTTCCATTGCAATTTCAGCAATCAGGACGACTGATGGTTTTACACAATCTCTAAATGGAACATCAGCAAATTCCTACACAACCAATATTTCAGTTCCCGTTGCGTCAGAAACATCCCGACACACAACAACCACAGATGTTCAAACCATATCAAATTACCAGCAAACTTTGTCTAGTACTACTGCGTCCTCTCCAGATTCATTTTTCACCTCTGACCTTTCAAAACCATTTGACAGTGAAGAGACTTCACCAACAAGTCGTACCACACAAACTTCCATGACAGTTCTCACTTCTACACACGGGACAAACCATGACTCTGACCACTGATTGTGCCACTGATCAATCCATATCCTCTGTTGTCGTCACTACGTCCACTACTTTTACTTCCACATCAGCAACCACGGTAACTGATCGGCCATTGCTCACCAGGACTTGCTTGTCTTTTACCTGTCCTGACTGCGGAGCATTGGATTCAAGGACATCACCGCGGGATCCATCTACTACAGTGCCAATAACAGCACATGGCTCCACGGAACATATGTTTTCTGATTTTTCTGATTTTACTGCCAAGAGTGATTTCACAAGGAGCCCTGGCAGTTCTTCAAGTCAACCACCTTCTGGTGAAACGTCCATCTCAGAACCTGTGACCATAAACCCTACTTCCAGCAATGCAGTCTCGACTACACAGACCAGTCTACACACTGTCACTGGTACTGAAACGTCAAGCGGTTCTTCATACAGTGCAACCTCCCCTAGACACAGTAGTGCAGGTATGGCTGTTTTCTGTACTTTATTGAATTGTCAGGCGAACCTTTATTTTAGCAGAATATTAACTGTACATTCATAGAACTGAGTATTTAAAGGGATCGCCAGAATAATCACCCTAAATACTCCAATGGTGCAGGACTCGCTGGTGTATTAATTTAGCAATATATATCATTATTTATGGATTTAGTGATGAACTTTCAAGCATCTCATGAGTGAAGGTATTTTAGCTGGTCCCTCCATGTTTAGGAGGGTCGGCCTCTTCTGTCCCCTGCTATTCTTCATTTTTCGTTTCTCTTTGGGGTTTGAAACATTCCCTCGTGTGTTTGGAGATTTGAAACCTTTCATAAAGGGATTTCCTTTTCCCAAAACTGCCCTTTCTTAATAAAAAAAAGCAAAATTATCATTACCCTTCTATTCTACTTTTTGAAAACTCAACACAGTAAACATTGTTAGCCATAAAGACTGTGGAGTTTCAATCTTTTCTAACTGAATTTTCTCAATCTTTTTCGAAGTTCTTTTGATACTGCGTTGGCAGCATCACACATATTCATACTGATATACTCTACATTTGAATCATTCCCCCTCTGCCTCTAAACACGGCACCTCTTTCAATAATGACGTGTGTATTGCCCTGACTACTAACTCACATTTGTATTCATTGATGGTTGCAGTGTCATTTCAAGCATAAATGACATACAAAGGAAACAATACAAGGAACAGAGGCAGTCCCGGGATTGAGTGCCTTTACAATAGATCGAGGGTATCTGGGTCATGGACAATGTAACAAACATAGCTAAGATACTCGATAATGGTCAAATGTTCTATATATGTATATTTGTGAAAGTTTGTTTGTATGTTCAGGGTTGACTTCAGCCCCATAACAGATGGTGGGCTGAAATTTTAGCACAAAGTTGGCATACCAGCATGCGGTGTACTGGTGATAGTGAAATATGAGCAACCCCACCCATTCGCCCTGCACAGGGCGGGGTCTGACTCTCTGCTATCAGTATAGGCAATTTCAGGAGAGTGACGATTTTGTGACTTGTTAAAAAATGGGAAGTTAGGACACAAGGTCGGCATACCAGTCTGGGGTGTACAGGCGATGGGGAAATTTGACCAACCCCAACCATTCGCCCTGCACAGGGGTGGAGCGGGGTCCGGCCCTATGCAATCAGTATAGGCAATTTCGGGAGATTGCTGATTTTGCGACTTTTCAAAAATAGGAAGTTAGGACACAATATAACATACACAAGGCTGTAGCAGACCCCCACATGCATGTCAGCTACAGACCCGGGCAACACTGGGTGGTACAACTAGTGTATATATATTACATGGCCACGGTAGTGGCCATGTAGTTATGGTTAAGTTGGTGTTTCCATAGGAAGAGCACTTTTTGGGCGGCTTATAACTTCGCTCCCCCTGGACGAATCCTCACCAAACTTTGCAAAAAAAAGTATATGGCCCACTCTGAATTTTTTTGCAAAGTTTGGTGAGGATTCGTCCAGGGGGGGAAAGTTATAGGGGGGGGTCCCAAAACCTTTGTTTTTTCCCATAGACATAATGGGAAAAAACTTTGCTCACGCCTACAGCCCAAACCGCTGGACGGATTTACACCACATTTGCGGCAGGAGCAGCGGCTTGGTCCCAAAAGCGTGCTTTGCTTTAAAAAATGACAAAAATGTAAGTGAAAAAAATTAGTGATATCTGTGTTCGCTTTGCGGACACACTTCCCTGTTCGCTCCGCGGACAGGACGGTGATTGGGCAAGCAGCTTGCGTGATGTCCGTGGACATCTGACGTGCTCTCGCATTGGATGCGGTGAAAGCGTGCAGTGCGTCGTGGCTTAAGAGACGCCCGCCATCTTTATTCCTCGCATGAGAGGCTTTGTCAGGTCAGCAGGAGCGGGATCTGCAGCCTGCACAGTGAGTCCCCCACCCCTGCTCATGCCCGTGTCTGTCTCCTGTTCCTCCCACCCCCCTGCTCATGCCCCGTGTGTCCTTCTTGTCCCCCACCCTCACTCATGCTCCGTGTCTCCCCTGTTCCTCCAGCCCCCCGCTCACGCCATCGGCACACGGTGGCCAGCGGAGGGCCAAGGAGCGGGATCTGCCGCCTGCACACAAACTCATGTCCGCTCATGCCCCGTGTGTCTCTCTTCCTGTCCCCATCCCGCGCTCATGCCCCGTGTGTCTCTCCCCTCCCGCCGGCCACACCCGCTCATGCCCCGTGTGTTTCTCCCCTCCCGCCCACCCCCCGCTCAGGCCCCATGTGTCTCTCCCCTCCCGCCCACCCCCCGCTCATACCCTGTGTGTCTCTCCACTCCCGCCCACCCCCTGCTCATGCCCCGTGTGTCTCTCCACTTCCCCCCACCCCCCGCTCATGCCCCGTCTCTCTCTCCACTTCCCCCCAACCCCCGCGTGTCTCTCTCCACTTCCCCCATCACCCGCTCATGCCCCGTGTGTCTCTCTCCACTTACCCCGACCCTCCGCTCATGCCCCGTGTGTCTCTCTCCCCTCCCCCACCCCGCTCATGCCCCGTGTGTCTCTCCCCTGACCCCACCCCCGCTCATGCCCCGTGTGTCTCTCTCCCCTCCCGCCCACCCCCCGCTCATGCCCCGTGTGTCTCTCGCCTCCATCCCACCACCGCTCATGCCCCGTGTGTCTCTCCCCTCCTGCCCACATCCCGCTCATGCCCTGTATGTCTCTCCCCTCCTGCCCACCCCCGCTCATGCCCCGTGTGTCTCTCCCCTCCCGCCCACCCCCCCTCATGCCCCATGTGTCTCTCCCCTCCCTCCCACCCCCGCTCATGCCCTGTGTGTCTCTCCCCTCCCGCCCACCCCCCGCTCATGCCCTGTGTGTCTCTCTCCCTCTTGCCCACCCCCCACTCATGCCCTGTGTGTCTCTCTCACTCCCGCCCACCCCCGCTCATGCCCCGTGTGTCTATCCCTCCCCCCCACTCCTCGCTCATGCCCCGTGTGTCTATCCCTCCCCCCACCCCCCGCTCATGTACCGTGTGTCTCTCCCCTCTCCCCCACCCCCCGCTCATGCCCACCCCTAACGCCCACCCCCCGCTCATGCCCTGTGTGTCTACCCCTCCCGCTCATGCCCACCCCTCCCGCCTACCCCCCGCTCATGCCCACCCCTCTCCCCCATCCCCCGCTCATGCCCCATGTGTCTCTCCCTCCCGCCCACCCTCCGCTCATGCCCACCCCTCCTGCCCACCCCCCGCTCATGCCCCGTGTCTCTCTCCCTCCCGCCCACCCCCCGCTCATGCCCTGTGTGTCTCTCCCTCCCGCCCACCCCATCTCATGCCCCGTGTGTCTCCCCCTCTCCCCCACCCCTTGCACATGCCCCGTGTGTCTACCCCTCCTGCCCACCCCCTGCTCATGCCCCGTGTGTCTACCCCTCCCGCCCACTCCCTGCTCATGCCCCGTGTGTCTACCCCTCCCGCCCACCCCCCGCTCATGCCCCGTGTGTCTCTCCCTCCCGCCCACCCCCCACTCATGCCCCGTGTGTCTCAACGCTCATGCCCCGTGTGTCACTCCCTCCAGCCACCCCCCGCTCATGCTCCGTGTGTCTCTCCCTCCCGCCCACCCCCCACTCATGCCCCGTGTGTCTCTCCCTCCGGCCCACCCCCCGCTCATGCCCCGTGTGTCTCTCCCTCCCGCCCAACCCCGCTCATGCCCCGTGTGTCTCTCCCTCCCGCCCACCCCGCTCATGCCCCGTGTGTTTCTCCCGCCCAACCCCCGCTCATGCCCCGTGTGTCCGCCCACCCCCCGCTCATGCCCCTAGTGTCTCTCCCCACCCGCCCACCCCCCGCTCATACCCCATGTGTCTCTCCCCTCGCCCCACCCCCGCTCATGCCCCCCTCCCGCTCACCCCCTCATGCCCCGTGTGTCTACCCCTCCCGCCCACCCCCCGCTCATGCCCCGTGTGTCTACCCCTACCGCCCACCCCCGCTCATGCCCCGTGTGTCTACCCCTCCCGCCCACCCCCGCTCATGCCACGTGTGTCTACCCCTCTCGCCCACCCCCGCTCATGCCCCGTGTGTCTACCCCTCCTGCCCACCCCCCCGCTCATGCCCCGTGTCTGTCTCCTGTTCCCCCCACTCCCCGCTCATGCCCCGTGTGTCTCTGTTGTTCCCCCCACCCCCCGCTCATGTCCCGTGTCTGTCTCCTGTTCCCCCCAGCCCCCGTTCATACCCTGTGTCTCTCAGTTGCTCCCCCCACCCCTGCTCATGCCCCGTGTCTGTCTCCTGTTCTCCCCACCCGCTCTTGCCTAGTGTCTCTCTCCTGTTGCCCCCCCCGCTCATGCCCCGTGTCTGTCTCCTGTTCCCCCCAGCCGCTCATGCCCCGTCGGTACACCCCATTTCGGCGTCGCTGGTTCGGCAACGGGATGTTTTGGCGCGCCGCACACCAGTGCTCAGCGCCTGCTGTTTAGGGAAACGTTCAGTGCAGTGCACTGAAAATGCGAGTTTCAACTTCACCCCACACTATTTTAAAATGAAACTGTTCAAGAGCGGTTTCATTTTGAAATAGTGTGGGATGAAGTTGAAACTCGCACTTTCAGTGCACTGCACTGAACGTTTCCCTAAACAGCAGGCGATGTGCACTGGGGTGCGGCGCACAGAGCAGAATTGATCTGCCGGGCTCACAAGGGTGGGGGCTGTGCTGCTCGGAGCAGATTGCTCCGAGCAGCACAGCCCCCACCTTCGCGGGCCCGGCTGTGTACTATGCGTGGCTGTGGTGCCTGCATGAAGAACTCGCAGGACATTTATGTGCGGCCAATTCGGTGCGGACTATCACACCGTACTGCGCCGAACCGGCTCCTGTGCCGAACCGGCCGCGCCAAATCGTCCCGGGCCGAACCGGCTGCCCCGAAATGTTCTGCTCTGTGCCCCGTGTCTTTCTCTTGTTTCCCCCCACCCGCCGCTCATGCCCCATGTCTGTCTCCTGTACCCCCCCACGCTCCTGCCCCATGTCTGTCTCCTGTACCCCCCCAACCCCCCGCTCATCGCTCATGCCCCGTGTGTCTCTCCACTTCCCCCCACCCCCCCGCTCATGCCCCGTGTGTCTCTCTCCACTTCCCCCCACCACCCGCTCATGTCCCGTGTGTCTCTCTCCACTTACCCCCGACCCTCCGCTCATGCCCCGTGTGTCTCTCTGCCCTCCCCCCACCATGCTCATGCCCCGTGTGTCTCTCCCCTGCCCCCACCCCCACTCATGCCCCGTGTGTCTCTCTCCCCTCCCGCCCACCCCCCGCTCATGCCCCGTGTGTCTCTCGCCTCCATCCCACCACCGCTCATGCCCCGTGTGTCTCTCCCCTCCTGCCCACAACCCGCTCATGCCCCGTATGTCTCTCCCCTCCCGCCCACCCCCCGCTCATGCCCCGTGTGTCTCTCCCCTCCCGCCCACCCCCCGCTCATGCCCCATGTGTCTCTCCCCTCCCGCCCACCCCCCGCTCATGCCCCGTGTGTCTCTCCCCTCCTGCCCACCCCCCGCTCATGCCCTGTGTGTCTCTCTCCCTCTTGCCCACCCCCCACTCATGCCCTGTGTGTCTCTCTCCCTCCCGCCCCCCCCGCTCATGCCCCGTTTGTCTATCCCTTCCCCCCACCCCCTGCTCATGCCCCGTGTGTCTATCCCTCCCCCCCACCCCCTGCTCATGCCCCGTGTGTCTCTCCCCTCTCCCCCACCCCCCGCTCATGTCCACCCCTAACGCCCACCCCCCGCTCATGCCCTGTGTGTCTACCCCTTCCGCTCATGCCCACCCCTCCCGCCTACCCCCGCTCATGCCCACCCCTCTCGCCCATCCCCCGCTCATGCCCCATGTGTCTCTCCCTCCCGCCCACCCTCCGCTCATGCCCACCCCTCCTGCCCACCCCCCGCTCATGCCCCGTGTGTCTCACCCTCCCACCCACCCCCCGCTCATGGCCCGTGTGTCTCTCCCTCCCGCCCACCCCCCTCTCATGCCCCGTGTGTCTCCCCCTCTCCCCCACCCCTTGCACATGCCCCGTGTGTCTACCCCTCCTGCCCACCCCCCGCTCATGCCCTGTGTGTCTACCCCTCCCGCCCACTCCCTGCTCATGCCCCGTGTGTCTACTCCTCCCGCCCACCCCCCGCTCATGCCCCATGTGTCTCTCCCTCCCGCCCACCCCCCACTCATGCCCCGTGTGTCTCTCCCTCCCGCCCACCCCCGCTCATGCCCCATGTGTCACTCCCTCCCGCCCACCCCCCGCTCATGCCCCGTGTGTCTCTCCCTCCCGCCCACCCCCCGCTCATGCCCCGTGTGTCTCTCCCTCCCGCCCACCCCCCGCTCATGCCCCGTGTGTCTCTCCCTCCCACCCACCCCCGCTCATGCCCCGTGTGTCTCTCCCTCCCGCCCACCCCGCTCATGCCCCGTGTGTTTCTCCCGCCCAACCCCCGCTCATGCCCCATGTGTCCGCCCACCCCCCGCTCATGCCCCATGTTTCTCTCCCCACCCGCCCACCCCCCGCTCATGCCCCATGTGTCTCTCCCTCCCGCCCACCCCCGCTCATGCCCGTGTGTCTCTCCCTCCCGCCCACCCCCCGCTCACGCCCCGTGTGTCTCTCCCCTCCCCCCCACCCCCGCTCATGCCCCCCTCCCGCCCACCCCCCACTCATGCCCCGTGTGTCTACCCCTCCCGCCCACCCCCCGCTCATGCCCCGTGTGTCTACCCCTACCGCCCACCCCCCGCTCATGCCCCCTGTGTCTACCCCTCCCGCCCACCCCCGCTCATGCCCTGTGTGTCTACCCCTCTCGCCCACCCAAGCTCATGCCCCGTGTGTCTACCCCTCCTGCCCACCCCCCGCTCATGCCCCGTGTCTGTCTCTGTTGTTCCCCCCACCCCCCGCTCCTGTCCCGTGTCTGTCTCCTGTTCCCCCCAGCCCCCGCTCATACCCCGTGTCTCTCTGTTGCTCCCCCCACCCCTGCTCATGCCCCGTGTCTGTCTCCTGTTCCCCCCAGCCGCTCATGCCCCGTCGGTACACCCCATTTCGGCGTCGCTGGTTCGGCAACGGGATGTTTTGGCGCGCCGCACACCAGTGCACATCGCCTGCTGTTTAGGGAAACGTTCAGTGCAGTGCACTGAAAATGCGAGTTTCAACTTCACCCCACACTATTTTAAAATGAAACTGTTCTAGAGCGGTCTGTCTCCTGTACCACCCCACGCTCCTGCCCCGTGTCTGTCTCCTGTTCCCCCCACCCCCTGCTCATGCCCAGTGTCTGTCTCCTGTTCCCCCCACCCCCCGCTCATGCCCCGTGTCTGTCTCCTGTTCCCCCCACCCCCGCTCATCCCCTGTGTCTGTCTCGTGTTCTCCCCACCCCCGCTCATGCCCCGTGTCTCTCTCCTGTTGCCCCCCACCCCCTGGTCATGCCCTTTTTACTTACTTCACTTTCCCTGTATATACCCATATTTGCATGTGTTCATTTCTCTTTGTGTTTTGTCTATAATAATGCAAGTATGTAGTAAGTGGGTTTTATTACCTACTTATCACATGTTTCACAGTACGCAAAACTCTAATAAGAAAACAGTTATCATTTCACTATTCAAAATGGCAAGCTTACGAATATTGCACCTCCATCATGTATGCTGCACACAATGCCTATGTTTTTACATGAGTACCTTAGTATACTGGATGGAACTTCATAATAGAATGCTATTTATATCAATGCATTGCTTAATGCACTAATTAGCACTTGATATTTATTCCAATGATCCTTGACACTTTTTTAATTAACATTACAATAAGAATCCCTTGTACAGACTTTTCATGAAAGGTAAATGCACATGTGATGTCATCAGTGATGTCATTAATGACATCTGTCATGTCATCTTTGATGTCCTCGGTGTTAGTTTTAGCAGTGCACGGTGGTGGCGCGAGTTATGGTTGCTTAGCTTACCATAACTGGCTTATTTCAGGGAGTTTTCGGTTTTACTTTGAACCATAACGTCCCTTTAACAATGTTTTTTCACTGAATATATATATATATATATATATATATATATATATATATATATATATATATATATATATATATATATATATATATATATATATATATATATATCACATATTTTCAGCCTGACAAATGAATGGAATACTGAACTGGAATCAGTGTGACTTTGCAGGACAGAAGGTTGACAGTGAGTCTGATCTTCAAGTGTTCAAGGGAAGAAATAGTTTTGGTATCTGTGGGAAGTGCATTCCCATGGAGTAGGACAGGTAAGGAGAAGGAGCGTGTGGAGAGCCAGGGGTTCAGGGGGTCAGGGGACAGGGAGGCTAAGCATGGAGGAGGAGAGTAGGGGTGAGGGAGAGTACATGGATATGCAGTCAGCAAGGTAGGAGGGCAAGAACATGTTTGCATTTGAAGAAAAGAAGACGGAATTTAAAGAGAGTGCAGTTTTGCATTGAGAGCCAACCAGCATGGTAGCAGTGTGCAGAAGTGACACAGGTTCAGGGTATGCTGTAGAGGGAGTGAGTAACAATGTTCAGGGCTTTGCTAAGGGGAGAGAAAACCAAGCAGTAGACTTGAGCAGTATGTAATCAAGTTTACTAAACACAAAAGGAAAGAATAGCATTTTGGCTCAGTGATGGGTGATGTTGGGGCACATTTTTCTTATGTTGAGTAGATGTGACAGTAGCTGTAACATGTAACCTACATGACATTAAGTGTACACTGAACCTACATATATACATAGACTCACAACATGTAACACCATACAGTACTATATTACAATGGGGTGACAGCTGTAGTCAGCCACCCCTTCACAGTACCTTGCAGGTTTGTCCTTGTGGTGCTCTGGGTGAGCATGCAGACCTGTGAGGAGCTGCTAGCAGATTGGGGAACTGTTCTCTGATGACGTGAGTAGATGGTGGCTCCTTGACCCCTCTAGATGGGACTTGGCCCCATTGTTTATAATGGGGCCATGGCCCGTTGTCCTCTTTCAGGGTGACCCCATCCACCAAATGGGGTACCCTACCGCTCATGCTCTCTATACTGTCATGGGCCACTTCCTAAGCACATGGGGACTGCCCACACTCAATGCTGCACCTGCAGTATTACTAATGTTCAGGGTGGGCCCCGTTGGCTGGGGGACTCACACAATGTCACTGCCACGACCTGTGGTATGTATATTATTTTAGGGTGGGCCCCATTGGCTGGGGGCTCACCCGACACCACTGCCACAACCAGCTGCATATTTGAAGTTCAATGGGTGGGCCCCGTTGGCTTGGGGGGGCCAACCCGATGTCACTGCTTCTCCTGGATGCCAGTTTTTTTTATTTTCAGCGGCATCCCCGTTGCTATGGGGATGTCCCCGTGCTCACTGCCATGCTCTGCGGACTCCTCCTGGCCTGCACCCTCAGCAATGCATTGATAATGCAGGGGCGGGTCACGTCTTCACCCAGGCAGCTCAATGGAGCGATTCAGGATTTCCCCACCTCCTCTTTGCCCGGGTTGGCCGCTGCAGCCAACCTGGGACTTGCACCTTCACTCCCACATGCTGTCCTGGCCAGGCTGTTCTTGATGGGCCCGGGCATCCACCGCCATGCTGCCTGGGCCACTAATAAATCTGGAACCCAACCGGTCTGGCCCCCGGCCTGGCCAACAGGCACCACGGCCCAGGGGTGGCCAAGTTGCTCCTGGCATAGCATCTCCGCTCCCCTGCTCACAGTCTCTGGGTGGGCTCCCCCATGCACCGCCCAGCACTATTCAAACGATTAAATGTCCAGGGGGTTGCTCGAGGCAGCAACTCCCCAGACAAGTCTCTCTCTTTCTCTCTCTTCTCTTTACTGTCCTTTCCAACTGTTCTCTTTTTAAAAATCCTCCTGGATACTCTTCTCTCCCCTGCCCAGCCCATTCTTGGGCAGGGAAGTTCTTTTTTCTTGTTTTTTCTTGTTTCTTCCCTCAACATTCCACCCAGCCCCATGATTGGCTGGCTGGTCTAGTCCAACATAAAACACACAGTCACAGACAGGACACATAAATAAAACAAACATTACACTTTTTCATAAGCCTTTTATTCCCCGGGTGTCCGAGTCTTTCTTTCTCCCTGTGTGTTCACTCAGAGGGACAGTATGTATCCTACTAGCTGGGCCCCACGGGGCCAAGGGCTCCACATTGGCAAAGAAGTGTTATTGAAAGTGGAAAGAGTAAATTAGCTTTCCCAAGCAGATGGTGTAGCACAAGAATGGGCCAAGAACATATCGTTCAGGGACACTCACAGGAAGGAGCACAGGGGAGGAGGGGTTGGAGTGCCCAGAGAGCGACAATGAGTGGTGGCATAGGTATGTGATGAATCTTGCTGAGTCATCACTGATCCCCAACCTAAAGTCTCCTCCCATTTGGCCAGGGGAAGGCAGCCACTACCTGACCCTGACCCTGGGGGTGGTATTCTGCGGGTGGATGAAATGGGAGGAGATGGCTATCAGGGAAGAGTGGTGACTCCAATAGGAGAGAAGGAGTATACTTCTCTTTCTTGTGAGTAAAATCCCTTAATTCCAGAGTGTTTAATGGCCTGCTGTCATTATTGAGAACCATCTAATTGTAAAACTCTAAAAGCCACTTTGCTTAAACAAAACACTATTCAGTCTCCATGTACACATGGTAAACCTAGAACATATGAAACATTTGATGTTTATGGTGAATGTACTTTAAATGCAACTGTTCAACAATGTGACTTAAAAGCATTTGAAACTTCCTTGAACTCCAAGTCCCAGAAAGCCTCAGGTACTGCGACGAGGAAGAGGAGCAAGGAGTCCATGTGGAGGAAATGTGACACTACGAGTAATGTGCAGTCTAGTTGTCACAAACCTATGAGCTGTGCAGGACATTGAAATTTACATATCACCTGCAGCAAGAGGAACAAAGAAGGAGAGAGGAGAAAGGCTGCAGAGTACAGGGAGCGGGAAGCGAGACCGGTGGCAGAGGTAATCCCACAGAGAAGAACTGTGGGGAGAAGAGGAGACATCTGCCAGCAGAAGATTGGCAACTTTCGGCACCGGAGAGGAGAATCTCTGGTGAAGTTGAGCTGAATTTTGTTTAGCGGGGCCTAGGGAGAAGCGATACTGCAGAGCTCTACTGGTTCTGGCAGCGAAGGACTTTAAAGCCAATGCGAGAATCAAATAAGACTCTGCCAAGAAGGGGGAACCTGGCCCAGCACAAGCTCCTTGCAGCAGCTGAACAGTGAACCGGTGAGTCAGCCTAGAACCGGCAGGGGCACGGGACATGTGAGGAAGTTAAAGTGTGTTTGGAAGGCATTTTTGAATACTGACCAGATGGAACTGAAAAGAGAAGGCACATATGGTACAATTCTCCTGACATGAGATGTCAGTTGGGGGAAACCTGGAACCAGCATTGCCTAAGCAAAAAAAATTATCAAAAGAACAGGGGCAAAAATGGTGCAATTTGACATGAGAGGTCAGTTGGGGGAAAATGGGATCATTGCCATGAACAAAAAGACACTGTGAACAAAACAAAGAGGAAAGAGTTGTTCCAGGTTTCCCCCAACTGACACCCGTGAAGTTATCATGAAGAAGGACACAGCTAACAGATTTGAATTCAAAATAACCAAGTTTATTAACTAAAATGTCAGGATGGAAAAAGGCCTAACTTGCCCTATACTAAGGTGGGATTTCCCTACCTAAATAAAACTAAGTCAAAGAGTTAAACTTAGGAATTTGTCTGTGTCCAAAACCTGTGCTTGCCCTCACAACTATAACTGTATAATGTGTAGGGATGTCAGCTATATCTATCTATCTATCTATCTATCTATCTATCTATCTATCTATCTATCTATCTATCTATCTATCTATCTATGTTCTTATATTGCGCCACTAACCCTAAAGCCTTAGGGCACACACACGAGAAAAAGAGACAGACAACAGAAAACATAGAATTAGAAGAGGACAAAATGGTAGGGGGCAGACCTCACCCTACAAGGAGACAGAGGAGTCATAGGATGTTATATAGAAAGACACGGTGAGGGTAATATCGGTAGCAAATGGATAGGAAGCATTACCCATGGCCTATATCAAACAGGAGAGTTTTCAGTTGTTTCTTAAAAACGGTTACTGAGCTGATATTGACCAGAGGTTTTGGCATGGAATTCCATAGGGTAGAGGCCCAGGAGTTAAAACTGGCTCCTCCAAACCCCTTCAAAATAGACACGGGTTGGATCAGAGAGATATTACCGTTGGATCGTAATAAACGACCAACAGGTTTCTTTTTTAACCTGGTCTTAAGGTATGACGGGGCCTTACCATGCAGGCATATATGCACAATGGATAGCCCCTTGTGATGCAGCTGTTGTTGAACAGGCAGCCAGTGCAGACTGCGCCTAGCTTCGGAAACATGCATATTACGCCCAAGTCCAAGCACAGCTCGCACTGCACTGTTCTGGATCACCTGCAATGTTCTAAGATTGGCCTGGGATGTACCAATCAAAAGACTATTACCAAAATCCATCTTGCAGATCACAATTGCAGCCGCTATCAATGCAAGATTTTCTCTGGACAGATAGGGTCGAATCTGCCATAGGAGTTGGATGTAAAAATAGCATGAAGGCTTAAGGTAATTAGTCTGCCGAGTGAAAGGCGCCAGCCCTCTCCCTTCGACCTCCTGCTTTCCCCTCCTTCCGCTCACTAACTGTCAACATCTGCTGCTCTACTTGCAAAAATCCGCCAGCCTTCAGTACCGCATCGTGAAACCTAGGCCTTTTTCTCCCTCTTTAGGATTCTCAAATTTAGGTGGCGTTAAATTGCTTGTATTGGTACCACCCTTTATAATCTGCATTGTGAAACCTAGGCCTTTTTCTCCCTCTTTAGGATTCTCAAATTTAGGTGGCGTTAAATTGCTTGTATTGGTACCACCCCTTATAATCTGCATTGTGAAACCTAGGCCTTTTCTCCCTCTTTAGGATTCTCAAATTTAGGTGGTGTTAAATTGCTTGTATTGGTGCCACCCCTTATAATCTGCATTGTGAAACCTAGGCCTTTTCTCCCTCTTTAGGATTCTCAAATTTAGGTGGCGTTAAATTGCTTGTATTGGTACCACCCCTTATAATCTGCATTGTGAAACCTAGGCCTTTTCTCCCTCTTTAGGATTCTCTATTTTAGGTATGTCCTCTTTCCTGTCTTAGAATGTCTGGTGCCTTTCTTACGCTCACCTCCTAAGTGTTGTTGTCTTGTCCCACTCTGCTGCGCACTTGCCTCGCTCTGTCTTGTCTGTTACCCCTTTGACCCCCCTCCTCTCCCACCTACTCTATGGTGCTCTCTGTCTCCCCTATCTTTCCAAACTGTTTCTTTATTGACTATCCTGCTCTCCTAAATCTGGTAGGAAAAAGTTTAAAAAGGACATCCTGGTCTCCAACCCAGGCCTCCCTATCGCCGACACCTACATCAGTGCCTCCTCCAAGGAAACTCTCACCAACATCCTCTTTGTCGCTCCTTCACCTGATCTATGGACCCCTCACATGGTCTCTGTTCTCTCTCCTTTCTCCTCTTCTCCCATTAATGGTGGTACCCGTTGGGACACACTCCTGGCCTCCTTCCTATCCTCTAAGGTCATCATTAATGTCTACCATCTTGGTCCAAGGCCCTCAGGCCAACCTTCATCTATTTGATAGATGCTTTCCGCACCTCATCAACTTCCTTTCTTCTCCTGCTGTCCCCTCCCCACTTTCCTTGGCTACCTTGCCTTCCCACTCCCTCTCTGCCACCTCTCAGGCGCTCTCTACACTTCCGCAGGGTGTTCCTCTGATCTGTACACCTCCCCGGAAGTCCTTCAAGGAGGGCAACCTTCTCCACATTGCCACTCTTAACTCTCCGCTGTCAAACACTCCTCTGATATCTGCCGCCTTCTTGAAGAACTTGACCTCGATGTCTTCGGTCTCACTGAGACATGGTTACGGCCAGCTCTGCCACCAGCTTTGGCACACTCCTACCTGATGACTACAAGATACTCTCTGAGCCCAGGCCCAACCGCTCTGCTGGTGGCGTAGCCCTTATCTTCCCTGAGTGGATTCCTGCCTCTGTCAGTCCTACGCAGGCCTACTCCTCTTTTGAATGCCTCGTCTGCAGGCTCTCTCTCTCGCCTAGCCATTCCCTTACTGTGGCTACTATCTATCGGCCACCTGGCCAGATTTCCTCCTTCCTCTCTGAGTGGACAGACCTCTCCTCCTCACTCCTGGCCTCAACCACTCAACTCCTCCTGCTTGGAGACTTCAACATCCACCTGGATGCCTCCTGTCCCCCCTCTGAACTCTTTCGCGACCTCTGCGACTCTCTCTCACTCACCATTCTACCCTCTGGCCCGACTCATTCTGCAGGGCACACTCTTGATGTTCTGATATCCTCTGACCTTCCCCTCTCTGTCCCTCTCTCCACTCCTCTCTCCTGGAGTGATCACTTTCTTCTATCCTCCCACCTCACCCTCCCTACCCCGCAGGCCGAGCCACCTCCATCACTGCCACCCACCTTCTCGGTCACCCGACACATGAAGCGCGCGTCAGCTGAGGCTTTCGCCGCCACCTTCTTTCCCCACCTCCTCCCCCTTGGCTGACTCCCACCCTGACACAACCCTCTCCATGCTCCACTCTTCTATATCCGATACTCTCGATATCCTTGCCCCTGTAATGAGAATCCACCTGAAGCCCAAAGCCAAGTGTAACTCCTGGTATGACTCTGACCTCGTCACCCTAAAACGCAAGTGTAGGGTTGCCGAGAGGAAATGGCGTGCTTCAAGTTCATCCTCTGACAAACTGGCCTGCTGCAAAGGCAATACCGGCTCTCCGTCCTCACCAAGAAGAGAGCTCATATCCAAGCCCGCATCTCTGCAGCATCTAACAACTCGGCTGAACTCTTTAAAATCTGCAAGGAACTGGCCAATCCTGCCACAGTCTCTACCTTTCTGTCCCTTCCCAGGCCCTCTGCATGGCACTGGCTTCTCACTTCATTTCAAACTCTCAGGACATCCTGTCCTCACTCTCCTCCTCTCTCCCCCCCTCCCTCTATTCCCTGCTCTTCCTCTGGCCCTTCTGCAGCCACTCCTCCTCCCTCCTTCTCGGCCTTTCCCCTTTTCTCTCCAGACGAGGGTTCTAGACAAGTCCGATCTATGAAAGTCTTGTCGAAACAGGTTCACCCCTGTTCCTCCACAACTATCAAGGATCACATCGACTCCCTGGCTCCTGCCCTGGCGGATTTTTGCAATCGCTCCTTCGCCACTGGAGTCTTCCCTTTCCCCCTGAAGCACTCCCTTGTGCACCCTCTTCTTAGGAAACCCTCCGCTGATTCCTCCTGCCCAGCTAACTATTGCCCAATCTCCATCACTCCCTTCCTGGGAAAGCTCCTGGGGAAACTGGCCATCTCCCAGCTCATTCTCCACACTGAATCTGTTGGTTGTCTTCATGACCATCAGTCTGGCTTCAGAGCTGCCAGAAGCACGGAAACGGCTCTCCTGAACATCCGTGAAGACCTTCTCACCAACCTCGACTCTAACACCCCTTGCAGTCCTATCTTGCTTGATCTCTCTTCTGCCTTTGACACTGTCAACCATGCCATCCTGCTCAACCGTCTCCGTGATAACCTGGGTATCACTGGTCAGGCTCTGGCGTGGCTGACTTCTTTCCTCTCTGACCGACCCTCCCAGGTCCAACTAGGGTCCTTCCTCTCTGACATCTTTTTCTCTACCTGTGTTATCCCCCAGGGGTCTAACCTCTCTCCCTGGCTGTTCAACCAATACCCGGCACTCCTTGCCCACCGCATCGCCGCTCTCTGTCCCAACTTTCAGTGCTATGCGGATGATACCCAGCTCATTTTCAGGCTACCCTCGGCCTCCTCCTCTCCTTCCCTCATCTCTGACTGTATGTCTGCAATCCAGGAATGGTGTGCCGCCAACGACCTCTGCCTTAATGCCAGTAAGACTGAGATTTTACTCATCGGCACACCCACTGCCTCCTTCCCTGCAGCTCTCTGGCCGGCCTCTCTTGGCCCTCCTCCCACTCCCACCTGCAAGGCTAAAAACCTTGGGGTCATCTTCGACTCTGCACTCTCCTTCTCCCCTCACATCTCTGACGTCTATAAGAAGTCACACTACCAGCTGCACCTCCTTAGAGGTATTCTTCCTTTCCTCTCCTTCCCCCTGAAGCTCACCATCTCCAGAGCCCTGGTCCTCTCCAAGCTGGACTACTGTAACACCCTCTATCTAAATCTGCCTGCCTCCATTCTCTGCCCTCTGCAACCTTTCCAGAACAGGACTGCGAGATTTGTCCTTGGCCTCAAGCCCAGGGATCGTATCTCTCCAGGACTGAAATCTCTGCACTGGCTCCCAGTGGCTGCGAGGATTAATTTCAAAACCCTCTGCATTTTACACAAGGCCTTCTGGGGTCTGGGGCCGCACTACCTTCAACTCTCTCTTCCTAAATATCTTCCCTCTCGAGCTCTTCGCTCATCTGCCTCCAACTCCCTTAGGGTCAGTCGCTTCTCCAAGCAACGAGTTGGTGGCAGATCACTCTCTTCGGCAGGGGCCTCTCTCTGGAACAACCTTCCTGCCTCCCTGAAACTCGAGGAGAACCATCTCCGGTTCCGGAAACACCTCAAAACCTTCCTCTTTGCTTCTGCTTTCTCTCCTCCCCTGCCTTGCTGAATTCATGACTGAAATTGCACTGGTTAGCTGGCCACCCTTCTGATCTCTGGCCCAGGCCCTGTCAATTACCCACCTGCACTGCCTCCCTGGCAACCCCTGCACTTGGGGACTGTTTTTCTGTATCCCTTCAGTCCCCCTAACAGCACTTACGTCTGCACTTCCTTGCACTGGCCACTAGCTGGCTGTTTTATGTGTCTTATTTTTCCACTTCCCATGGACTGCACTTTCCCTTCTCCCCTCCCCCTGCGCACTTTTCCTTCCCCCCCCTTCCCATGCACTTGCATGATATTAATGACACCTGGCCTAGTAGGATCGTTGTCTGTCCTCCCTTTGTTCCCCCATTGCCTCGTCGCGCCTTGAAACACTTGTGTATAGGCGCGTTATAAATGCCATATCATATCATATCATATCATATCAAAGACAGCTGAGGGTCAAAAAAGACCCCAAGAGTTTTTACGTTTTTTGATATGTAAATAACATGCTGACCAATCAGGAAGTTCTCATATTTCACATCCAGTTTATTTAGCTGCTGCTGAGTGCCCAAAATGAGCAAATCAGTTTTGGCATTATTGAGGGCCAAAGAAATCAAGGCCATCCGATTCTGAATTTCCACAAAGATGTGATTGATACGCTTTAAATCTTTTTGATACTTGCCAGTAAGTTTGATGACAATCTGCGTATCGTCAGCATAATTGGCAAAACATATGTCCATAGCCGACAAAAGAGCACAGAGAAGACGTGAGTAAATATTAAAGAGCAGGGGTGATAAACACGACCCCTGAGGAACACCACATAACAGGGTAGAGGCAATGGAAAAGGCATTGTCCTTGGTTATTCTCATATTTCGCAGGCCTAGAAAAGATTTAAACCAGGTCGTCGCTTCTTTGGTACATTTGCCAACTGGCATTAACCTGTCCGCCAAAAGTTGATGATCAACAAGATCAAATGCGTGGACAGATCCAAAAGCAGTAGCAAAGCCATATTATCCTCATCGACTATGCCGGCAATATAAGATTTTAAATCCAGCAGTGCCGTCTCGGTCCCATGATTGGGCCGGAATCCAGACTGTTGTGTAGCTAATATATCTTGTTCTTCAACAAACGTCTGATATTGGCTATGGGCAATTTTATCCAAAATGTTCAGGATAAAAGGAAGATTTGTGATCGGCCAATAGTTGCCTGTCTCAGCTGGATCTAGATTTTCCTTTTTAAGTAAGGGTGTAACCCACACTTCTTTTATGTTTTCAGGTACGAATGACTCATGAAAAGACCGATTAAGAAAGAAAACAGTGTTCAACACAAAGTCATGAGTTTCTTCCAGCTCGCAGCTCTTTCAGCTCCCTTCCCCAAGTATAAAATAGTTCAACAAAGTAAAGTCTCAAAATTCCCTTTCTGAGAATTAGAATGTAACAGTCTCTTCAGATCTTGGGGTTTCACTCCCCAAGTTAGGATTCGGGTTTCCCTTCCCCAAGTTCCAAATCACACAAATTAAATGACCCTGAAATGAAAGACTTCTAGCCAGGACTCAGGTTTCCCTTCCCCAAGTTCCAAATGTCACAATTCCAAAAGAAATGTCCTTGACTTCTATAGTAAAGATGGCTTTTGTTTTCAAATGTACACTTCAGATAATTTTGTAGCTTTCCTGCATGTTCAAAATGTCACTATAAATCAGGCTTCAGTATCCTTGGTTTGCCTGTTTTTTTCACATCCTTTTATATTGCAGCATACAGTGATTGGTATATAATTATATTAACTTTAGCACTTCCAAGTATGATGATTTGTATTGATTTAAACTTTCTTTCCTCCTTTAGATTTCACATGTTTAATTCTGTTAAGTAGCAAAGTATTAATTCTGTTTAACAGCAAAGTCTTAATTAAGTTAAGTGTTCAATAATTATCAATTACACTTTAAATGCATAGTTCAATGTGCTGAGACCGTCGAAAACGTGTTTCTTGCCACACGCGACCACTCCGATGAAAGATGTTTCCTTTTATTTAACATTGAACAAACGTAACTGCTTGTTGCACTTTAATTGAATAGTACAATGTTCAGAGACTTTCGGAAACGTGGGCCTTATCACACACAACCACTCTGATACAAAGTATCTCCCTTTGTTATATTGTTAATAGATTTAGTTGTTTGTTTCCCTTTAATTGAGCTATTTATTGATTGGAGACCTTGGAAAACGTGTTTCAGGCTACACGCAACCACTCCGATACAATGGGCCTCATTACACGTTGTGCGGTAAGGGTTTACCGGTACCGGTAAGGGTTCCGGTACCGGTAAACCCTTACCGCCTTACTACGAGGTCCCTTTGCGGGTCATCCCTTAACGCCTGGTTTTTCCAGGCGTTAAGGACGGGACCCGCAAAGGGACCTCGGAGCTAATTACGGTACCGCAATTTGCGGTACCGTAATTAGCACCTTCCCCATTCCCATTATGCCCTATGGGGGCAAAAATGGGAATGAGGAAGGGCCTTGGTGAATGGGGAATTACCACCTCCGCTCACCTTGGAGTAGGGCAGTAATTCCGCCATCCACCAAGGCGGACTCGGTACGGTACCGGCGGCAACCATGGCGCTAATAGTGCCATGGTTACCGCCTACCGTGTAATGAGGCCCAATGTATTTCAGGAAAAACTTCAGTTTGCACATGCGCACTGGGTTTCTCAAGCATTAGAAACTCACTGGTCACTTGGAATGCTTGTGTTGCAGCACGGATGACACAGCCTTCTTCCTTCTGTGTCGGGGCTCAAGTTCCTGGCCCTCAGACACTCCTGGGGTGGTCCTCCACCCCAGGGGAACGAGCACGTTGATTGGAAAGGAACGGGACAGGCTTTCTACACAGGCTCCCTTCAACTTTCCTAGTCTACTCCAGGGAGTCCCATTCCAGTCCTCAGCTGCCTGCACTGATCTCCAGGTTTTGCTCCTGTCGATTCCCTCTGCCCCTGGGTTGGGCTCCATTTATACACTGGCAGCCTCTTGACAAGCTGCGGGTGTGGATGATTATTCAGTTCTGCCTGACTCTAATTAAAGGGACATGCCTAACTCTTGCTACCCTTAGCAAGTATCTTCCTCTTCCCAGTACTACCGTGGTAAAAGAGCATAGTCTTCATTGCTCTTAGTTGCCTCTTCTTTGTCCCAGTACTGTCAAGAGTCAATGGTGGAGCTGACTTATAATAGCCCATAAATGTTGGGGCAGGGTTGGGTTGGTTGTCACTAGGAAAGGGGAGATACCATGTCTCGCTCAACAGTACCCCACTCTTAGGCCTCAGGACCCTCCACCCAGTGATCCTCCCTCGCTTCTCCGCCCCCCAGGGTTGGGTTCCAATAGCGATGGTCCTTTACCTGGCCACCTGCATAGAGGATCCAGGAGGTTGAGGAGTGAGAATACCCTCATGGTTCTCACACATCTCATGTCAGGAGAATTGTACAAACATTGTCAAGATACAAGAAAGATTGAAAGAAAGGTTGTCAGAGCTTGAACAAACCCTCATATATGGGATGTCAGTATGGGGGAAATTGGCACAAGTAACAACTGAAGTCAACAAAGTTGTGCTAGTGAAGAAGTACAACTGTGTGATTCTTAAGAGAAACGTGAATGTTGCATAGAGACCTGAGGCATCCGGTAGTGAAAACTTTTCGGAAAGAGATACCTGGCAGGAGAGTGCACCAGGCGATATGTGTGAGCCAAAAGGGCGATATTCCTGGCAGGAGAGTACACCGGGATATCAAGAGTTTTCAGTTGAGAAGTTTCCAGGCAGGACAGTGTACCGGGAAACTCACTTTGAACTTGTGTGTTGAAGAGAGACTTGGTCAAATTATGTTGTTGTTTCAATTAAGCACTTTGTAAACCAGAGACTTTGAAAATACTTTCCTGTTGCCATACTTGAATCAGTATTGGAGAAAAGACATTTATTTAGCCATCTTGCAAAGTAGGAAAAACTTTCCTTTGCCATATTCCAACCAGTGTTGTGGAAAATACATTTTGTTTTGCCATTCTGAAGGGCTAGGAGAGACTTCCTCTTTGCTATAATCCAACCAGCGTTGTGGAAGGAGCATTTGTTTTACAATCCTGAGGAGAGTGTTAGGTAAAAGAGACATTTGTATTGCCTTTAAGAGACTGGTCTTGACACAGAACATTGTGAACAGTTTACCTGAAACAATCCAGGGTAAAGTCATCAACCACTGGACACAAGGATTGTTTCGATTGAAGTTATATGTTTGAGTTATGTTGAATTGAACTTGGAAGCATTTACCTTGCACCTTTTTGCTTGTGTATGTTAGTGTGAGTGTCAGATTTGGTTTGGCCACAAGGTTATCCTGCTTTAGTTTTAGTTCCATACTTGGGATTGGGCGGAGCGGTAAATGCAGCAGCAGTAGTGTTAACGCCACATTTTTCCACTCCGGCCAACTCCTGATGAGGCCCAAAGTGGCAAAGGGATCCCTTATATAGGGTTCATGTAGGGTGCTTGAGAAAACCCACATCCTGTACCAGCAAATTGTTCACTTTGCTATAATTTCAGCATCAGGGCACCCAGGCAAAATCCCTCGGATAACTAAACCCTAACCACTCATCTATTTGTAGCGTTGGTATGTCAGTCCACTGACAGCATATGCCTAAACTTTCAATGGCCTATACCCAGACTAACGGAAGTGTATTACCCACTTTAGACGCTTCACGGTTTTCACTGAGCAAGACAACTATGACACACAAGGGAAATTGTGTATTGAGGGTTTCCCTCCACAGATAAAAGAATGTAGCCCCATGGGTTCCGTATGGAGAAACTCCTACTTTGGAATGTACTTTGAGATCCCTTTATCCAGAAATTTTGATTGCATCAGACCCAAGTCACCGACGCCCCCATTTCTCCCTGACAGACTTCCTGTCAGCAGGGCAGACAGGGACAACAAATAATCCCAGTCACTAACAAAAAGTGGTCGTCATTTACGGTTTGCAGTTTGACTTTTCAGAACAAACTATTTAAGAAGAATCAGGCGATGCATTGCTATAGGGGAATGTGTCTGAAAAGCTGATTTGCAAAGTACATTGGACAAATAACTTTGGTTAAACCTATCAGCTGTACAGAGCACCAAGTCAATAAAGTAGCCCAGAGTGGCCCAAAAAAAGGGCCACATTAATCAGTCTTGCTGGCCATTTGGGCATTGGTGTAATACCCCGTGGACCAGCCTGACAGCCTCAATAGGGAAATCCTGACCAAAGCACCATGCAGAGTGTTCCTTTGCTTCACATCTTGGTTATACATATGTAGATAAGCTTTAGTCACATTGCTTTACATTTACCTTCATTAAATTGCATCTCAGCCCCGATATATCTCCAAGAAGGAAATGTTGCATTACACTCAAATTGGCTCTGCTAAGCCTTCCACTCTTTCACACTGAGTGGTCATGGAGGAAAAGAAGTTCATTCATTCATTCATTCATTCAGGTGCCTCAACCTAGTTATCTATCTTCCTAAAAAGAAATTCCATTCTTTTTAGTATTGGATTTCTGACTTTCTTCAGTAACCTTAAGAAATGTTATGGTTAATGTAACCAGGTCATTTATAAATGCTTTAAATGTTACCAGTCACCGTACTTAGTACAGAGGTCATTCACGTACAAACTGACTCTGAATCAAATCCAGTAACCTTACCACTCGAGTAATGTCCATATCACCGATTCTGGGCCCATATCACAACATCCATGGCCAGGTTACTTCTTACCAGTGTGCCAATCCTTTTCACATTCATGTATATGCTGGGTTTTATACAGTGTAAACATAGCTGTGAACCCAACAAGGGGAACAGTAATAGGGTACAAGAATATGGATACAATTATAATGATAGAATATTAAGAGTACACCTGGAAGGTCACGAAGAGAGGGGAAACAGAGATTTCAGGAAGGCTCTACTGCTTAGGGAGGGCAATGCAGACCCATTCTTGATCAATTTGTTGGTGAATCCTTAGCTCTGCCGCTGCTGAAGCTATATTCCTATAAATATAGCCACATGAATCTGGCCATCCTAATTGCACTGTTGAATCCCTGGATCTGCTTCAGCTTTTTCCTCCTTTGCCATCTTCTGCTTTGAGAGATAAGGACAAGTGTGTTTACTCTTAATCACTCGTAAGAGACCAAGGCGGCAAGTCATTAGGCAACAACCCTCACATTTCCCCACAATTTTATGTGCCAGTATTTAGTGACTTCATAGGGCAACTTGTAAAGTGATTTCTTTGGTTTACTTGCCGGGTATTTGCACCTCTTACTAGAGTCGCTAATGCATATTTTATTTGTATTTAAGTATGAGAAAATGACCACCCAACACTTACTGTATTTGTGGTCCACGGCATAAACAAAACAGTGCTAATTTATGCAAAAATGCTGGCTAGGAGCCTTGCTGAAGATTTCAGGGGTTCCTGGGGAAGTATGGTTGGAGTTCCCCAATGGGATAGTAAAGGGAACAAACCCTCACATCTCAGGATAGGTCCACATCCCATCAGCAGTGGCTTCATCAGCTGTTTTTGTATTCAACAAAAGCAGCTGGAAGCAATTGAAAAAAAAGCCAGAATTGTCACTCCAGCCAGGCCTCACAACATGAGGAAAGGCCCCCTAGTTCAGGACAGGCAAAAACAGCATTAGCAGACATCTCAAAGTTGAGTGTTTATGCAGCATATTCATCATTTAGTGACCTAAAGGTTACTGGCTGGTATTTGTATCAACAATTTTCTTCTAATCCCGGTTCTGACTCTCTCCTTTTCCAACACATTGTCCAATGGAAGCTTCCCGATCAGTTGGCCTAAATCAGTGCTCGTCAACGTGTTTAAGAGAGGGGATCACTGGGACCCAACACATTATTGGCTATTAGCCATGTTGGATTAAAGCGGGAAGATGTTTGCCTCTCTCCTCCTTCTGAGGCTCCAGGCCTTGGGTCGGAGGCACAAGGACTCCTGAGCAAATTGCAGAACGTTGTCAGGAGTACTAACAGAACTTCTTTTAATCTATTAGCACTTCACTATCTGACAGCTGATTCAACAAAGCACAAGACCAGGCGTCTTTATTTATGTACGTTGATGCTGTGCCTTCGACTGTGTTACATGTAACTTATTGTGGAGAAAACATTTAAAATGGGGTATTGGCCCACTTTTATTGTATTTTATTAAGTCTCTGTACACTTCAGTGGTATTTGGAGTGGACCAAGCTAGCCAGGTTACTAGCTCAATCTCTACAAATCTCGGCCTTAAGCAGGGGTGCGTTTTAGCACCCCTCCTTTTTTATCTATATGTCTCTGACGTGCATCAGGCTTTGTCTGCATGCCGTCATTTTTCACTGCGTATTGGGGACGAGCACATAACATGACTGGCGTACACAGATGATACAATTATACTGGACCACACAACCATTGGCCTGCAGCGCTCGGTAGATGCTTTGTGCGTCTATGCTGTTAATAACAATATGTTGAACAACTATTAAAAAAGAATAATGGTCATGGGTGCTCAGCCGGTCCTGTTTTGAATGGCGGATAGGTGTGCAACCTCTGGAGACAGTGAAGACCTAGGCGTATCTGGGGGTTCCCATCACTCCTCGCCCAACTCAGACTTTTTATGAGGCTTAAAGTACACAAAAAATGTATAAGAAATGGTCCGCCATCCGCCAGTTTATCATCAGGAAGGATGGGTACAATGTAGAGGGCCTTCTCGAGACCTATAAAGTCCACATTATTCCAGCCACCTTGTATGGAATCGAGACCTTCCCATCTCAATATTTCAAGTGGCTTGAAGTCATGGAGGGGAAATGACTGCAGGCAGTTTCAGGCCTTCCCGAGGCTGTTCCTGTAAAGGCTCTCAGATGTGAGCTGGGCCTGACTTTGCTCAGAGGGTTCTGGCTGCTCCAGCGTAGCAAACTTGGTGTCAAGCTAGGCTGGCCTGAATCTGGGAATCTGCTTAGTCCGATGGCGCACAGCATCAAAGCCAACAGCCAGAATCTGTTTTACTTAGACCTAGAAGAAACGGTAAAGACCCATTTAAATGACATTGGCAGGCCACCCCCTCCTGTTTAGTTCTGTCCCACAAACATCCGTTTACTCAAGGTAAAAACGATTGACTGGGACCGTTCTGTAAATATGGCAAAGCTGAGTAAAAACAAAAACCAATGATACGCTGAATTTGTTAGGTCTGGCTTCCTTGTCGGAAGTCCTTGTCAATATCTTTTAAAACCCTGTACATCTATTATTAGGCGTTTTATCACTTGCATGCGTTTTAATATTTTACCCACCAATGAGTAGACTGGTGCATGGTCGGGCATTCTGCTTGATAGGCAGGTTATGCCGTTTGTGCAGGCAGAAGGTTGAGACTGCTATGCATTTACTATTAGATGCCCTCTATTGGGAGAGCAACATTTTAGAGCCTACCAACGTGTTGTTTCCCGCACCGGTCCACTTCATTCGGACCAGTTTTGGAGTGCAATATACTCAGCCAACTGAGTGGTGATCAGTGGTGCAGCGGCACACATGTGGAAAGAGGCACTGCTGACATTAGAACAACTGTAAGTATAAGGAAAGTGAGTTTGGGCACACATTGTGCACTGTTCCGTAGATGTATTGTGTGTAATATGATGATGAGATGTAAACAATATTTTAATGATTGTAGTAGAGGTGTAATCACGTGCAATGCAATCAAATGCTATTTAACTATATATTTTACCCTATGTTCTTTTATAGTGCAAAGGTTTATTTAAAGCATTAGCTCTCAAATAATAATAATAATAATAATAATAATAATAATAATAATAATAATAATAATAATAATAATAATAATAATAAAAAAACAGGAACCCAGGCTAACCTCAATGTAACCTCTCCTATGGTTAGGGAACCATTTAGGGGGGTCGACAACCCGGTTGTAGCTCACTGCACCCTTCAAAGGGGAGAGATATCCATTTGCATAGCAGTCTGATCCCACCCGCAAGGGCAGTCCAGGACCAAAATGCCAGGCAATTCTCCTCTGAACAAGAGAACCATCAGCAACCGCAGACACGTGTGTCGACCTTATTGGGAAAGAACTTGGAAAGCCATGTGCGGCATGTCGAGACATGCCGGCTGTGTGTGAACGGAAGGCACAGAGTTCCTCTGGGCTCATCGGGGTATCCACCTGATGCACGCAGCCAATGGAAGACAACGTGTTTCACAACTTGTACATATTCATAGTGACACGGGGACACATGCGTGTGTTTACAGTGTCCGCACATGTAGCGAATAAGTGGTTCGAGCAATGCGGCATCATGTCAGGTGAAGGTGACCAGAGGGCCAAATTAACCAGGGACCATACTCAATGTACAAGCATTCATACCTATTGATCAGAATCACATTTAAAGTATGATACGATCCCACAACGATGATCATTTCCTTATCCACCCACATGGCAATCCACACAATGACTTGGGCTCTTATGTAGATCCTGACATGCCACTCCTGGAGGGGGAGGATGATGAAGTGTCAAAAACCCAGGGTGGAGGAGCATCGCACAGGCAGAGCCTATTATAGGCCCCTTGGCTCAGATGGGCCAATCGGAAGAAGCGCCTGGACCAGTACAGCTCCAGGAGGAGGTGGTACTTTTAAAAAAAAGGAAGTTCCCAAAGAAAACAGCCCTTTATTAAAAAATGTACAGAAGATAAAATTATTTTGACAAGTATTATGTATATTTAATAAACTTGTCATAAACAGTGTACCAAAAGTAGTGTGTTGGGAAATTGGAAAAATTCGAACTTCGCGAGCCATACCACTGACTGGGGGTGGACACGTCATCATCGTCATTTCTGTCACTTTCGCAGATTGCTACAAATATTACAATATTTATGGTAAATGGGATAAGTGTTACATTTAGGTTACTTTGTGTTATTTTGTGTAGAGGTGATACATTTGTAGATTTGCATACACGCAGGGACATAACGATAAAACATTGTCACACGGGTGGCCCCTCCCCACTCGGGTGAAGCAGGCGATCAATATGTGCACGTGGAGCTTAGCTGTATGAATGGTGGTCGTGAGCAGAGATCATAATAGGTATAAAATGGACACATAATGCTATACATGTATGGGAAGTGTTTTTTGAATTTAGTAAAAGATATTAAATATATGAGGTGTGATTGCTCTATGTATCATGGGTCTTCGTATAGGGGATTAATTAGAGGGGTGTTTTCGCAATCGTGGCAAAGGCTTGCAAAGGGCCATCAGCAGTGAGGGAACAGGTTTTGTAAGTAGGTCAACGAGGTGGCTGCGGTCAGTTTGCCGATGGGTCAAGTGCTGGAGGGCGAATGGAAGATAGGATCTCTGGTAAACAGGAGAGCTTAGGGTTAGAGACAGGCATTTGTGAAACTGGCAGGGTTAGTTTAAACCGGTTGCTTTTCCTTGCAGAGACCAGTAGTAACGAATTACAGGGGAGCGATTGTGTTGTCAGAGAGTGGGCAGGACTCATGTGAATAGGAGAGTTCAGTAGTCATATAAATCGGACACCAGACAAGTTGGGCAATGTAGTTCGCAAACATGAATAGGTCATAAGTGAACCTATGTGTCTTTCTCTTCTCTACATGTGCTTAGGTATTTTTAGGGCAGGTCTGTGTGCATCATTAATAGGAATTCTGTTGTTGAGTAACCAAGAGGCAAGGCTGCCAACAAATATGCAGAGGGTTTTGGGAAGGGCTGTGTTGAAAATGTAAACCTTGTAATTATATGTTTTTGTAATTGTAATTGGTTATTTATAACGCGTTTAATACCCAGAGGTTTCTAAGCATGAACCTGGGGATCGAACCTGTGTTGCTCTGCGCCATCTTGCTTCCAAGACAGGCGCGTTGCTACTGAGCTATCCTCCCGAGACCAGGGGATTGTGTTATAATGTCTGTGTCCAATGAACTGTGTGGGTTTTAGATTTCTCTGTACAGGGCACCAACCAATCATGTTTGGGGGGATGCCTTTGTAACTGTATCTGGGGTAATATATTAACTGTTGCAAACTGTATATAATATGTGTTCTTTGTGTGGTTCAGGGAAAACCGGGTTAGTGTGACTGTTAGATGTCATTTAAGCCTCCCCCCGGCCATCTGTTTAATAAACTAGCTTTATGGACAAAAGTTGCATTTACTAATTGTAGAGGTGGGCGGCCTAATTTGGGTAAAGGGGCAGAGCTCAAGGTCCACGCCCACAAGTGTCAATGAAAACCAATCACAAACCACATAGTTTACATTATATACAAAAACAATGATTTAAAAAATGTCATAATTTACGAAACAATACCCTTGACTCAACATTCCAAGCCATAGATCACAAATGAAAAGATTCAGGCCCTGATTCATAGAATCTAGTGCAGAAAAGGCGAAAGGGCTGTGTGCAAAGAAGGAGTCTGGCCAGCCGAGGTGCAGAAAAATCTTTGCACGGCACGTGTATTCATGGATTTCCCGATGAATCAGCAAGTAACAACAAGCTGTGCCAGTCACGCCCCCACGCACAGTAAAAAGCATGTGAAATGCCCAACATGGTGCAATCCTCCACGCCATCCCATGGCCAGCATACAGCCCCCCTAGTGAAATTGCATGCAAACACTCCGCGAACCATGCCCGCACCCCAGCAGAATTGCACGAAAACACCACACGATCCCCGTCCACACCCCAGTGTAATCATGCGATAACCCCTCACAATCCCCATGTGCACCCCAGTGTAATCACGCAAAAACCCCTCGCAATCCCCGGCCACACCCCAGTGTAATCACACGATAACACCTCGCTATCCCCATGTGCACCCCAGCGTAATCACGCAAAAAAAACCTCTGAATCCCTGGCCGCACCCCAGCGTAATTGGGACACCCTAGCCCCCATCACCCATGACCCCACCATGCAGGCAGCTCCCTCCCCATGGGACACCCCAGCCCCCATGACCCCGCCCTGCAAGCAGCCCCCTCGACATGGGAAACCCCAGCCCCCATCAACCATGAGCCCACCCTGCAGGCATCCCCCTCCACATGTGACACCCCCACCCCAGCCCCATCACCTGTGACCCCACCCTGCAGTCAGCCCCCTCCACATGGGACACCCGAGCCCCCATCACCCATGACCCCACCCTGCAGGCAGCCCTCTTCACAGGTGACACGCCAGCCCCCATCACTTGTGACCCTACCCTGCAGGCAGCTCCCTCCACATCACCCATGACCCCACCCTGCAGGCAGACGCCTCCACATGGGACACCCCTGGACCCATCACCTGTGACCCCACCCTGCAGAACCCACCCTGCAGACAGCCTCGTCCACATGGGATTCTCCAGCCCCCATTACCTGTGAACCCACCCGGCATGATGAACCCTGGCATAGTGAGACATCATCACTCCATCCATTGTATGTCGTGCACCTTGACTGCTGTGTAGTGACACCAGTCAGAATATCCACCGGAACATGTATCCTACAAATAAAAATGAATGCATACACCCAGGACACATCCATGAGTGTGTCAGCTGGGAAAACAGAATAGCTGTCCACAACCATCTCCCAACATACACTTGTAACAACTGAATGTAAAAGTGAGTGCCTGCTGGACAGTTGACAATGTCATGGCATCAATACCCTGGGACAAATTGTGCACCAATTACAGAATCCAAACCACCCTCAATGTGTGTCACATGAACAAACACCGGCCAGGTGTCCCACAGCCTGACCTTCATTGAGCTGCCATTCCTAGGCGAGAATCCCTAATAAACACATCACTGGTATGCCCATGTGTGAAGGACATGGCAAGCAGACAGTGCACTACGCACGGAGACAGCTGCAATGGGCAGCCAATGTGTAAATACCATTAAATGTCAATAGTTTATCCCAGTGCAAGAGGTTGACCAACACCAGAGACGATGATAACTGCAAAAACACATGCTGGTGAAGGGGAAAGCACCACCTGTGTGTTAGACCTAATCAAGCGAATCACTTGCAAATGTCCTGAACATGAAACACTCCAACAGTCACCCCACCCCCCTCACTCACAAATACAGTGAGGGCAAATACACAGTCATGTTGCACATGTGAAAGGAAATGCCATTTGCCTGTGAACACACACAATCCCACCTCACACACCACCACCGGTATTCCCCATGTGTATACTCACCCCGCCAATAAACCCCGAACGTAACACATGCAAGTAAGCAGCCACACACATGACTAATAATGGGCAGGATCATGGCTACTAAATGGACTAGCAAACAGGCACAGTGCAAAAATAACTATGACCGACAATGACTGTTAGAGTTCAAAATAAATATATTAAACGGTTGTATTTGATTCATACATACTGTAAAAATAAAAAGGATTCATAAATCATAATCTCAAAATATGTCCATATAAAAATAGAAAATAAAATAAATGTCCATATGCATCAAAAATATTTACACTAAAAAATCTATAAAATCACTAATGAAACACTTCAAACACATTTAAAAACTATGTATGTGAAAAAATGGAGGATAGTTCAAAGTTCACTCCAAAACAAATAAAAAATTAAAGGAAACTTACACCTACAGAACTATGTACAAAAAAATTGAGTAATATCCATGATGCGAGCTCCAAATAATAAGTAAAAAGGAAGGCAAACTTATATATCCAAAATGATGTACATAGGCAGCGGGCTAGTTTTCCTTGTCACCAATGACACTCAATGCCTCGACCAGGGCATCATCGAAGACTGCGTCCACTTCCCGTAGGCGGGCCTCCGCTCTCTCCTCGAGGGCTTGCAGGGACTCCAGCATGGCCCTCTTCATCTCCTCCCACTTCCTGCAAGTATCCCCAAGGATGTCAGCCATCGTCTCTGCCTGATGCAGTGCAATCTCTGCCCTGGCGATGGTGGCTCCCGCCTCCAGAGACCGCTGCCTCTCTGCCCGGATTTGCTGCCCGTATCGCACGAACACGGAAGACATCCTCGTTCTGAGGTCCACATTTGCGTCATGTCTGACGCCGGATACCTGCCCTGAGTACAAAAGCCTCCTACTAAGAGCTTGCTGCTGCCAAATCGCCTGGTGCCTGCTTCGTGAGGACACCCTCCGGGCTGATGACACCACCTCAGGATGTCGGGCGTGTGCGCCCTGCTCCTGTGTGCCTGCTCTCCCTCCATTGCCATTGCTCCTATTGTTCCCTAGATCGGTGTGGTGCCCACCGCAGCTGATCCACTGTCGACTCCCAGCTCATGCAGGGATGTTAGCTCCACCAGGCAGGTCAATATGGTGGGGACTGGTGCACAGGGGGCCCTGGTGGTATCTGGCCCGGAAGGCACCCGGGAGGATGACTGGCTCTCAGGGGAGCAAGACGAGAAGGGTGTTGCATAAGTAGCCAGCCCATGCATCCAATTCGAGACCAGGAATTCTACTAGCCAGTTCAGGATACGCCAGACGTCATTGTGATGATGTACAAGCACACGAGTGCAAGCCTGCACATCATCACGATTGGCACCGGTACGCTTCTCGATACTGACTAGTAGGGGTCCCACTCTGTCCCGAATGGAAAAATTTGCAGGCAGTGGGATGTTGGTCTGGGTGGAATCAACTGACACCTGTGGATGGGTCCAGCCTGAAGCATGCCGGCAGGTGCATACTGGTGCATGCGCTGGCCCAAGGACAGGATTTGGCACAGGCCCCTCCACAGTGCCCTGCACTGCCTCATGCCCGAGTCAGGACTGCACCAGTCACACCGACCTCAACACCCCGCAGGGCCCCGTGCACTGGACTTAAAGAGCCCCCTCCTCCTACCCTACCAACCTGGATGCCTCTCCAGCATCTTCCGCAATGGATGGCCCCTGTGTGTGCTCAACTGTCCCCCCAGCTGCCAAGGAGACCACATCCACCTTTGCCCTCTTGGACCTCCCCTCACCAACTGTGGCCGATGACTGAGACATGGCACCCGTCTCCTCACTCCCCGAAGATGTCTTATCCAGGGGGCGTGACTGGGCCTTGCGTCTGTGTCCGGTGGAGGCATCCCTGCTGCCTTGCTCCACAGCACCTTCTCCGCCCTCTTCTTCCAGTGCAACTGTGGATAAGGAGACATAGAATACAAACATCAGGGTACTGCACCGATGTGTGTTTGGCACAAAAAATATGTGCATCAAGTACACTGCTAAAGGTTTCAACCATCATCATCCTCCACAACACATGTACATGCATACACATACATGTCTGTCCTTCACAACAGACAATAACATCTGTGGACAAGGCACTGTCACAACCTATCCATTTCGGCATGCTACACACACATGCTTCATAGGCCATACACATGTTATGCACACACATCACCTGACAGTCCTCAAGCAGTGCACTGATCTATCACATCAGAGTCCCCTCAACAGCAATCACGCAACAAGACTAGGTCACACATTAAAATGCACGTGTTACATCCATCCAGAAGTGATGACCAGTCACACAGTCACATTTTAGACACATGCACATGAACACCATGCTTGCAAATGATGTTGACCACACCACCCGTCACACCTCTCACACGAGCATGTCTCAGACACATGTGACAAACCACGTGCACATTGTGAAATGCTGCAGTACAACACACAATGGAAAAGAAAGACCACTGAAATTACAAATGGTTAATAGTTCACATGTAGAGCACTGTCTGGGACATGCACAGACATCCATACAAGAGGCATACTTGATGTAAGGCCAAGGTTCACACTCCCAAAATACATCAACATGCACTATGGAGGCCAGTAACACATGGACTCTCACCTGACAACTCCAGTCGTAGCTGTAACTCGCTGATCTGGGTGTGCAGCGCGGGGTAGAATTTCTCCAGAACCTGCATGTCAGTGGTGCTATTCCGGCCGCTGTGCCCCCCTGTTTGGCACTAGCCTGGAGGAAGCGGAGGGCCTTGCTGTGGGTCCTGTATTTGAGTTCCTCCAAGCGTTTGAGCATGTGCTGGTAGTAATGGAGTGCCACCCCCTCCGCATTGATGGCACCCACGATCTAGTCCCAGATCAGCTTCTGTCCTTCCTTGAAGACCTGCGTTGGTCTGTGGAAGAGGGCATCATAAAGCCCCAGGATATGCTCCACCAGGATATCAACTTCCCTGGCTGTGACGTTGACAGCCCTCTGCCTTGCTGTCATGGGGTTGCCACTAACCTCAGTCAGTGTTGTTTGAGACATGGCATCCCCCGAGGCAGGTGTGGGTGGACAAGGTGGTCCTGGGGCTGGGCTGTGGAGTGATGGTGATCTTCTGGCACATTGGGAGTCTTCAGGATCAGCTGAGGTGGTCACAGAGCCAAGGACAGGAGCACTGAAAATGGCTTGACAGCAGGAACTCAAATTGCAGGGCAGGTGGGCAGAAGGCACACACAGTGGGCACCCAGCAACATATGGCTGATGGGAGGCAGCTCAGGGCAGTAGGAGGCAGGTAAAAAGGCTTGCAGGCAGGAGCGTGGGTCTTCCATATTTCACGCGTGGGTAGCCGTATACAGAGTGATGGTTACTCTGCACGTGCGAAATTAGCGCATACACGTGAAATAAGAGGAAAGGGCCTAATCGCGTAAGTTACATGACATGCTTGTTGGGCCTCCCACTGTACAAATCTATCTGTACCATGGTTGGGAAGGCCCCAAGAGGGAAAGGTGGCAGAGGTGGCCGAGGTGGCCAGGGTCAGGGACGTGCAGGGAGAGCTGTGCACCACCCCCAACAGGGCCAGGGAGCTGCAGGTGATGCTGCTGTCCCCTGCACTCAGGGTCAGGGAGCTATAGGTGATGCTGCTCCCCCCAACACCAAGGGTCAGGGAACTGCAGGGCAGAGTTAGGGAGCAACAGCAGTATCTGTTGTTGTCCCCCCCCCAGGGACATGGACACACAGGAGCAGCTGATGTCCGTGTGTCCAAGGGGAAGGGACATCCCTGCAAAACACGTAAAGTTAAATGCCCTGGGCCCAGCTCCCATGTTGAGGGACCTGCAGGGCCAGTACCTGACCCAAGATCTGTGGGTGATGGCATGGCCCAGACCACTTGTGGTCCAGCCCCCTAATGCCCTGAGTGGTCCTAGCCACACAGGGTCTACACCACCTTCAAAGAGGCAGAAGCGTGCAGAACAGGGAAAGGCTCAATCCCAAAGCATGGCAAAGGAGACCACCATGTCGCGGAAGAAGAGCTTCAATGAAGATGAACTCAAGTTCTTCATGGACTACATGCGCGAGCACCACCGTGACATGTGCACGCGGCGAGGGAGCATACAAACGCCTGCTCAGCGTATGGTCCACTGGCAGCGAGTCACGGATGGCATCAACGCCTTGGAGAATAAGAGGCACACTGCTTGTGAGGTCATGAAGTGGTGGAATGACCTCCACCGTCAAAGTAAATCGAAGCTGTCTACCAACCTTGCTTCTGCTCTGGTGACTGGAGGTGGATTACCACAGGAGCAGGATCTCAGGTCACATGAAGGGGCCATGAGCGAGTTTATTCATGTGGATCAGGTCCAAGGCGTGGGAGGCCTGCCAGATTACGAGGAAACCTCAGGTGAGTGAAGAAGCATGTGCATCCTGAATATGTGTATGTAGATTAAATAAATGTGTATGATTGTGTAGAACTTCTGCCTGCATTTGTATTATGACTGCCATGAGTGAACTATGTCATGGTGTACTGACCCGTGCTTAGTTGTAACGCTCACCTGGCTCCCACGGAGGCGCTGGTCTAGTCTGGGTTGCTGTGGCCTCTTCAAGCGTGATGCGCAGAACTCGGACCACCGATTGAACAGGACCCCCAAATCTTGCTTGTCTGGCCCGTAGGAATATCCTTCTGCAGATGAGAAAGGGGATTAACTATCTGCAGAATAGTGTGCTTGCTCCCCCCTTTCCCCCTTCGTTCTTCTTTGACTTCCTCCCAAGCCCCCGGATTAAGCTCACCTTATGGTTTGGAAGGATGAACTCTCCATCCTGCTTCTGGTGCAGGGGCGCGCGTTCGTCCAGTTACTTCACTGGTTTTCAGAATGGCGCTGGCAAAATCCACTTGACTTTTCGGAGCGATACGCCGTAAGTATGAAGATTCAAAAGTTCAAGTGTGAGCCTCTGTTTATGTTGTCTTCCTAACCTGTGATCTGTCCTTTATTTCAGGTGCAGAACGAAGGCGATGCATTGAGGGGTTAAAATTGCAGATGGTAAAATCAGGTGAGTTAGTGATGAGGGCGACCCCTGTAAATGTCTTTATAATTCCCCTGTAATGTCTTTTGTCCTTTCCCCATAGGGGCCGGGGTGCAGTACCTGCCAACGAAGCGGCGCCGACCCGAAATGTGGAATGGTTCACCAAGAAAAGCCGGTAAGTATTATGGCTGAAAATTCGGCTTTCCTCCTGTGTTCCCTCTGCTCACCTTTTGTCTCTTCTTCTCTCCCCTAGGTGCAGAGATGTGGCGACCGGTGCTGACAGCCGCGATGGAGCCGGGAGATGTCTCGAGGGCAGGTGAGTGAAGCGCGGCGCTGCAGCGAGCAACGTGATGCTTTTAAATGGAAGTCTTTCTTCAAGAATGCTGGCTTGAAGATTCCGGATTCAGGTAAGAAGTTTGAATAAGTTCTTGGTTTTCACCTTTCTCTTCTCTTCTTTCCTTACAGGTGTTCCAGGTTCGAGGCGAGCGTGGCTGGAGTCCAGGTGCAGGAGCAGACACGGTGAGCGTTCAGCTGCTGGGATGCAGAACAACGCGAAGCACGTGTGGCTGTCCGGGCGTGGCTTAAATAGCCTTGGAAGAAGTCCCAGGTAAGTATTCTTCCACAGCCCCACCCAAGTAACAAAATAGTCCCTTCAGTAAAATAGTCCCTCCTAAGCCTCATTTGGCTTGGGTCTTCGTGCAGCATGGTCTGCATCAGGTGAGTATGCAGCATGGTCTGCATCAGGTAAGTGCACCAAACACTTTCCTTTATGGGCCTGGCGAGTATGGCGCCAGGACTGATGTCCAACATGAGCCTGGCGCCAAAGGTGCCAGGACAGAGTCCAAAGAGCCCCTATAAGGGGCCGCTGGGCTTTTACCCGGGGGCATGATGCCTGCTCCCGGGGGTGCTGGGCCTGGCCTGGTGCTCCGGGGGTAGGCATCATGACAGCACTCCCCCCCAAGGCCCCTCCCAAGGTCGTTCCCTCTGGAGGTTTCGGTTTGTTTGGGAAATTCCGATGGAACCTTTTTACTAGCCGAGGTGCATGTACGTGGTCGCTGGGTTCCCAAGACCTTTCCTGAGGCCCGTACCCCTTCCAATCAATTAGATAGAAAAGTTTTGATTTTGAGATCTTAGCATCCAAAATGTTCTTGACCTCGAATTCAGGCTTCCCATCTATCTGGATTGGTTCTGGTGGCTTTACTAATCTGGTTCCTGGTTGCACTGGTTTCAAAAGTGACACATGAAAAACGGGGTGAATTTGCATGTTAGCTGGTAGATCTAGCTTGACTGCCACTGGGTTAATTATAGCTTTAATCGAGTAAGGGCCTAAATACCTTGGATTAAAAGTCCGAGGTCCCTTGACCGATAAGTGTTTGGTAGCCAACCATACTTGATCCCCTATTTGGTATGGAGGCGCCTCTCTTCGATGCAGATCCGCATTCTTTTTGTATTTCTCTTTCGCATGTTGTAAGTGTGCAGTTGCATCCTTGAAGGCTTGAGTAATCGTAGAATGCAAATGGTCCACTACGGGCATTTCAAGGCTCAAAGGTGAGTCCAAGTCTGAAGTACGAGGGTGATGTCCATATAGGGTATAAAAGGGGCTCTGACCAGTTCCAGAGTGTATCGAGTTACTGTATGCATATTCAGCCACCCATAAAATATCCTTCCAATTACCCTCCGATTGGTGCAACATACATCGTAGATATTGTTCAAGGGTCTGGTTCGTTCTCTCCGTCTGACCATTGGTCTGTGGGTGGTGGCTGGTTGAGAGTCTTACGTCGATTTGTGCCAGTTGACAACACTTTTTCCAAAAATGAGAAATAAACTGGCTTCCCCAATCAGAGACTAGTATGGACGGGAATCCATGCAAACGGATGATATTTTCGAGGAATTCCTTGGCAAGAACAAAAGCTGAAGGTAATTCTTTCAACTGAATAAAATGGGCCATCTTGGAAAATAAATCCACCACAACCAGAATAGTATTATGTCCATTACAAGAGGGCAGGTCCGTGATAAAATCTAGTGACAAGGTGTGCCAAGGTGCTGGTGGAATGTCTAAGGGTTGAAGAAGACCGGCGGGTTTTGTTTTTTGACCTTTGTTTTGGGCGCAAACTCCACAGGACATCACGAAAGATTTAATATCCTTTCGCCAGGAAGGCCACCAGAATTGTCGTTTAATTTTTTCCTCTGTTTTGGCAATAACAGGATGTCCTTCCATCAGAGTATCATGATGACGGGAAATAACCAGTTCTTGCAATTCCTTTTCTGGCAGAAATAAGCATCCTTGGAAGTAGGGTAAGCCATCGTTGATTGAGAAGGCAGACCCCCTTTTGATCCAATCCTGCAAGGCTGAAGAGTCCAGGAATAGTTTTACCCGTGCTTGAATGTCTTTAAGGGTTTGTAAAGTGGTTATCCCCAAAATTCTTTGTTCAGGAATTATCGGCACAGGTTCTGAGTTTGTGTCCATTTCTCCCATTCCAATTCGAGATAGGGCGTCCGCTTTGCCATTCTTACAGCCGGGACGGTAAGTGATTACAAAATCAAACTCAGCAAAGAACAAAGCCCATCGGAGCTGTCGTGAAGACTGAGCCTTGGCAGTTTTTAAATATTGTAAATTTCGGTGATCAGTGATCACGGTGATGGTATGCCTGGCGCCAAGAAGATAATGCCGCCAAGCCTTAAAGGCGGACTTAATGGCTAATAATTCCTTATCGGTGATTGCATAATTTATCTCCGGCGGCGAGAACTTTCTGGACCAAAATGCTACGGGGTGCAGTTGGTTGGTTTCGTGGTCTCTCTGAGACAGGACAGCTCCCATGGCTAAGCTGGATGCATCGGTTTTGACTATATATGGGAGATCGGGACGCGGGTGTTTCAAAATAGGTGCGGACGTAAATTTAGCTTTCAATTCCTGAAAGGCCTGTTCAGCTTCTCCGGTCCATTCAAAACGTTTATTCTTCCACAAGAGTGCAGTGATGGGTTGCACCACCCGTGAAAATTCTGGGATAAACCTGCGATAAAAATTGGCAAAACCAAGCATGCTTTGGACACCTTTCACCGAACTAGGTGATGGCCATTTGAGGATGGCATCCACTTTCCCTGAGTCCATTCGGACCCCTTTAGGTGTCAGGATGAATCCAAGAAACTCAACCTCGGTGGTATGGAAAACGCATTTTTCCAGCTTTGCAAACAGTTTGTGCTGGCGCAATTTCTCTAGGACGGCCCTGACATGTTTTCTGTGATCTGATTCCGAAGAGGAGTACACCAGAATGTCATCGATATACACGACAACACAGACATCGATGAGTTCCCGAAGGACATCGTTCATGAAGAATTGGAAGGCAGAAGGCACGTTGCACAACCCGAAAGGCATCACCTGGTATTCGAATAGTCCATATTTTGTACGGAAGGCCGTTTTCCATTCGTCGCCTTCTTTTACTCGTACCAGATGATAAGCCCCCCGGTGATCTAACTTGGTGTATATGCAAGCGTCCTCCACCTGGTCAAGGAGTTCAGGGATCAAAGGCAGAGGGTAACGATTTTTAACAGTTATCTGGTTCAATGCGCGGTAATCGATACAAGTTCTAAGGTCGCCTTCTTTTTTTGGCACGAAGAACAAATCCGAGGATGCCGGAGACTTTGACGGGCGAATGAAACCATTGGCTAGGTATTGATCTAGATATTGTTTCAAATGCTGATTCTCCGGTTCAGTAAGGGCATACATCCTGCTACAAGGGGGTTGTGCACCGGGCACCAGATCGATTTGGCAATCGTACGATCTATGAGGAGGTAACGTGTTGGCCTGATCCTTTTGGAAGACGTCCTGAAAGTCTTGGTATTCCGGAGGTAGTTGCATGGAGACAGAGGTTACCGATGCTAGACTGATCTTCAGATTTTCTGGGTAGCAGGTTTGTGCACACTCCGGGAAGGTTATTCTCTTTGCTCGCCAATCAATTTGAGGATTATGTGTCTCTAACCAAGGGATTCCGAGAATAACCTGAAACTGTGGAGCCTTGATTACATCAAACACAACTGCCTCCCGATGGCCGTCCGGACCTACAAGTGTCACCTTAGCTGTGGAATGTGTTACCGATCCAGAGGCAATTTCGGTTCCATCAACTGTGGTGATGACATCTTTGCTGGTTTTAGGACGCAGAGGGAGGTTAATCCTGGAGACCAATTCACGATCCACATAGTTTCCGATAGCCCCACTATCGATGTATGCCTTTATTGCATGCAACCGCTTAGGCTGTTCCGGATCTACGAGGACCATTGGCACAATAAAATGCGAGGTCTGAGAGTTTGTTTTCAAGCTCGGGAAGCGGACCCCTACGCTTGTCGGGCGGGGTCGTTTCCCGATACAGAGTTTTCATGGATTTTATCAGCGGCTCCTACCACCTTCTTGGGCGGCTTTGCCGGGCAATCTCGTAGAAAGTGTCCAGAGGACCCACAATAAAGACATAAGTGCATCTGCCGTCTTCTTTCACGTTCCTTTTGAGTTAGAGGTCCTTTAACCCCTCCGATTTGCATTGGCTCAGAGGCTTCAGCCCCCTTGAGGTTAGCGTGGGTCTTGACCAACACCCGGGTCTCAAACTTGGACCAATCTGCTTTTCTGTTTTGCAGTCTGTGATCCAATTGGACCACTAAGTCTATATATTATGAGCATCCTTGGGGCGGATTCACAACTTGGGCCAGGACATCTTTAAGTTCTCCGCGTAGACCTCGATAAAATAACGTGATTCTTTTATCCTCTGGCCACCCAGTTTCCACAATTAGTCTATTAAAGGCTGCAATGTAGGATAGGAGGTCTTGATTGCCCTGTCGCAGAGATAGAAATTTGTCATCCAGGGCCTGCCCCTGGGAGTGACGAGCAAATAACCTTTCCATGCTTGCTTGAAATCCTTGAAAATCACGAAGAATCGGGTCATCTTGAGTTACCAGTGGAACTGACCAATCGGCAGCACTGCCGCTGAGATATGACAATACAAAGGCTACCTTGGTCAGGTCATTAGGGAAGGCCCCAGGTCTGCATAGGAAATGCAAACGACAATGATTCATGAATACGGCGAATCGTTTGGGGTCCCCAGCAAAGCGTTCGGGTGGGGCCAGCGGCATGTTTCCAGGTAGATTAATCTGCACCGGGTTACTGGAAAGCACAGGAGCAGGGTTCCCCCCGGAACCAGGTAACGGAGTTTGTCCAGCTTGACCTTGCAAAAGCTGTCTAGCCAGGTCATCAGCTCTTTCCTTTGTTACAATCACTTCCCTCCTGAGAGCATTAGTCTCTTGACGAGCAGCGTGTACTTCGGCCCGTAATTCCCCCAGTAGTTGGGCCAACTGGTCAGTCTCAGAAGTTTCCATAGCGCCTGGGTGGGAATTTGTAGGAAGGCTTCGCGTTCTGTAACGCTCACCTGGCTCCCACGGAGACGCTGGTCTAGTCTGGGTTGCTGTGGCCTCTTCAAGCGTGATGCGCAGAACTCGGACCACCGATTGAACAGGACCCCCAAATCTTGCTTGTCTGGCCCGTAGGAATATCCTTCTGCAGATGAGAAAGGGGATTAACTGTCTGCAGAATAGTGTGCTTGCTCCCTCCTTTCCCCCTTCGTTCTTCTCTGACTTCCTCCCAAGCCCCCGGATTAAGCTCACCTTATGGTTTGGAAGGATGAACTCTCCATCCTGCTTCTGGTGCAGGGGCGCGCGTTCCTCCAGTTACTTCACTGGTTTTCAGAATGGCGCTGGCAAAATCCACTTGACTTTTCGGAGCGATACGCCGTAAGTATGAAGATTCAAAAGTTCAAGTGTGAGCCTCTGTTTATGTTGTCTTCCTAACCTGTGATCTGTCCTGAACGAAGGCGATGCGTTGAGGGGTTAAAATTGCAGATGGTAAAATCAGGTGAGTTAGTGATGAGGGCGACCCCTGTAAATGTCTTTATAATTCCCCTGTAATGTCTTTTGTCCTTTCCCCATAGGGGCCGGGGTGCGGTTCCTGCCAACGAAGCGGCGCCGACCCGAAATGTGGAATGGTTCACCAAGAAAAGCCGGTAAGTATTATGGCTGAAAATTCGGCTTTCCTCCTGTGTTCCCTCTGCTCACCTTTTGTCTCTTCTTCTCTCCCTAGGTGCAGAGATGTGGCGACCGGTGCTGACAGCCGCGATGGAGCCGGGAGATGTCTCGAGGGCAGGTGAGTGAAGCGCGGCCCTGCAGCGAGCAACGCCATGCTTTTAAATGGAAGTCTTTCTTCAAGAATGCTGGTGTGAAGATTCCGGATTCAGGTAAGAAGTTTAAATAAGTTCTTGGTTTTCACCTTTCTCTTCTCTTCTTTCCTTACAGGTGTTCCAGGTTCGAGGCGAGCGTGGCTGGAGTCCAGGTGCAGGAGCAGACACAGTGAGCGTTCAGCTGCTGGGATGCAGAACAACGCGAAGCACGTGTGGCTGTCCGGGCGTGGCTTAAATAGCCTTGGAAGAAGTCCCAGGTAAGTATTCTTCCACAACCCCACCCAAGTAACAAAATCGTCCCTTCAGTAAAATAGTCCCTCCTAAGCCTCATTTGGCTTGGGTCTTCATGCAGCATGGTCTGCATCAGGTGAGTATGCAGCATGGTCTGCATCAGGTAAATGCACCAAACCCTTTCCTTTATGAGCCTGGCGCCTATGGCGCCAGGACTGATGTCCAACATGAGCCTGGTGCCAAAGGCGCCAGGACAGAGTCCAAAGAGCCCCTATAAGGGGCCACTGGGCTTTTACCCGGGGGCATGATGTCTGCTCCCGGGGGTGCTGGGCCTGGCCTGGTGCTCCGGGGGTAGGCATCATGACATTAGTGTACTTCAGAGTGCATACAACCTGTGTGCTGCACATCGGTTCAACATGGCTTTGGGACAGTAGTCATCCACAACCGTTGGATACTAAAAGACATTTCCGGCATGCCAACACAACGTGGCTTTTGGCTATGTACATCAGTGATGTTAGTGACTCAGCTATGCCAGTCAAGTGCTTGTGTCTGAAGCACGTGCTACACATCATGCACTGCATGTAGTAGAAATTCCATCCACACATGTCCATAGGTGGTTTCAGGCTACCCATACCTTCCATGAACACTGTCAGCGGGCGGGATATTGTACCATGAGTGACATAGCATTTTACTACACTGTGCAAATCCCTGCCGCAGCTATGGCACTGAGCTCCTTGTAAGATATGTGTCTGGAGACTTCCATGTTGATCTGCCACACTCACCACCCCCCATGGGTGCATTGCCCTGTCCCTCTTGTGTGTCACTGTCCCATCTTCCTATCTCCCAGCACATGTCATCACTCTCTCCACATCACACACCTGGGACACCTCACATGTCTGTTGGCAATGTCTGCAGTGCTTACATGGTAAGGGACATGGGATGTGGTGGCAAGTCTGCATATACCATGATTTCAGGGAGTTTTGTACATATTGTGTGTATTAAAATTATGGCATGTTAACATGCATGGAAATGTTGCAGGACAGCATTGTGATGACACTGCATGTAGTAGATGCAATTAACATGATTCTTCATGTCTTTATGTGTCCATGTGCAGGTTATGAGCTAACAGATTCAGGGGAGGAGGTAGAGGAGGAACAGGAGCCTGAGCCCGAGAGAGCACCAGTGGAGGACGTGTTGCGGCAGCCCATGAGAATCCAATTGTGCTACAGTCCATCCAGGGCATGACCCAGTGAGTCCACCTCCAATGATACCAGCAGCTCTGGTGGTGAACCGGATATCCATTCCTCTATGCTGTCGGATGTGAGCGCATCAAGTGATGGTACTGATGTAGCCTGTGTATCTGCAAGGGGTCACGTCCCCTCACAGGGCCAGTCAGTAGTGCCACGTCCATCTGTGGTGGTTACAGCTGCAAGGCCACGCTCCACTCTATTGGCTTCAGGTCCTGGGACGGATGACCAAGGGAGGGATGCAGTCCTGCAGCCACAGACAGTGGCTTCACATCAAGGGCATTGCTCCCTTGAGTCCGGCAGGTGTTGGGCACGCACACGTGGTGGACGTGTCGCGGCTGGGGAGACAGTGTGGGATTAGTCCATATATGGTGTTGCACAGAAACAGGGTGCTTCCTATGAGATGTTGGCTCAGGGCATGGATAGGGTGGCTAATTCCATGTTCTCCCGACAAACACAGGTAGAGCACCGGCTGCAGGCATTGCGGTCCACATGCCGCTCACACAGGTTGCACATGGAGGCCAGCAACAGGAGCCGATGGACCGAACTGAGGTCTCTGCAGGTATCCCTGCTTGCATAGGGTCGGCCCACAGGGAAGACCTTAGGCAAGAGTTTCTGGCCCTCAGAGCTTCAATGGAAGTGCTAGAGGCAGCCCAGAGTACGAACGGCAGATGCAACTGTTGACTCATACCATCTCGGAGGAACTACGTGCATCCTGTGAGGTGTTGCATGTGGACCACTGAGGCTTCATGTTGCAGATGCATTCATCTGGGTCCTGCTTGGCCGCTGCCATGGAGGACCAGGCCAGGCCCATATGTGGTCAACCTCCCTTACTACTACCACCTTTACATTCTACACAGGAAGGTGGCGAAAGCAGCGACAGCCCTCCCAATCCATGATAGCCGTGCTGTCCATGAACCCATGGAGGGAATTGTTTTTTCCAACATCCACACATGTGGGTGTTGATGTGCACCCTGCCCCTCCCCCCTCCTCGGTGGACCCCCCCAACCACAGTCCAAGATGGATTTTTTTTTTCTTTTTTCATTTTGTTTTGCCCTTTTCTGGTTGTGCGCTTGTTATTTTTTGCATTGATTGCCCTTGAGGTGTGACATTAACTCCTCAGGGACTATACATGTGCAGTGGTGTACGTTCAGGCATTCCTAGTGAAGTCATCTAGCATGTTTGCATGGGGGTGCACTGGATGGCATATGCAGGTAATCATAGCTTTGTTTTTCCATGACACGTGTGTGTTGTGTCAATTATACTGCACAATGGGTTTTTTAACATGTTGGCTCATGTTCCAGTAATCTGTGATGTGGCAGTGACTGCTGTCCCGGCTGAGACATCCTGCACCATTCGAAGTCCACACTCCTCATGCCCTCCCCCAGACAATTTCGTTCCTTTAACAAACTAGGAAACACACTTACTGGTGAAGGTCATGTGCGATTTACGACATTCAGACACAGTTATTTGGTAAGCATTTGCACTGTCTTGCATGTTGGGCATACTTCATTGTCCTTCATTTTTGCTGCATGTGTTGGTTCACTTACATGTCCTTTGCATGCTCACATGGCGTTGTGGTAATTTGATTGGATCTCATGTCACTGTATAAGCTACCTATGTGGATACCTCAATGGGCGCACCAGCTGTGCTGTGCAGCATGTCATTGTACATCGGTAGACCAGGCCATGGACTCCTTGATCTATCATTTCCTTGTTATTCACTCTCTGTGCCACTCTCTCCCTCCCTGTCTCTGGTCTGGTACACTGTACTCTTGTACATATCAATGTCAATGGCCATTCACCCTGTATCGCCCTGTGTTGCTCCTGAACTCTGTGTTGTATGCATATTTTGTTTCTGGTGTCAACTGTGATCATGTATGTGCATGTATTTTGTGATGTTACTCTGCATTGCATTTCATGTAGGTAGAGCATCTCCCGATGGTGTGCATCATATGCAAGGCAGGTGAGTTCCACAGACAGTGAGTGCATGGCATTTGTTGACACTTAGGTGGTGTTTGCAGGGGAACGGCGCACTGTGTGTGTGCCCCTCACCCTCCTTGTCCCCGTGATGGCTGTGTATGTGCCCCCACCCTGATGGCTGTGTGTGTGCCCCTCACCACCCTCTCCCCCCATGATGGCTGTGTGTGTGGCCCTCACCACCCTTACCCCCTTGTGATGGCTGTGTGTATGCCCCTCAACCCTCTTGCCCCCCGTGATGGCTGTGTGTGTGCCACTTGACCCCTTGACTTCCGTGATGGCTGTGTGTGTGCCCCTAACTCCCCACTCCCCATGATGGCTGTGTATGTGCCACCCGCTTGCTCCCGTGACGGCTGTGTGTGTGCCCCTCATCCCCCTTTCCACCCGTGATGGCTGTGTATGTGCCCCCAACCCCCTTGATGGTTGTTTGCACACCCACCCCCCTCTGGTCTCCCTTGATTGTGTGTTGTTACCCCCTTTTTCTCCCCTATCTGTTATCTAGCACTTTGCTATTCATACCTGCCTCCTGACTTGGATGATAGTTGCCTGTCTGTATCCCCCCTCCTTTGTTCTTCTCTACCTCTCCCCTCCAGCACTATTCTGAAAAATTGTCTGGCCTAGTACGTTGGTCACTTGTTTTGTCCTCCTCCTCCTCCCTCACCCCTTATCCCTCCTCCCCTCTGTTAAATTCTGGCACTACCTCAATTGCCGTCAGGCATAGTAATTGCAGCCGCCTGTCTTTCTCATCCACCTGCCCTCTCCTCCTCCCCTCCCTATTACTGTTCACTAGCACTTACTCTATCATTTATCTTGTGACCTTTGTGATAGCAGCTTGTTTGTCTCTCCCCTTCCCTCCTTGTCTTATCCTCCCACTTCCCCCTCCAGTACTATTCTGAATCGTCGTCAGACCTAGTATGTTAGTCGCTTGTGTTGTTCCTCTCCTTCTCTCTCACGCCATACCCACCTTACCCCCGCCTCCTCTTGTTAATATTCCAGCACTACATCAATTGTCGTCAGGCATAGTAATGTAACTGTTTGTTTTGTCTCATTTTTACTCCCCCCAACCCCTTTTCGCCTCCCTTATTGTCCCTTGCACTTGCACTATCTGAAATGTTGCCAGGCTGATTAAGATAGTTATTTTTCACATTCTGAATTGTTTCAAGGACTTGTAAGAATGTAACTGTATTCTCCCATGTTCCCTCCCTCCTTGAATGCCCTTTCAAACTCGTTGTGTATAGTCGCTATACAAATAAACAATCAATTCAATTCAATTCTCTCCCTCATCCCTGCTAAGCAATCCCTCTGCTCTCTCACTCTCTCCATTCCTTTTGTCCTAGCTGCTTCATGACTGTCTGCTTGATGTACGTCAAGGTCTCACAGGCCCCTGTCAACCCCAGCAATTTGTGGGGCAGTTGCCTCTGTGACGTGGACTAGTGTCATCATCACTAAACTTGGGGAATGACCGGAGAGAGTTGCTTCTCTCTGCACTTACCCAAGCATCCACTGACTGGTTGCACTTTAACCAACCCTGACCTTGTTACCACCCTTCGAATACCACACCCCTCTGAACATCTGTGCACTTGCTCCTTTCGATTGCACCATGCAAGTACGGTGTCTGCTGTTCCGCCTTGTCCTCGGTGCATGATGGCATATTGATGCACTTGTAAAAATATGATGAATCACTGTCCGACAGATTCACTGTTACATGCACTGTTGATAGTGTAGTATAGTTTAGTTTGCAATTACTGTTCCTGTCCAGAATATTATGGATCTCTATGAGCGAGTGTTATTTTTGTACTTGTTCCATGCATCGTTGAGCACATTGAGACACCTGTGTTATGTATTGGCCATTTATCTGTCTCCTTTGACATTAAATACCATAGCAGTCTGGTGATTATTCAACTTGACATATGGGGACTGTTTATGTGACACACAGGTGATGGAATGTCTAGTTTGGCATAGTGCCTCTTCTATGAGTTTCTTTTGGAAACCCAAAATGAAATTAGTTTTAGTTCTAAGGGAAGCACACTATGTTGCACTTCCAAGGACACATTCTCAGGGTGGTTTGGTGGGCACAGATGATTGGCCCTTTGTCATCATTGAATGGCACCTGGAATGTGCCAGGGCTGTGCGCACTCCACAAGGGTTGGAATTTAGGTGAAATATGTAGCCACAAGCTGGGTACGGGCAGCCTCACCACATGCCCTTTGACCTGCGATGCGCAAGCGGCATGCATGTGGTTGCAGGTGTGGGGCGCCATCATGTCCACCGGTATGCCACAGCGTGTTGCTACATTGTTCAGGACACATGCTGCCACAGTAATCCTGCACACTAGTGGTGGTACACATAGCAACTCACCACCAGAGTGGTCAAGGGAGCGGGAACGTGACTTGAGCACTCCAAATGTGCGCTCCACTATGCCCCGAGTTGCAATATGGGCTGTTTTGTATCTTACCTGGGGTGGTGTGGCAAAGATCCGTATTGGTGTCATCATGAAGGTGCTCAGAGGGTAGGCACTGTCCCCTGTACAGTCTAAATGTTTGTCATTGGTGTGCATTTGTGTGTGTGTGTGACATGCATGTATGTGCACAGGCATTTCTATTCACCAATGAGCCATGTGGTGCCATGCCTCCCAACTTACAGGGCCCGGTGTAGGGGTGACATTCTGAATATGAAACTATCATGGATGTACCCTGCATAGTTTGCACATGGAGAAGTAATGATCCCCTTGGCATCACTTACAACCTGCACGTTGATGGAATGCCAGTGCTTGCGACTGCGATATATGTGCTCTGTCGCCGTAGATGAGTGGAGAGAGTGAGGTGTAGGCTGGGTGTAGGTAGAAAGAGTAGTGGTAGGGTAGGTGGGTGTAGAGAGTGGGGTGGGTGAGAGAGATTGGGGGTAGGTTGGATGGGTGCGGATAGAGAGAATGGGGGTAGGGCAGTTGGGATAAAGAGAGTTGGGTTCGGGTGGTTGAGGCTAGAGAGAGACAGGGTTAGGTGGGTGGGGTTCAAGAGTGTATATAGGGTGGGATAGTGAGAGTGGGGATAGGGATTGTGGGGCTAGAGAGAGTAGGTGGGGCTAGAGAGAGTGGGATGTACATGGGATGTACATCTACTTCTTGTGCAAATGTTGTGCATTTCAGGTCAAATTCTCAAAAGATACTTGTTATCCACAAATGGCATTTGAGTGTGTGCTTTTCCACCCCCTTTGTGCATTTGCACACATAAGTGGGTGCTTCTGCGCATTTCAAACTAAATCCCACATTTTGAAATGGGATGTATATTGTAATGCGCAGAATTAAAGACATCGGCCTGCACCAGAACAATAATGGGGGTAAATATGCATAATATTTTTCAATTTCATAATGATGGCTCTTTAAGGCCCTGTCACTGTGAAATGCACTGCCAGCGACCAAAAGGATGATGGGAGCCTGTCATACATTAGAGTCGAGAACCCACTCCCCACACAAAGGGGGTCCACATAATTTCCAGTGCTATCCAGCCCCACTGAAACATGCAGGTCATCTTTGAGAATAAGGTGTCCTGTGCATTTCCAAAACTAGCACAAATAAAAAAGTGAATTATCTGCACTGTTTTATGTGCACTAGTCTGTGAGAAACGGTCTGTTCATGCACATCTTAGATTTACATCAAATTGTTTTGAGAATCTGCCCCAACATAACTGAAAATGAAATTTCTATCTAGGAGTATGCTTGCTTTTCTGAGCTCTCACTCTCTTTCTTTCCATCTCTCTCTCTCTCTCTATCTCTCTCTCTCTCTCTTGGGAGGTGTGTGTATGCATGTCTGTGAGTGCATTGAGGTGTATGGGTGAAATCACAGTTGTATGAGTGCAAATTGTGGAATTTATTTGACTAAAGGAAACACTTTTCATTAAACAATGAGCATTTTTAGTTTTTTTCAAATTTTAATATCAAGTATCTTAATGTTAAACATAACAAGAACAAGTGTTTTCTTCAACAACGAAATTAGCTAAAGCAAAAGAGTGTCTGTATTTATGCAACCATGTTTCAGGAAAAACAAGCAGACTTATACAATTATATATTAGCCTTCTGCAAGAAGGTAATAGTGCAACTCCTCACTTGTGCCAAAAAAAGCATCAGCCCAATTCAAAAAGGGCAACTGGTTGAACGCACCCTAGATGCCATTTCCCCCTTTGCACATGTGCACAAATAACAGGACATTTTAAATCAAATTCCGAATTCACATACAGGATGCACTTTAAAATGCCAGAAATGAGGGGCATCTCCCTGCTTATTTTGAAACAGGCGCAAGGGAGGTGCAAATAATGCCATGGTCATGTGTGACCCTGCCATGATCTGTTTTTGAAATGTGACAGCCACAGCTTAATCTGTGGCTGCCCCACTACCATTTCTACCTGCTGCCACCCTCCAAACAGGGATGGAAATGCATTGTTTTAGTCATTTCACAAAGACTGGCCCTTTAACAGCTGGTCTTGGTATAATGCACAGCACATATGCTCCAGACACTAATTCATGCAAGAGGCATGGACAGGCATCTTTGCACCACCCTCCAGCCCCTCCAGAAAGGCTGAGGTCAGTTTTGTGAATAAGGTGACCTGAGCATTTCTAAAAATAGCACAACTGAAAAAAGCGCACTCCTTTCATTTGCACTGTTTTCTTAAAAAATCTGACCCAATGTGTACTTCAAGTTATATGATAAATAGAGTTAAATTTGTTGATAGGCCTAAGATTTATTATGTTATGATTGCCAGTTAATAATTGCACAATTAGAGCAATAACACGAAATTGATTGCTTTGAATAAGAGGTCGAAAGGTGTGAATGAGCAGCCGAGGGGAGCCAGTGAAATACAAGCAAAATGCTGAATGGGCAAAACTACATTGAACAAACAGAGTGAAGGCTTTCCAGGAAATCCACCAAAGTACATGAGAGAAAAGAAAGCCTGAGAAGTGTCAAGAAAGACATGTCCTTAATCTATTAACTTCTGAGTTTGTGTGAACTGCCAAGGTGGCAGAAAGCTGGGCAAAGGCTACTGGTTGCTTGACCTGTAATGGTTGGGCCATGCGGCCTGTTAACTGAGCCTAGAGCAGGAAGCCCCAATACATCCAGGAGAATGGTAAAAGCAATCCTGAAACCAGATAAAGTTGAACATTGTGAGACTGTTGTGCGATTCAATGCTTGAAGCTTGGGGAAATGAACTCCACGCCCCTTTGAAACATTGTTTTGTGAGCCAGTGTTTGAAGCTTGTGGAAAGGAAACCCAAACTCCTTTGGAACAATGTTTTGTGAGCCAGTGCCTGAAGCTTGGGGAAGGGAACGCTGAGCTCCTTGGAACATTGTGTTCTGAACCAATGCTTGAAACTTGGGGAAGGGAATCCTGAGGTTCTTGGGAACATTGTTTTGGAACTGTATCCTGACCTTGGGGAAGGGAGCCAGTGACTGCTCCAAACCTTACTTTGAACACTATTTTAGTTGGAATAACCCTAGACTACATTTCTGTATTAGATGTGAGAGCAAACATAGGTTTTGACACAGACAGACTTTTGAGTTGTACTTATGGACATAGACTTTCCTTAGTTTCTTTAGGTAGGGAAACCCCCACCATAGTTATAGGGGAGGTTTGGCGTTACACTGATCCTGATATTTGATAAAGGTTCTAGTATTTAATACAGAATCTGGTGTCTGTGTCATCTCTTGATACTATGCCTGTCTCACAGATTGTAGTCCTGAAAGCACAGTAATTAGCATAGGAGCCATATATGTATTAATGGCCCAACATCATGAATGCAATAATGACAGAAACATGCAGTACAGAGGAAAAAGCCCAACCAACCACCTGGAAACAAACTATGGCCAAAATGCCCCAAAGCAAGTCATGAAGAAGCTGTGAGAAACTAGGAAGATTATCAAATACTGAGCCAGAATATAAACTATCCTGTAAATCAACAGCAAGAGAGACCTTGAAGGAAAAGATCATCAATGGGATGGAGGCACATAGGACCCCAGCCAAGGCTCTCAATTGGTAATATTGGACATGCAGCCAGGCTTAAGCTCTCAGGGTATGATGCAGGCTGGTTCTTAAGTACAGTGTTTCTTCAAGCCCACACAAATGAATGTCCACACACTATGTTATGTGATAACACCGTCCTTTACTACCATCAAGATTTACATAAATAAGGTTTAGGTGAATATATACATATAAACAATAACACTTGGTACTCAGGCAGTACTGTTCAAATAATGGCAATACGATATAAACTCTATGTGGTACCACACAATACTTACATTCAGTAAAAATGCGCCAACTGATGACAGTTTTAAACAGGCATGAGAATTCTTAAGTAATGTGTACTTTCATAGATGAATAAAGAAAGGTGGGTTAGTTTCAAAACATAAGCAGTATACTTACACGTGACTCAAATAGTAATACAGTCTGAGGATCCCCCCACGTGGGAACCTGTAAAAAGAAATGTTTGGGAGTACCTCATCTTGTTTTATACAGCCCAACGCAAAAATGATCAATACATCTCTCCTTTCTTTTTAGAGGTTCTACTATCCCAATTTACCTGAGATGCAACAGGAGAACAGGATCCAAGAAGACTCTGGTACCCCTGGATGACTCCTGAAGATGCTCTTGGTGCTTTGGCAGGTGAAGTGGTAGAGTTTCTTGGCTTTACTAGATGGGACCCCTCAAGGATGGACCCCCTTTGCAAGAGGAATGCAGAGGCCAAGAGAAAAAGAGGAACCAAGTACTTTTGGAAAGGCAGCAGTTTCAGTCTTAGCAGTGGTCTCCGTTGGACGGGTGGCACTCCGGTCGTGCAAGTCCTATGAAGGTGAAACTTGCCGTGGACTCTAAGGCCTGGTTGAGGAAGGTAAGACCCCCGGGGCTTTGGATGCCCTTCAGCAGCAATTGGTGCAGAGCCTGAAGTAGGTGTCGGGTTTCAGGATTTTGCGGTTCAATGTCTCTTGGATCTTCGGTGCTGCAGCCATAGCACAGACCTCTGGATTGCTTCTGGTGACCTGGACTCGACCACTGTACTTCATGCACCCTCACCATAGCTGGACCCTCTGGACATCTTCTTTCAGATTTTGGTGGTGGGAAGCCCACTGGTGCACCTTCCTCTAGACACAGTGAACTGGAATCTTCTTCAGCAGGAAAAAGTGGTCGGATGTCATGTCATGGATATCCCTTCAAGGTTTCTTTGATCAGGTGGAACCTTCGCAGCTCCAAGTGTCAAGCAGCACTATGCCAGGGTACCCCCTCTTCTGGGCAGTAGACAGCAATCTGGCTTCCAGCGGTCACAAACACTCCTCTGGACCCTGAGTGACACAACTGGACTTCTTTTACTCAAGATGTCCAAGCACTCCTCTTCTGGATTCACAAAGACCCCTTCTCCGGACGGCAGGCAAACCGGACGGGCTTCCGGGGTACTTCTGATGAAGGGTAGCAGGTGCACGATAGTCCCTCATATCTCAAGAAGAGGTCTCCTTTCCAGGTCCTCTCTTGCATTAGTCCTTGGAAGAACACAGTAGCTTTCGATTCTTATGAACAAAATGCAGCAGCAGACTTCTAACTCGATCTAGGCTTCTAGGGAACAGCTTCTTCTTGCTTCGGTTTTGACTTCAGCTACTAAACCTAGCTTCTGAACTTCAGTTTCAAGATTTGCTTCTGAACAAATTGGGGAGTGAGAGATCCCTAGTTATACACATCTGTTCCACACTCAGGCACAGGCAGCCAATCATTCACAAGTGCATTCATGCAGGCAGGCAGCTAATCAGGCTCACCAAAATGATGGCCATTCATTCCACCCACACACAGATAACACAGAATGTGGATTGGAGTAAGCACCCAGCCTTTCAGGACACTACACTGCATTCACTATAGTTACAGGCAGGGCTGGACAATGCATTGTGTCACTCCCACCACAACAAGCCACCTAAAACACAGAATGTGAGTTGACTTCAGACTCCATTCATACAGGTCGCACCCCAAGGGTGTACCCACAACACAATGCCCCTGGGAAGGCTCCAGTCAGTCTGGCGGCAGCCCCAGAGCCATATATGGTATTTCCACCCATCAGTCAGGGACGAAGGGACAGAGTCAGTGCATCCCAGGACTTTGGGAAACAAGGTGTAAAGGCAATAGAAACCAAGAGGCTACAGTGGCCATCTTGCCTTTCTTCAGGAATCCATTGAATCCTATGGCAGGGGCTGGGTGTCCCAAAAATGGAGGACACTCATGACCACTGCCAAGCCAGCATGTAGCTGCCACCAGCCCACACCCTGCTCTGTGGGCAACATACAGGTGCCCAACAATCCACCCATTGGTGCCATGGGCATTCACAAAAAGGAAAAAATGAAGAGCTGCACTGCCTTGGGTCCACTGCCAGAAGTTCATGCTAAACCTCAGTGGCAAAAAACAAACAGTAAACACACACAGAGAATGGGTAGGACAAGGACTAGGAGGCCCTGTCCCTCCAAAAGGCATTTGCAGCATTACACACATCAGAATCGTCCAGGCCTTCAGGGTCATAAGTTAACTTCCAGACCCACCATAAAGCTGGTGGTATTCCAGGACAGAATCTCCACCACAAGCTTCACTCCTCACCACTGTACCAGAAGCAATACACAAAAATAAAGTGGGGAGACTGCAGCCTAAGCCACAGTGAGAAGATTCAAACTCCATTGATCCCCCACAATGAAGAAATAAAGAGTGAGAAAATATAGTACCTGATTTGAGATGGCAGGCTCAGCCTGGCCAGCAAAGTACGTAATCAAACAAGTGTTGGTCTGGAATTCAAGAGCACAAATATAGACCACAAATATATCATGGGATAAAGCAGTGGTAGGGAAGACTAGCAAGGCAAAGAAAGGATGCCAGAAAGAACAGCAGCCACAATGTACAGCCACCACTGCCACCTCGCCAAGCTGCAGGTAATGGTGAAGACCCACAGCACTGCAACAACCCAAAGGAACCAGAGCACATCCAGGATAACATCGTCTGTCGCCAAAGTTACCCAATGAGACGAATGGATACTCTATCCACTTCTTGTGACTCTAGACTTGTTATTCTTCCCCTTACCTTGTTTCCACCTTCATGGTAGCTGAGGAAGTTGTGGTGTAGAGATGCCGGAAAGAGAAGGTGGTGCAGAAACCCTGTAAGGAGAGAGCACGAGTGTAAAGGTGCTGACAAAGCCACCATAACTAAGTAAGTGTTACATTATGGAACTTGTGGTTCTAAAATTTAAAAGACGAGGACTGACAAAGCAAGGGAACCAAACGAGAATTGCATTACATGATTGGTGTGAGAGCATCCCCATTTGCACCGGCCGTTACTACGCGGGTCTGTGGGGGCCACTCTCTGGGTGTTTAGGGGTGCATGATTGGCCCTGGGCCTCCGCCCTCATTGGAGGATGAAACAGCTCCTGCTATGAGGCACATACCCTGGAGCATGCAGGAAGGGCTTACCTTGCGATACTCAAAATTGGACGATGTTATATTCAACTGGAGTTCTCTGAAAACAAAACTGGATCAGGAAAGTGCTTGGATCATGACAGCGTAAGAAATAATAAGTAGGTCTTCACGGTGCTGGAGGACGCGGTTAAGTTCTTAGAGACTAAAGTTCCACAACCGAAAGCAGGCTGAATTTCAGTTATGTGTTATGTAATGGCTATGTTGGCCTTATGGTGTGCTCTTGATGTAGTCCTGGCACAGTGAGAAATACGCTGCTCAGTGTGTAGATCCTCTCAAGTAACAGTGCAGGTGTGGTCTCCTCACAGTGCCCTCTATTTCAGAGGCCGCAGTATAGTGTTCCACTATAAGGTTATGTTATGGGGATACATTGCATGTGTTGGGGATGTGATGAGGGTGGAGGTGGAGAAAGGGGAGCAGGGGTATATTTTTTACAGCACACTTGGTAACCTACCTGTTACGTTAGGAGCATTTCTTTCTGTATACATGTGTCATGGAAGGAGAAGTACAATGCCGTCTAGTTGGCATTGGGTGACGGCAGAAAACTGAATGGAGCATGGGTTGCATTTTTGAGTTGGAACATCAGGGGTTTCAATAACCCAGTGAAAGAAAGAAAACTGTTGGCATATGTTGAGAGGCGTACAATTCAAGTGTTGATGTTGCAAGAAACGCATGCCAGTAGGGCAATGCTTTAGGCCTTTGCTAAAAAGTGGGGGAAGCACAGGTACTTCACCAATTACTCGATGCAATCAAAGGGGGTGCTGACCTTGCTCCATAGAACAGTGCAGTTCTAGCTTATATCCTCAAAGTGCGACCCATCTGGAAGATTTGTGATAGTACATGTGGTGCTGAATGGGATTACACTTCTAATAATTCATGTATCCGGTCCGAATATAGATGACCCTGACTTCTTTTGCCACATTATTTTCAATTGTATGATGCAATAACTGATATTCTAGTAATATGGGAGGAAACATGAACACTCTCCTGGATATGGGTCTGGACCATTCCAGCATGACAAATAGGGTGCTAACTGGGGCAGCTCATGTGCTCTTGGAGGGTATGTGTTACGCTCACCTGGTTCCCACAGGGGCGTCGATCGGACCCGGACAGCTGCGGTCTCCACCAACATGATGCGTAGTGCCGAGATGACTGTGTGGACTGGCCCGCCTAATCTCGTCTGCTCGATCCATAGAAGTATTCTCCTGCAAGTGGAGAAAGGGATTTAGCCACTCGTGGATATGAGTGATAGCTCCCTCCCACTGTTCTCGTTCTCCCTTCTTGTCACCTCCGATATCCCCTTTTAGGAACCTCACCTTATGTATTTAAATGATGAGCTCTCCATCCTGCGTGGATTGCAGGGGCGCGTTGATGCCAGTTACTTCACTGGTTTGAAGGCGTGGGAGAGTTCTGGAGAGTATTGACTCTGAGGTTTCCTGGCAAAGTTCGGTAAGTATCAAGTTCATAGAGTTCAATATGTCTGATGATTCACTCTTGTCCCCCCTTCCTTCCTTGTCTTGCAACTAAGATCGTGAGAAGATACCTCTCGTGGAAGTTGGTGGCGCTCAGGTAAGAGTCTGTATTACCCGACGCCGTCTGGTAAATGTTGCCGGTGTTTAACGTGTTGTTTTCGGTCCCTTTGCAGGTGCGGCACATGAACATGTGGAGAGTTATAGAATAATGCCTCCGGTGGTAATCAGGTAAGTCTATGATGATAAGTGTTTTATTTGTTGGTTTTCTCGGCTAACCTTGTTGTTTCTATTTGTCCCTCAGGTGCCGGAGTTCGGCGAAGAAATGATGGAGGCAGCCCAGAATCAAAAGATGCTGCGAGGACTGGTGAATATGGCACGCGCTGTAGCTGGAGATGCGATGCCTACAGAAATGATGTTCCTTCCAGGTCCGGAGGCGAGATGGATCCGAAATCAAGTGAGGAATTCGAAATAGTTTGTTTTCTAATCTTGTCCTTTTCTTTCCTCTTAGTTTTAGGAGCTCCAGGTTCGAGGCGGGCGTGGCAGAAGACTGGATGCAGACTGCAGGCACGGTGAGCTTTACGCTGCTCGATGCAGAATAACGTGAAGCGTGTGCTGTTGTTCGGGCGTGGTTTAAATAGCCTCCAAAGTAGTTCCAGGAGAAGTTCCCTAGAACCACGCCCGAGTAACAAATAGTCCCTGTAGAAAAATAGTCCAATCCAGGCCTCACGTTGGCTTGGACAAACTAGCAGCATGGTCTGCATCAGGTAAGTAAAGTCTATGAGCCTGGCGCATATGGCGCCAGAACTGATTTTCATGATGAGCCTGGCACCTAAGGTGCCAGGACTGAACCCATTTGGGGTTTTAAAAGGTATCTGGATGCCTGCTTCCGGAGCTGATGGGCTTGGTCCTGATGCCCAGGGGTAGGCATCATGACAGCACTCCCCCCCCCAAGGCCCCTCCTAAAGTTGTTCTTCCCCTTGGCCCTGGTTTGTCTGGGAAGTCCCGTTGGAATCTCTTCATTAACCGAGGTGCATGAACCTGGTCACTAGGCTCCCATGACCTTTCTTGTGGTCCGTAGCCCTTCCAATCGATTAAATAAAAAAGTTTTGATTTAACCATCTTGGAGTCCAGGATATTTTTTACCTCGAATTCAGGTTCTCCATCTATCAAGATGGGGTTGGGTGGTTTGGTTAATCTTGTTCCTGGTTGAAATGGTTTTAAAAGTGAAACATGAAAGACAGGATGAATTTGCATATTAGAGGGTAATTCTAATTTGACGGCCACTGGGTTGATAATGGCCTTAATGGTGTAAGGTCCCAAATATCTAGGGTTAAAAGTCTGAGTTCCCTTCAGAGGTATGTGTTTTGTAGCCAGCCAAACTTGATCCCCAATCTGGTATTGTGGAGTTTCACTTCTATGTTGGTCAGCATTTTTCTTATATTTCTCTTTTGCTTGTTTCAAATGTTCTGTTGCCTCTTTAAAGGCTTGTGTAATAGTAGAGTGCAAATGACTAACTGCGGGCATTTCTAAATGCTGAGGCGAATCTAGTCCTGAGGTTCGAGGGTGATGTCCATATATGGTATAAAAGGGGCTTTGTCCGGTTCCTGAATGTACAGAGTTATTGTATGCATACTCGAAAATCCATAAAATATCTTTCCAATTACTTTCGGTCTGGTGTAGCATGCAACGTAGGTACTGTTCAAGGGTCTGGTTGGTCCTCTCTGTCTGACCATCGGTCTGGGGATGGTGACTGGTTGATAACCTCACGTCGATTTGCGGCAATTGACAACATTTCTTCCAAAAATGTGAAATGAATTGACTACCTCGGTCAGAGACCAATACGGAAGGAAATCTGTGTATTCGAACAATGTTTTCAAGGAACTCCTTGGCCAGAATTGAAGCAGAAGGTAATCCCTTTAAAGGAATAAAGTGGGCCATCTTGGAAAAAAGACCCACAATAACTAGAATGGTGATAAATCCATTACATGGAGGTAGATCTGTAATAAAGTCTAAAGATAAGGTGTGCCATGGTGTAGGTGGAATATCCAAAGGTTGTAAAAGGCCAGCTGGTTTTTTCTTCTGACTTTTGTTTTGGGCGCAAATGCCACAAGACATCACAAATGACTTTACATCTTTTCGCCAGGTGGGCCACCAGAATTGTCTCTTAATTTTAGCTTCAGTTTTTGCAATACCTGGGTGCCCTTCCATCAGAGTGTCATGATAATTGGAGATGACTAGTTCTTGTAGTTCCTTGTGTGGTAGAAATAGTCGCCCTTGATAATATGGTAGGTCATTGATGACTGAGTAGTTCGGGCCTTTCTTTACCCAGTCCTGCAGGGCTGTTGGATCGAAGAGTTGTTGGATCTTTACCTGAATATCCTCTAGTGTCTGTAGAGTAGTTATGCCAAGAATTCTTTGTTCTGAAATTATAGGCACCGGTTCCGGGTTTGTATATGCTTCTCCCATCCCTATTCGGGATAAGGCATCTGCCTTGTCATTTTTACAGCCTGGTCGATAAGTGATCACGAAATCAAACTCGGCAAAGAACAATGCCCATCGAAGTTGGCGCGACGATTGGGCCTTGGCTGTTTTTAAATACTGCAGGTTTCGGTGATCGGTGATTTCAGTAATGGTATGCCTGGCACCGAGAAGATAATGCCGCCAAGCATTGAAGGCGGATTTGATGGCTAATAACTCTTTATCGGTAACCGCATAGTTTAATTCAGGTGCCGAGAACTTTCTGAACCAAAATGCTACTGGGTGAAGTTGACCGGTTTCAGGATCTTTCTGGGACAGGACAGCTCCCATGGCTAAACTGGATGCATCAGTTTCAACTATGTATGGAAGTTCATGGCGTGGATGCTTTAAGACAGGTGCAGACGTGAATTTTGCTTTCAGCTCTTGGAAGGCCTTTTCAGCTTCTTCGGTCGACAAGAAGCGTTTGTTTTTTCACAAAAGTGCTGTGATAGGGTGTACAACATGTGAGAAATCCCAAATGAATCTGCTGTAGAAATTAGCAAATCCGTGCATGCTTTGTACCCCTTTAACTGAACTGGGTGATGGCCACTTGAGAATTGCGTCCACCTTTCGAGAGTCCATTCGGACTCCTTTTGGAGTCAGGATAAATCCAAGGAATTCGACTTCCGTAGCATGAAAAACGCATTTTTCCAATTTTGCATATAACTTGTGCTGGCGTAGTTTCTCAAGGACTGCACGAACGTGCTTCACATGGTCTGATTCTGAGGAGGAGTACACTAGAATATCGTCTATGTATATGACAACACAGACGTCAATGAGTTCACGAAGGACATTGTTCATAAAATACTGGAAGGCAGCTGGTGCATTGCACAACCCGAAGGGCATCACCTGGTATTCGAATAACCCGTACTTAGTGCAAAAGGCAGTCTTCCATTTGTCGCCTTTCTTTACACGTACCAGATGATATGCCCCTCGGAGATCTAATTTAGTGTAGATGCAAGCATCCTTTACTTAGTCTAGTAATTCGGGGATCAGAGGCAATGGGTATCCGTTCTTAACCGTGATCTGATTTAATGCGCGGCAGTCTATACACGTTCTAAGGTCACCTTCCTTTTTAGGCACGAAGAACAAAGCTGAAGATGCAGGGGACTTGGATGGACGAATGAAGCCATTAGCAAGGTATTGGTCCAAGTATCGTCGCAGGTGAAGGTTTTCGGGTTCCGTAAGGGCGTAGATCCTACTACATGGAGGTTGTGCACCGGGTATGAGATCGATTTGACAATCGGATGATCTGTGAGGTGGTAAGGTGTTGTCCTGTTCTTTTTGGAAAACACCCTGGAATTCTTGATATTCCTGGGGTAACTGCACAACTGGAGTAGCAACTGTGGCCAGGCCTTGGTTCAAGGGTTTTTCCGGGTAACAAGTATGTGCACAATCCGGGAAGGTTATTCTCTTCTCTCGCCAATCAATACAAGGATTATGTGTTTCCAACCAAGGTATCCCCAGTATTATTTGGAACTGCAGGGCTTTGATTAAATCAAACACAATAGTCTCTCGATGCCCATCTTGACCCAATAATGTCATCTCTGCGGTGGAATGAGTTACAGGCCCAGAGGCAATTTCAGTTCCATCGACTGTGGTAATGACATCCGAAGTGGTCTTTTTGCAGAGAGGTAGATTCGTCCTAGTAGCAAATTCGTGGTCCACATAGTTTCCTATGGCCCGGCTATCAATGTATGCCCTTACTGCGTGCATGCGTGATGGCTGCCTTGGATCCACAAGGACCATTGGTATGATGAAGTGTGAGGTCTGAGTATCCTTCTTCAAGCTCGTCAAGCGGACCTCTATGCTTGTCGGGCGTGGTCGTTTCCCGAATCAGGCTCTGTTTGATTTTTATCAGAAACTCCAACTACTTTTTTGGATGGTTTTATAGGGCAATCCCGTAGAAAATGTCCTGAGGCCCCACAGTACAGACATAATTGCATCTGCCGTCTCCTTTCTCTTTCCTTTTGAGTCAAGGGTCCCTTGACCCCCCTGATCTGCATCGGTTCTGGTGCATCTGTTCCTTTGAGGGTAACGTTGGGTTTAACCAATACCCGATTCTCGAACTTAGCTAGATCAGCCTTTCTATTCTGAAGTCCGTGGTCTAACTGGACCACTAAGTCTATATATTCTGCGCAATCCTGAGGTGGGTTCACAACTTGGGCCAAAACATCTTTGAGTTCACCCCGAAGTCCACGATGAAATAATGTAATTCGTTTTACCTCTGGCCATCCGGTTTCCACCACCAACCTATTGAAGGTTGCGATATAGGTTAGTAGATCCTGGTTACCCTGTCGTAAGGATAATAGTTCGTTATCCAGGGCCTGTCCCTGTGAATGTCTGGCAAATAGTCTCTCCATGCTCAATTGAAACCCTTGGAAATCCCGAAGAAGAGGGTCATCCTGGTTGACTAGTCAAATTGACCAATCCGCTGCGCTGCCACTAAGGTATGATAGTACAAAGGCTACTTTGGCTTGGTCGTTCGGAAAAGCTCCAGGTCTGCATAAAAAGTGCAATTGGAATTGGTTCATAAACAAGGCGAACTTTTTCGGGTCCCCAGCAAAATGTTTGGGTGGAGCTAAAGGAATGCTCCCTGGTAGAACCACTTGCACAGGATTGCTTGATGAAACAGGAGTTGGATTCCCCCCAAGCCCAGGTAATAGTGTTTGCCCAGCTTGGTTTTGCAGCAATTGTCTAGCAAGATCATCAGTGCACTCCTTTGACACAATCAGTTCTCTCCTGAGGGCATTAGTTTCTTGGCGCGCAGAGTGCACTTCTGCCATAAGTTCCCCTAACAATAGGGCTAGTTGGTCGGTTTCTGAGGTTTCCATGACGCCCGGGTGGGGATTTGTAGATAGGCTTCGCGTTTTGTTATGCTCACCTGGTTCCCACAGGGGCGTCGATTGGACCCGGACAGCTGCGGTCTCCACCAACGTGATACGTAGTGCCGAGATGACTGTGTGGACTGGCCCGCCTAATTTCGTCTGCTTGATCCGTAGAAGTATTCTCCTGCAAGTGGAGAAAGGGATTTAGCCACCCGTGGATATGAGTGCTCCCTCCCACTGTTCTCGTTCTCCCTTCTTGTCACCTCCGATATCCCCTTTTAGGAACCTCACCTTATGTATTTAAATGATGAGCTCTCCATCCTACGTGGATTGCAGGGGCGCATTGATGCCAGTTACTTCACTGGTTTGAAGGCGTGGGAGAGTTCCGGTGAGTATTGACTCTGAGGTTTCCTGGCAAAGTTTGGTAAGTATCAAGTTCATAGAGTTCAATATGTCTGATGATTCACTCTTGTCCCGCCTTCCTTTCTTGTCTTGCAACTAAGATCGTGAGAAGATACCCCTCGTGGCAGTTGGTGGCGCTCAGGTAAGAGTCTGTATTACCCGACGCCGTCCGGTAAATGTTGCCGGTGTTTAACGTGTTGTTTTCTCTCCCTTTTCAGGTGCGGCACATGAAGATGTGGAGAGTTATAGATTAATGCCTCCGGTGGTAACCAGGTAAGTCTATGATGATAAGTGTTTTATTTGTTGGTTTTCTTGGCTCACCTTGTTGTTTTCTTTTGTCCCTCAGGTGTCGGAGTTCGGCGAAGAAATGATGGAGGCAACGCCGAATCGAAAGATGTTGCGAGGACTGGTGAGTATGGCGCGGTGCTGTAGCTGGAGATGCGACGCGTACAGAAATTATGTTCCTTCCAGGTCAGGAGGCGAGATGAATCCGAAATCAGGTGAGGAATTCGAAATAGTTCATTTTCTAATCTTGTCCTTTTCTTTCCTCTTGGTTTTAGGAGCTCCAGGTTCGAGGCGGGCATGACAGAAGACTGGATGCAGACTGCAGGCACGGTGAGCGTTACGCTGCTGGATGCAGAACAACGCGAAGCATGTGCTGCTGTTCGGGTGTGGTTTAAATAGCCTCCAAAGTAGTTCCAGGAGGAGTTCCCTAGAACCACGCCCGAGTAAAAAATAGTCCCTGTAGAAAAATAGTCCCATCCAGGCCTCACGTTGGCTTGGACTCACTTGCAGCATGGTCTGCATCAGGTAAGTAAAGTCTATGAGCCTGGTGCCTATGGCGCCAGGACTGATTTCCATGATGAGCCTGGCGCCTAAGGCACCAGGACTGAACCCAAACAGTTGGGGTTTTAAAAGGTATCTGGATGCCTGTTTCCGGGGCTGATGGGCTTGGTCCTGATGCCCAGGGGTAGGCATCATGACAGAATGGCAGACAGAAGGTAGGTGGATGCTTGGAGGTTTATGCATGGCACTGAGCGCCAATACACTCTCTATTTGACGGGTCACGATATGTCCCTGCAGATTGACAATTGGGTGGTATCAGACTACCTACTTGGACAGGTAGCTGGGTGTGACATACTGCTGTGTACATTGTCTGACCGCTTGCCTACTAAGCTCAAGGTTAAACTGGGGAATAGCAGCTGTGGCAGAATACCATGGAGATTCAAGCTGCTGGCCTTGCTTGACTCTGCCTTTGAAATCAATGTTCTGGAACACATCAACATATTCTTTGAGATGAACCAGGGATCGGTAGCTTCTGCTGGTACGTTGTGGCAGGCGTTCAAGGCGTATGTGTGGAGGGATAGCAATGAGCATGGAATTTGGGGTTCTCCACGTTATTTGCAGAGAGCTGGAAGAGTCTGAGGAGAAATTGAGGGTTCTCGGGCAGCATCTGGCCAGCCGACATGATGTAAATACACTAGGTGATGTAAAAAGAGACTTGTATACTTTTTGCACTCTTGCTGACAGGGAAACATGTTATTTCTATGTGCCGGCAATGGCCAGAAGGTATGGGCAGACGGACAGACCTGGGAGGCTTCTGACTAGTCTTGTGCAGGTGGAATTAAGCAGCGATGCACCACTGGCAGTCAGAGATGACAGTGGGGTACTCTGCACAGAATGTGAGAAGATACTGGAAGAGTTTTTCTTCAATTCAATAAGGCGCTCTATGCTGGGTGCCAGGGCAAGACCAGGGATGAGAAGGAACAAGTTACTTACCTGCAACTCCTGTTCTCCAGCATGGGTCTTACATGGATTCACATGCTCATGAATATTCCCCCATCATCAGGCTGGGAATACACAGTAATATTAAGGTAGTTTAGCTTTAAGCTAACAACTGTGCGTTGCTTCTATAGCCTATTGCTGTGACTTTGGATCATACTACCCCAGCCAATTATACTCGTCCTCACAAGCTCCACTATTGATGGCCGTCTTCACTTTTGGTCATGCACGCAAAGTGGTAGTAGGAACCGAGAAGAGCCAGAGAGGGGAAGGAGGGAGACTTTTCATGTGAATCCATATAAAACCCATGCTGGAGAACAGGAGTTACAGGTAAGTAACTTGTTCCTTCTCCAGCATATGGTCTTACATGCTCATGAATACGAGTACACAGCAGTACATAGACACAACCACAGGAGGTGGCAAGGCTCCACAGAAGCAATACACTTACACCGAGAACAGACTCACCACAAACTAATTGGCTGTAAAGCACTGCTTGGCCGCCCCGGGACTCTTCCCTGGAATCTCTGTCGATGCAGTAGAATCTTGTGAAGGTGTGGGTTGACCTCCATGAACCAACCCTGCATATGTCGAGCAGGGGAAGACCAGAGAGAAATGCTGTAGTAGCTGCAAGGCTCTGATGGAATTGGCTCTCATCCGGTCTGGTACTGGTCTGTTGGCTGGACGATGGCAATGCATGATACAGTCTGAGAGCCACCTGGAGATGGAAGCTTTAGATAGGGTCTTCCCATGTCGCACAGGTACAAAATTGACAAAAAGCTGAGACGTCTTTCAAAAGTCCTTTTTTTTTCGTGCAACATAGAACTTCAAAGCCCAAGCAACGGCCAGTGAATGGAAAGACCTTTCAGCAGGTGAAGGAGGGTTTGCAAAGTACTGATGATAACTTTGGTAAAAAAGGAAGGATGAGTTCATAGAACCACTTTAGCTGAGTGAAACGACACATACAGAGGTTTACAGGAGAGAGCTTGTAACTCCCCGACCCAGTTGGCTGAGGTTATCGCCACCAGGAAGGCGGCCTTCATGACAGAAACTTCGGAGAGGTTCGATGCATAGGTTCCAACAGAGGTCCCATTAGTTTCCACAGTACTTCATTTCGCTCCCAATCCGGGACAGGAGTCTTCACTGGAGGGAATGTTCTGGTCAGGCCCTTGAAGACCCTTGAGGAACTCCTTAACAAGCCTGTGCGACCGCAGCAAGAGCTTGCCTGGAGCCTGGGTGAACCAGGATATGGTGGCCAGGTGGACCTTGATAGATGCATGGGCAAGGAGAGCCTTGGCCAGCGGGGGGAAGTACGGGAGAAATATTCTGTGGCCAGCACCACGCTGTAAAATGCTTTGTGATGAATCTGGCAGTGTCATCACTGTTTCCCCGGAGGTAACTTCTCCTCATGTGGCCATGGGATGGCAGCTGCTACCTGCTCCTGACCCTGTGAGTGGCTATATGAGGGAGGACCACATGGGAATGACATGGCATTTTCAGAGGAAGTCACAGATGCCCCATTCCTGTTTTGTTCCCTCCCTTCCTCAGGGCTTAAGGGCATATTGTAACACACTCCCTCAATCACTTGCTAAGCCTATAGCCAGAGATCCTCAATATCACATGAAAACTAGCATAATGGGAACTAGGACGAGGAAGGGGCAAGGAGTAGTAATGATACCTCATAAAGAGAACCAATACCAGCCTCCTCAATATCACATGGAAACCAGCAGGATAAAAACTGGGACAAGGAAGAGGAAAAGAATAGTAAGGATTACTCTTAAAGATAACCAACACCAGCCTCCTCAATATCACATGGAAACACGATTTGAACTGAGACGAGGAAGAGACAAGGAGTAGTAACCATTACTCCTAAAGAAACCCAATACCAGTGGTCTGATTGTTGGGAAAATCCCATTGGTCAGCCACGGTTCAAAACCATGCCGGGAAAGGAAACATGGAGTTCTCCACCGCAAGGCAGATCGAGGTACTGGCGGCATGGCAAACGTCCGAGCGCAGAACGGAGCAAGAAGGAAACCCGGTATGCAGTGTGTGGAGGGCAGCTCCACCGAGGCTGTGGCAGGGTGCAAGAAAGCAAGTTGTGCTTTCCGAGTGCCAGGGAAACTGGAATGCCAAACGAATACTGAGTGCCTGTCAGGGGTGCTTGCAGTGGCTGCGAGAGATGCAAGAGCCAAATATGCATCCGATGTCGAATGGGGAAAGCCACAGAAGCACAGGAAACAAACAGGTGAGCCCAGGGAAAGAGTTTGGGACACTAAGGCACTGTCGAGCAAGAGAACAAAGGGCTTAGCCTGTGAAATTGGGGTCTGGTACCCACGATACGAACTTGGGAAAACCGGAAGGGAGAAACCAAAGAGACATTTGGCCTCATTACGGGTCCGGCGGTAACCGTGCCGGTGCTACCAGCGGGTTGCCGCTGGACCCGTTAATATTTACCAGCGCCTGACTTTGCGGTGGCACCAGGAGATTAAAAGCCCGGCGGCCCGGAAAGTCAGGCACCGGTAAAATGTTGTTCCCCAGGGGAATAAGAACATGGAAGCACTGGCACTGTTGTTAACAGTGCCGGTGCGTCCGTGACGGGTCTGCCTACCATAGTCGCTGTGCCTGGCAGGGTCAGACCTGACGGGCACTGAGGCTGCGGCAAGCAGACCTGTAATATGCCGGTCCAGAAACAAGCACGCCGGTAAGCTTCCTGGCACCCTTGTTTCCAGACCAGTAGGTTCAGAATGAGGCTCATTCTGTATTAAGATCTGGCAGGGGAGCATACCAGATATTATTGTAAAGCTTGCTGAATGAACCTTTTACAAAAGTACCGAACACTCGCTGTATAAGGAAATTGCATGAAAATCCTGGCAGGACAGTATAGCAGGCAAAGCCAAGTGTGTGTACTAAAATCAAGTGTGTAGAACAAGCTGCATGAAAGTCCTGGCACGAGAGTACACCAAACAACAACACAATTGAGCAAGGACATGATGGTCAAACTCATGACTCGAACTTGCTGCTTCTGACAGAATAATGGAATCTAAACTGACACTGTTTGTTGATTTTGACACTGCTATTGCTATTTAATTGGTTTGCAGTGGATGTAGCAATACAAATACAAATTAGGTCATAGGAAATTCAGTTTTCAAAGAATACATGATATAGTACATGGGTGTGTGATATCAAATAAACAATACTTGACGATTGAATTTTAACAAATGCATTCTCGAAATCTCCTGTTGGAGGAAATGAGACATCATTGTTTGCAAGTGTTTCAGGTACAAAGCGGACATATAAAGTGACAACAATCAGGGTTGCAAGCCAACTTAAACAATACAAGTCATCACAAAAGTGTTTCGGCCTCTTATGCTACATGTGTATAGCAGTTGTTGGGTAGGCCTTCTTCAGGACGGGTGAATTCTTGTGTGGGAGGGATCCTATGAAATCTGTCAAAAATAGACAGACCAGATCGTCAGAAGGGACTGCAAGTGGGGTAGTCTAAAAGTAAGATAGCAAAAATGCTAGTGGTGTTCCCACGGGGGAACCGAGAAGATTGCGGTGCTTACCGTGATCAAATGGCACAATGGCATGATTCATCAGAGTGTCCAAATACACTGACGGGACTGGGTGTGTGGTGCAAAATGCCACACAGTTCCTGTGGGAGAATGGCCAAAAAACCAATCAGTGGTACGTTGTAAAGGTTAAGATCATTATATGGTGGGTGGTACGGCTCTTACCATTCAAATTAGCTGTGAGATCACAGGGCGCATAATTAATGCGCGTGGGTCCAAACGTTCACAGATGAAACGGCATACCACTAGGAACAAGAAAGCAGAATGGGTCCTAGTATGAGAGATGCTGTAATGTAATGTAAGCATCTATATGCATGGCCATGTTGTGAATACCAACGGCTGTGTGACATGCACTAAGAAGTGGTCAGAGGTTAATAGCACCAAGTGCAGAGGGTGCAAAGTGTGCACAACGTGTGCCACTGAATGTGTGCGAAAATGACACATGCGTGACAGTGCAGCTCATAGTTATCACCGTGAGCTATGGAAACACGTCTGCTATTACTGTGCCTCCGCGTGCACGGGATCCACCATTGCTGCATCCCGTATCTTAACTAGGAAAACAGGGGGGAACCCAAGTGTCTGCGCATAGTAAATGAGGTTGCGATCATCATGTTCAATTAGACTAGAGTTGCAGTATAATGTTAACAAACCTGTGCGATTAGCTGGTGCCGGATGAAATTGATTTACATCCTTGCAAAATAACACGAGATCGCCAGTCTTTACCTGCCAAGTCGCATAATAGCGTGCGATGAAAGGAAAGTCTGCGTGCGTTGGAGATAAAAGCGGGTTGCCTAGCAACTCCGGTGTTTATAGTCACGGCCATTTTGTGGTCTAGGGTGGCTGTGGATACTGCCTGAGCGGCATGCTGTCTCCTAGTAATAAGAAGCCGAGATGGACCAAATCAAAATAGTGTCTGATGTGACTAAGATACAATACATATTATGTGACTGTAAAAAAGGGTTTAATACTCAAAAATCGTATTACGCGAAACAAAACAGGCACTTTGGTCATCATGGAAACATGACTCATGAGAGTGCCAGGTCAGTAGTAATGTGCCGACAGTGTTATTATGAATGCCCATGGTGACTGGGAGTGAGTCAATGTGGGACTCAATGGGCTAACAATTTCAATTGATGATTGGGTATTTGGTTGTAGCATTTAAAATTAGGAGAAAAAGTAATTACATTCTGGTCATGGGATGCTGGCATGGGATGCTTGCACCCTCCGCACTTGGTGCTATTAACCTCTGACCACTTCTTAGTGCATGTCACACAGCCATTGGTATTCACAACATGGCCGTGCACATAGATACTTAAATTACATTACAGCATCTCTCATACTAGGACCCATTCTGCTTTCTTGTTCCTAATGGTATGCCATTTCCTCTGTGAACGTCTGGACCCATGCACAATAATTATGCACCCTGTGATCTCACAGCTAATTTGAATGGTAAGAGCCGTACCACCCACCATATAATGATCTTAACCTTTAGAACGTACCACTGATTGCTTTTTTGGCCATTCTCCCACAGGAACCATGTGACATTTAGCACCACACACCCAGTCTCATCAGTGTATTTGGACACTCTGATGAAGCATGCCATTATGCCATTTGATTATGGTAAGCACTGCAATCTTCTCAGTTCCGCCGTGGGAACACCATCAGCATTTTTGCTATCTTACTTTTAGACTACCCCACTTGCAGTCCCTTCTGACAATGTGTTCTGTCTATTTTTTGACAGATTTCATAGGATCCCTCCCACACAAGAATTCACCCGTCCTGATGAAGGCCTACCCAACTACTGCTATACACATGTAGCATAAGAGGCCGAAACACTTTTGTGTTGACTTGTATTTTTTATGTTGGCTTGCAACCCTGATTGTTGTCACTTTATATGTCCACTTTGTACCTGAAACACTTGCAAACAATGATGTCTCATTTCCTCCAACAGGAGATTTAGAGAATGCATTTGTTAAAATTCAATTGTCAAGTATTGTTTATTTGATATCACGCACCCATGTACTATATCATGTATTCTTTGAAAACTGAATTTCCTATGACCTAATTTGTATTTGTATTGCTACATCCACTGCAAACCAATTAAATAGCAATAGCAGTGTCAAAATCAACAAACAGTGTCAGTTCAGATTCCATTATTCTGTCAGAAGCAGCAAGTTCGAGTCATGAGTTTGACCACCATGTCCTTGCTCAATGGTGTTGTTTAGTATATATAACTGGATAGAGCAAGACATTAACCAGGCACCCTTTAGAAACCAGAGGAGAATACAGCAGGCAAAGTCGAGTATACTTAAAGAACTATAAAAGAGAATCCCAAGGAAGATCCATGCCCCCAGATATTTTGAATTGCATTTGAATGTAAAAGAAAATCTCGCAGGAGTGTATACCAGCTGTCCTGTGAGTCTGAGACCGACACCCAATTTGCAGTACCATTATCGGAGAATCCGAAGGAAGACCCACATCCTTAGGACTTTGAGTTATCTTGAATGTGGAGAGAAGCCTGGGAAAGGGAGTCATTTCCCCAGGAGTAGATTACAACAGCAAGAGGAAGGAGTAGTCCTCTTGAACTATAAGGAACTTGGATTATTATTTTTGTTTTAAACTTTACATTTTCTGTTGAGAAACCTGGGGAAGAGATTTATTCCCTGGAGCTGTGACCATTTGGAACTTTTGTGTTAGATTTGAACATGTGTGCACTTCAAGAAGCAAGAGACAATACCCTTAGCACCTTAGAGTTTGTTTAAGAGTGTTGGATAGAGCGAGGATAGGATTTTGTACACAGGACATACATTTACCTTGGATATCTTGACACTGAACAGACACTTAGTTTTGGATGATGTAGGGAAATACCTCCTAGATTAGGGATAATGGGGCATTTTCCAACCCCTTTTCATTTTATTAAAAGTCTATAAACAAAATTATGAGTCATCAGTATCTGTGTCTCAATCCTGGTTCTTCACAGCTGGTGTGTTTGTAGCAAGCAAGCAGAGAGGGAGGCCTGGCCTTGGCTAAAATATTCTTGCATTCCAAAGGCAGTGAGTAGTGCTGAAATTGTAGGGTTGCCATGAGGCTCAGAGAAGCTGGATCGTGTTGCAGGATTGACCCTCCTTCTCTAGAATGGAGGTCTGGAAGCGGAGGCAGTTTGATGGCTGGAACCACCGACAGATGGAGAAGGTCTGAGTACCAGATCTGCCTGGGCCACAACGGTGCAATCAGGATCACCTCGCAGTGTCAATGTCTGAGTGTGTTCATCACTCATAGTAACAGAGGAATCGGCAGGAATGCATACAGGAAGAGGCCTTCCCAAGACTCCTTGGCTGAGGATACTGTTGTAATGTGAGTTTGTTTTGTTATGTATCACTGGCAAGGAGTGCATGCTAATAGAATGTTGGTGTATGTATGATAGACAGCTCAGGGGAATGTCGAGTGAGTGTTGTGTGTGAGTGTTCCATGAATGTCAGTTGGGGGCCTGAGCTAGAGGTGAGAGGATGGCTGGTGGGTCTGTCTCTTAAATGCCTGCTGATGTCTACCTGATCCTGTTATGTACATACCTGCAAGTAACTGGAATTGTACATATGTAACCATGTGAAATAAAGTATCCTGTTTCAACCTACATGGCTTCACAGCAGGTCTGGGTACTTATGGTCAGAGCTCTACATCGCATCTTAACAATGGCGATGAGGAAACCAAAGGAACCCACACCAGGAAGAGAGACACTGCAGGAGCGACAGCACTGGATGAAATTAAGGAGAGCTGTGGGAGGGGGAAGCAGCTACAGTCAGACCCACCGTTCCCTCATGCTGTACACACTCAGTGGTGGAAATGGAAAAAATGTGGTGGGGGATCCCACAAGTGCGGGTGGGGGAGGAGTTGGGGGAAAAGGGGGTGTGGTCTAGAGGGGGCGGGGTTGGTAGTGGCCATCCGATCAGATAAATACTTAAAAAAAAAAAAGTGCCCACAAAGGCAACATTGCCTTTTACCACCGGCCAGGACTTTAAGTGGGTCGGGGCCTGCCAGGGCTCTGCCCCGGCAGGCTCCGAAATTTCAATCTGAGGCGGGGCCCTGTGGAGCCCACTAATCTCCCCTGCCAGCCCCGGCCACTACAAGAAAAGGATTTTTTACCGAAGCCTGAAGCTCTCGCTCGTGTGCGAAAGCTTCAGGCTCCAGAAAAAAATGCCTTTCAGCCATGATGGTGGCGCCGCACCTGCGAGGCATACCTTTAAGCAGGAGATGCCCGTGGGCCAGTACCACCATTGTGGAGAGAAACGTGAGGCCGCTGGAAGCTGAGGCCGTTTTCATGAAGACTGAAACTCTGTGAGTTTCAGTCTTCAGGAAAACGGCCTCAGCTTCCAGCAGCCTCACCCCTTCAGCCTTATTGGCGATGCTGCCCCTCCCCAGCTGCCGAGGGGAAGCGCCACCATTAAGGCTGAATAGGCGAGGCGCTGTCCCCTGCCAGGCAACCCAATAGAAAATAAATGCAGAGATCAACACCATCTCCCTCGTTTGAAGTACTTCTTTGAAGTCCTTGTGGTTGCATTTAAGGGAAAACTCTGTTTTAAAGTGTATGTGACCGTGTTCAAAGATGCCCTACCATTCTGGCTCACTGAACATTGTAGTACTGCTTTAAAGTTTTGGTTAAGTTATTCGGCTGCATTTTAAATAAGAGAAATAAAAGGAAAAGAGTTTCCGGCCTTGCGTTTAAGATAATGTGCGGCCGTTCTGGAAGTTATTCTAATGAATGATTGCAACAATAATCAATGGCAAGTGGCTTAGTTGATTCAAAGATGATTTTAGGCAGCGTGTTGCAAATGTTCCTGGCTTCCAATTGATTCGGGGATTTATATCTTTATGTGCACCATGAATATTGGTTTCCATTACCACATGGTCACCGAGTAATATAGAACCTCAAAGGTTGGAACTGCTACGTGTAATAAAATGTTCTGAATGGGTTGTGCTTTATACTGCTGAAAAAGTTTTTCTAGATGGAGTTTTCAATGATTTTGATGATAGCGAGTACCTAAAAATGAGTCAGTGAGTGATGTTAAAGGGATCATTTGCAAGTTCAGATAAAAGTAAAAGTTTACTTTTGGGAATCAGGTGTTTTACGTGCATTGTGTACAGTTAGATGTTGCAGCATACATGACATGCAATGTTGCAGCATGAAGGACATTCTAGAGAAAGACACATTGGTGTTAATTTAGGACGTGCTGGCAGCACAAAGAGGAAGAATGGTGTCATTGTAAAACATGTAATTTCATAAAACATGGAATTTCGGTGCCTCTGCCACTACGTTGCGAGCAGTGAATATAGCGATACCAGTATGAATAGTGTCTAACAGATGCAGATTTTATGAAGTGCAAGTGACATGAGATGTGGCTGAAAGTTATGTGACCATTTATTGAGTTTTGGTCCGTTGTCGTGTCAAAGTGGTGTGTTGTGTCATGGCCCACTAACGTTACATGTCATTGCTTAATCTTGTACCGCATTCTTTTGTTGGTGCTTGGTCTGCTCAGTAATGCAAGCTCACAGTGCTATGTCTGGCATCCAGAATAGATGCTTTGAGCAGTGGTTGTGCGCCAGGTGCCTTTAGGATGCATTCATGCAGTACAAGGTTTGCATCCAGTTGATGACCTAAAGTTTTTCCGACTGCTTCAAGTGCCTTTGCGCAGCAGCGGGTTAGGGAACCTGCCCTGGACAGTCGTTTGGATGGACATGAAAAAAAATGGAAACAGGCAAATGTTTTCCATCTGTTCCAAGCAGTAGTTGTGCGGAGGGCTGTAGAGGAAAAAGCAGTAAACTGTGCATACATTTTATAGTTGTAATGTGTGCATTGAGCCAAAAAGTGAAAAGTTGTGATAGTGCACCCAGCAGAAAAAAGAAGTATAGAAAATTGTGCATCGAATTGAAAAGCTTATATATATATAGCTATATTGGGGATATGTTGGCGAAGTTTCCCCATTCGTTTCTTACTATGGTTTTAGAATGATATAATTAAAGGAGCACCTTATCTGTTCAATTTGGTATATGTTTTGCAATGATGAGTGTGCTGCAGTGTGGTGGTACATGTGTTGGCATGCTTGTGGGTTATGTGTGCATGCACGTGAGTGTGGTTACACCGGATGTATGTGGAGTGGGTGGAGGATGGATGATGAACATGGTAGAGATGAACAATGGTCAATTAAATATTTGGGGATTATGGTATCCAGGGATAGGGAGCAGCTGTACGAGAGGAAGGTTGCAGTATATATGGGGGTACGGCAGGCTAAACTGGACTGCTTGCCAAGAATTCCTATATCACTGATGGGCAGAGTTTCTCTACTAAAAATAAAAGTGCTGCCTAAACTCCTCTATTATTTCCTAAATGTCCCCACAGTGCTTTCCAAATAATTATTCAAGAGGTTGAATTCAAATGGTGACTCGCTTCATATGAGATCCGGTGGGGGGTGCACATGAAAGAGGCAGATATGGCCAGACCGTACTTCCTGGGAGTGGGTGGGATAGGTCATCAACACGCACACATTGAGTGGAGAGCAGCAGCCCCCATGCAGCTGGAGGCAGAGCTTGGCAGTAAAGGGTACACTGGCTCAAGTCCATGCGACCCACTGGCGAATTGTCGACGGGCATGATGTTAAACCCGCTCTAGATAATGCACTGAGGGGGGGGGGGGGTATTCTAGATGTTAAACCCGCTCTAGATAATGCACTGAGGGGAGGCTGGGAGCGATGCGAGGTGGAGTGACTGGGGGACCTGTTCAGGGATGGCCAGTTCCTCACAGTGCAGGAATTCTAGGAGGATTTGCGAGGGGGTTCGCTAATGATGCTTCAGTACATGCGCACATGAGAGGCTTCCCATGCGAAATTGTAACAATTTCCTGAGGAACTAACCCCACGTAAATGTGCGGAATTCATGCATAACTTTCAGACGTGCAGGAAGTTCATTACTGTCTACAATAAGCTGGTTCAGGCTGAGGCGAAGAGTTCCCCAAGGAAGGCACGTCATAGCTGGGCAGACATTTTGGATACAGCGATAACTGATACAATGTGGTATAGAGCATGCAGATTGGCCAGACAGGTGTCGTACAACTCCAAATTTAGGCTAATTGGGTTCAAGCTTTTATATTAAATTATATTATACGTCAACTATATTGAGTACACTCAATGGAGGGGACCCTGTGGGTGGGCCACGTTGTAAATTTGAAGAGGCGGACCACATGTATGTGTTGTGGTCGTTTCCGTGGCTGCAGGGGTTTTGGTCAGGAATATGTGCAGCACTAACCTCAGGGGTCGGTATGGAGGTTCCTGCAGATCCCTGCTGGGCCCTCTAGGGTTGCTATAGCAAAATGGGGGATGTGATGGGGAAGTTACTGCATATGGCGTTCTTGCTAGCCAATAGGATTGTATTGCTGCAATGGAAGAAATGAGCGCCATCCACACAGGAGAACTGGATGGCTCCATTGACAAGGACAAACAATAACTAGGATGTTTATGGCTCACTTCTACCTGTCAGGAACTGCCTTAGAAATATATTATTGTACTCTCAGGCTTATCTGTTGAAGCAAAGAGATGGAGGAGGTGGCGGGCCCCTAAGTAACTGACTGGACCATGAGCAGGCTATCAAGCTGGACACGTAATTGTTGTAGTCATGTCATCAAATGTGATATGTGTAAAGCTGTATGGTATGCAATGTGCTTCAATAAAAATAGAAGAATTGAATTGTGGTAGTGAGGCACTGTAAAAACATTACAGTGTGTGAGTGGGAAGGTGTGCTAGCCCTCTGAGGGCGGGGCGGGTGTGTGGTGGTTGTGTGTGTGTGTGTGTGTGTGTGTGTGTGTGTGTGTGTGCACACGCACTGAAGTCCGGCAAGGTGTGTGAGTTGTGGTTATAACAACCTACAGAGGCGCTGATAAAGCAAAGAGAACCTAAGTATTATCACAATGTGGGAATTGTGGGTCTAACATTCTAGAAATGACAGTGGGAATGTTGAAAAAGTCAAAGGGACCAGGGGAACGTTGCATTGAGGGATTTGTGATTCTAACAATCCAAACAACTAAGACAGAGGCATAGACAAAATTAAGAGAATCACTCCAAACATCTAGTACAGTGACGCTATTAAGGCCAACCTTAATAGCATGAATGAATGTACACTGGGGCAAGGCACCAAAAGTTTAAAACATAAAATAGAGATCATAAAGGAAAGTCTTTCTTTATTGATTAACAAATACGAACTGCCTTTCCCTTTCCAACTCCTCTCCTTCCTCTTATGTTCTTCTCCTCCCACCATCCTCATGTCTTGCCCTTAAAGGGGCAGAGACTTATAACATCACCCCCCAACAAATATTCATACGTCCGGCTTAACATTCTTCAACCAGGCGAGTGGGTTTCCGGATCAGGCAACGGGGTTGTGCGTTCTCTCACACAGCCCGTCCGGTTCTGATGCCTCGAGTGTCGCTGGCACCCAATGGCAGGCCTCATCTCACTGCTCCCTTGGTTCAGGGTAAGGCTCCGGAGGGGGTGGTTCACAATCCTCTCTCTTGCTGAGATGTTTGAACTTCAAACTGTTTCTTGTGATTTCACGGTCTGCATTTTGAGCGGTCACCATGGTTCCTTTGATGGTGACTACGTTCAAGGGTTTCTGTGTATATCTGGCGTCTGTCTTCTTTGTCATGGCTTGCTGGACAAGGACCTCGTCTCCCACGTGGAAGTCTTTAGGCACAGCTCTTCGTCTCATGTCTGAGTCCGACTTGGCCCGCTCTTTCCTCTGAGTGTCTCTTCTTATGAATTCGGAGTCCCCTTCTTCAGGGGCATTGGGATGTCTCACAATGCGGGTGTGTACTTCGTATTGTATCCTTAATTCACCCTCTCAGTAGGATGACGTGGTCTTTGACTGTCAGGCCAGTGTGTATTCTTGCCAACCTCTCCATCTCTTCTTTGCACACCTACGGATGGTTCAGAACTGCACACCGGTAGTCTTTTCACTTGTTGTTGCTCATCAAACTGATCGCCAGCACCATGAGTGGGTCGGCTGCGGATGCAACCGCGACCCTCGCGAGTGACAGTGCTGGAGGAAGTCAGTGGTCGAAGTGTACGAAAAGAAGTAGTGGAACTATGTCCCCTACTGGCCTGCCCCTGCTCCCCACAAACCCCATTGCCACAACCCCTCCCACACACAATACACCCCCCCAAACACTTGCACCTGCTGTTTAAGGGAAGGTTCAGTGCAGTGCACTGAAAGGGAAGGTTTCAACTTCCTCCTACACTTTTATATTAAAACAAAACCATTCCAGAACGGTTTCTTTTTAAAATAAAAGTATAGGAGTTGTACAAGGTAATTTTAAAAAGTATAGGAGCACCGCTCACGACTGCTCCCGCTCACTTCGACCACTGGAGGAAGTGCGTTTGGAGCCACTTAGTTGATGTATTCAGTGTTGCCTGCATGGGTGGTCGGCGTGCCTGCTGGGTGGCATGATAGGTAGTCAGCCGGACTTTGATCTCCCCTGACCTGTGAATGATGTCATAATCATATTGCTGCGGTCTGATGCCCCATCCCTCTATTCTGGGCGGCATCTTCGTGCGTGGATTTGCAAAACGGGACAACAATGCCTGGTGGTCCGTGATAAGCTTGAATTTATTTCCAATTATGAAGTTATGGAAATGTTCACAGGCCCAGGCAGCTGCTAGACTCTCCTTCTTGGCCTGTGAGTATGCCAATTCGGGGGCTGACAAGGCTCTGCTCGCATAGGTGAAGATGTGCCTGGGGTGTGTATCATCTCCACTCGTCTGCGCAAGGATGGCCCTGAGTCCTACAGGGATAGCTCCCACTATGATTTCTGTGTGCCAGTTGGGGTCAAAGTAAGCCAGGCGGCGTGCCTTTGCCAGGGCCTTCCTGATGGAATCGAATGCTTCCTGGCAGGCAGTGGACCAGACGAACGCTGATTCTTTTTGCAGTAGTCTTCAAATCAGTTCAGTGATGGAGGCCTAGTGGGGGATATAGTGTGTACAGTAACTGGCCATTCCCAGAAATGAGCGGACATCCGCTACTTGCATTGGTTCTCGTAGGTTGGTGATTTTACTGACTTTGTCGGGTCAGGTGTCATGCCGTCGGCAGAGAAAATGTGACCGAAAAACATACATTTCTTCTTGCTGAAATGACCCTTCTCATTGCTAAGTGTTAGGCCGGCATTCTGTATCGCTGTGCATGTCACTAGCAGGCCTGCATTATGGTCCTCAAGTGATGTTCCAAACACGAGTATATCATTGCTGTAATTCATCGCGCCCTTGATGGGTCTGATCACCTGTCTTATTGCCTCCTGGAAGATTTCGGCCACAGAGGAAATGCCGAAATTGAGGCGTCTGTACCGAAATAGGCCTTCATGGGTGGCGAATGTTGTGATGCCACTTGATTCGGGGTGCAGTTCCAGCTGGCGGTGCCCTGGAATTGAGTCAAGTTTCGAGAACATCACAGACTTGTTGAGCTGGACTATCATGTCTTCTATACGTGGCCCAGGGTGGCGCTTTCTTTGGATGGCGGTGTTCGCCATCCTCATGTCCACACACAAACGTAGTCGTCCACCTCTCCAACTCCTCCCTTTCCTCTTACGTTCTTCTCCTCCCACCATCCTCATGTCTCACCCTTAAAGGGGCAGAGACATATAACAGTGTTAAGGCTCCAAAGGAATGGCATAATTATGCTGACAAAACCAAAAGAATCAAAGCAAAGAACAGTGACGCAGTAAAGCCCAGGGAAGCAAAGCAAGCTCTTGGGCCATTATCAAGACCAGAGAAGAGAAAACCAAGTGCACACTAGGAGCAATGACAATTCTAAAAGACAAGGGAGCCAAATACATACTGCAAGTTCGAAGAGGTGACCCAGAAGCTTTAGAAGCTTAGTGTAATGGCACTGATCATAATAGAGAAACTAGGAGAGAATCAGATTAATAACTGTGGCTTGAAGATTCTGCAAATTATGCTTGGAAGTCAAGTAGGACAGACTTGCACATTGAAACGTGTGATACAGACATTTCCAAAGTACAGCACAGAGTCGGCGACAAGGGAGAAGGCACATACTGACAGAAGTGGCGCTACGGCTGAGTTTGAAACAAGTGATCTACCTAGAGTAGACAACGACTATCTTTGAAACAAGTGATCTACGACAATGGCATTGCAAGTTCGACCTGGGCAAGAGGAGCACCAAGATCTAATGACTTAATAGACTCAAGTAATCAGAGGGAGAGGGAAGATCTGACAAACCTGAAAACATTCGTGTATGTTCAAAATACAAAAATAACTAATTTTTTTTTTAGAAAAGAAGTTTCACATCATCACTTAAAAACATGACAGTGGACCTCATTCCGATTATGGAGGTAGTCATGGCGCTATTTGCGCCATGACTACCTCCCATACCGGGTCCGGGTCTGACTTGGTTCAATGGGGACTTACCGGTCCATTCCAAACCTGGAGGGACCGGTAAGTCCCCATTGAAAAATCCATTCCCCATTCCCATTTGAGCCCCCATAGGGCTCCATGGGAATGGGGAAGTAGCTAATAACGGTACCGCAATTTGTGTTACCGTTATTAGCTCTCTGGTCCCTTAGCAGCTCCAGCTAAGGGCGCCTGGTAAAACCATGGCTAGCAGCGCACCTATGGTCTCGGCACTTTGCTGTCTGTTGGACTGGGGCATAAAAATGAAATTGGGCCCGATTACATTGCCGGTGTGGAAACAAGGGTGCTGGTAAGCTCACCAGCACCCCCTTTCTTCCAGACAGGCAAATTACAAGTTTGCCTGCATCTGACCCTGGCGGGCGCTGCGGCCCCAGTAGGTAGACTCTTATACTTATCCTATCGGACTCCACAGGAATGGGGAACAACATTTACTGGCACCTAGCTTGCCGGTCCGACAGGACTTGTAATGTCCCGGTGGCACTGATAAGCTAGGGTGCCAGTAAAATGCCACGAGTCCGGCGGCAACTCGCCGGAAGCACCAGCAGGGTTACTGCCGGACGCGTAACGAGGTCCATTGTCTCGTTAAGTCTGCTAAAAAATGACATTAGAATACTCTGCAGTGCAGAAGACATAGTAAGTGTCCGGCCCCTATAGCTGCTGATTTATGTAGACTGCGTCTGTCATTGTACTTTTCAGCAAAGTAGACCTGGGTGTTATGTAATGTAAATCACATACGTGCATCACTGAAATGTGGGTGACTAATGTTTGGCAGACATCGGTTTGAGCAAAGTATGTTTTATATCACGAATGCAAGAACTGTGGAGTACAGGTGCTTACGGTTAATGTAATTTATAGCCCATGCTAAACACGATAAACATTCTTAAACTGAAAGCCTGTCCCAACTTCATAAGAGCAGCCTCACAGATTAGCTCCTGAGGTACACTAGTGAACATGTTGGCATAGATGTGTGTGGTTACTATCACTTAATAGGAAGATGATTGCATTACCCAATGATGGTTAGCAACAGCGCCTTGATGCCTCTGGGCTTAGGTGCTTTACAAATGCAAATAAATCAATAATAAATAAATGAACAGAGAGAGAGACACAGGGCCTGATTCATGGAAATTTTTGCGGGAGAATAGGGACTTTACGTGTCATTCTGCATGCAAACCCCCCCTTCATCGATTCAAGGAATTTACTTTGCAGGAATGTTCTGGTCACTGTTAGGCAGAATCACATGCAGTGCCCTTTGGGAACACTACATGCAATTAGAACTACAAGTGTAAGCACAATTTCACCTTTGGTACAAGCATGTACTACACAGTAAAGTGGTAGCGATGGCTGAGCAGACAGACTTATCTCAAGAGTTTAAGTGAGCAGTAGAACAAGTTACACAAAGGACCAACCAATACAGTGATTCAAACAAACAACATTCACTGAAGGTTTCTTGGTAAACAAATATACATTTATTTACAGAGTCAGTTTGAAAACATTACACTAGCAAGAGCAGCTCAATATCACACACTAATAAACCACAAATACGCAATCGATAAGTAAATGAACAAGTTTAGCTCTCTTGTGAAGTGGGAGCAAAATGGAACTTCATTGTCATGATGCCTACCTCCAAGGAGCCAGGCCCAGCCCAGCAACCCCAGAGGCAGACATCATTTTCCCCAAGGACGTCTCAGCGGGCCCAAGCTGGGGCCTTTTGGACGCAGTCCTGGCGCCTTTGGCGCCAGGCTCATTCTGAACCCCAGTCCTGGCGCCTTAGGCGCCAGGCTCATAAAGCAAGACATGTGTGTAAGTGTTTTAATGTGCACTTACCTGAAGCAGACCGTGCTGCTACATCCAGGCCCTCTTGAGGACTGAATGGGACTACTTTATCTTTTGGACTACTTTATCACTCGGGTGTGGCCTGAGGAAGAATACATACCTGAGTGGAAGGATACATACCTGGAACTACTTTACAGGCTATTTAAACCACACCCAAAGAGCAGCACATGCTTCGCGTTGTTCTGCATCTAGCAGCTGGACGCTCACCGTGTTTGCTCCTGCATTCGCACTTCCGCCACGCCTGCCAGCATCCTAATCACCTACAAAGGAAGAGAAAGAGAGAATAGGAGAAGGAAAAGACTTTACCTGCAAGATCTGCATTCCGGAGTCAGCTCGCCGACGATCCTGCAAAGGAAGACACTTAATTTAAAAGCACATCGCATCGACCGCCGCAGCGCCGCATTCCACTCACCTTCACAGGGCGCCTCCATGTTCAGCAGCGATCACCCGGATTCGCAGCCACGCTTCCACGCCTAGGGAGAAAAAGACAAGAGCAAAGGTGAGAGAGAGAAGGGAATGAGGAAACCTAAACCTCCATGTTAAGACTTACCTGTTGGGTCATTCCCTCTTCATTTCGGGTCCGCGCCGCATCCAGGTGTTTCCGGACCCCGGCCCCTATGGGGAAAAAGACATTAGCGTCAATGAGCAAATGAAAAGACATTACCCAAACACGCTCATCAAGACTTACCTGATTTCTACAGGGATTGCATCTCAGGTCGGTGCCTTTTCCCCGGCATTCCGTACCCCGGCCCCTATGGGGAAAAAGACATTGACATTAGCATATTGATGCAAGGACAAAAGGGGAACCTTTCAAGGAACTTACCTGGAAGCCAAGCAAGTTTGGTTCTCATAAAACCAAGAATCCAGTGAAGTAACTGGATACCAACGCGCCCCTGCATCAGAAGCAGGAAGGAGAGCTCCCCCTTCAAGACCCTAAGGTGAGACGCCACGGGAAGCACTGAAGGGTTTCGAGGAGGGTGAGAGGGGAAAGGGGGAGGCTGGTAGCATTCCCCACAGACAGTTAATCCCTTATTCTCGCCTACAGAAGGATACTTTTGCAAGCCGGACAAGCAGGAGTTGGGAGTCCGGTCCAGTCCATCTTCTGAGCCCCGCGCAACACCTTAGAAGAGGTCACAGCAGCACGATCCTGGCCAGCGCCTCCGTGGGAGTCAGGTGAGCGTAACAGAACGCGAAGCCTACCTACAATTTCCCACCCGGGCGCTATGGAGACTTCTGAGACAGACCAGCTGGCCCAGCTGTTGGGGGAATTAAGGGCAGAGGTACACTCAGCTCGCCAAGAGACTAATGCCCTCAAAAGAGAACTCATTCTCTCCAAGGAACAAACTGATGACCTGGCCAAACGATTGCTACAGAGTCAGGCTGGACAAATTCCTTTACCTAGTCCCGGGGGAATTTCCACTTCGTTCGGTTCGAGTAACCCTGTTCAGATCAATCTGCCGGGATCCATGCCTTTAGCACCGCCTGAACGTTTTGCGGGGGACCCAAAGAAATATGCCATTTTTATGAACCAATGTCGCTTACATTTTATATGCAGACCAGGAGCCTTCCCTGATGATGGGACCAAAGTGGCCTTCGTGTTATCGTACCTAAGTGGCTGTGCTGCCGATTGGTCTGTTCCCTTGGTGAACCAGAACAATCCAATTCTCCAGGATTTTCAGGGCTTTCAGGCCATCATGGAAAGGTTGTTCGCTCGACACTTGCAGGGACAGGCCCTTGACAACGAACTGCTATCTCTACGACAAGGTAGTCAAGATCTTTTGTCTTATATAGCCTCCTTTAACAGACTGGTGGTGGAAACCGGATGGCCTGAAAATAAAAGGATCACTTTATTTCACCGGGGTCTGCGCGGAGAGCTAAAAGACATTCTGGCCCAAGTAGTGAATCCACCCCAAGGCTGCGCAGAATATATTGACTTTGTGGTACAACTGGATCACAGACTTCAGAATAGGAAAGCAGATTGGTCCAAGTTTGAAACCCGAGTACCGATCAGAACCCTCGTAAACCCCAGGAATACCGAAGCTTCGGAACCTATGCAAATAGGGGGAGTTAAGGGGCCGTTAACTCAGAAGGAACGTGAGAGAAGGCGACAAAAGCAACTATGCCTCTATTGCGGGGCTTCCGGTCACTTTCTTCGTGATTGTCCAGTAAAACCACCTAGGAAGGTGGTTGGTGCCTCTGACAACAACTTAATGGAACCTGTTTCGGGAAACGACCTGGCTCGACAGGCGTAGAGGTCCGCTTGCCGAGCTTGAAAACGAACTCTCTGACCTCGCATTTTGTCTTGCCAATGGTGCTTGTGGATCCAAAAAAGCCCCAACGGTTGCATGCCATCAAAGCATACGTCGACAGCGGAGCTATCGGAAACTACGTGGACCGCGAATTGGCCTCCAGGATGAACCTTCCTCTCCATCCAAAAATAAACCAGGATATCATTACTACGGTTGATGGTACCGAAATAGCCTCTGGGCCGGTAACGCATTCCACCACAGAAGTGACACTTGTGAGTCAGGATGGACATCGGGAAGCAATAGTGTTTGATATAATCAAGGCTCCACAATTTCAAGTAATCCTCGGAATTCCTTGGTTAGAAACACACAATCCTCGAATAGACTGGCGAGCAAAGAGAATAACTTTTCCAGATTGTGGTCCCACTTGTTATCCTAGAAATCCAGCTATTGGTTTAGCCACAGTAACCCCCGCCACTGTTGAACTACCGGCAGAATACCTTGAATACCAGGACGTTTTTCAGAAAGAACAGGCTAACACGCTACCCCCTCATCGTTCTTACGATTGCCAGATCGATCTAGTTCCCAATGCTCAACCGCCGTGTAGTAGGATTTACGCTCTCACTGAACCTGAAAACCAGCATTTGCGTCAGTATTTGGATCAGTACCTTGCCAATGGCTTTATTCGCCCATCAAAGTCCCCGGTCTCTTCCGCTTTGTTCTTCATGCCTAAAAAAGAAGGAGACCTTAGAACTTGTATCGACTATCGCGCTTTAAATCAGATAACGATAAAGAATCGTTATCCCCTGCCTCTGATCCCTGAACTTCTTGATCAAGTAAAAGATGCTCGTATATACACCAAGTTAGATCTCCGGGGAGCTTATCACCTAGTGCGAATAAAAGAAGGTGACGAGTGGAAGACAGCTTTCCGCACCAAATACGGGCTCTTCGAATATCAGGTCATGCCCTTCGGTTTGTGCAACGCGCCTGCAGCTTTTCAATTCTTCATGAATGATGTTCTGCGAGAACTTATCGATGTTTGTGTCATCGTATACATCGACGACATCCTGGTGTACTCATCTTCTGAGTCAGATCATCGAAAACATGTTCGAGCAGTTCTAGAGAAATTGCGCCAGCACAAACTATTTGCCAAGCTGGAAAAGTGTGTCTTTCATACCACTGAGGTTGAATTCCTCGGATTTGTTCTGACTCCTAAAGGAATTCGAATGGATTCACGAAAGGTGGACGCCATCCTCAAATGGCCATCTCCCGGTTCAGTGAAAGGGGTTCAGAGTATGCTTGGCTTTGCCAACTTCTATCGAAGATTCATCCCAGAGTTTTCGCGAATAGTCCAACCCATTACTGCTCTTTTACGTAAGAATAAACATTTTGAATGGACTCCAGAGGCCGAACAAGCCTTTCAAGACCTAAAGACCAAATTCACTTCTGCACCTGTGTTGAAGCACCCGCGTCCTGATCTCCCGTATATTGTTGAAACTGACGCATCCAGTTTAGCCATGGGAGCTGTCCTGTCGCAAAGGGATCCGAAAACTAACCAGCTACACCCTGTAGCCTTTTGGTCCAGGAAATTCTCAGCTCCTGAAATTAATTACGCAATTACCGACAAAGAGATACTGGCCATTAAATCTGCTTTTAATGCTTGGCGTCATTACCTCCTCGGTGCAAGACACACCATCACTGTAATTACGGATCACAGAAATTTGCAGTATTTAAAGACGGCGAAAGCCCAATCTTCACGACAACTCCGATGGGCTTTATTCTTTGCAGAATTTGATTTTGTAATTACCTATCGCCCTGGCTGCAAGAATGGCAAAGCGGACGCCTTATCCCGAATTGGCATGGAAGAACCCAATTCGTGTTTAGAACCTGTGCCGATAATACCTGAACAAAGAATCTTAGGTTTGACTTCATTGCAAACCATCGAGGACGTTGAAACTCGAGTCAAACTACTTTTTGACCCTTCAGCCTTACTGGAATGGACTCAAAAGGGTCCCCACTTCACCGTTAAGGATAACTTACCGTACTTCCAAGAGCGGTTATTTCTGCCAAGTAAGGAATTGCAAGAACTAGTTATTGCTCATTATCATGAATCATTCATGGAAGGACACCCTGGTATCGCTAAAACGGAAGAAAAGATCAAACGCCAATTCTGGTGGCCTTCTTGGAGAAAAGCCATAAAGTCTTTTGTGATGTCTTGCGGAGTTTGCGCCCAAAATAAAGGTCAAAGGAACAGGCCAGCCGGCCTACTTCAACCCTTGGAGATTCCACCGGCACCTTGGCACACCTTGTCTATGGACTTCATTACGGACCTGCCTCCGTGTGGTGGTTACAACACTATCCTAGTAATCGTGGATCTGTTCTCCAAAATGGCCCACTTTATCCCTCTAAAAGGATTGCCTTCAGCTTCCATCCTGGCCAAGGAATTCCTGGAGAATATAGTTCGAATACATGGTTTCCCTTCCGTACTAGTCTCAGATCGTGGAAGTCAATTCATTTCCCATTTTTGGAGGAAGTGTTGCCAACTAGCACAAATAGATGTGCGATTATCCACCAGCCACCACCCCCAGACTGACGGACAAACCGAGAGGACAAATCAGACTCTCGAGCAATATCTTCGGTGCATGTTGCACCAATCTGAGTACAATTGGAAAGACATTCTTTGGATCGCAGAATATGCATACAACAATTCTATGCATTCTGGAACCGGTCAAACTCCTTTTTATACTTTGTATGGTCACCATCCTCGAACCTCTGACCTAGATCCACCTCTCACCCTGGAAATGCCCGCAGTAAATCATCTGCATTCCACAATAACCCGAGCCTTCAAAGAAGCTACAACTCATTTACAGCAAGCCAAGAAAAAGTACAAAGAAAACGCTGATTTGCACCGAAGTAAAACACCTCCTTACCAAGTAGGAGACCAGGTTTGGCTAGCAACTAGACATTTATCTCTCAAGGGCCCACGAACTTTCAATCCCAGATTCATTGGGCCTTACCCCATCAAAGCCATAATCAACCCAGTGGCCTTTAAACTGGATTTGCCTTCCAACATGCGTATTCATCCCGTTTTTCACGCATCACTTTTGAAACCGGTACAACCAGGAACCCGACTGTCCAAGCCTCCAGATCCTATTCAAATTGATGGGGAGTTAGAATTCGAAGTGAAAGACATTTTAGACTCCAAAATGTTAAAGTCAAAACTCTTCTATCTTGTTGACTGGAAGGGTTATGGACCTCATGAGAGATCGTGGGAGCCTAGTAACCATATTCACGCACCTCGATTAATACGAAGGTTCCACCGTAGATTCCCGAACAAGCCAAAACCCTCGGAGGAAACAACCTTGGGAGGGGCCTTGTGGGGGGGTACTGTCATGATGCCTACCTCCAAGGAGCCAGGCCCAGCCCAGCAACCCCAGAGGCAGACATCATTTTCCCCAAGGACGTCTCAGCGGGCCCAAGCTGGGGCCTTTTGGACGCAGTCCTGGCGCCTTTGGCGCCAGGCTCATTCTGGACCCCAGTCCTGGCGCCTTAGGCGCCAGGCTCATAAAGCAAGACATGTGTGTAAGTGTTTTAATGTGCACTTACCTGAAGCAGACCGTGCTGCTACATCCAGGCCCTCTTGAGGACTGAATGGGACTACTTTATCTTTTGGACTACTTTATCACTCGGGTGTGGCCTGAGGAAGAATACATACCTGAGTGGAAGGATACATACCTGGAACTACTTTACAGGCTATTTAAACCACACCCGAAGAGCAGCACATGCTTCGCGTTGTTCTGCATCTAGCAGCTGGACGCTCACCGTGTTTGCTCCTGCATTCGCACTACTGCCACGCCTGCCAGCACCCTAATCACCTACAAAGGAAGAGAAAGAGAGAATAGGAGAAGGAAAAGACTTTACCTGCAAGATCTGCATTCCGGAGTCAGCTCGCCGACGATCCTGCATAGGAAGACACTTAATTTAAAAGCACATCGCATCGACCGCCGCAGCGCCGCATTCCACTCACCTTCACAGGGCGCCTCCATGTTCAGCAGCGATCACCCGGATTCGCAGCCACGCTTCCACGCCTAGGGAGAAAAAGACAAGAGCAAAGGTGAGAGAGAGAAGGGAATGAGGAAACCTAAACCTCCATGTTAAGACTTACCTGTTGGGTCATTCCCTCTTCATTTCGGGTCCGCGCCGCATCCAGGTGTTTCCGGACCCCGGCCCGTATGGGGAAAAAGACATTAGCGTCAATGAGCAAATGAAAAGACATTACCCAAAAACGCTCATCAAGACTTACCTGATTTCTACAGGGATTGCATCTCGGGTCGGTGCCTTTTCCCCGGCATTCCGTACCCCGGCCCCTATGGGGAAAAAGACATTGGCCCTCATTACGACCCTGGCGGAAAGTGACTGACCGGACCGCCACAGCGTAAATAGCGTTTCCGCCATTGCACGAAGGAGCAAAGTGCGGCCAATTCCGACCCATCGGGCACGAGCAGCACGGCATGGCGGAAGTGCAAAGTCCGCGATGGCGGAAATGACTCCAAAACGGCCCACACCGCCGCCGTACGGCGCCCTAAGTGCAATACCGCCACCCATCACAGCGGACACCGCAGTGTGCGCCTACCGGAAAGTACGGTGACCGGAAATATACGGAAACGGAAGTTAAAACATGGGCCCGGAACGGGAAACATCCCGCCGTACACCTATAAAACCACTAAAACCACACAACCACTAAAAACACTACCCTGAGACACACCCCAACCCGACATCCACCCTAGCGAAACCAAGAAAAATGGGAAAAGTAGCAAAGAAAGCGTGCGACCGCAAGCGGCAGGTCCACTTCTCCCGTGAGGAACTCACCGTGCTAACAGAGACCCTCCAGGAGAATGCTGCCGTCGTCTTCTCCACGCAAATGACCAGGACGGCACTTGCAAACAAGAAGGCCATATGGGCTCTGGTGGCACAGCGGGTAAGTGCGGTGGGGACCGCACCCCGCAACCCACAGCAATGCCGAAAGCGATGGGACGACCTGCGGATACGCGTCCGCAGCATACTCTCTGCCAACCGCAACATTGCCACAGCCACCGGGGGAGGTCCTGAATCACCCATCAAGTTGACCCCCTGGGAAGAAATCTGTGCCTCCACCATCGGAATGGAGAGCATAGAGGGAGTCGGAGGGATGGAGAAAGGAGTGCAGACATCCGAAGATTCAGGTAGGTGGGCCAAATTAAACAATGCCAAACCCACAAAGTCCATCCATGTGAAGTACCATGTGTCCACATAGTGCAACAGAAACACATGTCCAGGAGAACGTCCACACACATCGGCCTGATAGCGCACGTTAAAACCCACAATAAATACATAAATAATTAAAAACCCCTAAAACACGCACTACACGTGCAGCAGGCACACCCTAACTGCAGGCTGCCAAACAACTGCACCCTCACCCCACACACAAATGAAAGCACCTCCAAGGCCCCGACCCAAATCACCCTCAGGTACCACCCCAATGCATGTGATACAATGCCATTCCAATACCCACAGACCCATTAATAACCCTCGCCCTCCTTTACTCCACCACAGGGTCCGATCCAAACGATGAGCATCAGGACACCCCTACCAGCACACCTGCAAAGAGGGCCAAGACCAACGGCCAAAGACCCTCCACCTCAGCTGCACGCATCAAGACACGGCAGCAGCACAAATCAGGTGGCAGCACAGAGGAGGGAACATCAACAGGCACCCCAGCAGCCAGCATGCCCACAACACCACCACCACAGGTCCCCCCAACGGATGCCACAGAAGGCACTGCCTCTGGTGGCAGCAGCACCATAGGTGACACCCCATTGATGGCAGCATGCTCCGACACAGAAGACGGGGATGTCGAAGTCAGATCCATCCATGACCTGTCCCAATCTCCCTGTCTGTCCCATCCCGTACAACATGAGGATACCACGCAGGGGCACCCACAAGACGACGACTGGCCATCCCCCACAAGCCCTGTGGCAAGGCAACATGAGGACAACAGCCCCTCTGTGACACCCCCGCAAATGGCCATGGCCCAGCAGAGGCAACAGTCCCTCGACCAGTTAATCGTGCAACAGCAGCAACTGGCCACGCTCCTCAAGGACCATGCCGATGAATGTGGGGGCACTAAGGCAGACATAGAAACATCAACTGAGACACTTAGGGCAGAAATGGAGAGAGGTACAGAGACACTAAGGGCACAAATGGAGAGTAGCACCGAGAGCCTGAGAGTCCAAATGGAGAGAAGCACCGAGAGCCTGAGGGGGGAACTGCATGCGACGTCCAAAGACGTATGTGCCGAACTTGCCGCAGTGCGCCGTGTGCTCACTGAGCTCTCGCAAACCCTTGGGGACATGCATGGACGTGAGCAGGCAGAGACATCATCCGTTGCAAGTTCCGTCCAGGGCAGCCCCCAACGTAGATCTGGGAGGAACCTGCGCTCCACAGGCAGGGGTGCCCCTGATACCCGCAGAGGGGGCTTGCAATAGCGACAGCCCACTGACAATGAGCATCTTTGGACACTGATGTTCGGGGGGGGAGGTAGGAGGGTGGAGGGGGTGTGTTGGGCTCACTTGGGTGGCGGGTTGATAGGGTGTACTACATGATATCACATATGCCATAAACAGTGCACGATCAACCAATGAGATGTGTGGACATTGATCTTTGTGTACTAGGCCATCATAGGCGTACAGTCCATATTGTGCATGTCCCAGACACACACAGTGCCACGAGTCCCGTGTCCATGTATCAGCCACCAGGCGTGAGTGCTAGAAGCATACATCAATGATATGCTGACGAATGTCACGGCCCTCCGGTGCCTCGCAGACTCCTTGAGGTGCTGCCACATCCCCACCCTCATCATGACCATCATCAGGTGCTTGCAGTTCTGCGTCAGGGGGCATGGGCACATTTCTACGTACGCACATGTTGTGGAGCATGACACATGCCATCACCATCTTTGCAACCTTCTCATGGCGGTACAGGAGTGCCCCGCCAGACCTGCTGAGGCAGCGGAAACGACCCTTTAGTAGGCCGAATGCCTGTTCAATGACTACACGGGTACGTGAGTGGGCATGGTTGTAGTCCTCCTCATGCTGGTCCCGTGGGTTCCGGACTGGTGTGAGGAGCCATCTCTTCAGTGGATATCCAGCATCACCTGTATGTGGACGATAAACGTATGATGTGGAATGCCATTGCTACGTACGCACACCCCCCCCCCCTTCCTGCCAGGTCATTGCCGAATCACATACCCCACATTATCATGCATGTAATGAGACTCACCGAGTAGCCAGGATCTGTTCCCTGCGTGTCGCTCCATGTAGCGTGGTATTGTAGAGTTCCTCAAGACCATAGAATCATGGGTTGATCCAGGGAATCGGGCACAACAATGTGTAATGATCCTGTTGGAGTCACACACCATTTGTACATTCAGAGAATGAAATTGTTTTCGGTTGCGGTACTGGGCCTCCATGGCATGTGGGACGACCAATTCCACATGGGTGCAGTCGATGGCACCAATGCAACCCGGTATGCCGCCAAGTGCATGGAATCCCACTTTTGTGTTGGTAATTTCCTGCTCCGAGCGTGGTAGGGAGATGTAGTCGTCTGCGTGCTGCAGGAGGGCATCGAGCACTTGCAATAGTGTCCGTGAGAACAGTGGCTGAGAAATCCCATGCAACTGTCCGACTGTGTGCTGGTAGGTGCCTGTGGCCAGGAAGTGTAGTACAGACACCACCTTCAGTAGGGGTGGGATGGCGGTTGGGCTATCTATCATGCTGACAAGGTCAGCCTGTGTCATGTGCACAATGGCGGCTATGGTGTCCCGGTCCAGACGGTAGAGGGTGTGGATCTGCTCATCAGTGAGGTTGAACGGATGTGCTCGGAGGCGTGGGATTGCGGGCTGCCTGCGTGGTGGTAGTGGCTGTGCTGGCGGCCCTTGCTGGCCCTGCCTTGCCCTCCTCCTCCTCCTGCGTCTCCTCCGTGCGGCCGGTTGTAGTTGGTGTTCGTCTTCTTCTTGGAGTTGGAGTACTTGCAGTGCTATCATGTCCCCCAGGGCCAACATCGCGAGTCCTGCCGGTAGCATTTCGGTGTGGTTGTGGGAGGAGACTGGCTGTGCAATTTATGTGTTATCAGGCTGTATGGCCTCCACCTGTGGAGATTCATTCCACCTGTGCAAACTGCTCTCCCCTTTGGCCGAGCACGTCCCGCGCACAACGCTGCAATTCGGGGAATGGCATCTTGCTATTGCAATCATGTATTTGTACCCGATGGCCGTGTAACATTGGTTGATATGTTCATTCTGCTGTGGTCCCATTGTTTCACATACTATCTGTGCAGTCGCGAACAGACTTGTGAAGGGTCAGTGGAACGTAGTACTCGAGTAACGGTGGGCCCTCATGCATCACTGTACCGAGTTGCAACGACGGGCGGGGCGTCCCATTTGTGGGTGAAGGCAGTTGCCATTTTCACACACAGCCGCACTCGATGGATTAATTAGTGATTTCAAACGGCCACAGATGCCTCTTCGACGTGATGTTGCAAATGAGGAATTCGAAGGCCGGCGCTTTCGGTTTTCAGCTGGTGGCGAGGAAATGCCCACAGGTCTGACTGCTAATATAACGTACTATTGTTCAATGTCCTTGGGACAGGGGCCATGGCGAGGATGCAATGATTGATATGAATAGTATGGGATGCGCAATAGCGACGTGGGCGATGAGGCCGGACGTTCCCAAATACATGTCACTTCACTACACTGGAATTACGGGCTGGGGCACTGTGGATTTTGCAGGCTGCATAACGCACAGACTCAATGGATATTTCTAATGTTATGTGAGTAAATATTCAGGCGTTTTAATCCCGGGATGAGGGAATGATGAATGGATGCATGGGCAGGTGATTTGATACAGAGTTTGCCATGTACAGGGCTTCTTGGGATCTATCCGCCTCCCCTACGCTATGTGATGCAGGGCTGCCATAGTGGGACCATCGTCTATCTGGCCTTGTTGAGCCCTCCCTGTCTCGATGCGCCCTCAGACACTTGTGTCCATGCACGTTACCAATCCCATCTGATGGATTCTGTTTTGACAGACGCATGCACAGGTACACTCGTTTGTGATGGTGTTTACACCTCGATATAGATGGTTATGAGTCGCAAGTGGTTTTTGGGTGGTGATGGACCTTTGGAGTGGGCTAGCATGCATATGGCTGTGGATTTAGTGTGATCATTGAAGTGAGTTGTTGGAATGTAGTTCTGATGGCCATTCTGTTCTTTTTCTTTTCTTTTGGTTGACAGGTATCTCCTCCCCTTTTGCCACTGCCATCTGTATGCCACTCCTGCAGATGGGTTTTACTCCCGACACCTGCTGCTTCGTGTTAATCAGTGGAGCAGCATTACGATCTTATGGGACGATCGCCAATGGGCCACATGCCCTTACGCAGTACTGGTGGCTCGGAGCAACATTTCGGCCTTTCAGCTGGACTAGTGCCTCCCCATTGGGCCGGCCCTGCGGTTCTGTGCGCTTCCATGTTGCCTTTTCGTACGTGAATGTGGCTCTGTGTACCAGGATGGAACAGGGCGTCACACAAGTAGTGGCTGGTCATTTCTTGCGGATGCAGCCCACAATGGTGAAATGTGTTTTGGAGTTCATGGCCTGATGGCTGTATGGGCTTGGTGATTTTGTTGTGCATTAAATTTCTATTCTGATTTGGCCCGTGTAGCGTTCTTCTTTGCAAGTGATGTGGCATATGCCTATTTGTGGAGCGATGTATTGTGAGGAGATCTGCATTGGGTTCCAGCTTCGGAGTTTAGTTGCGTGGTACTGTACTGGGCGCGTTTGCCTACGAAGCCCGTGAGGTCAGGGATGGGGGCTGCCAATATGACTGTTTGAATGTTGTCATGCTCAGGGGCGGGGGATTGGGTTTTGTGTGACAGATGCCGGTCAGCCAGGTGGACTGGTGTAATGATGTGATTTTCGGAATATTGCTGGTCACAGGTGCCTGTGTTTGCGTGCGTTTCTTGGTGGGGGACTGTGGTCATGTCCATTGGGATGGCTTCTGTATTCGTGCCATCTGTGCCCTGCAGCTCCCATTGGCCCCTGTTGTGTTTTTTTGTTCGTTGGCATGCATGGGTGACTTGTACATTTCACTGGTTGCATTGTGGCTTCATTGCACCTACGGGGAGTTGTACTTTGTGGGCAGGGAGCGGTGTACAGGCACTCAGTGGGGCCGTTTACGGTTGATTCGCGATGCCGTACTTCTCACCATGGCGGAATGGTACATTCCGCCATGCTTGATGGCGTTAGGTACATGTCCGCTAGGGTCGGAATTGGCGTACCCTTGCGCCATGGTGGTGTTTACGGTTTGGCATGGCGCGCGCGCGCGTGCTTGGTGCAGTTGGCGTTGGCGTTCACTACGGTGTCGCTAGTGGCTTCGTACTTTGCGGTGACGGGTCATAGTCGCACTGAGCGCTATTCGATGGCGGTATTGCATTTCCGCCATCGTTTTCCGAATTCCGCCAGGGTCGTAATGAGGGCCATTGACATTAGCATATTGATGCAAGGACAAAAGGGGAACCTTTCAAGGAACTTACCTGGAAGCCAAGCAAGTTTGGTTCTCATAAAACCAAGAATCCAGTGAAGTAACTGGATACCAACGCGCCCCTGCATCAGAAGCAGGAAGGAGAGCTCGCCCTTCAAGACCCTAAGGTGAGACGCCACGGGAAGCACTGAAGGGTTTCGAGGAGGGTGAGAGGGGAAAGGGGGAGGCTGGTAGCATTCCCCACAGACAGTTAATCCCTTATTCTCGCCTACAGAAGGATACTTTTGCAAGCCGGACAAGCAGGAGTTGGGAGTCCGGTCCAGTCCATCTTCTGAGCCCCGCGCAACACCTTAGAAGAGGTCACAGCAGCACGATCCTGGCCAGCGCCTCCGTGGGAGTCCGGTGAGCGTAACATTCATATACTTTAAAAGGGTTAAAAAAGACAAGGTTATGCGAATCAACAGCACAAATGCATTCATAGGCAGGGCACAGGGTTTCAGTATACTACAACCAGCAATTCATCTCATAGGCCTGGGCCAAATTCAATGGTTCAGAGTCTTTGTATTGGATAGCACAGTTCTGGTAGTAACGGTTAAGTCTTTCCCACAGAGTTTCGAAGAATTTGGCAAAAGATTTCCAGACCGCGTTTGCACAGTACCTTGTTAGTGAAGAAGAGCTGTAGCTGAGGCAGTTGTTCCTGGCAGTTTGAGCAGATCTCTCAGTTCCTGAGCTTCAGTCATGGGGACAAGAAGGAGGACGTCGGGAGGTTCCTGCACTGCCCAGGGATGAGGCCAAAAGCTTAGCAAGACGTTGCTTTAAGGTATGAGTGACTTAAAGACCACAAACTGGTTTCCTTCCCTTTGGCCATCCGGTTTTCAACAGCACTCTGATGAAAATTCGACCAAACGGGAACAGTGTCCAGGTGGCTTACGAGTTGGTTGTTCCCACCAAACTCAAGGAAGAAGTTAACCTTGAAGGGCTTCTCTGTCGATTGGAGTTTCAGGCAATTCAGACCTGCAGCAAGGCTTCACCGGTCGTCCAGGAGTTGCAGCAGTCCTCTTCCTTCAGCTCGTCCTTGTTTCTTTCGTTCCAGTGGTCGACTCTGCTTTCTAAGTCCTTGAGACCTGCTTTTAAACAGTTTTCCCCCATTCATTCCAGCCTGGCTGTCACTCACAGAGCAGGGTGGCTGTCCTTGCTGGACAGACAGCCAGCCAATCACACCAGAGTGCATTCAGGTCTCCCAGGAGACTAAGCACAGGGAGTTTCGTCACCTCCCTCACATCCTGTCCACCCCAGACACTCAGGCGCCAGAGGAGGACTTCAGCACTGAAGCCAGCCAAAGGCCAACGAACAAAGGGACCAAACCTGGTTTGGCGCGCAGAGACAAACACAAGAAGGACTTTTCCTAAAAGAAATGGTGAAAAAAGATGACCGGAGTCTGTTTTTACAGATAGGTCTTGGGAGCCATATTGAAAAACATGGCTGACCTGATTTTTAGCTACCATTGTTAGCGGTCACATAAAATCATGGTAGTTAATCTAAACCACTGCCACCAGCCATTTAAAGTAGGAAAAGGTAACATTTTACTGTTACATGAGTGTTTTGACTTAGGGGAAGCTAGGCAACCCCTCCAACACTTTATAGGCAGATAGTGTGTGCTGGGTCAGTAAATTTAAACAGACTAGTAAAGCCAATTTAACTTTACAGGCTCTGGAAGACGGTAGCCAGGCCCAGAGAAGGTATTTAAACCTCGTGAAGTCTGAAAGACATCCCTGTGCCACTACACTGAAGGTGCTGTGTGACATACAGAAAAAGATGATGCCTATGGAGTTGTCTTAAAACCCCATAACCAAAGAACATAAAAGTAAAACACACACGAAATACATGGAAGAGTGGGAAAAAAGGCTCACACTCTTCCCAGGTAAAAAAATAAAATCCTAGAAATCCAGCAAAGTTGCTGGGCGTCTCAAAAGGTAAGGGAAATTAGCACATTTTGAGAATTATCCCTAACACTCATCCCCCCCAGATTAAGGGACAGGAGAATTTAATCCACTCCCGGATGAATCTCCTTACGCCAGTCGTCAAACATCCTGGAGAGACCATCAGCATTTTGGTAGTGACACCCTGACCTGTGTTCAATGGTAAAATCAGACCCTTGTAGGCTGATTGACCATCTCAGTAGTTTTGGGTTTTCCCCTTTCATTTTCATCAACCATCTCAAGGGTTGGTGGTCAGTCTGAATCACAAAAGTAGATCCATACAAGTATGGTCTAAACTTCTTCAGTGACCACACAATAGCAAAGCACTCAAGCTCAATGGTTGCCCACCTTGTTTCTGGTTCCTTCAGCTTCCTGCTGATGAAGCAAATAGGATGCTCCCTACTTTTCTCATCCAGTTGACTAAAAACTGCACCTATACCTGTATTCAAAGCATTAGTTTACACAATGAAGGTTTGGTTATAGTCAGGAGCTCTTAGGAATGGAGCTTGACAAAGGGCTTTGTTTAGGCCTTCAAGTGCTTGAGTGCACTCCTCATTCCACCTCAACTTTTTAGGGAATTTGGGAGAGGAGACTACATTCAAGGGAGAAGGTATGTTCCCATAGTTCTCTATGAGGTTCCTATAGTACCCAGTGAGACCTAGGAAGGCTCTCACCTGGGTTTGAGTAGTAGGGGCGGCCCAGTTTTGTACAGCGTGTTCCTTGCTAGGCAATGGCCTGATTTCCCCTTCTCCTACCTCATGTCCAAGGTAGACCACTTTACTCTGACCAATTTGACATTTACTAGCCTTTATGGTCAGATGGGCCTGCTCAAGAGCCTGCAAAACATATCCTAAGTGGTCAACGTGTTCTTTCCAAGTAGGGCTGAACACTGCAATGTCATCCAAGTATGCCATGCAGAAGTCCTCCATCCCTTTCAGAAGTTGATTGACCATCCTTTGGAATGTAGCAGGTGCATATTTTAGTCCGAAAGGCATTACCTTAAATTGGTAGAGGCATGCTGGGGTCTAAAATGCAGTTTTCTCCTTGGCATGGTCTGTCAGGGCTATTTGCCAATAGCCTAAAGTGAGATCAAATGTAATGAGGTACTTGGCTGAACCAAGTTTATCTACCAGTTCACCTGTCCTTGGTAAAGGATGGGCATCAGTCTTGGTGACTGCATTCAGAGCTCTATAGTCCACACAGAATCTCAACCCCTTGGATCCTGCCTTTGGTACTAGAACAACTGGACTACACCATGGACTGGTAGAGGGCTCTATTACACTGAGATCAAGCATCTTGTTGACCTCCCCCTTTATGTGGGATCTTTCATGATCTGACATCTTGTAACCTCTGCTTTTAACAGGTAAACAGTCACCAGTGTGAATATCATGGTGGCCCCAGGGGGTCAAGTCTGGTGATAGTGAAAACAGGGAGGCAAACGGATTTAACAGAAACTTGCACTCCTCCTGTTGTTCAGGTGTCAAATTAGAAGAAAGATTGACTCCTTCTACTTTCTCTTCTAAAGGCTGGCCTCTGAGTAGGTCAGGTAGAGGTTCACTCTCCTCCTCTTGGGCTGAAGCTAGAAGCAAAGCTCTCACTTCTGGTCTTGAGACATAAGCCTTTAGGCGGTTGGTATGAAAGACTCTGGGAGCCTCTTTAGGATTCCAACAGATAGTTGACCTCTCCAAGCTTACCCACAACCTTGAAGGGTCCTATCCATTTGCCTTGTAAGGCCCTCTGCCTTGTAGGTACCATAACTAAAACTAGTGGGTCTTGAGAAAATTCAACCATGTTGGCCGTCTGGTCATGCCAATGCTTCACCAGAGCCTGACCTGCTTTTAAGTTATCAGATGCTTCTGCCATCATGTGTGACCTTCTCCTCCAGAGAGCTATCACATAGTCAGGGATTCTCACTGGCTTGGTGGAAGGAGCACTCTCCACCCTCTCCTTAATTAGGGCCAAGGGGCCTCTTATTTATTTTTATTTAGATTTGTAGAGCGCACTGCAGCTCTTGGGTATCGAGGTGCTTAAAGAGGAGCTTTAGAAGGCTTGATTCTGGGTTACATGAATGCCGCCCATGGAAGGTTATTAGACAGGGCACAGGCTTATACAACATACGTGTGACAGCGGTTGCATAGTTACAGGTGCTGCGGTTGTCAAAGCTGGTTTAATGCAAACATGTCAGACAAAAAGCCTAGTTTTGAAAGCCTTGCGGAAGGCAGCATGAGAGTCAATACGCCTGATGTGTGGCGGTAGGGCATTCCTGTTGTATGCAGCTTGAGTAGGGTAGCTGCTTCTGCCAGCACGAGTTTTGCGAGTTTTCGGAACGGTGATCAAGTTTGTGTAAGGCATTCTAGCTGACCTGGAGGAGTGAGGTTTGGAGATCCTCTGGGCCAAGTAGGGGGGCCAGGTCGTGGAGACACTTGTGGGTAAGGGCAAGGGTCTTGAAGATGATTCTCTCCTTGACTGGGAGCCAGTGAACCTGCCTCCTGAGTCCTGAGATGTGGTCTCTGTGTGAGAGACCCATGGCGGCCATAAGGTCATTGTTTTGAGCAATTTGTAATTTAGCTATTTTTTTCCCTGAGGTTCCAACAAGAAGGGCGTTGCAGTAGTCCAATCTCAAGCCAATTATGGCCCTCGCGAGGGTGAGACAGTTTTGCTGCGATAGGAAGGGCCTAACTGCATTGATGAGTTTGGAGTGATAGGCTGAGGAGGATGCAATGGCGTTAAGCTGCCTGTCCATAGTTAGGTTAGGTTCAAGGTAAACGCCAAGGGTCTTGATCGCATGAGACACGGTGATGGGAATATTGTCAACAGAGAAGCAGTTGTATTGCTTGTCCAGTTTGCCCAAGGTGGACGGGGATCCAATCAGCAGAGGTCCAGTTTTCTCAGTATTGAGGGATAACCAGTTTTCTGCCATCCAGGATTGTAGAGTAGATTGAGTTGAGGGTGTTCGAGTCTGACGCTTAATCGCCCGATAGGGGGATGAGTACCTGTGTGTCATCAGCATAGTTTGTGTATGAGATGCCCAGGGCATCCAGGATTTTGAACAGAGGTCTTGTGAAAAGGTTGTATGGGGTGGGAGCAATACAAGTACCCGGGGGGACACCGCATTTAATGATGCTGGGTAGGGCACACAAAGATTCTGAAAATACCTTCATTGCTCTCTCCTGTAGGAAGGAGGTTATCCAGTTGAAAGCCCTAGGTGAGAAATTAGCAGCAGTGGTGAGATGGTGGCACAGGGTCTTGTGATCCACCAGGTCAAAGGCGCTGATAAGTCGAGTAGGCGAAGGAGCGCTGGTTTGCCAGAGTCTCTGAGGTTATCCATTTGGTTCTTCAGGTCAAGGAGGGCCATTTCAGTAGCATGACGAGGCCGAAACCCTGACTGCCGAAGACCAAGGAGGTGGTTGTCTTCTATGAACGTTTGCACTTGCAGATAAGCTGCCTTGTCAAGTATTTTATGTAAGAAGGGGGCAGTGGTGATGGGCCTGTAGTTCCCAGGGACCAATGGGTCTAGGGATGGTTATTTAAGGAGCGGACGAACCCATGCTTCTTTGAGTCCAGTTGGGACATGGCCTGACTGGAAGGAGGCAAGGGGGCAACGGATGGAGCGCAGTCCTTAATGACTTGTGCTGGGCAAGCGTCACCTTTGCAGTTGGATGGTTTAATAGATTCGAGGAGTGTGATGACTTCAGGGACAGTCACGTCCTTGAATTCAAACATAGGAGAGTGAGTAGGAGTGGTAGGGGGGTGAGCTTCTGTGGCTTTTGGCTATTAGATTGGAGAGTGCTTGTTGGTGAGCAAGGATTTTGGAGTGCAGGGTGTCAAGTTTGTTCAGCAAGTTTGTTCAGCATGGCTGACTGAATGTTATTACACCAAGCTTCGTCCTTAAGGAGTGTAGGAGGCAGAGGGGCAGGTTCTCCAACTCTCTGAAGATGGTTAATATTTATTTGGTTCCGGACTTAGCATTAGAGATTCTGGTGTTGAAGGATGAGGCTTTTGCTTTGATGATGACCCTTTTGTTGTCTTTTGCTAGAGCCTTGAAGGCTGCTAGGGGGGTCTCCTTGGGGTTACTTTTCCAGTTGGATAGTGCAACCCTTTTTTTGGAGTGTAACTCTAGGAGCTCTTGGGTGAACCAAGCATTGGCATGCTTGACTTTTTTGGCTTTTTTTAGGGTGAGTGGAGTGTCAATGGCCTGGGTGATGGTGGTTTTAAAGATATTTGCTAGTATCTCAGGATCGTTGGAAAAGGGGGGCAGTAGTGCCGACACCGAGAAGTGTTGGGTGAGATTTTTCTTTGTGAGCTGCCTGGAGCTTCTCGAGAGTGCAGCTGGGAGATGACCAAAGAGAAGTTCAAAGGGACTAAATCCAACTTCCTCCTGAGGGACTTCTCTATATGCAAATAGAAGGCATGGCAGTAGAAGGTCCCACTTTCTTCTAAGGGGTTCCTCTAAAGCACATATCATGCTCTTCATTGTACGGTTGAACCTCTCTACCAATCCATTTGTCTGAGGATTGTAGGCAGTTGAGAACTTGTAAGTTACTCCACAGTTTTTCCACAAGGCCTGCATGTAGTGGGACATACAATTGGATCCCCTGTCAGAGATAACGTCCTTAGGAAAACCTACCCTGGTAGAAATACCAAGTAGGGCCTTAGCAACAGCCTGAGCTGTAACAGTCCTCTTAGGTATGGCTTCAGGATACCTAGTAGCATGGTCTACTACAACCAGGATAGACCTGTTTCCTGAAGATGTGGGAGGGTCTAAGGGAACAACAATGTTGATTTCTACCCTCTCAAAAGGGACTCCCACCACTGGGAGAGGCACCAAGGGTGCCAGCCAGATTCTTGGCTCCTCCCTTGCCAGAGCTTTGGCAAGTGTGACATCTCCTACAACACTTCTCTATATCAGACCCCAACTTGGGCCAGTAGATGGGCTAACTTTAGTAACTGGAGTCTGCTTTCAAGAGGCACTACAAGTCTTCTGTAGTCCCCTGGGATAGACTCAGTCGTTTCTCTGTAGAAGAGGCCATCTCCCCAGTAAAACCTATGCTTCCCTGGTTCTTGCGCATCCAGCTGGTAAGCTGCCTGTTGGCAAAGACCTTCAAGAGTAGAGCACTCTCTTTGACCTTTGCTGAAGTCTGCCCTACAGGGTCCACTGTCTGCCAGTAAAGACTGCAGCTCAGGATGGTCTGCAGGAGCCAACAGGAGCAAGGTCTTCTTCCAGCTCTGATTCCTCAGCAGCTGATTCAACCACACAAGGTTGTTCCACACACTCAGACTCAGCCGGTGGAGGAGCCACAGGTTTGTCTTTGGACAGTCCTCTCAGGGGTGTCCTTGTTGGTAGCACAGGAGTGCTGGCCGGTTTCTTCCTTACCCTTTTCCTCTTTCTTTTTTGAACTTGAAGTCAGTAAGTCCTGTGGACTGGAAGTTATAGTTTCCTCTATAATCTCCTCTTGAGAGCCCCTTAAGGTACTCTCTCTGGCCTTCCTAGTCTGCTCCTCTTTCCTTTTGCTGGGAGGCCTGGGGGTGCTTGATACAACTCCAAGAGTTTTTAAGTCATTCCCCAAAAGGACTCTCCCAGGTACTTCACTCTGCACACTTACATGTATCTTGACAGTCATGTCATTGCCCTGGATGAGAGCTGGTAACTGTAGAAGCATTTGGACAGAGCCTCCAGCAAGCCTAGTTAGGATTTTGGGTGCCTTAGCAACATCCGCAACCTTGAAAAATGTTTCATCAACTACAGTTATGCTGGCCCCAGTGTCTCTGATGGCAGGGGTCTCCTGACAATTCACAAGAACACTGTCTTTGTAATACTCTTTAGTATTGTCTGAAATAGAGTTCTAAACATCTAAGTTCTGTTGTTCCCACAGACCCAGGGATACTAAAGATACACTAGCTGAGACTTTCATGGGTTCCTCAGCCAGTAAGTGAATGTTTCAACTTGCCATTGGTACTTCATCCTCAGGGGAGAAGGCTAAGGATACAGTGTGGATCGCTGAAGGTTAACCCTTACATCTGAGTTCCCCTTTCACATGGTCAGTTGACCCACAAGCATAACAATTTCCAAATGTCTTTATGAATGGGGGTTTGTTCTGACCTCCTTCTGGTTTGGCACCAGGAGGTACACTAGCCTGATTCAGTTTCCCAGGGGGCTTACTCTTGTTATGTTTGCGGTCCTCTTTTGAATTGGAAGTATTAGAATTCTCTTTGTTGTCTTTCTTGTGCTGCTTTCCCTCATCCTTCTTCTGAGTTACCCCAGAATCCTTGTGAGTAGCCCCGTTGGCAACCCACAAGTCAGCAGCCCTTGCTAACCTCTTTGGATCAATTTCCTTAAAGTCAGTCAAGTGCTGTCTCAGCTCAGGAGAGCAGGCATCATAAATAGACTCCAACAGAAACAGATTTCTCATACCTTCATAAGTGTTCACTCTGTAACCCTTAACACATCCATCTAAGTTTTTCAAACATTCAGTCACCCATCCGCTCTATAAATAATAAACTAAAACTAAAACAGACCATTTTTTTCATTTCTAGTGCATGGTTAAATTCCATCTCTCTGAGTTTAAGTTCTTAATGTTTGCTTTCAGTTTGAGCTTGGATTCTTTTAAACTCTAACTCAAGTCTCATTCTTTCTAAAGAAACAAATTCAGGACTTAATGTTGGACCTGATGCGGTCCCTGTGGTCAAAAGTTGAGGCCTATTGAGGTTGAGGTAAAACAGGGCCTACATTTGGAGACTCTTTTTCCTCATCTAACTCATCCATAACATTTGAGTTACTCTCGGAAACATGATTATCGTCATCAACATTTTCCACATTTGCTGCAGGTGTGGGGGCTTCAGACCCACTCCTCAGACTTTGGTATTCTAACAACTTTTCTATCAATTCAACCTTTTTGCCTTTTACAGTGAGACTCCTAGCTTTACACATATCTCTCAATTGATCAACTGTTAAAGTGGCTAGGGTCTCCTGTCTGTAGCTTTCCATATCAGTCATGATAAAAAATATTGCTTTACTAGTGTTGCTTAGCCTTAGGAGGATTATTTGAACAAAGGTAAAAGTAGCACTCTCAATGTAGCAAGTATACTGTATCGTCACTGCTATACACCAGTGTTAGGCAGAATCACATGCAGTACCCTTTGGGAACACTACATGCAATTATGACTTCAAGTATAAGCACAATTTCACCTTTGGTACAAACTTGTACTAGACAGTAAAGAGGTAGTGATGGATGAGCAGCCAGACTTATCTCAAGAGTTTAAGTGAGAAGTAGAACAAGTTACACAAAGGACCAACCAATACAGTGATTCAAACAAACACTTATTCAAGGTTGCTTGCTAAACGAATATATATTTATTTACACAGTCCATTTGAAACCATTACACTAGCAAGAGCAGCTCAATATCACACACTAATAAAACACAAATACGCAACCGGTAAGTAAATGAACAAGTTTAGCTCTCCTGTGAAGTGGGAGCAAAATGGCACTTCATATACTTTAAAAGGGGTAAAAAAGACAAGGTTATGCGAATCAACAGCACAAATGCATTCATAGGTAGGGCAAAGGGTTTCAGTATACTACAAGTCTTTGTATTGGATAGCACAGTTCTGGTAGTAACGGTTAAGTCTTTGCCAGAGAGTTTAGAAGAATTTGTCTAGGCAAAAAGTTTGACGAATGTTTAGGGAAGGGCAAGCCTTCGAAGTTGAGCAAAGTTCCACAAACTTTAGCGATGGGCAAAAAGATTTCCTGACCGCGTTTGCACAGTACCTTGTTAGTGACGAAGAGCTGTAGCTGAGGCAGTTGTTCCTTGCAGTTCGAGCAGATCTCACAGTTCCTGAGCTTCAGTCGTGGGTACAAGAAGGAGGACGTCGAGAGGTTCCTGCACTGCCCAGGGATGAGGCCAAAAGCTTATCAAGACGTCGCTTAAAGACCACAAACTGGTTTCCTTCCCTTTGGTTATCCGGTTTTCAACAGCACTCTGATGAAAATTCGACCAAATGGGGATGGTGTCCAGGTGGTTTATGAGTTGGTTGTTCCCACCAAACTCAAAGGAAGAAGTTACCCTTGAAGGGCTTCTCTGTCGATTGGAGTTTCAGGCATTTCAGACCTGCAGCAGGGTTTCACCGGTCATCCAGGAGTTGCAGCAGTCCTCTTCCTTCAGCTCGTCTTCGGTTCTTTCGTTCCAGTGGTCGACTCTGCTTTCCAAGTCCCAGAGACCCGCTTTCAAACAGTTTTCCCCCATTCATTCCAACCTGGCTGTCACTCACACAGCAGGGTGGCTGTCATTGCCGGACAGTCAACAAGCCAATCACGCCAGAGTTCATTCAGGTCTCCTAGGATACTAAGCACGGGGAGTTTCGGGCACCTCCCTTACATCCTGTCCACCCCAGACACTCAGGCGCCAGAGAGGAGGGCTTCAGCACTGAAGCCCGCCAAAGGCCAACGAACAAAGGGAACAAACCTGGTTTGGCGTGTAGAGAAAAACATAAGAAGGACTTTTCCTAAAAGAAATGGCTAGAAAAGATGACCAGAGTCTGTTTTTACAGCTAGGTCTTGGGCGTCATATTGAAAAACATGGCTGACCCAATTTTTATCTACCGTTGTTAGCGGTCGCGAAAAATCACAGTAGTTAATCTAAACCACTGCCACCAGCCATTTAAAGTAGGAAAAGGTGACATTTTACTGTTACATGAGTGTTTTGTCTTAGGGGAAGCTAGGCAACCCCTACAGCACTCTATAGGAAGATAGTGTGTGCTGGGTCAGTAAATGTAAAAAGACTAGTAAAGCCAATTTAACTTTACAGGCTCTGGGAGACGGTAGTCAGTCCCAGAGAAGGTATTTAAACCTTGGGAAGTCTGAAAGTCATCCTTGTGCCACTACACTGAAGGTGCTGTGTGACATACAGAAAAAGATGATGCCTATGGAGTTGTCTTAATACCCTATAACCAAAGAACACAAAAGTAAAACACACATAAAATACATGGAAGAGTGGGAACAAAGGCTCACACTTTTTCCAGGTAAAAAAATCAAATCCTAGAAATCCAGCAAAGTTGCTGGGGGTCTCAAAAGGTAAAGGAAATTAGCACATTTTGAGAATTCTCCCTAACAGTCACTGCAGGGACTGCGCACAGGTTCTGCACATTTCTGAGTGCAGTCGAGCGCAATGCATGAAACTCCACGCAGAGTGTGGGTTGAGCCTCGGGAGAGCTCTAAATAGGGGGCAGTGCATGCAGAATGAGGAAGAACAAGGGAAATTGTGGGCATGTCGAGCGGTGCCCCGCAAGGCAATTGTACGCCCACAACTATGCAAACCCAAGCGTATTCATGGATCTCACCACGCAACGTCACGTCGGGGAAATTAGAGCGCAAAGCTTGCGATCTCAGCGCCACCTCAAGGCATGCATAATGCCCCATGTGCATAGGATTCACTGGGCAAGGGTAAGGTCCGATCGGGAACTTAGGGTTGCGTGTGTACAGTTGAGGTACAGTTTGAAGTTAGTGTTGTGGGTATGCAGTATAGTGGGGTGCAGCCGCGGTTTACCAGGATTCGCACGCATATTTACCGGGGACTGACTACAGTTACAAAACATGCTATGCATATTGAGGGGTGCTGTACATAGTTACGAGGGACCCCATGCAGTGTTGCCGGAGTGTTGCCTTAGTTGGGGGTTCACATGCAGAATTGCCGGGGTGCCTTACTTCACAGATGGGGGTGCACAAAGGTCGGTATACATGGTTTGAACTGCTATATGTGGGGGGGGTGTCGTGGGCGTTCCGAACGCTACTTGCATATGTGGTTACTTTGCAGGAATAATTTAATGAGTACGGCAAAAAATCATATGTGCGCAGGTACGCGCAAAGTCGTTTTCGGCACGCGCACTTTGCGGGATCAATGCATGCTTTTCTGTGAATCGGGCCCACAGTGTTCTCTAGCAACCCCAAAAGCACAGAATGCATTGCAAGCTGGATCTTTTGGTATGCCCACAGCAGGGGTTACTGCTGGAGCTACATTTGCTTTCCATTGATTCAAATCTAAATTACTAAACATAGGGCATCTGAACCAGGACAAGCCACAGGCCATTTTCAGGGGGGGTCATTCGATATTAGCATATTGAAAACTAGAGGTAGGGACAACCTTCAAATGAATAGGAGTATGCATGCAACTGAGATGAGGGTTATATTTGTATTATACATTTCTACCAATGTTGTTTGTGCACGGTATGGAGCATGGTTCAATAACACATCCTGTTGGATAGCTTAATCGGTTGAGCATAGACTGTAGTGGTCTACTTGTAACCTGCAAGCCATATGTTCCAAATCCAGCAGGTATCCAGCGGTACAACTCTGGGGTATATCAAAGGAGTGTCACTGGGTTGTGAAATAAGAAATGACAGATATGTGTCAAGAGAAGCTTCTGTTAATGCTATACACAGTATTAACATTAGACAATGTTATTAACAATATGGATTATAGTGACGATTTTTAATCAAATATTTTATTAGAAGAAATCTGTAAACAGTCAAAGAGAAACAAGAAATAGCCATCACATGGTGAATGCACAAATAGTGTTGCTTCTAATTTGTACACTTGTTTTTAAAGCCTTATGGATAATTCAGGGCGCCAGCCTACAGTTGTTATCTGGGTTTGTATGTTTTAGTTTCACGTATTTGGCAACACCTATTAGCGCAAATTATTGCATTGGAGTACATATAGGATGAAGTTCGAATGTGAGGAAAGGCCCACAGCCTCTGAGCGTTGTTTGGTTATTTATCAATCCATTGACCACCTAGGCTAATCCCTATAGCAACTGAAGCATTCATACCTGCAAAGTGAAATTACCTAGTTCTGTGCCAAGATTTATTTCAGGCAGGCTAGCTCTGAACTCTCAGGACAGGAAACTGGCCTCTGGGGCATGCCACTGCTCTAGATGTGAAGCTTTTAAGATCACTGCGATAGAGGGTGGTGAACTGCGACTTCCGAGGCTTCTGTAGTTAAGATGGATAGTGGACGCAGGCTGAAGGACTGCATACCTAGCGAAGGCCACTGTACTTGAGTACAGGGATGGCATCAGGGCCTTTCAACTCTTTCAAATAATTGTCATTTCGGGGGGATGCCAATGATGCTTCCTGGCTGGGGTGCAATCAGGTCTAAGTCCAGCCCTGGAAATGAGCAATCAAAAGCCAGGATTACATGGGGAAAGTACAAACAGACTGTGCACCCACCAGGGCATGCACCACACAGGAGTGATACAATCCAAAATAAATGCTGGCAAAGGTCCTATCCAAAACACATACAGCTGCAGCTGACACAAAGGCATCAATACCATGCTTTCAACCGTGCCCAGGTGAGGAGGCCATGTTACCACACCTGCCCCTGTCTGCATTGGAGTCATGCCACCCTCCTATCACAGATAATCCATGCCTCAAGCTCATCTGAATGCTGATTATACTGCTCATTGAAGTGCAAATAAATGCCATCCTGGAAACTGCTGGTCACGTGACAGCAGGGTATGACACTGTCAAGACTATGTGCACAAAGATTCCATCCACCCACCAATATCCGCCTCACAGGACATGTCACCAGAGACAGTGCCGGCCCAAGGTCTGCCAGCGCCCTGTGTGAGATTTATCATACTGTGATTGTTTAATAGGCACTGTTTACATGACATTGAGCTGGCAGCGAGGTTCCCTCTATTTGCTGGCCGAGGGGGCGCTCTTGTGCGGACGCACCCTCTGAGCGCACCTTGAGCTGGTGCTGACCAGAGACACATGTAAACATCAATGTATCCCTCACACCAGCAGCTGTTCCAATGGAGCTGAATCTGCCAGACACCAGGGAGCACCTGCCAGGACCATTAGCGTTCACAAAAACATTGGGTTACGGGGGACACTTGAGAGCCTGAGGAAGATGGTCGCAGGGTGATCAAGCTCTTTGCCACACGGGTGAGCCTATGCTCTCTGTACCCTGATCTCCCTACAGTTTTGTGTCCAGAATGATCCCTATGCTATCCTGGTAAATCCGAGCAGTAGCAGACTAATTTTTGCGGCGACAGAGGCCCTGGTAGCCCCAGATCGCCTGCGGACTTAAATAATGGAGCCGATGGCTAGCGGGTGGACCTTCGGCAACGCAGAAGATGAGTGGACTCCTCGCCACTTGAATGAAGATGGGCAGAGGGGGCTGGCGACGCTGACAACAGGTTGCCTGCATTGCCGACACATTTCATCAGGACGCCACCGTCCCCATGGGGGCTGTCTGCGGCGACCAGAGCTGAGGGGTTCGCTCCCGCACTGCGCTCCCGGCGCCATCCCTACAAGACAGGTGCTGCTGGATGCTGCTCCCCCACCCGGGTGACGGTGTCAGTGTGGGCCGGGGCGAGAGCGGAGCGGATACCACAATTTGTGGTGGGCCACTGGCCCAGGACCTACTGTGAACCCTGCCTTTAACTGTTGTCCCCCCAGCGCTGCCTGCCAACACGGTGTGGAGCCGTGGACCCTCCTCGATGGACCGGACTTAGGGGCTGCACACAATGGAAGCTCAGGTGCTGCGTCTCCCCAGGCTCACCATTAAGAGTAAGCCACTCATTGCTGCATTACACCAATATGCAGCGCTAGGAAATGCTGCTACATGCATGAAGATGCCAGTTCATACAGCCTCCCACAACAGGCCACATGCTCCCAATGAAGTGCTACTATTGGTGCAGAATCCAGGTGCATCCCAGAGAGGATTAGGTGCTCTGCTATAATTGCACTACTGGCTCACATTGTCGCCTGGTCTGTGTTGGCCGCCTTATGTAGACCTGGCCCCAGCCATATGACCACATCAGGGGGCTTGACCCTGAGCTGCATACTACTGTCCTCCAATCTTGTGCATATGTGACTACCTGCAATTCCCATAGCACCGAGGGGCTGGCCACTGGTTGGAGGCATCCCAACGCTCATGGTGGCACAGGAATCAACAGTCTGAAGGCCCTCTAACGCCTCTGGGAGCGTAGGCCCTCTACAATCCTCACCTATTTCGCTTTCTGCTTGGGGGAAGGGGGCCACTTACGGCTGACTCCCCTGATATGTGCTATGGGGATGACACGCTGCCACTCTGACTGAGCATAATGCCGGGGGCCTACGCGCCTGGAGAATCACAACAGACTCAGTCCCACTGAACTACACACCGCTCTGGCTTGCACTCAGAGGGGTTTAGGGCATGCAACAGGCCTCGGGCAACCCAGAATCAGACAGTGAAGAGGACGCTGCCAACCCCCCTGGTACCAGTTATGCAGGTCAACCAGACGCCCTCAGAAGAAAATGGATATAAAACGCAGCTTCAGACGAAATTGGGAGAAATGAAGCTCATTGGCCAACACACACAGGAGACCAACTCCACTGTTCAAGACATCAAGATGGAGTTATAAGACATTACCACGCCGATGAAAGCCCATGACGATAGTATTGTGGACAATGAACAGCATATGAGCACGCTTGAGGACAACCATGACACTGCTAATGCAGACCTCAATGGGCTTATCAGGGAAGAGCAGCGGCATGGGGCCAAGCTAGAGGACCAAGAAAACAGGTCTAGATGCAAAAACCTCTGCCTAGTCGGGCTCCCAGAGAATGCAGAGGGGAGTGATCTCGAGGCCTACACATATATACACATTCTGCAAGACAAGCTACACCTCGACAACCCTCGCTCCGATACCATCAAAAGTGTGCACAGAGCCCATATCCCCGAGCCATCAACCGGAGAGCATCCACGGGCCATCATGATGCGGCTACTGAGTTTTCAGTACAAACTGGCTTTACTCGAGGCATAAAGGGAGGCGGGAGCTATAGAACTTGATGGAAGCACAATTTGTATATTCAACGACTACTCCTTGGAGGTCTACAGATGTAGGCAGGTCTTTGACCCACTCTTTGAAGTGCTAAAGGGGTCCAAACATGAATATTACCTCAAGTTTCCAGCAGTGTCGTCCATTCAGCTGAATCGCCAATGGCACTCGTTCGAGGACCCTGAGGAGGTTGGCACTTTTTAAATCTCTGGGATGTTATCACCTCGGAATTCACCACAGTAGAAGAAAAGTCAACAAAATACGGGGAGTGGGCCCACATCCTCAAGCGCAGCCGCAGATGCGTCCAGTGATGGATGGAGGAATGCAAGCAGAAAGCCATGAGGAATTGGCCGGTAACAGGACGGGCCCGCATACTGAGTGGTTTGGGACACTCTGTAGGTGCTGGATCTCCATCAGACGAGAGCCTATGGCCTCCCCTATAGGCTCACTTTGGATCGCTGGAGCCGATGAAATTTGACTCGCGACGGCAACATGGAGCGAACGCACTGCTGATACCTATTTGCTAGCAGGAATTTATCCAGAACTGACATGCCTGCTTGCTGGCGGCTGTGAAGAGATTGAACTAAAGGGTAGAGACACTTTATGGAGCTCGTCACCTGAAGGGCCTATGTGGACCCTTGTTAGCTATGGCTACATCTATGTGTTTTCTAGGAAACATAACCTGTATCCCCACCCGGGGAGGATAGGGATACACGGGGCGGGGCGAATGATACAGGGCCTCGCCTGCCCATGCCCTCTCATTGGCTTTACTCTATCCTAGAAGTTGTATTGGAGCTTCAATGTTATGTTGTTTGGTTGGTTGGGGGAGGTCTGTTTTTTTGAGGGAAATGATATCTGGCAGAATGTTACAAATTCCTCCCACACATAGATCTATACATGCTTGGAGCTCGGGTACAAACGGGATGAGTCTATCTGCATGCCGTCTACAGCCCGATCTTGCCCAAAATACTGGTGAAAGCTGATGGCCTTGCTCATATGTATCACCCTTAATGTCCAGGGGCTGGGACATCCAATTAAGCGGCGATGCTTACTGAATATGTTGCAGGATTCGCAGGGGGACGTTATATTTTTACAAGAAACGCACCTTGATGCCAATGAGTCAGCTAAACTATACAGAGGGTGGGTAGAGGCTGCCATTCACTCCCCGTCTCATGGTAAGAGGAGGGTTCCATCCTTATTCACTGACATGTGCCCCTTACTATTCAGACCACGAAGGCTGACAAGGAGGGACAATTTGTGCTCAATCAGGGACACCTCTATAACCAAACGGTTAACTTCATTATTATATATGGCCATACATCTGACACCCCCTGGATTTTTCACGCACTTATTTGCCACCTGTGCACTATTTTTGGGTCATCTTATATTGATGGGGGTGATCTCAAAATAGCAATGCAACCTGAGATTGATCGATATAACCCCGCGCAATCGCAGTCTGGCCTTGCCCCTAGAGAGGTCTGCACACTCCAGTCCCTTTTAACAGACCTTAGATTGTTGGACGTATGCAGACATATGAATGAACATACTAGGGACTACACGCTCTATTCTAATCACCACCAGTGCTACGCCTGGCTTGAGCACTGGCTGCTCCCATGCACCATGCTACATATGGTCACTGATTACTCAATCCTCCCTATGACATTGTCAGATCACGCCCCGGTTTGTATGCACCTCACCTTCCTGGATATACCAATCAAAGCACCCTCATAGAGGATGAACCTTATTGCACTACAGTATCCCGATATGGTAGACCTGCTAACACAAGATGTGGGACAGTTCTGGCAACACAATTTAAGTGACGGCTTTAGCACACTCCGTTGCTTGGACCCCTTCAAGGCCTGCTTCAGGGAACACTTCATATCACGGTGGACACACAAGAAGAAAACCTGGGCAGAGCGGGAGGTCCAGTTGACGGCTGAGCTCTCCACGGCTGAACACATACATAAAATGGGTAGAGACCCCCAGATGTATATTCAGATACTTAAGTTGCGCTCCGAAACAACACATAGTATCAGGCTTCGGGCTCAGAAGGCCTTTTCTAAGAGGGCATTCGACCTCTACGCGTCTGGAGATAGACCTCTTCATATGCTTGCTCTAGCCCTGAAGGGAAAACAGCAGGCCCAATTAATCGCTGCTATTCAGTCAGCAGAGGGGGGTGCCTTGCGGGGATCAGGCCATTTACGAAAGGTTTGCTGAGTTCTATCAGGATCTCTATGCTCCCCCGCCCGCTAGGGACATCGAGCATATCAAAACTTTCCTCAGTGACATTCCCCTTCTGGCGCTCACACTTGCTCAGCTCGATCCCTTAAACGCACCATTAGATGAGGAGGAGGTGCTCCAGGCTATTCGGGGGTTAAACTCAGGGAAAGCCGCTGAGCCATACGGCCTTCCAATAACTATGTACAAGTTGATGGAAGAGGAACTCGAACCACGACTGGGGCAGATGTTCCGTGAGGCCGTGGAGGCAGGTCAACTGCCGACATCCTTACTGAAGGCCAATATAGTTGTTTTCCACAAAAAATGGCGCGACCCTACACTCTGCGGTTCTTATCGCCCAATATCCCTTATAAACACTGATGCTAAGATCCTGGCGAAGTGTTTGGCTAGCAGACTGGAAAGACTGCTACCCAGACTCATTCACCAAAACCATACAGGCTTTATCTTACACAGGCACTCCTCAGACAACCTCAGGTGCTTCCTACAAATCCTAGAAGGGGATGCCCAGCTGACGATGTGGTCTTAGCACTTGACGCAAAAATGGCATTCAACAAAGTGACTGGAACTACATGTTCGCTGTGCTGCACAAATTTGGGTTCTTGAGGTATTTCCTCCATATGGTGGGGCTCCTGTATAAGGCACCATGCGCCTCAGTGGTTAGGAACGGCATGACATCTGACCAATACCAGCTACACACCGGGACCGACAGGGCTGCCCACTTTCACCCCTTCTATACACCCAAGCAATCAAAGCACTAGCCGCCAAGCTGAGAGCGATGGTGGATGGTCTGGCATAGCCAAGGGCTCGGAGGAGCACAGAATATCGCTTTACGCTGATGATATTTCATAATATATTAGTCACTGTGCCAGATCCCTTCCCCACATCTCGGCCATAATGCGTGCATATGGCACTCTGGCCGGCTACAGCGTCAACTGGGAAAAGTCAGAAGCAATGCTGGTGCGCCCTGACATTACGTGGGACCCTGGGTGAATGGCCCCATTCAAGCTACGATTGCAGACCCTAAAATATCTGTGTGTGTGGATTAGCCGGATGCTGCATACACTTGCCGACTTTAACTTCACACCTGTGATGGAGAAGATCTGCCGGGACATGGCCTCTTGGGACCTCCTTCCTCTGTCCCTCACTGGGAGAATTAATGCTATAAAAAAGAATTCCATGCCCAAGTTGGTGTATCTGGCGTTCATGTTACCCATGTCCCCTTCCAAAGCACAATTTGCTGATTTCGATCGCCATGTGATGTAATTTGTATGGAGAGGGAAAAGGATGAGATTAAACAAATAAATCCTTCAGGCTGCCAAGACAGAGGGTGGACTAGCACTTCCATCTTGGCAGACATACTGGGCCTCATTAGGAGGTTGGCAGAATGGGTTTACCGGCACCGGTAATGGTGCCGGTGCCGGTAAACCCATTCCGCCCTATTATGAGGTTTCCTCGCGGGACCCGGAAAGGACGTCTGGTAAAGGACGCGAGGGGACCAGGGAGCTAATAACGGGCCCGTTATTAACGGGCCCGTTATTAGCTCCATCCCCATTCCCATTGAGCCCTATGAGGGCTCAATGGGAATGGGGATTGATTTTGTGAATGAGGAATTACCGGGACCTCCAAGGTTGGAATGGCCCGGTAATTCCTCATTCACAGAACCCGGACACAATTTTGGAGACAGCCATGGCGCTAATAGCACCATGGCTACCTCCAAACTCGTAATGAGGCCCGTTTTATGGCAGCCCAAATTGGATGGACCAAGAGATTGCTCTACGTGGAGGATCTATTTGAGGTACAGGCCCTACTACCCCTCATGCCTCAGGACATCCTAGCAGAACCCCCACTGTGATGGCCGAAATTCCACGCACGTCATCCAATCATAGGCCCCACATTAACGGAGTAGCACAGAATGCACAGGATCAAAGACACTAACATACACACAGTGGACACCAGGCAGTCAGAACCATCTTTGTGCGAGTAAGAGGTGATGAGGGACCCCAGAGTATCCTAGGCTCAAGACTAGATGCGCCCTAGCTATGCACAAGAACTATAAAAGGTGCATGGCTCTTGCCAGTATGTGGGGCGAAGACCTTGGGGCGGAGATAACTGTGGGCGATGTATATGACCTCTTCTTCACAACTACCCAAGTATCCTGTCATCTCTGCCAGAGGGAGACCCAATTCAAGCTTATACATAGGGCCTATTACACCCCAGCTAGGATGTACTGTATGGGCAATCGCAAGGACAGCTGAGTGCTGGCGCGAATGTGGCCGAATCGGGATTATCGGACATATGCTTTGGCACGGCCCCAAACTTAAACCCCTGTGTTCCAAGGTCACCCAAGCGCTCAGAGAGAGATACAGGGGGCATTAGTTGAACCGAACGCACAGGCCATGTACTTTGGGCATGGTCTCGAAAATTGGCATGGGCATGCAGTGACCCGCACGCTGATTGGTATTGTTCTGTTCACCAGCTGCAAGATCATCGGGCTGAACTGGAAAAAGCTGGGTCCACCGTCAAATCAGCAGTGGAGTAGGCTGCTCTCCAGAATCTGCTCAGCTGAGCGGAATTGTTTTAGAAGGGCTGCAGGCTGATATGCTTATTTAGACCACAGGTGTTGGAGTGCATGTTTTGTGTTGGCAACGGACTGATCATGATGGACACATCCAATGAGACAGCTATTTCTCCATCAGCTTTGTTGGGGGTTTCTACGCTCCACAATGTTACTTCTTCCGTGTGTTGCCTTTAAAGTTTATTCTGTCCTTTGGCAGGGGACTTCGGAAGTGTGTGGGGGGGTGGGGCAGTATCTGCCATAAGGGCGAGGACGTCATTTGGGGGTCGCCAGGGGTCGCAACTGTGACCCCTGAGGTCTCCCTTGCGACCCCGTGGTCTCCCTTGATATCTCTAAAATAAAAACAAAGAAATGTTTGCTCCTGGGCTGTGGCGAGTGCCATGTGACTCTTTGTCTCTGGAGTGGCTGGCTTTCTTGCTCAGGCCTCTTTAAAACCACGGTGTTCCAAAAGTGTAACACTTTGAGCATTGACCCTAAATAAGAAAGAATAGGAATAACAAATAATGTGTCTTTCTGGAATTCTATACAATAATTGCTAGACTCATTAAAGGTTTGTTTCAGTTACAAGTCAGCGCGTGATTCACTGATTTAGTGTGTTCTTAAACACCTCAACTCAGCCTTTCATTCCTCAGAGGTCGCTAAATGAGTACCAACACAGGTTGGGTGATATTGTATGTATATTTGTTCTATATAAATCGCTTAAGCGTAAGTGCTATATAATAACACATCATTATCATTTGGCCTTAGTCATCTGCTTTCATTCACAGTAATTTGGTAATATGGGCCTATACACACTGATATTAACGATACATATTGCGATTAATTCTTGTAAGAAATGTATATCACATTATAGTGATATCGTAACCACATGTTTTTTAGTGTATTTAGGAACAATGTTATGTGATGCCAATTCCTGTTTTGTCAAGGGGTGAAAGGTCGTGTGCCTTCGCTTCCCGTGATGTCACTTTGGGGTTGGGTCAAATGACATCACTTCCTGTAATGTCATGGGTCGTGTGATGTCACTTCCGCTACCCCTGGCATTTTGGTGAAATGACGTCCCTGCATACGGGGTGGGGGGATTATGTGGGATTGGGGGGGAATGTTGGGGTTATTGGTTATTTGCCAGTGAAAGCCTTAAACCAAAGACTGTTCATTGCTGCTCAAGCTTCATATGGGGCAAGATGGCCCACAATGTAATCTATTTTATGGCGAATGTTCGCTTTTATTTTTTTGTGTGTTAAATGCAATTTAAAGGTTAAATCCAAAACATTAGGTTACACTACCTGTGCCATGGCATCCTAGCCAAGCTACGATTAAAGCCATGCTCTACCGGACCCCAGAAACTCTAGCACACAATCTTTGCCAACATTTCAGCAATCGGCTCCACAAAGGATTAACCACCAGCATGCACGCCCACCGTCGACACTGATGATGTCAACCTGCGACCGCTTGCTGCACCTAGCAGACTTGCCCCAGAACCATTCCCATTTATGCACACTAAGGATAGCATCCAGCAACAACTGCAAACCATTGCAATCACCTGTAATGCACCACAAGTTCAACAGAAGGTCCAGAATGAGACTGGGTGGGGTAGCATTAGCCCACCCTTGCCAGCATTTCGTTCCGGAATATTAAGACACCAAAACACTTTGTCAATGACAGCATGCCATGTACATCAGCTCAGAGTAAACCAAGCACACAGCCTCATTACGAGTACAGCGGTGTGGCAAAAAACGGTGGTAATGCAGTGCTAACTGAGTTACTGCTGCATTACCACATCAACGAACTACAGAATTACCTCCAGAATGCTGGAGGTAACTCATCTGCCTTACCGTCCCAAAAAAGCCAAATCAGGGTTATTACCGCCAGTGGTATTACCACCAAAATCTCCAAGGAGACCTATGGACTACAATTAATGGGGATTCACACCACCTACCACCACTTGTAGTACGGTGGTAATGCTGCTGGTGTTAATACCGCCAAGTGGTGGTAACGGTAATATCATTTGGTGGTATCTCTGTGGTATTATCGCCGAGATGCCACCAAACTTGTAATGAGGCTGGGGCCTGAAACACAAAGTTTTCTGCTCACTTTGAAAGTTTACCATCTTGCTGCTAATTCTCACCCTGTTAGGCAGAATCATATGCAGGACCCTTTGGGAACACCACACACAATTAAGACTACAAGTGACAGTACAAATTCACCTTTGGTACAAGCCTGTACTACACAGTAAAGTGGTAGCGATGGCTGAGCAGCCAGACTTATCTCAAGAGTAAAGTGAGCAGTATCAAATAGTTACACAAAGGATAGCAATTACTATGGTTCAAACAAACACAGACTCAAGGTTTCTGAGTAAAAGAATATACATTTATTTACACCATCAGTTATTAAAACAATTCACTAAAGTAAAGCAGCAGAATAATCACACTCTTAACACACTACACACCACCCAATAGATTCTGGACAAGTAAAGTTAAAAATGAAGTGTGAGCAAAATGGCACTCCAGCAATTTAAAAGGTAGGGAAAGACAAGGTTATACAAAAATTAAGCTGCACCAACAAGTAAGTAGGGCAATCTAGAAAAGGCTACTACGGCGAGGAATCAAATCAATAGGCCTGAGCCAATGTTAACGGAATTGGGTCTTTGCAGAGGATCACACAGTTCAGAGTAGTTTGCGGTTAAGTCTTAGCCAGGAGTTCGAAACAAAGTTAGTCAGAAGAAAAGTTACTTAAAAGAATAGAGAAGGACAAGCCCTCCGATTAGCGAAAGATTTCAAACACTTTCACAGAGGTCGGACGGAACGAACGACTGGATTCGAACAGTACTTTAGATGAAGAAGAATGCTGTAGCTGCGGCAGTAGTTCCTGGCAGTTCCTGCAGGCTCATGGTTCCTGAAGTGACTGTCGGACTGACACGAAGGAGGAAGACTGGAGGGTTCTGCGCTGCCCAGCAACGGAGCAAAGCGACAAATAAAAGGTGTGCTCCTTAAAAGCACGAAGGGGGTCTCCCGAGCTGGCTATCCGGTTCACTGTGGCAAAGCAAATTCAACCAGGCTGAAGAGGGAGGTCCAGGGGCTTTGCGAGCTGTTTAGTCCCACCAGGCTCAAGGGGAGAAGACTCTTTGCAGATCTTCCCTGGCGTTGAAGTGTAGGAGATTCGGACCCACAGCAGGGCTTCACCGGGAGGTTCAGTTGTTGGAGTAGTCCTTTTCCTTCAGCACTCTTACCAGGTAAAAAAATAAATCCTAGAAATCCAGCAAAGCTGCTGAGGGACTCAGTAGGTAAGGGAAATTAGCTATTCTGGAGAATTCTCCCTAACACACCCTCTGCTTTGCCGTCCTCTCCATTCCCTTCTCCAGCTCAGTCCTTTAATTCTAGCAGCTTTGGAACGACGTTTGCCCTGCTTTTGGCGTGTTACTAAACCCTGTAAACAAATAAAATAAATGCTTTGCAATAGTGCGGCACAAAGATGACTCACCCTCACTAGTACTTGACTGGTACATAGGAAATTGGATAAATAGATCATGAATATGATCATTTATGCGGCACAGAAAAGAAACATAATTGCATTTTAAGAGTTTAATAAATTGCACCACCCCCATCGCCAGATGTTGAAGCCAGGTTTCACGCCCATTCTCCGAGTGTAAATGCTTTGCTGCTTCTACCTACGTTTAGATATGATGAAGGTTCCACATTGCTTGCCCTGTATTGCCCTCTGCTGGTAGAAGTGCCATGTAGCGCGCATGATGTAAATCTGTTTTATACGGAATGTATGGTTAGCAAAATCAATAGAGGCGAAGCAAGGGACTGTACAAGTACAATGGTCTGGGGAATGAGGAAGTGCACGGTCTTCCTGTCTCCAGCGCTGTACAGCATACTCTCACCCCCTCACCTGTGCGAAATCGTCAGAACCGGCACACGAACTGCACCCTCCAGCCGACACAACGCCGCTGCCCAAGGCATCCAGTGCTGTCATCTCGCCGGTGTCTTTTCTGGAATCTGTGGAGGGGGAGAGGTCATGGAACTGCAGGACACAGAGCAGCAGAACTCCGGTGAGAGAAAGTAAGAATTAAGGGCCGGGATGCGGATCTCCCCGGCAACGCTGCTTGTTAGTGTGACCCATTAGGTGTCGCTTGCGACACCTATTATAAGCCTAAAGTATTGCAATTGAGTACAGGGAGGGAGGAACGCCTAAAGTATTGCAATTGAGTACAGGGAGGGAGGAACGGCATATGATGAGGGACACCGGTCAGGAATGGGATACGAAGAGGGCCCTTTTTCAGCTGTCAAAACCTACATGTATATGTTCATAATAAAAAGGCATTGATCTGGTGTCGTTTTAGGATTCAAAATGCAAAAGGGCAGTTGAAAAATGGTAAACATGTTTTTTGGGGCACAAGCCGTTCTATTTAGGAGTTTTTTCTAAAATCCCAGAAGCACATATCTAATCACAAAATCTGTGCATCATAAATAATGGGAAGAGTACATTCAGTGCAACCTAGGTAAAGGACTTCTGTTAGGGGGGGCAGCTGTGGGGTGCATAGATTATAATATGAGATTACGTTTCCAGTGCATTTTGAATGAGTGATTTCCCTGGTTTTAGCTTTAAGGGCAGATAGCTGAATGAGTTCCAATGCTGAACTTATTAATTTTCCAGCATATTAGATACCCCACTCCAAAGAACCAAAGGAATGGTGGAACATGTCCGTAATTATTTAACAGTTTATGGAAAGGTCTGTGTTTGACCAACAGTGCACAATTAAACTGCACCAGCCTACACATTGTGGGGAATAATGTTTCTTTAGGGCATATGTGCATACCATCTTCTCCACCATGTGACCTCATCCAGTGGCAAACCCTAGATGTAGCAATAGAGAGAATGTTCAAACTACAGATTATCACAGGACATGTTTACTGGTCTCTGCACAGCAAAACAAAGAAAGGCAGCCAGCAGAGAAAATGTAACCCCAAAATGACCGCTTAAGAAAAGCTATAAAGCTTTCTTGTCACATTCGAAGGGGGCCCCACAAAGTGTAGAGTCCCATTCTAACTGAATAGCTTGAAAGGCCCTGACGCCAGGCCTGATTCTGAATCACCTTGTTATCCCATTTTATATTCTTCAGACTCTGATTTCCCGAGTCTGGCAATTCATGCAACATCCACCCTGAATCCCTCGGCTTACTGTGGGTCAGAGTCATGCCCCATTATCACTATGTAAGAACCTTACCAAGCTGGTTGCTTGGTGACTGAGCACAACTGGTTTCTGGAGCACAGTAGCGGCCTGTTGCTTGTGCAGTGGAATCTCTATGAAGGGCCGGGTGGACCCATTCCATAAAGCCTGTCCTCAACCCCTTTACCATTCCCTGCACTGAGCAGCAGAGGGCCTGGGGCTCGGGACGTGCAGCAGACAGAAAGTGTGTTTATTACAGATTCGCGTCAGGTGAAATGGGTGCACATTGCATTTAAGGCAGGCTGCAGTTTGACATTTGCACCACAATTCCCCCTGCTAGGAACCTTGCTCATTTCATGAAAGTTTTGCCTTTTTTTCAGTGGCTAATGTGCTTTTTTCACAAGGGTACATGTAGAGAGTAGGGTTTGTCTATTTAGGGCAGAGAGACAAGATGCTCCACTTCAAGAGCTTCTTATACAGATTCAACTTTTATCTTTCTGTGCCCGATCCTTTGGGCTTGCCAAAATACTCAATGTTCAGTCTAGAGTTTACCTAATGCTGCCAGAATATTATATCGCTTGTTTATGTATAGCGCTTCATGCTTGAACCGTCCGACTTCAAAGTGCTGTACAACTGTGGAATTACGACTAAATGTAATGGTGCTCAATTTATCAACCTTCAAAAGATGATGGGCTGATTATGTGCTGCCAAGATTTGAACTTGGAACAATTGAGCATTTAACTCACTGAGCTATATGCTTAGTGCATAGGAAAAGAAACTTGTGTCATATTTGCACCGCACCCTCTCCAGACCCCTGTTCCCTCCAGTCCTTTTTCAAAACAAAATATAACATGAGTATTATCGCATTTATAAGAAGTGTGCAATGGCATATTTGCCCTGCTTCTAAGCACTGTAATGAAATGTGAAATAATAGGTGTTATATTAATACAAAAGGTAATTCCCACAGTGAAAGCATTACCCAACGTTGTGGGCATGCACATTGAAGGAGAAATGTCTAAATGTTAGCATCGATAATTCCATAAAAAGGCTCAGAATGATTTCATAGGGGCTCATTACGGGTTTGCTGGTAACTCACCGATAATTCCGGTGGGTTACCAGCAAACCGCCTTACCGTTACTGGCACCATATTATGGCTGCCGGCAACGGCGGTAAATTCCCATTCCATGGATCCCATGGGACTCCATGGAATGGTTTTGCCACAATCATCGGCACTGGTGCTACAATTATCTGCCAGTAGGGGCCTGAACTACTGACAGGTCAGGCCTGCCAGTGGGCTAGAGCCCCTAACAGCAAACTCAGAGTGTGCCATTCTGGTAAAAATGCCAGAGCCAGTATTACTGGCATTCTTTACAGCATTTGTACCGGACCGGCACACTCTTAGTGAGCCCCATAGTCTTAAATCAGTGTTGTCAGTGGTGATTTGTGTGACTTCTGTGATCCTTGCTAAAACTTCAAACATGCCCCTACAAAATCATATCCCAAGCAGTTTCTTTGCGCCAATGAGATATGTACTAATCTAGTTAGTTTAGGCATTAGGTGGCACTTGTGCAATCTATAAACTAAACTATTGCATTAGAGTACAGATAGGGAGAAATGCATGTGAGGAGGGACACACACCTTGTAGGTGTTGTTTGGTTGTGTACCCACCCATTGACTGCCCATGGCCGTATTAATCCATATGGCCATTCCCACCCAGTGCCTGCCTCTCCCTGCCCAAAAACACCTCCTCATGGGAACTATTTGAGCTCGCTTTAATCAAACCTTACCATCAAACATTTCACTTGTACCTGCCAGTGTTTTTCCAAAGCAGTCTAATAACTTAATTGGGGCTGTAAATGTGCTACTGGTGTAATAAAAATGCCATAACCAGGTCTGCCTTCAGCCACTCAATTTATAAGCACTACGCGTGTCCTTCACTAAAATTCTGTTAAAACAAGCATTGGCAAAGCCAACAGTTTTGGCTTGTGTATAAGTATTAGGTATATGCCAGGCACAGCAATTAAATGCCCAGGTACTTGCACCATTTTGCAACTGCTACCTTCAATGGCCAGTTAATACCACTATGGCAGTGCCCGTGCCTACAGAAAACTCCAAACTGTTGGTATTGCCAATTCTTGTTTTTATAGCCGTCGCTGGGTGGATCATGAGATGAGTCCTGGGATACACTTGGTGTTCCTCGGTTTGTCTCAGAGTTTTATATAGCGCCAACATGAGGCATTCCAGTTACTTCTTAGCGCTCTGAGGCACTGCAGGCATGCTGGAATGCCAAAACAAATGCTTAGTCCTATATGTGGCATGGCTCGGTGACACCGAGGACATTCCGAGGTAAGGGCAGACTTCACTGTGTGGGTTCCACGCTGAGTTATAAGTGCAACCCCTATTATTTATCTCAAGATCAAAATGTACAATATACACATAACGTTCCCCCGTCATATGGGTGCCACTGCCAACCTGTTTGGGAGCAGTTTTGGGGCACGCCAAGCACCTGCGTTTCTAATGGACCTTGAATAAATCACTGGGTGTGCTGGTGTCTAGACACACAGGAACAAAAGCAACTTCTGATCATTCAATTTATATTACAATTAGTACCTTCACCTGACACTTACAAGTTATATTCATTGGGCTGGCCGGTGCCCCATTAAATTACAGAAACCGAATACGCATACATTGACCAAGGAAACTCCTCTGCATGTGAAGTAAAACGAATAATTATTTTTTTAACCAACTAAATATCCTGGTGAGAAATAAGAAAACATACACCATCAAAATACATAATTCAATACGTCAAATTATTTGTTACACAGTTTGACGGTTCGCATTCATTAGAGGAAGGGTTGTACAGAGGCACATGGCCTGTAAAGAGTCTGCCCAATAGAATTAGAATGACGTCTTCGGGATTTGGAGGGAACAGTGGACCAGAAAAGCTCTGGATTGGATCCTTATTATTGCTTGGAAATAAAATCATGTACATCTCCTAAGAGTACAGATTTGGCCCCCTGCCTGGCTGACTTCCTTGGTTTCAAGAATCTCAGTAGGAACACCTCCTTTCTAGGTGGTGCCTCTCCAGGAGGGCGTGCCTGTAGAGGCCCGGGCCGGCCTGGGCTCAAGCAGTGGCTCCAGCCTGACTCTCGTTTCGGGCCGGTACCCCACGAAACCACGGGCCTGCCACAGGCTCCACCATGGCTGCCCAGTACCCACACTATCGGAGATTAAAAAAAAGAAAGAAAAAGCAGCTCAGCCTATGCTGACTGCTGCAGGCCCGCCCACACACCTCCCTCCAATCCATGACTTCCTGTACTGCCCCCAAATAACACGATTGGCTGGGGCAGAACAGGGAGTCACTCGGTGCAGGAGACAGGCGTGCAGCAGGTCAGCTGCTACGCGTTAATGTAGGCCCCACTCCCCACCATATCTTCCTTTTTTTGGGCATTTATTTCCATTTTGTTGGTGCTGCGCAGGCAAAATGGAAAGATTTTGACCGCGCAGTGAGTTCTCTTTATTAGCTGGGCAAGCACCCGAGTGGCTATGAGGTGCTGTAGAGCACTAAAGAACCAAAATGAGAGGGAGCATCAAAAACCCTCTCCATGCAGCGCCTAGCCTACCACGGCAATGATACCATCACAATACCTGTGTGAGACGCATGAGGCAGAGCTAAAATAGTGCTCATCAGGGCTTTAAGTGGGCTGGGGCTAGCCGGGGCTCCAAAAGTTTCACCCGTGCCGGGGCTCCCTTAAATCTTTGTCCATACCAACGCTGGCCTGAAGTCTCCTGTGTATCCATGCACCCAGTGCGCTTCAGGTAGCAGCATAAAACAAAGGCTTGGCTTTGTTATTTGTTGACAGCAGTGGGGCAGAAAGGGAGATTTTCGTGTGTCTCAGACTTTGAAAAGGCTGCCTGGCAGGGGTCCGCGCCACATTAAGGGAAGAAAAGGAGAGGCATCAATGGGCAGTGTACCTTTCCGTGCTAGTTAGAGAAAAGCTGTCTAGGAGGAATGATGGTGGCAGCAGCTTTAGGCTGCCATTTCATGTGTTGTGCTGTGAACGTGACTTTGCAGACAGTGTAACAGGCACTGAAACTGCATTTTATGGTGCTTTTATGGAGGATTGAGATGTAAATGAAACAGAGGTTGCTGAAAGCAGGGCTTTTCTTCATCCGGACCCTGAAAGCGCAAAGAATGAATGTATTTTAGCACCCATTTAAAAGGCTTTGGGCCTGATTCCTATTGGGTGTTAAGTACCGAAAAGGTCTGTGTAAAGACTGGAGGGGGGTGTCTGTACTGTTCCTCTATATATATGGCAGAGTAGAAGCACAGAATACCCCAGCCAAGGTCCTCTATAGGGTAGCTGTGGACAAGCAATCAACGCTGGAGATCTCAGGAGGTGATGCAGGCTGGTTCTTAAGTACAGTGTAGTCCCCAAGCACCCACAAAGGGATGTCCACACACTATGTTAGTGAAAACACAGTTCTTTATATAAATAGGCTCAAGTTATGTACACAATCACAATAACACACTTGGTGCTCAAGTTAATCTAAAATGGTAAATATATACATTTCCTATGTGGTACCACAATTACTCTTTGATTCCATCAAAATGCATTAACTGTACTCAGTTCAAATGTCATACAAATCAGTTAATAATGTGAACCAACAATAGACAGAGGAGGAACGCAGGTTAGTTAAAACAATAGGCAGAATACTGGCCCCTACCAATATAAATCATTCTGTGTGAGGATCCCCCCACCTGGGCAATCTGTAAAATAAAGATATAACACAAGCCCAGTCCATATATTGTTTGTATGAGTTTTATTTCCCCCTAGAAAGGCTCTACCACCCCAATGTACCTGGAATAGCAGAGTTTGACGTTGGGTCGTCGACGGATCCTTCTTGAGTAGCACCCTTTAAGGCAGGAGCCATGGATCATTGAGATCCCTCGAAGAAATGATGAACAAAGGCGTCAAGGCAGCAGCTTCAGTCCTGGCGGTGTTTGTTGACGATCGGTCGTGGACGTCCTGCGAAGATGAGGCGTGCAGTGCACCTCGACGATGATAGTTAGTTGCTGCACAATGAGTCACTGATGAACTTTGGCCCAGCAAGGGCGTTGAGTTGTCGGAGTCTTCTGTGGTCTTCGGTTGGTGGGGAAACCCACCAGCGGATGCTCCTTGGCGCGTCGATGGCCTTGACTTTCTCCAGTGGACCAAAGGGGTCGGCGGTGCTTGCGAGGGCGTCCTTGAATTCAAAGTGTCTTAATCAATGGAGCGTTGCGGCTCCGGTCATCAGCGACTCGGCGTCAAGCGGTTCCCGCTTCTGGGCAACACAGCTTCGACGGGCCTCCAGCGGTTATAGGAAACCTGTGAACCCTGGTAGACGACGTTGTATGGCTGTCCGGTGCTTTTTTTCGTTCTCCACGGCGGTCCCTGTCTCCAGCTGATGGTCTTTCGAAGGCTGACTTCCAGGGCACTTCGGTGAAGGTTAGCGGTGCACGATGGTCCCTCTTAGCTCGGAAAGAGGTCTCCTAGCCAGGTCCTCTCTTGGATCAGTTTCGACAGCACGGCAGCTTTCAGATTGCGGTGAAGGTATCATCGGTCAACCTTCTTCTTCTGGCTCACCTTCGAGATTAAACATCAATTCCAACTCCAGCTTCTGAACAATTTCCAACAGTGAGAGGTCCCCAGATATACTGTTTGGTCTCTCATTCACTCTGCTGGGTCACACTCAGGCAACTAATCACTCAGACAGGCAGGCAGCCAATCAGGCTCACAGTGCATTCAGGGCATTCTCCTCCCTCCAGACACTCACAACAAGAAATGTGTATTGGGACAAGTACCTAGCCATTCAACACTCCCCACTGCATTCATACCAGTTTCGGGCAGGGCTGTCTCAGTCTTTATGTCACATACGAGAAACCAGACACCCATAACACGAAGTGCATATTGGTCCCTCACTCCATTCACCCAGGTCCCACCCCAAGGGTGTACCCACAACATACAGTCATTAGGAAGGTTCCATCCAGTCCGGCCTGGACTTCCCCACAACACCATATGTGGAACCTCCACCCAACAGCCAGTCAGGGGGAAGGGACAGAGTCAGAGCTTCCCAGGACTTTGGGAAAAAAACAAGGTAACAGGTAATAGAAAGCAAGAGGCCACAGGGGCCATCTTGTCTCCTATCAGGAATCAACTGATTCCAATGGCAGGGCCTGGGTATCCCAAAATGTAGGATACTCAGAGCACCTGTAAAAATCAGCATCAAGCTGTCACCAGCCCATACCCTTCTCTGTGGGCCATACACAGGTGCCCAAAAACATACACTAGGGGTACAGGTTTGTACCCCCACCCATGGGTGCCATAAGGGTATTCCAAGGGTCTGTACACCAAACCAAAAAGAGGAAGAGCTGCACTGCCAGGAGTCCCACATGGACTCCGGTGCACAAAATAACACAGAACACACATGAAAAAGGACTAAAGAACAAGTACAGGGAGGCCCTGTCCCTCCAATGCATTTCCAGCATCACAATCAGAAAAAGTGTTAATGACCTTTCCGGTACTTAAGAACTAATCTGAAGGTGGCAAATTCTTTCGAGGTCAGTATGAATGCGCCAATATATATGTGGCGGTTGCTAGGATGGGTTGCAAACCAACCTAGCCACCGCTACATTTGTTACCTGCCATTTAAGACTGGTATTCTTGTGGCACTCCTCCACTTTTTAATGTGTGTTAAAGTGGTGCACATATACGGTACCATTTTGGTGCCGGTATTGTGGAGGATTGCCACAGGAAGCCGGCCGCAGTGCAGGTGGGTGGGCAATATTCATGGTTGGGAGGGTGGGATGGGTGGGTAATGTGTAATGTGTTATGTGGGTAATTGTAAATATTGGCATACAGCTGGCACATTGTTTTAAAGCATGTGAATATCGAATACATCGTTATTTAAGGTGTTCCCTCAGCAGCACTTTCGTAAAATAACGATTATAAGTGCTGCCGAGAATTTCAATTGCTCCACGTTGTCACCAGGAACAGGCGCAATGAAGACGGTACACTGTCGTGCACTACGAGAATGCCCAGGACCACTTAAGAATAGTGGTGGAGCCTGGGCGTCCAGATTTGGTGAAGTGATTTGTGTTCTTTAGCACGCTCACTGCACCAACATCAGAATCGGGCCCCTTTGTGCCTTAAAATAATACCTTCTCTAACCAGAAGACTCTTGCTCACAGAAAGTACAATCTCTGCAAGCAAGCTCAAACCTACATTTTCCCAGCACACGTACGGCTGCGGGTCTGTAGGTTAGCGAGATAAGGAAGCAAGTGGACTTTCTGATGTGATCTGCTTGTTGAATTCTTACTAGGGCCAAATTCGCAGCGCCGGCCAAATTGCAAAGCATCTGCACATTTTCTTTTGAGTGTTAATAAAAAGTAAGCAGTATATAGTCATTTCCAGATCTATTGCAACGAGATAAAACCTTTATGAATGAAACCATCTTTATTTTGTTCCAAGTGCAGTCTTTTTACAACTCAAAAGGTAACATGTTTAAAGTGTGTTTTTCCCTCTTTCCCTTTATGGGGGATTCTCCCGTACAATATGCATAAATTGGTCACTGGAAATATTTATGTTTGAAGCATTCGAACGTACTCCCTTCTTTCCTATTCGTGTTGTATATTATTATTACCCAAATAATATATCATTGCAAAGCATCTGCACATTTACAAATGGCCCTTGCCCAAGCTGTCGTCCCCCTTTAGATCACACCCCACACTGCTTAGGCCAAGCACCTTGCTACAGCCTCCCCCTCGATTTCTCACCCCACTTAAAGCACTGGTGCTCAGGAAAAAAGCCCCACAGCATTCAATGAGAACCTGCTTTATGAAACCCTCAAGGTAGGAAGGCCACAAGACTAAAGACTGCTTAAAATCAACTACAAAGGGGCATAGGTCTGACAACATTTGGGGTGGATTGAAACTGAAAACCCTCACCCGCAAGGCCTGCTACATGCTACTCAATGAATTCAACTTCTCAGCCACCTGTCAGTCAATATTGCTTGTCAGTAAACTGACAACAGTCACTCAAGCTCACCAAGAACTATACCCTAGGCTTATCGTATGGTATTCTCCCTGGTCAAGGATTTTTTTGATTCCTATTGATCCTTTAAATGTTACAGGGCTCCATCCTCTGCCAAGGGATTGGATCCTGAGAGGTCTTAAAAGGAAAGTCCCCTAGTCCTGGGACACAAGATTTAAGTTACTTGCCTGTAACTATTGTTCTCCAACATGGGTCTGGCATGGATTCACATGCTCATGAATATTTCCCCGTCGTCAGGCCTGGAATTCTTAGTAAAAGGAAAAACAGTTTCACTTTCACTTACAAACTGTATTTCTCCTCTACCAATCACTGTCCTCTGGGACATACTTCCCCCATCCAATGACAGTCCTATCCCTAAGCTCCACCTGTGGTAGCCATCTTCAGATATGATAAGCACGTAAAGTGACAGTATGAACCAAGAAGAGCCACAGACGGGAAGGAGGGCCGGTTTGCATGTGAATCCATGCCAGACCCATGCTGGAGAACAATAGTTACAGGTAAGTAACTTAAACCTTCTCCAGCATGGGGTCTGGCATGGATTCACATGCTCATGAATAACGATTACAGAGCAGTACATATACACAACCACGGGAGGCAGCAAGGCTCAACAGAAGCTACAAACTCTTACCTTTGGAACAGACTCACCTCAAACAAACAGGTTAAGTAGCTCCGCTTGGCCAACTCGGGAGTCTACCTGGAAATCGCTGTCGACGTAGTAGAACCTCGTGAAGGTGTGAGTAGACCTCCACATAGCAGCTCTGCAGATGTCGAGCAGGGGCACACCAGAGAGAAACGTTCTCGTTGCTGCAATGGCTCTGGTGGAGTGGGCTCTCGGCCGGCCTCACAGCAGCCTGCTAGCCAGTTGATGACAGTGCATGATGCAACCAGAGAGCCACCAGGAGATGGAAGCCTTCTACAGGGCCTTTCACTGATTTACAGGTCTAAAGTTGATGAACAACTGAGAAGTCTTCCGAAAATCCTTTGTGCGTCCCACGTGGAATTTCAAGGCACGAGCAATGTCTAGCAAATGCAAGGCCCTCTCAGCTGGCAATGACGGATTCCAATGGTACCTTTGGCATAAAGGTGGGGTGTGTACGCAGTACCACCCTTGATGTATGGAAATACAAATTAGGTTCTTGCAAGACAGGGCCTGAATCTCCCCGACCCACCTGGCCGAGGTAATAGCCATGAGGAAAGCCATCTTCCACGAGAGAAACTTGAGAAGAGCCTGATGCATGGGTTTGAAAAGCACTCGCAAGAGCTTAGTTAGCACAGCATTTAACTTCCAAATCGAGGCAGGCGCCTTCACCATCGGGAAAGTCGTGAAAAGCCCCTTGAGAAACTCCTTGACAAGCCTGTGAGACCAGAACGAAGGTCAGCCCGGCGACCTGGTGTATCTGGAAATGGCGGCGAGATGCACCTTGATAGAGACGTGAGCCAGTCCCACCTTGGCCAAGGAAAGCAAGTATGGTAGAAGTTGCGAGGCCGTGACACGCAAAGAGGTAAACTTCTGAGTACGGCACCACACAGAGAAGCATTTCCATTTATGTCCGTAGCACTTCAACGTTAGCAAGGCTCTGGCCCTGGCTAGGATGTCCTTACATTCTGTGGGTAAAGCATAACCTCCAAACTCTAGGGCTGCAGGAGCCATGCCCTCAGACTCCGGTTCATGATGCAGAATCGCCTCCCCCCCTTCTCTGGTGAGAAGGTCCGGGGACGGCGGCAGCTTGACGGACGGGTCCTCTGACAGACGTAGCATGTCCGGATACCAGATCTGCTTCGTCCACGCCGGGGAGACGAGTATCATCCTGAAGTGGCACTATCTGAGTGTGTTGATCACATGTAAGAGGAGTGGAAACGGGGAAAGCGTACAGGAACCATCCCTCCCACGGGAATGAGAATGCATCCACCGTGTTACACAGTTGAGGTAACCTGATGGCAAACCTCTGGCACTTGGTGTCGCCACCGTTGCGAAGAGATCGACCTGGGGCCGTCCCCATTCATCGAACAGAAAATCCACCTGGTCCAGGCACAGCTCCAACTCGTGGCTAGAACGCAGTTCCCTGCTGAGCTAGACCGCAACGGTGTTATTGACTCTCAACACGTGAAACAAACTAGGAACATGCCTTGAAGAATGGCCAACGGCCACAAGTCCTGGGCCTCCTTGGAGAGTGCCGGTGAGTGGGTCCCTCCATGTTTCCGGATGTAGAACATCGTTGTGGTGTTGTCCGTGAAGACCTTGAACACCTTTTCCTTCAGAGATGGCGGAAACGACTTGAGGGCCCAGAATATGGCCTGTAGTCCCAGGATGTTGATGTGCAGGTCCTTTTCCTCCGGTTGCCAGAGACCTCTGTTGTGCAAATGTCCAGTGTGGGCTCCCCATCCCTCCAGTGAAGCATCCGTTGTGATCATCTCCTGGTAATTAGGAAGCTGCAATGGAGCTCCTTGTATAAGGAGCTGGCAAAAACCCCACCAACGAATCGCCCGACGGAAATCTTCGTTGAGGGTGATCTTGTCCATAAAGTTCCCCGACACTTGCATCCACCTCGCATCCAGGAACTCTTGAAGATGTCTCATGTGCAGTCTGCAGAGACGAACAAGGTTGATGCAAAAGGACAACATGACCAGGAGCGACTTGATGGACCACACTGTCGCCATCTGGGCCGACGGCAAGCACTGCACCTTGCCTGTATGGCTTTCACCCTCTCTCCAAGGTACACACCAAGCCTGTCACCATGTTGAGTAACGCACCTAGGAATAGAGCATCCTGAGATGGCTGCAAGCAAGACTTTGGATAGTTTATGGAAAACCCCAGCTCCGTCAGCAGATGTACAGTTTTTGACGTGTGTTCGCTAGCCAGAGATTTTGAGCGGGAACGCACCAAAGAGTCATCCAGTTAGGGGTATACATGGCTACCTTGCAGACAAAGATGTGCCGCCATCAGGCCCAGGCACTTCGTAAACACCCCCGGGCCAACTTGAGGCCAAAAGGCAGAGCCTTGTACTGGTAGTGCTGTCTCTGCACAACAAATCGTAGGAACTTTCGGTGCTTTCTGTGAATAGGGATGTGGAACTAGGTATCCTCCAGGTCTAACAACATCAGAAAATCTCCTTGTTCCAGTGGGCCGAACAGGTGCTGCAACATGACCAACCAGAACTTTTGGGACTTAACGTACTTGTTGAGACAACGTATATCCAGAATCAACCTCCAACCCCCTGTCTTCTTTTGAATTAGAAAGTATCTGAACTATACTCCGGAGCCCCAGAGACACTGTGGGACAGGTTATATCACCCCTTTAAGCAACATGGACTGCACCTCCTGAAGAAGCTGGGGCCCAGGGCCCCTGTAGCTCTTGCTGCTGAATCAGAAAGATACGAGGACACCTGTGTTGGAACTCCAAGGTATGCACCTGTCAGAGAGCATCCAGCACCCATCTATCCATGGTGATCTTTTCCCACGCGCTGACGAACACCGCCAGCTGGCCTCCCACTGGGGTGTGTAAGTGGGGGCCTGCAGCCACAGCCGGTTCAGGCCTAATTGGTGGAGATGTTCTGCGTTGCGGACAGCACAGCCACTGACCTCTGCTGCCTTGAGAGTGCCCCCTGAATGCTTCCTGGGTGGAAGAGGGTGAAGGTTGACTGTAAGGGGTACTATACACCTTTGAAGATCTTCCTGTCTTTCCTCTGGAGGAGCGAGGATCATCGCTATTGCAAAGTTCTGAGGAAGTGTTCCGTCTCTGTGTCTGTTTTTATCACCTGCAAAGACTCGTCAACCGCCTTTACGAAGAGGTTTTCTCCATTGAACGGCATATCCAGCACCTTACGCTGAACATCCTGGTGGACGTTTGTAGCCTTCCACCAACCTTGGTGGTGCAGAGACACCCCGTTCCCCATCTGGCAGAAACCTGTGTCCATGATGTCTACCGCCACCGAGATGGTGTGATCTGAGGCCACTTCCCCTTCCTGAAAGAGTTTCAGTGCCTCGACATTCTTGTCTTGGGCAGGAAGCCCAAGATAGGGCCCAGCTTGTACCAGAGTTCCCAGTCATAACTGGACAAAATGGCTAGGGTGTTTGCTGCCTTGATCATAGAGGCTGCTGTGTAAATTATCCTCTTGCCCATCACATCCAGCTTCTTCCCCGCCTGGTCTGGAGGCACCATGGCTGCCAATGACAGGTTCGCCAAGCATTTCTTGATTGTGGCCGATACCACTGAATCCGGTAAGGGCTGAAACCTTAGACACATGGGAGCTGAATCTGGCAGCCTGTAATTCTTTTCCCATCTGTCCCACTTGTTTGAGGCCATAATTGGATTTTTCATTAGCTAGGCCCTCCTCCCAAATGTCATCCAGGAAGGGAATGGACATGATGGTTTTTCTCCTCAACTCGCGTCATTGGTACAGGAAACCCTCCTTCCTCCTCACCTTTGGAACCAACTGAAACAGTTCCGAGGCCCTCGCTATGACTGAATGGAAAGATCCAACTTCGGCCGGATGGGAGGAACTATGGGTCTCGTCCGAGTGTGGAGTCTCCCCATCAGCCGCAATTAAATCATTGTCCTCGTCAGTACCAGTAGCCGTGGTAGCTGTATTCATGGTTGTGTTTGTGTTCAGATCCAAGGCTCCGGCAAGAGTCTTCTCACGACTAAGTGACGGTGGTGGAGGGGTCGGATGATGGCGAGGACCAGCACCCCCTTTGGACTTTCTCCTCCATGGGGGAGAGTTTACTGTGAGAAACCAGAAGGTGTCTCACCCACTAGCCCCCGGGGATCTGTCATCCAGGTGGCCAGGACACGGCCATCGCTTTTGGATCCAGTTCCTGTGGGTGGAACAGTGCGGGAGGGTCACCTGGCTGAGTGGTCTTCCGGGAGTGGGACACCAGATGGTGAGACACAGTATCCCCTTCCCTGTAACACTTTTACCCCATCCTACCAGATATTTAGTAACTCTACCCCCCCTCCTTTAAAACACGAACACTATCATATGGACAGCCCGCTATGAGAGAAAACAGACTAACACCTGAGCAGTATACCTGATGTTTCCCAATAAAATGGTCAGGCGAGGTCAGGCAATTACTCACCATCACACACACCTGACTTCCATTAAGCTTCCTCACACAAATAAAAGGCGGAGCATGAGAGCACACTCTGAGCACACCAGGAACCGCAGTTTTGAGACGCCAGCTGAATGAGAGAAGAAAGACAGTAAAACGGAAGGGGATCACAAGGAGTGAAATTCCCTTGACCTTTTCAACAAGGAATCATTACTTTCCAGAACCCTCGAGGCTAGAAAGCATAAGACCAGTAAACAAGGCTGCAGAATCCTGCATTGTGTGTCGGAGAAACCCAGCCCTCCTGTGTCAGTAATCAAAGCCAGGAGAAGCAGCAGCCTACATGGTACTGTCATTGGATCCATGAACAAAGCAGTGTGAGTGAAATGAACACAGCAGGTGAGTTGGGGAGACCAATTCAAGACCAGTCTGTGTTGCAGCCAAGGTTGCAAGCAGCAACATTGTATGGCAACGCCTTATCACACGTGTTTTAACATTGTTAAAACACGTGTGATAAGAGACTCAAGTAAAGTTTAACTGCTGATGAGTGATTGAACTTTAAAAGCAAGATTCAATACCTTTGACAGAGTGGCCCGGCACTGCGTGGGTTCGCAATCGAAGGTCTCTGAAAGGTATCCAACTGAGAAGTGGCAAAAGTGAAAGTGAGAAAAAGGTTATATCAAGAAGAGAACGAGTAATTGTGAATCAAAGTGGTCCTGCGATGGGTTGAACAAAATCCCACACACAGTCGAAAGACTTCAATTTTGATGAAGTAGAGAATGTTTGGAAAAGTAGATACATTTGGTCCAAGCCCGGTGGAGGGAGACCAATTGAAGATTTTGTGTTAAAGTGGGTCTGAGCCTGGAGGAGGGGGACCCGGAGTAAACAGAAAATCACCCGAGAAGTTGTGAAATTCTAAGAAGAATGGAACTTTAACGTTTGTTTTGTTGCCTCAGGCTTTCTGAAATAGGAGACTTTGAATGACAAAGAGAATTTGACAAAGAATGCCCTGATTTTAAGGTTTTGAACTACATCCTCATGCTAGAGAAGCCAGAGAGTGTGCTAAGCTCAAGTGTGCTGCCTTGTCCCATGCTGAAAAAATGGGGAAGGGAAGCCAACGGTTTGAATATCCTGACAGACCATTTCTTGAACTCTTTTCTTTTGCATTATATTGTTTACCACACTATGTGTATTTAGAGGCTAGGATTGGCAATAGGTTTATTTGTATGGGCCCTTTTATTTTTTACAGAATCGACTAGGGCCGCGTTATTATTATTTGATGGTCGTAGCTTGCTCCCATCTTTAGATTTAGGAGAAGATAGGCGTTTTTCAAACCCAATTGAAGTTCAATAAACACCCTTGAACTGTGATCACTTGTATCTGTCTTACTGTTGTATACCATGCCTTCCTTACATATGATGTCAGGAATGGGATGTGACGCAATTGAGACAAATTGGGGAACCCTAAAATTCCAGAAGCTTAGTCATAGAGCCTCAGATCATTCTATTGCCATGAAATAATAGTGTTTTATATCTGTAGCAGCGGAGAATCTACTATCGCTCCAGGGAAAAGAGAAATGATTGCCACAGTCCTATACCCCCTCCTGGGTGTTATATAAGATTGGCGCCAAAGTCTGGCCTTGCCTGGAAGTTCAGTCTGGATGTCCTAGCTGGCACCATAGATCCCGACTTCCGGGGAGACATAAAGGTTCTCCTGCAGAACCATGGCGAAACTACATTTGAAGTACATTGTGGGGACAAACTTACACATGGAATTCTTGAAAGGGCACTATTATGCCATTTTATAGAGAGTTAACCAGAAGAAACTGAGAGAAGTACCTTAGGATTTGGGGAAACTGATGAACCATCTACCACTGAGGCAAAGAGGGAAGAAGAACCTACCATCCTTCCCAATATTACCTTCGCCCAGCGAAATGATCCAGCACTCGCAGAGGCTTTCTTGCAGGTGACTCCTGAAGGGGAAGGATTGGAGAAGGGAAGTTCCTTTTTCTTTCTAAGGCAAGAATTACTGTATAGAATGGAAACCTCCAGAGAAGGCCTAAGTAAAACTAGGTAATCTCCAAAATCCATCGGAAGATCGCACTAGAAATTGCACATTCTCATTTGACAGGGGAACACTTAGGACAATCTAAGAGCCAGGCATACATCAGAGGAAAGTTTTACTGGCCAGGTATCCATGCTGATATAAAGAACTTCATTCAGACATGTGAAATATGTCAGAAAACCAGTGCACATATTCCCTTGCCTGCCCCTCTGAACCCTTTACCAATAATAGAAGTCCCTTTGTCCCGAGCTGGGATGGATATCATTGGACCGTTGGAAACCTCTAGACTGGGTAACAAATACGTCCTTGTAATCGTTGATTGTGCTACTCGATACCCATAGGCATTCCCCGTGCGGAACAACATAATCCAACAGATTTTAAAACATCATTTGCCATATTTTTCCATGGTTGGTTTCCCCAAGGTAATTCTAATGGATCAGGGATCCAATTTTATGAGAAAACTCATGGGTGAAGTTGAGGAATTGCTCCATATTTCCACGTTAAGAACCTCAGTTTACTAACCACGAAATGGATGGGTTGGTAGAAAGATTTAACAAAACACTTAAGACGATCCTTAGAAAGTTGGTAGACAAGGATGGCAAAGACTGGGATCGCATGATTCCCTGGGCCCTATTTGGAGTAAGAAAGACCACTCAGGCGTCCACCTTAGTCTCTCCTTTCGAACGACTTTATGGTAGAGTACCAGGATATGTCCTAGACATGCTCCTGGAGAACTGTGAAGAAAGAGAAGAGGCACCAATTTCACTCTCACAAACAGCTACCCGATTGCGAGAGCAAATGAAACTTGTTTGAAATCTAGTCTATACTCACAAGGAAAAAGCACAAGCACAAACAAGTCCACCTACGACAGGGGGGCGTGGCTAGGAAGCCATGTGAAAGGACGTGTCTGCACGGGGGCTCCCGCAGATCCGTACATTATCCGACTGAAAACCGTGCAAGGACCGATGTAATTTGGCTGAGACTGATATGGCTGCGTACATGAATCTCGGGTGCACGTGTGGACACATTTCGATACGGGCCTGCACCGTGAAAGCGCAACAAGAAGCTAAGAGAAGACTTGGAGGCGAGAGTGCGATGAACGAGAAAATGGCCGCCGCTTAACGAAGAAACAAAGGAGTGATTGATCTGGGCGCCTGACGATCGCACTGGAGCGTCGTGGTAGTGAAGGAGCATGACTCGGGTGCATCGTGGTCATTAAGGGCACCCGGGCCCGCGAGGCCGACGGCGTGGACCTGGGAAGGGAGCAGGGCCTGGCCGAAGGTACTTTGTAACCGGACGTGCGGATAGCAGGGGAGCGTGCAGTGTGACCTGAAACTGTGCCCCTGACTCTTCATGGCCTAAAGTGCGCTTCAAAGGGTGAGACGCGACCTGGCCTAGCTAGTAGACAAGATGGCCGGGGGAGCCGGAGGACAAAGGAACTTTGTGTCGGAGATGTGGCGATAGCGAGGGGACACCCGAAGAGCGCACTGTGACACCCTGCCCCAGATCCGAGCGGGGATAGAAGGACGGGAGACATGTCTAATAAGCTCCTGAGAGAGAAGAACAAACAGCCCACGCTCGACGAATACGCTAAGACGCCTCCCGGCCCAGACAGAGCCAGAAGCAAAGATAAAACTCAGGCCAAGGAAATGGCCGCCGGGGGTGCGAACCAGGAGGTCCTCGCTGTGATCGCGGACCTGAAAGCGACCTGGGAGACTAAGCTCCAGCTCGCTGTGGCTGAACTGAAGACCGCAATGGAATTCCAGGTTGGGGCGGTGCAGGAGGACGTGAACCTCCTAAGGCAGGACGTGCGTGCTCTGGCAGAGCGCACGGAGACTTTGGAAAAAGAAATGGGTCCTACCGCGGCGGACTGCGCTGTGCATAAGCATGAACTCCATGCCCTGGTGCAACGTGTGGGCAATTTAGAGAGTAGGGCGGAGGAGGCAGAAGGACGCGCCCGGAGGAACAACATCCGTATCGTGGGCCTGCCGGAGGGAACTGAGGGCCATAATCCCACGGAATTTATCGAGAACATGCTACTGCAGGAGATCACAGGAGGCACCCTGTCGCAGGGTTTTGCGGTGGAGAGAGCGCACAGGGCCTTAACTAGGAAGCCACCGCCGGGAAACCCGCCCAGGCCGGTGATCGCCAAGATCCTTAATTATCAGGACCGGGAAAGGATCCTTGAACACTTCCGCAAGGGAGGCACAATACAACGAGGAGCGGCGAACATAACTGCCTATCCCGATTATACCCTGCAGGTACAGCGCAGTCGTATGAACTTTGGATCGGTAAAGAGGAGATTGCGGGAAGCGGGGTTTAAATACATGTTGCTCTATCCGGCCAAACTGAAGGTTTTCTTTCAGAGCAAGCTGTTGTTCTTTGACACTCCGGAGGATGCCATGGAGTGGCTGGATGCGCAAAACTGCCCCCAGGAGCCAGATGTTCAGACGGCTGGCGAAAAAAAGACGAGATAAGTAACGCTGTGGGCCCGGTCGGGTTACGAACATTGGGACTTGAATATAGTCATTGAACTCGCTGGAGAACATGTGCGCGTCAGTGGTTATGAAACATGGTCCGTGAGCACGGACATGGTTGCGAGGGAGAGGAGCCTCCAGAGGCCGCTCTTTACACCCCTTTTTTGTGTTTAGTTTAGTCACTGTTAGTGGGGTGACACCCTGTCGGGTTCTCTATTTGGGTTTCCCAGAGAGGACCGAACACAGGGATGCCTGAGATCCAGGGATGGAGCTGGGCAGTTGTTTGGGTTAGGGGTTTGGGGTGTTTTAGTTTTTGCATGAGCCTGGGAGTGAAATCGGGATTGGGTGTCCGCAAAGTGGGGAGGGATTGCCTCGGATGGGGGGAGGAAACTACTGATAGGCCATGGGAGACCTCAGGATATTAACGTGGAACGTTAGAGGGCTTAACAGTTATCTGAAGCGAAATAAAGTCATGTTGTATCTTAAGAGGCAAAAGATAGACGTAGCCCTGTTACAGGAGACGCATCTAAAGCGAGAGAAACTGGAGCTGGTAGGGAGGAAGTGGAAGGGGACAGTGGTAGGATCAACGTACTCCGCCTATGCCAGAGGAGTGCTGGTGTGGGTGGCGCCACATGTCCCATTTAAGCTAATTGAGGAGGTTGTGGAGGCGGATGGGAGGTTGGTTATGGTGAGGGGGTTGGTAGAGAACAAAGTAGTGTGCATTGTAAACACATATGCGCCTAACCAGGACATGGCGACATACTTTAGGACGCTGTGCACTAAGCTCAGTGTCGGGATGGGGGGTACGGTGATATGGGGTGGCGATTTCAATTGTGTATTGAATCCCAGGGAGGATAGGTCGGATGACAAGATGGCTAAGCCCAGTCCGGCGGCCAAAGTATTGCAGACGCTGCTGGCGGATTTTGGCCTGGTAGATGTGTGGAGAGCGAAACACCCGGGCAGGAGGCAATACTCGCATTATTCTGCCCCGCATCTACTGCACACGAGGCTTGATTACTTTTTCGCCACGCCGGACATAGTTGCGGAGTGCGACCATATAGACTATAGAGCGAGAGTCCTTTCTGACCACTCGCCCCTGGTCATGCGATGGCAGCTGTATTCCCCACGAGCGCGTATACCAACATGGCGCCTCAGGGCGGAGGCGCTCAAGGACCCTGCCTTCAGAGAGGATATGAGGGAGGAGATAACTGCTTATTTTGAGGTGAACACAGGTAGCGTTAAGTCGGCTGGCACCTTATGGGAGTCCTTTAAGGTCGTAATGCGGGGGATCGCCATTGCGAAGTCTAAGGGATTGATGGGGGGAGTCCTGGCGTATCTGCATAGAGCTGAGACTGAGCTGGAGGAGGAGCTGGAAGGTGGTGGGATAGATGCGGAGGCGGTCTCCAAATTGCAACAGAAGTGTGCGGAACATTGGGACAGGCACTGTAATCTGAACTATAGAAAGTATATTGAGAGACTGCATGCGGGGGGAGACAAAACGGGCCGACTCCTAGCTTGGCTGTACAAGAGCGAGACCCCACGATCCCCGATCAGATTGGTAATCAATGAAAAGGGTGAGGAGGTGGACACCCAAGAAGGCGTAAACAGGGCATTCGTGGAATACTATAAGGTCTTATACGAAGATTGTGAGGGGGGCAGCCAGGAGGAGATAGACGAAGTGCTGGAAGACGTAGGCTTGCCCAGGGTCAGTGACGAGGAGCGAGAGGAGCTGGATGCTCCGATCACCCTGGAAGAGTTGAAGGAGATTGTGCGGCAGTTACCCACTAGCAAGGCCCCAGGGGCGGATGGGTTCCCCAGTGAATTTTATAAAGTATATGCGGAAGAAGTGCTCCCGCCCATGCTGGAAATGCTCAACGAAGCGTACGAGGTGGGACGGCTGCCGGAGTCACTCAGGGAGGCGATTATAATACCGCTCCCCAAGCCAAATAAACCGGGACACGGTTGTGGCTCCTACAGGCCCTTGTCGATGCTGAACCAGGACAGCAAGATCCTGACAGCTGTCCTTGGCTGCTAGGATGCGGAGAGTGATCAGCAAGTTGATCCACCCTGACCAGACGGGCTATGTCCCAAACAGGAACATTACTCACAACCACAGACGCCTCCACAGGGTGGTCGAATGGGGATGTAGTGATGACGGCGAAATGGCGATAGTGGCATTGGACGCGGTTAAAGCGTTCGACTCTGTTCGGTGGCCGTGGCTGCTGGCGGCTCTGAGATGGTATGGGATGGGACCAGGTTACGTTAGGTGGGCTGAGATGCTATACAGTGCGCCACTGGCCAGGGTCCGCACGGGTGCAGTGGTATCAGAGAGATGGCAGTTGGGCAGAGGCACTAGACAGGGGTGTCCCTGGTCCCCAATGTTGTACATCCTGGCCCTAGAACCCTTGGCAATTTACCTCCGGCAGCAATATGACCCGGTCGGCATCGATGTAGGAGGAGAGTGCCACCTTATATCCCTGTATGCAGATGATATGCTGCTATACCTGAGGTATCCAGAAGAAAATTTACAGTATGTCTTAGAGGTGATGGGGAGGTATGCCTGGTTGTCCGGTATAGCAGTAAACCCCCAGAAATCCACTCTATTTCTGCTGGGGGGCTATGTGGGGACTCCGGTGGAGAGGTTGCCAGTGTTGCAGATCCCGTGGGCGACGAGCTCCTTCCGATACTTGGGAATAGACGTGTATCACACGACTGAGGAAGAACACAAGCACAACACTGAACTTGCTGTGGGGAAGATCGAGAAATGCATGCGGTTCTGGGAAAGATTGCCATTAGCGATGATGGGCCGGGGAGCTATGCTTAAAATGGTGGTACTACCCAGGCTTTTGCATTATTTTAACAACATCCCTTACATGATCCCTAAGAAATTTTTTGTGAGGCTACATAGTGTTTGCAGGGAATTCCTGTGGCACGGCACGCGTAACAGAGTCGCACTGTGGAAGCTGCAGAACTTCTACGAGAAGGGTGGAGTTAAATTGCCGAACTTTGAGGCCTATTATGTGGCAGCGCAGCTGCAATATGTGTCCAGGTGGCTCTCTGACGACAAGACCCCTGAACACAGGCTGTTTGGGAGGGATTGTTCCCCTTTTTATCTGCGAGAGGTGATCTGGGTGACTAATGCATGCATGAGGGAACGGCCTAGAATGCTAGCTTTGGGACGGAACATGTGGAGACGGGCCTGCCGGATGATGGGTAACCCTTTGCCGTGTGTGCCGCAGTTACCATTGGTCGCACTGGCGAAGGGAGACGGGCAGCTCAGAGCAATCATCCGGACATACTGGGAGTGAGTGGGGTTGGTCACCATGGGAGATATTTGGCAGGATGGGACCATCATGGAGTTCGAAGAACTAGAGGCAGTGTCGGGATTGCACAGGGGTCAATATGTAACATATCACAGGATAGTGCAGGAGATCCGGAGTAGGTGGCCTGAAACTACCTTGGCCGATGAACAGGACGCCACAGTGGAGATACTATACGACACATCCGAGGGCGGGCATGAGATCTCTAGGTTGTATGAGATGCTGATGACAAAGGTTGGGAGTGATTTAGTGCACTTGAGACTGGAATGGGAAACGGAGATGGGGGCCCCGATGGCAGATGGGTTGTGAGAGCGTGCCTTGGGGTATCATAAAAAAGTATCGAGGAATGCCAGGTTTAAGCAAATACAGCTTTATATAACGCATAGGGCATACATGACCCCCTTGAGAATATCCAAATTTCGGGACGTCGGACGCCAGGCGTGCCCCAAGTGTGACGAGGAGAATGCAGACATGATACACATGTTCTGGGCGTGCCCAGTAATTGCAAGCTACTGGGGTGAAGTGGCGCAGAAGCTGGCAGGGAAGGGTATCACGCTCAAAGTGGATTCAGCCTGGGCCTGCTTGCTGGGGGGATATCCCAGAGCGCGTAAACTCAGACATGTTGAGAAATTGAAAGATTTGGCTTATGTGCTTGCTAAACGTAGGATTGCCATGGAATGGAAGGAGTGTCATAAGCCACGAGTGGAGGTCTGGTGGAGGGATCTCCAAAAATGGGCGGAGGCCGAGACGGCGGTGTGGCGGGATACCAGTATTGCAGGGGAGGAGGAGGAAATGTGCTCCCTCGCGGCGTGGAAATTGATGATAGCCGAACTGTTTGGAACGGGGTCGGCTCCAATTGAATCTGAGAGCGATGACGCCCCTCCGTTCACAGCGGATACCGATGGCGGACACCATACAGGCTCATAGGGGGGAGGGATGGGGATTGCAGTGCTTTTGTTGTTAAATGTGTTTATTTATGTTCTGTTGTATTGTTGTTTGGTTTATATATAAAAATAAAAATATATTTAAAAAAAGTCCACCTACGACAAGAAGGTAAACTTGGGATCATTTTCAGTAGGACAAAAGGTAATAGTCCCCTTAGCTACCTCTGAAAATAAACGTATATCAAAGTGGCATGGGCTATATGAAGTACTAGAGTAAACAGGGATCTGTAGCTATAGAATAGCCCAAACTGGCAGGAAATATAAGACTCACCTCTACCACATAAATCTCTTAAAATAGTGAAAATAATGTTTTTCCGCACCCACTGCCTCAATACTGTCTTGTTTGGTACCAGAGGAAAAAGATCATTTTGAATTCATTCCCAAAGAGCTATCGAGTCAACAACAAGAAGACTTAAAAGACATTTCCCGATGTATTCTGCGAGAAACCAGGGAGAGTGCATGGCACTTATCATTATATCAGTACCCCAAAGGGAAAAGTGGTCCATTTCAAACCAAACACATGTGTATGAGTGTGATATAAATAAAATATCATTTCATTTCATATAGACTCCCGGAAGCCCGTAGACAGATAGTGGTTGAGGAAGTGACCAAAATGCTAACGGAAAATATTATCGAACCCTCTTCAAGGCCATGGTCCTCCCCTATTGTGTTGGTCACAAAACCTGATCATTCCTGGAGGTTTTGCGTAGACTTTGAACAGGTATATGCCATCTCCGACTTCAATGCCTATCCTATGCCGCGCATCGATGGATTGAATGATAAACTCTCCCTGGTTTCTCGCAGAATACTTCGGCGAATGTCTTTTAAGTCTTCTTGTTGTTGATAAACTCGGAAATGCAACCTTCCTATCAATCCTAGCCATAACCAAGGGGTGCTGTCAGGTCCAAGTACATGGACCTGATAAGGAAAAGACACATTTCTCGACACCCCTGGGACTATTCCAGTTCAAAGTCTTCCCTTTTGGCACACACGGGCCCCTGCCACTTTCCAACAGCTTATGGACAGGATATTGCAGCCCTACTTCGATTTCTGTGGGGCTTACATTAGTTAATTTATAGTAAAACTTGGGAAGACCACCTTTTCCATCTCTTTACTATTATGAGAGCCCTCAGCGAAGCCGACTTAGCTGCCACTCCATCCAAATTTAAGCTGGCTCAATCAGCCGTGAAATAACCCAGCTTCTGTGTAGGCAATGGCAGTGTCCAGCCTCAACGGGAAAAAGTTAAAGCCATCCTAGATTCCCCCATGCCTAAGATCAAGAGAGATCTCAGAGCATACTTAGGATTAATCAGTTATAACCTTAGGTTTATCCCTAATTTCATGGACAGAACAGCTAGGTTGATAGACAAATTAGAGAATTTGCCCCCACCCTCTATAACCTCTTCACTAAACCCCTCTTCGACCTACTTGACTCCATGGGTGTTGCATATACCAACTATTCAGACAATACTCAAGTACTTATACCTCTATCTGGACTCTATCACCAAGACGCCACGGCCCTTCACAACATCTGTGGTACTATCCAAGGTGGCAATCAATGGCCTTTGTTTTAATGGGGAGAAGACTGAAATTCTCATCCTTGGGCAGAAAAACACAATAACGAAGCTAAGCCCCCAATACGCCAACTTCAACATAGACAACTCGACCATCTCAGTATCATCCTCCGTCAAGACTCTAGGTGTTCACATTGGCGCAAATCTATCGATGAACAGACAAGTCAGCGCCATAGCCTCTGCATCAGCTCTCAGCACCAAACTCATCAATGCCATTAAACCCTACATATCCGCTCCCAACCGTCTGGCCATAGCTAGAGCAACTATAGGTGCTAAACTCGATTATTGCAACGCTCTCTTAGCTGGCACCTCAGCCAAGAACATTCATAGACTGCAAACCACACAAAACAATGCCCTAAGAGCCGCTATGAGCATCCCAAGAAGAGACCATATATCCCATGCCAGACTTGAAGCACGGTGGCTACAGGTCAAAGACTGCATTACTCTGAAAATCCTTACCATCACACACAGATGCATCAACAACACTGCTCCCACATACTTATCTGAAGCAATATCAAGAACCACTTCCACTCGCCCCACCAGAACTCAGTAGACCAACCAGCTACACATACCACGCATCAAGAGAGCCACAGCTGGAGGTCTATGCTTCTCATATATTGCACCGAAACTTTGGAACTCACTCCCTGCCACCCTTAGAGCTGAAACTTCCATCTCTGTCTTCCGCAACAACCTCAAGACCACTTTCCTCAACTAGCACTGCGACTTCTTCCTCTATTCCTGTCATGTATATTGTAATATAAACACAAATGTAACATAACTATATTGTAACCTTGTATATATATTGTATCCCTGCTCAAACTGCTCACTATGTAACAAATGCATGATTCATGACTCTGTAACTAAGCATTATACTGTAACAAGTGCCACGATGTCCTCGGGCTGTTGTGCGCTATATAAATACGGATAAAACAAACAAACAAACAAAACGAACCCCAGAATATTCATTGGACTGACGAGGACGATGTATGTTACAACAGCTTACCCTGTGCCAGAACCTGATCCTAAAGGTAATAGAGTTTGTGTTATAGACTGAAGTCTCTCTTGCAGAGTTTTGTCACAAGTTTGCAATGGATCAGAACACCCTATCGTATTCACAAGTCGAAAACACTTCCCCACATGAAAAAAATGAATCCATGTTAGAATTAGAGGCCCTTGCCATCCAATGGGCCATCGCCCATCTAAGATACTATCTCCTAGGAAGGAAGTTCACACTCGTCACAGATCATTCTCCATTAGTGTGGATAAGCCAACAAAAGGACTCTACCCCTCGAGTAATGGATGGTTCCCACCCTGCAACCCTACTGTTTCACTGTGGAGCACCAAAAAGGTAAAGACCAGGGGAACACTGATTTCCTTTCATGGTTTTTCTGTGAAACAGGTGTGGCTACATCGCATAGGGGAAGGGCATGTGAGAAACCAGAAGGTGTCTCACCCACTAGTCCCTGGGGATCTATCATCCAGGTGGCCAGAACACAGCCATCGCTTTTGGATCCAGTTCCTGGGGGTGGACCAGTGCGGGAGTGGGAGCGGGACACCGGAAGGTCAGATGCGGTATTCCCTTCACTATAACACCTTTACCCCATCCTACCAGGTAGGATATTTAGGAACTCCAGCCCCCTGCCCCTTTTACAACATTAACACTTTCACACGGACAGCCCGCTATGAGCGAAAACAGACAAACACCCGAGCAGTATACCTGACGTGTCCCAATACTTCTGGTGAGGTCAGGCAATTACAGACCATCACACACACCTGACTTCCATTAATCTTACCCACATGGATAAAATGCGGAGCACGAGAGCACACAAGCAAACAGCAGTTTCGAGACAGCAGCTGAACAAAACAAGAAAGACGGTAAAACAGAAGGGGATCGAAAGGAGGTAAATTCCCTTGACCTTTTTGACAAGGAACTGTTACTTTCCAGAACCCTTGAGAATAGAAAGCGTAAGACCAGGAATCCAGGCTGAAGAATCCTGCATTGTGTGTCAGAGATACCCAAGGCCCTCCTGCATCAATAATCAAGACTGGGAGAAGCAGCAGCCGCTGTGGTACCGGCAGAGGGGGCCCGGGGTGAACAGAAAATCACCTGAGTTGTACATGTGAAATCCTAAGAAGGTTTATTAGTACAGGCCCTTGTATTGTGACAGACTTGACTAGGACAGCGTTATTATTTTTTGATGGCCATAGCTCCCTCCCATCTTTAGATTTAGGATTAGATAGGCATTTTTCAAACCCAATTTAAGTTCAATAAATAGCCTTGAACTGTGATCACTTGTGTTTGTCTTACTGTTTGATACCATGCCTTCCTTACATTACCTTCCAAGGTTTTGGAAGTGCAGGACCTGATGGAGGCATCCTTTGCTGGATTTCAGTAACCAGTGTGTGTGTAGGGTTGATAGAATGTCCAGAGACAGGTCCCTAGGTCTAGGGGTAAACAGAGGCAGTGGATTGGGATCTGGGCTAATGCATCTCCTCTTCTGCACATGGGCCTGAGGTCCTCCTTCAGGCCCTCCCCCTTCGTGATCTGAGCAGCACCCGTTGTGCGGATAATTGTCTTTGCTGGTACTTGAGTAGATCTGCTCTGGTCTATCCTCAGTAGCCTGTCGGTCCACATACCTGGGGGCTCCACACGTGTGACCGTTTGCCTCTCCCTTTCAGGAGGTGGCTGGGATGGAGCAGCCACCTGGTCTTTCCTTGCCCCCGGTTCCTTTGCCACTGTTTCTGCAGCCGCATCTCACCTTGGGGGCAAGGACACCCGTGGAGTGGCCACCACTTCTTTTCTAAACCCGCTCTCTTTCAGAGCCGCAATGGACGCTGTTGACTTAGACGAAGAAGCACCTGTGGCCACCTTCATGCATGGTGCCGTTGTCCTCGTCGGATTATCCGCGGACACACACAGTTTGGCGAGGTTAGTGACTTTCTCTTAGAAGATGCTCCTTTCATTGGCAGGCTCACCGTGGAGGACGACAGTGACAGCAAATGCTTTTTGTCTGAATTGGGACCCGCATCAGCAACTAACCCAGCGGAGCTAACGTCGCAGAGCTTGGCCTTCTCTTAGACCGCTGCAAGCGGGGCATCCTCAAAGGATCTTGACCTCCTCCCAGAGGGAGAACGCTCCTCGGACTGACCAGTCCTGGGTGAGGCTTGACCCTGCCCCGAGGCTGCGTCAGGGGCCTTGCTCAACTTGAGCCACACCAGCAACTGCTGTATTGGTCTTTTTTGGTTTTCTTGGAGAAACCATGGCACACCTTGCATCCCTCTTCATCGTAGTCTGGATGCAGGCATTATAAGTGCTTATGGTGCTGATCCCCACAAAGCCATTTATTAAACCACACTTCATGCAGAGCTTGAAGAGGCTTCGGCCTTACTTCTTCTCTGCAGCCATGCTGCAAAAGGCGCACAGTAGGCCCCAGGCAGAGCCTTCTCGTAACTTTGACTATCCCACGGTAGATGACGATCTTCAATGGTAGCAGAGTCCCGCTGCTGGCCTCTGTCCTTCGTCGAACACAATAAAGTGAAAAATCTGTCAAAATTGTAATTATTTTCGGGGAAAATTCGCAAAAATACAAAATTCGCCCAGAGAGCAAATTGAGGACTATCAACACTGAAGCGTGTGGCAAAAATCTGAAGACGGCCACAAGGGGTGGAACTTAGAGAGAGGACTGCAATAGGAGGGGTGTAGTATGACCCAGAGGACATTGATTGGTTTAGAGGATGTGAATCTATGCCAGACCCCATGCTGGAGAAGAATTGATAGCCTTACCAGAACTTCTGTTAGCCTCCTGACACCAAGTCCAACCTCAAAATTGTTGAAACTTGTCTAAAGTAGAGTGGTCCCCTTACCCCTCAATTAGCGGCCAAAAAGTAAATGCTGTTACTGGCCTCTGATTCAGGTAGGGTGCTAGATAAGCACTGTTCTTAGTGTCCCATATACCTTTATGTACTCTCTGCAGGTATTGGTTACCTTTGGAGATGAGGAAAGGGACCCCTGATGAAGCCTGTACCAGGCACCTGCCATGTCCAATCTGTCTGCCTGAAGCTGCAGCTGCTTCCTTCTGTTAAAGAGCCAGGAGGATAGCTCAGGGGCAACGTGTGTGCCTTGGAAGCAAGACAACGCATAGCAACACAGGTTTGAATCCAGGGATTGGCATTAGAATAGGACAAAGCAGGAACCACATAAGTCAGAAGGTTTTACCTGTCATTGACACAGGACATTACTAGACTAAGGTTTGCTGTATGACAAACAGTATCAAGTGGAGTTAGGAAAATGGAACATTTTGGGGAAGAGAGTTGGTATAGCATCCAATAATGAACAATGAACATATCCAAGGAGGTGAGGGGGTGCCAAGGAGACAGCCTGAGTGCTTGAGACACATTTAAAGTCTGGGGATCACACCAGCATTTTCACTTTGTTTACTGCTTCAGTGAGGCAGAGGTCTTGCGCAAGAACCCTGGGAAGTCTTCTTTGATTACTGGTCTGCGAGACTGGAACATGGGTCAGCTCTACACACTAGCCCAGGACAGAGACTGGGGGACCTTGTCCAATTTATCGCAGGAGGGCGCTTAAGCTTTCTCTTTCTGGGTAACAAGAGAACACGATTGCACATATTCTCTGGTCACAGGTAGGCAATGACAGCGATGATACATATGCCACATGCTTTCACTTGCTGTATTTCTTGCTGTTTTACCGTGAATACTCACTGCGCTGACGCATTGACTGCGTGACGGGATCATTTGCAGTGATATTGGATGATCTCTGACCCATGATTATTATCCTGAAAGAGATTGAGGGGCTCAAATGCCGTGGCACGCCATGAGATAGTGTATGCACTAGCTGTGGAGGTGGATACATCATGTAGTGTTTGTTATTTGCGCAGTCTTAGATGTATCCCCAGGGTGCAGGTCCCCGGTACTGGATTTATCACAAAAGGTAACTGACGTTGATGATTGACTGGTCATGGAAGGTCACTAGTGACAGTATTTAATGGTCACACATCGGCCCTGGCTCTGTTTCCAATTGGTCATGCGAGACCAGTGGCTGCTTCTGACAAGCCATAGGAGATCTCTGGCTTCTGTCTTGATAGGCTACAGGAGGTGAATGGGTGTAGATGACAGAGACCCCTAACTGTGGTCTGTGATGACCTACGGGATATCACAGTGGCCCTGGATGAGTTACCAAAGGCAGAGACTCAATGCTTGTGTTATTGGAAGTGACTTAAGAAGCCTGTGAGTGAATCTTCACTGTTATGTCTCTAGTTGACGATTATGGTTTGAGTTCTCTTTGTTGCTGGAGGTCTCCCTCCCAGCTGACCTCCTTCCTTTTGTTTTAGTTTCACTTGAGATCATTCCTCGTCATGAGTGGGGGGCACGTGCTCCGACATCCCAGACGGCCCTAAACATGCCAGTGACTTACTTGGTCATCCATCATTCTGCAGGGAGCAGATGTTTTACACCACTGGAAAGCGGCAAGGCACTAAGAGGCATCCAGAATTTTCACATGGACACTCGAGGCTGGTGGGACATTGGGTACAGGTGAGTGAAATTCCAGTTATTGTGAGAAAAGGGTAGATATTAAATCAAGATACATGACAAAATTGATACTCGTGACATATATACACAATGGCATCACTGGCACTCCAGACGCATTGGTTGCGCTTCGAAGTTTAAGCTCTCTACAAAGGGAAATAGGTATTTTTTTGTGTTTCCAGTTTATTAAAACTTTACCACAACATTTAATGAACAAATATAAAAAATAAAATCTGCACTTCATGCAATCATTATTACATCAAAATACTCATCCACAATGTTATAAAAACAAATTCCCAGAGTTATAAAGGTTCCGTCTTCTCACGACTTTTTTTAAAGGATCCCAGTTCATTTAATATAATATAAATGTCATACCATGGTTAAAAGGCCAGGTTCTACTGGGATATTGGTAATGTGCGAATGAGACATTGAGGGAGTTTTTGGCACAGTGGGTGAAATTTCGATGCATTAGGTACTAAGGAGTGACATCCATATGTTGGTAGAATATTAGGAAAAGTGTGCTACCATAGCTTATTTATTTCTTCATATATATTTTCCAAAACACTTTACATATAAAAGATGGGTAAAAAATAATTTACAAAAAACATTGATTATGGCAGTTGAGATCAGACATAGAAGCGTGTTGGCATTAGCCAGATGTCCCCTGAGGGTGCTCCGTAACTTAATGCCAGAATTCAAAACACACGAAATTGTGAGGAGGCATTTGGAGGGCGGAAAAAAGCAAAATATGCTTGAAATAAATTGTATTCAATATCAAACAAAGGAAGGGTGTTAATCCATAACCAACATTCGCGTCTCTCCCTACAGACACAGTATGTACCTAGACATCACCATATATACCAAACAATTATTATATCGGGTGAATGTCCTAAGACTGTTTTACATAACATATTTTATTATTCAATGCTCAAAGCCACAAAATCCTGACACAAAAACCTAAAACACATAAAAAGCATATGCACATGTTACAATACAATATACAAAACGCATAAAAAGTTTGTGTTAAAAAACCAGGAAACAATAATTAGAACCAGAGAAGGCACAGAGCCAAATTAATTGTTGTTTCTCAACACTGTACCCATCATAGCCCGACTTATATAAGTTTCTGTCCTGAATGTTATATAATAACTGGACATTCCTCAGGGGCAATCATGTATCTTGTGCGTTGACGTGGCGTTCTTTTTCCACTCAAGATTCTAATTCTTAATTTCAATAATGGTACTCCAAAATCTGAAACACGTATCCCAAGGGTATAATTCTCTTAGGCCGTATAAGGATAGTACTCCTTAGTTCCAAACACAATGAAATAAATTTTATAAATCCAGTAGATATGCAGGAACACGAAGAAAACATTTAAGTAATAATCACACATTCCGTCGTCTGTACCAGGGGGTAAAGTCCCGGCACCCAAGCTAATAGACCTGAACGGAGAAAGGGCCTTTTGTAGGGTCCCCAGGATGTTGCACAGTACAGCCCATGGAACCATTGATAATTGCTATTGCCATCCTGGGGACCAACCCTGTGGGTGCCAAAAGACATTTTTTAAGAATGGAGAACATGGACCGTGGCTACTGCACAACTAGTAGATGACTTGGTGTTTGAAAAAATGGATGACAAGAACCTGGAACATGAAGCACCATGCAGCAGCAGTCTGCATTTGTACAGTGGAAGTATATAGGTGGGGGTTGGTGGAGCAGAGCCAGGGGCAAGGTGAAAGGTGATCAGGAGAGGACGTCTCCTGACAAGATAAGGAGGAGGGTAGGAGATAGGGAGGTCAGGGGAATCAGTGCAAGGACAAATTTCAAAAAGCCAGGGGAGACGGCCACTGGCAGCTTGGAACGTGGACTAAAATCAATAGTTTCTACTTGTGCTCCTAGTAAGCTGAACGACTGCCTGTCATCCCCCAGATTTTAATTAAACATATGGTTAAATGATGATTAGTACTACCATTGTGGGGTAAATTCGGCCCCAAGATACAAATTAACTGCCACTGGCTGAGTTAAGCCCAAATGGTGCAGAAATATGAAAACACATTATTGGCAGAGACAAGGCCAGCATGTAATTCTGAACCATCAAGTAACTCAATGTTGGTTTCAGAAAAAGGAAACATTACATTAAAAGTGCCCTGTGTTTGAATGGCAAAGCCCAAATCTGGAGGCCTACGGTCCAATGCATGTGGCCGAGGTCCATAGTGCAGCTTTGCTAACACAGAGAGCTACCATAGAAATGTGTGCAGTTTGCAGCTCAGAACAATAGAACAACGAACACATATCTACATTGCAGATTATGTGAATATACATCAGGACGAAAAGATGAACATTGATGGCATGGTGCAGGAGAAAAAAGAAGATTGTGTGCTGTAAGATATGGATGTAGAACTGACGTATAAAGAAAGAAATTGTGACATTTAAAGCACTAATTTCTGTTCATCAAAGCTGACTTTAAAAAATGTGGTTAAAACCAAAGAGGCCTTCCCCCACCTCAGATTCAAACACCAAGCAGTGACATTCCCCCTACATGTAGCAGACACAGATGGGCAATCTCTCTTTAAATCTTCTGTAGAGCCAGAAACAGGGCAGAGCTTATATCTGGGACTAAGGTTTATTGGGGTGAACAGATGACCACTGAGTCATCATAAACTGCTACTAAAGGATATGAACTCTTAATAATAGTCCAAATTAAATCGAATATTGCAGTGAAGCCCTGAGCTGAGGACAATTGACATGCACCATAGAATGTCACATTAGTCAGGTGGTGAAGTTGTACCCCTCTGCTCGAAGGAGATAAGGAGCCCAGGGCCCAGTCATTAACTTTGAAAGACGTTAATTGTTTTATTGCAGGCTGAATCAACACGAAGTGCCCAGGATTACATCAGGGTCTTGGGAAGAACAAATGTTTGATTAAGTGAAGTGAAAATTATCTGTGTCCTTTAAAAATCTGCCATAGGTTTATATAATCATATTTTGACCATTACCTTAAGAACCTTGACACTTACAACAATTGTTCAAATATGCTGAACAAGCTTATGAAAAGCCCCATCTTATGATACAATTTCCCTCAGAATTCTACCTTGGAAACCGGAGTTATATGCTAAAATGTGATTATAGCTTCCTAGAAAAAGTTCTGGAACGGAGAGTCGGGAAGATGGTAGCTTATTAAATTAGAGACCTGTCTATAAAATCTTGTGATGCTGATATTTTATCCTGTTTGAATAAATCATAAATATCTGCCATTCTCACCTGCAACCACATGCAGACATGAGACACAGCGCATTATGACCTGCGTGATCAGACCAATTCAGAAATGTATAGTTTGTAACACTTAATTAAAAATTGAACAAAAGTGTCATGTTGAAGATTAAGTCCATTTAAGTGTTTAGAAATGCCATTTCAAATGGGTGGAGCCATGGCTTCCAAAAATGGAGCCTATTAACGAAAAGGGACCAATCAGAGAAAAGGGGCTAGGTCTTCTTTAAGGGGGAGGACAAATAGATGTCCAATCCGAATTATGTGCCATTAAGCTGGCCCCTCATAATTTAGATATTTTGGGTTGTGATTATGGTTTATAAAGTAGACGCACAATGGGAAAAGGGGCTCTTGTCAAAATGAGGATTGGACAGTAAAAGAAGCATTGAACAAAAAACTAAGGTGGTAATTCATAGAATTCAGCACACAAGTGGCGCATTCGGCTGGCACACAGTGTGCGCATGCGACTTTCTGCGCCAGCCGCGTGCGCTAAAATCCATTTCCGCGCACAGCTTATTCATGGATTTTAACATCCAAAACCAGCCGTGACAGAGAGTGGCGCATCGACCCTGCAGCAGTGCCAGTTACGCCCCCAAACCCTCCCCGTGCGCCATGTACAGCGCACAAATCCCGTACATGGCGCACAGGCTCACAACCTTGAAAACGCCTGTAAAACTCCCCGCGCACCCCTCCGAATACACATACCCCACTGCGTGGGTAGTCTCACACGCGATTGGGCCTGTGTGAGTGGGGTACATGTATTACTGGGGTTCGCAGGAAGTTTCACACGTGATTGGCCCTGTGCGAGCAGGGTACGTGTATTACTGGGGTCACGGGAAGTTTCACACGCGATTGGCCCTGTGCGAGCGGGGTACGTGTATTACTGGGGTTCGTGGGAAGTTTTACACGTGATTGGCCCTGTGCAAGTGGGGTACGTGTATTACTGGGGTTCGCGGGAAGTTTCACACGCAATTGGCCCTGTGCGAGCGGGGTACGTGTATTACTGGGGTTCGCGGGAAGTTTCACACGCGATTGGCAATGTGCGAGCGGGGTATGTGTATTACTGGGGTTCGTGGGAAGTTTCACACGCAATTGGCCCTGTGCGAGCGGGTATGTTTATTACTGGGGTTCGCGGGAAGTTTCACACGTGATTGGCCCTGTGCGAGCGGGGTACGTGTATTTCTGGGGTGCGCGTGAAGTTTCACAGGCGATTTTGCTGTCAGAGCAGGGTACGTGTATTTTGGGGGTGTGCATGAAGTTTCACATGCGATTTTGCTGTCAGAGCGGGGTACGTGTATTTCGGGGGTGCACGTGAAGTTTCACACGCGATTTTGCTGTCAGAGCGGGGTACGTGTATCCAGTGTGGTGCGCGGGGAGTCCTACACGTGAATTGGCAGTGTGGGTCCTCCCAGGTGTCCCCTCTACCCCCTCCATGGACCCTGCAGGCAGCCCACACCACAGGGGACTACCCTGCACCCCTGGTCATGTCCCGCAGGCAGCCCATCCACCATGGGCATGCCCCCCAGCCAAGCCACATGTCACGTTGCAATATGATCACCAACTCATGTCCCCCAGCACCCCCACCCCCCAGCAGTGAGGGGCACCTGCCAGCAGGCCCCCACTCATGTCCCACTCATGTCCTTCAGCACCTCCACCCCCCAGCAGTGAGGGGCACCTGCCAGCAGGCCCCCACTCATGTCCCCCAGCACCTCCACCCCCCAGCAGTGAGGGTCACCTGCCAGCAGGCCCCCACTCATGTCCCACTCATGTCCCCCTGCACCCCCACCCCCCAGCAGTGAGGGGCGCCTGCCAGCAGGCCCCCACTCATGTCCCCCGGCAACCCCACCCCCCAGCAGTGAGGCACCTGCCAGCAGGCCCCCACTCATGTCCCCCTGCACCCCCACCCCCCAGCAGTGAGGGGCACCTGCCAGCAGGCCCCCACTCATGTCCCCCAGCACCCCTACCCCCCAGCAGTGAGGGGCACCTGCCAGCAGGCCCCCACTCATGTCCCACTCATATCCCCCTGCACCCCCACCCCACAGCAGTGAGGGGCACCTGCCAGCAGGCCCCCACTCATGCCCCCTGCACCCTCACCCCCAGCAGTGAGAGGCACCTGCCAGCAGGCCCGCACTCATGTGCCCCAGCACCCCCACCCCAGCAGTGAGGGGCACCTGCCAGCAGACCCCCATTTATGTCCCACTCATGTCCCCTTGCTCCCCCACCCCCCAGCAGTGAGGGGCACCTGCCAGCAGGCCCCCACTCATGTCCCACTCATGTCCCCCTGCACCCCCACCCCCCAGCAGTGAGGGGCACCTGCCAGCAGGCCCCCACTCATGTCCCCCTGCAACCCCACCCCCCAGCAGTGAGGGGCACCTACCAGCAGGCCCCCACTCATATCCCACTCATGTCCCCCAGCACCCCCACCCCCCAGCAGTGAGGGGCACCTGCTAGCAGGCCCCCACTCATATCCCACTCATGTCCCTCTGCACCCCCAACCCCCAGCAGTGAGGGGCACCTGCCAGCAGGCCCCCACTCATGTCCCCCTGCACCCCCACCCCCCAGCAGTGAGGGGCACCTGCCAGCAGGCCCCCACTCATGTCCCACTCATGTCCCCCTGCACCCCCCCAGCAGTGAGGCACCTGCCAGCAGGCCCCCACTCATGTCCCCCTGCACCCCCACACCCCAGCAGTGAGGGGCACCTGCCAGCAGGCCCCCACTCATGTCCCACTCAAGTCCCCCAGCACCCCCACCCCCCAGCAGTGAGGGGCACCTGCCAGCAGGCCCCCACTCATGTCCCCCAGCACCCCTACCCCCCAGCAGTGAGGGGCACCTGCCAGCAGGCCCCCACTCATGTCCCACTCATATCCCCCTGCACCCCCACCCCACAGCAGTGAGGGGCACCTGCCAGCAGGCCCCCACTCATGCCCCCTGCACCCCCACCCCCAGCAGTGAGGGGCACCTGCCAGCAGGCCCGCACTCATGTCCCACTCATGTCCCCCAGCACCCCCACCCCCCAGCAGTGAGGAGCACCTGCCAGCAGGCCCCCACTCATGTCCCCCAGCACCCCCACCCCAGCAGTGAGGGGCACCTGCCAGCAGGCCCCCACTCATGTCCCCCAGCACCCCACCCCCCAGCAGTGAGGGACATCTGCCAGCAGGCCCCCACTCATGTCCCACTCATGTCCCCTTGCGCCCCCACCCCCCAGCAGTGAAGGGCACCTTCCAGCAGGCCCCCACTCATGTCCCACTCATGTCCCCCTGCTCCCCCACCCCCCAGCAGTGAGGGGCGCCTGCCAGCAGGCCCCCACTCATGTCCCCCTGCAACCCCACCCCCCAGCAGTGAGGGGTACCTGCCAGCAGGCCCCAACTCATATCCCACTCATGTCCCCCAGGACCCCCACCCCCCAGCAGTGAGGGGCACCTGCTAGCAGGCCCCCACTCATGTCCCACTCATGTCCCCCTGCACCCCAACCCCCAGCAGTGAGGGGCACCTGCCAGCAGGACCCCACTCATGTCCCCCTGCACCCCCATCCCCCAGCAGTGAGGGGCACCTGCCAGCAGGCCCCCACTCATGTCCCACTCATGTCCCCCAGCACCCCCATCCCCCGTGAGGGACACCTACCAGCAGGCCCCCACTCATGTCCACCTGCACCCCCACCCCCCAGCAGTGAGGGGCACCTGCCAGCAGGCCCCCAATCATGTCCCCCAGCACCCCCACCCCCCAGCAGGGAGGGGCACCGGCCAGCAGGCCCCCACTCATGTCCCACTCATGTCCCCCAGCACCCCCACCCCCCAGCAGTGAGGGGCACCTGCCAGCAGGCCCCCACTCATGTCCCCCAGCACCCCTACCCTCCAGCAGTGAGGGGCACCTGCCAGCAGGCCCCCACTCATGTCCCCCAGCACCCCCACCCCCCAGCAGTGAGGGGCACCTGCCAGCAAACCCCCACTCATGTCCCACTCATGTCCCCCAGCACCCCCACCCCCCAGCAGTGAGGGACACCTGCCAGCAAGCCCCCACTCATTTCCCCCAGCACCCCCGCACCCCAGCAGTGAGAGGCACCTGCCAGCAGGCCCCCACTCATGTTCGCCAGCACCCCCACCCCCCAGCAGTGAGGGGCACCTGGCAGCAGGCCCCCACTCATGTCCCCCAGCACCCCCAGCCCCCAGCAGTGAGGGGCACCTGCTAGCAGGCCCCCACTCATGTCCCACTCATGTCCCCCAGCACCCCCACCCCCCAGCAGTGAGGAGCACCTGCCAGCAGGCCCCCACTCATGTCCCACTCATGTCCCACTCATATCCCCCTGAACTCCCACCCCCCAGCAGTGAGGGGCACCTGCCAGCAGGCCCCCACTCATGTTCCACTCATGTCCCCCTGCACCTCCACCCCCCAGCAGTGAGGGCACCTGCCAGCAGGCCCCCACTCATTTCCCCCCCAACATGTCAACATGACCCACAATCATGGCCCTCATGGCCACCAAAATCCCATGGCACGCCACCCCTGCCCAAATAACCAACCAGGCATAACATACACCCCACATTGAAATGCCCATTACATGAAACAACCCAAATGGCATGTATGTACATCAACACATGTCCGTCACACACACACAATGGGTGCCAGTGAATGTGAAAACCCACATCGTGACATGCATGAAACCAATGAGAGAATACCACACATTGAAGTATGGGAACAAATGTATTGAAGAAAAAATGTGGTGAAAGAAAATCAAATACCAAACAATGGACATAATGAAAACAATGCAGAATGTCACATAATGATAAAAACAAAGCTAATCCAACCAGAAATGAAAAAGTAAAATCCACTTCTCCATGGAAAAATCAAAAAAGAAAATGCTGACAAATCCACACTCCAACTATTTACAAGGATGAAATCCTGGGTCCATGAGCCCAACTGTCCAAATGAAACCTACAAAAATACACTAACTAATGAAGAACTATATACAAAAATGTAGGTATTGTCCAAGAGCCCCCAAAAAAAATGAAAACCAAAATGAAACCTAACACTAACTAACTAACTAACTATTTACAATGGCAGCGGGCTAGTCCGACGGCTCACTTTTGGATGTCCCGGGCCAGGGCATCATCGAACTCCCGCTCAATGTCCTGGAGGCGGTCCTCTTCCATGGCCCCGAGGGTTCGCAGGGACGGTGACATATTGGCCTCCAACTCTATGCGAATTGCCTCGAGGCACTCGGCTTGCCTCAGTGCCCTCCGCATGGAGTTCTCCGCCCTGACCATTGTGAGCCGTGCCTCTTCCGCCCACTGCCGCTACGCATCTATGGCATGGCCCAACCGCTGCCACACGGAAGACACTTGCAATCCTGGTTCCCCCTGCCCTCTGGCCGATGCCTGTCCCTCCGATGTTGAAGGCCCCGAGCCATCATTGCTCCCACCATGTTGCTGCTGCTGCTGTGCCTGTGCCTGTGCCTGCGCCCTGGCTCTTGCTGCCTGCACGTCCTCCTCCGGCTGGGGTGCAGTTGTCGTGGTGGCCACCCCTGCTGGACGTTCAACTCCCGACTGTGTCAGGGATGTGTCCTCCACCAGCCTGGCCGCTGGGTCAGAGGCAGCTCCACAGGGTACCCAGGTGATACATGGGTGGGAAGATGGCCTGGAGGACGACTGGCGCATAGCGGGTTCAGGAGAGGAGGGGGTCGCAAGAAGGTCCAGCACACGGAGGAATCCAGCACTGGTGACCTGTCCCAGTAGGTCATCGCGGTCAAAGAGGCATCCGAGATGACATGCAGTGTCTTCACGAAAACACCGCAGGTCACCTCGCATGCCCCGTTGACGCAACGCTATACCAGCCACGAAAGGCTCAACACGGTCCCGGATAGCCACGTCCGCAGGGAGAGGAAGGCCAGTTGTTGTGCACCCATCCCCTCCCTGAAAACTTGTGTGGACATAGGCATCCCTGCTGGTGCCGGATGATGCAGTCACAGGATCAGGGACAGGATTACACACAGGCACCTCCGCGGCGATCTGTGCTGCCTCTTGTCCCTGCCCCTGCACTGCACCACTGGCACCAGTGGAATCCCCACCTCCAGACCCCATGTGTGTCCCTTCCATGGCCTCCTCCTCCTCCAAACACACCATCAACCTGGATGACTCCATGCCATCTTCTTCCGTCAGACCCTGTGGGGTCTCAGCTGCCCCTTCTGCTGCCGAAGAGTCCATCTCCAACCTCCGCCTCTTGGACCTAACCTCGGCAGCTGTGGCCTGGGACGCGGCATTAGACTCCTCACTCCCCGAAGAGATGGCAATCTGGGAGGGGAGCCAGGCCTTGCGTCTCCGGCTAATGGTGGTGCAATCCCTGCTGCTTTACTCCTCAGCATCCTCTCCGCCCTCTTCATCAGTTGTCGCTGCAGACAGGGAGAGATAGAACACAGGCATCAGGGCACTGTACAATGGACTGATACACACATGACAGTTGTACATGAGTGGCAGTGTCAAACTTCAGACATGGCATCACACTCCCTAACACACATGTCATTTCTACTCATACACATTCCACAGCAATATTGCACCAGGCAGCACCATCCATACACATACAACAGCATCAGCATCCGAAGGTGAGCCTGACGTCACATGAAACACCGGGAGTACACAACACATGCACACACACCAACACACTTACATGCATGTGTGCATGTCCACCAACTGTCAGAGTGATGAGATCGCCATCCATGTCACATCTGATATTCAGCCTTCTACATGTCAGTGCCACATGCATCCATGTTGCATCACAGTTGCACACTTGTCAAATACACACACATGCACATGTACACAGTGCAGATACATGCAGCTGGAACCAACATCCATGTGTGACACCACAACCATGCCAACGTACATACACAGTAATTCAAACATGTGTGCTCCCACATCTGCATTTGGCCTGCATGCTTACCCACACATACACCATCCATGTGTCTCACACATGAGTGGACTCGCATGTGTCAGCCTCACGCCCCTGTACATACACATCCATACATGGCCCTACAAAAACACATGTGCAACCTGCACACTACTGGCACACCACGACACGCACAGCGTCCAATCAGTATGCATGTACACTTACCGCTCGACTCCAGACGGGTCTGCCTCTCAAGGACCTGGACGTGGGGCGTTAGGCATATGCATTCCAGGACCCTCATTTGGTGGTCGGACAGGTGGCCCTGGCGCCCCTTGGCATCTACTGCCTTCAAGAGGCGCCGGGCCTTGTCGAGGGTCCTGGACCTGAAGTCCCCCCAGCGCTTCTTGACATGTTTGATGTCGCGGACTGCCACCCCCTCCTCGTTGATGGCAGTCACGATGTCCATCCAGATCCTGGTCCGTCCTTCATAGTCGGCGCGAGAACTTCCAAAGAGGGCATCATACTGCCCCAGGACTTGCTCCACCAGGACACCAACTTCCCTGCCACTGAAGCTGGTGGCCCTCTGCCTCTCTGGCTGGGGGTTGCCAGTGGTGCCAGATGGTGGTGTGCCCGACATGGCAACCCCAGAGGCAGGTGTGGGTGGGCAACTGGGTCCTGGGGCTGCGCTGTGGAGCGATGGTATCCCAGTCGGGAATCTTCAGTTCCAGCAGGGGTGGTCACAACAACTGCACCCCTGCAGATGGATGATGTGCAGGCAGCAAATAGCAGGGCACGTTGGCAGCAGGCAGGCAGGCAGCAGCAGATGGAAGGTGGGACCGTGCTCGGGCTCTGGGGGGCAGTAATTCAGCCTTCTGGGCAAGAGCGTGGTCTTCTGTGTGTTGTTGCGTGGCCAGCTTGATACGGAGTGACTTGGCACGTGAAAATCTTGCATGTCTGCGTGTAATTCGAGGAAAGGCCCTTAGCGCGTAAGCCCGTCTGTGACGTTATGCACGCGGGCGTTTCCCTCGTGACATGGGCATAGTGGTTCATGGCACGTGAAAAAACTGCACGTCCGCGTGTGAATGCGTGTAATCCGAGAAAAGGGCCTATGCGTCTGTGACGTGACGTGCGCGGGCATTTCCCTCAACATGGGTGCATGTTCATCGTACACATCCAAAAACTGCACGTCCGAGTGTCAGCTCGTGTAATTGGAGGAAAGGGCCTTAGCGCGTACACGCGTAAGTGACGTTGTACGTGTGGGCCAGTTTAAAAGGTACGTGTAGGACCCCATTTCCTTGTACGTGTTTTTCGTGGAGAGCGAGTGGGTGAATTCTGTACTTTTTGTCGGTTCACACGCGATTACTTCACAGCATTTCAAGTTCGTACTCCCTGTTACCTCTGACAGTGTTCATTTTTTTTGTTGGGCCTGTTTCCTCAAACAGCGTTCACTTCTTCTTTTGACTTGTCTACTCAGACAGCGTACAATTCTACTTTTGGCAGGGGTGTTGCCAACGCGCGCATGTGCGTCTTTTTCACGTTCTTTTTCCAGGCAGACGGTGAGTCGCGCACGTATTTACCAACTGTGATTGCCCCATGTGTCACGTACCCCTTCAGAGGTCATTGTAGGTTGCGTGTAACACGCGTACGCTTATTTTTGTGTTCTGGGTGCCACAGCGTAGTGCGGGTTCATTTTTCCACGCACGTGGTCTATGAGGGGTTGTGTGCACGTTATTTTTTGTTTTCGGGGTGCCTGTGCGTTGCGTGACCCGTCATCTTCCCCCAGGGGTCACAGACAGCCTTGCTAGAGCACTAGGGTACAAATTCCATCTAGTACCCTACCCCTTTCATCCCCAATTGCCCAGGACAATCATTTACTGCTACTCCCATACGCACAACAACATCAGTGCCATGGTTGGGAGGTGACCAAGCGGTAAGGGAGGCAAAGGTGGCCGACCTCCAAAAGGTGGGCGTGGTGGGCGTGGTAGGGGACGTGGCCATGATTTGCAGGGTGCCCCTAGACCCCCATGAGTGGAGGAGCAATCAGGGACGCCCATGCCCCCCCCCATGGTTGTGGGAAACGTAGCTGACATCATCCCAGCTCAGCCCTTGTTGGACAAGCCCATTGTGGCACCCGAACCGGCACAGGATGATTCCCAGGCTGACTTCCAGGTCAGCAAGTCTACGCCACATGTGGCGTTGCAAGTTGGTGTCACCAGGCCACGTGGATCTGGGGCAGCTATGTCATCTGCTGCCCCAAGTAGGCAGGGTGGGGAGGCTGCAGGGGCAGCTGCAGCTCAATCCACCCCAGCTCTGAGTCTCCCAGCCGGGACAGTGTCAGTCCCGGTCCATCAAACCGACGTTGCCCCTGCCAGCATCACCCTGCAGCCAATGCCTGCACCAAGACCTATGGTTATTGTGCATTCGCACACTCCTAGTACCCAGTCCACTGGCGCTTCTGCCCCTACTGACCAGAGCGGCGTAAGCCACTCAGGATCCGCACCACCTTTGAAAAAGAGGAAGAAGGGTTCTCTGGCACTACAGGCTGAGACCCCGGACACGGCTACACACTCCGGCACGTCAAGGATAGCCTAGCTTTAATGACGCCGAACTTGATGCGCTAGTGGCCTGTGTGTCGGCACATAGCCGCAAAATGGTGGTGACTGCAGGGTGCAAGACCACACCTGGTCAACGTAAGGCACACTGGCAGACCATCGCGGACATCATTAGTGCCCTTGGATTTGTGAGGCACTCAGCTGATGATTGCTACAAGTGCTGGAATGACCTGAAACGCAGAGCAAAGGACAAGCTGGCCTCAAATCATGCTTCTACTCTGGTAACTGGCAGTGGGTCTCCACAAGAGGACAACCAACTCACTGAACATGAGTCTGTTGCTGGAACCTTCATCACAGAGGAACAGATACAAGGCGTGGGAGACCTACCAGATTACGATGCATTGTCCGGTGAGTGCCCATGCATTTGTGTGTAATCCATGTGTATGTTGTGTGGGTGACGGGTTCTGATTGAGTGCCAGGTGAGGGTGTGTGCACCTGAGTGGTATGGGTCACCCATGTGCTTCCTCCAAAAGATTCACTGGCCTTGGATTTGGGTATGACAGTATCCCTTCTGCCCACAGTAGCCATTTATCGCCACATTACTGCAATTGTCCTTGAACTGTCATCTTGCAACAACATTGTTCAGAATTTTTCAGTGTTCATTCAGGCTGATTGTTTCAATTCTCCCACTTCTGCAATGCATTTTTCAGCCCTATTGTCACATATGTGACATGCTTCTGTCATTGATTACACCCCACATTGGCCCAAATTTGTTACCTTGTTATGTGAATGATTAGACCATTCAGGCTGATTGAGTATTGGCCTGCTCACAATGATTTTTGGTGCCTGTTTGTATGTGGTACTTGATAGTTGTTTCCTGTGATGTTTAAGTGACCAACCATTGATGTGTGCATCTGCCTGCAATCACTGTATTCTTGTACACTGGATGTGTTGCAGTGAGTGGCACATGCGTATTTTGTCACACTATGTAGCATTGTTCATCTCATCATGTCCATCTCACATGGATGGCTGACAGTACTCATTTACTGACATATGGCTGTACTTGTCAAATGTACCATGGCTATGCTACATGCCATATGTGTGCTGGCATGTGTCATGTATGTGTATTGGACATGCCACTCACAGGCTAATGTGTGATGCCAGTGCTACCCAGCATGCAGCAAATGTGTTGCTTTTCCATCTTGGTGTCATCAGAGTCTGCTTTTTGCCTCCCCTTCCAACTCAGTGACAGTACATGCATGCCAGGGTTATAGTCATGTGGGACATGTGTAAATCATGTACTGGATCTCTGGCTTGTCAGGCCTATGTGTGTGCTATGGTGCTAATGCCTGTTTCCATTTTTTGTGTCTCATGTTTTTGCACGTGATGACGCACTTGATGCTGTTGAGGTTGAGGAGATGGTGCAGACCAAGGAGGAATCTCAGGCACGACCGGGCACCAGTGGGGGACGTGGTGTGGTGGTGGGTGAAAACCCTTTCGTAATGCAGACCATACTGCCCAGGGGTGTCTCTGGGTGCACCTCCCCAGACCTCTATTCAGGTGCTGAATCAGATGATGAGACTTATGTGCCGTCGCAGGTGAGTGTTTCTGGCAGGGATTCTGTTCAGTCCAACCCACCTGCACCAGGGGTAGAGCCCTCTATGGGGATGTCAATTTTGGTAAATCCGCCTTTGGCGGTTACGGATGCAGGGTCACACTCCACAACATCTGATCCTGTTCCTGGGCCAGCAGATAAGAGGGGGGATGCAGTCCTGCAGCCTCAGGCAGTGCCAGAACAGCAAGGTGCAGATTGCCTTGCCCCGAACAGGTGTGGTGCCCACCGACGCGGTGGCCGTATGCCACCAGGCAATACTGTATGGGAAAACTCCATGCACGGTATGGCAACCCAACAGGCAGCATCAGTTGAAATGATGGCTCAGGCAATGGAGAGGGTGACCACTTCCATTATCCCCCCTGAAAGGCAGATGGAGCAACAAAAGCAGGCAACAGACTCCATTTGCCAATCACACAGGGAAGACATGTTGGCGTCCAACAGGGACCGACAGGCGGCACTGGAGACTCTGCGGGAAGCCATTTCTATAGAGTCACAGGGCCACAGGGAAGCCCTGAGGGTAGAACTCCATAACCTCAGGGAGACTCTTGTTGAACTTGAGGCTTCCACAAATTTGAGGACAGGACAGCAGCTGGAGCGGCTCACACGTTCACTCTCAGCTGAGCTGCAGGCAACTCGGGAGGAGATCCAGGCATCACGGGAGGCCATGCATGCAGAAATGCAGGCAACCCGTCAGGTGCTGCATGGGGATCTCCGTACTATCATCCTCCAGAACGAGACATTCCACACCCGCATGCTTGCTGCCATGGAAGACCATACCAGGGCTTTGCTTGGGCTGCCTCCCATAGCACCACCACCTCCTGTTGCAGCAGCAGAGGGTGATGAGAGCGACAGCAGCACTTCTCCCACAGTAGCGTAGCCATGCAGGCCATGAGTCCATGGAGGTGGTTTTTTTCCGCAACATCCACACAGGTGGGTGTTGGTGTGCACCCTGTCCTGGGACCTCCTGGGTGGCCTCCCCCCTGGCCCCCACATGGCCATTTTTGATGTTTCTTTTTTTATTTTTACAGTGTGTTGCCTTGTGTGGCTCCCGTGGGCATCCACTGTGTATTCCGGCTGGGCACATGCAGGCTTGTCCTGTGTTTGGGTTAGATGCTTGGGTTCCTGACACACACACCCCTCCTGCTTTCCGTTTACATGGGCTTGCAAAGGGTGTGACCAAGTGACAGTGACTTACACAATGACATTGGGCTCCCATGAGCTGTGTGGGCAGTCTGTAGTCATAACTGTGTGGACATCCCTAGTGGGGTTTGTTTTTGTATTGAACACTGCATGGTGTATTGATATGTGCTTGTGCATCCATATCTTCCTCCTTATCCGCAGGTACCTTCTTCATGTCTTCACAAGGCCGTCTACTTTGCAGATGCAGTTCATGTTGTATGCAGTACACTGACACATTTGCCTGACAGCAACACTCTGGAGTTGGAAGGGGTCGATGTGCTGGCTTATTGAGGTTGTATGACTTACATTACTTTGAGTTTGTACTGTTTCATGCTGTGTTGTGGTATTGTGTTGCTGGTAAGTATTTGGTCATGTGTGCTGTTTGTTATTGATTACTGGGAGCATATTGTCTGTGGCCTGTTTCCATTTGGGACAGTGCACTTTGTGACACTTGTGTCATGTGTTGTGCATTCCTTTGTTTGCTTTCACATTGCAGGACATGCCATTGGTGTGTTGGGTGGCGGAGATGGGGAGGGGTTGGGTGACATGTTGTACTTTGCAAGGGGGTAGTCATTCATGCAGCATAAATGTGTGTCTTTTTGTGACACAGCATTGGTTGTCTTTTGGTAGGTAGGAATGCACACAATGTAACACTTCCAGGTAACTAATCTCAGGCTGGTATGGTTGTGACAGTTGACTGTCCCTTATGTCATCATCATTGATTATCAGCTGGTATGTGCCAGGGCTGTGTACACTCCACAGGGGTGTGATTTTAGGTGAAGTAATTAGCCACTGGCTGCGTACGGGCTGCCTCACCACGTGCCCTTTCCCCTCCCATGCGCAGCAGCCGTGCTTGTGGTTGGGGATGTGGGGGCACCACCATGTCCACTGGCAGGCCCCGGCGTGTTGCAACGTTGTGCAGGACACAAGCTGCCACTATGATCCTGCACACTACTGGGGGCGCGTATAGCAGCTGCCCACCAGAGCGGTCAAGGGAGCGAAAGCGTGACTTGAGGACTCCGAATGTGCGCTCCACTATGCCCCGGGTTGCAATATGGGCTGTGTTGTATCTTACCTCGGGTGGTGTGGTGGGGTTCCGAATTGGTGTCATCATGTGGGTGCTCAGAGGGTAGGCACTGTCCCCTGGGGAGGTGATGATGGGTATCATTAGTGGGGTTGTGACATTACTCAGTATCTGACATGCATGCATGTGCAGGGGAATTTATACTCACCAATCAGCCATGTATCGCCATGCCGCCCAGCTTCTAGGTCCCGGTTTAGGGTTGACATTCTGTAAATGAAACTGTCAAGGGTGGACCCTGGATAGTTGGCATATACTGAGGTGATGATTCCCTTGGCATCACATACTACCTGCACGTTGATGGAATGCCAGTGCTTGCGGTTTCTGTAGATGTGCTCAGTTGTCCTGGGAGGACGTAGAGCCACATGGGTGCAGTCAATGGCACCTAGCACTTTGGGGAAGTGTGCCACCCCGTAAAAATCCTGGATGACAGCCTGCCTTTCTGCAGGTGTTCTGGGCAGGTATATGTGCCTGCGGACTGATGGGTGTGCAGTCATGATGGCCAACACCTGGTGCAGGCAGCGTGACTGCGTGGCCTGTGACACCCCCCCCCCACTATGGCACTTGTCCGCTGAAATGAACCAGTGGCCAAGAAGTGCAGTACATTGAGCACCTTTTCCAAGGGGCTCAGTGCTTGGGAGCACAGGGGGGGTGATGTGAGGTCATCCTCCCACTCACTCACCAGGTCGAGTATTATGTGAGGTGGAAACCTGTACCTTCCATACACCTGGTCATCAGGCATCCCAAAAAGGCTGGTTCTGGGTGTAAAAATTCTGGCCCTGACTATCCTCCTCCTCCTCCTACGGTATCCCACGGCCACTGCTGCGAGGAACGGTATATTCATCTTAGCGTCTGAGCTTGTTTGTTGTTTGCGCGCACTTTTATGCTGCCTGGGTCCACGTACGCCTGCTTCCTGCTGACGTACGTGTTTCCGGATTAGCGCATCTTTTTTGGCGCACGCGTTAGCCTCGTTCGATTCCATGAATACGTGTTGTAGGCGCGCGTGTGGGCGTTCCGCGCATTTGCCTCCTGTACTTCCCCCGTGACGCCCACATTTTCACGCATTGTTCCCCATTCCGTGTGTTACGCCCGTGTTACGCCTACTTTTGTTGTGTGCGCTGCGCTATGTGCGCTTTCGCTGTGCGCGTAGCGCACGCTGTTTGAAGACGTGTGCGCCAGCGTGCGCCACACAGGATTTTAGCGCACATCCATGGATTTACACGCGTACGGACTTCCATGAATCGCTGTGAGCGGGTCTCGCTGCGATTTTCGCACTTGCGCTGCGATTCGCACGCTTTCGCACATTTGTGCGGAAATTTTCAGCGCACATTAATTCCATGAATCGGCCTGTAAATTGTGTGGTTTGAAAACAAATGATGACCCACAGTTATAAGTTCAATTGCCGATAATATGGCAGATAAGCGTAAAAGTAGACAATCAATGAATGGAGGGCAGCAAAAGAAAAAAAGAAAAACAACAGCATAGAAATGTGCATGAAACCCAAGGAAATCACTGGTGTCAGTGGAAAGGCATGAAGAGCAGAGGACCGAGCACAGGTATGTCTGAAAGCCATAGGTCCAAAAAAGAAGATGGAAGGCAATTCTTTCCAAGAGATGGAGAAAGAATGATTCCTCATCAAAAAGGACAATCTGGCGAGTGTTCTTCCATTTGTGAGACGGAAGAATGGGGTGATTGAAAGTGTCAAAGGCAGCAGAAAGTTCAGGAAGTACCAAGAGAGGGCCTAATTTCCAGTGATGTGACTGGAGAAGTGGGACATCAGAAATTCTGGACTCTGAAAAGTGCCCTGGGCAGAGCCCTGTTTGCAAGCTATATTTTTGAAGGATACCCAAAGCCTGAGAATTAATAACTCTCTCCAGTAATTCAGAGAGATAAGGTAACAGAAAAATTAGAAAACGAGATGGGGAAAAATACTTTTTTTGTATAGAGGAATTACTATTGCCATTCTATATGCTGTAGGAAGGCTGGCAGACAGTGAACGTCTAGTGAGCACATTGGACAGATAATACAGAAGTAGAGTAACATTGATGCATTTGGTAGCACTGATGGGTGGGAGGAGTGGGAGACCAAACGTCTTTTCATTGTAACATAAACCATAGAGAGCCATTGTCAATTTGGGCATAAGCACACAACTGAAATACTGAGCTTGGAAATTTGTAAAGGGGGTATCATTTGACCTGTTTGGCTTATGAATCACTGCATACTACCTAAAATGTCACCATGCAAGTTACATTTAATGTGGGTTAGATTTGCCCTCAAATCAAACTCCCAGGTTGTATTTTTGTTCTGTGGTACATTTGAGTGAAAGTACACACAGTCCTGATTACATTTCTGTGCTGCTTCTGATTGTATGACATTTTGCAAACTATCTATATTGAGGGTGTAGCTGGTGGTGGATGTTTACACTCTTGACAAGTTCCTCATCACGGGCACCCTGTTCCTTCACGCTTATTCTGCAGGCTTCCATTCTAGACCACAGATTACAGTCCTCTTTACTAGAATTGTGTAGCGACTTGGTTTTAGGCTCTTTCCCATAGGAAGAACACATATGTCCATGACGCGCCTTGTGTTTTTCTCTATGCGAATACTTTATTTAGGAGGTAAAGGCATACACTTCATCAATGCATAATGAGTGGTGCAGCTCTCTCTAGGTAACCAGAGACATTTTATTCTGAACTCTCTTGTAACTGTACCCCAGCGTGTTATTATATCACAGGTTAATTGTATATGTAGCCCCCACCATGTGGTGGCTTTACAGTTAACACAAGTGTCCTGTATGTGGTTAAATGCGCAAACCTTGAAGATTAACTCATCTTCCAGTAATACAAACTGCTAATTGAAAGTATTTTGTTTTTGCTTATGGATGTCATATAAATGGTCAGAGAGAGGCTGTTCTCCCTTGGAATTAGGGGTAGCAGCGCAACACAAAGTCATAACCTGTATTGCATCACCCCTGTATTTTTAAACTTCTAGTCCGAGACCTCATGAAGGACACATTTCATGGTGTGCTCCCCTACAGGGCTTAAGTGCTGGCGCTGCAGCATCATGGCCCTCATTCCGAGGTTGGTGCTAGTCATGGCGCTATTAGCACCAATACCGGTACCACCACCGACTTGGTGGTATGGGGACTTACCAGTCTATTCCGACCTTTGCGGGACCGGTAAGTCCCCATCTGAAAAGCCATTCCCCATTCCCATTTGAGCCCCTATAGGGCTCAATTGGAAGGCATCAATAACGGTACTGCATTTTGCGGTACCGTTATTGACCCCGGTATCCCTTTGCGGGTCCCATACATAACGCCTGGTCGGACCAGGCGTTAAGGACGGGGCCGCAAAGGGACCTCGGAAAAGGGCGCAAAGGGATTACCGGCACCGGTGTCATTACCGCTGCCCGGTATCCCTTTGCGCCCAGGTCGTAATGACCCCCCCATGTACCCAGTTACCCTTTTGCAATTAGGTTTATGTAGCTGGCTGTGAGAAGTTCATCCTGGTTGCTGGCAGGTGACATCCTGGTTGGTGTCAGTCTATCAATTTCTGTCAGCACAGTGGGGATGTACCCTCGAGTAAGCACACTGGCTCTCCCTCTTTAAATCCAGAGGTGAGGCCCTGCATCCAGACAATATTCCCGTGGGCATTCTGTTTGTCAAACACATATATATCCCAGCCTGTGTCTCTGGGATGCGTAGAAGTTGGACTGAATCCACATCCTGAGAATTTGCCCATGAAGAAGCCTACAAAAGATAAATGTAGTGAATGGCGAAGAATGGCTGAATGGCAGAAGGTTTAAAAAGATGCAACCATCTGACTGGGACCCTTAGACACAAACACACTTTTCCCATAAATAGAGAAGGTCTGCTCTAATGACTCATAATGACTTGTAATTGAATCATGAGGTTGGCACCTAGCTGAAGACGGAGTAAGGAACTCACTATGAGGGAATCTGTCCCGACCCTTCAAAATCTCATGACAGTTAAACTCTGCCTAAGGGAGCTCTGCAGCGAAAGCGGACCTGTGCTCACTTTACTTATCTGAGCAGGAGCAGCCTTGAGCAAGAGCTCTAAATTCTGCATTTCTTCAGCCCTCCCAAGGAACATGACCATGCTGCTGGCAGCTGGCCTGTACAGGCGGCCCACGCGTACCTTACAAAGTTTAACAGGTGCCCTCATACCTTCTCTTTGCTATGGGCTTACCTGTACACCAGATAGCTTTCTCCACCAAAGCAGAACTGTCCACAACATCTCCCGGCATTGCCGAGCTGTTTCTTGTGGCTTCCCTGTTGTGCTGACCTCAGGAGACCTCACCTGTAGCGCCGCTGAGGCCACAGAACATGAAGAGACCTGTCAGCCAAGATTGTGTCAATCCTTGACCCTAAGAACCTGAACACATGACAGCTGTGGGTGGCAGCTGAAAATCTTCCTACTTCCAGGGTGTCCTCAGCAACGGGCATACTCCGACAAGGGCAGCACCAGTTTAGACCTGCTCAGGTTAGAAAGGGCCAACGCCCTTGCTCTTCAGTTCTATGCATGCATGTATATATGTATGTGATTTATGTAGTGCGAACAAAGTTAAAGGAAACACAGCTCTGCTCACAGCCACTGCACTATGGGCCTGATTCTCAGAAGCATTTTACAATGGTAAATCCCTTTGGAAAACGCTCTGTGAATCAGGCCCTATGTGTCAAAGCTGTCTTAGATTCTTCCACCCTAATGCTCACTGACAGCCATAAGTGGGCGAACAGCCAACAGGCTCAGCAAGCCCTCTGTGACTCACCCTCAGAGATGTATCTAACACCACCCACTCACTCACTCCTCCCTGCCAGACTCACAGTGTGATAAGCATTCCTTCTTTCTATATGCTAGCGGCATAGCGGAACTTATTGACTCCCATAATCTGGTTGTATCTTCATTACAGCGCTCTAGTTCGCCACTGCATCCCTACACTTACTCTTGTACTCATCACATCAGGATACAGCTTCCAACATGGGATCTTACGGGGCTATCTCTCTGCGTGTAGTACCGAAACAGCAACCAGTCAGGTTATCAACAACGCCCTCCATACCGAAACAGCAACCAGTCAGGCTATCAACAACGCCCTCCATACCGAAACAGCAACCAGTCAGGTTATCAACAACGCCCTCCACACCGAAACAGCAACCAGTAAGGTTATCAACAACGCCCTCCACACCGAAACAGCAACCAGTCAGGTTATCAACAAAGCCCTTCACACCGAAACAGCAACCAGTCAGGTTATCAACAACGCCCTTCACACCGAAACAGCAACCAGTCAGGTTATCAACAACGCCCTCCACACCGAAACAGAAACCAGTCAGGTTATCAACAACGCCCTCCACACTGGAACAGCAACTAGTCAGGTTATCAACAACGTCCTCCATACCGAAACAGAAACCAGTCAGGTTATCAACAACGCCCTCCACACCGAAACAGAAACCAGTCAGGTTATCAACAACACCCTCCACACCGAAACAGAAACCAATCAGGTTATCAACAACGCTCTCCACATACTGGACAAAAGGGACTCATGCGTATGGTCCTACTTGGTCTTTCCACAGCCTTCACCGTCGTCGAACAAACAGGCCTATTTACACAACCACCGACGCAGTTGGGTTTCTCAGACTGCTTGAGTAATTGTATATAAACAAAGGCAACACAACACCTTCCTTTCAGGAAACGTGGGAACATGATGTAAAGAGTGAGTCACATCTGCAGCTTAGCTATTTTCCTTTTTAATCATACTTGGTGTTACAAAAGCAAAGCCAACGCGTTTCACCCTCACAAGTTTCTACAAAATTAAATGTGAATCATCAAATACATTTTCTTTAACCTAAAAGTCCATCTTTTGTTTTAAGTAGATAGTGAGCATTGTCTTCTCTTATGTGTTGAAAACAGCCGCCATTTTTAAAGGAAATATGCCACATGCTGTTTGTATTCACTACACATGACTTAGTTGTATATCTACACTTCTTTCCCAAAGTGACCAATATAGTGTCCGTATTAATTGTTCATATCATTATATTCATGAAGTTCAAAAATAATATGTATATATCCCACAATTACTAAATATAAAGTGCTGGCCTAAAATATCATAGATGCTGTAATTTCATGCTTGTACTGTTTGATTATCCTGTTCTATTAACACGTGCAGAGATTCAATGTCAATAAAAAAATCAACTCTTCCATCGTAATATACAATATAAAGTGCATATGCAGATAAAGTGCAAACCTTGAAATCGGAGTTCCTAAATTTCAATAAAGTGCTAATAGCATAATATTGCAACCAAGAGAGTTCCAATGTATCCTATAGGTCCTAATAAATCTGTAGACCAGATTGACCTTACAGCTAACTCTGACCCCACCAGTAGGTACATAACAAATGTGCCCACTTAAAGGCTGGGGGACTTCTGAAAGTATCACTGCCTTAACCCAGGGGCCTCACAAAAAGTACAAGTGCTATGTGACACGTACAGACCCTCTTTGCATTTATATAGTTCATTAGCAATTCGAATACAATACCTTCTGGAGACAAATGATTTCAAAGGATAAATCTTCTCATTACTTATTTATTGTTTTATTATTATTTTCTTACATAAGCATCAACATCATATCTAAAAATGTATACAAAAATGACGGTCATTGATTAACAATCGTTAAAACCTTAAATGGAAGAAATACATTAAACTCTGAACTTGTACCATTCCATTTTTATAAAAATACCACACCAACCTGTGACCTAGTGTATCAAAGCATTCGTAACAATCACTTTCATCCTCATTCAACAAACCATTCATACCTGTGCAAGAAAAAAATGCAGTAATAATCATTTGTTTAGAAAAAAAACATCTGGGCTAACATATAGACCTTAGATGCTAGACGATATTCGTCGTCAAACAAAGTGCATAGATATTTCATCTGCTTTTGGCATATATTGTCAAATCACTCTAATATATTCAATCACCACATATTTTTTGTGTAAACAAAAAACAATCAGATTCCCGAAGGGAATTTAAACTGTAGTCATGTCAAAACCCAGGGGCCCGCAGATGTGCTGGGCTACTACTCCCATGACCCCTTACCATTGACTATGCTGGTTAGGCCTGATGGGAATTGTAATAACATGTTACCCTTTATCTCGTTCACCCTGCTCCGCTTGAAAGAATGTGACCTAGATCGCATAAACACAGCTACCAACATATGAGCAAAGAGAAGCTTGAGGAACCCTACTACACATTTCTTGAGGGCTAGACCCAGACTCTGAGCTAGGGCATGGAGAAAACTCCTGTCAACCGGGAATACTTCATATTACATGTTTGAACCTATATGCCGTGGTTTATATGTTTACAGGCTGCAACATGTTATAGCTTGGAAAAGGTGCAGACTGGCACTCGGTCAGGAAGCAATTGACAACAGCCAATATGGAATAACATATTAATATATCTATTTATATGCATCACTAACTAAAGTGCCTTATCTGTATTTGTAAAGCCATAGAACATCTGGTCCCAGTCAATTACCTTCTGAATAGAGGGATGAGTCAAATATAAAAAGGCGTTCCCCTCTATAGCTTCATAGGTACTTGTAAGAAACAGGTTTTCTCTATGTGTGTGGTACAGATGTGGTGTGCACTCCTTCTTACAATAAAAACTAATTTCATTGCAAATCTTCGGATAAGAAGGGGTTCTCAAATCAGGAAGTGAGGAGTCGAAGTGTGAGCCCACAGGCCACCAGAGCCCCCCTAGTTACAAAAACACACGTAACACCTACACATTCATTCTGATGCTGAGGAGGCAGCGAAAAACAGAGGTTCCCGATTTGTTTCTGCATACAAATATTCTCCTAGTTTCAAAAGAATCCTTATACAAATCCTGCAAACTGGACATATATGACAATTCTCCTGACATTGGAATCATTTTCTTTTTTTTGTATTTCTAGTTTATTAAAACTTGAACACAACATTTTAAATAATCACATCATTTCATCTATATTATACATACATACCCACAAAACAAATCATTATCTTTGCATTACAACTCATAAAGCATATGCCTATTTCACAAGAACATTTTCCCCTAAGAAGGCATGCATTATTACTGAAACCTTAACTAGTCCAATAATTAGTGCTGTTGACTGACCACTTTGCCCAAAACCACTCACTTTTCAAGAAGTCCACATGTTAAATGTTGCTGGACATGACATTGACCAGTATTTTAAAGTTTCTGGGTTTTCGTGATTTTTCCATAGTTTTCTTTGCTGTGCACATGCGGTAAAAAATATGGGGTTTCTTGTTATGCCTGTGCTCAGGAATATGCCCTTAGCTGATGATTCACTGTGCACCTGTGGCGAGTCGCCTTTCTGGATCAGTGTAGTGCGGAGATTGATAAGAACACTCCATATGCTCGGTGACATCTGGTGGTGGCAGGATCAGTAGGGCACAAATCAAGGGTATCGTTCACGAGGCAGATGATTTTGGAATGAAGATAAAGCTGGTACAGCACATGACTTCCTGACTTCTTAATCCTCCCCAAGCCACTGTGCTCCCTCCCGCACAGAAAACACACACGTTTTTAGCAGAAAGGATGGCTCATGTATTCTCATCGGCCAGGAGATCCCCTGAAGCCACACAATTTTTCCTGGTCTCTGATCATCAGATTTTGGATAAAAGGCAAGCTCTTTGAGGAAAATATAATCTCAGTTTGGGGTTCGTGCTTGTAGCTGTTCATAGTCCCTTTCAGTCATCGTCACTAGACTGGAGTCTCTGGATCATCTCTCTGAAGCCTGTATCCTTTGTAATCCCTGTGAAAGACCTTGATGAGACTTGAGAGGAGAAACAAGGAAAACTATTCCACATTGAAGCCAACACAATTGTAGACTAATTCAGGACAAAGAGAACTTGCAATACTTTTGGAAGCTGTGAACTGGCCTGATAGGGAAAAGTCTCACCCGTTTGCTCCCTTCTAATGAAACATTGGACCACTGCTCAAAACTGCATGACGGTGCAGTTAACAGTCCATACCCAGAAGCCCAAGATCGCTCTTAACCAGCATACCTGAAAACATCCGGAGATACACAAGTGTAAATATTTTCCTAAAACCAGGTGTTGGTTCCTTTCCTTCCCACGAGCATAGAAAAAGTGTGCTTTGAGAACCTTCCTGGTGGCATTATGTGATATCAAGAAATGTTATTTTCCTGGTATGGGACACCATGAGCCATCAAGTAAAGCTAGTATCCATTTTCCAGGTCCTCAGCTGGAGCCTAAAGAATCTACTAGGCTGCAGCTCTTGCATTGATGAGCTGTCTATCGAACAATCTGCCTGCTCACCAAGATGGCCCCTGCCCTATTTCCTGCGGCCATGTATGCTTCGTAGAACCCATGAGTCCTTTTTCAGATGCAAAGGATTTCAAAGCAATGAATGTGAATATCTTGAAAACCACTGGCAGTACCAATTGTTTCTTTTTGTCATTGTGTTCCTCAAAAGGATACGTTTCCAAAATCACTGACATTTTGAGCTTGTTCTCATCGTTTGTACAGCCTTTTGTGAAACCGATATTAATTAAAATGTTTGTCATGATCTGGCATTTTTCGTCAAGGAAAAATGTTCCTTGATTTCCTAAATTAGTTCATATTTTCACATTTCCTGTGTATTTCCTATCATACAATGTTGTTTTAGGTGACCACCAGGTCATTTGAGATGATTTCTGGATGGTAATCTGATTTAATATTTTCTAAAAAGGCCCTTGACTTTGGAACCACAGCTCAAAACCACAGAAGATTTTGTTATGCGTTGAGTGGATTTTTTATTGAGGGTTTATATTACCAAATGTTTTATTTCATGTTACACATTTTTGACTGGACCTCAAGCTAGTGTTCATTTCTGCTACGCATGTGGCTGAATGGTTTCCTACCCATATAGCCTTTCGGGAGTATAGCCTCCATCCACTCACTCATATTACCCTGGGTAACTGTGTTGGAAAGCTGAGACTGACTGAATGGAAAGATACAGTTTATCAAATTCAGCTTCCAACAGCCTTCAATATTCTCGGCTAAAATCTTATGAAGCTCTAAAGGAGAGTAAACCTGCAACACTACCTTTATCCAATCTTATCCTAACATAGAAGGAAAACACTGATTGTGATCAGTAAATCTCATAAATATGCTGACAGTTCATCAGTCTCACCTAATATTAAGGGTTCCAGGCAATAAAAGTCACGCGAAGATGGGCGTTCTAAAAGAAATTGCATCAAAAAGGCTGTGGTGTGGCCCCCGCAATCCATGTAATGGATACGGGGGCCACCCCTGCACCCCCACAGACCCATTATACCACACAAGGGGAGCAGGGGATACCCCCACAACGCCCGCTCCCTTGTGTGGTAAACTGGAAAGACTTTTACCAGGTCAAACCACAGCCTTTTTGATGCAATTTTTTGTTAAAGACAGCCATTTTTCAGTGACCGTATTACTGGATACCATATTAAGCTAGATGAAGTGAAGTATCCTGGGTATCTGGAGAGCAGCACATTGCAGGACGCAGGTATGAACAGAAGGAAACTCTTTAATAGTTGCAGGTTACAAGGTGAGTGTTTAAGCAAGAAAGCAGGCTATTAGCTTCCACCAGGTATTAGCTCCCATCCTGAAGTCCCTTCCAGCCGTCACCCCTGGAATCTAGCGAGCCCCAGATTCTACATTCCATTAGGCATTCCATTAATACATTCCAACTCATGCACCCAAGGCAGACATAGCCCAGCCACAAGGGATACCAGACTAGACTCATCTCTATCCGAGAACACACCCGACCTGACAGAAAATACAACGGTGGAGGCTGACAGTGGAACGTCGGCAAGGAGCCTATTCAATACTTTAACATGTTTTACTGTAAAACAATCCATTCCAATGACAGCGACATATGTCATTACTTTCCGTCTTACTGCATTGTTAGCTGTGTGTTTTATCACTCGTTGCTGGAGAGGTTTGTTGTTAACTTTTGAAATGACTCAGTTCAAATAATCATGTTGACCGCACCTGGCTTCAACCGTCTCCAGTTGACTATTGTTTCTTCTGAGATAGGGATCACACTGGGATGCATAATTCCAAATATGACTGAACTGTAGCTTTGTGCAGTAGTATTGTGTCTTTCCTAGTCCTTTTTCCAGGCCCCCTATGAATGGGGGATAATAACCATGAGATTAGGCTTGTTGTCTGTATGATTCCCAGGAATTGCAACTGGTGTTACCCGCAGGTATCATCCCATACTTGCCCTTTGTTAGAACACCCTCTGTTATCGCACCTGTTTCCATGTCAGCCGAGGACAGCACTCCTCCTCTGATGATAGCAGTCAGAGTCTGAAAAGGGAATTGCACTAGCCAGTCTCCTTCACATCTTCCTCCATTTGTTTACCACGTGCCCTTATTCTTGCGTTCTTGTTTCTCACAGGGTTTCTCCACCATAACATTGCCCCACCCACCTCTCGTTTGGACTGCCATTACCCCTTTGTCCCCAAACCTTCTCTTTTCACTTCATAGTTCTTTCTCCTCCTCTTTTCTTTTTTGTTTGTTTTGAAACTACTTTATTCAATTTTCCTCCTCTTTTCATTCTCTTTACAAGTCTCCCAAATCACTGCTCTTCAACCTGCCTCTATTCTATCCCCGCTTTAATCAATGTGCTCTATAGCATTTCGAATTTTTCCACTCAGAGTGACTCAGTCTCTCTCTCTCTCTCTCTCTCTCTCTCTTAAAACTGGGTGAACTAGTCGACATTCATTCTCCATACATTCATTAGACTTCACCAGACCTTCATCCATGTTGCATAATATTCTGTAGAAGTTATTGTGGCAAGCTTTCTGTAATGTTTGCTTTCTGTGCCTGTGTAGAATCATCTTGACTGGCTTCTGTCACCTGTCTGAGGATTGAATAGTCATGTTCTGTTATGTGGCATTCATCCCATTGCAGTGGGGCAGAGCACCACCTATAAGCACTGGGTCTCTGTGAATTCCAACTAAGTCCAATTTCATGTTAATTCACCCATTCTGCATAATGGGAAAACGTTCTGCGCAGCTCTACTCTTTGTCCCTCTTTCTTCCCATCTGTGCCTCACTATTCCTCTTTCCCTCTTCTCTAGTCCTCTATCATTCCATCGCTCCTCATCCCATTTGTCACTTTCACCCTCTCCTTTTGCAGTTTCCTGATCAGCGAGGACGGGAACTTGTATGAGGGTCGCGGCTGGGACACAGAAGGGGCGCACACACTCCACTACAACAAGGACAGCTACGGCGTCTGCTTCTTGGGCTCCTTCACAGGTGAGAAGGTCACTATCATCTACTGCATGGAAGCATAATCTCCATGAAACCTACAAGTATAGGTGCGATCTTAAGACCGTGTGCTTCCGCCTCTGGGAGAATCTGAAATTGTCGAAACACAAGCATTAAAATCGGTTGAGCTTTTTAGGATAACCAAAATGAAAAGGTGTAAAAACGTATGCATGAAACTAATTTCGGTGGAGAGTATCCGAAAAGTCAACTTAATTTTTCCGTTTTGGTGGATTGTTCGGCCCAGCCCTACAACACAGTCAAAAACACCTGGTGCTTGAACATCTTTCAGAGAAGTAGAACGGATCTGGGGCATTATAAAACAAAAACTCTGCCCTTGCAGGTGACACTAATCTAATTTGAGAGTACTAAGTGCCTAGAAGGTGTTCAAAATAATTGTTGCTAAATATACAGGACATGCGTTGGGTGCATAGAGGAGTCTGGCCACTCTGTTGCCTCGTTTGACCAGAGGTAGAGCAGCCATATCCAGCAACAGCCTTCTGGACTAGCCCTGTTCTGTCGTGTCTCACTCTGTTTTAGTTTCATTATGTTGTGTTCTTTGACAACTTTATTATTTTAACTGTCAATTGTAGTAACACAACAAGCAGGAGAGGACTGGTGACCTTTGGCCTGGGGGCAAGTATAATTTTCTGGCCTGTGGAGCAGTGCAGTTTCCCAAGCCCACAATGCAGCAGCCCTAACTTCCACAACAACTAAACTCAACACCAACCTCTCTCCCTTCCACAAATCTAGTACATGTAGTAGACATTGTGTCCGAGCCTCACCTGGCTTGGGACACTCGTCTGAGTATCGAGTTAGCACGTGCCTATCTGTGAGGACTCACCCCACCTGTCTTTTGTACATAGGTGCAGTGGTCCCCAGCAGGCAGGAGTGCTACTGGGCATGTCCCGAAGCCCCAGGTCTTCAAATTACTTCCCATGGCTAAGGAGAGGGAAAGAAAAGAGACCCTGATTAGTACCAGGTATAGGTTTTCTAGTACCTTAATAGGGACGAATAGGTGCTGTGATTGGGTCCATCCAGTAAGTAGTTACCTCACTAAAATCCTGTGACGCCAACCCTTGTGGAAACTTTCCAGAGCAAGAAGTTTTACATAAGATCCTGGAGGCAAGCAAAGACATTACTAATTACCTTAAAGAAGAAAACAAAGGTCTGTGTGGATCCAAGACATGGTGCACTATTAGCACTATTGTGAGAACGCACAACTTCCGGGTCTCAGTGCTTATCGGCGCTCTTCCGTGGTGCGGGGCGTCAGCACGTCTCTTACCCACGTGCTGGCATCTTCTTAGAGGAAAGGACACTTCGTGTCAATGGCCATGTAAGAGTGGTCCTTCTATGCTGTGACCGCATCGGGAGCAGCATCCCCTGATGCAGCATGACGTTCTCATTCAGGGCAGCAGATAAGCCTTAGAATAGTAACATGGGAAGGGGAGGGACCGGAGTCCTAACACATTTATTGGCATTACTTCCCTTTTATGCATCGTATCATTCAGTCAACAAACAAGGCTTGTGCCTCTGCACCCTTAGCTGGTTTATTGTCATTCATGAAACGGATTAGCCATGCTGGAAATACTGTATTAGTTATCCATTTTCATAAATGAAGATGAACCATAGATGACAGCGCTGGATGCTCCTGCAGGCCATGCCCACATATTTCTGAAGTCAGCCTATGACGATGGCACTGCTGTGCTACTGTAATAACAGTCAGCACTGCTGCTGCAGGGTGGGTTAATTGGGCATGTTGTTCAAGCAGCAACCAGGGCTGCTAACTATGTTAGTGGGCAGACAGTCACACATATGCATAAGTGCCTGTGTGAAGGGTATGACTGGTGCATGGCATGCATGGCTCTGGCTCATCTGCCCCTCTGTCGGCTGGGACACTCAGCGGGAACATGTAGGGCCTTGTTAAGCTGAGCACTACCCCATAATGTACGGATATGTAGCCAGAATAGGCTGTGCCAATACGCAGCTGCATGGCATGCTTAAACACAAGCTGGCACATTGATTGATAAGCGCCACACAGTCACCACTGCCATCAGTTGGAAAGAGAGGAACTTGGCACAGAGAGGACAACAACAGGACATTCATTAACCAGAAACACCAGCATAGGATAAGGAAAAAGGGGCAGTGCCAAGGAGGCGTGCCAGTGCTGAGTGCCGAGCTACAGAAAGAGATGCTGCTGCAGTGTTTGACAGGCAGGTTCATCCGTTCAGTCTTGCTTTTGTCTGCATTTGTTCACCACTTTAGTATAAAGAAGCAACACTTGCACTCCGTTTGTTTGAATATATAGTCTAAACTCTATATGTTTCACTTGTAACCTATAGAATCAGAGAAGAAATTGTAACAAGGACAATATTTTAAAAGAAGCAGCTACATATTTGGTGGCTTATATCAAGATGCAAATGGTATGTTATGTTGCTCAGTGTTTGTAAATTGTTCCTCTGCCATTGATAGTACAGACATCAACCTCAATGAGCCAATATGTTGACGCAATAGCTGTTCTAAAAAATATTTAACAAATTAAGCACCGGCCTGTCGAAAAGCAGCTGGGTAGAATAAAGAGGCAAATGTGTGGCAACAGACTACAATCTGCACTTGGTATGTGGCCTGTGAGCACAGAGAATACAGTTAGTCGGCCCTTATGATTGGCTGTGATGTCATTGCCCTGGTTTACAATGAAGTATCTGGCACTCAAGCTTTCTTCTGGGTGTTCCCATCACCTCTTTCTGTGTTCTAGTGTGGTGGCAGTCTTATAATGTGATATTTTAGCCACCATGTGTGAAGCTGGCAAGGCTGAAGATTTGCTGCCATTAAGGGACGTTCTCAAACTAATAGATTTTGGTATGATAGCTGGGATCCTACTCTACAGGCCCAGTTAGTGATATATCACCTACCTGGAGTGCACAGAGTAACCAACCAAGGTATCAGAATCCCCCTTGTGATACTTGGGCATCTAGGTGAGCACGATGGGTGGGGTCGTTTTCATATTATTTTCTTAGACTAATTTCAGGATTATAAAAAGCTGTTGAATTCGGTCTTAAATTACCTAGAACACTGATGGCCAGAGAGGCACTTTCAAAGACGATCATGCGCCAGGGGGTATGTTTTATATTTTAACATATGCATATAGGAATGTAGAGTGATTATATGACCAATACCTCATCTTTAAAGATGTGGAAAGAGACGCCGAAGGTCAAACTGATGCCATTGAGGTCACATACGAAGTGTATCATATGAAAAGTGTGCAGTTTTTCCCTTTTACCAGCTATTAAATATTACTTGGGGAAGATTGAGCCAGTCCTATTGTATGGGCTGGACATGGCCGATGTCGATTTGGGTCCATGTCTAGACTCTATGCAAGGGCTTCTGTAGAATAAAGTGCTGGGGTTGGCTTCATCTATGCTGAATTCGTGATACATCACAAACTGAATCTTGTCTCTTTACATGCTAGCAACTGTGGAGACAATTAGTGATCTATTCGAAGTTCCTGAGACCCCCTGCATATTCTCTTTCTGTTGACTTTCACCAGATATTAGAACATGGTACAGTGTCCTCAGTTAATTTGTTTAGGTCTTGCGATCTATTGGTACAAATTGGATCTTCTGATATGGAACTTTGGTAATCCTGACAAAGTCAAATTTGAACTGTTCCAAGATGACTGGAGGCTGATGATCGAATCTTTGTCTCGATACTCATCCTATCGAGAATATGCTAGGTTTCCTCAAAAGAGGGGGGACTTGCCTATTTATCTGCCGTGTTTTCCCTGTAACAAGATCAGACAGTTTGTTTTGTGTTTAAGGTCAATCAATGTCACACAAGGGAAAGAACCAGGCATTGAACTCTTCCAACTGGTGCAGCTGCTTCTTCAGTGGAATGTTGTTTCTGTATATGTCCTACCTCTATCGAGAGTCTAACACATTATATGTTGGAATGTAAAGGTCTGAGTTCTACCAGATTGATTGTTTTCCATAAGGAACTGGATAGCTTTTCAACCGTTCACGCCATAGATTTGTTTTGGTCTTGGTTTATGTGGGGAGTGAACATATCATTAATTATTGCACTTGTTCGATTTTTAAATGGTATTGATTTTAACTGCTACATTTGTATGTGAATTTATATGTGTATGTATTGTGAAATGATGTGTGATTTGTATGAATTTGTGTAAGGTTTCATGTCAACCACATCACAATAAAGAAAAACAAAAGAGTGACATATTCACATTGGAAACTTTTGCACGGGTATATTGCTGTGACCCTTTGTCTAGAGTCAGTTTACCTGTACTCAAGTCAAAGAGTACATCAGTCGGGGTGATGCTTCTACTTTTGAAGCATATTATAGAGCATCCTAGCTTCAACACATCAGGTCTTGGTTTGGCAAAGGGATATATTACCAGGTAACATTACAAATACGTAGGATGATTAACTCTCTAGCCGACTGAGTTCGAAAAAAGTACCCTGAGCATGATAGGTCACTAGAAATAGTTTGGATGAGTGCAACTAACTATAGGGCAATTATATGAAGGCAGTAGGCACCTAGGATTTGCAGTCCTCTGTGATAAATGTCATATGGCAGTGGGAGATGTCTTGTATATACTGGTTACGCAGTGGGGATGCTGAAAATAGAGTAAACATTTCTAAAGGAGCTGAGTATATGCACTGTCAATGCAAGCATTCTAAGATTTAGGGAGGAAAATGTGTAAATGAGTCTGGATGCCTGTACTGCATAATATCAGAATGTGGTACTGGGGAAGAGCTGGAAGACGGGGAGCAGAGGATGCCATGGGAGAATATGAACCTACTATCCCGAATCACTGATTCCGAATGATTTGTGTGCTTTGCTTGATAAAGCGCAGCATGCCCCAGGCGTAGGGTCACCTCTGCTGGCTTCCAGGGACTCTGGTGCAAATACTCAATAAAAGTGACTAGGAGAAAGTAGTTAAAGGGGTCTGGAAACTGGATGTCTCCATTAAACGACATCTTTTGGGCTTGGTGTCAGTGAGGAATACATCTAAGTTATTCTCGTTATTAGGTTTGGCACTGGCTAAGAGGCAGATCACAATGCAATGGAAATCTGCATCGGCGCTCAGTAAGAACAGTCGGTTGAAGGACAAAATGATAGAGAAAGTGGTTGAAAGGGAACTAGTTCAAGTTAACAACTCAACATGGACATATTTCTGAACACAACGGTTATCCCTCTACCATAACACCCCCCTCCCAATAGAGGATTGTCAGATTCATGGATTGTTTTTCCCAAAGCTTAGGTGGTACTTTATACTAAAAGTGGAAATTGCAACTATCAACCAATGCTCTCTCTTTTCCAGATGAGACTCCGCGCTCAGCGGCCCTGCAAAAGGTTGAGATACTGATCCGCACCGGCATCTCCAGGGGACATCTCCGGCCTGACTACATCTTAAAAGGACACAGGGACCTGGGAGACACAGAGTGCCCCGGAGAGGCCTTGTACGAGCACATCCAGACCTTGCCACACTTCCAGCCCTGAGCACACACTGGCTGAGAAAGGGAAATTAAACTGTAAAATAACTTTGGGGCAAATGTTAGCTAAAATGGTTTGCTTTCTACATCTACTGAGTGCTGCAGGATCCGTCGAAAGACCTAAGTCTATACACCATTAGGTGACGCAGTGGTGACATTTTCTTGAACGTGCTGAATGCACAGAATGGACCACCAACTTGCATGTTTAAGTGCACTGCAGCCCCGTCCATTCAATTTTAAATGGTTTTTGTGACGGGTGCAAAACTAACATGTACATCTGAGTGGATTCGTAAATGCCTTCTGCCATGTACATGCATTATGGGGGGCATTTAACATGACTTTCTATGGAACCTGCTCCTACAGAACCAGGGGTGTTGCTAGGTGTGGAAAAGATCCGGGGCTATGCTAATGTCAGGACTGTTGGTACTCTGGGCTAGCTTACCTTTTTAGTTGTAGCCCCTGAGCTTCTATCCGGGGCTACAACCAAAAGACTCGGGGCTATAGCCCCCTAAGCTCCCCCCCAGCAATGCCTCTGTCCAGAACTATCAAGGGCAACATTGCCTCCCTTGCTCCAGCCTTGGCTGATTTCTGCTATCACCCTGTTGTCACTGGCTCCTTCCCGCCACTCTTCAAGCACTCCCTTGTGCACCCTCTCCTCAAAAAGACTTTTGCCGACCCCTCCAGCCCGGCTAACTACTGCCCTATCTCCATCACCCCCTTCCTGGGCAAACTCTTGGAGAAGCTGGTCATCTCCCAGCTGATCTACCACACTGAATCTGTTTGTTGTCTCCACGACCACCAGTCTGGCTTCAGAGCGGCCAGAGGCACGGAAACTACACTCCTGAACTCCTGTGGAAACTTGCTCTCAAATCTCAGTTCCAACTCTCCCTCTGTTCTCATCCTTCCTGACCTTTCCTCTGCCTTTGATATGGTCAATCATGCCACCCTTAGAAACCAGTTCTGTGATACCGTTGGTATCATGGACCTGGCACTGGACTGGTTGACCTCCTTCCTCTCTGATGATCGACTATCCCAGGTTCAACTGGGCCCTTTCCTCTCCTCCATCACACACTCCACCTCTGGCATCACTCGGGGCTCTATCCTCTTGCTGTGGCTCTTCAACACCTACCTTGCCCCTCTAGCCCATTTGATCTCTTCCTTCTCTCCTCACTTCCAGTGTTATGCAGAAGACACGCAGCTCTCCTTCGCTGCCTCATCTTCTTCCTCTCTCATTCCCAATTGTCTGACTGCTCTTCAGGCATGGTGTGCTGCTAACAATCTCGGCCTGAATGCCAGTAGGACTGAGATCCTATTCATTGAGAACCCAGCTCCCTCCTTCCCTCCTACTCTCTGGCTGCCCTCCTTTGGCCCTGCGCCCGCACCCACCTGCGAGGCAAAAAACCTTAGTGTCATCTTCGACTCCACTCTCTCCTTCTCTCTTCACATCACAGTCCTTGCCAAGAAGGCCCACTTCCAGATGTACCTCCTCAGAGGCATTCTTCCTTTCCACACCTTCCCCAGAAACTCAGAGTCTCCAGATCTCTGGACCTCTCTAGGCTGGACTACTGCAACAGCCTCTTCCTCAATTTGCCTAAATCCTCCCTTTGCCCCCTTCAACTAATCCAAAATAGGACTGCAAGACTTATGCTTGGCCTCAGGCCCAGGGACTGCATCTCTCCAGCCCTAAAATCTCTCCACTGGCTCCCGGTTGCTGTGAGGATCAAGTTCAAAACCCTCTGCATTATCTACAAGGGTTTCTGGGGCCTGGGACCCCGCTACATTTAACTCTGTATCCCTAAATACCTGCCTGCTAGAATCCTTTGGTCTTCTAGTTCCAACACTCTGCAGATCAGATGCTTTTTAAAGCAGACAGAGGGGGATAGTTCTCTCTCTTCCGCAGATGGCTCCCTGTGGAATGGCCTCCCTGCCCCTCTCCGACATGAGGCAGAGCTCCTTAAATTCCAGAAGCTTCTCAAGACCGTCCTTTTCTCTTCCTCCTTCCCTCTCGCCCTCCCATGCTAATGTCCCCCTCTGCTCATTTTGACTAGCTACATGGTACCTTCTGATTCATACAGGACACCAGGCCCTCCTCGACCAGTCCACCCCTGCACTTGGTCTCCACTGACCCCCCCTAAACTGCACTTGCCCTATCAGGATCCCTCACCATAGCCCAGCCTGACAGGGCTTGCACCCCATTGAGCCCATCCAGCCTCATTTCTTGCACTTAGCTTGTGGACCTTCTTCCCTTACACTCTCCACATTCTGGCACTTGTCCAACTGGACTCCCTTAGCAGTCGCCCATGGGCCTTTTATCCTCCCTCCCTCAGCAATTGCGTGCTCGGCACTCTGACCTGTACTTTCTTTCCCTCAGCATTAGCGCATTGCGATTTGACTGGCATTTCCCAAACCCCTGCACTTCTTGCTACTGCACTTCCATGAATGGCACAAAGCCTAGTAGGACCGTTTTTGTTTTTCTTCATCCCTGCCCCCCCCCGTACCCTTTTGTCTTGTTGCTCTGTGATACACATTTGCTGTATAGGCACATTATAAGTACCCAATAAATAAAAAATACAAAAATAAAGCCCACCTGCTTTTTATCAAGTGCTAAAAGCTGCCAGATTCCATACGAATCCAGGACATTTACGACATCTTTTAAATACATTACTTTTTGGCTAGCTTAAGAGTGGGGGAGGTGAAAACAGTAATATGGCTCTGTGCCTCCGCTTTGCATCCCAAAATTAAGGGAGTTCCCCCAGACTCTAAATACATGTCTAATAGAATATGTGGGAAAGGATTTTTAGGAGTCAGGACAATAACAATCGCCTCCCTGGTAACCCTTTTCAAGTGTGATTTTCACATAGAACCGATACATTAGGATTATACATTTGAGTCAGGATAATGTGTCAGTTGGCGGCTTTTGGTCATACGAGTTGAGTGGGTTGATGGTCCCAGAACGAGAGCAGTGGCAGTGCCAGGAATCAAATTTAGGGGGTGGGCACAGAAGGGGCCACAGGCAAAGGTGGCGGGTGCCTATAAAAGGGGTATTAGTATGCTTTTCCCGAATTGACTTGGGCCCTATACCTGGCATCTTTCCCTCAGAGCCCAGGCCCCATACCTGGCATTCGACCTCCCTACCACCAGAGCCAAGCCTGATACCTAGCATCCTTCCACCCCCACCATCCAGAGCACATGCCCCATACTTGGCATCCTGCCTCCCCACTGCCAGAGCGCAGGCCCCATACCTGGAATCCTTCTAGCAACACCAGCAAGAACCCAGGCCCCATGCCTGGCTTTCTGCCTCCCCACCACCAAAACACAGGCCCCATACCTAGCATCCTGCCTACCCACTGCCATAGCCCAGGCCCCATACCTTACACCCGTCCACCCCCACTGCCCAAAGCTCAGTCCCCATACCTTGCATCCTTCCTCCCGCACTGCTCAAAGTCTAGTCCCCATACCTGGCAAACTGCCTCCCCACCACCTGAGCTCAGGCCCCATACCTTGCATCCTTCCACCCCCACCACCTGGAGCCCAGGCCCCATACCTGGCATCCTGCTTCCCCACTGCCAGAGACCAGGCCCCATACCTGGCATCCTTCCACCCCCACCACCCAAAGCCCAGTCCCCATACTTGCCATCCTTCCTCCCCCACCGCCCAAAGCCCAGTCCCCAAACTTGATATGCTGCCTCCCCACCTCCAGAGCTCAGCCCCCATACCTGGCATCCTTCCACCCCCACCACAAGATCCAGGCACGTGAGCAGGACAGTGGAGACGTACATAGCGACATACAGATATATAGCGACAGGATGGATACAGATATATATGGGATACAGATAGATAGCATATATAGGGGATACAGATCATGGCAACAACACGGTGAAGAGGTGTTGCCACCGTCCGCACCATCTGCAGCGTCTGCGACATCCGCACCGACCGCGACATCCACACTGACCGCGACATCCGCACCGTCCGCATCATCCGTGCTATCCGTGCCACCTGCACCATCCGCACCATCCTCACCATCCGCACCATCCGTAATATAAGATAAATGTAATAATATAGTACAGATTTCCAGTATGTGTGTCACATTCCATAAACACTATGTGCAAGCTGTCATACAGTCAATACAGCCACTAGTTACAACTTAATTGAAGCCTCAGGTTGTTTATGACTTACACAAATACACTCCTTTTACTTGCTCTATGAGTGCTAGACGTGAGCAATTGTGCTGCCAGAGCTCTCTTGCGTGATGCGTGTTCCACCACAGTCTTAAAGTCTGCACAGAGCTCACTTAATACCACCTGCTGATGCACTCCCTGCTATGGGTCAGCCCAGGACATATGAAGTGAAGGGGCCTTCCTGAATTCAGAGCATTTCATCACAGTGAGAAACCAGGGGTCCACCTCATAAATCATACTTAAATGGGACAGTGGCTGGGAAGACAGCAAGGAACTGGTGGCAGCATCTGATATGAACTAGAGGTCTGGTGATCTCTGAGACTCAGTTCAGGGGTATGTCATCAGCAAATGGCTGCTTCCATGTTTCATGATACAGTCTTGTTAGCAGCGACCTTGGGGTCAGGGACATGGGAGGTGGTACTTTGCTCTGAAGTCTGCAATGTTTGCCCGTATTTATAGCCAAATCCAGCTCACTACACTGCGCTATAAATGAAAGGATGGGGCATTAGTTAGCAAGGTAACTCTTTCAAAGTCATAAAGATTAATACGTGATTAACAACCTGGGTTACGCTCGTGTCAGGGACTGCCCCGGCAGCACTGCTGCATCCACAGGGTCCCGCAGATGCGTGCCCTGTAATTATTCACTAGAGCTAAAGAATGGTGCACGCTTTGTCCAAGGGACACAAAAGCCCCACCCAACGCAAACACAATGGGCCTCATTAGACGGTAGGCGGTAGGGGGTTACCGGCACCGGTAAGGCCACCAGTGCCGGTAATCGCCTACCGCCCTACTACGAGGTCCCTCAGCGGGAAGGGAAGGGACCCGCTGAGGGACTTCAGAGCAAATAACGGTACCGCTAGCAGCCCTATGGGGGCTCGAATGGGAATGGGGAATGGTAATTGGCGGGGGACTTACCGGGTCTTCCAGGGTCGGAATGACCCGGTAAGTCCCCATACCGCCTACCCAGACCCAGAAGGCGGTAAGGGGTAGCCATGGCGCTAATAGCCATGGTTACCTCCTACCGTGTAATGAGGCCCAATTATACGAAAAATCCTGCCACTAAATTATCAGACGACCAGCTAAGCAAGTCTACAAGTCTGGTGGTCCTGTAATAACATGCCGCGTAGCACTGTGTACTGGCACCATCACCGGATCGCACAATTTAGAGTCAAAATGCCGGTAACACCGGCACGGGTAACAGCACACCCTGCGCTACTAGTGCCAGAGACACAGACATCGGAAGTACCAGCACCCCCAGACACCTGCCGGAAACACCGACCTATTGCGAACATGGTTTTTACAGTGCTACCAGCATAAAAATGCCAGTAGCACCGGAAAAACTATGCCGGAAACACCAACATCGCAGACCAGGCAGTAAATGGTCCCAGGTGGGGCAAAATGGTCCCAGGTGGGGCAAAATGGACCACGGGTGCACCAATTCCCCCCAGGTGCATTCAATACAACCAGGAACACTAGAAAAGGCCCACACCCACACCCGAACACTACATCAACACAACCATGCTGTCTCTCTCAGTTGTAGCAATGGACATGGAGACACTGCACGCTGCAGTGAAGCTGAATGAGCTGGAGCAGTACCAATGGCAGCAGGAGGCCATGGAGAGGAGGAGGAGGGTGGCTGGGATGCAAGTGGCGGGGAAGAGACAAGCAGTCATTCCCTGCACAAGGGCCACACCCTGGGCCCTGACACATGGGCAGATACATACGATGTACCAGTAAACAGGGATACAATTCATTAACTACTGACCCTAATCCAGGGCGAGATAGGGAGCAGGATCGGCACCCGGACAGCCATACCACTGCTATGGAAGCTGGTGTTGGTCCTGCACTTCCTAGCCACAAGAATATTCCAACACTTCGTTGGCCAGCTGCATGGCATATTGCAGCCCACATTGCTCGTGCAGTTACTGGAGGCCCTCCTGCACCATGTGGGGCTGCACATCGCCCTCCCAACCACCCTGGCACAGGTGAATCCCACCAAGGCCAGCATCTACATGCTTGAAGGCATGCCAAACGTGCTTGGAGCATTAGACTGCACACATATTGAGTTGGTGCCCTCAGGTACCACAGATGAAGTGTACAGGAACCGCCAGCAGTACCATTCCCTCAACATACAGACGACCAGTAACGCCGACCTCACCATCACGCATTGCTGTGCATGCTTCCCAGGGACCAACCCACAACTTCATTGTTCTGCGGTACAGCACCCTACCAACATACACAGCGCGGCACAGCGGACAAAGGACCTGGATGTTGGGTGAGTACATGGACAAGTAAACACACATTGCTGCATGGTGAACAGGCCAAATGGGGTTGGGGAGCATGGCACAAATGCATTATCCACAACCAATAAGCATAAGAGGGTACAACCAGTGCATGCCCCAAAGTCAGTCCACAAATCATGGGTGTAACACCAGACTATAGCTGTGTCAGTCAGTGGCAAGTACATACATTAACCCTGAGGAATCAAACTGGCAACACATTAAAAGAATGCAACACTGCCACTCCAATAAGTCACACCCAGGTCAATGAAGGCATGTCCTAGCAAGGTGCATTCATACACAGACCGTGCAGAGCCCTCAGTCACAGGCAACACCACTGCTGTGCACCACCAGCCATGCATTGACACAATCAATGCAATAGTCAAAGTGCACCATGCAGTGCACCATTGACACTTTTGTGAATGCTGGTGCCCAACTGTGTAAGTCAGTAGGTTAGGACGGGAGATGGACAACACGTCCATGGATTGCTGTTGCCAGCTATTGTGATGACAAAGAAGAAATGTGTATATTGTGCCTACTGTGCATGTATGCTCTCATGCCACATTGATTCATGTCAATGCATGTCCAGTGCAGGCATCATGTGGTGTGTGCAGACACTGTTGGGACGGTGGCATGGGGATTAGCACAGCACAACATGGGTATATGCATGCTGGGCCTGTTGGTGGCTAGCACATTCCCACCCACATCAATCCACCCCAGGGAGTACACCACAGCTCGGTTTGGATGAAACGCAATTGTCATCACAGGGTGCCTCACAGTGCATGACTCACATACTTTCCATGGTTCTGGATGCATGAAGTATCATAGAATCGAATAACATGCCATTTGAATGTCAGATCTGCCACATGCATGTCATGGCATGTCATGGCTCACCTTGCTTCCCCCTCCTTGCAGGTGATTTCGGATATCCATTACTAACATGGGTAATGACCCTGCTGAGGGATCAACATACACCGGAGGGCATGTCATGCAACTGTGACTATCAGCGAACAAGGACAACCATCGAGCAGATGTTTGGACTTCTAATGGCACGTTTCAGATGCTTACACCAGTCAGGGGATGCCCTAGTCCTGGCATGTGCAATGTTGCATAATATCTGTATAAGACGAAATATACCCCTGTCCCCAGACCTCGACATGCCACCCATCAGGACCCTTTCGCAACTTATGTGATTCTCACTCCCTCTCTATTTTACCCTCTGGCTCCACGCACACAGTGGGCCACACTTTGGATGCTTTCATCTCTACCAACATCCCTCTCTCTATCCCTCTTACTACCTCTCTCTCTTGGACGGACCACCCACTTCCCTCTTCACACTTGAAGCTCTCCTCTCCTCTTGCATCAGCACATGCGGCGCGTCCACTTGGTCTCAAAGTCACCAGATCCATCCTTTGTCTCCACCTACCCTCCGCCTCCTACTCCTGCGGCTGACTGCCACCCTGACACAGCCCTCGCTAACTTCAATCTATCTCTAACACCCTTGATACTCTGTAATGTGGGTCTGACTGAAGCCTTTGAAAAAGTGCAACTCTTGGTACGACTCCGATCTGGCTGCCCTTAAAAGCAAGTGTAGGGCAGCTGACAAGAAATGTAATTCATCGGGCGGACCCTCTGACAAACTGGCCTGCTGCCTCCTTCAAAGGCAATATCAACTCTGTATCCACACCAAGAAAAGAGTCTTTATTCAAGCCTGCATCTCCGTGGCATCAAGCAACAGAGCCAAACATTTCAAAGTCTGTAAGGAACTGGCCTTTCCTGCAGCAGCCTCCTCTTCGTTCACACCCACCCAGGACCTTTGCTCGGCCCTGGCTGCACATTTCACAGCAAAAACCTAAGACATCCTTTCCTCTCTCTCCTCCACACCACCTCATTCACCAACATCTCTGGAGCCTCTCTTGCCCCCCCACCACTTCTCCTCTCTTCTCTCACTCCCATCATACCTGATGAGGTTGCTAGACAGGTCCGGTCTATGAAGGCTTCATCCAAACAGGTGGACCCCTGCCCCTCCAAAACCATTAAGGACAACATTGACTCTCTTGCTCCAGCCTTGGCTGATCTCTGCAATCTCTCTTTTGCTACTGGAGTTTTCCCAACTTCTTTTAAGCACTCACTTGTGCACCCTCTACTTAAGAAACCCTCTGCCGACCCCTCCATTCCAGAAAACTACCACCCTATCTCTATCACCACTTTCCAGGGCAAACTCCTGGAGAAGCTGGCTATCTCTCAGCTCAGCCTCCACAGTGAAACCGCTGGTTGCTTCCACGACCATCAGTCTGGCTTTAGAGAATCCAGAGGCACGGAAACTGCTCTTCTGAACACCCGCGAAGACCTGCTCTCAAATCCTGACACTTACACTCCCTTTGTGCTAATTCTTCTTGACCTCTCCTCTGCCTTTGACAAGGTAAACCACAACATCCTAATTGCATGCCTGCATGGCACCCTGGGAATCACAGGTCAGGCTCTGGCGTCGTTAACCTCCTTGCTTTCCGACCGCCCATCCCAGGTGGAACTTGGATCCTTTCTCTCTACTATCACTCTTTCAACCTGTGGCATTCCCCAGGGTTCTAACCTATCCCCCTGGTTTTTCAATGTCTACATGGCTGCCCTTGCACTTGTGATTGCCAATTTCATCTCTAACTTCCAGAGTAATGCGGATGACACGCAACTCTCCTTCAGACTACCCTCAGCCACCTCCTCTACCTCGCTCATATCTGACTGTCTGTCCGCAATTCAGTCATGGTGTGCTGCAAACATCTTCTGCCTCAATGCCAGTAAGACTGGGATCGTTCGCATTGGGACTCCTGCTCCCGCTTTCCCACTCTCACTCTGGCCGGCCTCCTTTGGCCCGGCGCTCACACCCACCTGCGAGGCGAAAAACCTTGGTGTCATCTTCGACTCCACTCTCTCCTTCTCCACTCACATTTCAGCCATCTCTAAAAAGTCCAACTACCAGCTACACCTCCTCAGAGGGACTCTTCCTTTTCTCACTTTCCCCAAGCAGCTCACTGTCTCCAGAGCCCTGTTTTTCTCTAGGCTGGACTACTGCAACAGCTTCTTTCTCAATCTCCCTGCCTCTGCTCTGCGCCCTCTGCAACACATCCAGAACAGAGCCGCAAGATGTATCCTTGGTCTCAAGCCCAGAGACTGCATCTCTGCGGTGCTGAAATCCCTCCACTAGCTCCCCGTGGCTGCAAGGATCAAGTTCAAAACCCTCTGCATTGTCAACAAGGCTTTCTGGGGCCTGGAACCTACCAATCTGCAACAATGCCTACCTAAATACTGTCCTTCCCGAGCCCTCCGCTCATCTTCCTCCAACCTTCTGAGAATGAGCCGGTTCTCCAAGCAGAGATTGGGAGGGAGATCTTTATCCTCTGCAGGGCCCTCCCTCTGGAATAGCCTCCCTGCCGCACTCCGTCTTGAGCCTGATCTCCTTAAGATCCGGAAACGCCTTAAGACATTCATCTTCTCCTCTTCCTTCTCTCCCCCTCTACCCTGCTAACCTTTCTTTCCACTCTCTCCCTCTCTCCCTCCTTTTCCGGACAGCCTGCTGACTGGCCGCCCGGTGTACCTGAGAGTCTCACAGGTTCCTGGCACCCTCGCCATGGCCCTCATACTTGCCTCCGGCCTTGCACTTGCCTCATCGTTACTGCACTTGGTCAATGACCCATGCGAGTGGCATCTCTCAGCACTTACCCCAGCTTCTGACTGACTGGGCGCACATGGTGCCCTCCCCCCACTTTCTGCACTTGTCCCCCCTCCCCTCTCCTGCACCTGTCTGCGCACTTTCACGATCTGAATGCACCATGCCTTGAAGATCGTCTATCTGTTTTTCTCTTGTCTCTCCTCCTTTCATGGTGGAGCCTCAATGCACTTGGAATCGTCATCAGACCTATTTGCTGTAATCTACACCATTAATTGGATTATATGCACTTGTTCCATACACCCACTCTGCCGTGCAGACTTGTATCGTTCAGAAATTCAAGGGCTCTGAATGACTGTTGTTTTTTCCCCTTGTTCCCTCGTCCTTCAGCGCTTTGTAACACTTGCTTTGTGTATAGGCGCTTTACAAATAAACAATACCATACCATATTTGGATTGGGATGATTTACTAAACTCAAAACAATAGTGCAAGTAAAACAAAATGTACTAAGCTAAAAAAAAACAGTGCAACTAGAAACTTAGGCACTTACATAAACTACTTATTTAGCTTAGTAATTCAGCCCCAGTGTAAATACAGCCTTAGAAGAGATAGGACCTAAAGTTTCTACAGATGGAATGTGTTATGTGGCTTTGTCAAGAGAGCAAGCATGTACTGGTTTATTTATACTAAATATGAATGTACACAAAAATCACAGCTCACATTCCATGCATAACAGAAGACAACAGACTGAATTTAATGTATGCTAATCGCTTACCTCCAAGTGATATACCAGTACAAGTAAAATTATTTACACCAGAAGGTAAAAGCAAAGTTTCAACATTACAACAAGTAATACCAAATTCACAAATAAAAGTAAAAACATGAATACCTCAGTAAAAGAAAGTACTTTTAGAACAGCTAACACTCTGCAAATAGCACGCCAGGTTTTATTAATGATACTGGAGTCAATTTTTATGCCAATGTAACTTTGCATATGCTGTTAAAAGTACATTTTCTTGATCAAATAAAGCTTACAAGTAACAATACTTTTCTATTATCAGTACAACCATTAATAAGTAACATTACTAACAATGCACAACAAGCACATAGTTCTACTCCTACACTTAAACAAATTGATAAAATGTTACCACAAACATATTTTACCACCAACCAGCAACAAGATCCTTATAAATTATTGTTGGCAATATTTCAAAATATACCTATAGGTGGAATAAATGTTAATACATTAGGTATAAATTATATATATATACAAATCAGTGCACGGGGCGTGGCACCGACAAAGATGGTCACCTAGACACCATTCTCCCACCCGCTTACATTGTTTTAGCTTTGTCTTTCGCTACAAATTACTGTAATTATTGAATTGATTAGGATTTAATTTGTAGTGCGCCATTTCCTGTCTGCTCAATATTTTAGAAAACATATTTACTAGGAAGCCTAATTGTGTATTGATTGCATTTGATTATTTCCAACATGGCATTTTCACTACATTTCCCAGAGCGCTTTGTGCTGTTTTTGATACCTAAACAGGTGTGTGAGCGCCGGCACGTAGAGGCCAGTGGGTGCCGGTAAGAAAGCTTGGGTCAGTCAACTCATTTAATTGATTAGAATTGAATTTGTAGCACCCTGTGTCCTGTCTGCTCAATATTTTAGAGAACATCTTTACTAGGAAGACTAATTGTGTATTGACTGCATTTGATTATTTCCAACATGCCGTGGGAACTACATTTCCCAGAGTGCTTTGTGCTGTTTTTTTATATCTAACAAGGCGTGTGAGCGCCAGCACATAGAAGCCGGCTTGTGCCAGTTTGTGTCCAGGACGAGGTCTGTGGGACCTCTTTTTGCCGCTTTGTTATCTGCATTTTATGTGACTATTCCTTCACAGGTCAGTTTTCCCCTGTATTACATCTCTGTTTGTACCTATTGGATATTCCGGGTTACTTCTCCTACTGTTATTATGGGTTACGAGGAGACTATCGCCCAATTATTAATTCAACATAAGCGTTGACATCAGGCAACTAAACAAAAATATTTAGACATGCTCTTAGAGCCATCTAATATCTAACCGGCCAATGCTGATTTAATTTTCTTCAGTATTAACTCTAGCTCTAATGGCTCTGGCACCCATACGATCATTTCAGGTAATAACGCCCTGACAGGCATCCTCATAACCACAGTGGAAAGCTCATCTACCTTTTTGAACCAAACTGTAACCGATCACGCCCCCATTAGTCAGAATTCTGTCCACATACGCATTGATCTAAATCAAGCTGCATTAGATATCTCTGCTAGTGTCTTAGATCAATCAACACCCACGTCTGACCCAGCCCTATGTATTGCTGATTTCACATGCAAACACATGCCCCTGCATGTAGCAGTGTTATTAAGAAGCTAGCTGACACTGACTTATATAAGGCTTCGTGTGAAGCACCTCTAGCCATCCCAATTAATGATGGGATGACATGTGCTCTCCTTAATACGTGGCAATTGGCCAAACATTCAGTTGAAATTGCTGATTACATTTTTGATAATAACACCGATATCATGGCTACCAAAGAGACGTGACTCACCAGTACTACTGGTCCTGACTTAGCCCTGGCTGTACCAAATGATTATTCTGCAACTAATGAAGATAGACTGACAGGCAAAGGGGTGGAGTGGCTATAATCGTTCATAGAAACGTAAACATACATGAGGTATCCACTGAGGAACCATAGGTACGGAGCCTTTGTTAGTCAAACTCTTGGTTAATCCCTGTGTCAGATTTAACTTTTTTTGTTCTGTATAGGCCAGTCACTAACATGCCACTTTTTGAGTCTCAACTCATGTCTAGTCTTTTATCGTCACTTAAAACCTCTTCTAATTTCATGTTTTTGGGTGATTTCAACTATTGGTTCAGTGACAGTTCAGATTCTGCACTGTCTCACTGTCATGAATCAGAGATGAATCCCCAAGAAAACCTGGCATGGGGCCCATCTCATGTGGCCAGGGAAAGGCAGAGGCTTTCTGATCCTGACCCTCGGGGTGGTGTTCTGCGGGAGGATCAAATGGGGGTGGTAGCAGGTCAGGCGGAATGGGAAACACCCTTTTGTAACTTCCTCTGAGACCCTGCTGTTCTAATGACTTATTGTAAAATAGATGCAGTGAGAAAAGCTGCTCTTTACATTATGGACTCCAGGTCCCACAATTCCCAAAGTACTGGGACAAAGAAGAGGGCTGCAGAGGAAAGAGACTTCAAAGGGCAGCCTATTAGGGTTAATTACCCACACTTTAGGGAGACTGGGAGGCATTAAAGGCCCCGTCAGGGGCATGCTATAGTGAAGGAAAGTAGCAGTAGGAGGTGGAGTGGTTGTGGAACTTCCACATGGACAGAAGCTGATGTTTGAGAAGAGCAGAGATGTTAGGACCACTGTTGTGAGCCAAAAGTATGCTACTGCTGAGAGGGTCTCTTCTTTTCAATAGCTTAATTACAGAGGTTTCCCAGTGGGAAGCAGTGGGATTGAAAGCTTTCCCTGTGGGAGTCGCAACTGCAAAGGTTGCATACCGGAAAGCACACGATTTGAAAGCTGTCCCACAGCTGAGGCCAGCTGAGCTCCGGTGGCAGGTGAGCACCGGAGGGTTGTGGGAGCCAGCAAAGCTACTGTTTTGACTTGTCCGGGCCGTGGGGAAGCTAGAAGCAGCAGTTGCCGGGCTGCGGGGGAAAGCAGGAGTGAAGAACCTGGAGGCAGTGAGGTGAATGGACGCGCGCGGCAGTCCCAGTGAGTTCACTAAGGGATTGTGAACCTAGAGCTGCCCACTTGCCAAGTCTGGGAGTCTTAAGAACAGAGACACCTTAAACACAGTGACACAGAAACAAAAGTATATGTTTGAATTCCGAACTGACATAAAGCAGGCTAATCATTCTTTATTAAACCAAGCTGACTCTAACGAAGCAAGTGGAAGAATATTAACCTTACTATCAGACCAGCTGGGTGTGATTGTAGAGGTGTGGGACAGATTAAAAGCCAGCAGCATAAGAGGGCAATAATTTGAAGAAACAAATATTACCCAAGCCAGAAAAGAAGTGTACCAAAGCTAATTAAAGAGAAAAACCATTGCCAAAGCCAAGAGAGGGCAATTAAGACTCCCAATGTTTGTAAATTACATTGGGGGTCATTCCGAGCATGGAGGTAAGCTAAATACCATGCCGGTAATGATTTACCGGCATTGTTTTCCGCTACATGCTATTCTGACCCCTCAGACCGCTAATTACGGCACCGTAAACTACAATGCCGTAATTATCAGTCTTGGGTCTTGCGCGCGCCCCACCATGCCGAAATTAGCGGCATGGCGTAAACCGGAGCTGATCGCAAGTAAGGAGCACACGTAAATAACGGCCTCCTCAAGCCCGTAAAGTACCTTACCGGCATGGAGTACATACAGGCATCTCAGAGAAGGAGTAAAGAACCCTGAGCAGTGGTTCCCAGAGCCACAGGTGCACATAATCAGCAGAGGTGGAGGCAATGGAGTCTGCCACAGCAGAAAAGGAACACACCCACACACCACACCCCCTCCCACACCAAGATGACACCAATAGAACCAGCAAGGGCACAGCCACAAAAACTTCAGCAACAACCCCAGGCCCCCCCTTTGAGGAGACACAGGGGGAGAAGGAGGGGAAGACAGGCCCTGCATGCAGCACCAGTGCAGCCTCCGCCACCACCCCAGCAGCCCCCATGCACACGCAGCATGTCCGGCACCTCAAGGAAAACCCTTAGCAGATAGACACCCCTGACCACCTTGACTGTGACACCGTCACCACCATATTTGGCCTGAGACATAACGAGATAAGCAAGCAGCATACAAATATACACTGCTAACCTGGCACAAGTGACGGTGTTGCCTGTGCCCCACACCCATGTCACAGGCACCTACCAGCACACAGTGGTGCCCATGCATGGCATGTCACAACCGTCCATTACACGGACACATAAACAAGTGCTGTTTCACCTCCCCAAGCACACAAGGGCCTATCAATCCCCAACATGGACCACCAAGGAGATACACAACAGTAAAGCTGGACCTCATGCATATGGAGGCATGCCAAATGACATTGGTGCCCCTGACAGCACCCACGTGTTGTATGTGGACCAGCTTGGCATGCAGGTGGCGGACAGCAACTGCAAACAATACCACTCCCCCTACGTGCAGATGGAATGCAACGCAACCAAGAACCGCACACATGGGTGGGCCCGACATCAAAGAACTACACATGATTCAAAGGGCCAGCAGTTCACCACGCTACCGTGCCACATGGTGCAACATGCAGGATGACGTGCCTGGCTGCCTGTTGAGTCGTCTGACTGTGTCATGCAAGTGCATTGGTGCCATGAGGTGGGTGCCTGCATGAACCAACTGGGTTGAAATGATGAAGCCATCGTACAATGTTCACCCCAACAACCAACCTGCCACAGAACCAGTGCAACGGCACATGAGAACAGATTACCACATCGATGGAATAAGGCACTCACAATACACTACATCTCCACAATCTGACAAGGGCAAATCCCACTACACTTGCACCACTCATTGGCGGCCACCACAACCATAAGCGCATATGGGAAGACACACTGCATATGCACAATGTGGCTGCCCCCAGCACGGCACCACATCGGAGACCCATCCCTGGGAGTGGATTGAACTGAGGGCAGCAGGGATACCACACCACATCACCGGCATGGCACACCCATAGGAGTGTTGGGATTCACCATAGTATGTATCAGAGCAGGATGATGACCATGAGCCGCTGACTACAGCCATCACACCCAAATACGATTCTACACAGTACACAGCACCACATGGATCTAACATCAGGACAGCAGCATGCATCAACGGAACATGTACCACGAGATGTCTATGCCATCGTTCACAGACCATCTTGAAGACGCAACCCCCCACAGCATTCCATTGTATTGGACACATATTGTGTCCATGAATGTGCGGAATGCATCCATGGACATGTGCATATGGCCATCAGTGAAACCCTGCCATGTCAGCCAAGTTCAGTTCTCCACCATGACAGGTCAAACACTCACCTAATTTGGCTAGACATGCAGCTGTTGGTGGCTGTCCCTTGACACCATGGTACATGACCCCTGTCAGTAACCCACAGAACAGGTCCAGGGAGCACTAAAAAACTGGCCATACCCATGCATGCATGTAGATGAAGCAGTCACCTGGCTTGCGTAAGGCACATATGAGTTGGCGAAGCAGGACTGGTGGGTGACCCATCCACTGCTATCTGGTGTCCAAAAACCCCATGTCATATGTGTAGCTGAACAAAATGTGCATCCCTACAATTGCGTCTCTGTCCCCTGACATGGTACTGCTACTAGCACATGACGATGTGGTGAAGGTGGAGGAGGAAGTGGCAAGAAAGCATCATGGAGGCAGTGCACTTGAGGAACATGTAATGCACCAAAAAAAGAGTGGACAAGATGTCCGGAACACAAGTCAGCAGAGGGTGGCATAACATGGGCACACAGGGCACTGGATGTGTGTATACTTGTACACCATGCACTGTCAGATGTCATTATACACATGCTCAATGATGAATGTCCACAACGGTTGAACTTTGCAACACCAATAGTGTATTGTGAAAAAGGTATTAGTGAGAACATTATCTGCAGCCCGCCCTCCCCCCAACTCCACAACAAACCATCACCCCCTAAACCCCAACACCACAACAAACCCCCACCCTCCAACCCCCTCCCCCCAACTCCACAACAAACTCCCAACCCCCAACCCCCTCCCCCCAAATCCACAACAAACCCCCAACCCCCGCCCCCCTCCCCCCAACTCCACAGCAGTGGTCCCATGTAGGACGTAAAGGCCACATGTGGCAGCAATGACTATTGTTTCTTGCTCCCCTGGCCCAGGGGGGCATATCCCTGCGCCACATGGAACGCTGAGTGCATCTTGCTGGGCTGCCTTGTGTGGCCTTACTGGTTGCAGGCGTGTCCGCCTGCTCTGGCTGGGCATTAGAATGGCCTGCCTCAAGGGCATAGGCTATGCGGCCAAGGATGTGACACAGACGGGTTGTGCTGTCAGTGACAGTGTCACACAACCGGTTGGTGCAGTTGGTGAGTGCCTGCCGCATTTCCCTTACTCCATCATGCCATTGAACCCTGGCCTGGCGGTTGTCCTCCATGAACTTTGTTATGAGGTCTGCCAGCTGATTCACTCGACGTGTTCCGAATGATGGAAAACCATCGCTGAAACCACTTGCCCCTGCATGCTCGGGCAAGGGCTGTACCGGTGGACTTGGGACATCATCATCATACCCCTGCGGGTCTATTTGAGGACTACGGACAGGTGTTGGTGCATCTCCACAGTCACTACATGAGGCCAGGGGTACAATGCAGGGCTCCGGGGTGTGGACTGTGTGTTGGCCCTCCTCCTTGGACACCCCACAGATGGGTGACGGGCTGTCCACACACTCGTCAGGGCCGGTAGCAGCAGCCTCCCCAGAGATGCTCGACTGTGGTGATGTTGTGGTTTGCATTGTGGCTGGCGCCAATGCTGGGATGGATTGTGGTGGGGCAGCATCCAGTGGCCTTTCCGGAGCCGGGGGGGCTGTTCTTTTTGGTGCAGGGATTCGCCTGAACCTGCCACTACCCATGGAGGTGCTTGGCCCGCTTGATTGTGGCTCGGCGCTGTCATGGTCAGTGCCTGTGGGGGTAGAAGAGAGGGACAACATGAGTGATTGTAAGATGTCCTATTTGCATACATGGCTGCATTCACATTTCAGTCAATTGCGGTTTGTGGCCTTTTGGGTGTAGCTACGGCAGTGGTACATGTGCATGAGTATGTTATGTACGCATGTTTGGGAGTGACTCATTGTGGCCTGGTTATGTGCAGTTTGGGTGGCGCAATGCCGAGCCGGCTGCACAGTGTGCATGATGGGATGTGAAAGTTAATGCACTATGGTTGATGTGCGTTATGTACTCGCACTTGGCCCTTGATTGCGCGGGACTTGCCTCTGCATTAGTTGGATGGGGGGATGAGTTGGATGGGGGGAGGGCAACACGAGAAGGTGCTTTCGATCGCCCTTGGGGCAGTTTGAATCATGCAATGGACATTGGCAGTGTACACTGTGGACACTCACCTCCTTCGACAGAAGTCATTGCCATGTTCCCCACGCCCTCGATCGATTCTGTGCCAATAAGAGCTGCACATGTCTCCTCCCACGGCTCTAGTTGCACAGGGGTACTTAGACCGCCTCCCGTCTGCATGGCCTGACTCCGGTTGCTGGACAGGAGGCCCCGCACCCGCACTCGCACCCGCAGGTCATCCCACCGCTTGCGGCAGTCCCTGGAGGTGCGGGGGGTGTTGCCTACCTACAGCATTCATCCTCTGGGCAAGTTCAGCCCAGATGTTCTTTTTGCGGAGGATAGACTCCCTCTGCATGTCATTGCTGAAAACGACATCTGTTTGTTCAGCCAGGAAGTCCACCATGACCTGGAGTTCCTCTGGGCTGAATCTACTCTTGCGGATGCGGTCCGCAGCCTTCTTTGGAGCTTTCGGCATGTTGGTAGTCGTCTGGTCCTTTTCCGAACTTTAGTTTGCTCCCAAGGGTGCTGGCGGATGAGGATGGCAAAGGACTGTGTTTTTAAAGATGGCCGCCGCTCTCCTTCCCGTTCCTGTACGATGACGTAATTTCCGGTTCCTTTTTTTGCGGTGACCGTAATTTATGGTACCCGTAAATTACGGTCACCGTTATGTACTGACGCTACTGCTTCCAAGGTGGTGTTGTTATTTACGTGTCGCAGCATGCCGGTAGAGGGTTTGCGGGTCGTTTAGCGGCAGGCCGCTCGGTTCTTTTCCGGCATGGCGAAAAGCATGTGTCCGCGAGGTTGGAATGGGCCGCAATTAGCGGTCTGATGCGAGGGCGGTGTTGTACTTTACGCCATGCCGGAAAATACCGGTACTTACCTCCGATCTCGGAATGAGGGCCATTGCCCCTATACAAGGAAGCAAATAAGAGGAACAGTCTTAAACCCACATTGCCAAAGAGTTGTAAGAGTGTAAGTGTGGGAGAGAACTATTGTCAGCAATTGGTTAATGTGGAAGTGAGGAAACAGGAGTGGCAGGAGGGCTACCCTTCTGATAGGAAGCACGCAGGAGGAGTGGAGCATAACCTGCATAGCTTCACCTCACTGATGATGCCCAACTCGGCTGAAACATATGTATGGGGTTGCTGTGGTACTCTTGTTCAGAGGAGAATTGCCTAGCATTTCGGTGCTGGACTGCCCTTGGGCAGGACAAAGACTGATATGCAGGGAAATGTCTTCTCTGTGAATGGAACAGTGAGCTAAAGACTTGGTTGAGACTCTCCCAGGGGCCATCCACCCAAGAAACAGTCAATGGGCTGTGTTTGTGCTGGTAGAGAGTTTCCCAGACCCCCCTCTGTTATTACAAGACAGGATTACCTTATCTTTTTGGAACTGTTGAACAGAGTCCTGCTTGAATCTGGGGAAGGGGAATTCACCCATATTGAAAGGAGAGACATTTATTTGATTGTGAATCTAACTGTTATATTTGATCGCCATATGTTACCTTATTGAGTTGTTGAATGTACACGTGTGAGGGACAGAGACCTTTTGTTAGAGTTATTCCTTTTGTTTATTTTAGACAGGAAAATCCTTGTCAGGGTAGGGATAGTGAGGCATTCATCCAACCTTTTGAGTTAATAAAATGGCATGTTTTGAAAAAGCATCACAAAGTTGTCTGACTCACATTTCTGGCCCCTCACACTCACTGAACCAAGCCCTTACCAACCTCTGCTTCAATCAACACATCATTATTCCAACACATAAAGAGGATCACATTCTTGGCTGGATATGTACCCATGGGATATCTCTTTACGATCTTACTGTATCACCCTGTCCATTGTCCGATCATCACTTTAAGTTTTCAATGTCTACCCCAGACCTTAAGCCTAAGGTACATGCAACCAAAGTTATGGTAACCAGGCAGAATCTTTGCAAGGTCACTAAAAACTCTCTCTCCCCGTTATCATTTACCTCTTTTGAGGAGCTAGCAGCTCTTTATTCTGCACTGGACACTGCTAGCCGTTATTATCAAATCTTAACTTTTGCCATGGACAGCATTGCACTGTTAAGAGAACGTACAATCTGTAATACCTTTAATAAACAACCTTTGTTGCACACTTTAATATCTGAGAAGAATAAATGCTACAAGCGATGGCAGAAAACCCTTAGTGTAGAAGACAAGACAAGCCATCATATCTAGAAGTAACCAGACTTTACAAGGAAGCTTCAGTTAAAACTAAAAGAGATCATTGCGAACTGCGCATCAACTCTGGAAGCTCTGATTCCAAGGAGCTGTTTAAAATTCTCAGAGAGATGGAACCCCTTGATGTTAAACCTCAGAACCCAATTTCTAAGAATGGGGATTGGTAAATATCCATTCAGAATAGGCTAATGGATAAAATACACAGCCTGTCGCTGCCTGTTTCTAAATAAACAAACTATAGTTTCTTCTCCTCACAACTGCAGTGATGGTGTTGCGTTTGACATTCCACCCTTTGAATATTCCACTGTGATGGAACACAAGGTTGCAGGCATCATAGCCTCACTTAAGCCCACAGTCTGCAAAGGAGACCTATGTCCAGCTGCCATTGTTAAGGAGTGTGCTGTCTTTCTTATTCCATTTATTACCAAGTGTATAAATGTTTCCTTTTGGCACTGCCTCTGTACCCGCTTTGTTTAAACAAGCTTGGATGACTCCTTTGATAAAAAAAAGGTCTCCCTCGACCCTAGCCTAGCGACTACCTACCGGCCGATAACAAATGTACCTTTCTTAATGAGGATTATTGATAAGGTGGAATACTTACAGATACAGCTTTAATTAAAGAAACACAATCTACTTGGTTGCAGGCAATTCGGATTCGGAGCCGCTCACAGTACTGAAACTACCCTTTTATATCTAAAATCTGGATTTTATCTGTGACTGACAGACTTCAGTCTACAGCTAATTCCTTGGTAAATGCTGTATGCTGGGTCTATTCTTTGTTATCCAGCCATCTGCTAGAGTCTTTGGTGATTCTAAGGCAGCCATCCCGGTTGATTTAGTGTGCCGAGTCCCTCAGGCCTCTTGCCTTTTGCCTACCTTATATAAATCGCTTCACAAAGCCCCTCTTTGACATCCTGGACAGCCTTGGTGTACTTTATACTAACTACGCTGATGACATGCAGGTCCTACAAGATCTTACTGGGGACTTATTTATTTATTTATTTGGATCTATAAAGCGCCCAGCGGCCCGGAGGCATTGTGGCGCTGTTACAGAATGTTCACTTAGCAAGTTTTAGGGCAAACATTAGAAAGCAGTAGTACAAAAATAGGGACACAGAAGCAATGAACATTGTCAAAGGGCGTTCCGAGGTTACAGAGGAACAGAGTTTGAGACAATATTTTCGGCGTTCTACAGGCAGAACTCTGCCAATATTAATAAAATCTACAACCCATCCAGAGTTGAGCTGGCATTAAATAACACAAAGACGCTACTTGTGAATGTGGATTTTCATCAGAGATTGGGTAAGCTCCTACAAGAATTCAAAGAGATTACGATGGCAGGTTGTACCATCCCAGTGGCAGGAAAGGTCAAAACTCTTGGAGTATACCTTGACGCCACTCCTCCTATGAAGGGCCAAATCAACTATATAGTTTCTTCTACCTGCTACTATTTAAAGTTATTGTGTTGCATATGCCCATACCTCTCCAAGGAGGAACTGTGCAGCGTTGGCTCGTGTCATTGTGTACTCTACGATCCATTACTGTGGTAGCCTCTTGCATGGCGCCATCCAGAGTAATATCTCTAAGCTTCAAGCACTGCGAAATGGTGCAGTTAAGGTCATTAATCAACAGAAGCGCAGAGCACGTGTTACGTAAGCTCACTGCGTGCTGCATTGGCTTCCTGTGAAGGAACGTCTTGCATTTTGAGTTGCCAATATCGCTCACAAATGTCTCTGTGGCATAGGTCTGTCATATTTGAAGTCCAGACTAGCCTTTACATTTTGTGTGTACACGCTGCGGTCAAACTATGCTTGCGGCTGGTAACACTCCAAGTTAATCTTGAAAGAGCAGGCAGATTGACCTTCGACTCTATTGCTCCTAGCTTGTGAAATGATCTTCCTCCTGACTTGCACGTTATGCACTCACTGCCGGTATTTAAAAGAGCACTCAAGACCCTTCTTTCCAAATGAGCTTCTTCTGACCACCCTGTTCTTGATATTCCCGAGTTGCACTGCCTTCTGGACTGCCTCTGTTCTTGCCCCTAGGTTTGGCTTTGTCGTCTATATGTTGGTTCTTTCGGCTTTTTACTTGCCTGTCTGTTGCCCTTGCTTCTAGGGCACTGTTGTTGTTTGGTCTGCAATTGTTTGTGCTACATGGGCCGTAGGCATGGTATAAATGAATACATAAATCAATAATACACAATTTCATCCAGATACCTGTGGCAGATGAGTGGTTTTTGACAGTAGCGCAAAGGTCGCAGCAGGAATAATTTGCTGGTGCGTCGCTGGGGTAATCTCCTCTCCGTTCTCCATTGCTCTTCCTGGCTGACGTTACTATGCGTCTGAAGGCTGCCGTCCACAATTTCCTAGCTTCTCCCACTCCGGAACTAGTGGTATATGGTGTAATTTTTATTCTTTGCAATAAAGTATCCTTTATATACGGAATTACCTGCTAGGTTTTCTGTTGCTCTGATACCTGACTCCTTTAATACTCCTCATAACAAACCTAAGTTTACCAAGGGGGATGTTGTTGCATTGGTGCCCCCTCCTGCAATTAAGACTCATTTATACACATGGCATTTCTAGACAGTACGCATGCTCGTGCCCTTCTCAGCCTTGTGCACATTGGAACTGTTCCCTGCACTACCTTGCATAACTGTCCACGACTTAACGTCTCGTATTGCCTGTGCTACTGCTCTGTTGACAATTGTGAAGACCTGAGGTCACTCTAATGCTTGCTATTATCATATGTGACCTGCCTGGCCTGGCCTTCTTTAGTGCCTTGCCATACCCGCTCCTATCGTGCAGACTTTACGATTGTGCCTACTGATCAGTCATCTTAACACAATGTCATATTTTGTGTGTATGCTCTGATACCCACGTTTAGCCTTTCACCCCCACCCTGTATTTTAGCCGGACTTGTTTAGCCTTATTATGTGTCACCTCTCTGATAAACGTGCAGACCCTGTTAGTGTGCCTACTGTTTAGTCATCTCAGCACATTGTCCTATTTTGCATGTATGCTCCGAGACCCACGCCCAGCCTTTTCCTCCCATACTGCGCTTTGGCTTCCTACTACCTTGTATTACTGTTAGCTGACTTATCGCATAGGTTGCCCTCCTCACTGACCGCCCTAGCTAATTTATTTACACAGTACCACCCACCAATTGACTGCAGACTCTACTCAGGCACCTCAATATAACTGCTACTAAGTTCGCTCAAGTTCTTCTATTATCTGTACTCACCTGGCACTATGTCTCACCTTTAAAATATCAGCATCGCTGGGACTACTCCTATTCTGTCATAGCACCTCTTCTGTAGCCTTACCACTGACCTGCCCACACGCCCATTCTCCATCTTCCTGTGCATCACAATTTGTACCAAACATACATACCACCTCACGCATGCCCTGCCTTAGTGGCACTTCGTGTAGCACAGAGCAGCAAAACCCTACCCTGACGACCACGGTTGACCATCCTGCCAACCCCTACCTCAACTCGCCAGCCCTCTGGCTCAAACACTTTGCCATGAAACCCACTCCTAACCAACCTTGCACTGTGCCCGTGATAAATCTTAGACTAGGATCCAGACTCCCCCCACATCTCCCACCGTCCCTCTAACACCAATTTACCGGCCAAACCATCTCGCTTCGAGCCTACAGCCTCTGCCCACCACCATGCACCAACACCCACATTGGACATCACTCCTGATTCGAGTACCCAACCTCATAGCCCCACAACACCTCTTAAGGCTGCACTGATCAACACTAGGTCACTCACGGCTCACACACTTGACATGGCTGACTGTTATGATGTAAGTGTAAGTTAAAACAAGTTCATAAAAATGTATTACCAGATCCTAGTTAAACATTGAGCTGCACTATGAGCTCATTAAGTTCTAAGAATGTTATTCTAAGAATGTGGATGAGAGACAGTAGAGACTGCAGGGAGAGAGCCATGTTGGCACTCGGCTCTCATAGGACGCTGTCGCTGTAATGAAATAAATTATTGTTTCTCCAACACTGCTGCCTGGAGCCCTTATTTCCTCATTGGCGACGAGGATGGCTCTCAGCAGTGTCTCCCTACTCCTTTGAAGTCTCATCATAGCGCGGCCTGCATTATTCCACACTCCCGTGCGACAGCGGACGCTGCAGGAAGGTCAGGAGGAGCGGAACAACAGGTCAGCAGGCGCGTCCCCTGGGGGGTAACCTTGCCTTCCCCATTACTGTATTGACTCTGTCTCAAAGCAACAGTGTTTACTTTCAAGGATCCCGGCTCGAGCACTAGTCACTGAGCAAGGAAGTGGGCGTGGCCTCCCTAGCATTGACATTATCGTTGCTGAGCAACCTGCCCATGCAGTTCTGGCAAGTTTCAGGAGCCAGCCATTATGACATGTATCCATTCTGTGGATGAGCAGCTATCACGTTCCAATTCAGACTGATGTAAGGAGGATTGTGACATCATACACAAGGGATTGTACTCATACAAGACTGATCCCTTTGTCTGCATAGCACAGCACTGTCACTGCTCAATCTGTGCATCCACTGGGCATACTTGAACTGATCCAAAGTCTATTGGTTGCATCTAGCAAGCCCACTCTTTACCACCTTTTTTTACCGCTTAAGACATGGCAGCTTCAATACCTCCGCCAATGTCATTTTTGAATGAACCTGGACACCCCCAAGTTAGGTGGGACAGGTGGAAAGACATGTTTGAAAACTACCTGGTGGCAATGGGAGGAGAGAGATTCAGCTCAACTCGCAAAAAGGCATTATTACTTCACAATCTTGGTGTGGAAGGCCGTGCAGTGTTTGATGGGTTAGGCAGTGCACAAGCTGGTGAAGCGGAGGACACAGATGAATATGCCCTTGCGATTAAACAACTCAAGGATCATTTTGAGCCTAAAAAAAAATGTTACATTCGAGAGACACAAGTTCTTTCAGCGTACGCAGGAGTCCTCAGAATCCGTGGAATCGTACATAGCCTCATTAAGAACATTAAGCCACTCCTGTGAATTCGAACATCTATCTGACTCGTTAATTAGAGATCAGTTAGTGAGGTGCACAAATAATATTAGGATACAGGAGAAATTGTTGGCAAAAGACATGAAGTTGGATGAAGCAGTGGACCTAGCCAGAAGCATAGAACAAACCTCACAATATGTCAAAGAACTGAAGTCTGACAAACAGAGTACCCAAGCTGTGTGCGCAGTTGATCACAGGAAGAGACTTAATGTCAATAAAAGCAGGAAAGGAACATGGGGTACTGTAGTGAAGCCTTAATGTTAGACATTCAGTGTGCACTACTGAATCACAGACCAGCTGCTAAGTCTAAGTTAGTTCCAGGCAAGGCTTTATTCACATATGTACAAATCTGTACATTACTCCAGTTACTCTTATTGTAGTTACAGCACGCGTAGACATTGACAGGGACATGGGAAGGTATAAACATCACTAACAAAGGAGCTGACCCACCGGCCATCCATTCAACCCAGCTCAGGCCCCCAACTGACACTCACAGAACATTCACACACAGATCCACCCAACATTCTCCTGAGCTGCATTCATGCACCAACATTCTGCCGCAAGCATCCAGGCCAGTGGCAATACAAGACTACATTACAACATCTCCCTTTCATACCAGACTCACCACACACAACATCTCCCTTCCATAACAGACTCACCACAGACTCACCACAACATCTCCCCATCACCAAAACATCTAACCAACAATCACCTTCCATTTGGACCTGCCACATCCAAACACAGAGCCTGCCACACTCTGGCACCAACCATACACAGCCAAGGGAACCAATCATACATTCGGGTGAGGAAAAACAGGGGGGGATCACGCATTTGCCCCACCATGGACCCGGTGTCACCACAAACATGACAGCCTGGGGAAACATGGTCCAAGTCCAACCAACTAACACACAACAAGAGGTGTTGCCATGACAGGTCAACAATTGCAGAGGGCTACTTAGATCACTCCTCTTCCTCTTAACACCATCACATCACATCCGAATACAAATTGCTCCCACTTATCTCCCTAATACATCCCACAGAATCACCAACACGCAGAAAAGCAACTACCACCTAAACCAACAAACGACTACAACCATTCAAGGAGAACATCCGTACATATCACATATCACCAATATCATTCAAACCAGAAACTACCAGACCCATGCCAAGACACCGAAAAACAAATGAAATGCTCCTGGTAGCATTAACATTTTGTTTAACATTGCTCTAATAATTAAAACTATAACAACTTAAAATAAATTTGGGTACCCTACCAACCTATACATTGTTTATTTTCCTTAGTGCACTGTATATACATTTCAAATTCACATTAAGCGTAAATTTTAAGGCCTTTCTTCTTTTACTCAATATTCTTAGCTCAAAACACTACACTTTAAAAGAATTTGCATAGCCTTTATAGACTTCAAACCTCCTGTAACTTTTACTCATAAGTGCGCATCTCAAAAAAACATTTCCTCACCATCCATACTTTATGGATGTCCCCATAGACTTTGCATTTTAAATTTTGCATAAACTTCACCTTTTGATATAAGTGCGCAATTATTGAAAAATTTCTGCACCATCCAACCAACAAAAAAACTTGGAGGATGTCCCCAACAACATGACCTCAGCCACACCTGCAAAACCAAGCGGTGTGGCCTACAGAAAATTATAAATGTTCCTTTTAATGTGACTTTACCTTCCTGTAACAACAGGACCTCAACCACACCTGCAAACCAAGCGGTGCGGCCTACAGAACATTTTAATTTTCCTTTTACTGTGTCATGCAATAAAACATATGAATTCGACTTTTCCTTCCTTTGCTTATTTTTCCAATATTCACCAATATAAAATTATTGGGCCACAACACAAAACAACATTCCACAGGACAACGGCCCATACATAGCTAAGGATGTCACCATAATTACTAGTATCCCCATACTTCAAAAATTGTAATTAGTTTCACAATACTTCAAAAATTGAAATTCGATCCTTAGATCAATTCCCCAGCATTGTTGAATCAACATTAAAAACATTTAACAAAAAATGATTCACAGTCCCACAATCATACTGTACAAAAATGATTTCCACTGGTAAAATATTAGAAGTCACTGTTCAATTGTTGAAGCTAAACAAAACATGCTGCATTATATATTCCAGCATTATATAATCCAGTCTCATATGCAGCTTCACATGAAATCATTTCCATATACCCTGTAAATAAATAATGTTATGCAATTAACTTCAGTACATTACTCATTCCTACTGCAATCAACAGCATGTTACCATGTACCATACTCATTCCCTAAATGATCGATCTGCAAAACATTAAGTATAAAATATAAGCAAATCTCTTTCCTTTCAAATCCGATGGCGAAATGACAATGCTCCCTTCAATAGTCGTACCATATAAACACAGCTGCTCAAATCTAATTCAAATGTGCAGCTTTAAAATCAAATAAAATGCTTCCTCCAATCCTTGTACTGGAAGCACACTCCTTCTTTAAATGTGCACACAGATAACATCCAATCACACGGAAGGCAGTCCACATTCCTTCCGTGTGCGTCCCCACGCTGATAGACATACGCACGCCCTTTCCTTTAATGTTGTTTCCTTAATGTGCCTGAATGAAAGGACGTAAACGTCAGGCTGTCAACTGCCAAAGAATTACGAGCGGATTCACAAATAATGTTCACAGCTCCGCTTCAGCTTCGCCAATACCCCAAGGATTCCATTCTACGTCATCATTCTGCCTGACAGCACCGAGCAGAGCGGACCTCGCAGGAGTTACATTATCAACTGTCACTTCACACACAGCATTGTTCAAAGGGCAAGTTCCATGCTGCCCACCTGTTTACCAAAAACATTCCACTCATAAGGCTTCACGGGAAACTAATCACCACTCGATCTCCGTATACAAATTCAAGATATCACTGGTAAAAGTTGATTTTACTCGAACACACGGCACTTTTCTTTCACGGCAATATTCATTAGGTTTCTAAATTTCCTAGGTAGTTGAATGGAGCACAGGCGCCATCTGCTGGACTTTTGTGGGATCTAAATTCAAAGTCACTCAAAGTCTATTTGTATTTCCAGCAGAGAAGTGGATTTCTGCTATCCTGTGATGATGTTAGACTACAAGCAGGTCCTTTCCAACCTTGCGGGGATCTCTGGGCCATTATAATTGTTGGGGACCTCCCTCCCAGAGTCCAGTCCAAAGTCATTTTTAATTCCATTTTGCTGGGCAGGATGGTTATATACAGGGCTTTGGGGGAACGGTGGGTCTCTTAAACGCTGCTTCCCCCCCACAGCACTCCTTACTGTACTTTTATGTTGCTGCAGCTCCTCTATGTCGCACAGACCAGTCCTTTTCTCCATGTCCTCATATTATTTCTGGTTTTCCTCGTCGCCATTTGTAGTGAAGCCTTTTTGTTAGACATTCAGTGTGCACTACTGAATCACAGACCAGCTGCTAAGTCTAAGTTAGTTCCAGGCAAGGCTTTATTCACATATGTACAAATCTGTACATTACTCCAGTTACTCTTATTATAATTACAGCACGCGTAGACATTGACAGGGACATGGGAAGGTATAAACATCACTAACAAAGGAGCTGACCCACCGGCCATCCATTCAACCCAGCTCAGGCCCCCAACTGACACTCACAGAACATTCACACACAGATCCACCCAACATTCTCCTGAGCTGCATTCATGCACCAACATTCTACAGCAAGCATCCAGGCCAGTGGCAATACAAGACTACATTACAACAGGTACGAAGTGTACCAGATGTGGCAGTGTCAAGCATGGTCCGAATTACCCTTCGTGCCCAGCAAGGAATGCTGAATGTTTCAAGTGTAGGACCAGAGGACATTTCGCTAATGTATGCAAGAGGTCATCAATAAATCTCTTAGAAAGCAGAGAAAACCAAGAAGAAGGTGCTCACTCAGCTTACAACATACAGGAGGTATACTCCTTGCAAGACAACCCCAGACATGTCTTCGAGATTTCGACCATTGGAGGAGGAGACAGCAAAGGTCCAACAGATGTTTTTGTAATTGATGGTCAAGAAATACTCATGAAAGTTGACACATGTTCCCCATGGACCATCATTTCTAAAGAGACATTTAAAGATGTTCTAAAAAAGGATGAATCAATGCTGGATCCACCAAGAATTCGGCCCTGCGGCTATGCGGAATCCCCTATTGAGATGCTGGGACAGTTTACTGCAAGTGTGCAATACAGAGGTGGAGAATGCATAGCTGACATTTTGGTTGCAAGAAAGGGAGCCTCCCTTTTAGGTTGGGAGGAACAAAGGAAGTTGAGAGTCAGGGTGAAAGCTAGTGCCACTGAGCCTATCACCATTGCCGAGATTGATGATATGTGGTCAAGAGAGTTCCCAGAGGTCTTCACCGAAGGTCTGGGCAGACTCAAGAACTTTGAACATCATATTAGACTAAAGAAAGAATCTTAGCCTATTGTTCATAAAGTGAGACATGTGCCATTAAACATGAGAGCGCAACTACGCAGTGAACTCGATAACTTAGTAGATAAGGGTGTCATTGAACCTGTTGAGGCCACAGAGTGGTTGTCCCCCATTGTCTTCGTGGCCAAAAATAATGGTAAATTAAGACTCTGTGTAGATTTGCGCAGTCTTAATCACAATATTCTGGTGGAGAGACATCCCCTACCCAACATTTCCGAGACACTCTCCACTCTTGGCGAACCCAAATTGTTCTCTGTCATTGATCTCTCTGCTGCCTATCACCAAGTTCCCCTTTCCCGAGAATCGCAACATCTCACTGCCTTTATCACACCTGAAGGCACTTATAAATACAATTGCATGCCATTTGGGTTGGCCTCGGCCGCATCTGTGTTCCAAAAGGTGATGGAGGAAGTGTTAAAAGGGTTGGAAAATGTTAAGGTGTTTCAAGATGACATTCTGATTTTTGCAAATAATGAGCATGAGCATGACAGAGTACTTAGGGCAGTACTATGCAGACTGAAAGAGGCTGGGTTAACGGTCCAAAGAAGCAAATGTAAAAAAAAAGTGTTGAGGAAGTGGAGTATCTGGGACACAAAGTTTCGAAAGAAGGTATTTCTCCCAAAAAGTCACTCATAGAAAGTATTAGTAATACTCCTCAGCCCCAAGACAAGGGCCAACTATGTTCTTTCATGGGACTAGCGGAATATTACCATAAATGTGTGAATGGCTTTGCATCCATCTCATCTCCATTGAGGGAGTTACTAAAAAAGAACGTGAAGTACACATGGTCCAAAGAGTGTCAGGAAGCATTCTTGCAAATCAAAGATTGTATAGTCAAGGCCCCATCCTTAAGCGGATTCATGTTTGGCAGGAAAACGTTGCTTTCAGTTGATGCTAGTACCCTTGGCTTAGGAGCAGTTTTGACTCAGTTTGACTCAGGTAAAACTGAATACACAATTGCATTTGCATCCAGGCCACTTAGAGGAGCAGAAAAAAATTACTCGGTCATTGAAAGAGAGGCACTAGCAGTATTTTGGGCAGTCACGCACTTCAAGTTCTTTCTATGGGGTCGACCTTTTATTGTCAGATCAGATCACAAGCCTTTGGTTCAATTGATGAACGGTTCTGAGTGGGCCAAAGGGTCTCCAAGAGTTTCGAGGTGGATGGTAGAACTCTTGGGTTATAATTTCAAGGTGTGTTACATTCCCGGGAGGGAGAATGTGGTACCAGATTGTTTATCCAGATTACCTGTGTGTGATGGTGAATTGGAGGGAGCACCTGAATTTCAAGATGTGAGCATTGCAGAAATTGAGCATGATGCCATTGATAAAGAGATGTGGATAAGAGCTGGTGAGGAGGATTTAATATTGAATCAAGTTATGATTTGGACCAGAGAAGGATGGCCTCACAAGAATATTGTGGGAAAAGAGTTTGACAGATATTTTGGTGTGAAGGACGAGTTAAGCATGTCTGAGGATGGATATAAACTTAGAAAAGGAAATAGGATAATACCCCCCAGTGGAGTCAGATCCCATTTAGTAAATATAGCACATCAAGGTCACCCTGGCATGGGAGGAACAAAGAGATATTTGCAGCAATATTTCTGGTGGCCCGGGATTGACAGCGATGCAGAGAAGTGTGTTAGGGGTTGTAGAGAGTGTGGTAAGAGTGTCAAGACCAAGATGGTTAGAGAAGTACCAATAAATCCTGTCAAAGTACCGAGTGAACCATGGCAAAAAGTTGCAGTTGATTTGATAGGAGCATTACAAAACCTTGACAATGGGTATAAATACATTGTTGTGTTAGTAGATTACCATTACAAATGGATTAAATGGAAGGCTTTGCGTGAGGCAACCACTGCAGAGATGGTGTTATTCTTCGAGGAAGTGTTTTACAGGGAGGGTTTCCCGACAGAATTAATCACTGATAACGGAGTACAATTCTGTTCTGAAAGGATGTTAACTTTCTTGAAGAAATTTTGCACCAGACACACTAGAACTGCTTTATATCATCCAAGGGCCAACGGCCTCGTTGAGAGAGCCAATAGGTTCATAAAGGGTGGTTTGCAATTGGCCATGGCTTCTAATCTAAGATGGTTTGGTGTAGTAAGAGAAATGATATGGAACTACTGTACCACACCACACTCAGTTACAAATGTATCTCCGTTCATGTCATTGAAAGGGAGACAACCTGGAACAAAACTATGTCCAGGGTGGATGGACTTAGCCAAGAGTTCCAACATTGATCGCGAGAGAATTATGACTCTCATCAAAGAAGCACAGGATGTGTACAAAGAAAGATTTGATGAGGACAAGAGTGTCAAAAGTAATACCTGGAAAGTAGGAGATTGTATTCTCATAAAGAACCCTAGATTCACTCCCAAATGTGTAGAAAGCAAATACATTGGTCCCAAGAAAATATCTGCAGTAAGAAACAATGTAGTGATTGTAGAAGGGGGGGAGTGTTGGTCAATGTCCAGAATTGTGAAATGTCCAGAATGCATGAAGGACAATGCACATGATAAACATGACAATGGTGAACATGACAATGGTGAATTTGCTAATAACAGTATCAGAGACTCTAGTGTCATAGATAAGTGTTCCAAGGATGACAACAATTCAAGGTCTGCAGCAGAGACACATTCAAATAGAGTCAAGAACAAACCCAGCTGGTTTAAGGATTATTATGTGGAGTAAACAGCTGTATGCACATAAGGGATGAGATGTGTTATGATGTAAGTGTATGTTAAAACAAGTTCATAAAAATGTATTACCAGATCCTAGTTAAGCATTGAGCTGCACTATGAGCTCATTAAGTTCTAAGAATGTTATTCTAAGAATGTTGATGGGTTACAGTTCAGACTGCAGGGAGAGAGCCATGTTGGCACGCGGCTCTCATAGGCCGCTGTCGCTGTAATGAAATAAATTGCTGTTTCTTCATCACTGCTGCCTGGAGCCCTTATTTCCTCAAGGTGCTATCATTAGGTATAGTTTTATTTATCTTCACAAAATTGTACAAACAATTATACACATCAGAATATATGGGTGATCAGTTCGACTTGAAGTCCTTCTTCTGTAAATAGGACAGGAAGGCATACCCTCCGATTGATTTAAATGCCCTTTCAGTGCCCTTTCATATTGATGAAATTTATAGAGTTATTATGGATCTGTGCAAATGTAAAGTCTTAATGGTTAGGTAGTTAGACATAGTTCAAATTACCTTGTTTTAATTTTATTGCTATATAGAGCTCCTGGCATGAACTTAAAATCTTTTAATTACACGCTATGCACATTTTCACATTTCAATTTGTGGAACCAAATGTAAAACTGAAAGTATTTATCGTCACTAACACCACAAACAGTGGTCATTATATGACATATGTACAGCAAGATTCATTATGGTTTCAATGTAATGATAAGCAAATTACCATAAAAGAAAGATTGCTATGGAATTTAAGAGATGCCAATAAAATGTTATTAAAAAGAACAAGAGCAAGTTAAAAATCCAAAAGAAAAGTAATTAAAACCACAATCTAACAAATTAAATATTCAAAATATATCTTTGTTAATATAACATAAGTATACTTGTACATACTGTAAGGAAGGCATGGTATCAAGAATAGACAGACACAGTTCAAGGGTGTTTATTAAACTGTTTATGCAGGTTGGAAAAACGCATAATCTAAACCTAAATCTAAGATGGGGGCAAGCTACGACCATCAAATCAAAAGAACGCACAGGACAAGTTGGGACTCCTGAGCACAGCACACGCTCAAGCTTTCTCAGCGTGAGACAACAGTTCCAGCTTCAGCGATCCGGACCTTTGGTGGTTAAGTGTCTTTTCTGTAAAAGTCTTTTGCCTCCGAGGACCCGATATGCTCCAAAAAAAATAACAACCAAAATGTTCCTTTCAAATGTACGTTGGGTGATGCCTTCCCTCCTGGGCCCCCCTCTTCGAGCATAGACCCTTCTCAATTGCTTGCCTCCCTGCGTCGGGTTCACTATGGCTTTTCACAACTCAATTTCTTTTTCGGCACTCATATATCTTAATGTCTGTTTAAACAGTTCACTGTGGACATCCCTCTGCCGGGTTCATTTTTGTCAACACACTGTCACTTGGTACATTAGACTTCGCCCATCTTTATTGGCATCCCTGCGCCGAGTTCACTCTTGCCATTTTGCAATTCCTTTTGGTTTCTTCTGTTGCGAGATTCACTTCCCTTGCTTTCTCAATGGTTTGTTGGTCAAAGACTTTTGACTGACAGGGATTTTGCTAGACCCCTTTATTACCACTTTAACCTTTTCCTCGTGCTCCCCTAGGGTATCACTAGTTTCCTTCAAACACGGGATTAGCCAGAGTCTCTCGAGTGAGCACCCACGTGGTGCCGGAGCCCTGTGCAGCTGGTCTTCCCTAAACAATTTACAGTTCTTTGAACTTTCCTTAATGTGCTAATTTGCGACTTTCATTCAACACAGTTCGGTTTCTTTATCGGTTCTCCCCTCAACTCACCAGCTGTGATGAACTCAGGGGCGTAGGAGACCCATAAAATCTAGGGTGGACAGGGGACACCTTAGGGACTTTGTTTTTTTAAAATGTATTTGTCGGGTTTTAGTCTAAGAACTCAACTTTTCACAAAATTAAAGTAGCAGTACGTATTAAATTACATATATCATCACTGTATAAAACAAGAGAAAAGAAGAAAAGAAAACCGAAGAAAATTAAGAAAAAGAAAATCAGTTCAGAGTATAAAATCCTCCCAGCGATGGACATTTAGAGAGATATTTTATAATACTCTCACCTGTGCTTGAAGTGCAGATGCTTTATGGAGTTTTGCCAACCCATCCTATTCTATTCCACTTGAACCCTCAATGATGGAACATGAGTGTGCCCCTTTACAGCAGTTTATGGGCTGCAATCATACCTCGGCACCAGGGTATTCACTGGATTTACAAGGGTAGCAGAACAAGTTCTGTTTTGAATCTCGAGGATCTGCTTTATTTTTTTCTGGGTCACCCATATGGCTTATGGTGGCCTCTATTAAAACTTGTCTACAACTCATTATTCAGCAGGGGGTGGGTACCAAAAATGCAGTTGCATCCCTATTTTAAAACAAGTGTTGGCAACGCCAACCGTTTGGGGTTTAATGTAGGCATGGAAAAGGCCCTTACCAAGCACCGCCATAGTGGTATTGGGTACCCACTGATGGTAGCAGCTGCAAAATGGTGCAAGTACCTGAACATTTAATAGCAGTGCCTGGCAAATGCCCAATACGTATAGACAAGCAAACACTTGCCATTGCTGGTTTTTAGCAGGACTTCAGTGAAGGAAATGCATAGTGCTAATAGAGTGATTGATTGATTTTTGATTGATTGATTGTTTATTTGTATAGCGCCTATGCACAATGTGTTTCAAAGCGCATCAAGGGGGGGAGGGAGCATGGGAGAAATACAGTTACATTCTTGCAGGTCCTTGAAACAATTAAGAAGGTGAAGAATAACTATCATAATCAGCCTGACGACATTTCAGATAGTGCAAGTGCAATGAGCAATTAAGGAGAAAAGGAGTGGATGAAGGCATCCCTTGATAAGACATTTGTATTACACCAGTACTATGTTCCCAGCTCCAATTAAGTTATTAACTACACAGGGCTTTGTAGTAAACATCCCTAAGTCAGTGGCTTTATCTAAACCAGAACTGGCACTTTACGTGCCTTTTATAGATCATTCTAGTGTTTTTTTAAAGGAATAGGTTATGGTGTAAAATGAGTCTGCGGCCCGCGTGGCATCCATCCACCAAAAACCCATGAAAGTTGCTAAGATAGCCCAAATAACATGATGATGTGCCGCAGGGCACGATGCCACACACCCTGTCACCAGCTCCCACTATTGGACAGGTCAGAGCTGAATATATACCATATTTAAGATTAGTACTTACTTCAGACCTAGGCTGCAGGTGGGATTGAGTGAAAAGGGAGTTGATGCAGGAACAGCCTGCTGTGACTGTCTCTTCCCGGAGAGGAACCAGACAGCAGCGCAGATGACACTGGGGCAGTGGGAGAGTGCAAGCCCGAGCTCTCACGTTCCCTCTAATAAATCCTCCCCAATGCCGGCCTGCACCTCGGAGAAGAGGGCCACTTTGGGTATTATCAGGCCCAATCAATGTGCAGATAGATATGGTGTAGTGTATATATCTGCAATTATTTCAACAAACGACTTCTAATCGTCCTTGTGCAGGCCTTGTGAGCATGGATCAAGCGTTAGAAGAAGACACATTTGTGACTGCACCCTTTATCTGGGAACATGAGGCGAGGCACCATTCTTCCTTGTACAAATCTCGCCTCTGTACCCTTCTCTACTCCACATTCTCGTCTGCTGTACACCCTTTTCTCCCAAGTCCCTTCCCTGCACCCCACACCAAGTCACACTTCTGACATACTGCCCTCTGCACTTTCTCACTTGTCTGTACTTCTCTCTCATTTGCAAAGCCTGAAGCACCTCCTATGCCATTTCTGCCCTAAACAACTCTCCCTGTGTTCTGGTCTTTCCTGGACCCCTATCTCCCCAGCACACACTGGTCACCCTGTGCTGCAAACCATCCCTATCTTTCAGTAGAAAAAGAAGGTCAGGCGCGCACTCTAGTTCCCAGTCATTTAATGCTGATGCAAGTAATAACAGGGTTAAATCCCAAAATGTAAAAAAAAACAGGGTTGAATCCCAGATACAAGTATTAACAGGGTTAAGTCCCAACAATGTTAAAATAAATACCAGGATTAAATCCCAACTGCGGCAGTTCAAATGCACAATAGTTCTACTCCTCCAAGTACTTTCAAGTCTCAAACTCTCTTCAGGGAGGCTGTGTTCCTTTTCAGGTGTTGCTAATTACTGGTTCAATTTCAGTCTCAAGGGATTCTGGTTACTGTAGTGATGGCACAATTGTTTCATTCAGGAGACCAGGAACCACCTCCCCTCCAAACACACAAACCTTACCCAAAATTGGGGGAGCGGGGGAAAGCCATGACTATGGCTCTCCAAAGTGGGGGCATAATATCCCCGGTGCTGCTGCCTCTGGAGCCCGGGTCTCCTGCATCATTAAGTAGAAAAAGAAGGTCAGGCGTGCACTCTAGTTCCCAGTCATTTAATCCTGATGCAAGTAATAACAGGGTTAAATCCCAAAATGTTCACAAAAATAACAGGGTTGAATCCCAGATGCAAGTATTAAGAGGATTAAGACCAACAATGTTTAAAAAAAATACCAGGGTTAAATCCCAACTGCTGCAGTTCAAATGCACACTAGTTCTACTCCTCCAAGTACTTTCAAGTCTCAAACTCTCTTCAGGGAGGCTGTGTTCCTTTTCAGGTGTTGCTAATTACTGGTTCAGTTTCAGTCTCAAGGGATTCTGGTTACTGTAGTGATGGCACAATTGTCCCCCTCACCCTATCCAGGGTAAGATTTGTGCTTTGGAGGGAGTTGTTTCCCAGTCACCTGCAATTGAAAAAAGTACAAGAATACAAGTACCAGAATCCTTAGAGACATCAATGTGAATTAACCTGAAACACCTGAAAAGGAAATGTAACTAGACACGCCTGAAAAGGATAAGAAACACAGCCTCCCTGATGATTGATGGAGTCAAGAAAATGTTTGGAGGAGAAGACAATTTGTTGCTACAGCAGGAAAACTTGACTGGAAACCAAAGTGTGCGTCTTGCCATCATTCTGAACATCCCTATCTTTCATCTACACTCCGTTCTTGTTCCCATCTCTCCACTCCCTTGCTCCTCTCTTTTTCTGTCCTCTGCACCCTTTCTACCCTTTTTCACTTTGCAGTGCCACACTCTACTGCACCCCAGTCCCTCGCTTCCCATTCCCCCGTGGCCAGCACCCCACAACTCTCATCTACACTTAATCAGCACTTTCTCCTCAGTCTTCAGAGCACCCTCGATATCCTGACTTACATTTCACAGGTTTTCTCTTGCACGCCTTGCATGACCAACCATTCCATATAGCTTCTCAGAATAAGCTGGAACAGGCATGCCAGATCTATGACCTTTAAAGGGCCCATTAATACCTGCAAGCATTAACTCTTAAGAAATAGTCAGGAGCATGGATATTTGGAAGGGAGGGACAGACACAGATGTCACTAAATCCACATTCTGCTGAGGTTCTTCCCCCAAAATCTGATCACACTGCGACCACTAAAATACGCTGACAGAAACAGCCTGTAAAATACTATTCTTGAGTTTAGAATTTCCAGGAATAATAATGGTTCCCCATAAACATGCACCCACTGACCTGATCCAGTAGCTTGAATGTGTTGAATATGAGAAGTCCCCCCGGGGGAATCTTTTCCTAACCCGTGCTCAATGGCACCAGGAAGGAATGAACTCCCCAGGGAAACCCTCTGGGGAAGAAAACCCTGATCGCCTCAGCTGATGGACGTCTTCTCTGTAGAGCTGGTTAGGGCGAATCTCTGACACAATTCCAGGAGACTAAATGCAAATACCACAAGGAAAATAACGAAAGTAACGATTAGAGAATGGTAAGTTGGACTGAAAGACAGAGTGGAAGTAGAATATTAGTTGCCAAATAGTTACCCTTTATAAAGGAGATGGTGCCCTATAAAGTCTCAGGATTGCATGTGTATGAAGTCCTTCTGTTAAACACAGAGTATCTGAACTAGTGGATCTCGTGATGTAACTTTGGGAATCTAATAGGATGTGTAAGGGAAACAAGAAAGACCTGACTTTAGAAACAGCTAACCTTTCTGAAATGCCAAAGGAACAATTGAGAAGGGGAGAAAGGTACCTGACGGCAGATTCGGATTGTGATGCAAAGAAAAAACCTTCTGAATTCCGCAGTTGGGAATTGAATCAATGTATGCGATGTGTCCAGATTGAGGCAAGCGGTGACAGGTGGAATGAAAAGGATCTGTTTCGAGCCGTTCTAACACTCGAAAGCCGAGGTTATGAGGCGGAATCTCTGCCCTTGGAGTACGATAAGAAAGCTTCTAAAAGACAGAAACAATGGAAGGTATTAGCAAGGTGTAATGAGCAGTTTAGTAAGGGTATAAGCCTAGAGGCGAATTTACGAAGCGCTGACTGGGAAGAGTAGCAACGCACTGGAGCGTTGTGCCTGCCGCAAGATAACCAGATCCTTGCTGAGGGGGTGGAGCAAAGGTTGCAAGCATCCCTTGCAAGGCTGGAATACTGCAATCGGATGACGTCGCCATCTTGGGAGAAACAATGGCCGCCACCCGTGATTGGGACCAACGGCGCCACAATGACCATCTCCTTCTGTGGGATATGACACAGCCAGGCTGAATAAACAGGGTGAAGCTTAGCAAAGACCTACAGAAGATTAGCGCTTGATTTCTTTTAAGAGATGTGCAGGATAGGCACCAACAAATGGTTTATTTTGGGCACGGACAGAGTTGAGGTCTGTGCTGGTAATAGTTTGCTTTATGGACTATAATAACACTTTGGTCATAGCGCTTCATGCTACATGCTTTCAGCTTCTAGACATTGTAATAACAGGTATTATTACCTTTATTTGAACAGCACTGAATTTATGAAAGGTTAAGCGGACCTTGCTGCTGGGTTTGAACTAGCGAAATGCAGGTAGCCCTCATGTCAGAGACCAAGCTTTAGGTGTGGTACCATCCAAACTTCAAAGAGGTGTGAATTGATGGGAAGAGGTGGAGGGGTGTGCCTTAAGTGAGGCCTACTGATATTAAGAGCATACATCAAGTGTTGTCCCTTGCCTACCTTAGACATTACTATGGAAAATAGCACACATCCCACGTAGCAGCCCTTCTTGAGATTGGCTCATCCTCATTTTACTTTATATGATTTCATGAGGATTTCGTATACAATGTCGGGCTGATATTTCAGGCAGTGTCTGCACTTTGCAAGCCAGGCCTGGGGTACAGGGACATCTTGGAGAAAATCCAATCTTTGCCAGATTGTGTGATCCTGGGCGAATCGTGTGACCCCCCCACGGTGCATTATTTTCTATGTATGTTTCTTGTTGCTTCATGTATGGTAAGCATTGTATGCTAAGCATGTTGAGTGAGTGTGAAGAAGTACAAAGTGTCACAACAATAGATGTCACCTCCAGCTGGGGGACCGGGTCTCCTTTTGTGAAGCAGTTATAGATACATAATCATTTTTTTGCAGAGCAACGTATCAGGTGCAGTCAGCGTGATCCAACTCTAAGGAAATAAACTAGAAACAATCTCAAAGTAACCTGACGGTTTAAGGGCACTAGTATAGTGTAAGCAGCAAAAATAATCATCACGCCCTTCTTAAAAAAAGGCAGTACATAATATATTAAACAGTGTTGTGGCATTTGTATAGAAACGGCATGTACATGTTAATATGAACTGGCTCCTATTGTGCACCCTTGATCCTCTGCTGTATAGGCGAATTTTTTTGTGCGGCCTTGCAAGCCCGTGTTGGCCAATGCTTGGAGCTTAAATGTGAGCCCTGGCTGCCCATCAGTAAGGAACAAACAAAGAGCCGACCAAATTAACGTTCCTCTTTGGCAGGTTCTGGGGCACACTTTCATGAGGGCGGCACTGGCAGGGCCTCAGGTTTTTCAATTCATGAAAGTGTGCCACTGCCAATGTCAGATCAGTTTATAAACCAATGCTGCACGTTGAAAACTGATCAGGGAATCATTGAAACATTAAGAAGCCAGGATTCCCTGATGAGTTTTGTAATTCACTGCAAGTGTTTTTGAAACTGTATATCTTACATGGGCACATTGAATTCACCCCAAATAAATCCACTGCCAATGTTAGATATACAGTCTATAAACACGCGCGGCATGTTGCAAACTGATCAGGTAATCCTGGCCTCTTAATGTTTCTTTGAAACATTAAGAGGCCAGGATTCCCTATTGAGTTTTGCAATGCGCGGCGCAGGTTTAGAAACTGTATATTTGGCATTGGCACAGCCGCACATTCCCTCCAATAAATCCTCCCCATGCCGCCCTGCACCTGGGTGAGGAGGGGGGCACTTGACTGACTTACCTTACGGTAGCTGCTTCCTGCTCAGCCTGTTCTCACTCTGCCTCCCTCGACAACAGACACGCTGTCACAAGCACAGAGTCACTGCAGCACGCGTCGCTGCCTGGCTTCTCCTTCGTTCGGAAAAACGAAGACTGAGGCTGTGCAGCAGTGCACTGCGCAGGCAGGGCACGTGCAGTTTGTTTGTTCCCCGGAATGGGCACGTTCATTATGCACAGGCGCAGGGCAGCAGCAGAAGTGGCAGACAGTCAATCTACTGTAACCTTGTAAAAATAAAAGTAGACTCTACTTTAACTTTTGCAAGCTTACATGACAACTGCAGCCTGCAGTGCAGACTGCAGTCATATTTTACAGCAGAGACACAAATAATCTGGGGGGATAAAAGCTATCATATCCCCCACTTAAAATTGTGGGGGGGTTGACCCCTCTATCCCCCCATGTCCTACGCCCATGGATGACCTGCTTCGCTTCCTTCGTTTCGGGAGTCAAAGCTGGTACCACGGTAGCAGGCATCACCTTCTGTACTGCTTATCAGCGTAGATGCACTCAATGTACCGTTGACATCTGCTGCAACACACTTGGGCTATTGTTTGCGATCTTATGATTCCTTCCATGGTGGCCTCACAGGTCTGGGTCGGTAAGAGCAACGTTGCCAGCCTCCTTGCCAGCCTTTCGGTTCTCGGCACCTTTCGCCTCCTCTTGAACTACCGTGTCTGAAAAGCTGTCTCATCATGCGGTCCACCTTGCTCGTATTGTGCTCTCGTGCTCCACCTTTTATCCCTGTGGAGATGGCAAAGGGCCATCAGGTGTGTGTGTGTGTGATCCTGGTCAACTGCCTGACTTTGCCTGACCCTTGTGTTGGGACATGTCATGTAAATGGCTTTGGTGTTAGTCTGTCATCTTTCGCGGTGTGCAAAAGCGTTTGTGTCGGAAAGGGGGGGTTAGTGATTCTGAGCTTTCTATATAACAGAATGGGGAAAAGGTATTAGAATAAGGGGGCTACCGCGCCTCACCCCTGTGTCCAAATTCCACTCCCCGAGGACCCCACATCCAGGTGATCCTCCATCACTGGTCCACCCCCAGGAACTGGATTCAATAGCCATGGCGGTGTCCTGGCCACCTGGATGACAGATCCCCGGGGGCTAGTCAGGGAGACACCTTCAGGTTTCGCACAATTCTTCCTCAATTTCTGGTGATTTTCGTAATAATACCCAGAAAAACTTGCATGAAAAGTGCATGAAAGTATTAATGTTTAAAAGTGTATGTAAAAAGAACCTTTTATTGGTATTTTTCAAAAGGCTATTATACATGAAGGCAATATAATTGAAGGCAATATAATTCAAATTGTTAGAATTTTAAGTTTTTTTCTTAATTGGACTATTTTGAAAACGTTCTTGTTAACATTGGAGGTAAGGGATGGCTGTAAGGGTCGATGTGGAGGATGTCATACAAATTACATTTTAAACAACTAAACAAATAAAGTTAACACAGTTACAACCAACATCGATATATTTTAATAAATGATTATACACCATCATTTACTAAATGCAATAGTACTTTAAATCAGATAATAAACAATTACCTAACAGTACAGAAAAAAAGTTGAAATTATTTGACAAAAAATGTACAAAAGAGTTAAGGTTAAACCAACAAAAAGTTAAAGTTTACAAATAGTAGAAATAATAATGTAAAGGAAACAAGATAATATAAATATCATTACACTTGTAAAAATATATTAACATCAACTATGATAACCTTAACTCACCCATAAATGTGAAAATATTGTAAAAAAAAATAAAAAAATGATATGCATAATAAAAAGTAATTCAAAACTATTTAAACTATTAAAAAGTAATTTAAATGTACACTGTTACCAAACAGTCTTACAAGAAAGCCTAACATATTTTTCTAATATAAAACTATATAATTAAAAATATAAATAATAATATCTATGCATATAATTCACCCTGAATATCCATCGTCCCCTCCCCTTCTGCTAATGGCTTTGGTCACTAATTTTCCTCTAAAATCCATGACTCTCACAGCCATCCTCTCTCTCCCTTCGCAACCCTCCTTCTGCCAACCACCTCTTCCCCCTACCTCGTCTACTCTCAACTACTTCTCCATTACTTCGCCTATTGAATTAGCACCAATCCTTTGCAGCACCAACACATCTTGCACTCCTATTGGGCCTTTTGCTCCTCAAATGGTCAAAGACATAGCCTCAAACACCTGCCCTTATTTCTCTGAGCTCTTTAATGACTGTCTCTCGGCTGGACTCTTCGCGGCCTGCTTCAAGTCTACAACTGTTTTACCCCTATTGAAGAAACCCTCTGCTAACCCAAATGTCCCAGAAAACTATTACCTAGTTTCCCTCCTTCCCCATTACTAAAAGGTTCTTGTGAAAGTGGCCTTCAACTGGATGAATAAGTACCTTGAATATAACTCATTGGAGATGCACGTCAATCTGGCCTGTATAGCAAACAACCCACCGAGACTGCACTCATTCATGTCTCCAGCTTTCTATCTGATACTCATTCATCCAAACTCTCTTCTATACTCATCTTTTTGGATTTCTTTGCCAATTTTATCACTGTTGATCAGTCTTCTCGCCACTCTAGGGGGCCATGGATTTTGCAAATGTACTCTCAGATGGATCGCCTCCAACCTGGAAGGTTGATGCTTTAAAATCTCCTGGAACTTACAAAACTCTGCCCCCCACCCCTCTCCCCGTCCGCATCCTCCAAGGATCAGTCCTTGGAACTCTGATCTTCACGCTCTATACTTCTGCCCTGGGAAGACTTATCTCGTCCTTCGGCTTTCACTATCACCTTTTTGCTGATGACATTGATATCTTTTTCTCCTTTCCCTCCTTCACCACAGCCATCTCAGAACATATTGCAATCTGTCTCACTACAATTCGTTGCAGGATGGCTCTCTGCCGCCTCATGCCGAACTTTTCAAAAATGGAAGCCATCTTTCTCCTGGCTTCCAATGGCATCCCTGCCCTCCTCTCCAATTTCCTGTTTCCTGCCTGGCTTTCTTACTCCCTCGCACAAGGCTCGCAACCCTGGGGTCCTCTTTGATGGCAACCTCTGACTGAAACAATTCATCACTACCATTGACTCTGCTGCTCATATTGACCTCCTACAAATTCAGAAAACCTGTCCTTTCCTTACTAATCACTATATGAAAACTCTAATCTCAACCCTTGTGCTCTGCAAACTGCCCAGACTTACTCATTGGCATTCCTCTGTGGTCCTTCCTCCCTCGAAACAAAGTCCTCCAACTGCACTCTCTAAGACCTACCAGATCACTGATTGGCTCTCCATGCACAATCGCTCACTTTTCAAGTCCCTTCTAATAGTCTACAAAGCAATCAAAGTTCTTGCTCCTCAGTACCTGACTGTATCTCTATTTACTCACCATCACATCAGATGGCCGTCTTCGAAACTTAATTGACTCTGCAGCACCAACCAAATTTTCAAGTAAACTCCCCTTTGCTTAAGTTAAAAATGTTTGAGAGTGCCTCTTCTGAGAATGAACATGGTTCAAATAACATGGTCTATGGGCTTTATCCCACTTAGGAGGGTCTCCAACCACGTCTTAGCTCACTGTACCCTTCACAGAGGAGGAATACCCATTTGCATATTTGTCTGGTCCCACCCAATAGGCAGTCCAGCACCAGAAATACAAGCCATTTCTCCTATGAACAAGAGTACCATCAGCAACCCCAGACCTGTGTGTCGGCCTTGTTAGACCTCATCACCGAGTTAAAAATGAGCCTCTCCAAAGCACAGTGAGTATAGGGTCCACATTTGGATAACCCTCATAACTTAGGGTTGTTGGATAGTTGGTCTGGGGGGGAAGGTAGGGGGTGGCAGGTCCACCCTCATGACCCTGCAGCAAGAAGTAAGACTCAGGAGACTGATAGATAAATGAAAAGTTTCTTATTGGAACATACAATACAGCAATTGCAATAAGGAGAGAGAATGACAAGTGAATGGATCAGTTGCCAAGCGGAGCGCTCTGCCCCTAATGGGTCACAGCTTATGTTATATAGCATGGCATAAACATCCTCACTAGTACATTGTTGCAGTTTCCTAATGATTCCATGACGTTTGTCGACATTTTGTAATAGCAGATGCAGTGTGTTGCTCTAAAGCCTTGCAGTTCCATGCAGAGTGCATTATGTTGAAATAACAGTAAGCAGAGTTTGCATCACCACCCTTATACTCCTTATAAGGTGATAATGTGCACAGCTATAGAGAAGCTCTGGAGGATGGTCACTGATGTGTCTTGCAAGGTGACACTGGGTGTGAGCCTCGCAGGGCTAAGAGGGCTGTGGGCAAGGCAGAGGAGCCAGGCGCAGCAGGAGGCTTTTTTGCTGATACAAAGTGGAGAGAGCAAGGCCTAATGTATCTGGCAAGGCCTAATGTATATGTGAAGACCTAATGGGTATATCATGCCCTACTGAGTAAGTGTGACTACTGTAATGTATGGCAGCAAGGCAATCCTGCCACATCAGGGTAAAGCCTCAAGTTTAACAAAATGTACAAAGATGTGGGAGTCTCAGCTGAGAGTGAACATGGAGATTGAACCTTCTTCATTCGATCTGCCTTGGGAAGACTGGAAGGCTGGTTTTGGAGAAAAAAAAGTTTTGACCTTGCCCCTATTGGGCCAGAGTATGAATTGGGATTGACATTGCTTCAAGCTTGGTTTGCTTGTCGTCTTATCTCAGCTGTCGGTAAAATGTTTTCACCCCTCAAAAACACAATATTGGAAGATCTTAGATTGGAAATGTTGAATGCCTCCTCAGTTTTTCTCAACACCATGAATGACAAAATCTCAGAGATCTTGGACTATTGTAATAAATCGAAAAAAAGTAACTTACTAGAAAGTACACTCCTTGTAAATAAAATGTCTGAGGAAGATGGATTTGATTGATACTATAGCGAAGGTTCGTAACTATAAAGTACATTCCACTTTTCATTTGTGAATAAATCTCTGGGTTTTTTACTGAAATATTCAATATGATTCCCCTGTTTTAATACTAGAAGTACTTTTTTAAGATTCAGATTGAATTTATTAGTCACTGGGGAAGTCCTGTTTGTTCGCTCGTTGGAATGTGACTTGAGTTTAAGGACCTGTGAATATTGTCAAAATGAAGGGGTGTTACAAACATTGAAACACTTTGTCGTTGAATATTCAAAACTGAAGGAGCTTAGAACAAAGTGTCTGGGTCTTTTTTTTCACCTTAATCAGTTCATAAGCATTGAGAATATATGGGAACGTTTAAGTGCATAAATGAAACTTTTTTAATATTTGAATTGGTAAAATGTTTGTGTGAATTGGGATTAACAAAAGTAAGACAAACCTTTTTTATTAAATTTTTTAGTAAAGTTTTTAGAACAACTGGTCAGGTTAAATGCTGTATTAGTACGGAAAGATTTTTTGGAGTGAATATGTGTGTTTAAGAATGTCATTTTGATGTATTCATTATCTTATTTATTAATCACAATGTTTTTAGAATTCTTTTTTATCATTAATTGTATTTTTATATACATGTTATACACAATGATTTCTTCTTTTCAGACTTGTTGTTAAATTGTATTTTTTATGTTTTTTGTGAAAGGTCACTGTTGGGAAAAACACAATAAAAAAAAGAACGAACATGGTTCAAATACCCTGTTCTATTTGGTGTATCCCACCCAGGAGGGTCGACAATCACATTTTAGCACACTGCACCCTTCACAGGCGAGAAATATTAATTTGCAGATTAGTCTGGTCTCAGCCACATGGGAAGACCAGCACTGAAATGGTAGGCAATTCTCCTCTGTACAAGAGTACCATCAGCACCCCCAGACCCATGTTTCAGCCCAGTTCGGTTTTGTCAGTGAGGTGAAGCTGAGCCTGTCTAAGGCACAGTGAGTATGGGATCCACATCTGGATAACCCTCATAATTTAGGGTAAAACCCCAAGTTTTACAAAATGTAAAAAGGCATGGGAGCTCCTCTACTGAGAAAGAACATGGTTCAGATGCCATGTTTTATGAGGTGTATCCCACTCTGGAGGGTCGACAATCACATTTTAGCACACTGCACCCTTCACAGGCGAGAAATATTAAGATACATATTAGTCTGGTCTCACCCAAATGGGCAATCCAGGACTGAAATGCCAGGCAAGAGTACCATCAGAAATCCAAGGCTTGTGTTTCAGCCTCGTTTGGCCTCATGTGTGCAGTGAAGCTGTGCCTCTCTATGGCACAGTGGACAAGGGGTCGACATCTGCATTCCCCTAATAACTTTGTATAAAACCCCACGTTTCCAAAATGTACACCCATGCTAGTGTGATAGTGTAAATCTGCTGCCTTTTTTCCTTGTTTATATAGGGCACATCCTGTGTTGAATTGACCCTTTGTTTGTTCATTGCTCCTGGCACCATCACTTGTGAGCTCCTTGCAGAAAAGTGAAATGAATTACTACGATGCTCTGTTGGTGAAGGGGCTTGACTGGGCCTTGGCAGTCTAGGGAGTTGGCTAGTCCAATGTTATTCTTTGCATCCCCTAACAACCCAGGAGCTTTGATCATGGGGTATCCATCTGATATGCAGTTTGAGAGTGAGGTGGTTGAGGAGAAGAAACTCAATATAGCCTCATGGGCTGCTTTTCAGTTCTGAGACTTGCTCCCTTTCACACATTGATTTAGTTTTCCTCCCTCTCTCCCACCTTCAAGGACATGTGGCTGCCACTTGCTAATCCCACGTTTGCCTGCTGCCGTCCTGGGGAAACTTCCACTAGCAACTCTGTTTGCTGCTTGCCATGTGGACCGAAATACATGCCAACACATCTTTGCACAAAGAAATCAATACTTGAGCACAAAATGACCTTTTCAATTCGGTGTTGTGAGTCTGGAGTAGAAAGAACAAGTACTAAAATGAATACGGCGTGCAAAGCAAGAGAGTCAGGTCAATATTACTCATTTCACAACCTTGTGAACTGCACCTTGCATACAGATTACTGCAGCAGGTGCATCAACCAACTGGGGTACCTTGCAAATTATATTCAAATTATCTTTCCTGCGGATTACCCTTCTCGAGGAAAGGTAAAAACATGTTTGAGAAAAAGTAATTTTTGACGGTAAAGCAGAGTAAAATCAAAAATGGATGTAAATGGGCTTTTCCATTTTGCTCTACAAAAAGGGTGGATGCAGGGCTTTGAATTGATCATGGCCCCTGTCAGTGCTCTGGGAAGCCTTCCATGCTATCATTTTGTAGCCTGTGCGTCCCATTACAGAAGGGGACGAGCCAGGTACAAACCAGACTTGGTTCAGCCACCAATGTGTGATACGTAAGGTTGCCCAGAGCAAAGCTAGTGGTTATGATTAATTTGAACCTTATATCCATCACGTTTTAGTTTTGCTGGCAAGCAGACTGTAATTAAAACAGGACCTAGCCAGCGTGCTTGTGCTGTCTCTGCTGTAAAATCACTCTCCATGTTATCACCTGGGTCAAAGGTTTCGTTATAAGGTTAGACCAGACCTGCCTAACCTCCCGTATTGTCTGGGAGCCTCTGGGCGTTCCCACTCTTCTGCGGTGAAGAGCAGGAAGGGCTAAAAAGCGGCGGCTGGTCTTCCCTCAGCAGAAATCACAGGGTTGCTGTGGGCGACGCACAGCGCTGCTCCTGCAGCAAAGCTCAGAGGGCCCCGACTGGCCCGTTCATTATAATAAGTGACAAGACAACCGAACTCCAGATAGATATCCAAATATATGATTTTATTACCAACTCAAAAACACTTTTACCGTCTCCCATTTCCATTATGTCAAATAACGCATAATGGAAATTAGACAATTGAAACGTGTTTTGCTATGGGACTTGAAGTGTTGAGAGTATGTTTAGAATACCTAAAAAACTGTTTTGAGCAAGCTTGCATTACTTTGCAATCCAGAATGTGTATTCCTCTATTCAAGAGGGGCGGCAGAGGGGGAAAGATACAACTATGCTGTTTTTGCTTAACCTATTTCTCTTTGGCTTTATATATTTAAAAAGCGGTTTTATTGGGATTTCTGTACTCCTACAGTCATGTTTGTAATATAGTGTATTATTAAAAGTGAAACATTAACACGTACTCCTCCAAATATATCGTAGAAGAAATCCAGACAAGTACTTAAGTTGCAGACTGCGCTGAAATCCCAGCTTCACCACTTACTGCAAAAGTGTGATCCTGTGCAGGTAATTGTATTTCACTGTGCCTTATAGATTGTAATGAAAAATGTGTAAGATCTGTTTGCGCCCTGAATACATGATGATCTAATAGTGAAACAAAACACATGTGTACAGTTGTTTTCAATTATTAACAAAACAGGGCTATTTAAATTTACCCAGAAGGAAATAAATTAGAGATGCGGATAGTAAATTGCAATCGCTGAGTTATTGTTTCCCCCAGATTCCTAATACCAAATGTTCATTTGGCGTGACTGTGTGCGTGTATATGTATGTGCCCCATTTTATAGCCAAGGGTGTAGAGAAGGGACAATTTATAGTACGTATAGGTAGGTGCTGCCAGACGTGCGCGCATCCGAGGAAGCACAAATCTGAGGGTTTTCAATTTTGAAATGTAGGCAGGTCTGTGTTTAACCCCCACAACGCAAATTTAAAAAGGTTGTGGATGTATGTGTGTGGAGGCGTGGGTGTGCGTTTGTGTTTACCTGCCAACGTGCACTGCAGACACCCATGGTCTATGTAAACGAGCTTGTGTCTGTTTGTGTTTCTTTGTGTACTGCCTGCCTTCTGTGTTCCCTGCTTTGGCCGAGTGTTTCTCCTGAGATAATCCCTCCTGTCTGCAGGTCAGCTGCTCCTGTCCCGTTGCCGCTTGAAACCTGTTCCCCTCCGGCTCCTGTGGCCTTGAATGTCACTCACAGGGGCACTGCACAGCTGCAGGGGCTCTGTCTGTCATCAATGCATGGCCACGTGCATGGATCACTTACGGTTCCCACCGCTCTCGAGTGCCTCATTCCTGTGTGTGGCGCACAGCTTGCGCCCAGACTCACACAATGCATTCTGGTAGGTGTAGTGCTGCTTCGCTCTCTACGGGCCATGAGCCCGAGCATGAGGCGAACCACTTGCAAAAAAATGAAAGCGCAAGACAGGTTTCTCTTTAGAGGATGAGGCGGCATAGACCTTTTAAATTAATGTCGATCTTCTGTGCACCGACTTCTAAGGAGCGCACAAAATGGGCCGACAAAAATCGAGTGTAGTTGAGCATTTCACAAACTATTCTCCAAGACACAAGGAAAAGCAGTGCTGAGAATAGAGTGCAATACGAAAGAACACTTTGAAAAAGATTACATTTAAACACAGATGTCATTTTTTTATAGGAAAAGGAAAGTAGCAAACTGAAGTTGCAAAGATACAAGGAAGATAATAGGCTTTCTTTTTAAAGTAGCTACTGTATTATTGAAAGTCTATCAGCACAAGAAGCATAGGCTGCAAGCATTTAAGGGAAGTGGGAGGCAATAGAAGTTAAGGCATAGAGTGGGTAAGAGGCAAGTTGGTAGTAATTACCTTCTAGGTCTTAACAGAATACAGAATACCCAGTCCAAGAAAGAAGCAGGAGATGTGGGTGTTAGAGAAGATCTACGTTTGTTATTTTTTCCACTTCCCCTTTCCCCTTGGGTTTGCCAGTTTGATATTTATATCTAACAGAGATTGTTAAGCCGGCAGATTTAGGGGGTTTGGTGGGCTATCGTCACTCCAGCAGGAATTCGCAACTGGGCCTGACATGCTCTGCGGATTCTGACCCTGTTCGGCGTCTTTCCCTAAGTAGGTCTGCGCGGTCCTGCAGCGTTGCGCTGCTGGTGGTGCCTTACCCTGCCAGCCTCTTGGTTCACTCACCGTGTGGGATGCTGGCCAACAATTCTGGCTTTTCTCCGCAAGGTCGTGGATAGTTGGTTAGTTGCAACACAGCAAAAATACAATTATTGCCCAATGATAAAAGGGACTGTCCAGTCATGGTTGTGTAAAACTATTTACTTTTTTATTACTACAACAGACAGTTCTAACACACTACAATTAAACCCACACTGTAAAAGAACACAGAGGACAGACAGTTTCAGAAAAGGGATGTACTCTGCGGACTGACAAGAGGGTAGTTGGTAAAGCAATCAGTCTTACTGTTCAAGGTTATTTGATTTCAACAGCAAAGGGGCAAAGGGTTGTAACTGTCTCTATCGTCCAGGGGGTTGGAACCACAATGTACCTGGTGCTGAAGAAGTTCTTGGTGCTCGACAGCGTTGAGGCAGTTCCAGGGCACTTCGCAGCACATGAGACAGCATTTGTGGTGAGAGACAGCTGCAGCTACGAGGCGGCAGGCAGTTCGGCAAGCAAGGTTGGATGGACGTCTGCAGGCTGTTAAGCACAGCGGCTCGGGGTCAAGAATCATTGTCTCTGTGCTGGTTGGTGGATTTGGAATGCTGGTCAAGGTGTCTCGGATGGCTCTGGTGACTGCGGCGTGATAACAGTCAGTGGTACAGACGGATGCGGTTAGAGGACTCTACTGTCTCGAAATTGTCCTTGAAAAGATGGACGCTGGACGATGCTTGTGTGGCACTACTTCTAGCTTCTTCGCAGGGGTCATGTCCTTTCAAGGCGGACAGCCCAAAGCTCAGGAGGGTGTTAGCAGGCAACAGCCTTGTCCTTTGTCCAGAGACTCTCTGGCATTTCCCACCTAGGAAGCTTGCTGTCAGAACCTAGCAGGGCATGCTGTGTGCTGGCTGGGTACCGGTTCTGGAGCTGCTGTATGGGTGCTCTGAGTCCAGTATCTCCCTCTGTTCCCTGAGAGATGTTTAGGGAAGGGATCTTGCTTCCCTCTTGGAACTCCTGGCCTTCCTTCACTGGTGGAAGATGTAAGGTAGACTGCACCTTCAGCTCAGGTCCAAATGAGTCCTTCTTCTTACTCCTTTCTAAGTCTTCAGATTATCTTATCAGTGAGGGGCTCAACCCTCTTTTAAAGCCAAACAGGCCCCAGTGAGTGGTGCAGGCTAAGCCCACCTTAATGAACCAATCATGGGTCCCCACCAACAAGCTTGAGGTCGGAATCAGAGCACTCGACAACAGACAGGGGAAGGATGACAACAGATACTTCTAAGTCCCACCCATCTTCCTGTCTGCTGTACATCAAAGTGTCTCCCTAATTAACTGAGCCCTATGCAGCACTTAATCACAACATGGGCCTCCTTTGAAGTAGGGGGTTGAAGGCAGACTTTCGTCCCCTACAATTCAGATACTTCCCTGCTCTCAAAAGAGTGGTTCCAGACAGGACATTCACTGTCCTTTCATACCAAGGAGGGGTGTTAGTACCAGGTTGGCACATTGCATTATAAAGAGGTGTTGGTCTCTGGTCTCCATTGTCATTTCCTGCACCCAGGCCTTCCCTAAGGCCTGCTAATTACGATTCTTCAGTATTTGCCACCACCAGCAAGGTGTAACAATGGAGATACAAATCCATGGGGCCTTGAAATGCTAATAAGGCTGCCCATGGCCAGAGGCTTTTGATGTACTCACAGCGGTCAGGCGTCAGCTACACATGACAGCCATACAGTCACTTGCTGCTGGTTGTTGGGCTGACAAACTGACACGGGGTAGCTAGTGGGCTTAAAAAGTGATGGGACTTAATTAATTTAATTATAAAATGTAGCAAGCGAGCAAGCGTTAACTTTACAAAGGGTGTACGGGGGGGGGGGTTCGCCCCCGGTGAGAAATCTTTTGAAAAAATCCTGTCAAAATCACACATATTTTAGCAATTTTTTTCCAAAATAAGCAGACAAGTACATATGATTCTTCGTGATCTAAAGGGCTACCGAATAATACACTTCTAATAATCTGCTGCCAGCAGCAAGCAGGGGGGATACAAATACCCAATATAACGTAACATACTAGTGCCCAAAAACCAGTATGGGGCTTTCCTCATCAATATATGCCCATTTTGCACCCACTATCACCTAGGTGTGCCCAACAAAGATTTTGTGAGTCCCTGACTACATAATATGCTAGCATTGCAACTGCAAATGTTTTCCGGCTACATGTGCTCAAAGACCACCATGAGGCTTACCTCTCAATATATGTTGCACCAATCATCAACTTGGCATTCCCAAGGACACTTTTGTGTGTCCTCAAACACATAATATATACTGCCATTGGAAACATTTTCGATTGTTACGTGTGCCCAAAGTTCATCATGAGGCTTCCCTCTCAATATACGCCAGTGCTGCCCCCATCATCAACTTGGCATGTCCAAATACAATTTTGTGAGTCCCCAACCACATATTATGCTAGCATTGCCACAGCAAAATATCGTCATGCAAGCTGTGCCCAAACACATAATATACACTGCCATTGGAAACATTTTCGATTGCTACGTGTACCCAAAAACCATCATGAGGCTTTCCTCATGAATATATGCCAGTGTTGCACCCACTACCACCTTGGCATGCCCAAAGACAATTTTGTAATTCCCCCGCCACATAATATACTAGCATCGCCACTGCAAACGTTTTTATGCTACTTGTGCCTAAATACCATCCTAGGGATTACCTCATCAATATAGGCAAGTGTTGCACCCACTATCAGCTTGGGATATAAACCCTGAAGGCAGTTTTTAACACTTTAAAGGAGTACTGAAACAAATAGGCCTGGTGTCTTAACTCCCCCATCATGCTATGCTGCTGCACTCCATTGATCATTATGATCAGGACTCATGCACAGTTCACTAGCCCATAAAGACCAATTTCTCTTAAGCACCTTAATTACACTGTGTGCTAGACAAATGCATTCAGTATAAAAAGGCTTCTGGAAAAGCAGAAGTTGCCGATTGGTTCATCTCCCTAAAATGAGTACCATCATCTAAAAATCACAATCCCCAAATCTCCCAGAAACAAATAGATTCACCGACCCATTATTAAAAACATACAACCAGCCTCAAACCTAAGGACATACCCACCAAATCACAAATACAATACAAAAATTAAGGGTAGACGTGAAGATGATCATGCAATATGGACCCAGTATTGAACACACAAAGTACTTGGAATTGAAGCACATTATTCGGAATGTTCAAGTCTTCGTGACAAAAGGATATGGTAATTATCAAAATCTCAGAAATAAGTACAAACATACTGAAATCTGCATGTTACAGACATATCTCCACAGCAGCCACTCAACCTGCTGAGCTACCCCATTTGTTTCTCTCTCCTGAGCTCCATGACATGCATGCAGGCTTGGAAGTGATCATTTGAACTCCTATGGTCGCAGAAAGGGAGAAAAGAGGAGTTAGAGGGAGTTACCCAGTCTGGTTTTGTTAAAACAAACAAAAAAGGCCTAATTTAAGGCCCTTGTTAAGTCAATGTCAGTCTTTTGCATTAAGCGTTAAGTGATGAGTCCAGTAAAGCACTTAATTCAGATTCACAAATATGATGAATCCTCCGGGACGTTATTAAACAAATATAGAATTCCTATGAACCTCAGAATGAGGAGCTGAATAAAGTTGCATAATTCACGTTCACATTAAATTATTTTCACTGCTGATTCTTCAATTTAAAGCTAATTGGAGGTATCCTCCTTCACTTTCTTTATAGCACAGTTCAGATGAACACACACAAAAAATGAAGCATGAAAGCACACAATCCCATGCGTAAATGCATCCCTTGCTTGATAACCACAGGTTTACAGGGCCCGCATGCAACGGGCTAGTCAGGCACTGTTGCCTGTGGTTGGCGCCGCCTGCCATGTTGTCCCTCTCCCAAGCCAAGTGACAAGTTGAGACTCGAGAGCGCTGTAGCAGCATGTACTTCTGCTGCCCGGTGGGGTGGAGGGCGACAGGGAAACATCATGACAGGACAGTGGGCTGGTGGTGGAGGCCGCGGCTGGGCTGCAATGAGCCTTGGCCCACGCTTGCATGCAGGCGCCGGCCCGCACCCACCCCGTGAACCCAAGCAGGCAGCACAACAAACGGGTACTTACTAACAGTGCTCCAGATAATATCTTAAGGTGAGAGCTCTTTACTCTGTTTTTATAATTGGGGAGTAAATGCATTTTCATGAGAGAGTAAAAAGAATGTTGTCCCTCGCAAGGGAGTAAAAATCATGTGACATGCATGTGTGAATGTGTGCAATAGGGTAAACAAAAGAATAGAAACAAAAAAGATATATCCAAGTTATGTGGCTTCAAACAAAATATCACACTTCTCTGAAACATTTTCCTGCGTGATTGCCTATAGGTGTGTACTATGATATGATACTGCATTCACCGGCACAGAGACAGTGGACAGGCAAACTGTGCCACCACTGTGTGTCCATTAGAGGTGGAGTTGCCGGAGAAGTAATTGGCAAAGCTATTCAGTGACAAGGGGTTCCAATTTCTGAAGTGATGGTGCCATGTGATTAAATTACTTTCTAAGGATCACTCACTTAAGAGGTGAAGCCAGATTTTCAGACCAGTCTGGGCATTAGAAATGTAACCACATATCTTCATCACTAGTTGGTACAAATGCATGTTAAGAATTTAAAGAACAAAAATAACACTGTTCTGTAGGGAGGACTTGAACAGTGCATACATCACATATGTGAATAGTGTGTACATCACATCATAAACCAACCGGCCAAATACATAATACATGATTAGCAAAATAAAGTGTATGATTGCATAGCTGTATTTACCTCATCTGAAATGCAAAAACTACAAGTACCAGAATGAAAAGTTAGGTTAGCTACCCTTGACCTAACATTTCAATTTAGAAATCTACATGCATGCAGATGACATTCATCTAGTGGTTGCATGGAATGCAGTATGGGGACCCATTCTACTAACAGCATGTCCCTGGGACAGCTGTCTGAGATCTGTCCAAACATGTATGAAAATCATTGCATTGCCCACCAATAGGGAAATCCCGGTTACCAGGTCATTATACTCCTGGACAATCCCTTTCACAAGACTAGAATTCTTTCCAGTGCCACCCATTGCAGTCACGCCATCCTGCTTCATGTGCTTATCTGCTGTTGTTGCCAGCAATGGATGGTAGCTATATTGGGGCATGCTATGTTTGAAGGGGTCTGGATGGTTCGCTCAAGTGCAACATGCTTGTCCCGTTACAGATTCCAAACAAGGGTTGGGCCAACTCTGCCCTTCATCCTTGTGAGGCAGGTAATACCATGCCTGGGCAATAACACTGATCATTACAGTTCTTAGAAGTGGCACGTTCACGTGGAACTCTATAAAAACCTCGATATTATTATTATATAGACTGGCAACAATGCAGAGATGCAATGCACTGGTGCTTCTACACGAGGTAAGAGCACAGTTTCCTTGCAGGCACAGAGCTATGGAAACAGGGATGTTATCTGCTGATCATTTGTCCTCCAGTTAGCCATTACAGTATTGCATCCTATTAAACAAAATTGATACAATTGCAGGGGAAGTAAGCAAATGTTTAAAAAGTGCAATAACCGTGAATTTAAGAAAGGCACTTTGGGGTCTTAGTTACCCCACCAGCTCACTGTCCCTTTAAACGAAAGCAAGACATCTCTAATAAAACCCAGGAGAAAGCGTCCAATAACCTTACCATGGAGAAAGCATGCCATTTATTTAACCGCTGCAATGAAGAAAGCAAGCAGTTTAGCAAACGTAACCCAAAGTGGAAGCAGGCAGGCACTCTAAATGAACAGACCACTCAAATCTCAAGATAAAGGTGCCCCCTAGATTCAGATTATTTTCCGGGAATGTGGTGTTACATCTAACAAACCATGAGCCTAGCACTGCTTCAATGTCATTAGGGGAGGATGTTATGAGCAGTCCTTATCTGGATGCTAAAGCACACCATATTGACAGCTTATTGTGATTTATGCTGCTGCTGCTGCTGGATGCCTTTGGGAAAGGAGACCCCATCTCATTTCTATTGTTATGTTTTGTGGGTTGAAACCAAAGTGTTCCTATGGGTGGGGTTTCCACCCATGTGCCAGTTTGCGCTTGATATTAAACGAAGTTACACGCTATTTGGCTCCGTGATTTATTGTATCTTGTCATATTGCTGCCGGCGCTACTGCTGTATATGAAGTTGCCTCCATATCATAACAGAATACTTGCCTAATCTATCCCACAAGCAGCACATGGGTGGAAGGGACTTCCTAGTACAGTGTGCAACATGACTGAACCTGGCCCTCATCTGCTAAATGGCTGTGCGTGTGGACCCAATGTTCCCTGAAACTGCCTTCATTTCCGGGGTTATATAGCATTCTGACTACACCATGGTTGGCCCTGGTATCTTTTCTGCACAACTCTTCAGATGCAGTCAACCCAGGGTGTAGTGCTGATGAGTCAGCATGAGGCATGGCCTACAGATTCCTATTCCACATTCTGAAGTGCTACCCCCAGTGTCTGATAGAGGTAGGGACCTCAAAAGGATTACAAACCTTCTGGCGCCTGCCTGCATAAACGTATGCATAAAAATAAGAAAGTTGGTGTATTTACTGGATTTTCATGCATAAAAAGGGCAGTTACGCATCTTGTCTGGAGGGCTGCTAACTAGTTGCACGTGGCACTTCAAAAAGCTCCTAAAATAAAGAAATGAATATGTCTATAGAACTTTCCTTCTCTAACTAAAAAGAAGTGCGAGAGTCTGCTTGTGGGGTCATGCGTGTACAAGTTCTAAATTTAAATAGTGTCATCATATTAATTTCCTGAAAACAAAACAACACTGAGATGGCACCATGCCAAAACCACCAGAGCGCATGCCTGAAACCAAGTTTAAACCAGATCCTGCCTATTTCTGATTTGTTGTCACATCCCGTGTAGACTGACCATCCATTCTGTAGGAAAAATGTATAATATAGATACAAGTATTTACATTATCTATCAAAATCGTACTATCTAAAAAGTAAATCTGAATTTCCTCTGATTTATTTCAGTCTAAACTGAAATCACATTGCAAAAGCATAACAATGTAAGCGAGTTGTGTATACATTAATGTTTGCGTGCATACCTCTTTGGAATGGGCTCAGGCTGACATGGGAGTGTGTCTCAAGGCAAGCTGCTCCGGTTCCTGGCTTTGTTTCGGTGCCGGTGATGCAGCATTAAAAAGACGGATGGAAAAGGGCAAAGGCCTTTTCCATGTGTCCTTTTAATGCTCATGCTAGGCACTTCCTGTCCTCTCCCAAGCCAGCCAATGCACAGGTTTGAGGGGCAGGACATGAAATGAGGTGGCTGACCCTTGAGTGGTGTGGGGGAGGGGAACAGCTTTTTTTGTTGCTATATAGTATGTCATCCCTTATCATGCACCTGTCCACTTAATAATTCAAAGTATTCAGGTTGACACTGTTAATTAAGTTTCAAAAAGTATTTTATTGATTTGAAAGCCTCTATGTTGGCACATGTTTCGACCACATATGGTCCTTATCAAGACAGGGCTATTACATCAGAACCAATCATTCCAAATTATATACAAAACATATGTTATATAAGTTGTTTACATAAGCATACATAAATAGTAGAAATTGGTAGTCAGTCAATCATAGCATGTTCAGAATTTACAGAAAATACCCAAATGTCACCAATTGTCATAACATTCAAATGATTTCATAAGCCAGTTATGACAGAAACATTGGGTGGGCATGGGGATGATCAAAGGGGGCAGAGAGATAAGAGATACACAGATTCCATTAGTTGAATACACTCACAATAATATTTGATAAATTACGTATCTCCCGTGCTCCATTAATGCTGCTTCCAAGAGCGGGCACATCCTTATCATTGTGACATCATTCCCCCATGTCTTTCTAATATTCAGTCTCCACCCATGTGTTAATACATGCTTGCATTAACATACTTGTTAAAGTTCCCTCAACCTCTGCTCTTATCTGCTATGACATAGGTACACATATTGTACACCACAAGTGAACTCACCTCAATATCTATTTGCCTTTATTGCGCTTCCACAGTGTTCACCTAGTATCCTTTATGAGGGATACCATTCCCTGCTGATCCTGCAAGTATCACAATATATGATTTCCTCATTGGAAGTTCCATACATAGATACACAGTTCAGTTCTGTCACCCCAGTTGTTACAATAATTCCTTTATATTCACTTCCTGGCAATGTCTCATCCTTATTAGATAACAAGTTATGCATTGATCTCATGTTCCATCTTTATGTTCTACTTTTAATGACCAGCTATAGTCATCAAGATTGAAATAAACATATACAATTCTCCTTACCGCAATAGCCTTCATTCCATTCATAGTCCCAGTGGCGTTCTGTGTGCATTATTTGCTGCGGATGCCATTTTGCATGCAGCATTTATTTGTGTTGACATTGTGACATCACACGTTGTGCGTGTGACATCACACATTGTATTCGGTCATTTTGAATGGTGCTTACCATACCATTACATGCATAGATAATCATTAGGTCTATGCCTATGTTTTATATAATAAAATAACATCATTTTGAATAAATATTGCCTGTATTTGTGCCATTTACAATAATATAACTTGTATCTTTCGCCTGATTCTATAATGCAGCATTTTGATGTATTCCCTTTTTTCCTTCAATTTTTAGCCATTTTGAGGAATCATTTGTATAGCGTTCCCTGCGTTAATTAATCCTAATCCTGGTGGAATATGTTGTTATCCTACATCCACCACTTATAAGGCCATTCTATATCCCAACCTAAGTATAAGTGCTATACTCACTGTGCAACTTGCTTCTATCTCTATATGAATACTCTTCAATGTATGGAACTCTATTTTATAGGCTATACAGACTGCATAGTGATTAACGTCTGGGAAATTTATATTAGCATTTATCCTTCAAATATGACATCATTACCTTATTAATTAGGAGGCGCAACCACAATTAACTGTCTCGCTATTAGATAATTCATAAGCCAGATTTGTTACATAGTACTAATTTCATATGCTAGCTAATAGTGACGTGTTTTTTTAAGACATGCATTCTAGTCTTACTAGGATCATATTTGCCTGCTAACAGGCCTCTTAGGTGAAACAATATATTCATATATAATACAAACACAGCATCCTCCCCGTGATGAGGATAATGTAATTGACAATTATGTCCTCTTCGTGGTAGCCCATACTCACTGCCACCGCAATTAACTTCTTCTCCATAGACCTTGCATCTTAAGGTTGTGCACTAATTATTTGTAAAATAGATATATTCATATATACAAATGTGTTAATGTGGGCATACATTTCATTCAAATCATCCAATGTAACCATTAGGCAATATACACCATACACTTGACATTTCTCAATCATCATTACTCTCTTATACAGGTTGCTTATAGGAATGACACCATCTCATTGTCAGTGTTTAATCCAATTTCCATCGTATGCATCCTGCATATCATTTTGGCCTCCATTTGTCTTCATTTCAGTTCTTTGTCCCCTCCTCTTTTGTCGAGGGTAACCTCCATTTGCCCAATAAATCTTAGATCCCTCTTATCGTCCATTTGGTGTGTTGCTTGCCAATTAGTGGCCAGTGGGAACTTTGCGTCTTGACTGCCCACAGTGGACAAATGCTCCCAAACCTGAATCTTAACTCTCTGATTGTTCTGCCAATGTAAATTTGTTGACATTTGCATATGATTGCATACACCACAGACTTAGTTCTGCAGTTAATCAATTCATCAATATGATTTTAACTCCCTGTGTTTCAATGAATTCCTGAGTGTTGCTAGAAGCATATTTGCACATCGTGCATGTATCACATCTTGAAAATCCAGGTCTTGTCGGCTGTAGCCAACTAGTACTTTCTGCCTGGCCTTACTTGAAAGAAAGGACGGGCTCAATGTATTCTTTAGGGTCTTGCCCTTGTGAATATAATCCTCGGAGTGTCATCCGCGCTCCCTTTTAAGTCCTTATCGAGATGTAAGAGGGGCCAATGCTTCCTCAATACTTTTGTTATCAAATAGTTGTCACTGCAATATTTGGTAATACATTTCGTGGTTCCTTGAAGTTGTTTCCTTCCCTGTTCTTTTGGTACCATTGTTGATTCCCTTTCCATAGTCCAAACCTTTTCCTGTGCCTGTGTTTAATGAGTATCCTCTTTCCAAGAATCGTATTTTCTAAAGATTGCATTCTCTGTCAAACGTATCTTTTTTATCACAGTTGTGCTGTGCTCTGATGAATTCCCCCATGGGGATGTTGTTAATGACTGATGTTCGGTGGCAACTTGTGGCATACAGTGTAGAGTTTACCCCAGTCTCCTTTCAATATGTACAGGTCTTACGTTTACTGCCATCCGTATATACTGTTGAGTCAAGGAAGTCAATCCTTTCAATATTACTATAATGTGTAAGAGAGAGCTGCACTGCCAGGAGTCCCACATGGACCCCTGGGCAGAAAACATGACAGAACACACGATAAAAAGCAGTAAAGGACAAGGATTCAGAGGCCCTGTCCCTCTGATGCATTTCCAGCATCACAGCTTGTCAATGTATTGCTTTATGACACACACATATACAAATGCACAAATACAATGGGTGCACGTTATTTAATAATAATGATAAAATATCTTGCACATTAACAAATCTATTGAGTTAAAAACGCTATTTCAATTTTGTAAAATGCATGGTGCAGGTATCTAATGCTATTGAGAATTAATGAGACTTGGATGTGCAAAGAATTGCCTGGACTTAATGCATACCTTGCTAGAATACTGATTGTGCAAATGGTATATTTGTAAAGTGTCTAGTGCCATTGAATGTTTGAAAAGCCTGGTTGTGCAACGATTGCCTGGACTTGATAAAGTGCATAGTGCCTGGACTTGATAAAGTGCATAGTGCATGCCATGCTGGGATACTGGTCGTGCAAATGATATATTTGTAAAGTGTCTAATGCTGTTGAAAGTTTGGAAAGCTTGATTGTGCAAAGAAATGCCTGGACTTAATAAAATGCATAGTGCATAGCGTGCTGGAATATACAAGCAATACATATTTGTCTGACTAAATATATTTTGAATGACACAATGCCTTTGATATTCATAATATATTATTATACAAGTTACATTGTCCAAGACATATATTGAGATGTGCAAAAACGCTATCATTCTCTAAAATCATTGTCAAAAAATATTGCATGTTATATTCTAAGGGATAAATCACGTTCTCCATTTTATATTAGATGACATTTGTTAAATACTGAAATGTACTATATATTTCAATACATTATCTTATATACTGATATTGGTTGCATTGTGGACTAATGCCCCTTTTCCCCATGTATATTCTTGTACCTGAATATTATTTGATCTTGGACATTTTTATTTCCCCAGTACTATGGTACAGACTAAAGATTTTGAATTTGGGGAAAATATCAGGATTTGTTATTCTGGTATACATTGTGTAAAAAAATATTTTTTTGTTAAAAACTTGTGCTGTGTCGGAAACCTTTAAATGTGCCTGTACCCAACATACATACAACTGTGTAAAAAGGTTACATATAGAAAAAGCGCACACAAAATGATACTTGTTCAGTTTGCTGCCCCAAATTTTGCTTATCTTTCCTTCTATCAAATGCACTTGATAATCCTGTTGTTAAGTTGACTTCATATTTCATTTGCTTGGAGGAAAAAGTGCAATTGGCTTGTCTGATTTTGTGAATTTTTGTGAATTTTGTGTGTGAATTTTTTGGACAGCATTGACATTTCTGCTCCACAACAGACTTCTCAATTTCTATGTGATTGGTAATCTGATGTATTCTCCTAGAAATGTGTAGAGTTCTTCATCTTTATTGTGTCCACCTGGGGATTTGGTGTTGTAGTCGATTATATTGCGACTTTCCAATTGTCGCAGCTGCCGCTCTCTATCACCTCTTCGTGGGTGTTGTTGAACATGGTCTATGCCAAAGTATTTGAATGACTTTATGTCTCCTTCATGCACTTCTGCAAAATGTTTTGCTAGATGATATGTGGGATCTTGATTTTTAATTGCTCTTAAATGCTGCAATATTCTGATCTTGACTTCCAATTTTGTGCATCCTATGTACCAAAGGTTGCAGCTCCAACTGATAACATATATCACAAGTTTTGTGCTACACAGTATGGTTTTCTGTGATTTCCACTTTCAATCATGTACAGGGATGTTTATATTGTCTTACGTTTTCCCTGAATTTGCACGCTTTACATTTAACACATCTATTGAAGCCTTTGAATTTATCCTGAAGCCAATTCGATCTGGATTTGGTTTGGAACAAACTTGGAGACACTTTCAATTGGATAGATTTCGCTTTTCTGTATGTCACACTGGGGTTTGTACTGATCAATGAATGAATATCTTGATCTTTCCTTAGGACCTGCCAATCTTTGGACAATATTCTTTTTACGTTTTTTGCTCCATTGTCGAAAGGTGTAATAAATGTAATGTTTTCTTTCTTGATTTTCTGATCCTCACCTATTTTTTCATTTGTTTCTTTGATTTTCGTGAGAATTTCTTGTCTCGTTTGTTTGTAACACTGAATATATGCCTTAATAATGATTGACTTCTTGTATCCTCTAGCTTGAAATTTGGATGCTGTCAGCTTGGCATTTCACTGCAATTTCTTTTCATTCAGAGAAATTCTCCATATGGTATGCTATTTTTTAAGTTTGCCGGATGGGTGCTTTCTGCATGTAAGACTGTGTTTGTACTTTTTGGTTTTCAGTATACCTCTGTGGTCATTTCATTGTTCACAAACTTTATCCTAATATCTAAGAAGATGACCTCAGTTTGTTGTGATTTTCTGTGAATTTTAGGCTTGTACTTTGCATGTTAATAATTTGGAAAAAATCTTTGCATTCACCTGCTGAGCCTTTCCACAGAATGAATAAATCGTCAATGTATCGACGCCATAAAATTACTTTGTTGGTATACATTTCTATTGTCTCATCTGCAAATAGTTTTTCTTCCCATATCTATATATATATATGTATGTATATATACATATATACATATATATACATATATATATATATATATTCCACTTCAGCTAATCATGGGGAATTTCATTAAAATGACAGCTGGGTCTGCACCATGTTGCACCGGGATGTGGCAATTTATTTTCGCCATTCATACAAAAAGCATAATAGTTATGAACATTCAATTTAATCTCCAGATAACTAATTTTACCATCCATCAGTTCTCCAACTCTTAATTTGGGACATTTCCAGACCAGCCAGGAACACATTTCAGCATGCCATTACAATTTCCTAAGTAGGAGGTGGATGAAATGTATTTCGCCAACATTGCCTGGAATTAATCTTAAAAATGAAACATAATAAATGAATGCAGTAGGACTTGTGGTTGCTGAGAAAAATGTATAAGTTATGATAGTCCTTTTAAACTAATGGGAAATCTTCATGTTATGCAAATGTGACCTCCCCTTCCTCCAGGCTATTTGCCATTCCTGGCCAGCATGTGAATAAAGCTTACTGGACTGTGTTTTTTTAGCCTCTTTGTTGTTTGAAATTGGTAGGCTGCAGTTAGTAAATACTTGGAATGCATCGGCTACACAGAGATCTCCCACTGCAGATAATGATCTAGGACGGCCATGTGATGTCACAAGGCCTTGCTGACATCGGGCATCCTGTCCTGTTATATGAAGTGCACCACCATTTTGATCTGAAAAACCTTTTATTTTCTTGTATTATTTTCAGAGTTCAGCTTCTCTTGATTGCAGCTCCCCCACATTTCAGTCATGCACTGGCTAGGCCATTTGCCCTTCGCAGAAATGAGACTTTACAGACGTTTCTCAGGTCTGGGGAAAGTTTGTTTTCAATGCCCTTAGCAGGACACACTTTATTGCAGTTGTAGATAGCTTCAATGCAAGAGCCAGACTTGCAGTGGGGCAGTCTTTTGTGATGTCGGCCCAACAACAAGCAAAGGGTCTGCCTTGGGCCTGAATGAAATTTACATGTGACCAATGGAAACAAAGTGGCCTTTTCTTTGCAATTGTTGCTGGTATTTTGCATGTGAAGCATGATATACATTACATCTTGTTAACACACACTAGGGCCTCATTATAAGTTTGGAGGTATTTCAGAGGTAAATGTTATGTTCTCTGAACTTTTAAAGCTCACGGTCACCAGAGGTATCTTGGCATTAAGGGAGAGAGAAGGAGGACCACCATTTGTAAGCCACCGCAAGTTTAGAATATCAGAGTCTTCAAGGATTTTCTAAAGGCTAGGTGGTTAGATAAAGCCTTAATTGAAGATGGCAGGTTATTCCACATTCAAGCAGCAACCACTGAGAAAGCCTGACCTCCAATACTTTCATGGCGATAGGCGGTAATGACCAGCAAACCAGCTGATGCCGAGTGTAGCGAGCAAGGGGGGGGGGTAGTAGCGAACAAACTTGGAGTGAAGGTATTCCGCCCCTAGTTCATGGAGCGCCCGATGCATGATACAGAGTGTCTTGAACTCAATTCTCCGACTAACAGGGAGCCAGTGTAGGTCACGCAGCACCAGAGAGATATGTGCACCATAGGGTGACCCAGTGGCAAATCCTCTGAGATACCACCAAACACAGGTTTACAGTTACCATCACTTGGTCCCTTGGATTTACCATGGGATTACAAGCGGTGGTAAGTGGTGTAAATCCTCATTTTCTGTAGTCCATAAACCCGATTGGGGATTTTTGGCGAATTACCACTGGTGGAATTATAATCTTTCTCATGACTTGTTTTAAAACTGCAAATGCTCATGCAAAACCATTTTAGTGTCATTGTTTGCAAATCCTGCTTTTCATGTGAAAGGGGCCTTTGAATTTCTCCTGCCACTGTGAATTAAAAGGCTGCTTTTCCTTTTGCAATGGCAGATAGGCGTGTTTCACATGGGACTCCCTTGTGTTACTTGCAGAAACCCCAGCAGTCTGCCTTAATAGGCCCATTTTGAGCGTGAAGATTTTTTATGAAGGCTGGCAGGTCATTTTTCCAGTGGGCCCTTCAGTTCTGTTTGTTGGGGCCTTTGAGTAAACCCCACACTTCACATAATAACACTCAAGTTGGCTTTGCTTTGCCCAAAAACGCCAGTAAAACATGCCATATTCCTGTCAAAAAATGTTGATGCTCCAACGCCCGTACCCGGGCCCCAGCCACCAGAGCATGTGCAAACACATACACCAGTCACACACCCATGCAGCATATCTGTCATTTACATGAGCACCCATAACATTTACACTGCACTCTTTCACATACATAGTTGCACTCATTTACACCATTCACACTGTATTCATTCAAATGTGTGCACTTACAAACACCCCCTTGCATACATTCACCCACTTACACACACCTTCACGTGCATGCAAGCACACATTCATGCATGCATGCATACAATCCTTGCATACACACAAAACATGTCTTAGTTACTGCTAATACTTGGCGGCATGGGCCATGTAAAAGATGAGCCCAGCAGTTCACTTCAGCTTCAACGTACGGGAGGTCTACTGATATCCCCTGGGCAGGCTTTTGCCCACTGCTTCTAAGTTTGCTGCGGCCAGCAGTCACGTTAATGACAGTTCTCTCATACCAGAGAGCAGTGTATTTGCTTACTTTTAAAGTTTTAAAGTAAGTAAATGCAAATCCCCCACAGTCCCCAGTGACGTCCCAGATCACAACGCAAGAAAGTTTAGAAAACCTGGAACTGCATTTCACTGCAGGATTTTCGCTGTCATGGCTATAGGTTCATTTTACCTTCCCACACTCTCCAGCCCATGCCCTCCCTCTTTTTATTCATAACCTGTCTGCCATGTGCTGTGTGAAGAGCACCAGTGGCGTTGTCATAATCTGTGCTGGGGCCTGATTATGGCTGTGAGTGTTAGGATGGGCTGGTGATGTCACCGGCATTCTAGAGGGAGGCTTAGGGTGGTGATGTCACTGGGTGGAATGTTGAAGGATGTTTCAGTGGCTGGGGTTCTCCTTTTGGCAGTTGGACCTAATGTGCTGGGCAGGATGGATGTCCCAGTGCTTTCTCTACTAACTATCTTATGAGAATAAACCTACATGTAAACTTACCTTCTGTGGTTCTGGTTCTATAAAGAAGGAGGCTTTGTTTACTAAGGGCGTTTCTAGAAGTACATTTTCGGGCTTAGGTGGGGGGCGGGTTCACAAATAAATAAGTGCCAAAAGGCCAAAGTGGCTTTAATGAACATATATTTTACAAACATGTTTGTGTTCAAAATGTGAAATTATGCATGTTCAGAGTAGGTTTAAGAAAAACTAAGGTTTCCATGACGTTAATGTACACCCTGAAAAGGTACGTTATGCCCAACGGTTGCAAAATGGTCTCGCACATATCTCCTCAGGTCATTTGTTGCTGTAGCGTTAAATCAATTATGAGCAAATACATAACTAAGTACCTGAATTCACACACAAAATACAAAATTCCCAAAATAAACCGGTGGCTTTAAATTTCACTTTGGAAATGTCTTGTTGGTTTTTGTTCTAATCTATGCTTATGAGCATAGGCTCATAACTCGGCTTGTGGAATGATGAGTATGTCATCATGTGGAATGTGGAGCTTCAGAGTTCAACTATTGACGGTTGGGCGAGTCAGTGAGCAACCGGGTGGTGTTCTGTGGTCAGTATACTGTTACTTTTCCGGTTTTAGGCTGGTGGGTGCCGGGTGGGTCCACCATTCCATTGGTGTTATGTGGTGAGTACACGGTTATCACTCAGTGTTTTGGTCTTCTTAAGTGCCATGTAAGGAATTTTCCACATGCACGTGGCTATGTAAGAGGTGTTGTGTGCATGATAGGTGTTCATGTGGGGAGTACATTTTTTGCACATAGCCATGTTAGAGGTTAGCGAATTCCAAGGGTAGTTTAATCTCATGCCATGTGCCTTGGCGTTGTACGGGTTTGCCCCAGGTTTGTTTTATACCGGTTGGTTGGGGCGTGTTAACATGTGTTGTTAAGCCATATTCGGTCAGATGCGTTGTAGGACTTTTGGTTATTCTCTTTGTAAGATTACTGTGGAGTGGTTTGCTTGTTAGTATTAGCCTGGTCCCTCGGTGGTGTTGGGCTTTTGTTGTGCTCTGTTGAGCTGGGTTGTGCTCGGTGGTGGCAGTTCCGAGACTCTGGGGTGCAGACCAGAGTGGGAGGATGTTTGACGATGGTGGTATAGGTTGGTTAGGAAGTTGTGTTCTCTAATGAACTGCGTGATCTGGGAGTGGCATTCCTGGGTTCCGAGGTGCAGCTCGGAACGGTGGTAGTGCATTATTTGTCATTTTTGTTCCTTGTAGGTTTCCATCGAGGGGTTTGTGTAGTTTCTGGTGGAAGTTTAGGTGGTATTTTGAAACCTAGGAATTACATCGGCATTTGATCTGGAGTTTGGTCATGGTGGTGGTGTGGTGTTTTGTTGGTGGTCGAGGTGGGCCTGTGGAGTAGAGTGTTATAATCTATGCTTATGAGCATAGGCTCATAACTAGGCTTGTGGAATGATGAGTATGTCATCATGTGGAATGTGGAGCTTCAGAGTTCTACTATTGACGGTTGGGCTTGTCAGTGAGCAAAGCTGTTGATGGGGTGTGGGGCTGTCCCAGTGTTTCTCCCTTATACCTGTATCCTGTGTTTCCCCTACAATCCTAATGTTTGATGGAAGAGCTGGACCTGGACATTAAAGACCCATTGTAACTTACCTTGAGTACCAGGAAACATTCCTTCCTACACTGGCGACGAGGATCGGATTGTGAGGGGAGACCGTTGCTGCTGGGGGGGTGCAGCCCAGTGCCACCGGAGAACACGGCCCCCAGAGGAAGCCCCGCACCCCGAGCGGATTAGTTTAAGCTGGTACCTCTGTCTATCTTGCAGGCTCTGTGCTAGGAGCGCTGCCTGGGACTGAGCAGAGAAGCGAGTGCCAGTTTAGCTGCTGTCGGCTCTCGCCCGTAGGTTTGGGCCCGTGGTTGCAGCTCTTTGCACACTTGCCAAGACTTTTTGGCGGTGTGGTCCCATCCGTTGGTGTGAAGGAGTGGTTGGGAAATCGCAGCGTAGTGCCAGCCAGGCTCCGAAATTGATTCCAGCGACTGATTGGAACGAGCGCTGAGGCGACGGCATACGGCTGGCCCCGGGCATGGAGAAGAGGAGCAGGTCCGGGTGTCTGTCTGACAAGCGGCAGTTGTGCGTGCCAGGCTTCTCCTCCGGACTGACTTTTGCATCCAAGAAAACGGACGTGAGCCATCATGGGAGCTCCACGGAGGAGTTCACAGCGACGTACTTTAGCGTTGTTGACAGGTCGAAGGCTAGAGGAACAATGATGACGTCGTCCCCGCCTCTCACTAAGCTGGCCAATCACCGTCAAGGCCGTTGGTGTTCCTCTGGGTCGTGTCCCGCCCACGTCAGCATTGAAGTGAACGTTAAGTTTTGTTGTTTGTTTCCCGAGTTTGCGTGGAACGTGATGCGGAAGTACGGTGGTGGAGGTGATGCCGTGGATATTTCCTTTCCAGCAATGCGGTCTGGGGTTGTGGATGGTCCTGGTGGAGTTTGTCAGCAGAGGATTTTGCACCCCATTCCGAGGAGTTCTTCGCACTGTCAACAACGATAACTCATAAGCATAGATTATAACAGTTTTCTTGTTAAATTGTAAACCGCGCACATTGCAAACAGTGTGGGAAGTCTGCTTTAAACATAAATGGCCCCCACTCGAGTGACATTCATGGCCCTTTGTCTCCCCATGGTGTCTGCTTCAGGCCAGATGAACGGATAGGCTAAGCAAACAAAGAGACTATAAAAACAGCGCATTAGGGACTGCTGTAAAGTATGATTTCTGGGGATGGGGCAAAGCAGCAATAGGGGGCAAGGCAGCAATTAGGAAAGGGCATTGCCCCACTTTGTCCTCTCCTAGTAACCCCTATGAACAGCCATGGTTCCGACAGCATACGAACTGTTGTTTTTTTTTAGCATATTGCAAATAAAAGCACTTTCTCGGGTTCCCAATATCTTTCACACTCAGGAAAGGGTTCCCAATATCTTTCACACTCAGGAAATATTGGGCTAATAATAACCCTGCCACAGATTTAGAAATGACCCTCTCGTGCAGGCGCAGCAATACTCACCAGATCAAGCAGTGGTAGAAACAATGTCCATATCAGGAAGGGGTGGAAATAATGACCACACCAGACCACACATAATTAGAAATTACAATATCAGGCCTGATTAGTAATGCCCAGATTACTTACTGTTAATCTTCTTTAAACCAAGCTCAATCTTCCTCATCACAGTTGGCGATGCCGGCGGCTGGGTCAACGAGTGACACCAGACACAACTGTTCTTTGGAAGGCATTAGGCTACGTTTATTACATCACCAAATGTGACAAAGCCATACAAGAATGACATCATAAGAACTGTTATGTCAGCATTAGAAACTTGAGCGTAGGAGAATGGCCATGGTCATCACCCCCCATGCTCTGGGAACAGGCCTGAGAGAAAGAAGTGACCCTGTACACTGACCAGACCCTGAGTCCCATTCCCCCATGGCACTGTCGGGGGGAAATTCTGCCGGGGTCGGCCGGGCCGTCCGCAAACCTCCGGGCAGGGAGGCCCCAACTCCTCCCGTATATCCCAAAAGAGATAGAGTATCAGACACGCACAAGAAGCAAGGTGACTCTGCTGTTTATTAAACACAAACGGCAGGGATGGGTCAAGGATCATACGCGTCTGACCTGACACACACACAATCGTGGGGCTCGCAGGCCCTTTTTACTGTAGTATGACGCGCTACTTGCGTCACTTCGAAAGTTGACAAAAAACCTATCGCCACTCTTAATTGGTTGCTCGAGTGGTAGAGTTAGTATAGCATACGTATAGAGAATAATATGAGTGGACGAGGGTTAGTCAGGTGATATATCTGGGTTGTCCCTACAATTAGATACATGATTGGTTAATATTAATGGCGTCAGTGATAAGAACCCCATGTTCTAATTGGTGCGCCCGTGAGCTTCCCAGCCTGGGAACATCGCTGTTCCCAGCTCTCGGTGTACCTGCAATTTGCAACAATGTTTCACTATGGGTACATGCAGACAATGTGAAGACTTATTCATGAGCTGGACGGCCGACTACTCCCACTGTCGCAGATGTCCATTGATCCTTTCAAGTGTATCTGCCAGTGTCTTGTAACGAGGGATCCAGACGCCTCCTTCCTCCTGGGCTTGGCATCTTGTCAGGTTCGGCTTGGTCACGTGAGGTGGGACCGTGTTTGAGGCAGAATTCTGCACGATTAATATTGTTTTTTCACTGTGTGCCTGGTTTAATTTACAGGTGCGACTTTGATGTTGGTGCACGGCGTGCGAGGTTGCAACATCGTGCCCTTGATGGTCTGCTTTTGGAATGTGGGTTTGCAACATTACGACCTTGGCTGTCTGCTTTCGCCAGGCTCATTCTGCAGGATCAGCAACCTGACTCTTGTTCTGTTAATTTCCACGGGAGCTCTTACTTGCGGCCTACTTAGGCCTGGTGTATACTTGGAACCGTTTGGTGCACAGGCGCTTTAGGTTATAGTCTCATATTATCTTATGACCAGTATCGTGTCTTCGTCGTTATAATTCTCATTATGGCACCTAGGTTTAGAAGAAGCGTAAGCAAGCTCTTTAGATGAGTTCATGGTGCGTCTTGCGTTTCTGCATTTTGAGAGCCTATGTGGAAAATAATAAAGATGCACGTCCGTGAGTATGTCTGTCGCCTACGTCATAGCACTGAGTATATGCTTCGTGTAAATTGGTGCGGGAGTGTCCAGTGTGTATATTGGCACAGGTGTGTTATCCGTTGGCTAGGTCGTCATGGCATCTCTAACGACTTATAGGTTTTAGTCTAGATGATCCATGCCGCAGGCATCGGCATGGGCAGGGCGGGCTGCTGGGCAGGCAGATGGACACATCCGTATGTGCCTGTACCAGGGTATTTGGTCGTCTGGTAGGTGAGCAAACTCTTCTCGTGGCGGGTGCTTGGGCCGTGAACCTTTAGGCCAGGCGCGAGAGGGGGAAGATGGGAGCCTGTTTTTCCATTTTCCCACTTCAGTCCCCCCTCTGGTCGACTTGTCGACCACAAACATATCCTTTTCGTTATCTCCTCTTATTCTACATATTTTAGTTATTCCTCCTAAATGTCCATAATGGTTAACATGATCTTCAAATGACCAATACATATATTCACAGGTTCCTCCAGGAGTACAGTATACCCATTTCCCTATGTAACTCCTGGGGTTTCTTGGGTTCTCGACCTTCACCGATGGTGGGTCCAGGTGGTTGGTAATGATCTGATTGCGCAATTTCTCTCTCTCTTGTATGATTATGCCTGTGTGTTGGCCGTCATCTGCTGGCATCAGTGGGTGCATACCGACCATTTCAAGCAACTCGTCAGTGGTGCGTGCCTTTCGGGCTTTCCAAAATCTTATTATGATCAGTGTTGCTCCAGCAAAAATAATACAACCAACTATAATTTTCAGTCCATCTGACAGCCAAGATGGCATCCATGACCATAATAGCGAAAACCAGCTCTCATCCTTTTTCACACCTTTACTTTCATCCACCATTTTGGAGTGCAACTGGGCCAATTGTGAAACTGCTTCAGTCAGTGTACCGTTGTCAGCATCGTTGGCAGGAATGAATGTGCAGCATGATTGTCCTATCTTTGCGCAAACTCCTCCTTCCATGGCAGTGAGGAGGTCCAATACATATCTGTTCTGCAGTGCTACCATCCTTATTGCTCGCAGCTCCTCTTTTATCGCGTTGAATCCGTTTACTGTAGAATTGATGGTCATCATAAGTTCCCATCTAGTTATCTGGAGCCATTTTGCGTTTGCGTAAGCCTGTAGTCCCGGATGTATTATTGAGGAGAAGAACATTGCTGCTCTGCTGAATAGTCTGTGTTCTGGCAGGATTGAAGTGAGTGCTGTTTCCGATCTTCCCCATAGGTAATTTCCTGTCAGAGGTTCTCCTTGTCTTTTCCGTCTATTTAGGACAGTATCATTGCCGCTGGTCCCGTTCCCTGGCTCCTCCTGAGGTGGTGCAGATCTCTTATTTCTCTTATCCCCTTCATCCATCTTGGGAAAGTTCGCCACATTCACATGCTTCTGCGGTACCACTAGTGATGGTACATTGACGTGCACCATCGTGCATACACCATTCCACAGAGGGGGCAGTGTGTGATATGCCTTTTCTCCACAGGCCCAGTAATGGTCCATTATCACTGCTGTTCCTGCTCCCCCCTCAGGTAACTCCATCACGCTTCCACAATTGGTGTTGTATCCTACGTCCACCTCTCCTTTATGTTGGTAGCATACTTTAGGCGCAGTCAGCGGCAGAATTGTTATCGGGTCTTCATCCGTTTCTATCCATGTGAGCATAGGCACGTATTTGATCCAAGTCGGCCAACATCTGTGGTTGTGTGCATCGATAGTTGAAATAGTTTCTTTTGTTACCATGTTGCTGCCAACCACTCCTATCTCCCATTTGTTGTCCAAGTACACTTTCCCCGTTATCGTCACCAGTGGCCTCTCCCAGCATCCTAGTTTACCAGGAACTTCAGTGGCGTACCAATCACATGATAAATACTGCAGTGTCACTTTCTTTGTTTCTTCTTTTGCAGGACCACTTGTTATGTATCTGAATGCTTCAGCATGTAAACTGCTCTTGTGGTAACTCAAATAAGTCTTGAGGAAGTTGTTTTCGTATGGGTATGAGTCTCGTGTTTTCCACGTCATATGCACCACTGTCCCTTGAAATCTTCCTTTCGTTTGGAACAGTGCCAAGTATATTATGCATCGTGCTGTTTTCTCGTCTATCTCTGTGGCAACAAATGTTCGAGAAGCACTCATGGCGTATGGTATTAATGAGCAAACGTAGCAGCTGTCTTCTGTTGTCTGCTTACCAATGCGGGTCATGTGTTGATACCATATGTTGTTTGAGACGTGTGCTGAATCTTGTATGTAATTGTCAATACCTTTATTATCTGAGTATGTGCTGCGTTGAACTCTATTTTGCTTGTGCGCAATTTTACTAATATCACCTGACGTAACACCTGTTGCAGCTGGGGATGGGGGTGTGTTAGGTTTGGGTACAGCAATAATATTGATAGCACAGCTGTACTGCCATACAGAGGCAGCTACGAACCCGGTGATTACCAAAATCCCTATTACTTTTATTACATATGCTAATTTCACCAGCATTTTGCTCTTACCTTGCTGCAGTCCGGCAGCGTATTCTTGCGACGTTAGAGTTGCCCGCCTGAAAATTTTCAATATGCTGGTTATTAAATGTTAGTTGTTGTTATTTTTTTTTAAGCTCTCCCCATCAAATAATCATTCAGTGCCCAGGCGAAGAGCTGTTCCCACGCTACTCTAAGCGATCTATCTCTTAGGGCAGGTAAGTATGGGTGGAGGTGGGGCATCGAATATTCTATGGCCAAAAGGAACGCTGTGTAGTAGACATGTACCCTTTTCCTTTTCAGGTACGTTGGCCTTTTTATTTCATATACAAATTGGTGTGACAATTCTTCTGGGTAGTTATCGTCTGAGGGTACCATCTACTCCTGGGGCGTGAATTTGTTAGTTATCTACTTTCTTAGCAATACAATAATACGCGATTCCTGCATGTGCGAGAGAAAAGAAAAGAGAGCATTCACGTGTTTACATGTGTATTTGTGCAAGACAATGTCCTTCAGTTCAGTTACTACTGTAATGGGGACAGGGGTCAGTGGATGATGGGCAGGGGGTTTTTGGGTTCAACTGGTGGGCGTGGCTTTTACTCTTTGAGCGTGTGATCATGGGGTGGGCTGTATGGGGATCACCCCTTCCTTCTTCAGTTATTGTCTCTGGGGAGTCTGGGGAGTGACAAGGTATGGGAATACTTGGGCCGCTGGCTGTGGTAGGACTTTCTTCTTCCGTTGTCGATGTTGTCGCTGTTCTCTCAATGGACCTGTCGGTGGCGCTGGGGCGGGTCTGTTGTCTGTAGATCTTTATGTCGTGTAGGTGGTTCCAGGCACGCTTGTCTTCTAGCTTTACTGCTCTTGTTGATACCTCCTCTACCAGATGGGGACCAGTAAAACGTGGGCTACTCCATTTCCTATTGAAATTGCGAAGTAGTACGTGGTCACCTTTAGCAATCTTACACAGTCCTTCCTTTTCCAGTTCTTTATCCGCGTCTTCTTGTTGGCTTCTATTAGACCCGCACCGTGTGCGCTCGAGCTGTTGAGACACAAGCACTACACTAGTAATCAAAGAAGACACATATTGGTACATTTCATCACCCAGAACACTTGCAGTACTTTCGTGGTCGGTAAATGCTCTTGACGTTGGCGTTAGGGGAAGGCGCATTTGACGTCCGGTAACCACCTCATGGGGAGTGAGGTGGTGGTCGGACCCTGGCCTATTCCTTAGCTCAAATAAAGCTAATGGAAGACAATATAACCAACTCCTCTTTGTTGTTTGTTGTATCTTTGCAATTGCCTCCTTTAATAGGCCATTCAGTCGTTCACATACACCGTTGGCCTGTGGGTGGTATGCACATGCAAATTTATGTTGAATGTTCAGCAGTGATGTAATGTGCTGAAACATCTCGTTTGCGAAATGTGGGCCATTGTCTGACCTTAACACCTCGCACACTCCCCACCTGGGGAAGACCTCCCTCACTAGGAATTTGGCTGCTCTAAATGCATCTGGGTGTGAACAGGGCCCTGCCTCAATCCACCTAGAAAATGGGCATACTACTACAATCATATACCTATTTCCTTGACATATATTGATCATATCAACATAGTCAATATGGAGATGCCGGAAAGGTCCCTCTGGCCGGGGTATAGTACCTCTTATCACCTTTAGAGTGTGGCCGGCCGTAAACTGTTGACATGTGAGACAATTACTGATAAAATTTGACACATGCGAATTTAACTCGGGGCAGAACCAGTCTTCCCTAATTCGTGCTGCAATTACTTCCTTGCCTGTGTGGGCTGGATGATGTAGTTGGTTCAGGGCGGTGTTCAAAAGTGCCAATGGCATTACAACCTTTCCAGTGCCACCCTGGCGCCATAGTGCGTCGGTTGGTGACATTGTACACCCTCTTTTTACCCATATTTCTTTTTCGACCATTGGTGCAGCCGGTAGTAACTCCATAATCTGTGTGGCTGGGAGATGGGTGTACCCTTCTCTTATCAACATCTCCTTGGCCATTCCCCTTCCTCACCCTCTCTGTGACTCTGGGGGGTTCCATATCTCACCAAAGTATGCAGCATACTTCGCATGTGCGTCCGCTGCTGCGTTTCCCTTCGAGACGTGGTCTTCACCATTGGTGTGTGCGGTGCATTTCACTAAAGCTAATTCTTGGGGGTCATTAATTACTTCAATTAGTTCAGCCAATAAGAGGGCATGTTGCACTGGAGTGCCATCAGCTCTCCTAAACCCTCTTCTTCTCCATTTCGACAGCCCTGAGTGGACAGTGGATGTAACATATGCGCTGTCGGAATATATGGTCACCCGTTTGTCAAAGCTTTCCTTCAACGCCAAGATCAGTGCGACCAGTTCAGCTGCTTGAGCGGAGTAATGCTGTGGTAATTGTACACATTTCATTGCCACACACACTGGTACCTCCATCATTTTTACCACCGCAGCCCCAGTTCTCCTCACACCATCCCTCTGATCGATAGTTGATGACCCATCAATAAATAAGAGCTCACCCCCCTCTAGTGCGTTTTCCTCAACTTTTCTAGTACATGAGTACATTTCAGTCATTTGTGTACAGTCATGGGCATAATCTCCCTCCTCAATTACTTCTGCTAGGAACCTTGCAGGGTTGACCGTGCTGCATCTAACAATTGATAGTTCGGCTCTGGATAGAATGATCTCATAACCTGATGCTCTTTGCGTGGTTAGGGTGGATTTAGGTTTATTTAATATCGCAAAAAGTGCATGTTCCACAAATAGTGTAGTTGGGCACCCCATGGTGATTGTTGATGCTTTTTCTACCGCAAAAGCAGCTGCGGCGAGACCTTGTTCACAGGGGAAGTGGCCTAACATTACAGGATCTAAGTGGCCACTGTAAAATGCTACTGGTTTGTAGCCCATGCTTGTTTTCTGAGCCAACACTGCTTTCATTACTGCTGAGTCGCAATGTGAAAATATAAAAAATTGCCGCTCATAGTCTGGGGATGCCAGTACTGGAGCAGTTGATATCGCATCTTTTAATTCATCAAAAGCTTCTTTCATTTCCATCGTCCACCCCAGTTCTTTCTCCCCTTTATTAGCTTCCCGTAACGCCTCAAGCAGAGGTCCTATGTACGAACTGTAATCAAATACCCAAGCTCTACAGTAGTTGCAGAGCCCCAGGAACTGCTGCAGTTCCCTTGCAGTTTGTGGCATTGGAGTGGTCGATATAGCTTGTGCTCTTTGTGGTGCGATCTTTCTTCCATGTTGGGATATAAGCTGACCAATGTAAAGTACCTGTTCTTGACAGTACTGTATTTTCTCCATGTCTACCTTGTAACCTTTGTCAGCCAATATTGTCGGCATCTTTAATGAGTCCTCTCTGCATGTTTTTTCGTTTTTACTGCAAATTATTATATCATCCACATACTGCAACACCGTGCTTTCTACTTCAATGTTACCCAAATCCATCTGTATTACTCTATTGAAAATTGAAGGTGATTCACAATACCCTTGTGGCAATCTGGTGTGTTTCCACTTAGCGTTTCTGTAAGTGAAGCTCGTCAGATCTTGTGAGTCTGGGTGTAATGGTATTGAGAAAAAAGCATTTTTAAGGTCGATCACTGTAAATCGTGATGCTTCTGCTGGAATGCCACACAATATTGTGGCCGGGTTTGCAGCTACGGGATATTCCGCTTCTACTATGTTGTTCAAGGGCCTGAGATCCTGTATAAAGCGCCAAGATCCCCCTTTAGCCTTGCGCACTGGGTACACAGCCGTATTACATGGTGATTCTGAGGGGACCAATATACCATTATTTATAAGGGTCGTTATGGTTTCATATATGCCCTCATCTGCCTCTTTTGATAGTGGGTACTGTTTTACTCTGGGGAGTATTGCACCTTTTTTCAATTTTATTTTTACTTCCCCTATACTTTTTATGCAGCCCACGTCATAGGGGCCAGTAGTCCACAATGATTTGGGTACTTTTGACATATCGTCCTTAAAGAAAGGGACCGGTGTGCATGCGGGTGCCTCAAGTGCCGTTGCAATTTTCTGTGCTACTTGTTTGTAGGCCACTCTTAGCCATATTTCCACACTCATCATAAACACCATTTCACCTTCCTCCTTTTCATCTGAAAACAGCTCCTCATCTGACACCTGGGTGAGCCTACATCCTTCTGCTAATGCTATCACTGCCCTCCATGCTCTTCCTTCTCTGTCTTGGGCATGTACAGCAATATAATCAGCTGTTGCAATAATTCTTTCAATATCCATTGAAACCACCTTCCCTTCTTGCTCATTAACAGGTGTTTCTGGTCTGAACAGATAGGCTGCTGGCCTTCTCCATATTTTCCCTTCTATCCCTGGCATCCATGCAATTGCCATGTCCGTTCCATACTGGAAGAGCTCACCATCTACTGGCTCCGCCCTAATCGCTGTCTGTCCACAGTATGCTTGCATAATCTGTCGTGCCGTGAGCATGTTAATCCCCGGAGTAGAGCAAATTATGCCGTCCTCGGTGAAGGAGATCGTCATATTCAACCTATTCATTATATCTCTCCCCAGTATATTTACTGGTGAGGCACTATAATATAAAAGTGGAACTGACAGATCGTAATCTCCAATAGATAAGGGAATGTTATCAGTAAAGGGAACCAACCCTCTAGCCCCAGAGAATCCTTGGGTGTTCATGGTCTCGCCTGACATCTTAAATTTACCTTCCTTTATGCAAGACCGGGTCGCCCCGGTGTCAACAAGGAATGATAATTTTTTGTCACCTATCGTTACCTCTATGCGTGGTTCCTCCGCACTATTAGGTGTTACTGACAGGATGGGACACACCAAGGCCGTCTGTGGGCTGTCCTATTGGGGGTACAACGACTGGCCATTTCCGGTATAAGGGTTATGTCCCAAAACCGTCACCCTACCCAGTTGTGTTTGTGGTATTTGTGGTTGTTGTGTCATCGCTACCTGTTGTTGTGGCAGTGTTTGGGGCTGTTGTTGTGTTGATTGTTGTTGTTGTTCATTTCCTTGTTGCATTATTTGCTGTTGTGGTATGCCCTGCTGTACCTGTGAGGGCCTTGATTGTCCCTGATCACTCCATGATGGTGTTCCTGGTCTAACTCTACACGTGCGTGACATGTGCCCCAATAGTCCACAGCTCCAACACACTGGTGGTTCCCTATTCTGCCATGGAAAGCTCCCTGTGTTGCCTGGTATACTGGTTGCCCTAAGGGGTAGGAATTTCTAAATCCTCCCACCTGCGGTTGGGTGCCATATCCGTACCCTCTCCCTCTCATAATTCCTCCTCTCCCCCTGTTATAATTATAATACCCAGCTCCTTGCATTGGTTATCCTCCTCCCATGTTGGGCGTGTATGGTTGGAGTGGCGGCACCTGTTGTGATGTAGTCTGTGAAGGTGGTATTTGGGAGGAATCTTGTGCAGCCACTACTTGTGTGGGGCTTTGGGTCATTGTTGTAGGTGTAGTTATTAGTGCCCCTTCCATTGTGTATTTAGTAAGTTTTTTCTGTACTAATTTAGCCTCTTCCGTTTTCCTGTCCTCTTCCCTTTGTTTCATTTTTCCTTGCCATGTCCTACAATGATGCACTATAGTCAGTTGTATTTCGGGCCATGGTTTTGCTTCCATTCCCACTACTTTCTTTAGTTGTTTCTGAACTCCTTCTGGGAGCCCTTGTACCAGTATATGGTAAAATATTGCTGGTGTTTTGTCCCATTGTTCTCTAGTTTCCATGCGCCACTTCTCTTGTATTTCCTGGATATAATCAACAGGATCTTCGTTCTCATGCATCTTGCGGGATGTAATTGCTCCTATATCTGATGTGTCTGGGTACTGTACCCTCAGTGCCTGCCATAGTGCATGTCTGCAGTTTGCGAATGGTGCCCCATCGTGCGATGTATTTGTTATTGTTACCCCATGAAATCCCGCTCTCTTCCAGATGTCATCCGCTCTATCCCCTAACATTGATATTAAAAGGCCCTTTACATCTCCTACTGCCAGCTTCTGTCCTGCGGTGTGTTTTTCCATTTCATATATCCATTTACCCGCACCTCCACTTAATGATGGGAGCCTACATTTTATATTTTCTTTATCGGTATGCTTCCAAGGAACATACTGTGGTCTAACCCCACCTCTCTCCAAAAGTGGCATTAAATTATGTCTTGTTCCATCCTTTGTATTCCATAATATTGAGTCCTCACACCCTTCCTCCTCTTCGCTTTCTTCCACATTTTCACTTTCGTTTGTATTTCCCCTGCTCATACCTCTTTCTTCTCCATCTTTTCCCCTTCTTCCATCTTCCTCTGTATTTAATGTGGGCATGTGTATACCTCTTTCCTGCCTGCGACTAGGGAGGTCTCTAAGCCGCCATGTATAGGGTGTCAGTTCGTCGGTGAAGGGCGCTAGTTTTATTTTGCGTAACGAACGTGAGGTGGTTGAGCATGTAGGGTGCGATAGGGGAGGGCGTGATGGGGATGATGGGGATGTTGCGTCCTCATGTGCCTGTCTTTCCTCTATTCCTTTCTTTCCCTCCTCACTTCTCTCCATCTCACCCTTTCTCCTACTGATCCATGGTGAGTCTAGGTTGGTCCGGGTGATGTATAGTTTATCTAAGCTTTCCCTTTCGCTGTTTCTTCCTTCATTTTCTGCTCCCTCTTCCTCACTACAAAAGCTAGTCATAAACGGCACCCCCCACTCGGTCTTTTTCCCCTTGATCGTTACTGTATGTAAATCTATTAGGTCCAGTTCTCCTCTTTCTCCTTTATCAACCGCTCCCCTTTGTGCTGATGTTGTTGCTACTTCTGTGTCATCATGTACATCCCTCCATGCTCCACTCTCCTTTCCCCTATCTCCTCTTTCTCCTTCATACCTTTCCTCCATCTCCTTACTAGTTTCCTCCCTTTTCCTTTTCAATTCCTCTATCACTTCACTTCTCATCTGTTCTAATATTCTTTCATCCTCTTTCTTCCTTTCCCATTTCGCCCTTTCTTTTTCTACTATATTCTCCATCACCCTCCCTTCTTCGTATTTCTTAGTTGATTCTGATAGTAACCTCCTCCTCCATATTGCCATTTCTTTTTCTTTTTCTTCTTCTTCCCTTTTCTTTTCCCGCAATACTACTCTTGATACCCTTTCTGCTGCTGCTTTTACCCTGTCAGCTTCTCTCCTTTGCTCCTCAGTTCGTTCCCTTATTTTTTCCAATTCGTTCTTACCTTCTCTCCTTTTCCTCACTCTCTCTCTCTCCTCCCTCTCAAGCTGCTTGATCAATTCATTCTGTTCATCCCTTAATTTTGCTAATCGTTCCTCCAAAACCTCTTCTTTTTGTCTTAACAGCTCTTCCCCCCTCAATTCACTCTCTCTGGCATTATCCTCGTCTGTTTTCTTTACTACCTCCTTCTCTTCTCCTGTTAATGAACCTTGTAATTTTAATAATATCTGTGCAGCTACCCATTCATCATTTCCTATTTCCACAGTCTGGTCTTCTCCAGTCCTCCCCTCCCCTGCTGGCATTTTCCTGTGAGCCACATATGGTGGAGGGCTGTATGCCGGATTCGAGTATCCCTCAGCCGCCCTTAACTGTCCTCTTTCTATTTCTCCCAATTCTCTTAGAGGGTACAACCCCCCTCCCTCTGTTTTTACTCCCGTTGCTATGGGTATATCATTGCTCGGTTCCTTTTTTATTTCATCTGCTTTATTATTCTTTCCTCCTCCCTCACCTCTGTTTCCCGTGTTCTTTGGGTCCTCATTCCCCTGTGCCCCATCCTCTCCTTCCTCCTTAATCTCTGTTTCTTCTGGTATTTCCCCCATAGTGAATATTCCATTTGGTCCTGGTCGGGACCCCTGGAACATCCTCCATAAGTTAAACACCTCCACGTGGTTTGCCAACTTCTTCCCTTTATACGTATTGTGCAGATGATTTAATAGTGAATGTTGGACATATGGGTCGAAGCTACCGTTAGGCGGCCACGGTGTTAACATTTTGTTATCCGTCCCCTGGGTCCATTCTATGCTATACTTAATCAGTTTCTCCCTATGGGGTGGCAGTGTTGTGCATATGTATTGTAGTGGCGTGGTGAGGGTGTTCCCCCACCCTCCCGATCCTGTTCCGTATGACATAGTAGCGCTCCACTTGCTACCCTCCCCTAATCTGGTATCAGTTTATCCCACTAGTAGTTTACAATATACAGCCTTATATCATTACCTGGCCCCGTAAGTTTGGGGGCTTGCGATAGTCCGCTTAAGGAAAATTATAAAAATATATTATGTTACATCTGTAGATTTTCCTTTACCTTTTCTTCCTTTATACAACACCCTTACGGCCCCCTGCGGCCAAGGCGTACGTAGCCCCCTGCGGCTGCGTACCCTTTATTGCGTTCTTATACAATCGTCCTGTTTCCACGTGCTCCTCCCCCTTCTACACCTGCCGTGGCCGGCGTTCTCCGTGCGCAGCCACGTTCCCCGTTTCGCCTTTCCTTGATCAACTCGTTTACCGTTTATCTCCGTTTCCACTCCCTTACCACAGTTCTCTTCCCCACCACTCTCAAAATGAAGATGCCTCGTGCTTGTGATATCCTATGAAAACCCTACTGGTGACGTCACCGATCTCGTAGAGCTACTGGTAAGTTCTTCGTATATTCTTTAAATCCAAAATACACCTGCAATCTACCCCCGTTAACCCCACAGCTGTCTTCCCGTCACTCCCGGAACAAGGTAATCAAATCAACAATATAATCGGACTGCGCAGACTGCGTCGCCTCGTGTGTGATACGCCCCTCGACAGGAGGGCTTAACCAGCCAATTATCTTCCGTATTGGGCAACTAACTAGCTACCGCCTACAGGGAAACGTCATCTACCTATCGAGTGTCTTGCTCGAACAATAGGGATCCTCATCTACTCATTGATCAATAAATGCCAAATCGTAGGAAACCACACACACACACACCCTTACACGTAGTCGCGACCTAGGCCAATCAGGTTCTACGAGCGGCCGCACGTGATGTTTTCGTGCTCCGCCCCCTTCTCTCGCGTTACGTAGCCAACTGCTCTCGCGCTTGTTCAACTACCATTCATTCTATTTCTAACACTAAATTCTCAAACCTTCGCCGTTCACCTGTGCAACACCTCCCGCCTCCCGTATTTAATTCCTCCGCCCTCCCTCACAATTTCACATTGTTTGTTGTGCGTGGCATGCTCACCAAGTTCTCTTGATGCGGGGCCGCTCGACTGCGTGCACCCCTCCAAACGGCTCGCCACCTCCCCTCGTCTGGACCACGTCTGGACACTCGCCAACCGCGGGCGGGATACTTCTCAACCGGCTCCCGAGGGCCAATATCCGGATTGCGCTGTCCGGTCTTCTCGCAGTTCCGCGATGGTCCTGTAGTCCTAAGAAGGGGGCGACGGCAGAGGGGGCCGCGCCGCCGGGCCTCCTCGCAACTGGAGTCCTTGGAAAAAGTAAAAAATAAAAATGCCGATCTTAAACAAATCTCAGCAGTGCCTCCAACTTGTCGGGGGGAAATTCTGCCGGGGTCGGCCGGGCCGTCCGCAGACCTCCGGGCAGGGAGGCCCCAACTCCTCCCGTATATCCCAAAAGAGATAGAGTATGAGACACGCACAAGAAGCAAGGTGACTCTGCTGTTTATTAAACACAAACGGCAGGGATGGGTCAAGGATCATACGCGTCTGACCTGACACACACACAATCGTGGGGCTCGCAGGCCCTTTTTACTGTAGTATGACGCGCTACTTGCGTCACTTCGAAAGTTGACAAAAAACCTATCGCCACTCTTAATTGGTTGCTCGAGTGGTAGAGTTAGTATAGCATACGTATAGAGAATAATATGAGTGGACGAGGGTTAGTCAGGTGATATATCTGGGTTGTCCCTACAATTAGATACATGAGAATTGTTACATGAAGACTCCTAATGATTGGTTAATATTAATGGCGTCAGTGATAAGAACCCCATGTTCTAATTGGTGCGCCCGTGAGCTTCCCAGCCTGGGACCATCGCTGTTCCCAGCTCTCGGTGTACCTGCAATTTGCAACAATGTTTCACTATGGGTACATGCAGACAATGTGAAGACTTATTCATGAGCTGGACGGCCGACTACTCCCACTGTCGCAGATGTCCATTGATCCTTTCAAGTGTATCTGCCAGTGTCTTGTACCGAGGGATCCAGACGCCTCCTTCCTCCTGGGCTTGGCATCTTGTCAGGTTCGGCTTGGTCACGTGAGGTGGGACAGTGTTTGAGGCAGAATTCTGCACGATTAATATTGTTTTTTCACTGTGTGCCTGGTTTAATTTACAGGTGCGACTTTGATGTTGGTGCACGGCGTGCGAGGTTGCAACATCGTGCCCTTGATGGTCTGCTTTTGGAATGTGGGTTTGCAACATTACGACCTTGGCTGTCTGCTTTCGCCAGGCTCATTCTGCAGGATCAGCAACCTGACTCTTGTTCTGTTAATGTCCACGGGAGCTCTTACTTGCGGCCTACTTAGGCCTGGTGTATAGGTGGAACCGTTTGGTGCACAGGCGCTTTAGGTTATAGTCTCATATTATCTTATGACCAGTATTGTGTCTTCGTTATAATTCTCATTATGGCACCTAGGTTTAGAAGAAGCGTAAGCAAGCTCTTTAGATGAGTTCATGGTGCGTCTTGCGTTTCTGCATTTTGAGAGCCTATGTGGAAAATAATAAAGATGCACGTCCGTGAGTATGTCTGTCGCCTACGTCATAGCACTGAGTATATGCTTCGTGTAAATTGGTGCGGGAGTGTCCAGTGTGTATATTGGCACAGGTGTGCTATCCGTTGGCTAGGTCGTCATGGCATCTCTAACGACTTATAGGTTTTAGTCTAGTTGATCCATGCCGCAGGCATCGGCATGGGCAGGGCGGGCTGCTGGGCAGGCAGATGGACACATCCGTATGTTCCTGTACCAGGGTATTTGGTCGTCTGGTAGGTGGGCAAACTCTTCTCGTGGCGGGTGCTTGGGCCGTGAACCTTTAGGCCAGGCGCGAGAGGGGGAAGATGGGAGCCTGTTTTTCCATTTTCCCACTTCAGCACGGACCAGTGAGGACCCCTCAATGAGCTCCCGGAATGACACCTCACTGTTCCGTGCTGAACCTTGGACCATACCATGAATTGGCAATAAATCTCCCTTCCAGTGACCCAAATTGTTGAGCCTATAATTCAATTCAATGCAGTGTGTCTCAACCTATTACAAAACACCCTCCAAACCCCAATCTAGAGGGAGGATGGGAAAAACAGCTAACTGTGCTGCCTCTGCAACTCTGCTGAATTCGGACGGGGGAAAGAGAGGGAGAGCACCTCTTACCCCTCCACCCCCCTTTATACCTCTCTCTAGACCTATATGCTCTATGCTTCCAGCGCTGAGCGGCGGTGCCTAGCAGTGGAATAGTCACATCGCTCTGCGCTAAAAGGATCCACCCCCCTCGTTCTGGTGTTCCCCACTTCTCGGCCCACCATCACGCCTCCCAAGCTGCCGTCCCGGCTAGGCACCTGGGCTGCTATTGTCCTCAACCAGGAGGGCTTACTCTCACAGAGGCACTTCTGCCATACGTTTTACAATTAAAGTAATAATTATTGTCTCCTACTTCTTAAGGGAAGGCGTAAATGATCCTAGTATCCCTCCATCCTCCTATACATTTCCAAAATACAAACTCTCAGTCAATATCTCCCTCTTCCATGGGCTGGGGGTGGTGTACAATAAGACTGCGCTGGGGAAGATTGAACTTGATGCCCTCTCGTCCATCTTCCTCATCACAGTGCTCAATCATTAGGATATGGGTAGGAGAGACAAGTCAAGGCTATCCTTTTTGAATATTTGTCATATCTACACAAACACAATGTTCAGTGAACACATACGAAAGATGGGGTGCTGTGGACCAACACACAACATATGATGTTAATGTTTGCTGAATGTATCTAAAGATACCCAGATTTCCACCTTGCAGCTGTCTGAAAGGACAATGCCACTGTATGCCACTCAGGAGGCTCCCATGCCAAGCGTTGTTTTTCCCAATTGGGGAGTGGCAGTTTTAAATGGGATGTGTGGTGATTGAGTATTACTTTTCATTAATCCTAGAGCTACAATTGCCAAAAAATGAATGGTAACATTTAAACGGATGCTAAGCAACACGACCAAGTCAATCTCAAAGGTTGTAAATCCATTTTTTCCGGCTGAAATCTTGACTGATCAGGGTACCAGCTTCATGTCAACGTTGATGCCTGAAATGAAAAACCTAATGAAAATTCAAACCTTAATAACCTCTGTCTAGCATCCCCAGACTGATATGCTAGTAGAGTGGTTCAATAAAGCACTGAACCACTCTTTTCAGAAATTGATTGCTGAATATGGACAGGAATGCGATGGCCTGGTACCCTGAGCCCTATCCCGCATCTGAAAGAACCACCACGCCTTAACCTCAACTCCTCAACTTCAACCGGTTACTCTCCTTTTGAGCCGGGTTATAGGCAGAATCACCAAAATGGCTTGGACGTCCTCAATGAGGAATGGGAAGGGCCTAACAGTTGCAAGGCCAGTGATCATCCAATGATACAGCATGCAAGAGAATTCACAGATAAAGTTTAGCAGTTGGTAAAAACACACTTGCAAGAAGCATATTCCTGACAAGAGAAGGTTCCTGTCTTCGTGCTTCCCAAGTTCAAGATCAAGTAATGGTCCTGCTGACAACCACCTAAAATAAGCTATTGGCCAGATTTGCATTGAGCCCACACCATCACAAAGTAGTATCACCACTGACATAAACAGTACATCAAGAATACCAAAGAATCCCTCACAGGTGTACCACATAAACATACTAAAGATGACAAAAGAAAATGGCAACCTCAAACTCCACCTTCTGTATGCCCACAATATATGAAATTAACCCTTTCCAGCACAATCAAGGGGAGTCGACATCCCAGCAGGACCAGCCATCCAACAGCATCAAGAACTGGCCCGTTAGATAGATAGATTGGTATGTGTTCTCTCCCGAATTTGGGCAACCTCAAAGTTTTGTCCATAAAATACACAATCCTCCTGGAGAAAGTATTCCATCTAAAGCCCTATCAGCTTCCTGAAGCACAGAAGAAGCTGATCAAAGAGGAACAAAAGAAATTGCTTGATATGGGTATTGTGAAAAACCTGAGGGCATCCTCACATCTACTCCCCTTGGGTTCTCTTCTCAGGTGCCCAGGGAAAGGCCATCGCTGTTGGATCCTGGTCCTGGGGGTGGAGAAGGAAGGGGGGGAATCACCTGGGTAGAGGGTCCTTAGGTATGGGGGATGAGATGTCCTTAGATGTCACCCTCATTTCCAGTTCAGGAGGAACCCTCCATCCCAGATGCAGCTATGGGGTATTGCTATCCCTGTCCCGCTGACCAAGAAAACGCCAGGAAGTATTACCAGTGTAGAAGCACCAGGAAGAGGGTGAAGAAGAGAAGGTTTAAGGGTGAGACATGCAACACATGGTATCCCCTTCCCCTTATGAGGACCAACCTAACCCTCGCCCGGCCTTTGTGGGCTATTGTAAAACAGCTCCTTTCATTTTCCCTCATTCAACCAACTATACACATTCTATAGTACTGGTACGAGGAAGAGGCGACTAGGAGTAGTGCACACTAGTAAACCATTTCCCCACTCTAGTACTGAGACGAGGAAGATGCCTGCAGAGTATTGTAAAGGTCAGGCATGTCCCAACTCTAATTTCAGTCAGGCAATTCCAATTGGGAACTCACATATGCAACCTGTCAAGTGGTTGCAGTTGTACAAGAAGGGAGGAGACCAGCAGCACTTACACCAGCATGGAGTCCTGTTTACGAGCAGGAAGCCATGCTTGGTCCTACAGGGAAGCCTGGACGCCGGCAGATGATCCCAAGGAACTGTGGAGCCCAAGAGCAGGTGGGCCATAGAAAACCACAGGTGTGGGAGCCTCTGTGATCTGAGACATGCAGCCAGACCTGCGGGCGAAGAAAAGGAAATAAAGTAGCTGCCAGCATCCACAGAAGGGAAGCAGAGCTGGTGCCTAGAACAGAAGTGCATCAGAGGTGCAAGAAGGGCTTGCAGTTAAAGGAAAGCCAGTGGGTGGAGCTGAAAACGAATATCGGAGCTGCCGGGATGGGGCCAGGGACCATTTGAATTAAGGGAGAAAGTCACTCAAACTGGGGCACTCCTGGGGGTTGTGGGGAAGCAAGATAAATGCCGAAAGAACATAACAGCATGTACATAATGAAACAAACCCGAAGCCGTGGGTTGGGTTGGGTGAAAATAAAGCAGAAGAGCAAATGATTACAAGTATTGAATACCAAACTGAATGAAACATTTGTGGGCAAAGTTATGACCAGATGACAAATGAATGTGAAGTGCAGATATTGCCTATTTAAAAGCAAAGAGGCAAGAGAGCGAGAGTGGAAGACTCCCAGAGACAATGACCGCACAGTGGTAAAGGAGTAAAATCGCCACAGGCTGAACTGTATGCATGAATACAGTGTGGCAAGGGCAAGAGGCTGACAAGGAGAAGCCAAGTGAGGGTGAGACCTTTACATAAAGCCAAGAGGCTGACAAGGAGAAAGCCAAGTGAGTGTGAACATTCATGCAGGGGCAGATAAAGAAGAACCTGTGTAGGCCAAAAAGCCTATGGTTTCTGGTTGTGCAACCTGTAATGGGTGCACCGTGTGGTCTGACAACTGCGCCTAGACCAGGGAACCCTCAATTGTGAAAGCTAAAAGACCTTGTTGAAGCAAACCAAGAAAGAGTAAGCTGATTGAATTGTTAAGCCTATCCAGAAGGAATGTTAAGTTGATTTGGAGTTCTTTTGAACATTGAAAGACTGAGACCAAGTATACGTTGGCAAGTTGAGGTTTCGGGGAAGGAAACCCAGAGACTTGACAAACTTAAATTCTTTTTTGAGGACGGAAACCTCAAGACACTTTTCTTTGGAACTGTGTTGCCTTGATCTTGGGGAAGGGAACCCTGAGGATCTGTGGAACTGTGTTGCCTTGAACCTGGGGAAGGGGAGCTGAAAAGGAAGCTATGAGCTGGAAGAAGCTAAGAACTTTGTTTTGATCATTGTTTCTTTTATTGCTGACAGCCCTGCACATTGTCTAGCTTTAGTTGTGAGGGCGAGGATAGGTTTTGGACACAGACAGATTTTTAAGTTATGATATGAAGGTTATTTATAACATGCTGTTCTGGAGGAGAGGAATTCGCTGACGGGCCCATTGGTCAGCACTCACCCTCTAGAACTTGTAAGACAAGATAGCTGCACCATGTGAGGCCACGGGGTGCAGGATTCACTTACTCCGACACGACTCAATAACGAGGACTCAATAGGTTGGCAAAGGGAAGTCCGTTTAATGACAAGTACAGTAGAACAGCAATTCTTACAGGCAAAAATCGTCATCACTCACGTCTAACTTTACAAAAATCACAATGCAATATAATTGGTTAGGAAAGGTAACTTAAGTATAGGGCCCTCATTACGACCCAGGCGGTAAGTTACCACCTGGGCCGTGACTTTACCACCATGGCGTAAACTACGTTTACGCCATGGTGGTTGGCGGACTTACCGCCCCATTCCGACCTTGGCGGGGCGGTAAGTCCCCAATCCCCATTTACCCTTCCCCATTCCCATTTTTGCCCCATAGGGCATAATGGGAGTGGGGAAGGCGTTAATTACGTCACCGTAAATTACGGTGGCGTAATTAACTCCATGGTCCCTTAGCGCCATGGATTTTAACACCTGCTAAAAGCAGGTGTTAAGTCCGCCATGGCGCTAAGGGACCTCGTACTCAGGCGGTAAGGGTCGGCGCTGTTTACGGCGCTGTAAACCCCTTACTGCCTAAGTTATAATGAGGGCCTAGGTGTTATATCTGTATATGATAGTAAGGCATGCGGATTGGATAACTCTTATCGGGTGGGCATCTACGCCCATCCCTCTACATCACGTGTGATAGACGTCACTATAACTACAAAGTCCTATTGGTTACAATATCTATAGGACTCCAGATAACTTGGTCCATTGTGATTGGGCAGGTTACACCCCTAGACATAAATTTCCACTTTTAATTAGCAGCATGCAGAATGGACACCCCTGTGCCTGGTGTCCCAAGTTTCACCCTGCCTCCCGTTCATCAATCAGTGTTTTAGGTCGATGTGTCAATTAGTTGGCTAAGGATGGCCTCAAAACTGTAGTTTCTTATCGGGAAAAGGTATGCCATCCTCGGGTCCTGGATGACATCAGGCGATGGTACTTCTTCGCACCTGGCTGGTCACGTGTTAGTTCACCATGAATCTGCTTCAGTTTCCAGCTTTTAGTGCATTTAATTCTGTATCGGCCTAGCCACCTGCATGGGCCCCCCCTTATCTTGACCTTTATGAGGCAGGCTGGTATGCTCTGAAGTTGGAGTCTTGTGAGCTGACGCTCTCCTCCCCTTCTCTGGTTGACCTCGATTTCCTAGGCATGAGCCGCTCTTTGTTGAGTTTCGATTCCGCTCCTTCTCTTGCCTTTGGCTGGGTTTTGAAACTTGGCCTGTCAGGCCTCTGGCCGCCTGGGTACTATTCTGCTTTTAAAAAATGGAATTGCACTTGTATATTGCGCCTTATGGAGGTAGATATGGTTGGCGCTTGCCGCTCTATCTTCTACTAAGCATTGCAAGCAGTATCGATTTCTTAGCATCTTGCGTTTCAAGCCTATTTACACACGATGGACGGTTGCTTCCATCTTGTCTCATAACACTATTTCCTCAGGTTGTAACATTGTCTCCTCTCTGTGCCTATTCCATTCAATTTTGTAGTTACTCGCACTGGCGTGTTATCTTCGATAGCTGCTTTTGTTCATTCACGAATCTGTTCAGGCCCTTGTGTCATTTCCACTGGCCTTCCATTAAGACTTTTGGGGTCTCTTCATGGACCGTGTGTAGGTACTCCTCATTTCATATCAGCGGCTGGTATGGCTGTCTGATAGGGTACCATGCTGCCCAGGGTTGTCTGGTCATGGGTGCTTCAACCGGTATGGATCTTCTGATGTATACTGGGCAGAATCCCAGTGCAGCTCTTTGTAGGTTCATTTGTTCTTCATACGTCACATACCTTGGCTAGTACGCTCCTGGTACCTCGAAATGAGGGGAAGAGTTGCAGGCCATGTCTGGGACCTCCTCTACACTCCCCTCTCTGGTCGGTTCATCGACCACTTCTGCAATCTCCTTTGTATTCATTTCTTTTGCTTCTTCAGTGTCATGCTCATTGTCCTCTGCATTGGTACATGATGGTGTGAATGTGTGAGCCTTTGGAGTCCGTATTTTTATCACTCCCTTCAAACTCCCAGCTGTCTTCACATGTTCATCTTTGTTCCATGTCATTAGCTGACATTGTCCATTTGGGCTGCAGTAAATCCATTTTCCTTCATACCTTCTTCGTTTCTAAGGGTATGTGAACTTTGTTCCCTCTGGCGCAAAATTGCTGGCTTTCACAGAGTCTCTTATTTCTTCATCAGTCAGGTCTCTGGGCTTCCATCCTGGTTCGACATCAATCATTATTTTCATCCCTATGGCTTTCTTTGCAGTTTTCTGGCACTGTGTAATGATTATCCTGATAACACAGAATCCTAGCAATACCATTGCTAGTAGAGCTCCCAGAAACTTGAATATATCGGCCATCCATTGTGGGACCCACGATAAATAGGTCTCCAAACCAGCTGTCATCATCTACTTCGTCACTTTCATCGATCACCTGGTTTTTCAGGCTTGTCAGCATGCTTATGGCCTCTGTTAGGGTTCCGTTTTCTTCATCGTGTGATGGTGCAAATGTGCAACATGATTCTCCGATTTTTGCACAAACACCTCCATCCATCGCAGTGATCATGTCAAGCACATTTCTGTTTTGGAGGGTCATCAGTCTGATTGCTCTTAGCTCTTCTTTGATCGCGTTAAATCCTTTTATAGTGGTATTTGTGGTCTGCAAAAACACCCATCTGGTTATCTGCAACCATTTAGCATTCACTCCAACTTGGATGTGGGGCAGAAGTAGTGTTGTGAATACTGTTGAGGTGAGGCTGAACAGCCTAAGTTCGTACGGGATTGCATGGAATGCCTCTTCTGATCTGGGAGAAAAGTAATTTTCCCTCTCCATCCTGGATACCAGTTCCACAGATCTTCTTCTTCTTCTTAGATGAGCATCTGCTTTCGGGAAACTGTCCAACTTTAGGTCATTCTTAGGGATCACTAGTGCGGGAACGTGGATGATCACTAGTGTGCATATGCCTCCCCAGTTTTTAGCTCAAATGTGTATAGGTCATTGCTCATTACATTTAGATTGAGTTTGTTACTTTTGTCATCAGGTTTTCTTGGGACTGCAATGACTATATACGGTCTTGGTGCTTTCGTAGGCCCCAGATGTTCATTATCTGGTGGGTGCACTGAGATTGGGGCACTTCGCGCACCAATAAAGAAAGCAGTTCTGATTGTTAATGACAGAAAGACAATGATGATCACCAAACATATACACCTGATAGATTTGTAAGACATCTGGCAGCATTTTCTCCCAGGAAAGCGGGGGCGCCTTTCTGTTGGGGGCAAAACTAAGTTACTGTTCTGGGCCCCATTTCGAATGAGTTCATATCCAGTTATTTATTCCTTCTTTTGCTCTGTTCTCGTATTTCGAGAGTTCATTACTATTAGAGGGACGAGTGCTTCTCCAAATGTCCCCCCTCACGTGAGTGACGACGGTAGTCTCTGGGTCCTCAGTACAGTTCCTGTGCTATATTACGGAAAAGGGTTATGCTAGCAGTTCTGATACATCACATTTATTCATGCGTATCTAAAGTAGGTGGGGTCCCAGTGGATGCCTCGAATTTGCCTTGGTCCTGAGGACATGCTGGTGACAGTTCAATGCGAAAGAAGAAACTGAAGAGACTGCTACAAATTACACAAAAAATAGGATGCTTCAAAAAATAAAAATAAAATAAAAATAAAAGTGAACGTGTGGCAAAAATAGGAAAAAAATTGCTAATCTTACAAAAATAAAGTTGTAAAAATAGGAACAAAAATAAAATATAATGAACATGTGGAAAAAAATAGAAACTGAGTCAAAAATCGCAAAAATAAGATGTTGTTCAATATATGAAAAAATAGAAAAAATGAGAAGGATGCAGAAAAGGAAAAATAAGATGACGAAGTTCTTGTGTCTGCTCCTTTCATTCGGTCTCTCGGCAATAAGTTGAAGAACAGTGTCTCTTTTCTCTATCTGCTCCACGGTGAAACGATGACGACAAAGTTCTATTTTGGGTTTCCTCCTTCTAAGGCTCTCCTCAGCAGTGGATGTCCATAATTGCTTCGTAGTTGCGCTATGATAGCCCTCAGGAGCCTGTTTAATTGCGCGTTTTTTGCTGGATCTCTGAGGAATGTGGTTATGTCGACATTGCTGGGTCTACCCACTAGTTCTGGAAAGTTTTCAATGAGGTGGAAGAAAACACGATATGCATATTGGCTGTCTTCTGGTGTTAATGACATTTGCTGTCTGGCCTCTAGATCACAGGCCTTTCTTGCAGAGTGAACAGTCTTTGTCTCCTCGATCTGTCCCTCGGCTGAAGGTTTCACTGAAATCCCCTTAGGAATTCTCGCTGGAAGTTGGACATTTCCACTTGGAGTATTATGCTATGGAGAAGTGTGCCCATGTGTTGGGCGTTGGCTGGATTTCTAAGGAAGGTGATGACGTCAACATCTGCAGGCCTTCCTATCATTTCAGGATAGTCTGTGACTAGTCTGAGCATGACATTGTGGGCTAGCTTGGTATCTGCGGGAGTCAGGGACATGTGCCTTGTTTGCTGGGTCCTGATCTCAATCCTTTCTTTTGACGTGAACAGTTTTTACACTTTCCTGCTGCATGGATTGCAACCACGTAATTTAATTTGTACCACACTTGGTTTAGGAAATCGTTGTTTCTTGGATCTCTGATGAAGGTTAGGGTATCTGTGGTTCTCCCGATGAGTCCTAGGCATTCCTCTATGATGCGGAAAAATAGGGTATATGTAAGTTCATCAGTGATCTTGTTGGCCAGATCTTGGATAAAGTCTGTGACACTGCCTCCTCTCCCTATGAGTGATGGGTATGATAGCACCACGAGTTGGAAATAGGTTAGCACATCCCACTTGAGACTTCTGCCGGAAGGTACCATAAGTTCTGTGAACAAAGTCTCAACACTGATTGCTTCAGTATACTGTGTTACACTCTCAGAGAATGTCTTATTTGTAGTCTATCAGAGTCTTGATTCTTTGTAGTAATTGAGTATGTCGTGCTTTCGAACGCTCATTTTATCAATGTTATTGTGACTTAGGATGTGCTTCTCTTTACCCTGCAACTGGGATGTACAGAGTGTTCGTTAAGTCTTTATTTCCCTTGCTTGGAAAACCTGTCCCGTTCTATGTCAGACTTTGCGTCCGGGTTCTTTGTCTTGATTTTCTGCTCATGCGTCCTTCATCTTCACAGTGGATCTTGTTTGCACGTGCTGATGTTCTTCCCTGTTGTCCGTGGTCTCTTTGCAGTCGGATGCAGCAGGAGGGCTCTCCCCTATGTAGCGCTTAATGTCATTTATGAAGATCCATGCCCTTCTGCCCTGGAGCTTGACGGCGGAGGGAGTGCAGTCCTCTACAATGAACGGGCCATTAAATCTTGGCTCGTCCCACCTTTTCCTGGTAAAATTCTTCACCAAAACGCTGTCACCAGGGAAGACGAGGGGCGCATGTACACCTTGCTCAGTGTCTGCTTCAGCACTTCCTGCTATGTTTTGTGCTGCGCCACCCCCTCTTCGCCGTCGCTGCAGCTGGTCTGAAATGACAGAGGCACTAGATGTCAAACAGTTTAGGTACTTTTGCATCTCTGTTCCCAGAACCTCCCCAGTCGGCTGGGCATCACAACTAGCTCTATCTCTGGGGGTAAGAGGGGTCCTCATCCTTCTGCCTGTAACTATCTCGTGCGGCGTGAGGTGATGGTCGGAGCCTGGTTGGTTCCGAAGTGCATACAATGCCAATGGTAGACAGTGCAGCCATCCCTTCTTTAGTGTGAGCTTCAACTTGGCTATCCTCTCCTAAAGCAAGCTGTTGATCGTTCACATATCCCATTCCCCTCTGGATGATATGCCGACGAGAACTTGTGCTTTATACCACGCAATGAACTAATCTGTTCGAACACTGAATTTACAAAGTTGGTCCCATTATCTGATCTCATTACCTCGCACACCCCCCATCTAGGGAACACTTCTCTCACCAGGAACTTAGCAGCAAAGGCAGCGTCAGGGTGTGTACAGGGACCTGCTTCTATCCATCTAGAGAATGGACACACCACCACAATTAAATACCTGTACCCATTGCACACTTGAATCATGTCGACGTAGTCGATATGTGAGTGCTGGAATGGTCCATTTGGTCTGGGAATGATTCCTCTCACTACTTTTAATATGTGCCCAGCTGTGAACTGCTGGCAGATAATGCAGTTCACCATGAAAAATGCAACATGCTCTGTCAAATTCGGTGTGAACCAGTCTTCTGCGAGCGTTGCAGCAAGATTTTCTTTTGTCATGTCGATGGGGTAGTGCAGTTGTACTAATACTACCTTTAGGAGGGCGACAGGCATTACTGGTTTACCAGTGCTGTCTTGCCTCCACAACCCGTCAGAGGGGTTTAAGGAACACCCTTGACGCTTCCATAAATTCTTCTCCTCCTGTGGAGCCTCCCCCTGGAACTCCATTAGCTGAGTCTGCCCCATATTACTATAGGCTTCCGGTGTGGCACGCGCTACCATCATTCGCTCACGGGTACTTGCCACCTCCACGTCCATGATTGTTTCATTCTTGGATGCCATGCACTTGGATTCCATGACTGCTTCATGATTTACATGAGACACGAAATCTGTCCCCTTGGTATGAGCGGCGCATTTCACAATCGTTATGCCCACTGGGAGCTGTAGTGCTTTTATCAGCCTGTCCAATAAGGCTGTGTGTTGCACTGGCGTGCCGTCTGCTCGGAGGTAGCCCCTCCTTTTCCAGCATGCTAGTCCCGCGTGCACTGTGGACGTCACATAGGCGGAGTCACTGTATACTGTTACTTCCTGGTCTGCATGATTCTCAATGGCGAGTATCAAAGCCAATAGTTCTGCAGCCTGTGCCGAATAATGAGATGGTATTCGTGCACTAACGAGTACTCGAAACTCCCCATTCGCTAGGTGATTTACCACATCCATGCCTGTATACCTTTGTCCGTCTTCTTGGTCGATTCTCGAAGACCCGTCAATAGAGACGATCTCTCCACCTGCCAGGGCATTTTCTTTTACCCTGGGGATTTCATCATAGAATTCCTCATAGTTCGCACAGTCGTGTATAGGTTCTCCCTCTGTGACTGGCTTGGCTATGAACGTAGCAGGGTTTACAGTCTTACATCGCACTATTTTGATCGAAGGAGTAGAGATAATCACCTCATATGCGGATGCTCTTTGAGATGTCAGTGTGCCCTTTGGCTTCTCTAATATGGCGAGCAGCGAGTGCTCAACATACAATCAGCCTCATTACGACCCTGGTGCTAAACCATGGTGCTACTAGCACCATGGCCATTCCGGGTCCTCCATGGTGAATGGTGGAATTACCGCCCCATTCCAAGGTTGGCGGGGCGGTAATTCCCCATTCACCATGGGCCCTTCCCCATTCCCATTTTTGCCCCATAGGGCTCAATGGGAATGGGGAAGGCGCTAAGTACGGTGCCGCAAATTGCGGCACCATACTTAGCACCAAGGTCCCTTTGCGGCACCCTACTTTAACGCCTGCCAAAAGCAGGCGCTAAGGTCGGGTCCCGCAAAGGGACCTCGTAATCAGGCGTTAAGGGTTTTTACGGCGCCGTTAAACCCTTAACGCCAGGGTCGTAATGAGGTCCAATGTCATGGAGCACCCCATCACAATGGATGACGCCTTCTCGATGGCGAATGCGGCAGCAGCTTGGTTTTGTTCGCATGGGAAGTGGCCCTTCATGACCGGGTCCAGACTCCCGCTGTAATATGCTAGGGGCTTGTACTCCAGCAAGGTGCTCTGCGCGAGCACTGCCGTCATAAAATTGCCATCGATATGTGAGAACAAGTAGAACTCCTCCACGTAATTAGGAATCCCAAGAACTGGGGCCTTAAAAATTGCCCCTTGAGTTCAGTAAACCCTTTCTCCATTGCTTCATTCCATTCAATTTCTTCTTTTGTTGCCTGGGCCTTTTTAAGGGCCTGTCGCAAGGGCTTGGTATACGAGCTGTAATCAAAGACCCATGCTCTGACATAATTGCACAGGCCTAAGAAGCTTTGCATTTGTTTTATCATGCGCGGCTTGGCATGTTCATGATAGCTTCTGCCCTTTCTGGTGTTACCTTCTTCCCTTCATGTGAGATCAGTTGCCCTGTGTACAACACCTCCTGTTGGCAGTACTGCAACTTATCCTTGTCTACTTTGTATCCCTTCTCAGCCAGTATAGTCAATAGCTGGACAGAATCGTGCCTGCATTCCTCTTCAGTGGTGCTGCAGATCAGAATGTCATCTACATACTGCAAAACAACACTGTAATTTTGCTTAGGTCCATCTGCAGGACTCTGTTGAAAATGAATGGAGACTCACAGTACCCCTGTGGCAACCTCGTACTTTTCAGGCGCATTTGTCTGAAAGTAAATGACGTCAGGTCTTGAGAGTCACAGTGCAACAGGATTGCAACGGGATTGAGAAGAACACATTTTTCAAATCGATCACCGTGAAATATTTTGCCTCAGTGGGTATGTTGCACAGAATTGTGGATGGATTAGGGACTAGAGGGAATTCGGCTTCAACTATATCGTTTAATGCTCGTAAATATTGGATTAAACGCCAAGACCCTCCCTTTGATTTTTTGACAGGGTAAATCACTGTGTTGCAAGGTGATTCTGACGTCACTAGGATGCCCTGCTCCATCATGGCGGAAATTGTCTTCGTGATTCCTTCACCTGCCTCTCTGGACATGGGATATTGTCACGCTTGTGGTAAAATTGCTCATGGTTTCAGTTTGATTTTCACTTCACCCGCCCCTTTCAAGAGAACTACATCATAGGGCCGCGTAGTCCATACTGCGGCAGGCACTTGGGCCATGTCGTCCTCAAAGTATTCTGGGCGTACCAGTGCCAACATCATTCTCTGTGGCACTTCCCGTTTGATCATTTTGACCAAAAATATGAGACTCACCTCCACTCTTGTCTCTTCTAGGTCAGGGTGTTCTTCGAACAGATCGTCATCAGTGACGTCAGTCACTCGATACCCTTCTTCAATGGCAATAATCGCACACCATTGTCTGCCTTCATCGTCATATCCTTCAACCAATACCACTACTACTCGCACTGCGGCAGATTGTATCATTAAGGGAAATACTTGTCCCTCCTCTTCGTGCATGGGTATTCTTGGTCTGAATAGAAACTCATCAGGGGTTCTCATAGTTTTGTCTGCAAGGCCTGGCAATCCCGCCATGAGCACCCGCACGCCATATGCAAAGACTTCTGGTTCAAATGGTATAGCTCTCATAGCTATACGTCCTGAGTATGCTCTGATCATTTCGCACTCGTTTGAATAATGCATTCCTGGGGTGGAGCATACTATACCATCCTCAGTAAACGAGATGGTCATGTTTAATTTAGTCATCAGGTCCCGACCCAGAATATTTACTGGGGTCTGGCATGAATATAATCAAGGTACATTCATTTGACGCTCTCCCACTGAGACTGGTAGTGCATCTGTAAAGGGAACTCTACTATGAGCTCCAGTGAAACTCTGGGTATCTATGGCCTCGCCGGACAAGGAAAATTTGCCTTCTCGTATGCACGAATGCATTGCACCTGTGTCAACTAGGAAGGAATATTCTTTACCCCCTATGGTGACATTCACCCTAGGATCCCGATTAGGGTCTGGTGTCACTGATAGGATAGAACACATCAGAGTCTCCCGTGAGCTGTCCTATTTTATATATAGGTTCGGCCCACTCTACACTTGTGAGTTTCCCTCATTTCCAGAGTTACTTCCCCCTCCGCGATTATTGCCCTGAGCCATCTGCAGCGGTGCCTGCTGGGGTTGTCCCTGCGGCAAGTTCCCCATGTTCGGTGGTTGAACCACTTGCTGTGCACCTTGCTGCAAGCCTGCCGCCTGCTGCGGCACAGTGTAATTTTGTGCACCGCCCTGTTGCGGGATGGCAGGTTGATTCGCCATGCCTGCCCCCATCCCTTGGTTATTTTTCCACATGGCATGACTTCTGCACATGCGCGCCACATGTCCAGTCATTCCACACAGCCAACATACTGGCAGTGGTTGGGCCATCTGTCCATCTGGCATAGTTGGATTGCCCATATGTGTGTTCTGGAAGCCACCTTGAACATTCTGAAAACCTCCTTGGTTACCTTGAAACCCTCCCTGATTATTTTGCCAATCTCTTCCTCCAAAACCTCTTCCTCTTGGGTAAAATCCTGTGTTACCCTGATTATTCTGTGATGAGTTAGTCACGTGTTGTGCACTTGGCTCGTCTGGGCTGGTGAGCATGGCTCCCTCCAGAGCATACTTCAAGAGTTTCCTTTGCACTAGCTTTGCCTCCTCTCCCTTACGAGTTGCCTCCTTTTTCCGTTTCTTTTCTTGCAACAATCTACAATAGTGTGCAATTGTCAACTGTATTTTGGCCATGGTTTAGCTTCGATTTCTACCAATTTCTTGAGCTGTTTTTGCACCGGTTCTGGTAACCGTTGCCACAATATATGGTATAATACAGGGATGGATTTTGTCCAAGATTCATGAGTTTCGAGCACCCACGCGTCTTGAAAATTCTGGATATAAAGCAATGGATCCTCTGACTCTTTCATTTTTCGAGTCATTATAGCTCCCATATCAGACGTGTCTGGATATAGCGTACGCAGCACTTTCCACACTGCTGCTCTACAGTTATTAAATGGTGCTCTGTCATGGGAGGTGTCAGTTATGGTTACTCTAGGGTAGCCCGCCCTTTTCCGCAAGTCGTCTGCTCTTTCACCAAGTACAGCAATTAGGAGCCCCTTAATGTCCCCTATGGCTAGGGTGACACCCCCTGTCATTTTCTCTAACTCATGTATCCACTTTCCGACTCCCGAGGTCAGCATTGGAAGCTTATTTTTAAGGTTCTCTCGGTCCATGTGTGGCCATGGAATATATTGCGGTCTTGCTCCCCCTTTTTCTAACAATGGGAATTGGAATGCACAGTCCTCCTTCTCCTTCCCCATACCTCTCCGGTCTTTCGCCGGGGTGGCATTCCCGCCTTGCCGTCTTCCTGGCAATGCCCTTAACCTGTCCGCATAGGCAGGTGCTGACGCCCCCCTCTGACCGCGGAGTGTTTCTTCATGTCGGCTGGACTGTCCAGCGGACTTCGGTGTCCTAGTTGTGGACCACTAGCATCTGACCATCGTACCTCTCGGTCCCTTGGGAGCCGTTTTTCGGACCGACTCCCTTCGTCATATGCCACTTCCTCCGTTTCTCCACCGGAGTCAGACTCCGAATACTCCCAGTTTACGCAATTTCTTGCATCTTCTTCGTTCTGCCCAATCTCTAGCCTGTCTAGGGACAGTCCCCTGCTCCCACTACTTCGGGTGACATCCTCAGTGTCATATAGCTGAGTGCTCTCTAAGCGCTCATCCTCCCTTCCCCCTTGGGAAATTAGTTCCAGCCCCATCTCGTCATAGATTTTATCAATCGTTTCCTCGATGCTTCTGGTGTCAAAGTCATCCTCAATATTTTTCCCGCTTGTACCTGGTACCGCATCGCTTGCAGGAAAGAATTCTTCTATGTCTTCCCATTCTACAACAGGATTGGGTTTTTTAACTTCCCGTTGCAAATATTCTTAATCTCGTGCCCTCTGTCTGCACTTACGTTCTGCTTCCTCATCTATTTCTTTTCGCTTCTTCGCTTCTTCTCTAGCCTTATCTACTTCCCTCATCCGTTCATTTCTATGTTTTTTTGCCCTTCTACTTTCCTCGTTTTACCGCTTCTTTACTTTCCTTTCTTGCACTCCCCTTTCTTCCTCTGACTTTAGCATGTTTTGCCTGTACTTTTCGTAGGCTGCGTATTGTGTGCGACTGAGCGGTATTCCTTGCTCTTCGCGATATAGTTGTTCTCGCCTCAACCTATCCTTCTGTCTTACCCTCTCGTCTCTCATGTCCTTTTCTTTCTCTTTTTCCTTTCTCTGCGCCTCATCGGACCATTCACTCGGCCTTACGTCATCACTTCCTTTTCCATGTAATTTCAATAGTATCTGTCATCCCATCCTTTCGTCCTTTGCGAATGTTAACTCATCGTCCCCTTTCCGCTTTTTTCCCTCTCTCTCTTTCTCGAGAGATGTTCTATTCTGTGCCTGATCCTTTCCTTCATCGCTGCGTCTCTCCTTGTCCCTCGGGACTACGGAGGCAAGATTACTTTCCTGCTCCTTTTCTTTGATGTCGTCACTACTGTATGTAGGCGACTGACATGCCGGGTTGCTGTACCGCGTGGCTGCCTTAAATTCTCTTAGCGGGTAAATACCCTCTGACTTACTCCCTTCAATTACTGGCTCAGGGTGGGCAGGTGGCACGGTAGGTGTCTCACCACCCTCTGTACAGACATTTAATATCCAATCTGCGGGTGGTTCTTCCGCCTTTGTTTCTTCAAACATTTTCCACAACTCAAGAACAGCAAGACGTTTCTCTAGCTTCTTGCCTGTATATGTGGCATGTAGGAAGGTAGTCATGTGCTGTAAAACAGCCTTACAAAGCGACCCATTCTGGGGCCACGGCATAAACATCTTATTAGCGGTACCCTTAACCCACTCCTGGCTATATTTCTTCAGTTTTAATGCATGCTTGGGCAGTTGCTTGCATAAATGCGCAAGCGGGGTAACTTCCTCCATTCCTTCTTTCGTCACCACAGTGATTAAACAATTTTATGACCCTTCAATAGTATGAGCGAGCACCAAATACGCAAGCTCCAATCCAATCTTTTCCCACCAAATTTCATACCAACAATTTACTCAAAACTCATCAATTCGGTGGCGATTCCCTCTTAGTTACGAAATCGAGTAAAGCCAAAATACATTTCAATCAATCATCAATACAGTAATTTCACATTTAACATACACAGGACATATATGACAGACGCTTGGCAGACTAGACGGACGCCAGCTGGTCACACATATACCTGCCTTCTAATCAATACCCAAACATGGGATGTGAACTAACCCCTTTGTGACGTCTTTAATCGTCACCGTAGCCTAAATTGTCCCCCCACTTTGGGCTCTGGGTTCATGTTCCTTCTGACCACTCTTTAAAGCGCAGGAACAAGGCGAATCTTTACGTTTTTGCTCAGGTGCCGCCCTGGTATTCCTTACGTTTTATTCTTCTCGGGCGCCCCCCCGGTATTCCTTACATTTTATTTCAGGTGCCCCCCTGATATTCTTTACGTTTTATTTCAGGTGCCCCCTGATATTCCTTACGTTTTATTTCAGGTACCCGCCTGATATTCCTTACATTTTATTTCAGGTGCCCCCCCCCTGATATTATTTACATTTTACTTCTTATGCTCGAGTCATTACCCTCTATATATACAGTCTTCTCTACTTCTACCTATTTTATTGTTTCTCCACCCTCCTCCGTTACCTTTCCCTGACTTACTCTAATGCCTACATGACATTTGCCAAAGTAACAAGTCTGTTGTTTTACTCACTGATCGCATCTTTTCCTCTCCGGAGCTTTGGGATCACCGCCCCTTCCTCTTCCTGCTTTTAAGATTTTCGTCCGATCCACTGCCCGTGGGAATGAGAAGGGTTATGCTTGGAAAGGCGGGTTCCTTCAGTCCTTCTGCAGATTTTTGAATTATTACTCTATCATTGTCCACAGGGAGCTTCTCAGTCTACTCAGCCGGAATGGCGAAAGGACTTGTTATTTTAACAAAGGCCTGGAGTTACTTTGTGCCGTCGGTTTAAAGGTGTCTTATAACTATCAATCGATAATCAATAATCGATGGCCGAAACCATCCTCACGCTACCAAGTGTTCTGGAGGAGAGGAATTCGCTGACGGGCCCATTGGTCAGCACTCACCCTCCAGAACTTGTAAGACAAGATAGCTGCACCATGTGAGGACAGGGGGTGCAGGATTCACTTACTCCGACATGACTCAATAACGAGGACTCAATAGGTTGGCAAAGGGAAGTCCGTTTAATGAAAAGTACATCAAACAGGGAAACAAACGGGAATCAGCTGTAGTGCGATCACCTGCCTCGCTCTGACTTCCTCGAACCTCAGTAGAACAGCAATTCTTATAGGCAAAAATCGTCATCACTGACGTCTAACTTTACAAAAGTCACAATGCAATATAATTGGTTAGGAAAGGTAACTTAAGTATAGGTGTTATATCTGTATATGATAGTAGGGCATGCAGATTGGATAACTCTTATCGGGTGGCCGTCTACGCCCATCCCTCTACATCACGCGTGATAGACGTCACTATAACTACAACGTCCTATTGGTTACAATATCTATAGGACTCCAGATAACTTGGTCCATTGTGATTGGGCAGGTTACACCCCTAGACATAAATTTCCACTTTTAATTAGCAGCATGCAGAATGGACACCCCTGTGCCTGGTGTCCCAAGTTTCACCCTCCCTCCCTTTCATCAATCAGTGTTTTAGGGCGATGTGTCAATTAGTTGGCTAAGTATGGCCTCAAAACTGTAGTCTCTTATCGGGAAAAGTTATGGCATTCTCGGGTCCTGGATGACATCAGGCAATGGTACTTCTTCGCACCTGGCTGGTCACGTGTTAGTTCACCATGAATCTGCTTCAGTTTCCAGCTTTTAATGCATTTAATTCTGTATCGGCCTAGCCACCTGCATGGGCCCCCCCTTATCTTGACCTTCATGAGGCAGGCTGGTATTCTCTGAAGTTGGAGTCTTGTCAGCTGACCCTCTCCTCCCCTTCTCTGGTTGACCTCGATTTCCTAGGCATGAGCCGCTCTTTGTTGAGTTTCGATTCCGCTCCTTCTCTTGCCTTTGGCTGGGTTTCGAAACTTGGCCTATCAGGCCTCTGGCCGCCTGGGTACCTTTCTGCTTTTACAAAATGGAGTCGCACTTGTATATTGTGCCTTATTGAGGTAGATATATGGTTGGCGCTTTCCGCTCTATCTTCTACTAAGCATTGCAAGCAGTATCGATTTCTTAGCATCTTGCGTTTCAAGCTTATTTACACACGTTTTAACAGGACGGTTGCTTCCATCTTGTCTTGTAACACTGTTTCCTCACGTTGTAACATTGTCTCCTCTCTGTGCCTACTCCATTCAATTTCGTAGTTACTCGCACTGGCGTGTTATCTTCGATAGCTGCTTTTGTTCATTCACGGATCTGTTCCGACCCTTGTGTCATTTCCACAGGCCTTCCATTAAGGCTTTTGGGGTCTCTTTGTGGACCGTGTGTAGGAATTCCTCATTTCGTATCAGCGGCTGGTATGGCTGTCTGATAGGGTACCGTGCTGCCCAGGGTTGTCTGGTTATGGGTGCTTCAACCGGTATGGATCTTCTGATGTATACTGGGCAGAGTCCCAGTGCAGCTCTTTGTAGGTTAATTTGCTTTTCATACATCACATACCTTGGCGAGTATGCTCCAGGTACCTCGAAATGAGGGGAAGGGGTGCAGGCCATGTCTGGGACCTCCTCTACATTGCTTAATACCCAGAGGTTTCTAAGCGTGGCCCTGGGGATCGAACCTGTGGTGCTCTGCATCGTCTTGCTTCCAAGGCGAGCACGTTCCCCTGAGCTATCCTCCTGAGACTAGTTGAACTTTTTGACTCAGACTTTCCTTAGTTTCGTTCAATTAGGCAAATCCCACCCCAACATGGGGCAAGTTAGGCTCAACCATCCTGACATTTGAGTTAATAAACCATTTAATTTTGAACTTTGAATCTGTTGTCTGTCTTGCTACATGATGTCTTCACAGTATTATCGAAAAGTTCTACAGCAAGTTGTCCTCACTCAGTATCGCTGTCTCAAAACCAGATCAGACATGAAGATTCTGTGTCGACTTCCATCACATAAACATGATCTAGAGCTTCAACACCTACCCAATGTCCTGTATAAATGAGCTGGTGGTAAGCCTGGGATCGGCAAAGTGTACATCTACGTTAGACTTCATGAAGGCTAATGGCAAGTACCTCTGGACAAGGCAGCAAATGCCAAAATATCCTTCTCAATCCCAGAGGACCTGTACCAATTTACAGTGTTGCCGTTCAGAATTCATAAGGCCCCAGCAACTTTCCCACGTCTGATGGATCACGTCCTGGCTCCCTGTCACATTTTGGTGGAGCTTACCTAGTTGACATACCAATATTCAGCTCAAATTGGGAGGAGTGCCTAGGTCATCTCACTGCAGTCTGAAACCAAATGAGGAAGGCTCACCTAATGCCAACCTTGCTAAATTTCCCTTTGCTCAGACAACCATAAAATATCTTGGTTTCCAGGTGTGGAATGGTAAGGTGCTTCCTCAGACAGCAAAGGTAGAAGCAGTACGCCAAATCAAAAGGCCGGTCACAAAGGACATTCAAGCCTCTCTAGGCCAGGTGGGATATTATCGCTGCTTAGTACTGCGACAGACCAAGGGAATTTGTACCTTCTCTCCACGGGGCAGACTGGGACGAAGAAGCTCCTCAGAGATACCAGTATCTTATTGGAAATGAACATGATCTTTAAATTCAAATAGGCAAAATACTGAGACAAGTACGCTAAATAACGTACCCTGGAGAGAGATGGAGAGAGAGGAATGCTTACGCACGCTAGAGAGGAACCAGCGCAGCATAAGGATGAGAGGAGGCAGAATACGCACCAGGGAGGAAACCCATGAGTTTGAAACTTACTCAACATGAGAAGCTGGGAAACCAACGTCAAAGCTTGGCCTTGGCATGAGAGAGCAACTGGGCAGAAGTCCAACACAAGAAGCTGGGACATCTAAGGGTGTTGAAGACGGATGCTGACACAAGGGTGGGGCATTTTTGTTGGTAAAAATATGTATTTATCAACAAAAGGATCCCTCACTATCCCTATCTTCTAAGAGGGGTTTCCCTGCCTCAAACTAATACTAAAGGATCTGTCAACAGAATGTCTGTTGAAATCAAACTCCATCATCCTGTGTCACAGCCTACTTCTATCCCTTAGAGTGCAACTAAAGAATAAGTCAACAGAAAAGTTCCTTCTCCATGAGAATGACTCCATTCTCCTTGTATTTGAGTGGTATTCTCATAAATATTCTTTGGAAAAAATGATGCAAGAGGGAATGACACTCTTCCCCTGGCTTGTGGTTCTAACAAACATTTGCAGCAGTCAACTTCTGAGCCGGTAGAATGGCTCCCTTCTCCTGGTTTTGGCTCATACGCTCCAATATAGTTTGTACCAAAGACAGGGGGAATGACTCCCTTCCCCTGGCGTCTCTTGATCAAAAGGACTTTCAGTTTTCTCAACTTTCAGGACCAGGAGAATGACTCCCTTCTCCTGGTATTGGTTCACATGCTCCAATATGATTCACACCAAAGCCAGGGGGAATGACTCCCTTCCCCTGGCGTCTCTTGTTCAAAAGGAGTTTCAGTTTCTTCAACTTTCAGGACCAGAAGATTGACTCCCTCCTCCTGGTATTGGCAAAGTCCCAAGACGTTTCCCTGCCACTGTGATGAGGATGCTTTCCTCTGGTGCTTAATAAACTTATGTGGGGGTCCCAGACCCTTCCCTGTGGTCAGTGGGCTTGTTGCTGCCACTGCGATGAGGAAGTCCTCCTCTGATGCTCGTTGTGCTTGTGTTGAGGTCCCAGAACCTTCTCTGGTGAGCAGTGGGCTTATTGTTGTCACTAGAATGAGGAAGTTCTCCACGGATGCTGAACATGCTTATGTTGGGATCCCAGACCCTTCTCTGGTGGTCAGGGGGCTTATTGCTGCCACTGGGACGAGGACATTCTACTTAGATGCTCAATGTGCTCTTCCCAATAGTTTGATTGTTACTACTGGGCCGGTGGAGAGCTTCTCAAGCCTGACTTCTTCCACACTATGTCCCCTAAGTGTCTCTCTTACCTTCCATTACCTTCTTTGGGACTTTGGTACATCACTGATGCTTTCTGGGACTGGCGCGTCTCTCTCTCTCTCTCTGGCTCTTCAGGCTTCTCTCCTCTGCCTCTGCAGCACCACGGTGGCTCTGTGCTGTGCTCGTATGCTCCGCTTTCTCTTCTTGCTTCGTGTTTGGATTTCCACACTTGCTGCCTCTCCCGGCTGAGGTTGACCCACTTGCCAGTCCTTTGGTGGTTTTTGTGCAGTCTTCCTGAATCCACCCCTGCGTAACACTGGAACACATCTTCTGGTTCTGGGAGGTGTGCTTCATTCCTCCTTGGGACTTTCTCTTCTCAGTATATTCTAGAGTCTTCATAGCTCTTGGGGGCTTTTTCCTCATCTCAGCACTTAAAACTCTAATGCTGTCACAGTACAAGATCTGAGTGTCAAAAAGGGTGTGCTTAGATGTCAATGGGCATACTGGAGTGGGGGCCAAAAAGGGATTAGGTAGATAAGTCACTGCATGCATGTCCCTATACCCACGAGAGAAGTCCTCCCCTGACAGGTCGACCCGGATGTTACCACTGCTAGGGGGAACAATGGTTAGCTTCCACGCCATCCTAGCCTGATGGGAGGGGCTGCCATTGTGGAACAGTGACTTCACCCTATGATTCATCACAGAAGCCAAAGTCATGGCTCAGCCGCGGCATGAGAGAGTGACAGGTTGGAAGCTCGACACGATGACCTGGGATGCCAAAGTTAAGGCGCAGCCCCAGGATGAGAAAGAACAACAGGGCAGAAGCCCGACACGAGGAACCTGGATGACAAAGCCAAGGAGCAGCCCCAGTATGAGAAAGCAACAACAGGAGCCCGACACGAGGAACCGGGCCGCCGCAGCCATTGCATAATGCCAGTATGAGAAAGTAGCAGGGCAGGAGCCCAGACCGAGAGACTGGTGCGACAGAGCCACAGATCAACCCCAGTGTGAGAGACCAGCAAGGGAGAATCCAAGAGAAAGGGTGTGGCGAGACCACTGGAAGTCCATGGTGGACAGACGGTCCTAGAACCACCCCCAAGACCACTCCATATAAAGAATCCAAGAGTGTCGGACCAGTCATCAGAAGGTCAAAACATTGTATCAAGGAGATGCACAGTGACAAAGCCTACGCAAGCACACTCAGAAGCCAGAGAAGAGGCCACTGAGGAACAAGCCTCCCGAGGACGCTCCCCTTCATCATAGAAGGTAACAGGGAGAACGGGAACAATGGGAGAGTGAAGAGGAATCAGGATATCATAAAAACCCCTCGTCCCAGAAGGAATTCTGAGATAGACTGATCCTGCAAACATACACATTTACAGTGTTGTGATACAAGAGAGAGAAATAACATTGTGAGAAAAAAATCTGTGAAACCTATATTCTTGTGATATAAGAGTGAGAAATAACATTGGAAAAACTGAGAGGAGAGGAAACATATCACTGAACCAAGTAAATAGGAAAGTCGGACCTAGCCACCTGAATAGCCATTTACTCAGGGAGAAAGTCTGTCTGAAGAAAAGTATTCCCCTAGGATACCCTGGAATAGGCAACCAAGGCTCCATAGCTTGGAAATGAACCCCAAAAGGGAATCCCAAGGAGACGGGGAATGTACAAAGAGCAATTGAACAGTTACAGAAGTTAATCAAAGAAATCTCAAGACACTACTCCCTAAATAAGTCTACAGACTGGCATAAGGAGAAGGGAACCATTCTCCGAATATATGGCAGTTTCAATAGTGGTCGGGTCAGTTAAGATAGTTTGGACAACAGTCTATTTCTATTGGACAGTCACGTCTGACGGACAAGGACCTTTGTTAGAAATATAGGCAGAGACAAGCAATAAAGAGAGGGAAAGTTAGGCATTATCCTTTACTTTAGTGAGTACATCATGTCCACAAAGAGTCTGTATCCTTCTTCTGGCCCGGCACAGTACCCAGTGTTTTAGAGATTGCAACTCCCCTAACTGACCAAATAAAGAACCAATAATGAACATTCTAAATTGGCATGATGAGGCCCAGAAGCCTTTGATCAGCTTAAAAAGATTCTGTGCAGAGGTCCCAAGACAGACCATTCATAGAGAAAAGGGGAAGATGAGGAGGATTTAGGAAGTAGGGTGGACAAGAGGACATATTTAAACAGGATATTTTATTCAAATAAATAATGCCTCCTCCAAACCCTACTTCTAAGATGAGTTGCCTACTCTAAAAAAACACCCAACAGGACATCTTACAAAGAAAACTCTGTCCTATGTCAAAACCGCTGTTTAAGCGTTAGGAAAGATCCGATTTCTGGGAACACCACCCTCAGGGATCACAATACAATGAAAAGAGCAACAAAAGGAGGGATGGCGACCCTATGACCTTGAAACCACAGTGGGTGAATGATGTGTCTGTCGTGGGAAAGAAACATCCACTAAAACACTTGTTTGCTTATTCTAAAAAGCTGAGTGTGATAGTCATACTCAACTGATCTGAAAGGAAAGGAGTTAAGATTAAACCACCACTTCATAATAACAAAACTAATTTTTATTTTTAATCATGATAAAATCTATCTAAAAGATTCCATAAAAAAAGGTACATATTATGACTACAGCGAATACTTTTTTCAAAGCTGAAAAGTCACAAAAATCCAACTATTTTTTTGTGGGGTTAGTACGTGAGAAACAAGAGATATTGTGTGGGCACTCAATGTGCAGCATCAAACAATTGGAAGTAGAGCATTATTTAGTTGAACTAGCGCTATCATACAAGAAAAACCTGTTAGACATCTTAGGTTTAGTTTTGTGGAGGTCGACATATGTTTCGGCGAATGACACCAAAATAAATCAGGCAATGCACAAAAACGTTGTCTGTTGATGTAGGTATAGCTGTATAGCCGTATAACCTGAGTCGGTCGATATTCAAAGAAACAAAGATTTCTCTTTCCCCCTCGTGCGGTATTTATACTTTAAGCCTCCCGTCAACTACAAGCCTGCTCAGTCCAGCTTTGGTTGTCGTTTCTCTCACCCCATCATGGGGTTCTTGGGTTTGTAGCCCAGCATGGGCTAGGGGCTTGCTCAGCCCTGTCAGCTTGTCAGTTATTTTTCACTTTCATTGGGTGTGCAGATTTTCCATCCAACGTGGGCTCGGTTGTGGCCTCACTGCCCTCCACCCACTCGTCGTACAGTGCTGAGTACCTTCTGTCCAGCGGTGGTGCTCGGTAATGAAGGCAGTTTTTCTGGCTGTTGTGGATCTGTGCTCTCTGCCTGTATCTGGGCTGCACCATCGACTTTCTTGCATCCCTTCTTCCTCTTGGGGACTTTGGCATTGGTAAGGCAGGACAATGGTGTTTCTTCAGGTTTGGCTCTGCTTCCTTCTTAGGCAGCTCCGATGTTCTCAGGATCCCACCTTTGTCGGAGCGGCAGTATCACGTGGGCTGCCTTGGGTCTCCACCCACCACACCGACTGCGTGGCTCTTTGGCTAATCTCTTCCTGAGAGAGTGAGACTCCTGCCTCTGCAAACTTGTGCAAATCAGTGTTTCCCTGTCGCTGGCTGATTCTCTCTCTTTTTGTTGGTGTCCAGAAGTATTTTTGTCGCTCCCTGGACTTAGAGGGGTGAGTCCATTTGTTCTCGTCGTCACAACAAGGCAGCAACAGATAGAGGTCCAAAACGAAGCCATTCAATTTAACAAGGCCCAGCACATGATTGCCTTGTTCAATTGCCATATAACCAACAAATACATAGGACTTTGAAGTAAGGGAGGTGGAATAAAATACCTACTAGTAGATTCCTTGTTCCCAGAGGGGTGGGAGTCACCCCCTGTCGGATCCCGCTTGTCATAATGAGGGTATTGCTTAGCAGGCTCACGTCCCTAGTCCCAAAGGAGGTGGCTCCCCCCTCGGGGAGAAGGGACCATTTCCCTGGATTCATCATAGCCAATAATCTGGCCTTGTCCAGAGGGGATGCTATCTCCCTCAGTTTGGGTTGGGAGGCCTACCAGGGAGCCATCCAATGCCAGTCCTATCCTTGAGGCGGACAGTGGCAGCGGAGAGTGGTGGACCCTGCACCGTCTTAGTCCTTATGGACCTATGAGTTTGGGTCTCCCTCCTTGGGCAATATTCCTTCTCCTGTTGAGTCTGTCAAAAACCTTCGGATTATGTTTTCTGCTACTATTTCCCCTGAATTACAGATTAGTAGAAGAGGCAGCTCGGGGTTCTTTGAGTTGGGAACTCTAAAGAAACGAATGCCATTCATTCCTACCATGAGGAAATGCCTAGTGGTGGCCAGTGTAGTTCTGGGCATGTTGGAGTATTGTAAAGCCACTCTGCTGAATCAGCCCAAATACCACCTACAGAGGCTGTAGATTGTCCGAAATACGGCAGTCCGGCTAGTGTCAGGCCTTCCTACATTTTCCCATGCTTCTACCATCTTGAATGAGCCCCACTGGCTCCCTGTGGAGGCCAGAGTGAAGTGTAAGGCTCTTTACCTTATCCACTGCGCTCTCCACGGTCAGTTGGCCCTGTACCTCCAAAAAAAGCTCATCCCCTGTGTTCCTGGTAGGGTACTACATTCTGCTGACCACCGACGTTGATGTGTACCCCGGTTTTTAAAAAAAGGATGATTGGTGGTAGGGCATTCTCTGTCGCGGGGCCCCGGCTCTGGAATGCCTTACCCCTGACTCTGAGGCTTACTGACGATTATGTGAATTTTCATAAGCCTCTTAAACCTTTTCTATATCCCCACTGTACCCCTTTTCTATTTCTTTTTGAGTTACCCTCTTGGTTTTCAGTGGCAGCGCCATGATACCCCCGGCTAATATTGCGCTATATCAAGATACACATAACATAACGGAGTGTCGCAATTCCTATCCCCCCTTTGTGCCAGACTGTTTGCCTGCAGACCCGTTCCCCCAGCAATACATGTATTGCATTATGCTCACCAGTCTTTTTCTATTCATTCTTAGAGCAGTAGAGGTAGACGCTACCACTGTGAGGAGAGACCAACTAACGCCCCACGGCCGACCCAGCAAGAAATGGAGACCGAAATACCTGAGAGCACCAGCAACCACCCAGGACGCCATGTAGTTGATGACCCGTGCCGGCAACTCAAAGACGTAGCAAGAGACAGTTGAGTCGCAAGACTTTCACAAAAGCTGCACACATAGCGGTTCACTGCCGCATACCAGCGGGCGCACCACTATTTATTATCTGGACGCCTTAGACCACCACAGACAAGTTAAGGAGGCTGGCACCCTCGCAGCATAAAAACACATCTTAGTATGCACGGGAAGCCAGCCCTTACATACAAACTTGGACATTGAACCACGGGGAATGCTAAAGAGTGGGTGAGGCTTAGTCTCTATTTGTACACAAACATGGGAAAAAAGACAGCAAACTATTGGCTAGGGAAAGGGGACCATCCCCTAGAGCAAACGGGCAATATATGGCAGGAACAGTTTATTTATTTATTTATTCATCACGCACCATAGTCCGCAGGCATCAGGGTGCACAATTCTGGGACAGAAAAGAAGTTTAGTATTACTAGACTGCAGAATTCGCTTTGGCCCATATCTGATCAATCTGTCCCTAAGATATACTGGAGCCTTACCACATACCCATTTGTGCATTAGGGTAATCATCTTAAACTGCACCCTGGCAGCTACAGGCAACCACTGTAGTTCTTTCCGGAATTCTGAAATATGAGCTTTACGAGGAACGCCTTTCACCAGTGGTGGCTGGTGAATTTTTTTAACTGGAGGGGCGTAAATACTTATCCCAGATATCCGACAGCGAGCGAACGTAGCGAGGGAGACAGCACTAATGAGTTAAAATTGTGCATTTTAGAGCACCATCTTTAGAAAGATTGGGTAAAAAGCCAGACAGTTTGCAATTGATTTTGAAGGGTAACTAATGAAAAAATCCAATAGATGCAAGTCACCAACAGGGCACAGGAGCATTTCTCCAACACATTTTCCTGATGCCTTTTGCCACGATATATGCCAGTATAAAACATTTTCACGCTGGCTGTACCCATACATTTCCATGCTGACTGCACCATCATACCCTAGTATTCCCATATAAGAACATAGTCATGCTCGCTTTGCGCATAATGCCAGTAATGATACTATAAGAAAACATGTCCATGTTTGTTCTGCTAATATATGGCAATATCCCAACATACTCCAGTTGCCTTTACCATTACAAATGCATGCCAAAGTATGAAAACATATCCAGACTGGCTGCACGAAAATGCCAGTTGAGTTACATAATAACATGTAACATGCATGCTTTATCAAAGATGCCCAATACAAAATGTCATACCGCAATAGCAATGGATAGAATGGTGTATGTAAGTGCCAGTCTTGCTTCATAATAACAGTTACTATGCATGCTTTACCAAAGATGCCCAATACAAAATGGCATACCGCAATAAGAAATGACTAAACTAGCTGCATTGAAATGCCAGTCTAGCTACATAATAACACTTATGCTTGTTTTTATGAAAGATGCCCAGTAAGAAATGGCATGTCACCGTAAGAATAATACCACTGATCCGGCTTGCTTTATCAAAGACACCCAATACAAAATGTCATACCACAATAGCAATGGATAGACTGGTGCATAAAAGTGTCAGTCTTGCTTCATTATAACACTTACTGTGCATGCTTTACCAAAGATGCCCAATACAAAATGGCATACCGCAATAAGAAATGACTAGACTAGCTGCATTGAAATGCCAGTCTAGCTACATAATGACACTTATGCTTGTTTTATGAAAGATGGCCAATACAATATGTCATGCCACAGTACGAATAATACCACTGATCCTGCTTGATTTATCAAAGATGCCCAATACAAAATGTCATGCCTCTGTAAGAAATGGCTAGATTGGTTGCATACAAAATGCCAGTCTTGCTTCATAATAACACTCATCATGCTTGCTTCACCAAAGATGCCCAATACAAAATGTCATGCCACAGTAAGAATAATCCCACTGATCCTGTGTTAGGGAGAGTTCTAAGAAATTTGCTAATTCCCTCCACCTTAGAGACCCCCAGCAACTTTGCTGGTTTTTGAGGACTTGATTTTTTTTAACCTGGAGAGCGTGTGATCGTTTTTTCCCACTCTCACATGTATTTTAATGTGAATTTTAGCTCTGTGTTTCTTTTGGTTGTGGAGTCTGACAAACTCCATAGACATCATCTTTTACATTGTGTCACACAGCACCTTCAGTGCAGTGACACAGGGAAGTCTTCCAAATTTCCCAAAGGTTTAACTACCTTCTCTGGGATAAACTACTGTTTCCCAGAGCAGTAAAGTTAAATTGACTTTACTTACCATTATAACTTTCTAGGCCCAGCACACACTATTTAACAATAGAGTGCTGGAGTGGTTACTTAGTATCCCCTTTGTCTAGCTTCTCATGTAACATTTTTTGTTACCCTTTTCTCATTGAATGGCTGGTGGCAGTGGTTTCGTTTAAACTACCATGGTGTGCATTTACCGCGGGCTGCGTTCACAGCTGCTGTAAAGCAACCACGGGCGCCATCTTTGTCAAAATGGCTCTCGGTCTTCTTTTTTCACCATTTCTTTGTGAAAAGGTCCTTCTTGAGATTTACTCTGCGCGCCAAACCAGGTTTGGTCTCTTTGTTCATTTTACCTTTGGCGGGCTTCAGGAGGGAAACCTGCCTTTAGCTCCAGAGTGTCTGAGGTAGGCAGGAAGTGAGGGAGGTGCCCGAAGATCCCTCTGCTTAGTCTCCTAGGAGACCCAAATGCACTCTGAGGTGATTAGCTGGCTGACTGTCCGGCAAGGTCAGCCACCCTGCTGTGTGATTGACAGCTTGGCTAGAATGAATGGGAGAGAACTGAATAAAAGGCGAGTCCTTTGGCTTGGAAGGCAGAGTCGACCACTGGATGAAGGAACCGAAGAAGAGCTTGAAGAGGACGCCTGCTGCAACTCCTGGACTGTTGGTTTGCCCGGTGAAGCCCTGCTGCAGTGCCGAAATGCCAAGTTTGCATCAACAGAGAAGCCCCTGCAAGGACGACTTCTCCCTTTGAGTTGGTGGGACCAATCAACTCCCAAGTAAGCCATCTGGACATCCATCTCAGAGCTGGTTGAATTTCCACAGAGTTGCTGCTGGAAGCCATATAGCCAGGGAGAGGAACACCAGATTGTGTGTGTTGCTTTTAAGCTGGTCTAGAGCTGGTCTAGAGCTTTTGGAAGATCCTCTGGGCTCCCAAGGAGCAGGACTGACCGAGCCTGAGTCCCCTCAACAGAATGCGGGACCCTAGAAGCAAGTAAAGTCCATATTGACAGCCAGGAACCGCGGTGTTGCTATTTTTCTTTTCTTTTTTAAATGTTTTAGTTTGTCACAAACTTTTCAATTTTGAACTACTTTCAATTGAGAGAGAAGAAAAATTAAATTACAACGATGTAGTCATTAAAGTAAACATCAATTTGCTACTAGAATACTGGGATCTTTCCTTCTTCCATTGTGAAAGGTCCATTCATAATTGCTTCCCAAAATTGGATTATTCTGCATGTAATTAAGGTATTGTTTCCTATTACAATCTGTGTCCATTGTTCATCAGAATTAAGTGTTCTAGTTGTTTGCTTAAGCATGATTGCAAATGTTCTTCTTTTTTCATTTAGTTCTTGACATTCCATAAAGGTGTGGAAAAGAGATTATTTCTGATTTTCTCGTGTGCAAAATCGACAAATGGCTTATTCCGGTGTTATTTGTTTAGTTCTTTTTGGATATTCTATTGTCGGAAGGATGTTTAGTCTCATCCTCAAGAAGATGTCTCTGATCCGGCGATCAGGGAAGTAGTTGGGTAATTCATTCAATTTTCTTATTTCTCTTTCAGGATGCATATTCATTAGGTATTTTGATTTCTCTGTCGATGTTTGTATCCAACTACTGAGTTGAATTTTTTGTTTCGCTTTGTCTGGTCGATTATTAATCAGGAGTTCAGAGGTGATCTCCTCATTCTTCATTAGTTGTCTACAGGTGTTCCCCCATAAGGTTGTTCGAGCTTTATTTGTTGTTTGTGAAGTTACACGTAATATGTCTATAGCTGGAATCTTTTCAGTGATGAGCGTCTTCCTATACATATTTATGTTCTTCCATATCACTATGGATCAAAGTGATTGTAGTGCTAATTTGTATCTTATCCGTGCAATTGGATAAGTCATTGGTAGTGAGAGAATTTTCCTCCAGAAGATGGCTTCTAATATCGGCCAAGTTTGTGCCAAGATGTTCAAGGTGCTTTCACTTCCATATGTTATTATTGCTATGACTTTTTGTCGGTAGAAAGAGATCACGGGCTTCAATGAAAACTTCCCATATTTTCTGTGCTTTATTGATCCTTGATGTGCCAGTGATTGTGTTTTTATTTTCAAGTATTTTGCCAAGTCCATTTCTGTTTCAGATTGATTTATCCATACTCCCAGATATTTTACTGTTGTTACTGGCATGATTTCTTCTCCTTTTATAGCCAGTGATTTTTTCCAAGGATTTGGTCTATTAGTCAGTGCCATCACTTCAGTTTTTTTGTAGTTGATTTGGAGATAATTCTTTCCTGTGTATTGGACCAGTGCCGTTAGTCTTTTCTGTAGTCCGTTTTCTTTTTTATCTAATAGCACCATATTATCTGCAAAGAGCATATACAGAATGTTTATGTTGTTCAATTTTGGCAGATCTCCTATTGTGGCGACATCAGTTGCTCTGAGGTCTGCTATGTAGAGAATGAACAGGGTTGCTGCCAATGGACAGACTTGTTTTAGTCACAATGTTGTTGGAGTTTCATTTGATACTGCACCCTGTTGGGATAAGCACACTTTTACGGTTGTTTCTGAATATAGCAAGATTATGGGCTCTAGTATGTCCTTGGGGGAGTTCCATGATTTTAGTTTTGCCCATAATTTTTGTCGGTTTACAGAATCAAATGCTTGCTGTAGGTCCACAAAAATCACACACAAATTCATCTTTGTTCTGTATGCTTAATGTTTTAGCATATTCAATAGTATCAAATTTATGTTGGTTCCAACGTTCTTTGTAAATACTGTCAGTCGGGTGTCAAAGAGGTTATTCTGTGTTTTTGCCCAGGTGGTCAGATTTTTATGAATAGCTCCCACAAATAGCTTCCCCAATGGATCTAGCAGGGCAATCGGTCGATAGCTGGGATAGCCCTGTTGCCCTGCTTGTGTATAGGAATCAAGATTGCAGTTTTCCATGTCATGGGTATTTCCGCATAGATGTTTATGGTATTAAATAGATGGTAACATATGTTTATTCACTCTTTGGGGTTCTCTTTCATTATTGAATTGCTCAGGCCATCATGCCCCGGAACTCTTGAGCTGTTTAGATGATGTATCTGATTTAGAATGCCAAGACGATCCCATTGTATTTTCCATGATGCTTGTTGCGTAACCAGTTCTTTTTCCTTGTTATCATTTTGAATAGAATACAGGTTCGCAAAATGCTCTATCTAGTCTGTTTCTGTCTCTCCTGAAATCAGTGTACTTCTAGTATCTTCATTATCATTGATTAGATTCCAAATGTCTTTCGTATTTCTTTTGTTTATGGCTGTAAGCACCTTTTCAGCATACTTTTGGAGAATTTGAGGTTGGTTGGTTTTCATCCAATTCCTATGTTGTTGCTTTAGTAATTTTATGGTTCTCAGTCTGTCGTCCTGTTTCAGCTTTTTTACATCTTTCAATTTCTTTCTCAATTCTCTTTTCTTTTGTGCAATCTCTACATTGTTTGCATGCAGATGGTTTCCCTGCTTTGTTAGACCTTTCTTTTTCCTAAATTGAATGAGTAGTAATGGCTAATCTAGTTTTACTTTAACCGTGATGTTTTGGTCCTCAAATGAGCTCTTTAATTTGGCTACCTGTGTTTCAGCGATTCTCAATCTGTAAGATTTTTTTCACAGGTTCCAGTGCCGGTATTTCTATCATTTGAGTTCTTTCATGTTGTACATTCCAAATCATCAATAATTTATGATGGTCACTTCGTTCTGTAGGCAATACTTCAATTCTCTTACTCTTCTTGATCATTGTCTCTGAAATGTAGATGTAATCAAGTAGAGCTAAAGTTCCATTGCCATATCTAGTTGGTTTTAATCTTGTTTCATGTGTACCAAGCTTATTAGCTAGTATGAGGTTTTGTTTTTCCATTTCCGATCTCCATGTTCTTGCTTTTGATGTTAATTTAGCTTCCGCTATTTCGTGACCTCCTGGAGTATGTAGGTGTATATTTAGGTCACCACATATTATAATTTCATCGTAGTTGCCCGCCATCTGTAAATTGTCGATATAGGATAGGACTGTGCCTATAAAGGACTCCTCTTGAATACCAGCTGTGCTCCAATATAGATTGAATATCACTACTAGACCATCATTTATTGATTTGCTCGTTTCTGTGGTTAGGTTGTGTTTCTTTATTGTTGGTTTCAGCACTATAATCTGGGTGAATGGATTCAGATTATTATAACCAAAAAGTTTGAGGTTTGCTTCTGCACTGATTAAAGTGAGTAGTCAGGCTGAGGGACGTCTCGTAATTGCTGGATTTAGCAAGGTTCGATATCCATCACATGTCGGGTTTGCTGTTAGCCACATCTCCTGTAGGCATATCAGATCGAACATTTGTAGGTCACAGTTGTTATTCTCAAATAAGTGTTGTGCACCTCTCATATTCCAAGAGCATAGCAGTGTTGCTATTTGCAGTAGACGCAAGGAGCCTCGAAACACTAAACAGCCACTGAAAGTGAAGTTTACCTGTTGCAAGTTTTGAGCATCCCAGTGCATTGCAGGAGTCCCCCGATGTCCCCCCTCTTGTCCCCACAACTGAGGCCCAGGAACAGTGAGATCTGCAGAGCTGCACAGGAACAGAAGTCATCAGCTGATTCTTTTCTTCATTTCTAAGGTACTGTTAAACAAGTCGAAGAGAACTTACCTCTTACTGTAGAATTGCTTGAAACTTCTACAACTCGCAAGTCTTATCAGCTTGTGGCCCTACATTTGATTCTTCTTTTCATCAACGACTCCTAAGAACTTGTGCAAAGACTTTTACATTTACTTCCCAGAAGTGCTTCATCCTATACAAGACTTTTGCCTATTGACTTTGGCTTAGCCTATTGAATTGTATGACCCTTCTTGGAGGATCCAAACGTATTTGCCTGCTTAAGAATATTTGTGGTCTCTTGTGTTCTAATAACCCTTGCCTTTTGCCAATTTCTAAAAGTATTCTAAATGCCAACAGTAAGATATTATGTCCCCAGCACCCTAGTTATTGATGTCACCTGTGGGTGTAGGTTGTGTCTGTGGGCAATCCCAAAAGGGTTTTTACTGGTTTAGATACTAAGAGTGTACAGTTTTGAAGTGCATTTGTGTGTTACTATTATATTGCTCCATTCTGAAGAAGGCTTTCTAACTGACTGATAAATAAATGATTAATTGTTTATGCAAGAAACCTTGAGTGTAAGAGTTTATTTGAATACCTGTAATTGTAAATCTCTGTGTACCTCCACTACAGCTCACATTTACCCCTCTTGAGATAAGCCTGGCTGCTCAACATGCTACCAAAACTGTGTAGTACAAGCTTATACCAAAGGTTGGGTTGCCTATACTTGTAGTCAGAGTTGTGTGTAGTGGTCCCAGAGGGTACTGCATACAAACGTTGCCTAACATCCTGTTTGCTTTATCAAAGATGCCCAATGCAAAATGTCATACCTCAATAGCAAAGGATAGACTGGTCCGTAAGAGTGCCAGTCTTGCTTCATAATAACAATTATCATGCTTGCTTTACCAAAGATGCCCAATACAAAATGTCATACCGTATCGCAATAAGAAATGACTAGACTAGCTGCATTGAAATGCCAGTCTAGCTATATAATAAACACATTTTTTTAATCAGAGATGGCCAATACAAAATATCATGCCACAATAAAAATAATACCACTGATCCGGCTTGATTTATCAAAGATGCCCAATACAAAATGTCATGCCTCAGTAAGAAGTGGCTAGACTGGTTGCATACAAAATGCCAGTCTTGCTTCATAATAACACTTATCATGCTTGCTTTATCAAAGATGCCCAAATACAAAATGTCATACTGCAATAGCAATGGATAGACTGGTGCATGAAAGTGCCAGTCTTGCTTCATAGTAACACTTATCATGCTTGCTTTACCAAAGATGCCCAATACAAAATGTCTTACCGCAATAAGAAATGACTACACTAGCTGCATTGAAATGCCAGTCTAGCTACATAATAACTACGATGGCAATACAAAATGTCATGCCACAGTAAGAATAATACCACTGATCCCGCTTGCGTTATCAAAGATGCCCAATACAAAGTGTTATGCCTCAGTAAGAAATAGCTAGACTGGTTGCATACAAAGTGCCAGTCTTGCTTCATAATAACACTTATCATGCTTGCTTTACCAAAGATGCCCAATACAAAATGTTATACCACAATAAGAAATGACTAGACTAGCTGCATTGAAATGCCAGTCTAGCTACATAATAACACTTATGCTTGTTTTTATCAAAGATGGCCAATACAAAATGCCATGCCTGAGTAAGAAATGGCTAGACTGGTTGCATGCAAAATGCCAGTCTTGCTTCATAATAACACTTATCATGCTTGCTTTACCAAAGCTGCCCAATACAAAATGTCATACCGCAATAAGCAATGACTAGACTAGCTTCCAGTCTAGCTACATAATAACACTTATGATGGTTTTTATCAAATATTGCCAATACAAAATGTCATGCCTCAGTAAGAAATTGCTAGATTGGTTGCATACAAAATGCCAGTCTTGCTTCATAATAACACTTATCATGCTTGCTTTATCAAAGATGCCCAAATACAAAATGTCATACTGCAATAGCAAGGGATAGACTGGTGCATAAAAGTGCCAGTCTTGCTTCATAATAACACTTATCATGCTTGCTTTACCAAAGATGCCCAATACAAAATGTTATACCGCAGTAAGAAATGACTAGACTAACTGCATTGAAATGCCAGTCTAGCTACATAAGAACATTTATGCTTGTTTAATTGAAGATGGCCAACACAAAATGTCATGCCACAGTAAGAATAATACCACTGATCCTGCTTGCTTCATCAAAGATGCCCAATACAAAATGTCATGCCACAGTAAGAATAATACCACTGATCCTGCTTGCTTTATCAAAGATGCCCAATACAAAATGTCATACGACAATGAGAAATGGCTAGAATGGCTGCATTGAAATGCCAGTCTATCTAAACATTAACACTTATCATGCTTGCTAAATCAAAGATGCCCAATACAACATTTCATGCCACAGAAAGAATAATACCACTGATCATGCTCCCTTTATCAAAGCAGCCTAATACAAATGTCATACCACAATAAGAAATGGCTAGACTGGCCGCATTAAAATTCCAGTCTAGCTTCATAATAACACTTATCATGCATGCTTTATCAGCCATGATCAGTAAAAAGATTCCATGCCTGCTCCATGGTATGAAGCACCTTGCACTCTGACAGAACCACATTAATGATTAATGTGATTATGTCTGATTGAGAGGCACTAGGGGACCCAGCAGACAGATGTGTCTCAGGAGCTGGGGTTCCAAGGTACAGCAATGGCATTTTTTAATGGGCATATGTGCCCAGTAGAAAATGACATTCCTGCCCCCTGAGGCCCCGAGCGCCTCACAGGCACAGATAACTTGTGTATGGTCATGGTATTTTTTTACTGGGAATCTATCAGATGCCCATTAATAAATGGCATTCCTTCCCCCATTGCACTCCAGCACTTCACAATAATCAATGATGTGTATATACAAGGCGCAGGGAGCTTAAGGGTGCATGTGAGGCACTAGGAGTCCCAGCAGACTGGGCTGGCATTCTTTACTGGGCATACCCAGTAAAACATGCTATGCATGCCCCCTGGGCCCCCTTGGCCCTAGTGCTTCACACACACTTGATAAATGTGATTGTGTGAATGTCAGTTGCTGGGGGGTCACAGGGGTCGAATTGGTATTTTTTACTTGACATCTATCATAGATGCCCCGTAAAACAAATGACATGCCTGTCCTCTGGGCCCCACAGCGCCAAACACATGCACACAATCAAAGTGTTTGTTTGATGTAGAGGCTTTATGAAGTAGACACAAACTACAGGTTCAGGTTTGGTTCACAAAAGTCTTTATAAAGTTGAAATCAAGATGGAATAATGCCTACCTTGCCCTATGCTAAGGTGGAATTTTCCTACCAAAAGAAAACTAAGGATAGTCTGTGTCAGGAAGTCCAAATCAAATGTATGTCTGTGTCCAAAACCTATACTTGCCCTAACAACTAACTGTATACAATGTGTGGGGATGTCAACATCAAAACAAATAGTGTACAAAATAAAGTTCAGAGCTTCTTCCAGCTCTTGGCTTTTAATGAGCTCCCCCTTCCCCAAGTTCAAAATAGTTCCTAAAATACTGAGGATGCCTCCCCCAAGAGTTCAAATCTTCGAGCTTTCTCGCTTTCTCAAAACAATAAAGTTCCTTGGAAAGCTTCCCAGCTCTTTTGATATTGGTTCTTTTCACATGTTCACATAGGCAGTTCCATATCTTGGTTTCAAAAGCACATAAAGGTTTCTACAAAACATAAACTTCTTGATGAATACTTACAATGGCTTCTCCATAAATGGCCCTCGGCCTAGGCGCAGCTGTCAGACCACATGGTCCACCCATTACAGGTCACGTAACCGATACCCCTTTCTTGGCTATTGTCCATCAACACTGCTTTCATGCAGGGGCCCTTTTGGTCTAGGCACAGTTGTTGGACCAAACAGTCCACCCATTACAGGTCATGCAAGTGAGTCCCCTTTCTTGGCTTCTCCTGGCTCTTGGCAATACTTCCTTATAACATGCAGGTACTTGAACTCTTTTGGCTTTGGCCAATACTAGGTTTCTCATACAATACTCTTCTGGGTGTTTTCTTCACTTTGCCAATACTTAAGAAATACAGTTTGTAGTATCTGTTAATTTCACAACCTTTCCTTCACTTCACACATGAGTGCTCAAAAGTTGCTTTTGCTCTGCCTAGCATTCAAAAGTGTTTATAATAACTTTTAGTTCATTTGTTATTCAAATGTACTTGTAATGGTTCTGTGCAGTATTCAATAAGGACTTTAAATTTGTTCGTTATTCAAAGTACTTGTAATTGCTCAGTGCGATGTTTGAAAGCACTTGTAAAGCTTTTCATTTCGTTCGGGCATTCAAAAGCATGCTCACCGAATATTCACCTGCCAGCCTGGTGTCTCCCACACTCACCGGTCAGAGCTTATGGTGTTGTGAGGTCTTTTCCTGCCACGAGTCTCTGCTTACCCATGCGTTACTTCATCTTCCTCTCCCAGAGGCTCTTCATGGTGCGACTCCTAAGCGATGCTCCACTTACAGGTCAGGATTCCTGTGACCACTTTGCTCGGTCACGCCAGTCTCCCTCTCTCGGACTAATATCATCTTCCAGCACACCTTGGCTTTGCTTCCTGCTGCATAAACACTGCATATGTACACAGGTCTCGAGCACTCCTCTTGCCACACCACTGACTTGGAGTTGCTTTCCTGGCTGCTGCTCGGCCTCCACAGCTGACTCGGCCTCCACAGCGGACTCCATTTCCCTCTTAATTCCGGCATTTAAAGTTCCCATCTCCATCAGTATTCCAAAAAAGACTAGACCACTCACCATTAAAGTGGTAGTCCTAGTTTACTCGTGTTGTCCTCATCCTCATCTCAGTACTTGGTTGGTGTTGATATCTGTCTGCATTAATAAAATGAGAATGTGTTGTTCTAGTTATCCTCGTCTTTGTCCCAATAGCATACTGGTGTGTATTGGGGAAGGTTTTAGGGGAAGAACAGAGAAAGGGCTGACAAAAGCCAATAAAGGTTTGAGGGATAGAGGGTTCATTGTGAAAGGCAAATGGGGGATACCATGTCTCACCTAAGGATGTCCACTCCCGACTCCCCAAGTCTCCTCCTCCCAGGTGATTCTCCCTCTCATATCCCTCGATATGGAGTGTGAATATGATGGTAAATATCCTTGACTCTCCCTGGTGCCTCTCTAAATACATCAGTAAATTGGAATATGAGGTCATATAAATCTTTTTTCTGGTTATTACTGAGTTTGGGTGGAATCAGACTTGGTGATCTGAGTCCTCTGGTAACAAACAGGACAGAATCATGGCATTAGACTGTGAAGGATTTTCTTTTCAATCCTTTAAAAAAGGTTAATGTGATATACCTGGGTTTTTAATCAGCGATCAGGTTAGGACATTTTGTAGTTACAGGGTCCTGTTTGTTCTAACACCTCATATAGTCTGTGCCATTTTGATATACATTTATTTTCAGACGATAACTGAGAAAGATCTTAAGGTAACTTTTTTTATCAAATGAGGGTTTCTATTGTTCCTGTGCCTTGGCCATATGGGTTTGAACTAAAGGCCTAACTATCATCATGTGCTCTTTAAGTTGGCTTGCAGTTTGAGAGAGCAGGATTGGTGCTTATTCCATTTCTTCCTAGGTTTCTGTCAACTTTTCCAGGATATCTTGAGACTCCCGTCCATACAGTAACTCAATCTGGGAGAATCCTGTAGATGCCCGGGGGGGTCTTCCTAATAGCAAATAAAGCCCAATGTATAATTTGATCGCAGTTTCTGCCATCCTGTTCTACTAATTTCCGCAACATGGTTTTGACGGATTTTATGAACCTTTCTACAAGGCCATCTGTTTGTGGGTGATATGCAGATGTTCTTAAAGTGGTAATATGTAACAGTTGTTTCGCCTCCCTCACAATGTTGCTCTTAAATGTAGAGCTCTGATCTGTCAAGAATTCTCTAGGAAACTCTACTCGCAAAAAGAAAGGGGGTAGGTGTTTCAAGATCTGTTGGGTGGTATTGGCTCTCAGGGGAAAGGCTTCTGGATAGCGAGTGGCATAATCTACTATTACCAAATATATACTTGTTCCCCAATTTTGATGTTTCCAGCAGGCCCAGCTGTCCATGCCAATTCTTGAGAATGGAGTTTCAATGATCGGAAGTGGCTGCAAGGGGACTGGTAGTGGCATATGGGTACTGGTCGCTTGTCAAATTGCACAAGACTGAACAAAGTTTTTACTGTCAGCATGAATTCCTGGCCAGTAAAATGTATTCAGGATTTGGGATTGTGTTTTTGTCTGCCCTAGATGACCTTCTATCGGATGGGAATGAGCTATTTCCAGGACTACCTGCTTGTGACCTTTGGGGATAACTAGTTGGGTTTTACTATACCCTCTGGAATAATGTCTCCCCTGTACATTAGCCTATGTCTCAAAAAGAAAAAGAGTCCTCCCCTCTCTTGACCCTCTTGCTTAGGCACGATTTGCAAAAAGGCTTTAGCCAACAATGGGTCATTCCTTTGAGCAAAGGCTAGCTCGGAAAGAGTTTGTTTCTTCTTCCTTGACCTTTCTGGGTTCGGGGTCTTGAGGGCTGTCCGATGTATCATCAGCCTTCCTGAAGTCTCAGGCACCTCGATCTGTTACATCCTTTGCAGCCTCTTGCTTTATCCTAGGCAACACTGCTCCATACAGGGCCCTTGGTCTAGGTGCAGTTGAAAGACCACACGGTCCAACCATTATGGGTCACAGAACTGATAACCCTTTCTTGGCTATTGTCCATCAATACTGCTTTCATGCAGTGGCCCTCACGGTCTAGGTGCAGTTGTTGGACCACACGGTCCACCCTTTACAGGTCATTCAACTGAGTCCCCTTTCTTGGCTTATCCTGCTCTTGTCAATACTTTCTTATAATGTGCAGGTCCTTGTCTTCTTGTGGCTTTGGCCAATACCAGGTATCTCATACCATACCCTTCTGGGTGTTATCTTTACTTTACCAATACATGTGTTCAATGGTACAGCTTTGGGATGGCTCCTGTATGTGGATGATTTGGAGTAGCTAGATCTCACACCAATTGGCCTCCAAAGAAAACTTAACCTTCTGCAAAACTATGTCTGCCAAAACGACAGAAAGATCACTGCAAAAAAGTCAGAAATCATCATTCTGGAAAATAAGAAAGGGAGCAAAAAAATACATGCAAGGCTGGGCGCTGAACGAAAATCGGATTAGGCCTGTTGAACACATAAAATATCTAGGAGTAACAATAAGGGCTAGCGTCTGTGATGCCCCATAGGCTAAATACCTAAAGGAAAAAAACAAAAACGTGACTGCTGAAGCCCTAGTAATTGGGTATTGTAGGTTTTCACTCAATCCCATTATAAAGTTCCACAATCAAAAGGTAGCACCATCGCTCTCCCATGCAGCAGAGGCGTGTCTAGGGCTACCCTGAGAAACATGGGAGGCCTTGGGAGGGTATTTTTGGGAAAGGGTCCTGAGACTTCCTTCATGTGTGCCTATGGTGATAATTAGCAATGAAGTATGCCTTCTCTCCCTTTACGCAAGAGTGATCTGGAACTCTATGCTTCTTTTCAGAAAAGTACAGCTACTTACTTGCCCACCACAATTTGAGGTTTTGGCAGTAAAACAAACGAGAATGCAAGATTCAATATTGAAGGCATGGCTTATCCAATGGCAAACGATTCTATCGAACTTAGGAATCTCTACAGAAACACTGTGCAGAAACCCTCTATTGGTAAGGAAGATTCTATGGGGGGACGATTGGGACAAAACTGAACAAAAAAGAGCAAATTCAAAAGTCCAAACGCTCTCAAAAACATTACTGACAACACTGAATGTGACATCCATTTACTTGAAGAGATCCTACAACATGAAACGAAGAGACGTGTTTCTTAAGTTTCACCTAAACATCTTACGCACAAAGGTAACTCTTCTAAGATACAGAGAGGAGGTGTGGGACGATAGATGCCACCTCTGTAACACCGAGCAGGAGAGCCTGAAGCACTTACTTGCTCTTCTGTCCAACACTAAAGTCTTTAAGAACTGTGCTTCTCTATGAAGAAATGAGAAGCAGATATGGAACTGATGCAGAGGTCTGGTGGGAGGTCCTGTATGGGGGACGGACGTGAAACTCAACACTGCCCTTGTAAAATACTTGGAAATTACTATGAAAAGATTAGGAGATCTTGATGAATGAAAAACCCCAGCTCCTCCCCCGGCTCCTTAACTTTTGTTAGTTTCACCAATTTTGGGCTGTGTTTCTCTGAATTTGTGTTTTGATTTTGCAAATGCCCCTGTCTTTTACCTTTAACTTTTTCTTGTCTTTCCTTCTTTTTTGGTCCTTTTGATTTCTGAAGTAAGTTATTTTTGTGCGTGTATAGATGATTTTATTGGAATTAAGGAATTTGTTGCCGATTTGTATCTAAGATTGGCAAAAGTTTAAATAAACTAAATGTCTCAAAAAAGAATTAAAAAAAATACTTGTGTCCCTCGCATATCCTCCCTCGAGGAGGCGCAGGAGCGCCCCCTTGCACATACAGACATGCAGTTCCCCAGCAAGCATTTCCAATGAGCCATGCAAGGCTCGGGAAGCAAAAACCCCCAGCCTTGCATGGCTCATTGAGCTTGCGCGGCTTGGGAACTGTATCCGTGAAAGGGAAACATTGTTTCCCTTTGACAATTCAGAGTGCTCCCTCAGCTGAAAAAAACGTCTGAGGGAGCGCTTGGAATTTCACTGGGCTGGCTCCTCCATAATGGGCGAGGGCGGCCAAGACCTGGTCAGTTGATGCCCCTTCGCCCATTATGGATGAGCCACCCCTGCCTTTCAATGTAGGGACTGCATCATTTTTTACCACTTGTAATTTCGGAAGATTACCTTTGCTAGCACCCACTAAAAGTGCATTGCAATAATCAATCCAGGGTAAAATGATTGCTCAAGCCAGTGATGCACAATTATTATCTGAGACTAAAGGTTTGATCTATCTAAGTAGTCTCAAATGATAGTGAGAATGTTTTACAATGTTATTAACGCGTGCATCTGCGCCAAGCGATGACTCTGGATAAATGCTGAGTATCTTCACTGTATTTTGGACTGAGTTGTTAGAGTCCTCAATAATAAAACTTGAGTACCTAAAGTCGAGTTTAGTCCTAGACTGCATTGACGCAAAAAGCATAAGTTCTGTTTTGGAGCTGTTAAGACGCATCCAATGTGTGGACATCCAGTGCGTAATAGTTTTGTAAATGAGATGTAATTTGTCGGCATCTGTTTCATAGTTACCGTCCAGTTCAAAGAACAACTGTGTGCCATCGGCTTAGTTTGTAAATTGGACTCCCCTTTCTGTGAGGAAATCATAAAGCAGTTTAATATAAAAAATATACAGTGCCAGTGACAAACAGGCACCCTAGTAGACACCACAATGAATAGGGGCTGGGTTCGATGAAGCATCACCCCCGAGGACCATAGATTTCCTGTTGCTTAGAAATAGGCGATTCCAATGAACGACATTTTTCTAACACTTCCATACTGTTTTAAGAGTGGTTAGAAGATGCTCATGATTGAGAAGGTCGAAAGCTACTGACAGATATAACAGAACCAAAAGCCTGGTTTTACCTCTATCCAAGATATCTAACATGTGTGTCTGTAAAACAAGCAGGGCACTCTCTGCACTATGATTTGGTCAAAAGCCAGATTACCTTATGTGCAAAACAGAAGCAGATGTGATATGATGTGATGTGATACTTTATTTACATATCAACTATGTGTTTCAAAGCACTTCAAGGCAAGGGAGGGAACAAGGGAAAATACAATTACATTCTTACAGGCCGTGAACAATAAGAATGTGAAATTAACTATCGTACTGGGCCTGGCGACATTTCAGTGCACAAGCTAAGACATAAATAAGGAAGGGAGGGGGCTGACTGGGAAGGAAATAGAAACAGACATGCGACTACCATATTAGGCCTGACAACATTTCTGGTAGAGCCGGAGATTAACAAAAGGTGAGGGAGAGGGGTGCAATAATGGAGGGGAGGAACAAAACAAGAGACTAACGTACTAGACCTGATGACATTTCAGATAGTGCTGAGGGGGACAAACAAGGTTGCTATCATACTAGGTCAAGGACAATTCTGATAGAGTAAGCGCATAGAAAAAAGTAAGGGGAAGAGGGGAAGAGATAGGAAACGGAGAAAGGGAGATGAGGAGAGAAAAGAGAGTGAGCAGTGAAAAAGTGGAGAAGCAAGAGGGGAGAGCGAATACAATTGCAGAAGTCAGTAGTAACACATAATGTTGCAAGAGAACAGCAAATACAAGCCAGGATTCAAGATGAAAATGGGAGCAGCATGATTCAGGCCCACCGTGAGTACTAGATGCAGGGGAAGTCCAGCATGAGAGTTGAGAGAGGGTGATGCACCGTGAGTCAAGGAAGTCCATAAAAGTCCAATCCAAGCATTGGCAAAAGGTGTTGATGTTGAAACCAGAATGTATCAGGACAGACTCCTGCAGAGGGAGGATGTAGGGGGCGAGGGGAAGCAGGGTAGAAGAATCAAGCAAAACAGGCAACTCCTGTATGCGAGAAGGGGGGGGGCACAATGGAACATCGCGGGGACCAGAGGTGGGGATGGCCTGCGGGACAGAGGGAGTAAACACATGTTGGTGCATGCTTACCTGCTGTCTGGGCAGGGGTTTGGGCCCTGGGTCCTTCTGGTCCGAACAGGCCCAAACAGGAATTAGCCTCGTCTTCGTCTGCCCTTCGCTCTGGACACCCAGGTGAGGGACTCCCTTGGTCTAAAAGTTAAGAGCAAAAGGAAGAGGCAGGGCTAAGAAGGTAGGTGGGGCTTAAGTCATGTGACCTAGATCCACTTGAACCTGCACCCCACCTGTAAAGGAAAAGAGGCTGGAGGGCTGCTTAAGTACGGAAGAAGAGTGGCAACCAGGAAGGCACCAGGTGGGCAGGGCTTAGGCCAAAAGAGCGGCAACCAGGAAGGCACCAGGTGGGCGGGCTAAGGTGAAAAGAGCGGCAACCAGGAAGGCACCAGGTGGGCGGGGCTTAGGCCAAAAGAGTGGCAACCAGAAAGGCACCTGGTGGCCGGGGCTAAGGCCAAAAGAGCGGCAACCAGGAAGGCATCAGGAGGGCAGTGCTTAGGCCTGGTGACCTAGATCCACTTGCACCTGATCGCCACCTGCAAAGGAAATGAGGCTGGAGGGCTGCTTAAGTAGGGAAAAAGAGCGGCAACCAGGAAGGCACCAGCTGGGCGGGTTTTAGGCCAAAAGAGCGGCAACCAGGAAGGCACCAGGTGGGCAGGGCTAAGGCCAAATGACCAGCAACCAGGAAAGCACCAGGTGGGCGGGGCTAAGGCAAAAGAGCGGCAACCAGGAAGGCATCAGGTAGGCGGGGTTTAGGCACGTGACTTAGATCCACTTGCACCTGCTCCCCACCAGAGTCCAGCTGTTCTTGGAATCTCATCGTAGCTATTTTAACAACTATTTTTAAAAGAAAATTAGAGTTAGTGATAGGGCGGAGATTAATAGCGCCTCTGCGATTTAAGCCTGATTTCTTTACCCAGGGGGTTACTTTGACATCCTTTATAATGTCTGGCACGCTGTTATGGGTAAATGATGCGTTTATGAACCATGTAAGAAAGGGGGCATATGTTTTCTGTCCTCGAAGATCAGTTTAGATGGAATGACATCACCAAAACAAAAGGTAGGATGCATTATACCTAATACATTTTCCATTTCCCACACACTAATGGATTTAAAGAAAATTCTAGATGGTTCGGCACTTGCTTTGATTCTTGAGGGTTGTTTAGTGGATCAGCAAGCAAGTTATTTTTTAATTTCTGTGAGTCGACAAGTATATATTTTTTTTATTTGATTTCATGCAGTAGAAATTGTATCAGAAAATGGATGTTGTATTCTAATACAGTCCTTTAATGGGGTTGAAGGATTGAGGTTAGACTTTATGCTTATCCAGCATTTTTTACATTTTGATATACTTTTTGCTGTTGTTCTCAGCACAGTTTATCTGCTTATTAAATGAGTTGTTCTTTGTTTTTCGTAAACTGCTAACTTGTAAACCTTTTCATGGATTTGCCATACTGTTTTGTGAATGTCTAATTTAGATTTCCACCAAACAGGTTATGTCTGTCTTTTTTTTCTTTTTTAAATCTTTAAGAATTCGGGTGAACCAGTTGTGATAGAGTTCGTCCCTTTTGGTATTAGTGATATCAATATTGAGGTTACGTGCAGCTGCCCAATCCAGAATATGTGGGTAGCTTTGTTATTACAAACTAGGAATTCAATGTGGGTCAAATTTTGTTCCAATGCAAAATGCTTCCTTGTTGGTGGCATCTCTGCGTCATCGATTCAAATCTCCCAGAGGTATGGTTTCACCATTTGGTTTGTTTAATAGCCCTAACAAGTAGATGATCTTGTCATTGAAACTGGGCATATCCTCTGGGGCTTGTGAAGAGAAGAATTTAGTGTAAGGGGTGAATGTGAAATGACTGATACTGGGTGAAAGAAGGGTGTTTGTGTAGTCGTGGGAGGGTGGGAGGAAGATAGCAGTAGTGGAAGGAGGAGTGTAGTTAGATTGCAGTTGGAGTGCAGTAGAGGGAGAGGGGGTGCAGCTGTGGTAGGAGTGTAGTAGTCGGAGAGTAGTGACAGGAAGGGAAGTAGTAAAGTGGATTGTGAGGAGTAGTTACATTACAGGGTTGAAGGAAGAGTGAAACATCAGAGGTATGAAAAACTGGTGGGAGGAGTAGAGTGGTGGGATTAGTAGTGAAAGTTAGAGGAGACGAGGTTAGTGGGTTCAGCTGATCTGATCTGAATACACGAGAAAGTGCAAGGTGCTATTAAGCTATTAAAATGTCCATTACAACACTAACCAATTGACCAATGACTGAAGCACCCCCGAAGGAACAACACTACATGACCAGACATCTTCCTCAACAAATGACACATCAAAATGAACACAATAACCAAAACAATCAGAAACAAAGTAACATGGCACAGTACTAGCTTCCCCAGATGAGCATATTTTTCTTGGATCTCAGGGATTATTGCGGCACCGAAACTCTCGAATCCGAAAATTTCGAATTTGAAATGTGCGGCATTCAATAATCATGTAGATTACCCCTCTGCAAACCCGCTCCCCTCCACCCTTTTGCCCCTAAATCTTACCTGCAGTGGCAGCTCACTTACCTGATCTCTTTTCCCACTGCACGTAACCTGCAACGTGATTTCTGCCTCACCCACAGGTGATTTTTTATTTATTTTTTATTCGTTTTGCTTTCATTTTCCGCATTTTCCTAATTAGGGAAGCAGGGGACACCCCTGCAACCCTGAATTCCTATAATGTCAAACAAGGGGAGCGAGGGACATTATGGGAATTCAAAGATCATATTGGAAGAGGAGAACGAGCTATGTTTCATGACCTTGAAACAAACCCTATGCCAGAGCCCCATTTTGAAAGTGGCAGACTTTACTAAGAATTCATATTTCAGACTGATGCTTCCTTAATGGGAATGGGAGCCGTCTTATCCCAAAATCACAATGGATTGAAACACCTGATATTATGCATCAGTCGGAAGTTGTTTCCCAGGGAGAAAAACTACTCAGTCTTTGGGTTAGAGGCACTAGCCATCAAATGGGCAGTGATACATCTTAAATACTTTCTCTTGGGCCATAGGTTTCGACTGATAACAGATCACTCCCCTTTGGTATGGATCAGTCAGAGGAACAAATCCAATTCTCGGGTTGTGCAGTGTTTCTTGTACCTTCAACCATAGTGCTTCACAGTGGAACACCAGAAGGGCCGAGGGCAAGGTAGCGTTTGCCTTCTTCTCCTGGTTTCCATGTGAAGCACCCCGGTCTAACCCACATAGGGTAAGAGTATGTGAGAAATATTAGGGTATCCTTACAGCTAGCCCCTTGAATCCTCTGCCCAGGTAGTCAGGAAAAGGGGGTGGAGATTTGAGGGAGGATGACCTGGATGGAGGGTCGTTGGGGATTGGGGAGAGGATATCCACACGCAAGACATGGTATCCCCTCTTTTCTCATGAGAATCAACCCTCCCCCTGCCCTTGCCTTTGTAGACTATTGTGAACCATCTTTTCTTATTTCATAGGGAGGGACTCCCCACTGGGGAATAAGGACGTCCACCTGGGGAAAAGTCTCCATACTACCAACAAAGTACGTAAACCCCTACCCTCATTTCCACCCTTTTCATCCACTATTGATAGTAGGACCGTGTGCTGTTGTGAGACACTGACTGGGATGAGGAAGAACATGAGAAGCACCTGGAATGGATATGTGGAAAAGCATCCAGCTACTGTGACGAGGTGGCCCTCAGTAGGCATAAGGAATGAACAAGGAACTCTTAAAGATGGTGTTGACATTAGTGAAGGCAGAGTCAACAAAATAAAACAGCAAGTAAGAAAAGACGCAGGGAGATCGATTGCGCAAGATGCAAGTCCGCAAGGGTAGGAAGAGGTGAGTCGAGGGACACACGTAACGCAACCAAATGGTTGGAAAGGAGCTGACATGAGGTCAGAGAAGGGCCATGGTGGGGGCATGACCCGTAGCGGATGGACTGGATGGTCCTGGAACGACACTGTGACCGCAAGCAGTAATCTGCCATGGAGCTGCACAAGAGAGCAGAGAGAAGTGGATGGCAAGAAGCAAGACCCACAGCCCTGTGAAAAGCCGGTGAAGTATTCCCACAAAGCAAGTAACGAGAAAGACAGAAAGTCTTAGTAGGGACCAGATGAAGGAAAAGTAAACCTAGAGTGCATCGGGAGTTATCTCCCTCGGCGCAGTGGCCAGTACTACACCACTGCTAAAACAGATACTAAGGAAGAATGCATTAGGAGATTTCTCCCTCAGCACAGTGGTTAATCTCATATCAGTGCTGAAGCAGAAATTAAGTAAGAGTGCATTGGGAGTTATCTCTCTTGAAGCAGTGGTCAATCTCATACCACTGCAGAAGCATAGATTAAGCAAAAGTGCATCAGGAGTTATCTCCCTGAACGTAGTTGCCAATCTCACACCACTGCTGAAGCAGAGATTAGGGAAGAGTGCATCAGGAGTTATCTCCCTCATCGCAGAGGGCTAGTCAATATCACTGCTCATTCAGAGCACGTTGGGAGTCATCTCCCTTGTCGTAATGGACTAGTCAATAGATCTGCTCAAGCAGGGTGCAACGTGAGTCATCTCCCTCATTACAGTGGCCAAGCCAATCCCACTGCTCCAACAGTGTGCCTCAGGAGTCATCTCCTTCATCACAGTGGCCAAACCAATACCACTGCTCCAGTAAAGGGCATCGGGAGTCATCTCCCTTGTCACAGTGTCCCAACCACTACCATTGCACAAGAAGACTGGCAAAAGGTATACAACTGTACAGAGGAGTCTGGAAAATAGATTTATCCTCTAGCTAAATAAGGCAGTGAGCTTTTCTACTTCCTGGAAAGAGTTGAAGGGACTGATACAAGCTTTCTGTAAAAGTGCTGAAGGATCGCTGTGGAGAACTTTGATAAAAGAACTAGGGGAAGGGAGTCATTCCCCTGGCCCTGTTTTGAAGGGATTTTGAACGAATTGTTATCACGACAAAACTGAAACAAGACACAGGGCCTCATCATGACTTCGGCGGTAACCCTTAAATCCAGCGGTAGCGCTATTACCGCCGGATTTAAGGGTCCGCCGAATCAGGGCTTCGGCGGATTTCGCTCCAGCTCTGAGCTGGGGGGAAATCCGCCAAAAATTAGCGCTATTACCGCCGACGGGAAATCCACCAGCGGTATTAGCGCAAAGATTCCCCATTGAGCCCAATGGGGAATGGGGCATTCCCGAATGGGCTCAGTGGGGAATGGGGACTTACATTACCGCCAAACTCGTGATCCGGCGCTATTAGCGCCGGGGAGTTCGGCAGTAGGGCTAATACCGCCCGCGCTAATAGCGTTACCGTTACCGCCCAAGTCGTGATGAGGCCCACAAGGAGAAGCGAGTCATTCTCCTGGCGACGGAACTTTACTTTTGTTATGGGCTTTTGCTTTAAGTGTTAAGGTTAGATTGCTAGGTTTCTGTCAGAGGACAGAGAACATATTATTTTTACAGACATTCTGACAGGCCCCTAAGATTTTCCTAGGTTGAGGCAGGACAAGCTCTTTCTTAGAAGTAGGGAGAGACAGGTTTTCTTTGATTAAAAAAAGGTTTGTAGCCCCAAACATGATCCCTCCTTGTCAGTCTCCTTCTTCTACACCCTCACAGTGTTTAAATGCCATTCAAAGGATGTAAGTAAGATGTCTGCACATTAGGCTCCATGGACAAGAGGGCCCAAAGCAAGCGTAACATGGAATATTGGACCCCAATGAAGAAGTCCTGTCACCAACTTCCTCTCACCACTCCCTTACAAAGGAGATTGCATAGGTGAGTAAAATGCCACTAGCTAGGTGTACAGTGGTTTTGTTCTGGATGGGAAGAGGCCAGCACAGAAGACCTTCAACTATCGAACAACTGCAATGTACATAGGTGAGTAAGGTGGCCCCCAAGAGGAGTTCCACTGACATGTATTTTCTATTAGCCGTGACCTGAGTCGCAGACCAGGCCTTTTATACTTTATTAAGTGAAATGCAGCCCTCCTTGATATAAGCGTGATAGTAACACATTTATATTTAGTAAAATGCAAGCCGCAGGATTTGCTTTTCCATGTTGTGATGAAGTATATCAGAGTTTTTTCCAAAAGTCCAGGCTGCGAGTCAGTGACCTTGGACATGGCACAGCACCTTCTGATTGTGTAAACAGTGTCCTTTAACTGTTATGAAGGCCTCGCTGGGAAGGAAGATAATGTACTCACAAAAACACATATATAGCGGCGAACACTGCGAACTACAAAATGCAGGCATTCAGTATTTCAATTAAGAAGGTCAGTGCCATTTCTTTAGCCATGCTGTGCACAAGAAAGGTGCTGTCAGCTAAAAATACAATTGTTGGCAAAATTCCTAGAGGCCTCTAAAGGACAGGACCATGTCCTTGGCTAGTCTTTGCAAGAGAACGGTGCTGTCAGTGAAACTGCAATTGTTGGTAAAATCCCTAGAAGCCGATGAAGGGCAGACAGTAGGCATGGAAGGCTTGAGAATAGGGACGACACAAAGCCATTGCTGTTCGGGGCGATGGAGCTGGCAGGAAGACAGGGGCAGGCAGACACAGATGGATGGGCGGAGATGAAGAGCAGAAAAGGCTTTGCAGATGGGAGGGGTCAACCCACTCCTAAATCTTTTCCTGGAGATTTGAAGCCATAAACTGGATCCTAGTTATTTTGAGCTGCATTTTGAGCTGCTTCAACTCACAGCCTAAGAGCCTCAGAGCGGACACCTTTTCTGGACCGGCTATATGCTGAGTACCATTACCATTAAGTCCAAAGGACATTTCTTTCCTTTTGAAGCATTCAATCCTATTACTATGCATTTTTGATGAAAAGCCCACAGGGAACCAATAGGTGTCTTTTTCCAATTATTTCATTTTGTTTTCAATTGTGGGACTTTTACAGGCATCCAGTCTTTTCCTCCAGCCATTTTCAACTTCCTACCTTCTAACATTAGTGAGTATGATGAGGCCTTGTTTATCCTGCATTTGATATCACATTCAGAAAGGTATTGATTGAGGCAGATGCCTCTATGAGATTGGCTATCATGATGTGGTGAGGCAGGTGCTAGAGTGCCTAGCATGATTTGTGAGGTTGCCTATTACGACCTGGTGAGGTAGGTAGTTGGATTTTAAGGTGACTTTGATTTCTTGGAGAAGGTTAATCAGTCTTAGTATTGGTTTGAGGAAGAGGCAAATGACAATTATTCAGCTTTTCCATTAATGATTTATTGCATTTTTAAGTGTGTTGTGTATAGTGATGATGATAATGGTAATGTTTCTGGATTACAATTATCTCATAATTAAAAGATACCTGTGAGACACAATGGCCACAACTCATGCAGCCACTATTTTAAGGTTCAATGCCACCAATGCCACCAACCAGAAGATCTTCTTGGGCACAGTTACTTGCTCAGGGACACTAGGGGGCACCTTGGCACCGGCCTCATCCTTGTGTGGCCATGCGTGCCCTGAAAGGGCCACATAAATGTAAGAAGCACTACATCAGTAGGATGTGGATGAAGGTCATTGTGCACTGGGGAAACATAGTCTGGGCATCACAGAAAGCAAGCAAACTCTACAGAGGATTCGGAATATGGGCAAAAAAGGGATGTTTTACCTAGCAATGAGGCCAATCCTCTCCTGGTCCCTTTTCCTGCTAAAAGAGTTCCTTGGTTATCAGTTGTTCATCTTTAATGAGATCCCCACCATGCTGCTTCAGGGCCCTCAACCCCCTTATTGCTACTTAGTCTACTTTCTGGTGGTAACCATCTTTTCTGCTTCATGTCCACCACGTAATTTCACTGCTGCAACAAAACATTCACCAGTATGTTCCATACCTATCACTTGGAGTGGGTGTGTGGGTGTTCTGCTCCTTGTTCCTGTCCCGCTGCTTCCAAATAGAGGCAGTCGCCTATGCCTCTGCCTTTAGAATTGCACATACACCCTACCCCAATGGTCTGACCTAGCAAGCTACTGCCCAGGATTTGCACCCACCACCATTAGCCAATCAATATCCAGGCAGATGATCACCCAGTCACCTCCCCTTTTTCCCCTGGAGCTCTCCCTTCCCCTGGCTTCTGGGCTGCCAAACCCTGCTATGCCATCTTCTGGCCCCAGATCTGCAGCTGGGCCAAATGGAACCCTATTAAATCTGATCTTTGAAACCCATAGAACACATGCTGCATGTATGTCAAGGAGTAACCACTCCAGGAAATGGCAAGTGGCTGAAAAGTGGTTGAGGTTCGGCCCGGCGAACATTGTGGGCTCTCATTTGAGGCATTATAAGCATGCTCTGAAGCACACGATGGTGGTGCACTGCCGGGAGCAGGCATTGGTCAACTTGGCCATGAGTAACCATGCCAGCGAGTTTGTGCTATATTTCCAACAAAGAATTAGTCCCTGCACTTCTATTGGGCAATTCCTGGGCAATTATCTGGTTTGGGACTATTTAAAACTTAAGTGCAATGTGGTAAGAACATGGGAGAACGAGGCGGCCTGGCATCAAGTCCCCAGACCTAATAGATTCTGCCCACTTTGTGGGGAGGGTGAACTGGAAAATGTAAAACATCTTTTGGATGTATCAGGACAAATATGCGGTCACCTAACTGCCGTGCTTACACACACTTGATATGGAAGCTCTCCTTTTGAAAGCGGTCATTTCACCACTCTGTACTGTTCATTTCCTGCTTGTTTACCGTCCTCCTGGTCCTATAGGCTCCTTCGGGATAGGCCTGGCTGACCTTACAGCTAGTTTGAATCTGCAATATACCAATTTAGTGGTATTAGGGGATCTCAACTTAAACTTTAATTTGCCAAGGCCTATTGAGTTTACTACTCTTTTTGATAGTTTCTTGGATCTACACTTACACCAATTGATTCTAGCCCCTACACACTCTCATGGTAATACGTTCGATCTTATATTTGCTAAGGACGAACTGCTATGCCCTGGTCCCATCGAACCAGTGGTATGGTCTGATCATTATTTGGTATCTTGTACTCTTACACTTGTGAATCCTCCCCCCAAAATACTTCCGCCAAAAACTCTACTACGCTCCTGGCGCTCGGTCGATACTAAGGCTTTAAGCACCCAAATAGCTACCGACTGTGCCTCTCAGAGGCCATTATCTATAAAATCTCTTTCCCAAACATTTCTGGCTGCCGCAGATCTGCATGCTCCTCTTAAATTAATTCAAGGGCGTCGATTACCCCCTCAACCCTGGTTTACTAACCATCTTAAATCCGCCCGTCTGAAACTCTGAAAACTAGAGCGAAAGTGGCGCAACAGCTATAACCCAGTACTTAGAGACTCCTATAAACTGGGACTCTCTAACTACTTGGCTGAGGTTAAGTTGGCAAATCCTCCTTTTTCTCAAAGAAAATTGAAGACGCTTTATGTCAACCCAAAGCTCCGTTTTCCGTTGTACATTCTTTAGCTTCCTCTGAATCCCTCACTTCTAGGGTTAAGCCCTCTCAAAAGCTATGTGATGATCTTGCCTCTTTCTTTATTACTAAAATTGATGGGATTCGCTCTAACATCGCTAAATCTTCTGCAATAAATACACCAGTTGCTATTACACCTGCATCTGTCTCCTCTACTGACCAAGTAACCACAAAGGAGAGTTTAAAGGCAATTACCTCCCGTTTATGCCCAATTATTGTAACACTCAAAAAACAGAAGGCTAAATAATTAGAAGTTATTCCTGTGGCTAGGTCCCTAGCCGAACACTTAAATGACCCTATCTGTGAATAATCTCGTGCCAGTGAATCTGGGCCCTAGTTGGTGCTGCTGGGCCGACTACAAATGGTGTCGAGATCTTATCCCTATTCTTTTTCTATTGGCAACCATCCATAGAATCAGTTGTTTTGTTTTTATGATAAGACACACACCTTGGGGGCGACAAATTACTCTGTGTGCACGTATTAGACACCAGGAAAGTGTTTTAGAGAGAATAGGGATAAGATCTCGACACCATTTGTAGTCGGCCCAGCAGCACCAACTAGGGCCCAGATTACAAACTGCGAGTGCACCAATAGGTCACTTTAAACACAAATTATAAACAAGATGAGATGTGGCTCACAGACTTGAGTACTATCTTTTTAAACTGGCACAATATTTACAAGATGGCAGAAGCGGCATATCTGGCATTTGCTGAGGAGCTAGTAGAAGGGATCCTCGCGAACCCCTCGATACTTGGCGCAGAACAACAGGCTGCGATAGCTACCAAAGGAGATGATTGGAACGAACTGGAAGCGTTACGGAAAAAGCTGATCAGAACGGAACTACATGGGGCCATAATGACAGAATATCTTCGGGCACATATAGCCCCTAACGGACTCATCATCAGGATAGAAGCCACAATCTTCCTTGAAGAACTGAAATTCAGGAAGGATTGGAGTTTCATTTCAAATAAATGCACCAGAGATTGGATCATACTAATCATCAACACAGCAAAAACAGTGTCTGAAAGATTAATGAACGGAATTATCACAAAACAAGACGCGATAACAACAAAAATGATTGTAGAAAAGTATGGCAGTTTTGGATGCAACAATAAAAGAGTTCAAAGACCTTAACCTAAACAAAAAGGTAACCAAACTTAAGAAAGACATTGCAGCATTTTCACATGAGAAAAAATACCCGTATACAACGGATGCATATTATGAAGAACAAGAAAAGAACACTAATGCTCCCAATATGGGGTCCTCAAGAGGCAGGGAACAAAGAAACAGGCCGAGGCCTGGAAATTGCAATTTTTCCAGTGTTAGCTCTGATGAGGATGCAGGCAGAACTGGAAGTAATGTCACATTTGACAATCAGCAAAATAGAGGTGGGAATGCTCGGGGCTTTCAGGCCCTGAGAGGATGTGGCAGAGCCAGAGGATGGTGGCCAAACCAATCACCCACGGTCACCAGGAACAGAGGGAAAGGGCGGTACCAACAGAACACCATCCCACAATACAACCCCTAATACCTGAGAGAAAATCTCTGGTGGTCAATTTATCCACCTTCACCCCCTCACACACCCAATTGAGTGTATTACAGAAAGGCCTTTCGTTTGTTCTTACATCTCTCCATGATCCATTTCAGCCGAGAATTGAAATTACCCAACTAATGAGAAAGATTCGACTTAAACAATTTTTCGCGGAGAACACACACAGTGGATCGACAGATGTGACAGGACTACATAATGAATCAACATATTATCCTCCATCACATAGCATAAGTGTAGAGTCACAGACTTTTGAAAAGCTGATTCTCAAAAAACTCGACAAAATTGAGGCAGAAGACAACTCGGGAACTTATCACAACTTGACCAAACTGGAAGACCTAGCTCTAAAGGAATTGAAAATGAATACAGATATAATCATAAAATCCGCTGACAAAGGGGGAGCCATCGTTATCATGGACAAAATAGATTATGACAGAATGGTGAACACCCTAATAGATGATCGGACCACATACAGAAAACCTGGGAGTGACCCGACAGAGCGGCTCAGGAATCTGATTCATCCGATTATTGAAGAAGCAGAGGCAGGGGGACATATAAGTATCAAAGAATCAGCTTTTTTGACTCCAAAATATCCCAGACGCCCTGCCTTTTACGCACTACCCAAAATACATAAAGGCGTCCTCCCAACACCTGGACGCCCTATTGTATCTGGGATTGGCTCCATCCTAGAACCTCTCTCACAATTCACTGACTTCTTTCTGAGAGAAGAAGTCAGCAAAATGCGCTCCTATGTCAAAGACACTTCAGCTATCTTGATCTATTCAGACAGTCTTGTCCTTGAAAGTGATGACATCTACATAGTAACCATGGATATAGAGTCACTATACTCTAAAATCCCTCAACGAGAAACATTGAGGGTCATCGAAAGTGTATTACGAACTAAAACACTGGACATGCCTGTGACATTGATCATGCAATTGGCAGAAATAGCCCTAACTCAGAACTACATCATGAATGGAGACAGTTTTTACGAACAGACAGCCAGAACAGCCATGGGCGCTACATTTGCACCGATGTTAGCGAACTCATATGTTGCCAATTTTGAAGAAAAACATATATACCCAGAGACTAATCCCTTTGCAACCAATATAATAAGTTGGCGTCGATATATTGACGATGTCTTTTTACTTTTCAACGGAGACAATGCCACTTTAAATAACTTCATAGAGTGGATTAACGGACTGAACTCTTTCCTCAAATTCACCTTAGAGGCAGTAAAACCTCAGCCACGTTCCTTGACCTGAAAATTACCAGGACAGGCCAGACATTCGAGACCACGGTTTTTCAAAAACCCACTGACAGAAACTCTCTTTTGGACTACAATAGTTTTCATCAAAGGTCCCTGAAAGAGAACTTACCCTTTGGGCAGTTTCTCCGATTTAGGAGGAACTGTACCTCGAGAGTTGAGTATGATACACAAGCAACAAGGCTCTCGAATAATCTATTGGAGAGAAATTACCCTTATAAAATCATCAAACAAGCAAAGAAGCGGGCAAGAAACATACCAAGAGAAATAACCCTCAACCAACATGGGAGGAGAAAAAGAGATGACAAAACCATTACAGCGGTATTTAGTCATTCGCCTATAATTAATCGCTTGAAGAAAGAAATTCGGAAGGCTTGGCACATACTCAATATAGACGAAAAGCAACTACCACAACCACAGTTTGCCATAAGGAGGAGAAAAAACCTTAGAGATTCACTGGTACATACTTACAAAGAACCATCTCCCACTGCCGGCACAAACACTCTCTGGAATTCATCTAGACCCCAGGGCCACACAGCGTGTGGAACTTGCACTGCGTGTAAATACACACAACGCACTACAGCCATAGACATAGGCTGGAAGTACCCTTGGGAACAGAGAAATCTAACCAATTGTAACACCACCAATGTAGTGTACCTCATACAATGCCCCTGCAATAAAAAATACATTGGCATGACAACAAGGGCCATAAAGACACATATAGGGGAGCATCGTTCAAACATCAGGACCCAAAAAAGAACGACCCCTTTGGTGGAACACTATATTGAGAAACACCACACTGAAGATGATATTATGTGGACTATAATAGAGAAAGTGAGAGTACCTAAAAGAGGCGGCAATATCACAGCCCTCTTATTAAAAAGAGAACAACAGTGGATATATAGAACCCGTAGACACTTGGTTGGCCTAAATGAGGAGATTTGCTGGCAAACTTTGGCGGTCCTATAAGGGTGTGCTCATCAAGTTGCCAACCCCTAGAAACAAACCCCAACAAGTGGACACCGATTCCATCATTTCCCGAAGGGTTAAATATCATCCTAATATAGACAAAATAAAGGTGTCTTGTGGCCACAATTGTAGTCCATGTGGAATAGAAACTACAATTCCCAAGTAACCTCTGGTCGCTTCTGTAGCGCCATGAGACTTATAGGTGCACAGATGCGGCCATAGCGGCATCTTTAAATCAAAATAATATTGTGTCAAGTTGAACCATTATGACTCTTTCCTGCTGGAACTGTAGCCCGTTCAATGTACGTACTACAGTCCCGCAGTTACAATTGTGACCTAGCCATGCACACGTGACATAACCCGATCGCGTGACAGGATATTGATGCACTACAATTCCCAAGCAACCCCGGACCACGTCTGAAGCATATGCAGAGGTGCGGCCGAAGCGGCATCTTTAGATATGATTCGGAACTGCAGTAACATAATCTAATCGATACTGCGGTCTACCAATCCGTACGAAACACATCTTTCTAGCGAATTACTGCGGTCGGATCACGCACACGTGACGCGATTCCGCGATCACGTGATGCAGCACCGATGATCATGTGCCCGTGACTCAGAAAATAAAAACATACAACAAACAAGATGGCGCAGTACCGGACACGATTGTAAGCGGACAGACCGGCACTTGGAGGTAAGCGGCAATAACAATGCTTTTGACCCTGCAAAAGCCAGATTGGGGCCCCATACACTCTGGGGAAAAGCTATATATAACGAAGGCTCCAAGATTAGGAAGTTAAATATATCCAGAAATTAATGAATCCCAACCATATGGGGGACTCTCGACACGGCCCAAAACGAACCTTGAGCTCTTAAAAAAAGTAAAAAAAGATGAAAATAGGATACTCCCCATGAGGAGACATATTTTGGAAAAATATCAACGCCATAGACAACAAAGGAGAATTAGCTGTTGGGAGGTGTCCACTCATGAAAAAGTGCAAACAATTAGTTGTGGAAATTTTAGAACACCTATATGTCCTTTTTTATTTTTCAACTACAGGATATAGGAGTGAGTAGAGACAACAGAACAGACCCTCTCCACATAAGAGTCAACAGCTAAGACATCTAGCTGTAGTAGAAACCATTCGAGACATACAGCGCATTACAGATTCTGGGACTCTGCCACAGAGATATGAAAAACATTATCTCGAGTAGGTAGAATCACCAGTATTCTTCATTTTTAATAGACTTTGATAGTACTTGAGACTGATACTAGCCCCATTGTCTCTCTTGTCTTTGTCCATATGGGATCAGGAATTATTTACCCTGTCCAGTCCAGTTTTGGACCCTAGAAGACACCCTCTAATACTTCACAGAGCTGAAGATAGTGTTGAGAATACAAGAATTGGAAAAAAGTATTTGTCCTGAAGAAAGCGGCTACTTGAGAATCCTGCTGAAACCGGTTGACTGTTTAATTGGTCTGGTGGATAACCCAGACCTCAATTCCCTTACAAAGAAAATAGAGGGCTTGTTACAAGAAATTGAAATCGTTATCCACACGTATTGTTTCACCTATCTTTGGGTTGGCGAAAAATACAGTTTTTTCCCTTTTTTTCTTTTTTTTTTTAAATCTTTTTCTATTGGCAACCATCCATAGAATCAGTTTTTTTGTTTTTATGATAAGACACACACCTTGGTGGCGACAAATTAAACATAAAGGAATCGACATCCTCTACTGACCAGTCAGCTAGCTGGTCCACTTTTCCTCTTTTTAGCAAAGAAGAGGTCTTAGCTGCCATCCTGAAAATTAAATCCTCATCTCCTTAGGATACTATTCCCGTTGTTGTTATGAAAAAGATAGCCCCAGATCTACTAACAGACATTACCTCGGCCATTAATGATTCATGCCAATCGTGCCTCGTCCCGTCGGAGCTTAAGTCGGCCAGGGTTATTCCCCTTCTTAAGAAGTCTACACTTGACCCTACGGTCCCCGCTAATTTTCGTCCAATTTCTTTACTTCCCTTTCTGTCTAAACTTCTGGAGTCTCTCATCACTCCCCTCCTGTCGTCGTTCTTGGAATCTTCTAAAATCCTTATATCCGCTCAGGCTGGCTTTAGACCAGGGAGAGGTACGGAAAGTGTACTGGTGTCAGTACAAGATGATATGTCCAAACTTGTTGATGCAGGTGGAGTAGGTGCTCTGATATTGTTGGACTTGTCGGCCGCTTTTGATATGGTTGACCATCCAATTCTGCTTTCACGTTTGGCTCAGATTGGTATATCTGGCCAAGTTCTCGCCTGGTTTGCCTCTTTTCTCTCAGGTCGTACCCAAACTTTGGCCATGCCCCCTTTTCTGTCTTCTCCCTGCTCTCTTACTTGTGGTGTCCCGCAGGGTTCTTCGCTCTCACCAATTCTGTTTAACATATAAATCTGGGCGCTGGTCTGTCTTATCCGCTCCTACGGCCTCAATTGCTACTCTTATGCAGACGATACCCAAATCCTGATCCGCTTAGATCAAGACCAGGATAGGGTGTTGTCGTGCCTACATGATTGCTTGAGAGCCGTGGGGGACTGGATGAACCAGAATTGGCTCAAACTCAATGGCGACAAAACAGAGGTAATGGTGGTGGGCTGCCCTCTGGACGCCTTACTGTGGACCGCATCTTTTTGGCCCTCCTCGCTGGGCCCGCTTCCGAGCCCAGTTGATAAAGTGAGAAATGTGGGCGTCATACTTTCTGCCACTCTTTCCATGTCTAATCAAGTGACGGCTGTCTGTCAATCCGCCCATCACCAGATCAGGCTCCTTAAGAGGGCACTACCTATGATACCTGAAGCCTTCGCCCCCCCTGTGGTGGCTGCGCTAGTGCTCTCACGCTTAGACTATTGTAACTCCCTGTATCTGTTGCAGCCTTCTGGCTTAATACAGCGGCTACAGCGCATGCAAAATCTGGTGGCTAGGCTGGCTACGGGCACCCTGTACGGTGCCCACATCTCCCCAGTACTCCGCCAATTGCATTGGCTTCCGGTGGGTCAGCGGGTTCTTTTTAAGTCCCTGTGCATTGTGCACAGGGCAGTTCATGGCCAAGGAGCTGAGTTCTTGCAAGCGAAATGTATTTGCTATGTCCCTACACAGGCTCTGTGCTCTTCGGCCATCAACCTTCTAGTTGTCGCTAACTTCAACCGCGAAAGGATTGGAGGCAGATCCTTCTCTATTGCTGCGGCTAGACTTTGGAACAACCTCCCCCAACATTAAGAAGCGCGCAAAGTCATCTCGGGTTCAGAAGAGCTCTTAAGACCATCCTGTTCTAAAAAAAAATTCTGGCCACCTTTTGTGGGATTTGCTCTCTCTCCCCAGCGCCATGATGCCTCGGCGACCATGCGCTCTATAAGTTCAACTAACATAACATAACATCTTTTGTGTCAGTGTACCGCATTAGCGTCTCTGAGGTCTGCGGTATGTGTAGCGGCAGGCTGGAAGGAGAAGGTGTTTGGGGAGCAGGCGTAGGAGGATTTCATGGTGGGGAATAACCCTGCTTGGATTGTGTCCTTTACTCTGTTCTGGGAGGAAATTGCTACTATCTCGGAAATGTCATCGTGATAGGGTGTGGGGGCTGGCTTCCTCCGCTCCTCTCGTGTATGGGTTATTGATGATGGAACCTTTCATCTTGTTGCTTTCCATTTTGTGTGTTTTTATCATGAATGGAAGTTCATGTAACAAGTTGTGAAAAGTTGAATAAACTATATCACAATAAAAAAAATCCCATTTCGTACAAAGAAGCAATACTTGACACTTCACTCACAAAAGCAAAAGAGGATCAGATTGCGAGCATATTGGCATGGAGTAAGTCTGGAAACGAATAACGGCTAAAACACTTCCAGAGTAGAACATAACGCATTCATATGCTTCCGGAAAACCAGTGGTCTAGGTGAGTGGGAGCGGTCGGTAGCGGTGCTCCTCTACTTTTTTTAATTAAGCTTTACAGTTCCTATACTTTTATTTTTAAAAGAAACCGTTCCGGAACGGTTTCGTTGTAAAATAATAGTGTAGGAAGCAGTTCAAACGTGCACTTACAGTGCACTGTACTGAACGTTCCTTTAAACAGCAGGCGCATGTGTTTGGGGGGTTGTATTGTGTGTGTGAGGTGGCGCTGTGATGAGGTTTGTGGTGAGCAGGTGGAGGTCAGTAGGGAACATAGCTTCACTACTTTTTTCCGTACACTTCGACCAGTGCGGAAAAGACACCAGTCACAATCTCTATAGTTCCTTTCACTGTAGAACAGAACGCCTCTTTTCCACTGCACCGACAGCATTCCGCAACCTGGGACCAGACGCACTTTTATGCATGAGTATACAAGCCATAACTACTGTGTAGAAACGTAAGTTGGATGAACCTGTCTGGTTTGCAAAGAGGACTCAGCATCAATGCATAGTCCGTTCTGATATGTTAAGTGGGAGAGGATGGCACTTTGACAGGATCGCTTGGATGTGCAGTATACTGCTGCGTGGACCCACCACACCATCCCAACGATCACCACTCCCAGAAGGGGAGTCCACATGGGGAGAGCCGAAGACCAAACATGCTAGCATGCTAAGAAACGTGAGCTAGGAGGACCTCATCTCGACTGCAAATTGGGGAAGAGTCAACGCCAATTAGACGGCACTCACAGTAGTCTTCCTCACTGCGTGTGTTTCATTTCAGGGCGAATAAAAAAAAAAGTACAGATTTCACCTGTAAATTAATTGGCTGGTCACATTATTTCAGTTCATTAGGCTGGGGGATTCCTCCACCCGACGCCTTCTGTATCCCATCGTACTGGGCGTTGTCAGGGATAGTGAATCTTTCATTTTAATCCCATGCGTGCTACAAATTAGCACTGATTTCCGAGTTGTCTAAATTGAACGATGGAGCGGCCATCTTGGACTGGAAAAATGTATATTGGGTTTGTCTAAAACGTTACGGATTAATGCTTATCAATCTCAAAAAAATGTATTATTCCTTGAAAGTTCATAAACTCATACATAAACACACCAATCTTCAAAGTGTAATGGTAAGTATACTCATGTTTTGTAAAACTATTACCAGAATGGTCCACCCTTTCATTGTGCACACTCTAACCATAGCTTTAAATGAAAAATAGGACGCTCGGCCCATTCACTAGTGCTTACATCACTAGAAGCAATCAATTCATACTGCGTAGGCGTATCACTACAGAAGTCTCATTGTAGCTCCTGTATTATACATGGGCAATTGACTCAAAACCACTGCGTCACAGAAATAAATGAAACCCCCATGACTGTTGGCTGCCACAGCTTGCACACAATGCGTTCTTATTAGTAGTGTTGATTCCAACTGTGCAAAGTGCAACTCACAGTTCCCACCTCTGGTGTGTTCTTGGCTGTCTGGGCACCAGGGAGCACGTGCCTATTGGATCGGATTGGTGTTTAGCTTGGAAACAAAGCCTTTGCATGCTGCGGGTCTGCCTTCCTGCACGCCCTTCCTTGCAAGTGCGTGAATTCTCGAGAGTCTGATGCTGCTGCCCACGTACAGCAAATCACGTGGGCATGCTAGGACGCGAACTAGGAGAGTCGCACAGTTGATGAAACTTCGCACCACCCAAGTGCTAGTGTGTCCATTCCGAAGTGACACATGCCGCATGTCTTACATGTAAAGCGGGTAAGGTCCAGCTAGTCGAGGGTACACGCGGGTGGGGTGGCGGGGGAACGGAGTCCACCCACCTTTTTCAGAGGGTGGACTCAGTCCCCCCACCTAAAATAAGAAGCCAACAGACAACTAACGGTGACATTTCCCATTTCGGTACTGCATGTTCCTGGGAAAACATTCGTATTGGTTCTTGGAGTTTAAAACATGCTGACTTTTTAATGTTTTCAAAAACACCATTAGAAGAAAATATTCTCTCTTGGTTTCCTGTCTGTGTTGATTTTATGAAAGGCAAATGCAATTATGTGCAATTTCCGTGGTTATGCAAAGCCAAATTAATTAAATGTGCACATTTCACCCTGATGTGCTAATTTCTGGTGGCATCACATCCCACTGCGTTTGTTGATGAGTCCCCCCACTTTTATTTTCAGGACTTGACCTCTGGTCCAGCATAAGGATACAGGGACATCCCGCAAAGCTACGGACCATATCCCCTTCCAAAGATTTTTTTTTTTGTTTTTAAATGTAAGGTTCCCCATAGGGCCACCTCCAGAATGAAGCTAGTGGACATCCTTAGTCCAAGTAGCCCAGTACCCTTTTCCTGATCCCCAGGGTCACTTCAAATGACTCCCCAGCAACACATTTATTCATTTAATTCACAGAGCACGCAGCAACCCATAGGCATCGAGGCGCTGACACGAAATGACACTAAATAAAAATGGAAAGGCCTCCTGCTGCATCGGAGACAAAGCTTCCTTATACACGAACTTGAGAGGCAAGTGTATGGTTAACAGTGCATCAACGTTAATCATGAAGAATTCGTTTTTTTTAAGACTGGACAATTTGTGTCACTTTGCAAATCCACAGAACCGCATAAGCTGGATTTTCCTATGTGTATCCCTCTTAACAGGCTAATTGTGGTTCAATAAGGAGTTGGGATCTGGCAATACTCCTTTCGACCAAAAATGACAATTGTTTCAACTTTCTAATGTTGTAGAAGAGAGGTGGGTAGAGTGTAGCGTATGTAGCCGCTAACTTTTCACAGGTAAAATTCTTGAGGTATGCCTGCACCACCAAACTCCCAATTAAAAGGGTTGTCTCCTTTAATTGTTCAAGGATCGTTGCCAACTTCTATGGTCCTGTGGATTTGCAAACCTAACAATAACTATAATTACTGTACATGAGAAAGAAAGAAAGAAAGAAAGAAAGAAAGAAAGAAAGAAAGAAAGAAAGAAAGAAAGAAAGAAAGAAAGAAAGAAAGAAAGAAAGAAAGAAAGAAAGAAAGAAAGAAAGAAAGAAAGAAAGAAAGAAAGAAAGAAAGAAAGCATCTGTTTCCCCCCGGCCAAATGAGATCGCTGAAACGGGAAAGGAGCTGTCAGCAACAAGACACGTTGAAGAAAAATGCAAAACACAATAAACGAGCTGGACAAAGTGCTGAACTGAAGAGGTGTATGCCTGCCTGGCATGTGAAACAGTGCGTAATAGAGCCGGGCCATTTGTTAGAAGGGGCACAGATGAGAGGAGCTGTCAATGGCCCAAGTGTGCAGCTTATTAAAGGGGCCAGAGGGAAAATCACTCAAGACTGCTGTAGTGAAAGGATCAACAAGACGAAGATGGATAGAGAAGGGCCTTCACATCCTCGGGCGGAGGCTGCTCTCACCTCAACACGCGCGAGAGTTTAGACGCAGCGCAGGCCCAGCCCACAGGCCGCCCCAAGTGAGTTGCCGAAGTGCGCGGTGCCCCGGCCGGTGAGGTGCCCAAAGCACCGGCGCGCGTGCCCGGGGGCTCATGCGAATGGAAACACCCGGAAAATACCCGAATTTGGGCGCGGTGCCCGGGCCGGCGCATGTGAGAATCCCCTTGATTTTCATGGAAACTGCGATATCTACCTAAACACTTGAAACGTCCATTCTCAAACTACAGCGCTTTATGATATGATATGATGTGGCATTTATAACGCGCTTTCGAGAGGTGCACTGCTTTGTTTACGCTAGTAATAATGGGGCCCAGACAAATGATACGAAAAGCCTTACGAACTTGTCGATTGTGCAAGAATGGTCATTTTTTGAAAACTGCAAAATAACCTATTTACTTTAGAGGCTTGAAGAAAAAGTGCACTTTGACGTTAAAAAATATGTTCATAATTTGATTTTTATCTCTATGGAAGCGTCTTGGGACCGAATTATGGTGGATCACAACTTTCATTCATTGTTGAAGTGATGCAATTTGCTTCCATGCGCTTTTATGAGAGACACTATGTTCGTATTTTATATAAAAGAAACTTGTTCGGATTTGAATATCTGAACAAGGGTTCATGTCAGAGATTTAATACGTGAAAATGAAGGCGTTTTATATGCAAGTATCGAGGATATGGAGCTGATGTAACCACTTTTTCGATGATGTTATGTGAACGCAAATAAACTAAATTTCGGTCATAATTTGTGATTTTCTAGATGCAGCGTGAAACGGTAATTTTAACTAATAAACAATAAAACAAAAATGGGAATGCCGTAGTTCTGGTCGCTGTCCCCAGGCCTCTGGGATCTCAGCATTGTTAGTATTGGGGCTGTCTCCAGAACTTCAGAATCCTGCAAAGTGCAACTGTACTGACAGGTGCTGTATCGGTGCAGGGCACGGAAGCGACGGAGAACATTGTTCAATTCAAGGGCATTTTGGGGAAAAGGGACTCCTGAGAGGTCAGGTGCACGCCAACTGCTGCCTTCATTCGTTCGGGACTCTCCATCACTGCTATTAACTTGCAGAGCAGACGCCAATATAGAAACTACTTTCATAAGTTAGGTGCCCGGGGGCCAAACGTTATCTAAATTGGTTTGTGTTGAAATGCCTGTCTCCACCAAGAAACTGGGACAGACGTGCTAATAGACTTATGCCATCAAACTAAATCGCGTCACGGCTGGTGGTACTCGTAGACACTTATAAAAGCTCCATTGGGCAAACCTATTTATTCAGTCACTCCAAATACCGATAGCGTACAAATTCCACCACGTGAAGTCCCTACATGCATAAATACGGGTAACACGAAGAAAGCATAATCTAGCATTCTTAATAAGGCTATTCAGAAAGTCAAAATGTGGGCAAACGGAATGGTTTAAAAGAGAAGGAGCATGGCCCTGGTGCAAAACAAACACTGGGGCGCTGTGCACGCAATTGTATCAGGGTTTATTTATTTGTTTTTATATATTTATTTAAGTATACATTTATAAAGCGCACCCAACCCGAGGGTACCTGGGCGCATATCCTGAACAATTCCAGTGATGCTACAGTAGGAAGATGCATTGCATTGCGGCACCGAGACATTTAGATCACGCGCAACACGTGAGGTCGCCTAACGCTAAAGATACATAGCAGTCGGAATGCAGTCGGCTTAAGAGGAGCCGTGAGTTTGGGCGTTGGAGCAAAACCCGAGTGAGGGAATACCTGCATTGATTTCAATAAATGAACGTGCGTGTTAATGCTATAAAAAATGTCATTATAGGCCGATGATGGGCACATTATTGAAGCTTTTATAATTTTTTGAGAGACACGATTAGATTATATTTACTAATTTTAAGGATGATTATATTTTAAAGTGATATTGCGAATAATCATAAGTATGTATCATCTATAATGAGTGATGTGGCGGTGGCCTCCAACCCAATATGGATGGGCCACCACTGTCAGTTGCAGAAGGAGTGCTCTCCATCAGTCCCCTCTGTATCCTGGGACTTCCGATTGGACCACCGGAGCCGGGCTATGCCTTGGTGTAGGCTGCAGGTCCCATTGTCCCCGATAGTGGCTCCATCCCATGTGTGTGTTGGACCGGTTTGGAAGAAAAAAAAGGTGAAAAAAAAATATTTTTCTTTTTCAATGTTTTTTTTCTCCCAAAAAGCCTTTCATCCTGCTTAGGTCGATAAATAAGTACCAACATAGGTTTGGTGATATTGTATGCATATTTGTTCTATAAAAAAAAGAGCTTAAGCGTAAGTGCTATACAAAACATATTATCATTTGGCCTTGGACGTCTGCTTGGGTTCACAGTAATTTACTGTACTTCGGGTCCAATGCTATTTGATGCCACTTCCTGTTTTGTTAAGGGCTGAAAGGTCGTGTTTCTTCACTTCCCGGATTGTCACTTTGGGGTAGGGTCAAATGACATCACTTCTGGTGATGTCACCAGAGGTCAAAGGTCATGAGGTGAGGGGTGGGCCACTTTTTTGAGGCGAGGGATGGGCCACGGTTTTTTTTGGTTGGCCGGGCCTATTTCTTGTCCCAGTCTGACCCTGGTTGGAGCCATGCAGCTCCCCGGGATAGGATGCCGTTCTCACAGCTGATGACAAACAGGAAAGGAGACCGACAAAGAGGATTGCTGGTGGGAATAAATGACGAGAGTTAAAAACACAGAATGGAAAGTAGACACAAGGGAGCTCAATTTGAAAAAAATAGTTATTTCCTGGCTGGGGCCTGTTGTGCTTACACTTTAACATGAGCGGGTCCCTGCCGGCAAATTTTGGTAATTTGCACTGTGTGGTGCAAGTGCAAAAGGCGACGTGCACGCGTGTGCGCCAATTCTTGCTCTTCACATTTGCACTCTGCAGTGTAAAGTGAGTAAATGTCAGGCAGTGTTTACTTTTTATTGTAACCGCTGCTTATCATGCTCACATGGCAAGCAAGTGCCACACACAATTAAAATTCAATTTCATTTTCATTTGTGAACACCGCTTAACATGCGCACAGACATGAACTTACCCGGCGTGGAGAAAGTGTCAGCCGCCCACTTCCAAGGAGGCTTGGAGCGTTCCATGTGATTATTTCGTCGTGGAAATGTCACCAGGTAGGAGACTTGTATTTCCTGACTCCTTAAAATTCTTCCCCAAATATTCTACGAGTGATATCATTATATATTATTACCTACAATCCTAGAATATTTGGGGAAAGTGTTGGATTTTCTGGAGGGTGCATTTTTTGGGAAACGTCGCCACCTGGCGACCATTTCCACAGTGACGTAATCACTGGATACCGCTGGGAGCGGGGGCTTTACCATGCAGTGAAGACCTCATTCCAAGCCTACTGATTGGCTGGCAGGTCGCCACCCCTTCCTGCCCGCTGACTCCCTGCCGGGGACTAACATTCCCTTTTCACACCTTGATTTTTAAACCATTACAGCAGCAACAACAATTAGAAAATAGGGCTTCATAGCCACTCTTCTACATTGAAGTAGCCTCAATCAGTAGAACAGACTACAGGATGGATTGCTAGTCATATAAGTTCCTTTTGACTAGTGCAGTCTAATTGAAATCATGACTGAATTCATGTAAACAGGTTTGTACATGTGGATTGGGAATGGAGAGGTGTTCGCTGATCCCTATAAGGGTATTGACTAAATAAATATTTTCAAAACATCTTTTTGCTCTTTTTAGATTTGAATGAACACATGCATAGATGAGAAGGGGATTCATTTAATGTGATTTTTAGATGGTTTGTTCTGATGAAGGCCATTCTGCTAAATTAATGTTGACTGTTTATGATATGATTGAAACATGCAGGTCATCGAGAAGAGACTTTAACCCCCATCATAGAGGAAATGTCTTGCAATGTTGTAGAGACAGATGTGATTGTCTAGAACATATTTCATCTTGTACACAGATATGTCCTTGGAGAGAAAACATCTTTGCAACAACCGCAGCGGATATCCTTTATTTAGACATAAACAGAAAGTTTGATGAATGAATAATGAATCTGCACCTGTATTAACCTGAAAGCAATGTATCTCTGAGCCTTTTGGTTTATTGATTTTAAACTGTGATGTCATTTATTTATTTCTAATTAAAGCAATGTTTTGGTGCGTATATGTATGTGAGTAGTGCTCTGACATTTAGGGATTTCAGCTACCATTCACATGCCATATTGATGAACAAGTCAATCGTCTGAAAAATTGTTCATCAAACCAGATTCACGGCCCTGCTGCCATTTTCTATTCATACCTCCTCACTATTCATCAGTGTGCTTGTTGCTCCTGCGACCTTACTCAGTCACCCCGTGAGCATGGAGTACATAGTTTCCTCACTCTCCTTCTCCACAACTCTTTGTTCCACCTCCTCCTCTGAAGCTCTTCTCTTCAACTCTCCTTTTTGGAAGTCCCTCTCAAAAATCTCTTAATTAGACACCTCCAGAGGCTGCTTCTTCCCCACCTCTTCCATGGATCTCCTCACTCACCAACACCTCCTTACCACTTCCTCCTTGATTTCTCCCACACCTTCTCCTGGACTCCTTTCACACCCTCCTCTTTAGTCTCTTTCGTCACATCCTTCTGGACATCTCTCACTACCCCCTGCCCCCCTGCTTAACTCATTTTACCTTTCCATCCTTAGGCGCCTCTACATTAAGTGTCACCTTCAATCCCCAACCTCCTGAGTCTCTCTCTCTCTCTCTCTCTCTCTCTCTCTCTCTCTCTCTCTCTCTCTCTCTCTCTCTCTCTCTCTCTCTCTCTCTCTCTCTCTCTCTCTCTCTCTCTCTCTCTCTCTCTCTCTTCCTCCTGACTTCTGGATCACTTTTGCTCTCTCCACAGTCTCCTGGGTCTCTTTTTCCTGAGCCTCCTGCATCTTCTCCCCAGGGGCTTTGTCTCCACAGTCCCTGGATCTCTCTTACACAACCTCGTGTACTGTTCTATCCCCCAGTATCTTAGGCCTCTCCTCCAGACTCCCTTCTCTTCCTTTCTCCAGCTCCTTTGGTCCAACTCTTCCGAGCTTGTTGGGTCTGTCCCCTGGCCCCCTGCCCCCTGCTCCCTCTGTATTTGTATTTGTATTTATTGATTTATAAAGTGCCTTACACCAAAGCGCTGTACAATGGAACAACATAATACATAAACAAACAATATAACGGTTGAAGCAAATAAATTATGAATCAGTCAACAAAACAGTGAAAAGAGCAATTAACTGAAGGGGATAGGTAGAGAAGGGGAGTAGGAGTGGATGGGGGCAGGGGAGTAGTTGAGAAGGGTAGGAGGAGGGAAGGGGAAGGGTGAGAGGGAGAAGGCAGGAGAGGGGGGAGAGTAGGGAGAAAGAGTAAGGAGGGGGAACAGAAGGGGGAAGGAGTTTCAGGGAGGAGAATGGAGGAGGAGAGATTTAAGGGAAGTGCGGAATGAGGTGAAGGTGGGGGTAGTACAGATAGCAAGAGGAAGGGAGTTCCAGTGTAGAGGTGCTAGGAGTTGGAAGGAGCGGAAACGGGATGAGGCATAAGGGGACGGAGGTACAGTGAGAAGGAAATGGTCAGCGGACCGAAGGGAGCGGGAGGGAGAGCAGGAGAAAAGGGAGGAGAGATAAGGGGGCGCGAGACCATGGAGAGATTTGAAGACAAGGCAGAGAAATTGAAACTTAAGTTGGGAGTGAAAAGGAAGCCAGCCAAGATAAGAGAGAGAGAGGAAGAGATGGAGTCACGGGAGGTAAGGAGACAGAGGGTACGAACAGCAGAGTGGTAGATGGATTTAAGAGGGGCAAGATGAGAAGCAGGAAGTCCAAAGAGTATAGAAGAGCAGTAGAAGAGGTGGGAGAAGTTGAGGGAGGAGATTAAGAGCTTGGTAGCATGGAAAGTGAGAGAAGGATGGATTGTGCGAATATTGAAGAGGTAGCGACAGGTGCGGGAAGTGAGGGAAATATGTTGGGAGAAGGAGAGAGAGGAATCAAAGAGAACGCCTAAATTACGAGCTTGAAGAGAGAGGAGAGGGAGGAGGAAGAGAGTTAGAGGGAAAGAATACAACTTTGGTTTTGTCAGTGTTAAGAGAGAGAAAGCGGGAAGACATCCAGTTCTTAATGGCAGTAAGGCAGGAGCAGAGTTTTTGGTGAAGGTCAGATGAGAAGGACGAGAAAGAGAGAAAGAGTTCAGTGTCGTCGGCATAGAAGTGGTGGGAGATGCCAAACGAGAAGATAACAGGGGCAATGATGGAGGTGTAAAGAGAGAAGAGGAAAGGACCAAGTACCGATCCTTGGGGTACGCCGTATTCAAGAGGATAGGTAGGAGAGGACCGGCCACCCCACGAGACTGTAAAGGAGCGGGAAGAGAGGTATGAGGATAACCAGTTGAGGACAGAGCCTTTGAAGCCAAAGGAAGAAAGAGTGTGAAGGAGGAGGGGATGGTCGACAGTGTCAAAGGCTGCAGAGAGGTCGAGGAGAATAAGGATAGAAGATTGTTTGGCATGGCGAGCAGAGCGAAGGGAGTTAAGAATAGAGGTGAGAACAGTTTCAGTGGAATGTTTGGGACGGAAGCCTGATTGGTAGGGAGGTAGGAGAGAGAAGTTAGTAACAAAGGATGAGAGCTGAGAGTAGGCAAGGCGCTCGAGAAGCTTGGAGAGGAATGGGAGAAGAGAGATATAAGAGAGATAGAGAAGCTCTCCTCCCCAGCCACAGCCAAATTAGCCGCTTCTGTTTCATCCTTGCCCTTCTCTGGTCCTTTTATATTCTCTAAAGACAGTGCCCTGGCAGGCCTTCTTGGGTATTGGGTTCAGGTGTGGGCAACATGCCTCTTGGACTAAGGATTGGCTCATTCTAAATTTTAGGTGGTGTGGCCTCTCATGTGGTTCGGCAAGTCCTGCCCCAGGGGAGGGTTTCCCTTTGGTACCAGTTAACCTGCTTATCATTCATGTATGGGGCTCATGATTGGCAGTTTCATATATCGGGTTACTTCTCATGACATTTTCTTCTCTCTGGCGAGGCCCTCTCCAAAACCATGTACAGAGCCTTTTCCATGGCCACCCGCCTTCTCATGGGCACAGCATCCCATGGCTTGTTGGGGTGATGTGCCCCTTGAAAACTCCACCATCCACCAGCAAGGTCAGGCATGGTTTTGTGACAGCCTCCCACATGCAATTGCCTATGATGTTACCCCGCATGATGCCACCTCCCAATATATCACCTGGGTCAAAAACGCACTGTTAAGCCACAGGAAGATGATACGTTGGCGCTCTGGTCTCACTTTAAGAAGTTGAATCATGACTCATCCTTAAAACACTGAAGAACAATGCCGATGTCCATCCTTTGAAAGCTACTAGAAATCATTCATGTTTCATTGCTTCTCTTTAAATCTAAATAAATACAGAGTGTATTCATTCGGAATGAGCTGACAAAGGTTTTCCTAATTATCAAATCCCTAGTTATAAACAGGGCTCAAGTCGAGGATACACACGGGTGGACGGAGTCCACCCACTATTTTCAGAGGGTAGACTCAGTCCCCCCCAGCTAAAATGATAAACAGTAAATGTCCTCTTTGAATTTATGCATTAAAGACGACCACAGGGATCGAACCACAGTGGTCAGGTTTGTAGGCCGGACACTTCACCACTGCATTATATAACCTGATGAAAAATAACAAACAACTAAAGGTAAAATGTCTCATTGTGATACTGCAAGTCCCAGGGAAAACATTTGTATTGGTTAATGGAGTTTAAAACATGCACATCTTTTAACGTTTTCAAAAACACTACTAGAAGAAAAAATCCTCTCTGGGCTTTGTGTGTGTGTTGCTTTTATGAAAGGCAAATGACATTCGTCCTGTGCAATTTGGGTGGTTCCGCAAAGCAAATGTAACGAAATGTACATATTTCACCTTGATATGCTAATTTTTGGTGACGTCACATCCCATTGCATTTGTTGACGTGTCCCCCCACTTTCATTGTTAGGACTGGACCCCTAGTTATAAATGATTGTACAGTAAAAGAAGTAAGCATTTCTTTACGAAGGAGCGCACACCTTAACGCCTGACTACAATGTGTAAAAGCTCAGTTTAAAATTATCACAGAAGTAGCTTCATATGCGAGGGGCTCCAGGGAAGTGCATTGGGAGCCTGGGAGCGTGAGCAGCATGTTCACGTATATTTAATTTCTCCATGGCTTCCATCTAATTCACACACATCTACTTTTAATTAAGATGTTGGATGATGATGTCTTGTGAGGAGGAACACAAAACGTCCAAGATGGAGATGTTGGACAAATATGGATCTATTGTAGAATCTACTTTGGGGTGTAATGGAAATTCATATCTCCTGATGAAAAGGCAGGCCCACAGCTTAAGGCACATGGCTGCAAGCAATGGCTTATTTCTCCTGGCCCACAGACCACTTTGCTTGGTCCCCAATCTTCTGCCGGTTGTCTACGGCTCCAGACAGGCACTTCCATGCAGCCGTCCAATCAGGAAGCAGGGCAGGGTGACAGTGAGCCCACGCATCCCCTTCAAATCCCCAAAAGGGACAATGGATCAACGTCACACATTTTCCGCTCAGAGGGGGTTTAATAGCCACACCGGTTCTTGGCTTGGTCCAAGATACCTCCTGTCACTATTCCTACCCAACACAACAGGCAGGGCCCTCGATGAATCAAAGAGTAGTCAAGGTAGAATGCAGCTCCTTTCACTGGAGCTGGAGAAGGTAAGAGGAAGATGGCAGTCCGTTTCCAGAAAGAGCCTCTGTTTTCCAGTGAGGTTGGATCAATCTTGAGGCACATGCACTTCCTACACATTGTCACAGGTTTCAATGATCTCTAATCTACCAATCCAGAACTTTCCCTAAGCTTGGCATGCTTTCGAACAATGGCCTAGACGGTTAACCAGAGGTATGCCAGAGGTTAACATTAATTCTCCTCCCAGCCATCATCTCTTTTCTTTTCCTAAGCTGGCCCACACCTCATCTGATACTACCCTATGGCAGATATCTATACTGGCTGGCAAGATCTCTGTCTTCAATATCCTCATTCTTACAAGTTAATGCTGGGGTGTAGCCTGGGGGGGCTCGTGAGAGGATGCGTCTCTGATCGCTTCCATGTGGTCATGGGCTGATGCCAAGCCGTGGAGGCTCCAGGGTCCCATGAGGACAGGGATTACCAGATCCTGTGAGCGGAAGTTGCTGTGCACGTTGTAACAGGAGGGGAGCTGATACTATGCCCGTACAGCAGAGGTTACCGCCCATGTACTTCTGTTGGCACTACGCAACAGATCCAAGATGGCTACTGTGACGTCAGTGGTCCAGGGCTGAGGTGGGCTGTGGTGAGGAGGCAGCACACGTCTGGGCCGACTAGCCTGGAGTGATTTCACCCCCCCTCTTGCTGCCGCTGGATCTGATGACAGAAGGGGAGCTTGCACAGTGACCCTGCATTGGAGACTCTCTGCCCCTGCATGCAGCGGGCGAGTTGACCGCGACTCCAGCAGCCCAGCAGTTGTGCTAAGGCCGCCCATGTGAGTCAGCCATCTGGGTTCCCTGTCCGGCTTGGGGGGATTTCACTGTGCCCCTTTTTCTGCTGCTATTGGGACGGTGTGGGGCACTGGAGAATGACTTCGGAGGGCACTTATGGAGCAGGCTGTGGATACATGGGGGTTCCATGTCACCAGAGGCTCCCGGTGAGGGGCAGCGTTTGAAGTGGAGGTGAGCTGGCACATTGAAGGTTTGGACCATCTGAGTGAAGGAACCCCCTTGCAGTCTGTGAACATTCCTCTTCCTCTTGTGTTGGAAGTCTTGTTGGTTCCCTGGCTGCAGTGAATGGCCTCTTTGATTTTGGGCCTACTTCCCCTGACTGGGGGTGGGGAGGTGATGGCTGCTCTGTGACATTGAAGCCCGGGAAGTCCTATCAGAGCAGCAATGTAGCTTTGTTGTTACAGGGCCAGGACAAAGCTGAGAAGATAAGAAGAACAGTACAGTGGTTGCTCAGGTTCACAGCCCTAGCGATGTTGGGGAATATATGGTCCGCCAAGCCACTACACTGGATTTGGTTAATCTGCACAGAGAAATGAAAAGGGAGTTTCAAAATAGCATGGCCGATCTTACCTCCAAGGTTACTGCACTGGATGAGTTTGTTGTCGAGGTGGAGCAACGAATTGCGGAAAATAGCACCACTCAATGCCTACTGGCCCTGAAACAAAGGTGCAATAGTCTTGAGGCCAAACAGGAGGACATCGAAAATTGCTACAGGTGGAACAACATCAGAGTGTGTGGGATTCCTGGTTCTGTGGGAGATGAGGACCTCCCAGACTATGTTAGTGCTCTTTTCCATTCACTTCTGGGCCTCGCAGAAGATGTAGCTATTGGACTGGATCTTACCCATTGCCTACGAGTCCCCTCTAGGGATGTGGCTAGTTTTCCTATGTTTTTATCAATCTTTAAGATCGTTTGAGTTCTCTTTTTTTTACAATCATTGATCTAAACTTGAAATGATTGTAAAGAAGTGAGAACTTAAATGTTTTGAAAGATTGATAAAAATGTAGGTGAACTGGTGCAGGAAATGAACGGTGTTTCCTAACAAGCAAATTTTGCACATATATGTTCTACATTGAATATGTTTTCTAAATAAGCTTCGGTGTAAATATGTATGAAATAGGTGTTTTTAGAAATGCAATTTGTTTACAAAGATCTGAGAGACATTTAATGAATATATTTTTTATGTATTTCTTCAAATAAAGTACGTAATTTGTATGTTTATTCATCACTAACCCCTAGCACTATTCATTACAGTCTGATGTCCAGAATATGAAATAATTGGATGAAATTATAAGTTCTGAGAAGAATACAGAGTTTACACCTGGATTCCTGAGGCATAGGTTTTCACCATGGGCCAGAGGGACCCCCTAGTACTTTTCCCAGCGGTATTAGGGGGGTGCTCTGCTCTCTTTCTAGGAGTGTAAAGTCAGTTCTCTTTATAGGGGAGGGAGAGATTTTGGTTGATGCAGAGTCAACACTGGATCACTATCACCGTTGTAATGACTTGAGTGACCTAAATTCCAGTGGTATTGGAGTTTAATTTGGCTGAGGGGGTAGACGGGGGTGGTCTCTCATGTATGTATAAGTTGTTGGGGATCAATTGGTTGCAGGTTAGTCCACCATATATATCGAGCTGTGAAACTGATGTGGGGCATGCCATAAGCAATGAGGTCTGGGAAGATGTGTGGGCCAGAAACCATGTAGTCTCCAAATGCATTAGAGAGAACGTATGTACAAATGATCTTCTAGGTGGTACTTGCCCCCACTCAGGCGACATAAAATGAATCCGGACCTTAATCTGACCTGTTGTTGGGGTAGTTACTTTCACATGTGGTGGTTTTGCCCATTGATTTGTACTTTTTCGGTGCCTATACTGTCACCTATTAAAGAAATTGCTGGTATGGATCTGCCGGTTGACCCATTCGACATACAACTGGGATGCCCGGTGGACGATATCTATCCCAAATCGGGTTTACGGGCACAAGCAGTGACTCAACTGCTCCTGGCGGGCAGTATCACAGTGGCAAGAGGCTGGAAGAACCCTGGGGAGATGGGGGGGCGGGCAAATAGTGACGCAATGGTGGCTTAAAGTGTGGGATATTTTGGTTGCTGAAAAAGGTTACTGAATGTGTGAATAATCAACTGACCAAATATCTAAATGTCTGGATGCCGTTCATTGAGTATCATCAGAAGTACACGTTGTACCCCCAGGGTAGTCCATTCGTGCAAACAGCACCACCCCACACCTTTACCGTACTAGCACCCCATTGTGCTTCCCCAAACCCTCCTCCAAAGGGCCATGTCCCAGGCACGTCCATAACCTGCTGTCTTTCACCAAGCTCCCTTCAACACCAATCTCCTCAAACCTATTCTATGACCTGCAGCCAGGCTGACATGCCACCTCAGCAACAATGAACACCTTAACATAATATTGTGCCTTCTACTGCCTCAGCCTGTCACACAAAACCACCATCCCCCTCAAAAGACCATCCCTCACCTTTCTCAACCTGAAAATTAAAATATGGGGAACAAACCCAAAGAAGCCCAGGCCCCCCCAAAATTGCAAAAAGAGGGTGGGAGGGTGGGGACAAATGCTACCTCTCCAACCGTCGCTTGCTCCAGAGCCTTCCATATCCCTTGGGACAGCACTCTATGTGCAGGCCAGCTCACTGGCCTGTGCAACGCCCAAATCCATCCCAGGGCAAACGCTTGCGCGTTCCCCCTGGGTCCCCTTTGGGCTTACTGCACAAAATTACCCAGACTCGCTTTTAAGTGGAAAAGGTCACTTTATTGTGACAGGCCACAGCTCACAAAAACATGCTAACCTGGCTCACTGGCCTTACAGACTAACATATCCATTCTAACAATTGCCAAGACAAAAAAATAAATAAACAATTTAAATTCTTCCCTTCCTCTCCCTTGCTACCTACCCTCCCCTTAAATTCCTCTCAACCTTCATTACTGCTTTCTCCGATCCTCTCCCTGAGGCCATGCCCCTCCTTCTTCCATACCTCTTCCCCCTCATTGTACCCCATGGTAGCCTGTTCGTGCAAGCATCACCACCACCCTGATTTACAGTGCCTGTACCCCATTGTGGTTCCCCCAACACTGCTCCAAAAGGGCCATGTCCCTGGCACCAGAAAACCCCTCTCCTGGGGTGTTCATTCTGCCCCACCCCTTCCCAACCTTACTTCTCATCTACCTCCAACTCTTTAAGATATCCTCCACAACCAACCTAACATCAGGTAGTACATGTTCTCAATAATGACAAATGCACCCCATCCTCCTAAAATAGTGCAAAATCCTCGTAAATTATCTCCTGGTGAGCCTGCGTTTGCACCCCCAGGCTCTGCAAAACTTCATCGCCCTGTTGATCTTTTTCCTCGTGCTTTCTACTGCACCGTCATTCAAAGCACCCCTCCATATTCTTCTTGGCAACAACTTGGTCCAAATCAACCCCACCCTGGGCCATACCTCCTTCAACAAACTCAGTTCCCTCTTCATCTTTTTTAGCAGCGACACCACCGTATCCCTTGCTAAATCGTTCTCCCCTCATGCAATATTATTGCTGCCAGAACCCCATGATGCTCCCTCAAACCCATTAGCATAGGCAGCAGTTGGTCCCACCTGAGCCCCCGTACCCCAGGCCATCTCAATAAAGCAAGTGTGTCCCAAAAAGTGTTTTTGCTGCATCTTTCCCTGCCCATTTTACTATGGAGTGTCCACATATCCAGATCTGTGGCAACTCACCACTCCTCCGTGACACATCTGAAAAAGAAAATATTTCACGAGTCTTCTGTACAGGAGGTAGCCCCCATTCCCCTTAAACTGACTGTATAGGTTATAGACCCCACCCCCCTCAAACCAAATATAGATAGCTTATCATGATGATAAACAGTCCCGAGTGTGTAGGGCTTAAAAGGGCAAGAAACACATTTTTAGGGTGACATATATTGTTTGGGGTCATAATATATTGTGTGATAGAAAGTATGGCAATTAGTGCATGCTTATCATAAATTACTAAAAATCTGAGCAGGTACCAAGTCCTGAGCAGGAATAGGTCAATCCACCGTTTTCTGATAAGCCAGGCATGGTCAGACAATTTCTAAGGTGGTGGATTTCTGCTAGTCATGATGTGGTCAGTGGATAACTTTTTTCATAAAAGTTCATGCAGAGTCCACTGGTGTAGAATGAGCTAGATGAGACCTGTTCAAACTGGTTCTGAGTGGCAGGTAGGCCAACTAATCACAGGCAGGAAAAGAGGTTGTACATTGATCATTGCATCACCTCACTTTTTAAGATTGTATATAAGGGGCTGAAAGCAGAGAAGTTGAAGTTGCAGATTTGTCTTCAGTATGCTGTGTCCTGGTCTGCTGAAAAGAATAAACTGATGTCTCTTGAAAACCAGCCTGAGTGTCCTGATGTGCTTCAGTCTCCTTTTCCTGATCCCAGGGTGCCAAGACCAAGAGATGGTGTTGGGACCTTCTCTTCACATGGCGAGCCAGCCAGGAGTCCTAAAATGATTTCTCTTCAGGACCACTGATCTGGAAACACAGGTACATGCTATCAGGACTGAGAGGGAGAGAGAGAGAGAGAGAGATAAGTGGGCACACTGCAGATGCCTGCACATCACTAAAGAGAGGGACTCCCAGACCTGACAACATGGCAGGGTACTTTGGCACCTGTGGATTGGGGTGAGGGGCTATTTCTTTTACTGAAGTCTTCCAAGAAAAAAATATTTTAAGTTGCTTTTTGTAAATCTTCCAGAAAAGATATTTGAGTTTTTTTTTTTGGGGGGGGGGGTCTTCCAGAAAATTATTTAATTATTTTGGGAGCCCCTCTTAGAAAAGTTATTTATTTATTTTTTGAAGGATTATTTTGAGTGAGTCTTTAGAAAAATGTTTTTTATTTTGGGTAAATCAAAGTTTTAAGAGTGTAACTAGTGTAACTATAGTAGTTTAGAAGAAGTAACGGGAAGTTGGGGTGAAAAACAACTCGAGACGTTGAGTGTCGAGTGATTATGTGATTTGATGAGAGGCCAACAAATTGAGTTATTAAGGAATTGACTTGAGGAGAGGCCAATAATTGAGGTATTAGGTAATTGACTTGAGGAGAGGACAAGCAATTAAAAGGTATCGTGAGGTAAGGTGCCACGATAAAGAGTATGCCCAGTTTCCTGCGTTGTAAAGTATAACAGAAGGAATTGTTTCTAGATCCCTATTTACAGGTGAAGTAGGTGACAAACTTGGATAAAGACAAGTTTATAGATTCACATCTCAATTGGGGTATTTTTAGGGCTATGATAAGTATTGAAGAGAAGACCGAGACATATGTGGCCGGCCAGTCTGTCATGTTTGTCAAATTGTATTATGTGTTGTGTATTGTACATTTGTTTATGTTGTGGAATTAAGAAGATATGTTTATTTAGTGTGAATTCACATGCGTTTGTTGTTTAAATGATCGTAAACGAAATACTAGGCGAGATAATGTAGAAAAAGTTTGAAAATGTGGTCATTTTTGAATCCTTGTAAAAACTGGAATATGGTAGATGTAGCGTTAATTCTTGCATTTGCCAAAATAGACAAGCTGAGCTGCTTAAATAACTTCATGCGACAAACAACTGCACTAGTTTTACTGGAAACGAAGACCAGATAAGGCTTGACAAGATATGAAAAATGGTGGCTTTAAGCTGTTCCGAGATGGCTGCGTAGCTACGGAACAGACAGCTGGAATTCTGCCAACACATGCCTTTCTTGTTTAAAAAAGTACAGATAATAAGATGGCAGCACATGAGAATGTTGGAGACTAAATATATTCTTTTAAAAAGAAAAATAGTAAAGTACGTAACTTGGCTGTTGGCCAAGATAGATTGCGCTGCTGAAAGAAGACAGGATTTGCTTAAAGGATTAGGAGATAACTGCTGACACAGTTAGGCGAGGTAATTTATGTCCACAGTAGCAGATATGCTCAAAGGCTGTGTGCCACTGTTTGCATGTGTTATTGTGTATGTAATGTACATATGAATGTTGTGGGTACAAACTGCATTGCAATGGAGGTGTTGGGTGCATGTGTTTGTGAGTAGGTGAGTGTGTACAAGCATATGTGTGTTGACTTTTGTGTCTGAATGAATGATAAATAATGAATGGTTTGTTTGTTCTGGGTGGAATATATTTTGTGAATGTTATGTTGTTGTGTCAACAGGTGGGTGGCAGGCAGGAGTGAAGATGTGTGAGGGCCCATTTTCAACATGATGGTTGGGGGCCCCTTGCTTAGAGCAAAAACAGTCTGAGGCACCCATGGGGTGCATACATTACAATTGTGACAAAGATGAGGTTAATAGTCGTCAATTATCTCGATGCTGCCAGTCAGCTAAATGCCCACTGCAGAGCTCTAAACCCTTCTTTGACAGCAAGTGGCTGATGTGGAGGAACCAGTGTTAGAAGGCAAAGAGGTGATAACACTTCGGTGTATCCCGTGGGAAGAGAAAACGCAGTTTGTAATGTGAGCGCTACAAAGGACACATTTTAAGACCCAGAACTAAAATATAGAGAAATTAATATAATGCTGTGTTACAAGTCCACTGAGTGCTGACAGGGAACATGTGGGCCGGTGCTGGGGGCCACCCCTACCTCTCGAGGCCTCTTTTATTTGAAAAGATTGAAATGCCCTGATGCCGACCATGGTGAATGGGTATGAATTTTTAGTGTGTGTGTATGTATGTATGTATATGTGTGCACAAGAGGTTCTTGGGAGGTGCAGCACTTGTTTATGGTCATCCAGAAGGCAAATATGAAATATTACATGGCTAGACTCAGACTGGGATTTTGGGGCAGCCAGTATAGCCCTTTCTTAGTGTGACATGACTTTATTCTGGGCATCTTCATAAAGCAAGCATGGTATGTGTTATTAATTGGCAAGACTGACATTTTTTTACTGTTGTCAATGCAGTGAATTGTAAAGACACTGGGCCTCATTACACGGATGACGGAGAACCATGGTGCTATTAGCGCTATGGTTCATGCCGGTAAAATACCGGCACCGCCTTGGCGGAAAGGGAAATTCCAAGGTTGGCAGGGCAGTAATTCCCCCTTCCACCATTGCCCTTCCCCATTCCCATTTTTGGCCCATAGGGCTCAATGGGAATGGGGAAGGCGCTAATTACGCTACCGCAAATTGCGGTACCGTAATTATCTCCCTGGGTCCCTTTGCTGGTTGGTTTTTAATGCCTGCAAAAAGCAGGCGTTAAATACCCCAACTCGCAAAGGGACCTCGTAGTAAGGCGGTAAGGATTTACCGGTACCAGTATTTTACCGATACCGATAAATCCTTACTGCCATACGTGTAATGAGGCCAACACTGTGGTATTATAACTTTCAGAAGACTGGCTTGTCCTTGGAATTGAATCTTAAAGATATGGCACCCGTCTTATGCAAGTTATGACAAAGAGTCGGCAAGGGACTCTTGTGGTGTTGTAGTTTAGCGCTATCCCTCAGAGCCACCATCCCCCTTCCTCCACCCCGCCCCTTTAGTTGTCATATCCCCACCAACATTTTCAGTAAAGAGACCCCACTGAGTATGCACCTATATTTAGCACAAGGTGGGCTTTGAGCTTGGTTTTCATGTGTCACAATACTCACCCCAACAGTAACATATCTGAAAATGATTAGTCATATATACCAATTTGGATATGCTTTTCTTTTGGTGTGACGCTTCCCTGAGCAGAAAAATGACTTCTCATATCTGGCAACCAGTTGGGAATAAGACCAGAGTACCAGGGCCACCCGCACATCATGGTTATTGGGGGATACTGCTTACGCCAGTGTTCCTATACCCTTGATTCAATTTCTAGTCATCATACAGCAACACCAGTTATTGCATACCATTCCTTGGTGTAATATTATGCATTTTTAGGCTTTGGCTATTAGGTGGAGCTAGCACCACCTATAAGCCAAAACTATGCATTAGAGTACAGCTAGGGCAAATAGCATATGAGAAGGAATACATAGCGTGTAGGTGTTGTTTGTTATTTACCCACCTATTGACTACACATGCATGCTAATCCCTATGGTCATTCACCCACTTCCTGTCCCTCCCTGCACAAAACACATCCTACTGGGATCTCTTTTAGCTATTTTCAAGTCTTACCATCAGCCTTTGTGCTCAAAGTGTCTGTCAGTGTTTTTTCAAAGAAGTCTTCTGAGAATGAATGACTTAATTGGAGCTGTAAACATGCTACTGGTGTAATACAAATGTCAGCCAGCTCTTCCTCCAGCCTCTCGATTGATAAGCACTCCGTGGGCCTCATTATAACGCTGGCGCTCCCGTAATGAAGGGGGCCGGTACGGGACCAGCCCCCTTCATTACGTGAGCACCGATTACGATGTTCCCTTTGCGGGACCCGCGAGGGGAAGAGGGAGGTAATAATGGGCCACTTGTAATGCGCCCGTTATTACCTCCCTCCCCATTCCCACATAGGGCCTGATACGAATGCAGTCAAGGGGGGGTATAGTGATCCATAACCCCCTAGGAGATTGTCAAAGATTGTCTGAAGACCGGGGAGCGTGCTTGCCCAAAAATGGGGGGCAACACGACGGTTAGGGGTTTGGTTTTTTCAGACTGACAAAATGGAGGAGACACCCGGATCTTCACTAATGCAGACTGATAGAGATAGATGTTTTGCAGCTGGTCTGCTGGCACACTTATCGGTTTTGCAAGAGTCGAAGTTTGAACATCTTGTTTGTGCAACTGTGTTTAGGTTTTTTTTCTGTTCTGTTCGTCGTGGGAATAGGGATTTTTTTTGTTTCATGTTATGTCTATCTTGGTTATGTTATTGTCTTAGAGCATGCTGTCTGCAATTTCGTTCGTCGTAGGAAGGGGAACGTAATTGTGTGACCTTGGTTGCTGGAATTGGTTGACATTAGTCACATATGATTGTATGAATAAATGTACATTAATTCACCGAGTGAGAGAAACAGTTTATTTATTTTTATTTATTAGACATAGCATTAGAACTACCTGCAATGTTATACATTATGCTTAGCTGTGTGTATATCAATAAATGTATCCCTTTGTTATAAATTGAATCGATTCTCTGTGTTTTCCTTGTGTCTTAGTGTTATTTGTTATTGCACACGGTAGTAAGATAGGTGTATGTTATTAGGCATAATCTAGGAGTACACAGTGCACATAGGGCCTGATATGAATGAAGTCAAGGGGGGGTATAGTGATCCATAACCCCCTAGGAGATTGTCAAAGATTGTCTGAAAACCGGAGAGCGTGCTTGCCCAGAAAAGGGGGGCAACACGACAGTTAGGGGTTTGATTTGTAGTGACAAATGGAGGGGGCACCCGGATCTTCACTCAATGCAGACTGATAGAGGTAGATGTTTTGCAGCTGGTCTGCTGGCATACTTATCGGTTTTGCAAAAGTCGAAGATTGAACATCTTGTGCAACTGTGTAATTGTTGTTCTTTGTTTTTCTGTTTGTTCGTCGTGGGAATAGGGATTTTTTTTGTTTCATGTTTTGTCTATCTTGGTTATGTTATTGTCTTAGAGCATGCTGTCTGCAATTTCGTTCGTCGTAGGAAGGGGAACGTAATTGTTTGACCTTGGTTGCCGGAATTGGTTGACATTAGTTGACAAATGTTTTATGAATAAATGTACATTAATTCACCGAGTGAGAGAAACAGTTTTTTTTCTTGAAGACGCTCGTGTTATTTTGTTTGGAAATTGGAGGGATAATTGAAACTGCAGAATGAGTTCATTTCTTAGTGACCTGAAGGCAATAAGAAATCGGCTTAAAAATACACTTGCTTCCTGGGATGTATCCCAGGGATCAACTGTATTGAAAGTGAAAAGTGTAGCTACAGAAGGGAGCCCACATATTGTTGACTTGCACTCAGTAATATATCGTCTCAGAGATGTGATTAGTAACTGGGAAAATTTCCCATTAAAAGCATCAATTTCATCAGCAGTGATGGGCAGGAATATAGTGTATGTTGTTCATGGGGAGAAAAAGTTACCTCGGAACAATGGAAGAGATTTGACAGATATGTGCAGTCACGATGCCTGCCCCCGGAAAGCCAGACCAGGCCCAGCAACCCCAGAAGCAGGCATCATGCCACTTGAAGCATGCCCAAAAACCCCAGTTAGGGGCTCTTTGGCTACAGTCCTGGCGACTATGGCGCCAGGCTCATAAGAATAAAGTCAGTCCTGGCACCATGGGCGCCAGGCTCATTACAGAAATCTTACCTGTTGCAGACCATGCTGCATACCTACCTGATGCAGACCATGCTGCACGAAGCCACAAGCCAAATGAGGCTTAAAGGGACTACTTTACCTCAGGGACTCCTTTCCTCTCGGGTGGGGCTGTGGAAGAATACTTACCTGGGACTTCTTCCAAGGCTATTTAAGCCACACCCGGACAGCCACACGTGCTTCGCGTTATTCTGCTTGCTGCAGCGTAACTCTCACCGTGTCTTCAGCAGCTCCAGTCTTCAGCCACGCCCGCTTCAGCCCTGGAACACCTGGAACAAGAAAAGGAGAAGGAGAAGAGGTCAGAACAAAACCCTTACCTGAATCCTTGATCCAGCACATCGTTGATCTGGAAGAGAGAAGCCTTCTCAGGTGTATTGCCACGCACCTCGCAGAGCCGCGCTGAACTCACCAACCGGGGCTGCATTCCTTTACTCCATCGCGAATCCAGCATCTCCAGGCCATTCTTCAACACCTGAGGGAGACAAGAACAGATAGGTGAGCAAGGGCAATACAAACCACCCCCAAAGACTTACCTGATTTACCACAGGGGGGTACTCACCTCATCTCGGGTCGGCGTAGTCAATTCTGCATCACTGCTGCACCTCGGCCCCTAAGGGGAAAACAAGGACAATACAAATCACCCCCAAAGACTTATCTGATTACCACAGGGGGTACTCACCTCATCTCGGGTCGGCACAGTCAATCCCGCATCACCGCTGCACCCCAGCCCCTAAGGGGAAAAAACAAGGACAATACAACCTACCCCCAAAGACTTACCTGATTTACCATAGGGGGTACTCACCTCATTTCGGGACGGCGCAGTTAATTCTGCATCATCGCTGTACCCCGGCCCCAAAGGGGAGAACCACAATAGACTTACCAGGATCTTACCAATTGCCACTTGGAACTCTTCTGGTGGTTTAAATCCGCAACCTGCAAGGAATCTGGCAGAGTGAAGATCAGACTTTTGAACTCTTACAAACAATTGGACTTAGAGTCAATACTGGAACGCACCAATTCCTCCACGCCAGTGAAGTAACTGGTCGTCTACGCGCCCCTGCGCTTGACGCAGGATGGAGCGCTCATCTTTCCAAATCTTCAGGTGAGATTTAGCGGGAACTTCAGGAGTGTTCTGTGGGCAAACAAAGGGAGTGGGAAGGCGGGTTAACGCTCAGATTACGGGAGGTTAATTCCCTTTCTCCATTGCAGAAAGATATTCGTACGAATCCAACAAACGAAGCTAAGTGGGTCTGTCCAGTCTGTCATCTCGGCTCTACGTGTTACTCTGGTGGAAGCAGCAGCGGGCCAGTCCAGATCGACGCCCCCGTGGGAATCAGGTGAGCGTAACACATAGAGAATTGGCTAGGGGAATGCATAGAGAGTTTGCCTATGAAAACTTGAGGCATTGTGAAACTGTGCCATTGAAGAGACTTTTGTATGAACAGAGTTATGTGCATGAAGGTAGTTATGTGCAGATCTTTGATTTGAACAGAGAGAGAGAGAGACAGTTTTTGCAGCAGTGGTAACATGAGCACTTTGCCTACGTTTTCGAGTGAAAAAAAAATATTGTAGAAATGACCTAGATATTTTCACAACATTGAGAGGGAAGATTGATAAAAGGAATCATGCTAAATTTGGATGTTTTAAAAGCTTGCATTCCTGGAATTTTTGTAGTTTTAATGTGTGCATGGAAAGCATGCTTTTTTACATTGGAGAACGCGCGGGACTGGCAGACTGTTTATTTGAAGCACAAGTTAGGAGTGCATGTGTGAATGTGAATTGCATTGTATATGAGAGAGGTTTTTGAATGAAACAGATTTGATTTTTCAGCATGTAATTATTCAGCTTTGTGAATTCTTAATGAAGAAAAATGGGGAGAGTGTTGTGACATTTAGAGGACATGGAATGGATACAGAAGGAAATGCAGGAGTGGAATTGAATGCAGTTGTGACATTTTTGATTGTGCAGCATTTGAATGTGAAATGTCTGGAGTATGTGAAACTGTCTGTTTTGTTTTGTTTTGAAAAGGATAGTGATGGATGCAGGAGTCATGCATTAAGCATGCATGCATTATGATGCAGGGAGAGACAGGCCTAGTGAGACAATAGACAGAGGCACTGACACATTGATAGGACACAGGGGAGATAGAATGAATGCCATTGAGAGACATGGGAAAGTGTAGGACTAGCAGATGTGCACTTCAATGCACAATGAGAAATGCTGTTTTATTTTTGGTTTTGAAAAACACCTGAAACTGAGTAAGACTGATTCTTGCACTTTTGTTTCTTTACATGAGATCTGGAGAGACACCTTGACTAGACCGAGATCGCACAGACCGAGATCGCATTAATGACCAGACGACATGGCATCGCCGCATGAAATGACCACACCAGACGACCGGCAATGACCAGACTTTGATGATGGCTGACACCTTGTGACTTTGCAGCACCAGAAAGAGACTGGTTTTTGTCACCGTGTAATGTGACTTTGCATCATGGCTGTTTGATTGCAGCAATGATGAGACATTGGCATCTGACATTTGACGCTTTGCAGCAGCACTAAAGGGGAATGCCGACCGACCAACTTGAGGCCTTAGGGTGTTGCGTTGTCCAATGGTCGTGCTCTGAGAATGTACCCAGAAAATCTGCTGCTAGAGAGACTTTGGGGCATGACACCTATTGCCATGGAGAGAGAAGAGATTGTGACCGACTGTGACACCTTGCAGCATCCTGTGCCAAGTGAAGAGAGTGAAAGAGCAGTGAGAAAATTGTTCAGCAGTGAAGCAGCAGCAGAGGAGAGCAGAAGAAGAAATTTGAATTGCTTTGTGAGCAGCTTTATAATCTGCAGCGAGAAGAGAATCCATTTCGAATGCCTTTTGCACCAGACAAGTTTGGGCCTGAGCAGAGAAAGAGAGAAAAATGCAGCAATGAGCAGGAATACACGCTCTGAAAGAATTTCTTGCCTGATCCACGTTTGATAACAGTGAAGCTTTGTTCTCTTGAGTGAAGGAGACAGAGCATGGTGCTTTGAAAGCATTTGCAGTTGCATTTAACGTTGGCTGCCCCTCATTTGAAAAGCATGGGACTGGCTGGCATGAAATGAAATGGCATGGCAATGGCATGGCAACAGCATGACCTGGCAAGAGGAGAGAATTTGAACCTGCTAGAGATGGGCCTATGGAGAAGGGCCACACTGTGTCCAGAGGAGAGTAACCACCTGCATGTCTTGCAAACACGCTGAATGAGTGCACCTGTCGCCTTTGTTCATGATGTGAAGGGAAAAAGGGAGCGTAAGCATCGATTGGCATCAATTGAAAGTTCTGACATGCGGTTTTTCCCTGTGCTACCTTTGAAGTGAAAGGGCATATGTTGATCACTCCATGGAGAAACGGGGCTCATATGGTACCTGACACTTGCTTGCTCCTTGATGGAGCCCTGTGCGAGAAATCTCATTTAGCTTGCTGCCATTTATCAAGCAGGCCAACCTGAATTGGCTTGTAAACGTTTCTGCTGTCTGAACATTGATTGGCCTGAACAATATTGGCTTGAACACTTTGCTTCACGTTTGCTTCACACTTTGCTGTTGTGGAGAACACTTCGCTACCTGAACTTTGAACCTTTTGCTGAACTCTGATAAGCTCATTGTGAACACATGATCGTTTGTGAACACTCGCTTTGTTGACATTTCATCTTTGTTGACATTCCTTGGCTGGAACCTTTTGCATCAGAATTGATTTGTACTGAATTTGTGCTGTGCATGGTTGTGAGGACACACATACCTCATGAGTGACTTGGAAATACCTTGGACTGGAATATAACTGAATACACTGCATGCATACACTGATATGTATGCATTGATCAATGGAATGTTTGGCCTGTTTGGCTACTGACATCTGTACTGATCTTTGACACCTGTGAAAGTGATTGTCATATTTTGGGCTTGACACATTGAGATGGAAACACCTGTATACGCAGTACTTATGTATTGATTCTATGCATTGCATTTTCGTTTTCTGCTTGTAGAGACACGTTCACACCTTTGGCTTGTAGACACTTTTGACTTCTGACTTTTTGCTCGACTTTTGACATTTGGCTATGTTCTTCTGATTTCTGACACATTTGCAGCTTTGCATTTGATATTTTAGCTTGCCACTGATAAGAGTGAAATGCTTGCATTTTTTAGAAAGGTTTTTTATGCATCATGATACATGCTTTTTCCTTTCAGTAACTTTGCTTGGTATTAGCATACCACGTTGCTATGCTATGTTATTTTAGACTTTTGTTATGATTTATCTAATGATAAAAGGGAGGATTGTGGAATTGGTGAAATGAGAAGCCTGGAATTGTTATCATTATTAGAAATCATAAGACTATCTGTAGAGAACCATTATCCATTATTAGACTCACTGTAAGAGAATCATTAGAATCTTTGCTATGGAATCATACCATTATTGCATTCTGTTTAGCTCTGATTAGTACATTGCTGAAGTAGACACTGTCCACATATTAGACTGTCACCTTTGTATGCATTTGCAATTTGCTTATAGATTGACATATTAGGCATGTGAAGAGATAGGCCCTGTTATATGAAGGGTCTTCTTATAAATTGATATGTTTGCATATTTTGCTTGCCATTAAGAGAGAAACGCTGCCACTTTGCACTTTGCCATTTGAAATAGAATGACACTTACATATATTTGAAGTGCCATGTAGTGTTTTAGAGACACAACATATACTCACCATGATTTGCTGTTCATATATGTTTGCATTAGATATAGCGCTTGGGCTGAGAGAGAAAATGCATTGCTTGCACCACACACACACTGTCATATTTGAAATGCATGAAAAACCATTCACACATTGTTATGTTTTGTAGAGACACATTTAGAGATATGTTTGGTATGTCATGTATGTATGTATGTATGTATGTAGAGTATGTGCATTTAGAATGAGTTTTGCATTATGTAGTTAGCGCTTGCATTGTAAGCATTTACATTTAGAACGAGGCACGAGGCCTATGAGACATTTTCTGATGGAAAGAGACAGAAGCACACTGGGCTCAGTGCGGAGAAATGTTATGGTACACTGTTCGTAAACATTGCCAGAGAGTATAGATAACATGGACCCTTGTCCTAGTAGAGACGGCCTAGGAAGCTTATCAGCTTGGCTGGTGTGCTTCGCGGAGACAACCTGAGGGTTGGGGCCATGAAGGGAACACGATGGAGAGATGGGAGAAGGTGCCTTTTGCATGAGAGGGACGGGGCCTATAAGTGCATTTTGTAATGCAGAGAGAGCCTACAGTGGAGAGAATGGGTATGAGCAGTGAATAGATGGAATAAGATGTGGCTTTCGCAACAGACTCAGAAGGCCAAGGCAGAGAGATATAAGGTCACGCTGACAGCACACGAAGTGACAGGACATGCCGTGCAAAGAACACACAAACACAGACAGGCAGGCATTTTGCTATACGCCGAAAGAGACATTCTTAGAATGCAAGTAATTATAGAAATATGGTGCGTCATGGAAGACTATAACCAAGGAGGCTAGAATGGGCTGGAGGGAGACTGAAGAGTTGCGGTTCTGCACGAGAGAGAGTTGTTGGGGAGGAGCTGAGGAGAGCTAAGGAGATCGGAAGTTGTTTGCTGGAGCTAGTTCGAGAGAGTTGGAGAGAGCCACAGAGGGGTTGCTGAGGTTGCTGGCTGTTAGCTGGAGATGGTGATGAGGCTCTGATGAGATCGAGAGCTTGGCAGTTGGCAGTCTTGAGGCCTGCCACTGACTGATTGACAACAGAATGGGAAGTATGGTTTTGGCCTTGGCTAAACTGATGGAACAGACAGACACACACACACACACACACACACAGGTTTGTGTGAAGGGGAAACTAGACAGGGATTGTCTAGAGCGTGGATGGTGTGGATTGATGGTGTGGATTTACCCATGAAGGTGATGGATGCTAGCGCTTGCATTAGATTGCATTAGAACCACACACTTGCAGCACAGGCTTACATAATTACTGCATGGTAGCTTTGCACCAGAAGTATAAAAGGTGCAAATTAAACATAGCATTAGAACTACCTGCATTGTTATGCATTATGCTTAGCTGTGTGTATATAAATAAATGTATCCCATTGTTATAAATTGAATCGATTCTTTGTGTTTTCTTTGTGTCTTAGTGTTATTTGTTATTGCCCATGGTAGTAAGATAGGTGTATGTTATTAGGCGTAATCTAGGAGTACACAGTTCACATAGGGCCTGATAGGAATGCAGTCAAGTGGGGGTATAGTGATCCATAACCCCCTGGGAGATTGTCAAAGATTGTCTGAAGACCGGAGAGAGTGCTTGCCCAGAAAAGGGGGGCAACACGACGGTTAGGGGTTTGATTTGTACTGACAAAGCCCTTTCACTTCAAAGATAGCACAGGGAAAAACTGCATGTCAGAACTTTCAATTGATGCCAATCGATGCTTACAATCCCTTTTTTCCCTTCACATCATGAACAAAGGCGACAGGTGCACTCATTCAGAGTGTTTGCAAGACATGCAGGTGGTTACTCTCCTCTGGACACAGTGTGGCCCTTCTCCATAGGCCCATCTCTAGCAGGTTCAAATTCTCTCCTCTTTCCAGGTCATGCTGTTGCCATGCCATTGCAATGCCATTTCATTTCATGCCAGCCAGTCCCATGCTCTTCAAATGAGGGACAGCCAACGTTAAATGCAAGTGCAAATGCTTTCAAAGCACCATGCTCTGTCTCCTTCACTAAAGAGAACAAAGCTTCACTGTTATGAAACGTGGATCAGGCAAGAAATTCTTTCAGAGCGTGTATTCCTGCTCATTGCTGCATTTTTCTCTCTTCCTCTGCTCAGGCCCAAACTTGTCTGGTGCAAAAGGCATTCCAAATGGATTCTCTTCTCGCTGCAGATTATAAAGCTGCTCACAAAGCAATTCAAATTTCGTCTTCTGCTCTCCTCTGCTGCTGCTTCACTGCTGAACAATTTTCTCACTGCTCTTTCACTGTCATCACTTGGCACAGGATGCTGCAAGGTGTCACAGTCGGTCACAATCTCTTCTCTCTCCATGGCAATAGGTGTCATGCCACAAAGTCTCTCTAGCAGCCGATTTTCTGGGTACATTCTCAGAGCACAGCCATTGCACAAGGCAACACCCTAAGGCCTCAAGTTGGTCGGTCGGCATTCCCCTTTAGTGCTGCTGCAAAGCATCAAATGTCAGATGCCAATGTCTCATCATTGCTGCAATCAAACAGCCATGATGCAAAGTCACATTACACGGTGACAAAAACCAGTCTCTTTCTGGTGCTGCAAAGTCACAAGGTGTCAGCCATCATCAATGTCTGGTCATTGCCGGTCGTCTGGTGTGGTCATTTCATGCGGCGATGCCATCTTGTCTGGTCATTACTGCGATCTTGGTCTGTGTGATCTCGGTCTAGTCAAGGTGTCTCTCCAGATTTCATGTAAAGAAACGAAAGTGCAAGAATCAGTCTTACTCAGTTTCAGGTGTTTTTGAAAACCAAAAATAAAACAGCATTTCTCATTGTGCGTTGAAGTGCACATCTGCTAGTCCTACACTTTCCCATGTCTCTAAATGGCATCCATTCTATCTCCCCTATGTCCTATCAATGTGTCAGTGCCTCTGTCTATTGTCTCACTAGGCCTTGCCCTTCCTGCATCATAATGCATGCATGCTTAATGCATGACTCCTGCATCCATCCCTATCCTTTTCAAAACAAAACAAAACAGCCAGTTTCACATACTCCAGACATTTCACATTCAAATGCTGCACATTCAAAAATGTCACAACTGCATTCAATTTCACTCCTGCATTTCCTTCTGTATCACTTCCATGTCCTCTAAATGTCACAACACTCTCCTCGTTTGGAAATGCAGTGAAGTTTGTTAGTACAAATCAAACACCTAACCGTCATGTTGCCCCCCCCTTTTCTGGGCAAGCACGCTCTCCGGTCTTCAGACAATCTTTGACAATCTCTTAGGGGTTTATGGATCACTATACCCCCCCCTTGACTGCATTCCTATCAGGCCCTATGTGCACTGTGTACTCCTAGATTACGTCTAATAACATATACCTATCTTACTACCGTGGGCAATAACAAATAACACTAAGACACAAAGAAAACACAAAGAATCGATTCAATTTATAACAATGGGATACATTTATTTATATACACACAGCTAAGCATAATGCATAACAATGCAGGTAGTTCTAATGCTATGTCTAATTTGCACCTTTTATACTTCTGGTGCAAATCTACCATGCAGTAACTATGTAAGCCTGTGCTGCAAGTGTGTGGTTCTAATGCAATCTAATGCAAGCGCTAGCATCCGTCACCTTCATGGGTAAATCCACACCATCAATCCACACCATCCACGCTCTAGACAATCCCTGTCTAGTTTCGCCTTCACCCAAACCTGTGTGTGTCTGTTCCATCAGTTTAGCCAAGGCCAAAACCATACTTCCCATTCTGTTGTCAATCAGTCAGTGGCAGGACTCAAGACTGCCAACTGCCAAGCTCTCGATCTCATCAGAGCCTCATCACCATCTCCAGCCAACTGCCAGCAACCTCAGCGACCCCTCTGTGGCTCTCTCCAACTCTCTCGAACTACCTCCAGCAAACAACTTCCGATCGCCTTAGCTCTCCTCAGCTCCTCCCCAACAACTCTCTCTCGTGCAGACCCACAACTCTTCAGTCTCCCTCCAGCCCATTCTAGCCTCCTCGGTTATAGTCTTCCATGACGCACCATATTTCTATAATTACTTGCATTCTAAGAATGTCTCTTTCGGCGAATAGCAAAATGCCTGCCTGTCTGTGTTTGTGTGTTCCTTGCACGGCATGTCCTGTCACTTCGTGTGCTGTCAGCGTGACCTCATATCTCTCTGCCTTGGCCTTCCGAGTCTGTTGCGAAGGCCACATCTTATTCCATCTATTCACTGTTCATACCCATTCTCTCCACTGTAGGCTCTCTCTGCATTACAAAATGCACTTTTAGGCCCCGTCCCCCTCCTGCAAAAAGCACCTTCTCCCATCTCTTCATCGTGTTCGCTTCATGGCCCCAACCCTTGGGTTTTCTCCGTGCAGCACACCAGCCAAGCTGATAAGCTTCCTAGGCCGTCTCTACTAGGACAAGCGTCCATGTTATCTGTACTCTATGCCAATGTTTACGAACAGTGTACCATAACATTTCTCCGCACTGAGCCCAGTGTGCTTCTGTCTCTTTCCATCAGAAAATGTCTCATAGGCCTCGTGCCTCGTTCTAAATGTAAATGCTTACAATGCAAGCGCTAACTACATAATGCAAAACTCATTCTAAATGCACATACTCTACATACATACATACATGACATACCAAACATATCTCTATGTGTCTCTACAAAGCATAAGAATGTGTGAATGGCTTTTCATGCATTTCAAATATGACAGTGTGTGTGTGGTGCACACAACACTAGATATTTTCACAACATTGAGAGGGAAGACAGATAAAAGGAATCGTGCTAAATTTGGATGTTTTAAAAGGTTGCATTCCTGGAATTTTTGTAGTTTGAATGTGTGCATGGAAAGCATGTTTGTTGACATTCGAGAATGCGCAGGACTGGCAGACTGTGTATTTGAAGCACGAGTTAGCAGTGCATGTGTGAATGTGAATTGCATTGTATATGAGAGAGGCTTTTTGAATGAAACTGATTTGATTTTTCAGCATGTAATAATTCAGCTTTATGAATTCTTAATGAAGAAAAATGGGGAGAGTGTTGTGACATTTAGAGGACATGGAAGTGACACAGCAGGAGTGGAAATGAATGCAGTTGTGGCATGGTTGAAGTATGTGAAACTGTCTGTTTTGTTTTGTTTTGTTTTGAAAAGGATAGGGATGGATGCAGGAGTCATGCATTAAGCATGCATGAATTATGCAGGGAGAGACAGGCCTAGTGAGACAGTAGTTAGAGGCACTGACACATTGATGAGACACAGGGGGAACTAGCATGGATGCCATTGAGAGACATGGGAAAGTGTAGGACTAGCAGATGTGCACTTCAACGCACAATGAGAAATACTGTTTTATTTTGGCTTGAAAAACACCTGAAACTGAGTAAGACTGATTCTTGCACTTTTGTTTCTTTACATGAAATCTGGAGAGACACCTTGACTCGACCGAGATCGCACAGACTGAGATCGCATGAATGACCAGACGAGATGGCATCGCCACAATGAAATTACCAGACCTTGTTGACCGTCTGTTTGAGATCCATGATGGCTGACACCATGTGACTTTGCAACACGCAGAAAGAGACTGGCTTTTGTCACAGTGCAATGTGACTTTGCATTATGGCTGTTTGTTTGCAGCAATGATGAGACATTGGCATCTGACATTTGACGCTTTGCAGCAGCACTTTTGGGGAATGCCGACCGACCGACTTGAGGCCTTAGGGTTTGCGCCTTGTCCAATGGCTGTGCTCTGAGAATGTACCCAGAAAATCTGCTTGCTACCCAGGCTAGAGAGACTTTGTGGCATGACACCTATTGCCATGAGAAGTGGAGAGAGTGACCGACTGTGCTGAGTGAATACACCTTGCAGCATCTGTGCCAAGTGATGAGAGTCAAAGAGCAGTGAGAAATTGTTCAGCAGTGAAGCAGCAGCAGAGGAGAGCAGAAGAAGAAATTTGAATTGCTTTATAATCTGCAGTGAGAAGAGAATCCATTTGGAATACCTTTTGCACCAGACAAGTTTGTGCCTGAGAAGCAATGAGCAGGAAGACACGCTCTGAAAGCATTTCTTGCCTGATCCACGTTTGGAAATGCAGTGAAGCTCTTGTTCTCTTGAGTGAAGGAGACAGAGCATATGGTGCTTTGAAAGCATTTTGCACTCTCATCCGACGTTGGCTGTCCCTCATTTGAAGAGCATGGGACTGGCTGGCATGGCATGGCAGGACAACAGCATGACCTGGAGAGGGGAGAGAATTTGAACCTGCTAGAGATGGGCCTATGGAGAAGGGCCACACTGTGTCCAGAGGAGAGTATCCACCTGCAATGTCTTGCAAACACTCTGAATGAGTGCACCTGTCGCCTTTGTTCATGATGTGAAGGGAAAAAAGGAGCGTAAGCATTGATTGGCATCAATTGAAAGTTCTGACACACGGTTTTTCCCTGTGCTACCTTTGAAGTGAAGGGCATATGTTGATCACCCCATGGAGAAATGGGGCACATATGGTACCTGACACTTGATTGCTCCTTGATGGAGCTCTGTGCGAGAAAATCTCATGCTGCCATATATCAAGCAGGCCAACCTGAATTGGCTTGTACACGTTTCTGCTGCCTGAACATTGATTGCCTGAACACTATTGGCTTGAACACTTTGCTGCTTCACGTTTGTTCACACTTTGTTGGTGTGGAGAACCTTTGTTACCCGAACCTTGAACCTTTTGCTGAACTCTGACATGCTCGTTGTGAACACATGATCGTTTGTGAACACTCGCTTTGTTGACATTGCATCTTTGTTGACATTCCTTAGCTGAACCTTTTGCATCAGAATTGATTTGCATTAGAATTTGTACTGTGCACGGTTATGAGGACACACATACCTCATGAGAACTTGTAAATACCTTGGACTGGAATCTAACTGAATACACTGCATGTATACACTGATATGTATGCATTGATCAATGGAATGTTTGGCTACTGACATCTGTACTGACCTTTGACACCTGTGAAAGTGATTGTCATATGTTGTGCCTGACACATTGAAATGGAAACACCTGTATGCACAGTACTTATGCATTGATTCTATGCATTGCATTTTCGTTTTCTGCTTGTAGAGACACTTTCACACCTTTGGCGTGTAGACACTTTTGACTTCTTGACCTTTTTGACTTGACTTTTGACCTTTGACATTTGGCTATGCTATTCTGATTTCTGACACATTTGCAGTTTTGCATTTGAATATTTTAGCTTGCCACTGATAGAGTGGAATGCTTGCATTGTTTAGAAGGGTTTTTGCATCATGATACATGCTTTTTCCTTTCTGTAACTTTGCTTAGTGTTAGCATACCACGATTGCTATGCTATGTTATTTTAGACTTTTGTTATGATTTATCTCATGATAAAAAGGAGGATTGTGGAATTGGATGAAATGAGGAGCCTGGAATTGTTATCATTATGATGGAATCATAACACCCATTAGAAGAATAGGTACTTTCTGTAGAAGAACCATTATCCATTATTAGACTCACTGTTAGAATCATTAGAATCTTTGCTATGGAATCATTCCATCATTGCATTCTGTTTAGCTCTCCATAGTACATTGCTGAAGTAGACACCATCCACATATTAGACTGTCACCTTTGTATGCATTTGCAGATTTGCTTATAGATTGATATGTTTGCATATAGCGCTTGCCATGAGAAACATTAAGCCATTTTGCACTTGGCCATTTGAAATAGAAGGACACTTGCACTTGCACATATTTGAAGTGCCATGTAGTGTTTTAGAGACACAACATATACTCACCATGATTTGCTGTTCATCTATGTTTGCATTAGATATAGCGCTTAGGCTGAGAGAGAAAATGCATTGCTTGCACCACACACACACTGTCATATTTGAAATGCACGTAAAGCCATTCACACATTGTTATGCTTTGTAGAGACACATTTAGAGACTGTCATGTATGTATGTATGTATGTTGAGTCACTTAGAATGAGTCTGAATTATGTAGTGCTTGTATTGTGAGAGAAATCGTAAACGCAAGAAAACATTGGGCTGGCATTTGAATCCATTTGCTGATGGAGAAAGACACTGGGCTCAGTGCGGAGAATTGTTATGAATTACACTGAGAAAGTATTTGTAAACATTGGCAGAGAGTACAGATAACATGGACCCTTGTCCTAGTAGAGACGGCCTAGGAAGCTTATCAGCTTGGCTGGTGTGCTTCGCAGAGACAACCCAAAGGTGTGGGCTGCGCCAAGGGAGTGACGATGGAGAGATGGAGAGGTGCCTTTTGTATGAGAGGGACGGGGCCTAACAGTGCATTTTGTAATGCAGAGAGAGCCTACAGTGGAGAGAATGGGTATGAACAGTGAATAGAGCGAATAGATGGTGTTTCACACACAGAATGCCCATGAAAGAAAGATATGATGTTCCAATGTCACTTTGACACGCAGTAACAGGACATGCCGTGCAAGGAACACGCACGCACACAGACAGGCAGGCATATATGCTGACACAGAGAGAAACATTCTTAGAATGCAAGTAATTATAGAAATATGGTGCGTCATGGAAGACTATAACCAAGGAGGCTAGAATTGGCTGGAGTTAGTCTGCACGAGAGGAGACTGCATGAGAAGAGTCTGCACGAGAGAGTTTTTGGGGAGGAGCTGAGGAGAGCTAAGGAGATCGGAAGTTGTTTGCTGGAGCTAGTTCGAGGGAGTTCGGGAGAGCCAGAGAGTTGCAGGGAGTTCCAGTTGTTGATTGCTGAAGGAGAGTTGCCAGAGAGTTGGAGAGAGCCACAGAGGGGTTGCTGAGGTTGCTGGCTGTTGGCTGGAGATGGTGATGAGACTCTGATGAGATCGAGAGCTTGGCAGTTGGCAGTCTTGAGGCCTGCCACTGACTGATTGACAACAGAATGGGAAGTATGGTTTTGGCCTTGGCTAAACTGATGGAACAGACAGACAGACACACACAGACACACACACACACACACACAGAGAGGTTTGGGTGAAGGGGAAAATAGACGGGGATTGTCTAGAGTGAGAGTGTGGATTGGTATGAATTGATTTGCCCATGGAGGTGATGGATGCTAGCGCTTGCATTAGATTGCATTAGAACCACACACTTGCAGCACAGGCTTACATAGTTACTGCATGGTAGCTTTGCACCAGAAGTATAAAAGGTGCAAATTAGACATAGCATTAGAACTGCTTGCATTGTTATGCATTATGCTTAGCTGTGTGTATATAAATAAATGTATCCCATTGTTATAAATTGAATCGATTCTTTGTGTTTTCTTTGTGTCTTAATGTTATTTGTTATTGCCCACGGTAGTAAGATAGATGTATGTTATTAGCAGTAATCTAGGAGTAAATAACCACAGTGCACATAGGGCCTGATACGAATGCAGTGAAGGGGGGGGGGGGTATAGTGATCCATAACCCCCTAGGAGATTGTCAAAGATTGTCTGAAGACCGGAGAGCGTGCTTGCCCAAAAAGGGAGGGCAACACGACGGTTAGGGGTTTGGTTTTTTCAGACTGACACCTGCAAGGAGGAATTACCGGGTCCTCCTATGTCGGAATGAACCGGTAAGTCCCCATTACAGGAACACGGTAATGGAGCCCGGTTTGGTTGCAGCCGTGGTGCCAATAGCACCATGGCTACCTCCAAACTCGTAATGAGGACCTGTGTGTTCTTTACTGAAGTCCTGTTGAAAGCAAGAATTGGCAAAGCCAACAGTTTTGTCTTGTTTATAGGTTTTAGGCATTTGCCAGGTACTGCTATCAGATGCCCAGATAAGTTCGCCATTTTGCAGCCGCTACCATAATGACCAATAATACCACTATGACAGTGCCTGGCATTGCCTTTCACATGCCTACACAAAAGCCAAAACTGTTGGCATTGCCAATGCTTGTTTAATACTGTGCCAATTACAACCGTAGTGATCTAACAGCACCCAGGCGTGTCCTGCAAGTGATGTACGCCTGCCGGGGGCATCCAAACGTTGGTCTGCTTGAAATAAGAAAAAGAGCAACAGGAAAGAGGAAGGGGAAAAGGGGGTTACGGTTAACATATACAATATATATGTGCAAATGGGAGGGCATCGGGGGAGGGGTGGGGACTGCGCTGGCTTGCGTGCCTTTCGAGTAAGTGTAGGCCAGATCAGAGCATAATGTTGATCGTAAAGGGGCCAATACTTAAAGCTTGTGAGAATGACTATATAACTCTTTTTTTTCAATATGTTTCTATTCAGATCCACAAGATTGACATACACATTGATAATGATAACATACTACTACAAACAATACTTGTTTAATATTCCATACTGTAGTATCGGGGATGGTAAGAAGACATCTGGATTCAGGTAAGGCACAGGAGACCAGTATATTTAAAAGGAGTAAGTTTATTTATAAGTTACAGAGTTACAGGGCTAGTTATATAGAAAGGGGCAGGGAGCTAAACAGATGACATCCTTTCAGTAAGGTTCTCCCATCCTGTGTAACCAACTGTAGTTCTTGGAACCCTCAGGTCCCATCACATTCCATATGACATAGCTGTATTCTACTAGCAGCACTGTGTGCACCCAGTGCAAATAGATAGGTACAATACTACACATCTCCCTCTCTTCAATTGAACACCAAACAAAGTATCACAAACCAAGCATTAAAAGAGGCTCTCAAAATTACACACTCCTGCAGATCCGTAAAACCTATACATCATTCACAACCAAGAAAGCGTATCCACATTCACGTAACTAACATTCAAAACAATCAAGTACACAATTCACCACCTGCCCGGGACTGCCACTCCCGGGCCTCACAACTGCCACTTGCGAGCACATACGTTCCTTGCCACACTCTCAACCATCAAACCGTATCTCCTCCCACTCCATCTGCCACATGGAGACAAGGGTCTGCCAACCCAGCACAACCGCGTACTCACGCACCCACCAAGAACTATCTAACTTTCATATGAACCTCTTATATTTTATCCTTATCAACATTTGCCTCACAACCATAACTGCATAACTACATACACCACCATTCCTCTCTGAAACACCTGTGGTTTGCGCCATCACATATTCACATACACACCCTGCCATAAGAAACAATGAAAAGTGGGAAAAATGCAGAAAAGAAAACTCACAAAACAAAGATCACATTAAAACAACGCAGCTGGAAAAGAACAGCGCGAGAAGAGAATACACTGCGACAGAGACTGATCAGATCTAAGTCCAAGTGCAAAAGATCTTTGAAAACAAAATTGTTTTGAATGCGGCCAAAAATTGAAAGCATCCAAAGTTTAAAAAAACATGTTAGGCCAAGGAAAATAAACCAGTAATATATTCATATGCATGCCATAAGTAATATGCCCAAAAAAATTGTATACGTACCACGCAACATTCGTGTCACATTTAACCATAGGGCTTTCTCATTTAACATGAAAATCAGTCAATATTTTCACTCATGTATAACATGGCATCAGAACGATGCTGTGCCACTTAAATTATACTTATTACAGTCCACATCATGGAAAATATATTATTAATGAACATATTTCCCCTTTGGATTGATAACACATTTAAAATATCAATATGTATTGCAAATATATATGAAATGCAGCATTTGGAGACCTGAAAATCCTATAATATTGTTAAACACTACACGCAGGAAAAAAAACATTTTTTTTCTTTGTGTTGTTTGTTGGTTATTGTTATGAGTGTATTATCAATATGATACACCTACACTTATAGCAAATGTAATCATTTACTAACCCCAGTCTCCCTTAAAAACACATCATTCAAACTTGCATGCACTGTGTGCCTTCCCAGCCAGGAACACCAACATGGACAAGCATCCAACCTCATTTGAATTTGCACCCACAATATCATTTCTACAAGGAAGTAAAAAGGCTTAGAATAACCATCTGAGTAAAGACTCACTATAGTCCATGAATTGCACGAAGAACTTAAACACAGCAAAGAAGCGGAAAACAATGCTGGTGCCCTTAGTGCTTTCATCCATATGAAAGGCATTGCTAATGCCCCCTTCATTTAGCATCATAAATAACTCTGGCAGGTCAATGTCAAAGTATATAAATCACTTCATTCACCGGCAACGCTGTGACAATAATAAAACAGTACCTGTACCATATCTCATCCAATAATATGCAGAAAATGTATACTGGAACTGCTGCCGGTGGGTTCATTCACAAGAAACACACGGCGCACTGTAAAACCCTTCCTATGCAAACGAAAGGTTTAATCCTTTTAAAATCCTTTGTAAACTGCTGCGCCGACGAGACCGTTCTTATCACACACGGCAACGCTGTGATGAATCTTCCAATTCGGAGACTGCTTCCGGGATTCATGTTTCCTCACAATACGGCCTCGCAGCTATCAGGATACTTCTGATGCCAACCACAATGCTTCCGTATGCATCATCACGCTAGATTACGCAGCAAAAACCTTTCCTCATAAGTTTTATTGTGCGGCAGACTGCAGAGGACCGACGCCGTTTATGGCTTTACAGGATCAACTCACGCATTCTCACGGAACGCAGCGCCAGCATTCCACCACTCCGCCAACACCCTCGGAGTAGTTGTGACGTCATCATTATTCATCATCACATCAGGCAGCACGGAGCTCCGAGTCACTGCCGTGACAAACAGTAGATTCCAGCAGGCGCATACAGTTCAAGCCATTTCACAGTATTACTTCTTGTCTGGACGTGTCATCAATTGACAATGAATGCCCACACAGTACGGACCACCGGAACTATCGAAATATATATGTAACAGCTGCCTCACTGCATATAAGTCAATTCATGGCCCAAAACAAACTATCATTGAGGGGCCCGCAGAACAGCAGATCAGCTGGCCATTTCTCTAGCTGCATTAAACACTCCTACGCAGTACTTTATTAGCAGCCTCATTAAAAGAGGGATTGCAATTCTTCCATAGCCCTGTAACTCAGCTAAACGCTGCTGCAGCACCCCTGCCAATGCTGCACAGTACCTTATTAGATGGCAAAATAGGATACTCCTCAGCAGTCATTTGCGTGCCGGCTGCCTGCCATATAAAGTAGCAGGACCTCTCACCGGAAACTCTTACTTGGCATCATCATAGAAAGCTGGCGCTGGGCATCATCAATGCTGGGCTCATCACGGACCTCTGCCATAACCATCTTCATCATGTAAAGAAACAGCAGATTTTTTTCAGTGGTTCCTTTTAACTTGGGATCAACAGGCAAACATATATCAGTCCTACTGGAACCAGCAACACCTGTTAATCCCATCCTCGTCGCCATTTGTAGTATCGGGGATGGTAAGAAGACATCTGGATTCAGGTAAGGCACAGGAGACCAGTATATATAAAAGGAGTAAGTTTATTTATAAGTTACAGAGTTACAGGGCTAGTTATATAGAAAGGGGCAGGGAGCTAAACAGATGACATCCTTTCAGTAAGGTTCTCCCATCCTGTGTAACCAACTGTAGTTCTTGGAACCCTCAGGTCCCATCACATTCCATATGACATAGCTGTATTCTACTAGCAGCACTGTGTGCACCCAGTGCAAATAGATAGGTACAATACTACACATACAAACGTGGAACACCTTTTAACAATAACATTAGAAACAAATTGGAAACTGAAAGGGGATCTGAGCTGATTTTATAGGTACGCCCTCTTCAAACACATGAATTAGAGGAAGGACTTCAAATATAGGGAAAGGTGGGAAGACAGGCAAGGGGGGGCTAATTAAACCCACATACACGAGACACTGTACAACAAGAATCAAATTACTATCAAAAACAAAATATTTAAAAACCGTATAACGACAATACGAGCTATCACCAAGACATACAGCAATCAGGTGTTATCTAAAAAAGTATTAAAGATACTGCCTTTCTTATTACATGTGACCAATAAAGTAGGCGTATTCACAATGTAACAGCTATGAAGGGCAGGGTCTGGTACTGATAGGGGAGAATAGAAAGAGGTCTCTGAAGAAAGGCACTCCTGCCACTTTTTACCCAGAAAACACGAGACAAATATGTCAGTCTTTAAAAAATACAATAGGAGGTATTGATTTATGACAAATGATGCCCGACATTTCAGATTAAACAATCAAAACAAGCAGCACGTATAAAAAAACATAAACAATCCTTACATTCCTGCTGAGTAATTGACCCTGTTGCCAACAAGACCCGCTGTGAAATCTGAAAATAAATTATTTGATCCATTCTATATGAAGGGGGGTGGCACTTGCCTTGGTGTCTTTATTGCCCCCCTGCATTGGGGACGATTACGAGTCTCCCCATACCCCCTTCCTTGATTTCTTCCAGCTTTGACCCATCCCCCTGTTTGCACCTGCCAATGACCCCGACACTCCCTTCTCAGGGAAAGATGTTCAAAGCATCTGATCAAGACAGTGCGCCTCATTACGTCTGTGGCGGTAAGGCAACAACAGCGCCAGTAGTGCTACCGGCACGTTGTTACCATGCGGCCACATTAGGAGTTCTGCTCGCGAGTGGCGCTCTGCACACCTCGTCATACCAGGTGTGCAGAGCGGCACCCGTGAGCAGAACAGGATGGTAGCAACGGTACCGTTATGAACGGTACCGCTGCTACCATCCTCCCCATTCCCATTGAGCCCTATGGTGGCTCGAATGGGGACGTATCGGCTCCGGGTCCCGCACAAGGGGAATTACCGGGCCCACCAAGGTCAGAATGGCCCGGTAATTACCCTTTTGCGGGACCCGGTGCGGGACCCGAGTTTGGGGGTAGCCATGCCGGTACCTTCAACCTCGTAATGAGGCCCAGTGACACTGAACATTCACTGAACATTCAGGCCCAATGCTGCAATCGCCCCACTTGCTAGAGAACATTATAAAGACTCACAACAGATGCTCTTCCATTAACAAAAATGGGACATGCCCCTCGAATACACCAGAAACTAGAGACCCTGACTGGAGGGAGGGACGCTGAGAAAAAATAGAACGTTTCCATCAAGTCCTGGGGACAGTGTGAACACAGCAAAAGAGGCAGCTAAGAACATCTCAGAGCCAACTTCCAGCACCACCCCAGAGCCACCTGACCCAGGTAGGGCCTACTCGGGGGAAGACAGCACGACGGCCCTTAGCCTGGCGTGCGCTTGGGCATTGGTCAGTGAGTGGTCACGTGATGGCCTTGAGAGGTGCTCGAGCATATCCTGCAAGTGTGGAGGATGCTGCTTGTCTGGTTAGCTATGGCTTCTTACTCGCGCACCTCTGCTTCCGGGGCATGGCGGTGTCAGATTTCACGAATAATAACTTATTACGAGTCTGGAAAGAGTTATTATTCGGGGCCATTTCGGGCGTGCTATTACACAAGATAGCCGCGTGGGCCTTGCACCTTCTGAGAACTCTGCTTGCAAATTCAGATCTCCACAGGATCGATACAAGGAGTGCAGTTTGTCTATGCACCTCGAGACCATCCAGCTTTTTGGGGGGGGCGAGGGTGGAGGGCAGCGTGTAACACTAATGTGCAACAGTGCTTTAAGTGGGATTGGAAATCGAGGGGGGCCTATTTAGGGAGCATGGCCCCTAGGCCACGCCTCCTAACGAGAGCCCCCCTCGATTGGTAAAAGGTGGAGCGGGGGCGCACTAGCAATATTACATTTGATACTCCCAGCCCCTCCTTTTAAATAAAAGAAGGGGTTGAGTGCACCAAAAGGTGTGACACCAGTGTGCCCCAGCTCGCACGCAGCAGGCAGCCCTTTCATTGAAGGAGCCCGTTTTAACCACGGTCTGTAGGTCTGTACTTCTAAACAGCAGTCTCTCCTTTTGTTTTGGAGTACCTAGTCATCACCCAGCATCATGCTGGGTGATCACTAGCTAGTTACTCGAAACAAAAGGAGAGCCTGGCAGTCCAACCCTTCTCCTGTTGCAAGTACATAGACATCAGGCAGCCCGCACTCCACGCTTACGCCTGCTGCCTGCAGGTGTCAGCACTTCGGTTTAAAAATAACCGTGCAGCCTCTACATGGGCTGCCTGAGGTGTCGGCTGGCTGGGTCTAGTCGGGGGTGGGCCCCGGCAGTGCCCCGGCTCTGGAGCCATTTCTGGAGACCTCTGGGGCCCAGCTCACTTAAAGCCTTGGGGTTGCTATATCACTATAATGACCATGTACGTCATAGGCAATCGTGATAATATGTCTGATGCAATTTAGCCGATTTCCTTTTTTATTTCTGGACGTGGGATTCTTGTCGTCAGGTGAGCAGGGACAGTGTCGAGACCCCTTTGCAAGGATCTCTGGCACTGGGGAGGCAAGAAGCCCCCGCCTTCAACCGGCCCAGCAGCAGGGCCACACCAAGCACAGAGCGAATCCAAGAGAATGCTTGGGTGTTGTAATGGTAGGTTATTGCACATTAGCGCTGTGATTGTGGATGTGTCTGCCAATCCATAATCAAAGCGATGAACTGCTGTGCGTGTAACACTAATGTGCGACTATATCCCACTGAGCAGGGTTCCCTTTTTTCCATGCGTCTGATATCAGAGAAGGGGTGTGGGGGATCACGTGCACCCACGTTTATAAAGACCATCGATCAAAAAAATCAAACGAATTACACCATAATAAGGGGATCAACATCTTGTTTCCACGTTTTTGCGATCCAAATAACCGGGTCTGGTTTTTGAGAACGAAGCTTGTGAAAAGCAACAAGACATTGGGCTTCGTTACGAGCATGCCGGTCCAGTATCAAAGTGCTGGTAAGCCTACTGGCACCGTTGTTACCGTACCGGCACACTCTGAGTCTGCGGGCGGCTGCCGTCTCGCTCGCCATGTCTGATCTGGCGGGCAGGACTTCACCCAATCCCGCAGACTTTCCGGGAAGCACTGGCGCCGGTGCTTCTGTCATACACATTCCCATTTGGGAATGGGGATTTACATTTTTCCGGCGCCTGACTTCCAGGAACACCGGGGTCATAATCCCCTGGAATTTCCGTGGAGCCAGGCGCCGGAAAAAATCACAACTCCAACGACAGCCTGACGGTTTTACCGGCACGGCTACGACCGGAGTTGTAATGAGGCCCAATGTGCCTCATTCTAACCTTGCCAATCCAAAAATGTTTCTGGACCGACAAAGTACAACTCTGCCAGGCGGGTGCCCTCGAGGTTTCACAGAAGCACCAGCACCGTTATTACCGGTGCAAGTGTTTCCGTGGTCCCCTTTCCCATAGAGCCCTATGGGATTCTATTGGAATGGTAAACAATATTTTACCAGTGCATGACTTTCCGGCCACCGGCATTGTAATCCCCCTGTGTTACGGGCAAGTCAGGTGCCAGTAACTGTTTACGGGTCCTGTGGCTACCTGCGGTTTTACCGGCACAGTTACTGCTGGACACGTAATGAGGCCCAAGGTCCTCTTCTACTGTGGTATTGGTCTATTTAAAGGAGCCCCACTCCTGACTAGGGGGTGTTTAGCGACACGCTGACGTCAAAGCTGATTTATAACGACTTTAAATTGTGACCCCCCCCTCTTGCCCACTAAACCTTTCAAAGAAAACTTTGGTCCACTGTACCGTGGTGCCAGGTTTGGTGGAAAGAAGGCAAAAGGTGCGGATGTTCAAGGGGTTACAAACAGTCGTTTTGGATTTGTGGACATTGAAAACACCTCAGAACTTCTTTGAGCGTATCACAAAAGTTAACAAGCATTTTCAAAGTTTGGGCCTTTGTGTAGGCACTGGGTAGGAATTTGCCAGGCACTGCCATAATGGTAGTGCCTTGTTAGGCAGAATCCTGTGCAATGCCCTTAGGGACCACTACACAAAATTAAGACTACAAGTGGCAATACAAGTTCACCTTGGGTACAAGCCTGTACTACACTGTTAGAGTGGTAGCAGTAGCAGAGCAGCCAGACTTATCTCAAGAGCAAATGAGCAGTAGTAGAAATTACACACAGGACTACAATTACTGTAACTCAAGCAAACACTGACTCAAGGTTTTTGGTTGAAAAGTAAAAGTACATTTATTTCTAGACCATCTGTTCGTAAAACACTTCACTTCTATTAATTTAAAACCACACGTAAAATACACTACACACAACCAATTCACTTTGTGCAGTACAATTCAAGGTAAGTACCATTGGTTTTGACAGACCGGCGTGGGAAACAAAGATGTTACCGGGGGGACAGATGCGATCACTTTTGGACAGTAATAACAGTTCGGTCTTACTAAAGATACGCGTACCCGCGGGAAGAAATGTCACCGGAGTTAAAACACACTTAGCACATGAATCAACACAAGAGAGTTGGGGATAAAAATCATAGGCAATATTTTTGTCAAGACAGATGGAATCAGAGGACACTTTCCTACAAGTGACTAAAAGTCAATAGGCCTGTGCCAGTGTCAAGTGGAACAGGGTTCCTGTTGCCGTGGATCACGCGGTTAGTACAGATCACGATTCGAGATTGCCAGGAGTACTTGGATATTGTCAAAAGGAAGAATCAAAAGTTATAAGAGGGAAGGAAGATAAGGACAAGCCTTTGATGAGGAGAAAGGGGTTCACCCTAGTTCCTCGAGGTCGGACAGAGTACCTCATTTAAGTGAAGAGGAGCTGGTGCCATGGCAGTTACCTAGGCAGGCTCTCGCTTGGGTTTTAGTAGTAGGGGTGGCCCAGTTTTGTATAGCTTGTACTTTGCTAGGCAATGGCCTTATTTCACCTCCTCCTGCCTCGTGTCCACGGTAGACCACTGTGCTCTGACCAATTTGACATTTACTTGCCTTTATAGTCAGATGGGCCTGTTCAAGAGCCTGCAAAACATATCCTAGGTGATCAATATGTCATTTCTATGTAGGGCTGAACACTGCAATCTCATCCAAGTATGCCATACAGAAGTCCTCCATCCCATTCAGAACTTGATTGACCATCCTCTGAAATGTAGCAGGTGCATTCTTTAGTACAAAAGGCATTAGATTGCCTTAAATTGGTAGAGGCCAGCTGGGGTGGAGAATGCAGTTTTCTCCTTGGCATGGTCTGTCAGGGCTATTTGCCAACAGGCTGACGTTAGGTCAAATGTGCTGAGGTACTTGGCTGCACCAAGTTTGTCCACCAGCTCATCTGTCCTAGGTAAAGGATGGGCAGCAGTCTTGGTGACTGCATTTAGAGCTCTATAGTCCATGCAGAATCTCAACTACTTGAATCCTGCCTTTGGTACAAGCACAACTGGGCTAGACCATGGACTAGTAGAGGGTTCTATAACCCTGAGATCAAGCATCTTGTTGACCTCATTCCTTGTGTGGGTTCTTATATTGTCTGACATTCTGTACCCCCTGCTTTTCACAGGCAAACAGTCACCAGTGAGGATATCATGCTGGCCCCAAGGGGTCAAGCCTGGTGAAAGTGAGAACAGGGAGGCAAACAGATTTAACAGTAATGTGCACTCTTCCTGCTGGTCAGATGTTAGACTGGAAGAGAGATTAACTCCTTTCACTTGCTCATCCAAAGGTAAGCCTCTGAGGAGGTCAGGCATAGGTTCACTCTCCTCCTCCTCCTGAGCTGAAGTTAGGAGCAATTGTCCCATGTCAGGTCTAGAGACATAAGCCTTTAAACGGTTGGTGTGAAAGACTCTAGGAGCCTCCTTAGGATTGCCTAAGTCCACCATGTAGTTCACCTCTCCAGGTTTACCCTCAACTTTGAAGGGTCCTATCCATTTGTCCTGTAAGGCCCTCTGCCATGTGGGTGCCATAACAAGAACAAGCTGGTCTTGAGTAAACTCAACCATGTTAGCCTTCTGGTCATGCCAATGCTTGACCAGAGCTTGACCAGCTTTCAGGTTATCACTTGCTTCTGCCATCATGTGTGACATTCTCCTCCAGAGACCTATCACATAGTCAGTCACTCTGACTGGATTGGGGGAAGGAGCACTCTCCAACTCCTCCTTAATCAGGGCCAATGGACCTCTGACTGGATGGCCATAGAGACGTTCAAAGGGACTGTAACCTACTCCCTCCTGAGGGACGTCTCTATACGCAAAGAGAAGGCATGGCAGTAGAAGGTCCCACTTTCTTTTAGGGGGTTCTTCTAAAGCACCTATCATGCTCTTCATAGTTCTGTTAAACCTCTCCACCAACACATTGGTTTGTGGGTGGTAGACAGTAGAGAATTTGTAAGTGACTCCACAGGTTTTCCACATGGCTTGAATGTAGAGGGACATAAAATTTGATCCACTGTCAGATATCACTCCCTTAGGGAAACCTACTCGGGTAAAAATACCAAGTAGGGCCTTAGCCACAGCCGGAGCCATAAAAGTTCTCATAGGTATGGCTTCAGGATACCTAGTAGCATGGTCTACTACAACCAGGATAAACCTGTTACCTGAAGATGTGGGAGGGTCAAGAGGACCAACAATGTCAATCCTGACCCTCTCAAAAGGGACTCCCACCACTGGGAGAGGCACCAAGGGTGCCACATTCTTGGCTCCACTCTTGGCAGAGGTTTGGCAAGTGTGACAGCTCCAACAGAACTGGTCTACTTCTGAACCCATCTTAGGCCAGTAGCTGTAAAGTGACAGCCTTTCCTTGGTCTTCTTAAAACTTAAGTGACCAGTCAAAGGTATATCGTGGGCTAACTGTAGGAACTGGAGTCGGTTCACTAGGGGCACTACAAGTCTTTTGCAGTCCCCAGGGGTTGACTCAGTCGGTTCACTGTAGAAGAGGCCATCTTCCCAGTGCAACCTATACTTTCCAGGCTCTGTCCCATTGAGCTGAGAAGCTGCCTGTAGGCGAAGACCTTCAAGAGTAGGACACTCCCTTTGTCCTCTGCTGAAGTCTTCCCTGTTGGGTCCACCTTCTGCCAGTAGAGACTGCAGCTCAGGATGTTCAACAGGGTCAAGATCTCCAACCAGAGTAAGATCTTCTTCTAGATTTGATTCCTCAGTACCTAGTTGAACAATACAGGGTTGAACCTCACACTCAGCCTCAACTTGTGGAGGAGTCACATGTGTGACTTTGGACAGTCTTTGAGATGTCCTTCTGAGCACAGGGGTGCTTGCTGGTTTCTTACTGGCAGACTTGGGTTTCCCCTTTGTCTCTTTCTGTCCTGCAATAGCAGTAAGTAGGTCCTGTGAACTTGGGGTGATAGTTTCCTCTATCAAGTCCCCAGGAGAGCCTCTCAAGGTTCTCTCCCTAGCAGACCTTGTGAGCACTTGCTTCCTTTTGCTGGGAAGCCTGGGGGTACTACACACAACTCCAAGGATTTTAAGCTCATTACCCAACAGGACTCTCCCATGTATGTTATTTTGCACACTTACAGGTATTCTGACAGTCATGTCTTTGCACTGGATCTGAGCTGGTAACTGGGGAAGCATTTGCACAGGGCCTCCTGCTAACTTGGTTAGTTGTTTGGGTGCCTTAGCAACATCCTCCACCTTGAAAGAACATTCATCAACCACAGTTATGCTGGCTCCAGTGTCTCTGATGGCAGGGGTCTCCTGACCATCCACAAGAACACTATCTTTATAATACTCTTTAGTATTATCTGGGATTGAGTTATAGACATTTAAATTCTGTTGTTCCCAAAGACCCAAGGACACTAAAGGAACACTAGCTGAGACTCCCATGGGCTCCTCAGCTAGTAACTGAAATTTTCCACTGGCTATAGGTACTTCATCCGCCTGGGAGAAGTCTAAGGAGACAGTGTGGACCCCTGAAGGTTTACCCTTACATCTGGGATCCCCTTTCACATGGACAGTTGACCCACAAGCAAAACATTCACCAAATGCTTTAATGAATGGGGGTTTCTTCTGACTTCCATCTGGTTTGGGACCAGATGGTACACTAGCCTGATTCAGCTTCCCTTGTGGCTTACCCTGGTTATGTTTGGGGCCCTCTTTTGGATTGGAATTATTGGAATTCTCTTTGGTGTCTTTCTTTGACTGCTTTCCCTCATCCTTCTTCTGAGTTGCCTCAGAATCCATGTGAGTAGCCCTGTTGGCAACCCACAAGTCAGCGGCCTTAGCTAATTTTTTAGGATTTATCTCCTTTGAATCGGCCAAGTGCTATATAACCTCAGGAGAGCAGGCATCATAGATTGACTCCAACATCACAAGATTCCTCAAACTTTCATAAGTGTTCACTTTGTAACCCTTAACCCAACCATCTAAGTTTTTCAAACATTCACACACCCAGGTAGCCCAAGGGGTACCATCATGATGTTTGAGGGTCCTAAACCTCTTAAGGTGCTGGGAAGGGGTCTTCCCAAATCTAGCTATCAAAGCTAGCTTCACACACTCATAGGGCCTCATTACACTGAAGGCGGTGGTCCAGGGTGCTATTAGCACCCTGGACCATGCCGGTAAATTACCGGCACCGCCTTGGCGGAAAGGGGATTTACCGCCCCATTCCAAGGTTGGTGGGGCGGTAAATCCCCCTTCCGCCATTGCCCTTCCCCATTCCCATTTCTGCCCCATAGGGCTCTATGGGAATGGGGAAGGCGCTAATTACGGCACCGCAATTGTGCGGTGCCGTAATTAGCTCCGAGGTCCCTTAGCGGATTGGTTTTTAACGCCTGCAAAAAGCAGGCGTTAAAACACCAACCCGCTAAGGGACCTCGTAGTAAGGCGGTAATGGTTAACGGCCACCGTTACCATTAACGGTGGCCGTTAACCATTTCCGCCTTCCGTGTAATGAGGCCCATAGTCCTGCTTATCCTCCTCCCCCAACTCCATTACAGCATCACTTGCAACAGGGGGAAGCCTAGAGAAAAGCCAAGGAATCAACTGATTCCCTGAGATACCCTGAATCCCATGATTGTACATTGCTAACCAATCCAAAACATCAAGTTTAGTCTCATACATACCTGTCATTTCCTTTGGCATATGGGGTCTCTTAGGGTGGGAAGACCTAGAAAGCTCTGGGAGAGAAGCATTTTCCAAAGACAATTTCTTCATTTCTAGAGCATGAGCCATCTCCATTTCTCTGAGTCTTAATTCTTGATGTTTCATGGCAGTTTGTGCATCAGTATGTTTCACTTCCAATTCAAGTCTCATTTTCTCTAGTGCAATAAATTCAGGAATGAGAGTAGGACCTGTGGGGGTCCCTGTGGACAGAGGTTGTGTTCTCTGAGCAGGCAAGGGAGTTGTAGGGTTTCCTAACAAGGACTCATCTACTTCTTCTAATCCAACACTCTCAGAATCAGAAACATCAGTATCCACATTTGCTGGAGTGGTAGGCCCTTCTGACCCACTCTCCAGACTTTGTTTTCCCAATAACTTAGCAACCAGTTCACATTTATTTCCTTTACCAGAGAGGCTCCTCTCTCTACACATGGTTCTCAGAACCTCAGCAGTATAGTTTAAGAGACTCTCTTAACTGCAGTTTTCCATATTTGACATGATTTTTCAGTTAACTGAATAAGTGGTGTTTAGCCTTGTGGTTAGTTGACCCAAGGTAACAGCAGCACTCTAAGTGTAATCACTATACTTAAAAATCCCACCGCTGTACACCAGTGTTAGGCAGAATCCTGTGCAGCGCTCTTAGGGACCACTACACACAATTAACACTACAAGTGGCAATACAAGTACACCTTTGGTACAAGCCTGTACTAAACTGTTGGAGTGGTAGCAGTAGCGGAGCAGCCAGAATTATCTCAAGAGCAAATGAGCAGTAGTAGAGATTACACAAAGGACTACAATTACTGTGACTCAAGCAAACACTGACTCAAGGTTTTTGGTTGAAAAGTAAAAGTGCATTTATTTCTAGACCATCTGTTCGTAAAACACTTCACTTCTATTATTTTAAAACCACACGTAAAATACACTACACACAACCAATTCACTTTGTGCAGTACAATTCAAGGTAAGTACCATTGGTTTTGACAGACCAGTCTAGGGAAACAAAGACGTTATCGGGCAGACAGATGCGATAACTTTTTGACAGTAATGACAGTTCGTTCTTACTAAAGATACGCGTACCCGCGGGAAGAAATGTCACCGGAGTTAAACACACTTAGCACATGAATCAACACAAGATCATAGGCAATACTTTTGTCAAGGTAGATGGGATCAGAGGACACTTTTCTACAAGTGAATTAAAGTTAATAGGCCTGCGCCAGTGTCAAGTGGAACAGGGTTCCTGTTGCCGAGGATCACACGGTTAGTACAGTTCACGATTCAAGATTGCCAGGAGTACTTGGATATTTTCAAAAGGAGGAAGCAAAAGTTATAAAAGAGGGAAGGAAGATAAGGACAAGCCTTTGGTGAGGAAAAAGGGGTCCATCCTAGTTCCTCGAGGTCGGACACAGTACCTTATTCAAGTCAAGAAGAGCTGGTGCCACGGCAGTTGTTCCTGGTAGTTCCTGCAGACTCACGGTTCCTGTGACTTCAGTCGTGGGGACAAGAAGGAGGATGTCTGGAGTGTTCTGCACTACCCAGGGATGAGACCAGCAGCAGCAAAGCAACAGTGAATAAAAGGTGCGATCCTTTAAAACAGTAGAGGCTCTTTAGATGGCTACCGGACCACTACAGCTGTGTGCAGCGATTTCGACCAAGAAGAGGATCCTCTGCCTGTGGAAGATGAGCTGATTGATCCCACCATGCTCAAGGGAAGAAGACTCCGGACTGGATCTTCTCTTGTCGTTGAAGGGTAGATAGCTCAGGACTGCAGCAGGGCTCCACCGGGACTCGGTAGTTGCAGCAGCCGTCTTCTTCTTCGCTTCTCTTCAGTTCCTTGCAGTTCCAGTGCCGACTCTGACTTCCAGCCCAAGAGTCCTGCCTTTTATGCGAAACTCCCCTGTTCACACAGCCTGGCTGTCAATCACCCAGCAGGGGGGTTGTCCAGCCCGGATAACCACCTTAGCCAATCATGACAAAGTGCGACTTGGGTTCCCAAGGATACCCTGTGCAGGGATGACTACACCCCTCCCTCACATTCAGCCCACCTACACACCTAGGTGCCAAAAGGAGGGCTTCTTGAGAGAAGCCTGCCAAAAGACGGTGAACGAAGAAGGCAAACCTGGTTTGCCGCACAAAGTAAAACACATGAAGGACTTTAACAAAAAGAAATAGTGAATAAACCCGACCGGAGCCAAAAGAAATAGTATTTGGTCAAGCGGGTTTATGTTCGAGGCTAATATGATAGCCTGGAACAGTACCACCTTTATTTAATATAATTGCGGTAGAAATGTTAGGGTAGATAGCACTGCCACCAGCCAAGTCTAAATGTGAAAAGAGCAAAACAAAGCTCAGAGAGGCACAGACAAAAAGGGATAGGAGTTAACCCTTTCCAGTACTCCATGTAAGATGGGGTGTACTGGGTCTGCAGTTTTAAATGACAATGTAAAGTAAATAGCAACTTTACCTGTTTTCTGGGGGACAGTAGTCAGCTCCAGAAAATGGAGTTAGTGGGAAGCCTCAAAGACAACCCTGTGTTACTGAACGGAAGGTGCTATGTAACACACATAAAAAGTGGGGTTCATGGAGTGGTGTCCTCCAGAGCCCACTATCACACAAACGGTAGAAATACACATGGCAAAACACATGTAAGAGTGGGAAAAAGGCTCACACTCTTACCAATTGGAAAAAATAAACTCCAGAAATCCAGCAAAGCTGCTGGGGGACTCACTAGGTGAGGGTAATCAGCCATAGAATGAGAATTCTCCCTAACATGCCTGGCAACAAAAATGGCAACAACTGACAAGTGGCTAGAGGTAGGCTAGCCGTGCCTGGCATATGCCTATCTAATATCTGTAGTCAAGCCAAAACGGTTGGCATTGCCAATGCTTGATTTTGACAGGGTCATTTTGATAGGATTTCAATGCAAAAAACTGATACGTAGACACACATACTGCTTATAAATCAAGTGGCTGTGGGCTCAGCAGGGGGGAATACCCAAGGGGACTCTACACACGAAACTCAGAGTTCGGATGCCAAACCGGCCACATTTTTAATTCCACATCAAACATAAATCATCTAAAATGTGAAATTTTTCCAAAACCAAAACACAGGTCCTAATCATCAATACTAATCTTCACGCATTTATTGAAAAATACTTCTACTGGCAAGTGGTCCAGTTGGATCATGGATCCCCCAAGGGATGGTGATTGGTGGGGGGGCGCCAGCCCCTCCCAACCATGCCCTACTCAGGAAGCGTTACCGGGAGGCAGCCCCTTTTTGCACCGGGCCCAGCTCCCCCCCAGTCCCACCACTCCAGTCCCCTGCCGGGATCCTCCGGTAGCCATGCCTCATTCCAGTTCTGGGGTCCCCAGGAAAGGGATTTCCATGTCCCCGTGGTCCTCCCCCACCTGTCTGCTCTCACCTCCTCGCCTAAACCTAAGGGTGGGTGGGTTAGGAAAATGACTTTCCCTCAGCAGGTGAGGCCTCGGGCAGGATGGCATGAGCGCGGCGGTGACAATCTCCTAGGGGACAAATGAGAGAACTGTGCTCTCCTCGTCTCCCAGCCCCTCAGATTGGCGCCACCGTGCCCACCCCTCCTGGAGCCAGAGCCTGCAAAACCACCTTGGCCCCCCAGTTCTGGCCGCCATCTGCCAGCCCCCCTCCAAGCTACCCCCTGCCCGCCCAGTACAGCAATCCCGCAATAGAGAGCTTTTGCCTCCGTGGGTTGAGCAGGGGGGCATACCATACTCAGAGTTTGGATGGCAAACCTGCCACATTTTTATTCCACAGCCAACATAAATTAGAAATTTTTCCAAAACATAGGTCACAATCATCCATAACAATCTTCACACATTTATTGAAAAACACTTCTACTGGCAAGTGGTCCAGGTGGACCATGGCTCCTCCGCCCAAGGGACGGCGCATGGTGGTGAGGCCCTGGTACCTCCCCACCATGCCCTACTGAGTGAGCGTTACCAGGAGGCAGCCCCTTTTTCACTGGGCCCAGCTGCCCCCCTGTCCTGCCACTGCCCCCCACGCCTCGCCAGGAGCCTCTGTTAGCCTCCGGTAGCCACGCATCATTCCAGCTCTGGAGTCCCCGGAGAGGGATCCCCATGTCCCCATGGTCCTCCCAAACCTGCCACAGCGTTGCGGACCCACCGGTCTGTAACCTCCCCAACCTGCAAAAATGTCCTCATTGTTTCTAAAAAGTTCTGGAGCAAAAGTTCAGTTCCATGCTGAGATAGTAGGCCGTTCCTCAGTATCTACCAGTGCCTGTGGTCCGCGGCCATCCAGGCGAGTTCATTGTTTAATTTCCATGCATACATGTTCAAAGGGCGTGCCGGCCCCAGATACCACCAGTTCAGTCTTGGAATGATCTGTGACCAGCCGAGTAATGCCCCGGGAGCATGCTCTGCAAAGTCTGGCAAATATGGATAACAAGTGCATGATCAGGTCCTTCCTGCCCAATTGCACCAGGTTGATACCCCCTATATGAAACATCACCAGCACAGGACCCAACAGCCCTTTTCTCATCTGTCTTTCCACCACAGAAGATACTTGGGAGACTTGCAAGATCCCCGCAAACCCAGTTGATGCCCAACCCTTCCATGCCTGCCAGCAATCCTGGCTGCTCACGCACTCTCTGTTCCATCCTTCTTACGAATGAGTGTCCTACGACCCACACCACTGGTTTCCCATCTCTCCACTTTAAGCAACAAGAAAATCAGCATGTTAGATACATCAGGAGATGCTGCCACAATTTCATCATTCCTACACCCCCTGTAATTCCCTACATCCCTACACTAATTCACATGAGGCAACATGAGGTCAAGGCATGAGACTTCCACCTTCCAATTGCCTTAATCTGTTGCTTCTCGCACCCATAACCTGAGACAGTGGTGGCTGCCACAATTCTGAAGGAGTGTGGAGCAAATCCCATCACCCTGAGCTCTATTTTCTCCAGATACTTTTCTATGATCCTCCAGAATTGGTACCTGGATAAATAAGAGCCCTGCTTGTGTAGGAACAGTGGCCCCCCCTGTTTCCCCTATGCCCCAGGTATTCACGCAGCCGTCCTACCGGACAGATATCTGCTACTGCGTGCATCGTTACTGTTACCCTGACACCCTTTCCCTCCTGGTCCATTTTAGATTTCCACAGCCATATGTGGGACCTGCTACCCTCCTCAAATGCCAGGCCTTCTCTTGCTAACCCACCCCCCACCATGTTGGATGTGGTTGGGCCCACTATTTCCCCAATCCTGAATGCCCCCAAAAAATGCTGCCATGAACGCAGCCCTAAATAGAGCCACTTCCCAGTCATCTCTGCCAACCCCCACTAGCACCGGCACCATTGCAGGCATTTTTTTTAGATCTAGAAGGGGTCTTCTGCTATCCTCCTGACCTCCTGGTGCCGCCACCCATTTCCAACTGGTTAGCACCTTTTTTAATGGTGAAATCGGCAGAAGGCAGTGTATTGAGGGTCCCAAAACCCCCATCTGCTGGGCCTTGGCATCTCTTGGGGCAGAAAAGGAGACTCTAGATCAAGCAGGAACCTGAGGCAGGTTTCAAGAAGACATCAGACTTTATTTCTCCAGCAGGCTGGTACACTTCATACATTTTGGACATCTCTGGAACTCTGCTAAAATTCATAGAATTTCCCTCCTTAAATACACATCTAGGTTTGCTCTGTTCCCTGATGCAGACGCTATCATAGGTTCAGGCACTCCACGACAAGCCCCTTCCTCCTATAGGGTTGGCTGACTGAGCTGCCAATTCACAAAGGTTCCCATGTTATATCCACATCTGTTACTGATTATGATTGTGTGTGCTGTGCTTCACCTTTAAATGGGAACATTTACTGATGTCTGTCCTAAGACAATTTTAGCAACTGCATCATGGTTTCCTGTCCCAGAGACCCAAATATGGGCATCAGCTGTATCCTCTCAGCTAATTGAACCCACTGAATGCATCATCCACATTCCTCCCTTGACTGTGACACCGCTCCCACACAGTACACTGTTAACATTAGATATAAGAGTCCGGAAAGTCCCGTCTCTGGCTACTGAACTCTCCTTGAACTATCAAGAGGTATTCTTTTTTCATTTCAACATCGTTTTACAGAGTTAACTTATATATTTATTGCAGTATCCATCTTAAAGGTGCCGGCATTAAAGGTGCTGGCCTATCACAAAATGGTGGATTACGCTATTTATGTTCATTCCTTGACACCTAGTCCATTTCAAACGTAGTTTTTTAGTATAATATACTTAGGGCCTCATTATACGGATGGCGGTGGACCAAGGTGCTATTAGCACCTTGGTCCATGCCGGTAAAATACCGGCACCGCCTTGGTGGAAAGGGGAATTACGGCCCTATTCCAAGGTTGGTGGGGCGGTAATTCCCCCTTCCCCCATTGCCCTTCCCCATTCCCATTTTTGCCCCATAAGGCATCATGGGAATGGGGAAGGTGCTAATTAAGGCACTGCAAATTGCGGTACCGTAATTAGCTCCCTGGTCCCTTTGCGGGTTGGTTTTTAACGCCTGCAAAAAGCAGGCGTTAAATTCCCCAACCCGCAAAGGGACCTCGTAGTAGGCTATTGGGTTACCTCAAGAAGTGACTAAGGTGGTAAGGGTTTACCGGTACCGGTATTTTACCGGTACCGGTAAACCCTTACCGCCTACCGTGTAATGAGGCCCTTAGCTATTAGTACTATTTAATAAGTCTTTCATTATTTAAATATTCTGACTTTATAAACATAACTCGGTTTTTACAGCGCTTTTGCTGCAAAGCACTATGATTTATAGTTTTCTGCACATTTAAAGGCATTAATCACCCCACCAAGTTTTCTACGCTTGGTTTAAAGAGGAGGGGGTCTTTCTCCACTACATTCAGTTTAAAAGGGGGTATTAGCCATTCTTCTTCACTCCCCCACCTTGTATAGTTTTTAGTTGTTTACTCAATACTTACAACCATCTATGCCCACTCTCCTTAATTCTCAATATACCTACACCTTTCTGACCTATTCATCCTTTTCTATAGGTAATTTCCTTTAACCTAAGAGGTATCCTAACACATTCCTACAATGCCAGTACTAACACATTATGTTCTCCTAGTCTAAAACTCGTGTGTGTCCCTAAGCTACTTGTATTTACTTTTATTTGAGCCCTACCTCCATTCCCCAGTTTACTTTAAACTAACTATATGCCTCAGATATTTTTTTATAGACACTATGCCTTTTTTGAGAGATAGTCACTTCTTGAGGTAACCCAATAGCCGATAATATGCATACAGTTTAACCACATCGTGGCTCATCGTCCACATCCTTTCTGCTACTCCCACCCCACAACATCTTCCTTGCTCCCATTGTGCTATCCATGCATTTCTTAAACTTCAAAAATGTTTCCACCCGACTCATCTCGGTTTGGCATCTGTGGACCGTCTGTGTCCTGTCAACTTTGCCCTTCCTTTTGAGCTGTCTTGCAGCAAGTCCGTGGGCCCTTAATCCAAAGGCCAGTCCTTTTATTGTTCAATGTCTTTATTTTTTTTTTTCACAAAACATTAGCTGTCCATTCAACATGGGAGCACTTTTGGCAAGGGAACACAAGGATAGGGGAGTTTTTCCTGCAGAAAACAACTGTGGACTCATATATCACTGGAACTCGGGCATGCGTTGGGTTCCTCAGTGACCTCTCTCTGCTCGTAGTTGGGCAATTTTCTGAGCCACATAGGTCCCTCATTGTACACCTGTAATATAAAAACTGAATGAGTTTCCTTTGTAAAATAAACATGTCTCTATTTTTAGCACATTTCCTGTCAACCCATCCCCTTAAAACCCCTGGTTGCATATTCTGGCAACCTTCACCTGCCTTCTAAACAAACTATATTTTATTTTATTTTTTGAACTTCCCTGCCTCCTAGAAAAACTTTACATATATATTTTTCTTTCAATGTATCGAAAGCAAATACTTTTCTCCATTCATTTTTATACATATTCTACTGTATGGTCAGCCTGCTGGAACCTAATATGTTCTCAATAAAAACATAATCTCCTCATTTTCCTCTGCCCTTATGACATCTGGGCGTTCTCGTTAGCAATATTCACCCTTCAAAGGACACATTTTCTCCTAGGTCGACACGTTCAAACCAGGGAGACAAAAATAACAACCAACAAATAAACACATTGAAAAAGATATTAAAAGAAGGGCTTCTTCTTTTTTTCCCATCTTTTAGACCGTGGCAGACGAGGATAACTTCTTTTGGGAATTCCTGTTGTCTGTAGAAAATCGAAATAGAGACAAAGGTCATTCGGGGACTGGCAAGGGGGTTATGGTTCTTCCTACCCTAAACCCCTTCATCGTTGCTGCTAACAAAAAATGCTTTCTAGATCCACGTCAATCTTTTTTCAGCGCATTTAACTCATGGGCCTTCCCTAACTTATTGGTGCACCACAACAATACTATTTTCACCCCTTATTCAATTTCAGAGCCAATACTCAATCTGTGTTTCTGCTTTGATGCATGTGCTTCTTTCTGCTCAGCAGTAAATTCTTGATTCAGCGATGCTGTAAATTCTTCCTCCTTAGCAGTACATTCTTCATGCCTTTACTTCTCCATCTTTCTCCCGATTTCGTCGTACCATGGTCTTTTCTTCTGTGCTTTGCTTTCATCTGGTTGAGACCAACACAAGTGTTTTGCTGCACAATATCTTATCTCTACTATACATAATCTAGTATACCCCAGTTTTCCTAGATTATGGCACCAATTCTTACTACATGTCTTCATTTTTATCGTAAAACTACAGTGTTTGCCTATTCTAAATATTTTTATACACTCCACAATAATAGAAAAATGGTTACCCACCTTCAATTTGACTTCTTTTCTGCATTTTATCTAAAGTGGCCATGCTTTCATCTATTTTCTATTCTCCTCATCCCTGAGTGCACCTATCTTGGGAAAAATAGCCTACACACTTGAAGACACTGTGTCTCTCTCTACCTCTTTTTCTGTTACTCACCTGGATCCTCTTACTCTTTAGTAATGATCAACTGTGTGTCCACACCCGTTTAGTGTGAACCAGTGCTTACCTCTTTTTCTTTTCTCCCTATTTAAGGCCATGCAGACATTCATCTTGTCTCCACGCAAGATCCACGACTTTCATCTGTAACATAAACCAAAATCATTACAAATATTTAAAAAAATTGTATCTTACTTACCCTTGTATTTTCTTCTTAAATTGGCTTTGTATACAATATTCCTTGTCTGGTGAACCCAAATTTGGTCACCCACACCTCTTTTCTGGTGTTCCATATTTCCTGATGCTTTTTAATGCTCTGCGCCATTTTTCAATGTTGGCTCGGAATCCTCATTGGTGCTCTTTCTTTGTACATTTTTTGTTTTTTCTCATTTTATGTTCCCTATTTAATTCCCTATGCATTTATTCATGCATCCAATCATTTCTGTATTCATTCTTCTCTTTAATTTTTTTTAAAATTATTTATATATTTATTTAAATAATTTTCTTTTTGCTTCCAAATGCTGTCAATTTTTTAAACTAAGCTCCTTACTTTTTTTTACTGTTTAGAATAGATTATTTATTTTGATCTTCTCCATGCATTCCTTTGTTTTTGCAAAGGCATTCCTTCTTTTTAAGCTAACACCTTTTATTCTTATGTGTCTTTATGCAATCTGTGTTAACACATTGCTGAGCCTGCATGTGATCTCACTTGTCCTCTGCAGTAAATTCCTTTTGCATGCAGTGCACTTCATTTACACAAAATATAACAAGATCTCTATTCAACCCCGAACCACTCCTCGCACTCATTGCAGTGGGGTTCTTTTTTTGTTAACATATTCGAAATAATGTATCTATTTCACCACCCTGCTATAATGACTACTAAGAATCATAATGCTTGCTTCCCTAAGATCTATTCAGTAACACTGCGTGCTGCACAGGAGTGCCGCCCGCTAGGAGGTCACCCCTCCTTTTCCAACATGCTAGTTCTCCGCGTACTGTCGACGTCACATAGGCGGGCCACTGTACACCATTACTTCCGGGTCGGCAAGATATCTCTGGCACGACAATCACCGCCACTAATTCAGCAGTCTAGGACAAAAGGCAAGACGGTAGGCATATATTCTGTCAATACCTCAAACATCTTTATTAATCGTGCGCTTTACCCCAGTGGTACCTGTATCTCTAAGTCTATTACCCTGATTGCTTCTCAAAGAACCGTCAGAAAGGAAAAACTTCCCTGCTGCCACTATCTCTTCCCTTACCCTTGAGGGTTTATCACAAAAATTCTCAAAATGCCAACAATCATGAACTTGCTCGATGTCTGCCAGTGTCTTCCGCTGCACCCATGACAGAATTCTCTTTTCTATGTCTGACTATTTGATTGCCAGTTTTAACACAATCCCCTCAAAGGTAGCAGCCCTTGGAGATACCATCCTACCCTCAGCTCTTCCTAACCAGAAAGAACCCTGCATGTTCAATACATTATGTCACAAAATCATTCAGCGCCTCGATGCACCTGGGCTGTGCGAGCGCTTTAAAAATGCAAAATAAATAAAATAACCAAATTTTATCATCATGCTGTCAGCCCTCGTAATGGCATATTCAGTGGCTGTCATCTCTAATTACAAGGGGAATGACCCCTTATTACTAGGTCCAAGGATCCCCCTGTAGTGCTCACGAGGCTCATCCTAATATGAGTCTCTGCATGTGCACATTCATAATATCAGTTCAATTTGCATATGGCAACAAGAATATTTCCTTCGTACAGTTTGATCATTTTTGAACTGGTATCTACTCTGTACTCCTTCACTCATTCATCAAAGCCCTTCCTTGATTTGTCAGCTGTACACTAGGGGACTTGCTGTCCCTTTTCTTAAAGATTGTTCATTCTGCATGAATCTCTGGCTTCTGCACATGCATGCAAAAATGTTCTAACATACCTTATGTGCAATGCACGGGAGGGCTCCTAACCTGTCCATCCTGCATATTTTGATTGTCTTTCTGCATATTTTAGAATTTACCCTGGTTATTCTGAGAATTTCCCTAACTATTTTGAATGCCTCTATCCTAGAAGCCGCCCCACCTTATGGTCCCAGTACTCTTCACATGGTGTATTTCAACACTTTTTTTGCATTATTTTTCATGTAATTCTTTTGCATCTCTAATCATGGCCTTATTTCCAGGTGCACTAATTCCTTAGGTTATGCCAGCATAAGCTCTGACAGCCTCTGGCATTTCAATAGCTCCCCCATCTGGCATGTCTGGACGCAGCACAATAATGCTTTCAAGACTACCACACTTTTTAATTGCTTGCACAGCGCTCCAAATGAGCGGTAATGCTTAAATATCTTCCCTTTGACAAACTGTCATCAGTTTTTTTCCCCATAGCTAGAAGACCTTTGCTGTCTTATGTTACTAATGTGCCTCTTTGCAAAACTTTTTCTAGTATATGTACCCACTTCTCAGCGCTAGAAGTCAAAACCTCGGGAGTTTACACCTTAATTTACTCTTACTCATCTGGGATCAAGGTGCATACTGTGATCTGGTTCTCCCTTTCTCTAGCAAGAGAAACTATAAAGCCCCAAACTCATTCTAAATACAAAAATGCATTTAAATCTGAGCATCCTCAAAAATACCCTTCAAAGTCACACTGTCAGGTTGCTCTGTCCTGGCCTGTATGTTTAAGGGAGAACAAAACCCTTTCACATTTTCACTATGCATTGGTGCACGCTTTTGACTCAAAAGGCATATCAGTGGTTCATTCACTTGTATGCGATTTGTAACTCTTCCCATTACTTCGTTTTTCTCAGCAATGGCCTTTGCAAGCTATTATGTGAAATTAATTAATTTTCGCTCGCAATGCGTGAGTGCTGCATTCCTTATTCTCTCTTAACATGAGCCAGTTTTAAATTGGCAAACTTCTTTTTCTCAAGGCCTCTCCATCGTGTGGTATTACTGCATTCCTGTCCAGTAATCTCACTATTTCTCCTTCCTGTTTTGCCTCAGCTTTTGCCTCTGGGCATAATAGAACATAATTGCTGTTTTTATTCCTGCTTGCACACTACAAGAATCTCAATATTCCTGCATATTTCTTTTTAACCTGTATTTTAATATTTTTCCAAAGTTGTGTCTATCTCAAAAAACGTTTGTCAAATAATGTTTTTTTTCTCATATTACTGTCACTTCCCATTACTTATTTTACTGTGTTTGGTCCAAGTACCATCAATTAGCACATTGGCCTGCTTTTTACTGTATTCTACACATAAAACACAATTTAAATCTCAGCTATACCTCTATCAAATTGTGTGCTCCTGGGCACTTTTTTTCTGATCATGTCCACAACACATTTTCCTCAAAGCCAAAAATGACATGCCTTTTTCCTTGATCACTTTTAATAAATAACATCACATAGCCTATCATGCTTAAAACACAACACATATATATTCTAAACAAATGTTCCATCAATACACGGCAACAACTCTTCAGTTTTCTCATTTTAAAGACATCAATTGTGTCACATCTTAAAACAAACTGTCATTATTTCCTTGGTAGTGCCCTGCACACTTCTCCTTTATCTCATTTCTACTGCATAGGTTGTTAAAACAGATGTATTCCTTTAGCAATCGGATGTCTTGGATTTTTTGCCAAGCTACGCACTTCATAATTTTAAACCTTTTTTCTGCTCAAGAACTCCTGTGAATCGAATGCAATTCTATTTTACTCAAAGCCTATCAGATTCCTAAAGGGCCTGACCTTATTAATGTAAAGAATGTAATCATCTGTCTGATTTCACTTTTCTACCGCAGGACTTTTCAAAAGTGCCTACACATTTGTCAATAGTAAATCCCCTTTTACTTTTACACAAGAGCTGATTCGCATATTTGCAGCTCCCGATTTCATGGTTCTTATCTCTAATTTAAAAGAAACTTCAATGCGGTTTGTTGGGTATTTTTATTTTTTTGTTGAAAACTCCACTTCTAACTTTGGCCCTGATTCATGGATTATTTGCGCCAAAACAAACTGGATTTGTGCGCCATTCTGCCCGCAAATCCCTGTTTTACGAATGGGGATTTGCGGGCAGAATGGATCACCAATCCCGTTTTTTTCGGCGCAAATAATCCACGAATAAGGGCCTTTATCTTTTAGCTACTCTATCTTTATCAAACTGAACACGTTTTTTTTTAATCATATCGGGTGCATGTCATAAATCGTTGTGCCTAGTTTCAACAAATGTAATAATTAACCTATTATTTGCTGGACTCAAATTTTTTACAGAGGCTCAAAGAAAAGGAATTTCTTCCTTGTTTTTCTATTTATTTCGTAAGTTTTGTTTTTATCACTATAAAAACAATGCAAATATGTTTACTTTGACCTATAGTATCTACTTATTTCAGAATGTTTTACAATTGATCACTTTTAATTATTGGCTTAATGCCAATTTCATAAATCAACTTAAAAATGCATTTTTTCTTTCTCAAGTCATAAACAATAATGTACATTGCACACATATTGACATAAAACACAACAAATATACAAAACAGACAACAAACACACTTGGCCGGCCACATGTACGTGCATCTCACGATCCTCTCTTAGGACTCGTCTTACCCTCTATATTCTGCTCCGATTGGAACTTAAGCTAATTCCTTCAAGAAAGTCTTTAAACTAATCTCGTCTCCTACATGTCCCTTGTAAAGGGCTCTGAATTAAAGCTTCTGCTAGCACTCTTTAAAGTCTAGGAACAGGGCGTATCCTCATAGCGTGGCTACACCGCATGACTATTTTTCCTCATATATAGCTTGGCCACACTCAAGTCAATATCTCAATAACTCCTTAACGCTCAACGTCTTGAGTTAATTCCCATTCTCTGTTACTTTTTCTAAATTATTTATATTACACTTAAAAACATTACTCTTTAAAAACAAAAATCTTAGGGAGGTTCCCTACAATTAGTACATCTTGTGTTTGAAGGACTGTCAATAGATAATCTCAAAATATTTTTTCTTAGAGGAGTTCCCCATGAGTGCTTTAAAGTTGTTTATAAAAGCTGTTAAAACTTTAACTCAAAAATACATTTCTAAGAGTTATCTCTCAATAGATTTCTAAAAATGACCCCCCAAGAATGGCCCAAAGGGGGTACCCCAACATTTCCAAGGGGGTGGGGGTACCCCAACATTTCTAGGGGGGTACCCCAATATTTTCTGGGGTGTTCCCCAACATTTCTAGGGGGTACCCCAACATTAGCCTCCCCAATCCACAGATGATAAGGCCCACTGTCATGCAATCAAGCCTGCAAGACCCTCTGACTTTTTCTCATTTTTAAATTTCTTGGAAATTTGCCAAAAATAAATAGTCCCCTTCACTAGCCTAGTGCCAATGCCTTCTGCCATACTGTCATGCCTGCATGTCCCTTCTCTTCTACTGGTTAGGGCAACTGTAGTCTGCCCTCCCCCATCTTTCTTCCTAATCCATTCTTACCCCCATCCAGGCAGGACAGTATGGCTTACCTCATCTTCCCTTGGTCCGTCAGTCCTGGAGACAATACCTCAGCTCCTGGCTAGCTCACTAAATGTATTGAGGGTCCCAAAACCCCCATCTGCTGGGCCTTGGCATCTCTTAGGGCAAAAAAGGAGACTCTAGATCAAGCAGGAACCTGAGGCAGGTTTCAAGAAGACATCAGGCGTTATTTCTCCAGCAGGCTGGTACACTTCATACATCTTGGACATCTCTGGAACTCTGCTAAAATTCATAGAATTTCCCTCCTTAAATACACCTCTAGGTTGGCTCTGTTCTCTATTTGTGATGCAGAACGCTATCATAGGTTCAGGCACTCCAAGACAAGCCCCTTCCTCCTCTAGGGTTGGCTGACTGAGCTGCCAATTCACAAACGTTCCCATGTTATATCCACATCTGTTACTGATTAGGATTGTGTGTGCTGTGCTTAACCTTTAAATGGGAACATTTACTGACATCTGTCCTAAGACATTTTAGCAACTGCATCATGGTTTCCTGTCCCAGAGGCCCAGATATGGGCATCAGCTGTATCCTCTCTGCTATTTGAACCAGCTGAATGCGTCATCCAGATTCCTCCCTTGACTGTTACACTGCTCCCACACAGTACACTGTTAACATTAGAGATAAGAGTCCAGAAAATCCCATCTCTGGCTACTGAACTCTCCTTGAATTATCAAAAGGTATTCTTTTTTCATTTCAATACCGTTTTATAGAATTAACTTATATATTTATCTCAGTATCCATCTTAAAGGTGCCGGCCTTAAAGGTGCTGGCCTATCACAAACTGGTGGATTACCCTATTTCTGTTCATTCCTTGACACCTGGTCCATTTGAAACCTAGTCTCGAGCAACCTATTAATTGTGCTCCTTGCTATGCTTGACACATTTTGTCTCCCTGTGCCCCCTACATCCTGCAGAATGAACAGACCTGCTTGAATTTACAGATTGGTCTCTTACAACTGGACTTGTATGCCCAGCAAGCCCCTCTGTTGCTCCCCCTAGCCCCCACTGATCCGAGAGGGCTATGCCAGTCTCCCTGGTGTGAACCCATTGCAGGTAGACAGGCATGCCACTATGCAAATGGCCCATAAATCCATTGCCCTGGAGCCCAAGTCCAACATTCCATTCCCAGCCTTGCGCTCCTGAACCATTCATCATTTACCAACCATGCCCTGAATGTACAATCATGATACCTTATTAACACCAAGTGATCATAGGGCCAGAATGTCTGAAAGAGCTCTGGGTATTTCTCGAATAAAATGGCCGCATATATCGAGAAAGCAGTTGCCCAATTCTTTAGAGATCTCTTGACAAAGAATGTCTTCTCTTTCCCCTCTACTTTTACCTCTTTTCCTTGCTGTAGCCTTCTATAATCCAAAATAAAAAGTATATCAATGTACTTCTCCTTCCATATTTGTTCCTTTGTTTCCTGAGACCCATGCGACATAAGCATACCTGGCACTGCTGGTGAACTGGGGCCGAGGCCTGCCCTTCCTGCCCACCCCCTCCCGTGCCTGGTGTCCCTGCTGCCCCCAATCCTGTTATCTTTTCCACTACTACATTATTTGCCACATTGGCAGCTACTTGTGCAGCTTCCACCACTGACACTACACTTGTTGCCTGCCCCCCTGCCGTGCCATGCGCACCTTCTGATGTCCCAGACATGCCCCCCATCTTGCATGGCAAGTGCTTCCCCACGCCTTTGCGGCTACCCCCTGGACTTCCTGGACTACTACACCCCCCTTGTCCTGGGGTGGGCCCAGGTGGTGCTACCCAATCCTGTTGTGGTGGCCCCATGCCAATTTCCATAGTTATCCCCTGGCTGCCATCCCCTACTTCCCCCTTGTCACTAGGGGGATGGGCCCAACCGAAGCCTGTCCCTTGCCCATTACTCCGTCCCCACGGAGCCTGCTGCCCTGCCCCTGTATTGTCTCAAGGTGCCACGCCTGAGGTGCCCCCATGCTTGTGTGGGCCTGCATTGACCCCCACCCCAGTCCGATTGGTCCCTGCTGGTGGTGTTGCTAAATGTTGCACCTCCTGCACCACTGTTCCTACAACCCCAGTATTACTGGAGGTCTCACTGTTGTTCCCATTATCATTGGCTGGGGCCTGGGCTGGTGCCCCCCCTCCCCCCCTGTCCTGGAGGGGTGGTTGCTGATCTTCCATCACCCTGCCTTTTCTTTGTAGGGGGAAAGGCTGCCCTAGGGGTCAAATTTGTTCTCCTTGGCAATGAGGGTGGGGGTCCCTCTGTGTACCCCCACCCCATATTGCACCACCTCTTGGTTATTCTGTCACCCTGTTTCCTGTGAAGGAGCCCAACAGAGCCCCTAAGTCCTTTCCCTGCAGCAAGGCAATAATTGCTGCTAACTTCGCTGTAACCATATTTGATACCGGCCACAACAAACACTTTTATGTCAAATAATACACGGTGTCTTTTCCGCCGTGCACTCGTGGGCCTCAGGCCTGCTCTAATAATCCTCTTTTAACTGCACAGTAATTTTTACATAAATGCCGACAAGGAAGCAACTCGCCCTGGTCGGTACACTGCGTCAAACACACTACAGCAAGTTCCCGGGCTTCACTCCATTGCCCGGTTACCAAAAACGGTCACTACAATACAATTTCAATCAATTCCTGAGTTTCCCCTTGTTGCCCTGGCAAACTTATTACTAGTCCGACTTGCCCTGCTTGTGTAAGCGCAAAACCAACAATCAGTTCCCCTGGCCTTTCCTGTGAGCTACCAGCACGCCCCGCTCTGCCCCCGTGTGCATGCGCTACCAGAAACAAGTTCCCGGGCATTGGAGCTGTACTCCCGATAGTGGCCGTGTCCCAATGGGGATGATCTGCACTGATGCCAGTAAGCACCAAACACTTGACACAATTAAAACCGATTAAATCGCCAAACAGCTTATATTTGCACTTTTTCCACAACTAAAAGTCAAATAACAATGCGCATAGGGCCTGGTATGCTTCCTACCCCTCACTCAGCCCCCCGGTTCATCGACACACCCGGCCCAGTCCCCGCTGCACCTGCCCCTACCTCACAGCCTTGCCCAGCCCCAGCCACCTTACCTTGCTGCACCACCCACCCTGAGGCGAAAAACAGGATACAGTCAATCAAAATCAATCGAGGCAGAACCTTTTCCGACCAGGGCGCAGCAGCTCTGCAACGGCAGAGGTCTCCAGGCAGGGCAACAGCAAGCGAAGCAGTAGGTCCGATGAGTGAGTCCTCAGGTCCAGAAAATAACTTTCTCTCAACAGGCGAGGGCTCGGGCAGGACGCCGTGAGCGCGGCGGCGACAATCTCCTAGAGGACGAGTTAGAGAACTGTGCTCTCCTCGTTCCCCATGGGCTGCTTTTAAGCCCCTTAGATTGGTGCCACCACACCAACTCCCCACCAAGCCATAGCCTGCAAAACTACCTTGGTCCCTGCAAAGGGAGCCAGTTCTGGCTGGAATCTGCCAGCCCCCTCGTCCAGGCCGCCACCCACCTAAAATGGCAATCCCACAAAGGCGGGCTTTTGCCTCCGTAAGAACACTTGATTAACAGTTTTTTATCATACCAGGGGCTCATTTACAGATGCAATTGGGGCATTGGCAGACAATACCTAGCAGAGTTTTCTGTTATTGCTCGATAGAGCTAGCACAAACAGATCCCAGGAGACTGTATTTGGGACTGGCAAGGGTGTGCAGTGTGTGGGGATGGCAGTAGGGATTAGCATGGCCATGGGCAGTCAATGGGCGGCTAAACAGAAAACAACACCCATAAATTGTGTGTCCATCCTCAGAAATTGAACAGTTTCAGCTTAAAGAATCAAAATAAAAGCAATACTAATAACGTGTGTTCTTCTATTGTGCCACTCCCACGTATAAGCACTTTGATACAAGGTACTATTATTACCAGTGGTGGAAATGGAAAAAAAGTTGGTGGGGGATCCTACAAGAGCCGGGATGGGGGTGGAGTTTGGGGGGCGGGGGGCAGTGTCCGAGGAGGAGGGGCTTTGAGAGGGCAGAGCTGGCAGTTGACCTCCCATCAAAGGAAATGTCCAAAATAATACTTTAAAACAGCAATATCAAACATTCTGGCACAAAAGGAATGAATGGCCATGTGCAACTGTTGGCCACTTTTGCATTGGAGCCGAGACAATTTTATGCCCCAGTCCAACCCTGGCAGCCAATATGCAGACGCATAACATTTGCCCAAAGCATCACTCACAAACCACACTTTTACTCCGTGCACGAACCTAAACAAGACAAATAACACAGGGTCACCGGAGCCAGCACACATTAAAATCTGGCCTCTAAAAAATGCAGCACATCATATAATATATAACGTATCTGATGTGCAGACATTTGAGATTCTCGGCAGATGCCCCCTTTTAATTATGCAAAAGTGCATCCGTGCATAAATAAGTACATTCCTGCTAAAAGCGGCCTCTAGTGTCAGGCGGAGAAGTGTGAGCAGGGTGTTTTTACCATGTCCATTGGTGCATCGAATTGTCAGTATTACCAGCGTGCTGCCATCTACCCATCCGAAATGAGCCAAATGAAGTAGTCAGAAAATATTCGTTCAGCTTCGTGAGAAAGAAAGAAAGGACAAGAGAAAGAGAGCGGAAGGATGGCGAGAGGAGAAACAGGTGGGGGCGGACGAGGGAAGGCTGGGGGGCGAGAAAGAATGGCCGCCGGAGAAAGGGCGAGAGTCAGTGAAGACAGCGGGTATGGCTATGAGCTGGAGGGCGAGGGGGGAGAAGGACAGATGAGGGGGGAGAAGGACAGATGAGAGGTGTGGCAGGCAGACACAGCAGGGCTTGATTTGCAAAGCGTTTTGCGAAGGGAGTGCGCCATTGAAAGACGCTTTTGTAAATCAAGCCTGCGGTAGTTAGAGCCTAAGGAGAGAGAGACCAGGAGTAGATATCGATGGATAGAATGGTAGGGTGAAATTAACAGGTATTTCAATCCCACCTGGGCAAAATATACGGAATTATGTAAAGCCTCTCCTCCGCCTACGGTGTACATGATTACACGACACTATGCGTAAATGGGGTGCTCTGGGCCATAAAACGTGTGTGCTTTATCCCAGTACAGCATTCCAAGGTAACTTATCGCGTTCTTAACGTACTTAATGGTGCCATCATGTCGTATACTATGACCATGACAATGGCATTTCTTTTAAGAAGCCCATTAGCCCACTGGAGTTTTGAAGTTATATAAATGTTGCAATGCTTAGAATAGCTTTGATTTGCTTTGGGAAAGTTGAGCTATCTGTGTGCCTGTGCGGGCTACGGCCACCTGGCACCTGTGCTTCGTGTGTCAAGTGCTCACTGATGACAACGCAAGGGCCATGATATAATGAAGCATTTATGGTGTGAAGACTAGAGGCTTCTCGTCTAATCAACCAGTTTGGATGTCATTATTAAAAGATAAGCAGCCAGTTGTGATGTACAGCCTACTGAAATAATCCGCCGGCTGGGATGTGTCAGTGGGATGTATATTTATTTATTTATTTGTGTTTAGTTCACAAACTAACTTTTACAAAAATCAATAAATACACAAAATTCAAAATTCATACTATCAATATTACAACTCATCACATAACATTTAACAGTCATTCATAAAAATGCGATTACACGTTTGAATTAAATTAATACATGTATACACAGTTTATACAAAAACCTAATATATCGTTTTTCAGTACTAGTCTTCTTCAAAAATGTCTCTCTGTACATATAGGACCTTATTAGGAGTGTGCCGGTCCGGTAACAATGGTGCTGCTACCGGCCCGGCATACTCAGAGTCTGTGGGCGGCTGCCGTCCCGCCCACCGGTCTGACTTTCCTATGGGACTCAATTGGGAATGAGGATTAACGATTTTCCGGCTCCTGACTTCAGGGGTCCTAATCCCCTGGTGTTTCTGTGAAACCAGGCGCCGAAAAATTCACAAGTCCGGCGGCAGCCTGACAGTTTTACCGGCCCGGCTACTGCCGGATTTATAATGAGGCCCATAGTCAATAAAACAGCTAAAGCATTGCATGATAGAGTAAGATTAAGATTACCCAGGTGATCATCGACTCTCTCCATATTGCACTGGGATCCCTTGTAGCCTTCCATGAGTATTAGCCAAACAATTATTTTTTAGGCGCCAAACTTTATATAATGCAATAGGAGGTGCTTCACATTCTGTGTTTAAACAATAGCAGCAAAACTCGGGTGTTTTTATCGAGTTATAATCGTGTGTTAAATGCCCTAAAATGGTCATATAGATATGACCCAGATTAGGGCATTTAGTCAGCAAATGCCTGGCCGTTTCTATGTACTCTGGGATCTCACACATTCTACAGAATCTATCACCTCTAGGAATTGTCCACTGTCCACCCCGAATAGATCGAACAGGGAGTTCATTTGTGCACAGTAACAATCGAAACTGTCGCACTTCAGGGTCAGGGCAGCGGTGTGATGTGTATAAAGACCATTGAAACTCTGGTGGGAGTAGCAATTTCGATTGGGTGATAATGGTAATGTATATGCATCTGCCCTATGTAAAGCGCTTTAGATTAAAGCGCTATATAATTATAATAATGTCCTATTTTGTATTTGCGGCTGTGCACGCCACTGGGCCCGCGATGCGCGGTTTGTTACGGGAGCGGGTATGCTTGCGTTAACTGCGCTTCCTCTGCTATTATGTATGTTAGTCCCGCGGAAGCCCGCGTGCTTGCTGCTAGAAGCCCCCTCGGGGCTCTGCCGCGGATCACTTTCTCCTCGTATTGTGAGGATGTCAGCAGCCGGCAGCAGTGACCTGCTCGGGTCTATCCGGGGTCCTATACATAAAGTCCTCCCCAGGAAGGATAGCCCCTGGCTCCCTTCTTTCCGCGCTCCGGTGCTGGGTTTGAATGAACCTGTCATGTGCTGATGAGGCCTGGTGGAGGGAGAGGGGGGCGGGATGAGCCAGGACAGGCTGGCTGGCTGTCTGTCAGGCTGGGGCGAAGCCCTCATAGGCTACTCGTACCCCGCGCACTGGGGCTGCGTTAATGCAGAGCCCCACACTTGGGCACGCGAGCTATCATTAGGACAGACTGTCAGATGGTCAGACGAGCTGTCACTTGGGCAAAGAAGTTGCACTTGGAAACAGGATCTACCGATTGAGGGGAAACGGTCATTTTGGCAAATAAACTGCAGCTTGAGCAGAGGAACTAGCACCGGCAAAGCTGTGGTGACTGAAGAGCTGTCACTTGGTCGGAAGAAATGTCAGTTGGATCAAAGAACTAGTACTTGTACAGAGGAGTCACTTGACTAAGGGCGCGGTTACATGAGAAGAGGAGCTGCCACTCTGTTGTGCAGCCGTGAATCAGGCACACGAGCTCTCCTGCCCCTCTGTGACAATTCAACTGTTGGTTACTGGAGGGCCAGTGGCATCTTTCATTTATTGGTACCCCCGTCTGATCACTAATTGTTGTGCTTCCCATGGAGGAGCCCAAGGAAGCCACGGTTGGGGTCAGGCCTTCCTTCAGCATCACCACCCTTCTACAGGAGGCCCCAGACAGCGGGGGCCTGGCCCCTAGGGGAGAGGAGGCGTCTGTGGGGGCATGTGCTCATCTCCCGGCAGGGGAGGGGGCCACCGGGGGACCGGTGGAGGCCAAGAGCGAGGAGGAGCCCGGGAAGCACGTCAAGCCACCCTTCAGCTACAACGCCCTGATCATGATGGCCATCCGGGGCAGCCCGGGCCGGAGGCTGACCCTCAGCGGCATCTACGAATTCATCATGGAGAACTTCCCCTACTACCGGGACAACCGGCCGGGCTGGCAGAACTCCATCCGCCACAACCTCAGCCTCAACAAGTGCTTCCTCAAGGTTCCCCGCCACTACGACGACCCGGGCAAGGGCAACTACTGGGTGCTCGACCCCTCCAGCGACGACGTCTTCATCGGGGGCACCACCGGCAAGCTGCGGCGGAGGGCGGTCCCCTCCAGGGCCAAGCTAGGCTTCCGCAGAGGTGGCAGGGTGCCCCCCTCTGGGCTGGCCCTCACCGGGCCCCTGTACTGGCCTCTGGGCCCCTTCCTCTCCCTGCACCCGAGCCCTAGGACCTGCAGCGCCCCCTTGGGTTATGGAAGCCCGTCCACGGCCTGCCTGGGCCACCCGGCCTCGTGCGCCGCCATTTTGTCGCAAGCTGCCCACACGCTGGGTGCTCCGGCAGGGCTGGAGCGGCTCCTTCCCGCCGCGGACCCCTCCTGTGGCCACCGCCATGCCACCGGCCCCTCTCTGCCTTGCGGGGTTACCGGTCCCCTCAACTCATGCACCTTCAGCATGCTGTCTGGCCAAGCTAGCTACTACTACTGCCAGACACCACCGCACCAGCACGCCCTCAATTCCCTGCCTAACCCCTACCACAAGGCAGACAGTGACTTCCCCGGGAGAGCATCCCAGTCCTTCCCCGCAGGACTTTCCCCAGACTGCCCGTTCTACTTCACATCTCACAACCAGGCCGCATCCTTCCACCCGGGAATGCCCTGAACAGGACCAGGCGGCATGTGTTGGACAGAGCCTGCTGGCATTTTTTGTACAATACCAGGCGGTACTTGTTGGGACATTACCGGGCAGTATTCATTGGACGACACGGGTTGCTATTGGAAAGCGCTGGGCAGTATTTGAGGCGCGGCACAAGGCATATGTTGGGCAACAAAGTGTGATGTTTGTTGGAGTGCAGGGGTGCTGGACAACAGTGGGGAGTATGTGTTAGACAGTAGAAGTCGATGGTACTGCATCGGCAGAAGGCGATATTCGCTGAACACTACCAGGATTTGTTGAACAACACCGTCCGGTATTTGTAGAACGGTATTGATGGGTTTTTGTTAGCGGACATTCGGCGGTATTTGTCGGCAGAAGGCGGTGTTGTTTCTTGGATTGCACAGGTGTGTTTCACTGTAAAGCCACTGTCGCCCGGTACGTAGCATTGGAATTAGACACACTACACAGCGGCGGGGATTCATTTTAGAACGCAACGGGCTGTGCTAGTTGAAGCCAATGTTTATAACGAACACTATTTTCTAAGACGTTTTTGGAGACACCCCTCATCAAGTTTCCCGTGGACTTTCGGAGAGGGGGCCCTTTGGGCTTGTGTGTTCATGTTAGGGGGGTTTGTTGAGCAATTCTCTTTGTCGCGAAGACCTGTCGCCAGCACTATAAGACACTCGCACACATAAAGGCGCACCGAGGAAAGGCGCGTGTGTGCCCACCTGGGGCGATGCTACGCGTGCGGCCATGTGTTCTTTTCAGTTCATTGCAGGATATCGCCTTCCAGCGGCTGCTGGCGGGATGTTTTATGGGAAATGCATGCACTTTTTTGTTTGATTTGAATGGCGTTTCCATATGTTCATGTGCACTTACATATATAAGTATTTCCATTCTGCCTGGCTCTGCGTGAGTTTTTCTTATTTCGCATGCTGTTGCGTGCGCGCGAGACATCATCGGAAGTGATAGCTAAAGCCGCCGGGGCGGGCACCCTGCAGCCCATAATGTGCCAGGCAGCTGCCCTCAGCTCTTGCCCGGCAGCGGGCCCCTTCCCGGCTGCAGAAGTGAAGGTAAGTCGTTTTGGGCAATTCTCCCCGCAATCGGTGCTTGCAGAGTCTTGGTGTATTAGTCGCAACTTTCCAGAGTCCTGATCTGTGAATCCAGAATCTAAAACCTCAAACGATTATTGAAATGGTGTCTCGGGAGGATAGCTAAGGGGCAACGCGCTCGCCTTGGAAGCGGAGCAACACAGGTTCGATCTCCGGGACGGCACTTAGAAACCTCTGGGTATAACCCATCATATTAGAAGACACCGGTACCTGGAGACACGATCCCGAACCCCAAACGGGAATCTGACGCTAATCCAACACCCCTTAATGTTCTGGCAGGATTACCACAAAAGCAAGATGGAGGGCGCAGAGGCGCTTTAAAAGGTGTATCATGTTCCTTGGTTTTTGGCTATTGGACAGCTTTGTTGAGTAACTTCGTGTTTATACATCGAAGACGTTATAATACACTTTGTGGTGCTATTGTATAGGGACATTTCATACCAAAAAGCCCGTTTCCTAATATTCTTTCCGGCACATAAAAAAATGGGGGCATGCCACATTTATTGTAGCGAAAAACCTAGGGACATTAATTTAGGCCCCATAATTCAAATAATGTAATTACGGAATGTCCGAATCGTAATGATAAGCGAGTCTTTTATCTGCAAACATGTTTTAATCACTATCAAATTGTAAGCGCAGGCAATCTTTGGTATTGCATTTTTTTTTTGCACTAATCAGACGTCTGTTAGAATTGCCACAATCATTTTGGTCATTGCCTTGGAACTCAATTAATGCATAATTATCTTAAATGATGAATGGTTACTACTCTGTGACCCTACACAGTAAGTCTGATTTGGAATTGAAAGTGTGGATTGTAGCTTTTTAAACCTATCATTCACGCACAATGTGTCTAGGTTAGAATGGATAATACGGATCGTTGCAATTTAATTGTAATTCAATTGTAAATATTTGATTCATTTGTGATTATTCTAATTTGCAAACGTGTAATATTGTTTAAATATAGATTAAAAGGTTGAATTAATTCATCCAAATCAATAAAAAAATGCTATTCCAAAGCATGCTGGCACCGTGCAGTGTTATCTCTTAGCAGCCGTGCTGTACCCCATGGAGCTGCTACACGTGGAGGCGAGAGCTTACCTGAGAAACGGGCTGTTACTCTACAAACTCATTCTAACAAAAATATACATAATATGCATATTAGGTGTGGTATCAAATTGGCTAATAATGCAGAAAATGTCAAGAAAGCCTGAAAATAAAACACATTAGAACGCCTGCCTGTCTCTTGAACAATCACAAAGAATGACAGATTACTGGTAGACGCCCCCTCGGGGCACGGGCAGCGTTCGGGTCACTAGCAAACCCACATCACAACTGAAAAGAAACCTCACAACGGTGTGTAATGCCGACATTAAAGTTACTACAAATATTAACTGGAAATGTAATATTCCTCAAACATAGCATGCAATTGGAACGTGTCTTTAAACATGTATGTATGTTGTTAAGTGATACCTTAATTAAGTGAAAGCAGTGATGCATGTGCATGCTTTCAAGATCGAACATGTCGCCCCTTCAAACTCTTTCTTAAAATGAATACTAATCTTTCACTGGATGCCTGGAGCGGTGCGCAGACTGCAGACATGTCCGCGGAATCATGTCGGGTGTGTGTGCTTGCTTAAGGGGTCCGCTCTGTACAACTGAAGCACGTGCTGCGCTTCCCGTCATCCCAAAGACCTCAAATTCGTCCTCTGTGGGCCACCGTACTATAGGTGTTTCTGCAGTGGTTGCTGGTGTTCTGGGAAGGATTAAGGAAAGAGCCAATGCTGTGCTCTTAAAGGAAAATAAGACATGCTCAGGGTGCAGGTCCCCTTAAATGCCTTTGTATATGTGATTAAAATTCAGACCTCTCTGTTCTCTGGTTTGAAATCCTGTACCAATGTTGCGGAAAACAAACAGCTTCATCGTGTGTGCTCATTTCAACCATTCTTAAAGTTTTTCCAAACATAAGCTCTATTCGGTCTAAAAGGACACATCGTCCACAATGTTTACAGACGGCAACTCCACTCCCTCCACCAGAACATCCCACACAGATAGTGTCCGTACGGATGTACGCTTCCGTTACGTTATTTCCTGTGTCACACCAAAAGGCCATACTGTCGCATCCGTGTCTTTGCTGAACGCCCAAAAAACTCGTTCTTCCTCTGGGAAGGCAATGCTGCAGAGAGCATGCTGTGGGGGCTGCCATGCGCGAACCCCCTCCCCACCAAGATCTGGAGAAGATCCCCATAAGCAGCTCAGATGTTTCATTTGGATTTTGTTATTTGTGCTTTGGTTAAATATTAAACCTTTCACAGAAACATAGATGCATAGATGCCTAGCTGCCTCCGGGTTCGGTGTGCTTTACAAATTGCTAAATAAATAAAAATACAAAAACACAAGAAAATTGACTACAACTTCAATTATGAAATCCAGCAAATATCATTTGCAAGTTAATACATAATTCATATTCACCTGGCTATCAACATTCGCAAATGTTCTCTTAAGAGGAATCGCCCTACTCCCTATAGATACAATCTTGACACAACCTATAAAATCCCACACTCTTGCACTCACTTACTCCCCATTTCTCAGCAACTCACGTGTGAGGAGCAAAATGTCCCCAATTGTTCAAAAAATATGTTTAAAAACATGATCAAAGCAAATTTGAAAGACAAAAGTTTCCCCAACAGGAAACGGGTCCAGAAAATGTGATTAACAAAATGACAAATGGACTGCACAAACCTTCCGTAGATGTGTGCACGGTAGTGAATAAGTGATACACAAGCTAGGAGCACGTGCTTTGGGGTTTTGCTTTCTTGCAGTATACAGAGCCTCCCATTGGGTGGCAGGCCTAGCCTAATACCTCCAGTGTACGCATGCAATTAACCCAACATTTTAAAAACATCATTCTAAACTTCTCGGAAGGAGATCTCAACCGCTAGGAAAAGGGCATCTGAGCAACCTTATTCCTAATGTGCATGGAGCCAGCATGGAGCAGAGTCTCAGCGCAGAGATGCCCACATGCACATGGGATCGATCCCCAGAGATTTGCTCGAGAGGGTCTTTGCGTTGCCAGAGTTACTCCAGCTCAAGGCTTTGTGAATCAGGCATAAGGCTATGGGCGCAAACCGGTGTCCACCAACCCGACTTCCTGGTTTCCTTCTGTGCAGATCTTTGTGAAGCAGGCACACTTTCCCACCCTCGGCAAGTAAGATTAACTTCAACAAAAGAACACAGAGCCCCTTATAACGCATATCACATTTTTGAAAAGAAGTACCAACTGCATTCCCATCGCAGAGTTTTTGTTTGTGCACATTGCAAATGTGTTTGTTCTTAGGAACATGGTTAGCATGTACATTCCCAGGAAGTTGGTATGGTAGCTCTGTGGGTTAATGCACCTGCTTATGAAACCTGAGTGCCCCTTCATCATCGTCTTTCTGCTGCTGGGGTATCTGGTTATGTTCTCTCTTGGTTTCATTCTTTTCTTTCTGATTGCTCGCAGCTGCTATCTCTGCAGCCTTCCCTTTCTACTGTTTCTGCTTTGGGTTCTGGGATTCCTCAGGGTTCCGCCTTATCTCCTACCCTGTTCAATATTTACACCCAACCTCTGGTCGTCCCTCATCCGCTCCCATGGCTTCAGATGCTACTCTTATGCTGATGATACTCAGATTTTAGTTCGGCTGGACCTTCTACATCTGGCACATGCCACTCAGCTGAGAGATTGCCTGCAGGCTGTGGGGTACTGGATGAGCGACAATTGGCTTAAATCGGATGGGGATAAGTCTGAGGTTATGGTTGTGGGCTCTGCTTCTGTCACATCCCCTTGGACCCTGTCTATGTGGCCCTCTTCTTTCGGTTGTTTGCCTGTTGCTGTCCCTGTTGTTAAGAATCTTGGTGTAAAATTGTCTTCTTCTTTTTCTGTCTTCTCAGATCAGTTCATTTTGTCAGGCTGGTCATTTTCAGCTGAAGATACTTACAAAGGTATTGCAGTTTATTCCTTTTCATCTTTGTGCCCCGATGGTTGCTGCCTTGGTCCTTAGCCGGATTGATTATTGTAATTCTCTTTATCTTGCGCAATCTGACTATTTGGTACATCGTCTTCAAATTTTACAGAATTCAGCTGCCCGGCTTGCCATCGGTTCTCCTTACAGGGACCACATTTCCCCAGTGCTCAGTGCTTTGCACTGGCTGCCAGTGGCCAAACGTGCGCATTTTAAATCTCTGTGTCTAGTGCATAGGGCTTTTCACGCGGTAGGAACTGAATATCTCCAGTTGAAGTGTCAGCCTTATGTCCCTGGCCGCTTGTTGCATTCTAAGGATTGCTTCCTTCTTGCTGTACCCAGATTTCGCCGTGCTAGAATTGGTGGTCGTTCATTTTCCGTCAGGGCTGCCATGTTGTGGAATGCCCTGCCTATTGCGCTTCGCTCTATGGGCGCTCATCTGCAATTTAGAAGGGCTTTAAAAACCTTACTCTTCAAATTTTTATTTTTGTGGTCTATTATTGTGCCTGCTCAGTCTTTTAGTGCCTGGTTGCCCTCCGGTGTCAGTTGTGCTGTACTTCGGTACTAAATGGATAACATGACTCCACATGCCTGGAGATTGCTGCAGAAAACCTTTCACGCTTCTGCAGTTACACGTCTAGGAAAAGAGGCACTTCCTATGACATTTTCGAAGCTTGATGACACTAAGGGCCTGCTTTACAAAACTTCCTTCCAATGGGACTTTCCCATTGAAAAACACTTTTGTAAATCAGACCCCAAATCTGCATCTGGTATTCTCCCTCACACACTTCCACTTATTTTCAAATTGACTTCTGTGTGTTTTTAATTATTGTAATATCTAACCTGCTGGATAATGTGTTAATGGACACTTGTTGTGTGTCTGAAAGCACACGTTTTTTTCTAGTGTTTACAGTGTTAAATGTGTGTGCGGGGCACAGTTTCACAGAACATATTCAGTACACCGAATAGAAAGGTGCAAGTGTTCATGAACCTGCCCATTGCAGAGGTGGTGGCGCTCCTGCAGGTCAGAGCTCTGTGTGCAGCCTCTGGAGGCTGCGGGATTGGTGGAAGGAGCACACGTTGTGGTGGGCCTATAGGGCACTCTGGAGTTTCTCTGGTAGGCCTCTGCACCCTGAACCTCTTTCGTGTTCTCATCGGAAAGGGGTTGGACTGGCTGAAAATGTGTAATAAAGGGCCATTCTGGGGCCTCTGTTGGTTCCCAGTCCAAACCTGAGCACAATTGCATGAGCGTGTTGTGGCTCCAGAGTCTGGGGGTAGGTCTTATTCTTTGGGAATTTGAAAGCAATTCTGAAGACGTGGGGAAGGTAGACAGGAGACTTAAACGCCTGCTGATGAGATCTGCGGGAAACATGTAGGTCACACGTTTATTAGGGTGATTATATCTCACACTTTTTATATGGGGTACCACTCATTTGAGTAACAGTACACATTTTGCATTGGTTAAAGCAATCAATGTACATTAATCAAAGTTTCTTAGCACAGTGAAGGGTGTAGAATATTAAGTTTAGTGGGGTGCCGGTGGCGCAAGTGTCCTTAAATGTAGAACTCTTATCTTTCTTCATGTATTAGCTGGTCTGGTGCAGGCTGCTCTTTACACCTATCCCCTCCTCACTGCAAAATTCCTAAATAACTAAAAGATTGTGGGCCTGATTTACAAAAGCATTTTTCAGTGGGAAACCCGCATTGAAAAAAGTAGCGACTGAACACGTTTGGGGAATAAAGTGTTCTGCGTAAAAATACAAACAGCACCGAGACAGGCGCATAGCAAAAGCAAACAAAATAAACCACGAGTAAGTCTGCTTCCAAGTTCATTTTTAGGGGGCCATACAACCCAAATGGGGGGGCCGCGTTCACAACCACGTTCGCTTTCCTTTCCGCCATTGGGAATTCCGATCATTTCACAATTAGGGTGGGAGAAGGCATGCTGGGATGCGGGCGGTTCCCGTGCCCCTCAAAGCCTGACCATAAAAGGCTCAGTCCGGGATGATAGCTCAAGAGCAAGATATAAAAGCTCAATATATTTTTTAATGGCTACCACCATGCACATTCACAGCGTCCATCTTAATTTTCTTTAAAAAGCAGGTGGAAATATACTAGTGATCAAGACTTTCCTCCCTCTTCAACAACATGCCCTAATGAACGGGTCAGGGGGATCGGGCACTCATTGGAAAAGAACCGTCGGGGGCCTGTTTTTCGGATGCATGCTTGCCATGCCGTGATTCCTTTGAGAACGAGGCTGTGCCGCCTGTTTGGCACCCGGGGTGTTGTGGTAGAGCCTTCAGCCTGCTCGCCTCAGCCTCCCGAGAGAGCGCGCGCGGAAGTGGCGCGCGAAGGACAAGGACGCAGGCTGACGCAGACGCATCTCCAGTGTCTCTGGAAACCGATAGCGCGCGCGGCGCTTCTAACGTCGCAATGGCTCACGTGATTTATATTTTGTTGTGAGAAAATAAACGGCAACACGTAAAGGGGCAAACCACAGAAGGACACTGAACACATTACCCACTTTAGCAGAGTAGTCGATTAGGATTAGGCCTCGCACCATTTTTAGCCTCTGCTGAGTTGGGGTAAACATTGAAATCAGTGAAAAGTTATACAGTGCGTCGTGGAAAGAGGACTGACTATATAAGATGATGGAAGAGATGACGGGACATGCACACGAGGTTGCCTATATAGGGACCGCGCACGCGTGGCCCTCGGCCACAGGAATCGGCGCACGCAGTGGCTTTCTGCTTTTCACAGCCAACTTTGGGTACGATGCTGCATAACGTAGGTCATTTTTAGCAGCAGGGCTAAAATGCATAAAATGGCGTGCAAAGGAGATTAGCCCGTCCCGATGTATTCCATTTTGAAATTCTAATATATGTATACTTTGGGCATGCGCACAGCAAGTGGAAACACACACAGACACAAAAGAAAACAAATACGTTCCAGGGACTTGGCTTCTTTGCCTTCCCAGCTGTTTTGGACTACAATTCCCATGATACTTGGATATTGACTATGCTGGTTAGGGATGATGGGAGTTGTAGCGCAAAACATCTGGGGAGCCAATGGTTACAGACCCCTGCTCCAGTTCAACCACCAGGATTTACGTTTTCAAAAATGTTTATTGCATTCATGCATCACATTCACGCATCATAATTACTGGATTTATATGCTTAAGTAGGTCAACAATATTAAGTAACGTATAGAGAAAGACGTCTTTAACAGAGTATTTATTGAAGCTGAAAAATACATATATAAAAATCGACAGCGAAGGAGTGTCCCTCTTAGCGTCACCCCAGCAAATATTAAAAAAAAACACACCCTTAACAAGCAGAGTGCAATAGCGGAGGAAATGGCCGTCAAGAGGAGAAAGCATAAAATACCACACCCTTTGAGTTCACACTTGCAGCCCACACATCTACCCAAACACAAAAAAGAAGAACTTTTTTTTTTGCTACTGGAATACAATACTGTCTAACCACCAGACTTCTAAGACCTCAAGTACGAAGACACTCATCATACGCTCTTCCAAGTGAAAGCAGCTTGGCTGACAAACTTTGGGCACTGCTGGAGCAGGGCTGTGGAATGCCGCTGATTGCTCTACACCACGGGCTCTTCTGAAAAACCCTAACACCCATCTTTTAAAAAAAAACCTTTGAATCCTAGCCCTGTTCTTGACTAATATCGACTGGTCACACTAATGCCAACCAAATGCCATTCTGTTTATCTCGAGGCACTTCATGTTCTTATGTAATTACTGTATATTTATTTGGAACCTCCTTGTAATTCATCTGGAGTGTGCCCAGGCCGTATAAGATCCCCTCTCCTCAAACTCTTTCCCACCTCCCCTATATCTGTACACAGTAACTGCATTTGCAGATAAAATCATGTACATTTGAAATGCATGGATAAACAAATAAGTAAGATAAAATGAAGAGCTAAATATAAGAATATTCTGATTGGCTTTCCTCAAGTAGACCTGTTTTGCCCAGGGTCCTTCTGTTCATTCTGTTACAGACGAACTTCCCTGACTGTTGGGGTCAGCAGTTTAATGGATCATTCCTGGTCTTTCCATCGAAAGAGTTTCCAACGAAATCGTTTCCATCGAAAGTTTTGCAACACATTTTTTTTTCATGGAATGTATCTGTGTGTGGGTTAAAGGGTTAATTTTGTTTGAGGTGTTTTTTAAGGGTAAATAAATTGTTGTTTTGGGGGGGTGAGGGGGGTGACCCCCCCAATTTATTTTTTACTACAAATGCATTTATCCCACACATTCGATGGAAAAAACATTTGTTGCAAAACGTTCGATGGAAAGACCATAAACCTTAATGGATACGAGGACTGGCATCCAGCCTGTCTTTTTCGACCATGTCAGGTGCCATTTGCTTCTTATGGGGTGTTCAAAGAGTCGCCTTTCTGGTTTAGTTATTTTTTTGTTTTTTGTTGATCACTTTCAGGTATTTCGACCTATATTCAATGCCAGCTCATATATTGGTAATTTTCAAACTGATGCTTCATCAGGAATGCCATTACGTTGTGCTTATTATAGCAGAAACTCCACCCTTGGCTTGCTTTTTCTCACTGGGGCAAATAGAGGACCAGCTGCACAACATGTTGCAAAGTGGCACGCCTATGTAGGCATTCGTTGAAGCTTTTTCCTTTTTACATAAGGGTTAAGGTTCCAGCCTACACATTTAAAGTCCATGAATGTTGGAATTGTCCACATTAACGTTACTACAAACACTTTGTGCCTGATTTACAAAAATGTTTTCATTGGGACTTCCCCATGTAAAAACATTTTTGTAAATCAGGCCCTTCATGTAAATAAAAGAATTCTAAAATATTACTCAAATCCATCACACTAAAATTCAACCCTTAGCTCACATTACACCCTTACTTCACAAGACTCACTTTAACTTTAGTATTGATCTAAGGTGCCTAATATTTAAAGTGAATGTTGTAAAACAGTGGTGTACTGTGAGTTAAAGTATGCATTTTAGTTAGGACTTATTTCATATTTTGGAAATCTATAATTTACATAGAGCCTGATTTACAAAAACACTTTTGAATGGAAAACCCCCATTGAAAAAAGACTTTGATAATCAGGCCCATAGTGTTTGTAGTGACATAAACATTGCCATTTTCAACATTTGTTTCCGAAGTCTTCTGGATGTGCTAGTTTGTTTTTTGCCGAGGTGTCTGTGTGTATTTCGGTCTGTTTAGAGAGTATGAGTGTTGTGTGTTTGTATTTGGACGCCTGATTCACAACGCGTTTTCCAATGTTATTGCGCCATTGCAAAACGATTTTGTAACTCAGGCCCTGTGTGTCTGTATTTTCAGCAATTACTATGTGTTTCTGTGTTTTCCAGGTGCACACATTTCCAAAAATCTTCCTTAAGTTTTACAGATGCCTATATCTGTCTTCCACATTTAATGCACATTGCCAAACACGTTACATATATTTCCACATGCTTTGTACATGGCTGAAAAGCTTCTGTATATTTCCGCATGTGTTTGCTTTCTGCACGTCCGTGTATGTGCAACCGTGCGCCCGACTGTGCCTTTGTGCCTGTTTGTATGTGTCTGTGTACGTGGATGACTTTTTCAGTGTTTTCTGCATGTTGTGCACATGTCTGATAACCTTGCCTCACATTTTAATTATTTTTTTATTTAATTGGAATTTTTGTTCAGCGCCGGCCTTACACAGAGGATCACGAATCTCGCATGAGTTTATTTTTTTCCCACTTGTCCGCAAATGAACATAACATAACATACCATCATAACATAAGGCTTTGTACATAAGTGTATTTAAAGTGTGTGTGTTTATTCCACTTGTTTGCCTTCGTGTTTTGCTGTGAATTCAGCAGGTTATGTTTTTGTCCGAAAATCTTCTGCATATTTCCCTATGCGATTGTGCGCTCTCCGCATTTCTGTGTCTGTCTGCGTATGATTCCGCGTGTGTGTTCATGTGTTACCTGTGGTATCTGCATCTGCCTACCTCCATCTTGCCATATTTTCTGTATAGTGTGTGCAAGCATGCCTTGCATCTGTTTCTGGACATGTTTCTATACTCTGTCTCTCTCTCTCTATGTCGGTGTGTGTCCATGTGTGTTTACCACTTCTTTTGCGTATGGTTTTATATATTGTTTCCTGTGTTTTCTGTCTATTGTGCGTGTTGTGGTGTCCGAAAACATGTGTACATTTCCCGATGGTCTTTTTTTTGGACCACAGTGTGTCTCGGAAAATGCTATTTTTACAGTTTTCAGAATTTTCTGATCTTTCGGCCTGTCTCATTTCCCAAAAATGGATCTTATTTGTCATTCATGAATTATCAGAATTGTCGGACCTTGTGTGTACCTTTAAGGGAAATGTTTGGATTTTTAGACAATTCAGACCTCTGTATGTGCCTGAAAGCCAAGTCCCTGGAACGTATTTGTTTTCTTTTGTGTCTGTGTGTGTTTCCACTTGCTGTGCGCATGCCCAAAGTATACATATATTAGAATTTCAAAATGGAATACATCGGGACGGGCTAATCTGACGTTCAAATTGTCTTTAGCGCGTACAGCTCCCTTTGGGATCTAGGGATATGCCAACAATTTATAAAAACTGCAAGTATCACATTTTCCAAACAAAAACAAGAATGGGCTACGACTTTGGAGGCAGCTATGGCGCTACTGGCGCCATGGCTGCCTTCAAAATTGGGTCCGGGTCCGGGTTCCCTGGATGGGGAATTACCTGGCCATTCCGAGTTTGGAGGGCCCGGTAATTCCTCCTTCAGGGAACCCGGGCCCGGACTTTCCCCATTCCCATTTGAGCCCCCATAGGGCTCAATGGGCCTCATTACAACCCAGGCGGTGGACCATGGTGCTATTGCCGGACCATGCCGGAATCCGCCATGGTGGATGGCGGAATTACCGCCCCATTCCAAGGTTGGCGGGGCGGTAATTCCCCATTCACCATGGCCCCTTCCCCATTCCCATTTTTGGCCCATAGGGCTCAATGGGAACGGGGAATGCGCTAATTACGGCACCGTAAATTACGGTGCCGTAATTAGCACCAAGGTCCCTTTGCGGGTTGGTTTTTTAACGCCTGCTAAAATACTGTCAGGGCAACGTTTGATGATACTGCTTGATAAAGATAGCACAATGAGTTCCCAGGAGGATGTGTTTTGGGTGGGAAGGGCAGCTACTGGACAGAAATGGCCTTAGGAATTAGTCTGGCCATGGGTGGATAAATAACCAAACAACACCTACAAGCTGTCTGTCCCTCCTCATATCCCATCTCCCTCCTAGCTGCCCTCCAGTAAAATAATTTCGACCTATAGGTGTCGCTGAAGCACCACCTAATAGCAAAAACGAATAAGTATCATGTGATGCCGCTCAATGCAAATAAATGTGAAAAGGGATGTATGGACATCCTGTGAACATGCTTATCCATGATACAGGTTCAGTGCAATCAAGTGTACATGCTTGGCTATTTACCTACATTTACAATGAGAGTTTGCAGCGATTTCTTGTGTAGACCTTCAGAGTTGGAGGAGATTACCTATGCCCTTTCCATTTTGTCTTCCTCATAGCAACCAATAACGAGCCAATCTGAAAGTATTTACTCCCATGTGAATTCACTTGAGCAGTTGTCGGTCAGATTTATATGACAAGTGGCCCTCCTTGGCATACCTCAGCCGCAGCGTATGTATCTGTGTACTGGGTGTTATAGAGAGCAAACCTGGCTGGGAAACAGCAGAGCGATGCACATCAAGGGAATACAGTAGGATATTCCAATATTAAGAATGCAATCAGGATTGAATTTGAGTGTACAGTCACTAGCGTTATGGGATATAGAAGTTATTTGCAGTTGATGCTACTTAGGGAGAGAAAAGAGGACGCAGTCCGGGTCGTGGTGGGTCCCCAAAATATCAGCCTGTGAGATATTCATTTAAGAGAGGCATCCTTCTGCTACTGCTTCCAAAAAATCATAAAGTATGCAATATTCCATCCGCGTGCTGATCTTGAGTGTTTAATGTGGTAGACATATTTCTAGAATCTCTTTACAACTGTTCATGAGTTCTTGCATGACATATATCTTCCACATTTCTGATCTAAACTTAACATGTTTACAAACTTCCCCTGACCAATTCTCATTGAGTGGCCTGTTATGCTGTTTCCACATTTTATAAAGAGCCTAATTATTCTATTTCCTTTGGATTCTGCTTCATGGTTATCTAAACAGGGACAGCTGCATGGGAGGAAAGTATGCCACCAGGGTTAGCATAGCTCTGGGACAGAGTGAGCAGGTCACAGGGTTGATGCTACTTAGTCTCTGGGCATCCTTAGTACCATCAATCATTGTCTGTCATTGCATCTGCTATAGCAGGTCTGCCATGGCATAACTGCCAGGCCATAGCAAACTTGAAAGCTTAGACAGACTACCCACGGTTGCTGCTGAATGACCAGGCAGGACCGTTCGCAATGGTAAAAGAGAGAGACAAGGAGGTTTGGGCAAACAGGCGGGCTGCCCACAGAGGAACCAGGACAGTTACCTGAAGCTGTTGATTCCGAAAAGAACTTGCTTGGGAAGACTCAATGACATGTCAAGTGGAGTACAGCTTCCTCTGTCTATGGCCCAATTGTAGCCAAAAGGACCAAAGTAAAAGACCTGGACCGTAGACCTCAATCACTATGTGCAGATAGGAGCCGTGGTCAAAGTCTAATTCTACCAAATTATACATCTCAAAAATCCTGTCACTTCAGCCCTACAGAAAACCACTCAAGGGGGTCAGAGCGCTTGTAATTCTTGGCAATATGCTTTGCATGTGTTCCTGGCATAGTGAACAGAGAGAGTCCCAAACACCGCCGATTTGCAAATCTTTGGACTTTAAAAGTGCCAGCATCTCTCCCCACTCTTCAGAGAAATGCACTGGCGTCGAGTGCAAGCCAAGATCTCATTTGGGATTCTCTGCCGCACCTACAAATTCCCAGATGGCTTCTATGCATCTGCCTCCTGGACAAACCCAAGGAGTTTCATCCTATCGACCCCCTTTGCTCATCACATGGCAACCCGCATGAGAATCACAGTGGCATGTGCAAAGCTGAAGGATCAGACATGTGGCTTCTGTGTCACCCTACCTATGCACTAGATTCCCGACTTAAGTGTTCTGTGCGATGCAATTCAGGATGAAGCTGAAGACCAACCCAAGGGGCTGTCTAGATGGCTACTCTCAAAGTCAGTGTAGCTCAGCACCTCTCTGCACATCATGCCCCATTGTCTCTAAAATGCGAACCAAGTCCAGGGCTAGTGGAAATGTTTGGCTACTGTAACCTGTATCATCAAGTTTCTGAAAAAATCTACTCACGATCCACCGCTCTACATTTCTACACCCACAATGGCTTGTCTATGCGTCAGATTCTTTACTGATTACATTTTACTACAATGATTTAAAAGCTTCAGAGGAATGTAACAAATGGGAGTGTTGAATGTCTAGGAATGTTTGATTGATGAAAGGTGGGGTGGTCTGGTAAATGCCCCACTACGCAATCGTCAATGTTTTAAAGATAGAACGCCAACACACAGGTAACCAGTACAATCAATGAGGGCAAAGCTGGTATACTGGGATCATTGAGATCCAGTTGCAACAGCAGTGGTACTGCTCCATTCTGTAACTACTGCAAGCAATGAAGAACAAAGTCATGCAAATCCAGATAGGCACCATTCACATAGTAAAGGTGAGATGGCGCCAAAGCCAAGACAGCCTGGTCTAGGCGAGGGAGTCAGACGAAAGGAGAACTCCTCATTAGAACCCACAGGAATAAAATCCAACTTTCCTAACCTGGAAAATCTGGGGGATCATTGAGCACGTATGGTCAATCCATGGCCTACGGTTCGTATGGGGACGAGGGGAAGGCACGTACCCCGGATCGTGTGTCATTTCTCTGGTGGCCCGGCTTGGGGCCCTACTCCCACAATCATAATCTCTGTCTTCAAGGAATTGAATTTGAATTGTATTGGGCCACACGGGTGTCAATGGCCACAGGACAGTTGGTAAAATGAATGAGAGATAGCTGGAGTTTTAAGGGGAGACCAAAGTTTTACCAGAGGCGTAGTGTCACCTGTGTAATCCAGTAACAGAAGGCCAAAACACGAATCAGCTGAGCAGTGGTAGGAGATAAGTAGTAACATGTAAGGGGATTAGGTGGATACCTGAGGTGCACGCCGCAAGTGGTCTGTCAAAAATCAGGTCTGTAAGGGGGCATCTGTACTGAGTGCTCCTAGCAGCCAGGAAGGATTACATTCAGTCAGAGGCAAGTCTATGGATGATGACTCCTTAACTCGAATAGGATTTTGCGATTTACTATGTCTGACACCACACAAAGGGACAGTAAAATCACAGCACAGACTGCGTCTGCTTTGACTTCATGTCTGAATCATCAATGATGTAATCAGCACTAATATCATGTGAAGAAGGCATGGTGGACAGCCTGCTTTGCCTGGATCTTGAATGTAATGGTCTTACTGCTGTAACAGTGCAGTGACTGCACGCTCCAGCGGTTTGGCCAAGTACGGGAGAGTGAAAATCGGTCAATAATTGACCAAGTCAGTTGGACCAGCCTGACGTTTCTTCAATATGGATGTGATGGCCACTTTCTAAAAGATTGGTGGAACTGCCCCCTCTGAAAACAAGGATTCTAAACACTGGCACTAGTTGGGAGTCCACAATTGGAATGCCTACTATCTGCTTCGAGATTGCTCTGGGACATGGAGCTAAAGGTGACCTGAATATCTGCTTGTGTGAGCAGATGAAAGAAGTTGTGCATGATACAGAAGGCTAACATGGTCTAGCATTCGTGAGAAAGTCTCAGCTCTGACAAAATATCTTTAGTCCTCCAGTACACGTGGCAGTACCGTTGTCCCATCTTCGATGGCCATTTATAATTCACTGATCTTCTCTTTGAAGGACATTATGGAGTCACAAAGAGACTTTGTGAGAATAAAACGAGAGGGTGACGTTGGAGATCCATAACTCTGGCAAACTACTGAACGTTTATTTTGGGGTGCACTTTTGTAAATATACTTTCTTGGCATTGAAGATGAGTCTTATGCAGCATATGAGTTTAATTATAGGAGTTATGACCTGTTGGCCACATGGTGATATGCCTCCCTCCAGAGCCTCTCCAGCAGTAATTCTGTTTTCTTACCCTCTACTAGGTTTCTTGAAAACCATTTGTTAACTGATTTTCTCCCTGGAGATTTGATTCTTTTTAATGTGGGGGCATTGATTGATACATGGTGTGAGCCAGTAAAAGTAGGGAATAAAAGCTTGTCTGGTGGGGGGCGGGGGGTAGGATGTCACCCGTCGCATGAACCTAGAAGGATAGTTTGAAGAGTGGAAACATCTAGATTTGTTTTTATTTTTGTTTAAACATTATATTAGTGCACGATGGCATACGTCCACAAACTTAGTGGTGGGGAAGCAATGTATGTGTTACATGTGGCGAACGGAGGATAGCACAGGGGCAACACGCTGGTCTTGGAAGCAAGACCACGGAGAGCAACAGAGGTTCGAATCCATCCCGAATCTGGGCTTAGAAACCAAACTCAGGTATTAAGTGCCTTATAAAAAAAACTATTAAATAAATACATGTTGACCCCTACTGAGTTCTTCAGAAAATAGGGTCAGGCAAGCTTAGCATAGAGAGACATGGAATGGGTGAAGCAAATAGTGAATGGTAGGAACTCTAACAGAATGCACATTCCAAGCAATTCAAAGTGTACGCAAAAAGGATTTCTAGGGATTTCTGGACATCAAAATGAACAAACAGGACACTTTAATATTAAGCAACTCTTTCAGTGACAGGTTTGCACACAACAGCGCAAGGGATCACACTGGAACAGAGAGGACTGATAGGCATCTGTGTAGACAACAGGGATCACAATAATTGGTTTTTCACTTGTACATTACAGTTCAATGTCTAGTTTAAAACACAAAATGAAAGGGTTTTTCATGAAATCAGTGCAGCACATGAGGTTTTCAACCTTTTTCTCCATTATTTACTTATGAACACGTTTTTACATGTATAATTTGAAATGAATGTAGGCTTTCCTTTTACACACAATTTAACGGCAAAGTAAACTTATTTTCAGCCCATTTCACACTTGGAAGGGTCACATAATGCTTGCATACAGACTGCAGCGCTAAAATACCAAAACTGTCCTAAGAATACAAGAAACAGGGCGTCAAGAAATTGAATGGCAAACGGAAGGGACCTCTAGATGTGGTTAGTAGAGGTACTGCACTTAAAATAGATCAGAGAAATAAATCACACAATGGCAGTCAATGGAAAAGTGAACACTGCACCCCTTGTTAATGCAGAGACTGCTGCACCCGGGATAAGCAAAGCACATATATCAAAGCATAGGCATATGTACATGAAGAGGGGAAAATGCTGATTTAAGAGTCACAATTGTGCAACAATGGGAAATTACGGCTGCAACGGTCAACCACAACGTCTACACACTGGTGGAGCAGGGAGAGGTATGGGGAAGACCAGATTGGGCTGCAGGCAGCCCACGGGATACTCACAAGCATAGATTGCTGAAGCTTGTAGCAGCCCCCACATGGCACAGGGTGCTCACATGAAATCAGGGTCACATCACCTGCAGAGATTCCAGCAATGGCAGGAAGGGCAGCAGCAAAGCAGCAGACAGGAGTGCTCAGAGACTGACGAGTGGCCAGATCATCCAGAGCAGGGGTACAGGCCTCATGCAGGCCTGACCGCAGAACACATGCTGAAGAAGAGTCTCTCCAGAAGGTTACCAGGGAAAAGACACACCCCAGCCCATGGGCTTGGGCTAAAATAACCAAGAACAGAGAGACCAAGTCAATGTGGTGTTGGGGGCAACTGGACAGTACCACCTCCTATAAACGGTTAGCAAGAGCAAATCTATGCACAATACATTGCAAATGAAGTGCTGTTTAATACACATTAAAACAACACTCTTAATATTGAAATGACACAGAAATGATCAATTAACTAAATTAGATATGTTCTGCTTCCATGAAATTAAATAAATAAATATGGGCTCCACAAGGTGTCTAACATGCATCCTGCATTAGGGTACAGGTGGGCTCTCTCATTCGTAGGGGGGGAAGGAGGCTGGGAAACACCCTCCAATATAGAGATTGGGTGAATAGAGAAAACCCAAGTAACTGTTTCTGTCATAACTTAAAATTCTAGTAAACACGTTTTGGTGTGGGCTGGGTAGCAAAGCTGCAGCACTTGAAAAGTCCATCCCATTGAAATCAATGAAGTCCATTGAACATAATTAGAGTCCATAGAAGATTGGATATTGGATATTGAATGGGTGGTTTTATAAAGCGCACTATCTCCGTATAGGGTATCTTAGAGCTATCTCCGTAGATCCCGTATACGCTGAGCAGAGAGGATGACTTTAGATTGAACAAATATGTTTCAAGGATTTACCAAAAGTTAATAGATCAGTCTCCATCTGGAGCGAGCGGGGTAATGCATTCCATTTCTTTGCTGCCTGAACTGTGAAGGAACGGCTTCCGACTCGCTCTCTGTGGTATTTAGGAAAAACTGCATATTTTTCCAAGCTCGATCTTAAATATCTTACATGCATATGTAATTTAAATGTACCCGAGAGAGGGTGTAAGGACAGCTGCTGAAGACTCTAAAAACATTAAGAGAGGCTTCTAAATTCAATACGTCGATTTATTGGCAGCCAGTGTAATGCACTTAATGCAGGAGAGGCCTGATTGCATTTTTTCTTTTTCAGATAAATTCATGCCCCTTTGTGTTCTGAACATGTTATTGCTGAATAGAAGCTTTTGGGAGGCTCAAATAGATATTATTACCAAAGTCGAGCCGTGAGGAGACCAAATCATTCATCACCATGATATGATGGGAAACTGTTAAATAGGGCTGCAGAAGTCTCCATTTCCTGATAAAGAAACAGCTGGAAATCACCTTTGATATTTGACTTTCCAGTGAAAGTTTATCATCAAAGATGATTCCCAAGTTGTTTACCTCTGGTCTAGGGTTTGGACATGTTCTGAAGCTGTCCAGCCAGCTTAGAGAATATCAGACGTTAGGTTTTTCATTTATTACCAGTATCTCTGTCTTTTCCAGGGATAGCTTTAGAAAATGATCATCCATCCAATGTTTAATTAAACAGATGGTGTTCCGAATCTTGTATGATCTATTAATATCTCCTTGTGTTAGATCAACCACGAGCTGGTCATCATCTGCGTATTTAAGAAAAGTAATCCTTAATGTGTTCACTATCTCCATCAGAGGTTAAAGGTATACATTAAACAGTATGAAGATTTGTGGTGGCCAGGAGTCAGGTCTGCTGCTACCAGAGGTATTAAAGCTGTGAACAATTACACAACAGTTGCAGTCATTGGAACTATAGGTTACCCCCACCTAAGTTAACAACATGAGATTCAAATCTGTTCCATGAGCATGCGCTAGCATAAACAAAATTTGATAACGCTCTAAAAGTCCACTGTTTAATTTCAGTATTAAATCAATGCTTTGGCAATTTATTATGGTACTAATGTAATAGTCTTGTGATCAGTACTGTATTTGCCAACACGCGTTTTGACCAGTTTGGTCTTTTTCAAGGCACAGTAAGTAATATTGATATTTCTTGTGAGTCTTCTTCCTAGACTAATGAAATCAAGATTGCTGTGACTCAAATTGTGTTGCCTAATTGGTTAGATAGATCCACTTGGTAAGTATTAATGACTGAATCTTGTCAGTATAATGGCGTTCGCTGCTCGCAGCCGCAATTAAGTATTCAAATGCTTGCACGTTATCAACAGTACATTTTGTATTGCCTAAATGTTCTTGTACTTCCACCAAACATATAGTCCTGCTGGAAATTGGCTGACAGATTATCCTGTGCCGCTTGCAGCTACGACGAGATTGCAATATGCTTGCTGACTTCTCATGGTTAAGTCTGTGTTACCTTAGATTCTAAACTTAGATTCTACCTTAGATTCTAAGGTAACACAGACTTAACCATGAGAAGTCAGCAAGCATATCGCAATCTCGTCGTAGCTGCAAGTGGCACAGGATAATCTGTCATCCAATTTGCTCACTTCTCATGGTTAAGTCTGTGTTACCTTAGGTTCTAAGGTAACAGACTTAACCATGAGAAGGAAGCAAGCATATCGCAATCTCGTCGTAGCTGCAAGTGGCACAGGATAATCTGTCAGCCAATTTGCTCACTTCTCATGGTTAAGTCTGTGTTACCTTAGCTTCTAAGGTAACACAGACTTAACCATGAGAAGTGAGCAAGCATATCACAATCTCGTCGTAGCTGCAATATTACTTACTGTAATTTGAAAAAGACCAAACTGGTCGAAATATGTGTTGGCAAATACAGTACTGATCACAAGACTATTGCATTAATACCATAATCAATTACCAAAGCATTGAATAAATACTGAAATTATCCAGTGGACCTTTTGAGTGTTATCAAATTTTGTTTATGCCAGCGCATGCTCATGGAACACATTTGAATCTCATATACATTAAACAGGATAGGGGACATTGAAGATCCCTGAGGAACACCACATTTCATCTGTTGATATTGCTAGTAGAAAGGACCTAGTTGAACTCGTTGTGTTCGATTAGTCATGAATGAATACATCCATTTCAGCGCCGTACCCCACAAACCATGTTTATATAATCTATCTATTCAGGGTCCACTGTATCGAAGGCTGCGTAGAGGTCTAATAGAATGAGTGAACATGAGTCTCCCAAGTCCACTTTCTCTCTCATTAGGTCCAGTACTGAGGTAGTGACCAGCTCTGTACTTCCACGAACCCTAAAGCCTTGCCTAGACAGATAATGGATGTCCATAGGAATCAATGCAATTTAAAAGCCCATTTACATACAAGTTTTCCTTTCAGCCCAAATCAGTTTTACAGTACATATTCTCTCAATCATTCTTGTTCTAGTGCCCACCTGCCCATGGGGCAGGCCTTATCTATCTATAAATCGCACCATACAAATGGGTGACTTCCCAAAAATCCACCTCTGATGGATCTGGAGACCCAGAGAGCACCTCCCTTTGGACCAGGTATGCTATGTTTGAAAATAGTGTCATAAACATCGGGCCGCAGAGTAGAAAGTGGGATGCCTCCAGAATGAAGCTCTCCATGAGAAAGTGCCAGAAAGGTATACCCCAGGGTGTAATGGGGGTCGAGTTGGCAGATATTTCTAGGCTGAAACACGTGACCAGCTGGGGCAGGGATACAGGATGATGAAAATAATGCCATGTGAACAGCTCTGACAGAAAAGTATGAGCGACAAATAGGCCACTCTTGAGACAGCATCATCTTCAAGGGCAACTACTGTGAAAATGGTATTAGAATGTGGTGCAATGTGCACACCTCAGATGTATCTTTTCATCTTCTTGCTGGCGAAAAAGGACAGTGTGTTGTGTCTCGATAAGGGGAACTTTTTTGTCAGACAGAGTTATTACGTCTGATGAGTTTCTTGCATTGCATGAAATAAAGTTGACCCTGCTTCCTGCAGCTATCCAAATTCGAGTTCTTTAGTGTTTCTCTTTGACTATCATGGTGCCAAAATCTTGGATTGCAACACCCAGTTGTGACGTTAAAATCTGCTGCGGACTGCTCCCCACCCTGGTGCTGACTTTGAGAGGTAAGAGTCCTTTCAAAATCTTTGTGGGGTTTAAGAGTGGGGATACCCGCAAGCTTGGTGTCTTTTGTTTGGCTTACACAACAACTGTTTTAATCATAGCAAAAGGGGAAGACAGTCTGAGAGTGGTAACAGGTCAGAAAATAAGGACAAGGGCCTGGAAACTGTTTAAAAGTGCACATAGAGTTACAGAAACAATACATAATTATGTATTCTGAGGTGACTGGGAAAAGTAGCTGAAAATCAAGCCTGATAGGGTGGATCTCTTTAGTTAGAGCAGTGGGATGACCTTGTGGGGTCAGGAAAAAGAATGATTGAATGAATGGTGATGAATGAATGAATGAAGCCACAGACCAAGATTAGGAGTAGACCAACTCCAGGCACACCAAAACTTCGCCATGTGAGCGAGTTTTGAAAACAACGTCCGGAGCTGAACTTTCTTTCCAAGAAACATGTGTGATACTTTTCCTCCTTCAATCTGCAACTTGGCAGAATTACCCACATGTATAATTCATATTTTTTTGCTCAGGTTGGCCACACATATAAGCAGAGTTTTGATTACCGTAAGAGTGAGAATGGGAACACCACATCGAGGGAATATTTACCTCAAGACAAAGGCGCTCGTACTCATTTTATGTTTACACATTACAGCCCTCAAACCTGCATTTACATGAATGTAATTCCATGACATACAGGTGAAAGTACCAACAGTTCCCAAAGGAAGGTACCTTTTATTTGAATTTAATTATTGATTTGAAAAGAACGCTTGAATTAAAAAAAGATAAAATATGCCCGGAACAGTGGAAAGTGAATCTAAGCGACTTCTAGATTCTAGATTCTAAAAAGAAATTGAAAATGGAAGTCCAAATATTGAAAACCCAACAGAAGAAGGAGCCATTCTTCCTTACGCCACTCAAGGCAGTCACAAAACTTTAAGCTCTGTTGCCAACTTAAAAATGGAAGAAGGCACTGCTAAAGATATTATTGATTCTTTTACACTATCATCTCTTCCACATCTCCACTAAAACCACAGAAGCGTGCTGCACAACCTCTGCAGCTCCCACATCACAGCAATCACTCTTACATCATCAGCCTCCACACCTGCAACCCCCAGCATATTACATGAACAGTGGGGCATGTGCATCCGTTAGCCATCCATATACAAGGATATACACGCGCCTTTAAGACAGTTACCAGGGGTTGCAGCAAATGGGTGTAGTTCTACAGCAATGAGCACCAGTGGTCTTAGAAATCTGTCAACATAGTTTTAAAATATTAGCACTTCACAGAACATAGTGACTGACCAGCAGAAGACCTGAGCAAAGGTACAAAGTTGATCCAAACCAGAGATAATCAAATAGCAAGAATACCTGAAGTTGTCCCATGAAAAGCTGTTTGGGTTTCAATTAATTCCTGGAAATAACATATGAGTGAATTGCCAGATGATTATCCGGATCACTTCAAAGTGCTCTTTGCCCAACATTCAGGCATTAACAAGCCAGCAGAGACTTCCTCGTTGCAACGTTTGTTCATGGGCCATAATTGAAATTACATCAGGAATTGAACATAATCTGTGTAGGATGGCAAACAAAACTGTTAGTGGAATTAGGGACAGTTGCAAATCCTTACTGAGCATGCTAGGAATAAAAGAGAGAAAATAACAAAACAAAACCAGTGGCTTTCGTATTGCAGAGCTTTTATGGAAGAGGCGTGAATTCTAGTGCTGGCGCAGTCAGAGGAAGTAGGTGCAGATTAGGGCATTGTAAGAGTAAAGACCTAGGAATTAACTATGCATGCAATTATTGTAAACAAGAAGGCCAATGGAAATGTGAAAGTCCCAATAGACCTGAGCAGACTTTCACACGCCCCATGGTTGTGGCTTCTGGTGTCCCTTTTCCGCACTGCTTAATGTTTGTATTGTAACAGAACAAGAATGATGCAGAGCAGGATTCCTGCTACTTTTGTAATGGCATGACCGCTGGTCGAAGTGTGGCATGGGTTTGAGGTCTTGAAGGTGAGGAGGTGGTGGCTGGGTGGTTTCGATGGAGATGTGCAGATGTGACATCACTCTGCAAAAATATAGAACTTGATTTACAAAATCTTTTTACAATGGGAAAATCCCTTTGAAAAATGCTTTGTAAATCAGAACCGTAGTAAGAGACATGGTGCCACAGGAACAAGCTCTTTACTCCACCAATCTACCAGAGATAGTTCAGGAAGAAGGGAAAAGGTGCGGTGTGGGGTAATACAATCAGGTGGTTTTCCAGCATTTAGTGATTGAGGTGAGTGGGCACTGGTTATTTTTTAAAATGCCTCTAGTAGTTTTAGACGTAATGATAATTTGTAAGTGGGGAGCAAGCCCAATGATAAGTGCCTCTGTGTCGAGCATACAAAAGTACATGAGCAAGTAACAAAGGCAAGTTAGTCTTCGGTGTGGGCTATATCATCATTATGCAGAAAACACCATATAGAGCACACTTAGCCACAAGACATACAACAGAAGAACAACATGTAGACAATACATGAAAAAAATGAAAAAAACATTCTTGGTAGCATGATAAGCATGCATTGTAAATTGCTCTGTGAACTTCACTCATATTTGTCCTTTATTGTAACTACCAAACATTCTTATAACCTAATGATGTGACTCAATTCCCCAGTAGAGGATAGATATCTAATGTTCACTTTAGTTAGTAAGGTAAGTGATGCAAGAAACTGCAAGAAAAGTCGGCATAAGGATTAACAAACATAAGTCTTGCATCAGAAACACTAACATGACCTCAGCAGTGGCTAGACACTTTCAAGAAAAAGGGCAGAATATATCAGAATTAAGATTTCAAGTACTGGAAATCATTAAAGATGGAGGTCGTAAAGAAGACCTTAAGAGAAAGAGAGCACAAAGAGAAGCATTTTGGATTGATCGTCTTGATACATTGACTCTGAATGGAATGAAAGAGTAATTTGATTTGAATTGCTTTCTCTGAATCTGCTTAGAACAGGAGGCAGGAAAAAATTTGATAATAAGCATGACATTATGCATAATTAGATTGAGACATTACAACTCTTGTTCACCAATGTTTCAGATACATTAGTTTTATGTATTTTTATCATTTTGTTGGACTTTGCTAATTACGAAGCCATCAATTATGTGTGAGTAGGAGTGAATACATATGTGTGAATCCACATTAGCTATAGCCAACCCTAATAATCATGTGACTTTTAGACAACAACACAAGTGATGCTTGCGGATTGAACTCTTACTAAATTAATATGTCAAACCTATATCTACAATCGCATTAGAGGAATGGGAAATTCAATTTGAAGTGCTTTCTGTGAATCTGTTTAGAACAGGAGGCAGGAGATAATTCAACAAACATGAAAATATGTATAACTGGATTGAGACATTAAGAGTCTCATTTACTAACGTTTAATATATATTTGCTTTTGTGTGCATAGTCAGCTTATTGTTTGACCGTGTTGATTAGAAACCATCAACGATGTTTGAATAGATAGTGGAATCCACATCAGTCTTAGCTGACTGCAATACTGATGTGACTTTTAGACAAGAAGGCATGGGAGGCTTGCTGATCGAATTCTTACTACATTTTTATTTGTATCTATGTATGCAAGCACAACAGAGAAAGACACACTAATCCCCATGTTCGCAATCTAACAATATGGACAAGTTGGTGCGAGCAGACCTATATTACCAGTTTTTTACTGATGGTTTGATAAATTGATACATTTCATTCATGGCCACCCTTATGCATTTGTAGTAACAACAATGTAAGCACACGTATAACATTTTAATTTCACCCATCACACGTCTATTTTCAACATTTCAAGATGGCCAAAAGCATTTCCTCAGCAGACTCTATGACAGCCATGATGACACATTGAGCCATCACTGTTACCATAGCTACCTACAGTTTACTTTTAGGTTTCTGCGTCAATCACTTTCCGTGGAACAAAGAGGCAATTAGACACATTGAGCGAATCGAGCGCCAACTTCGGTAAGCAATTTATAATTTTACTAACCTGGTGGTGACTTTGTTTTACAAGAGGAGTACCTAACAGCGCCTCTCATATACTTTTACATAACAAATTCTCTACACGGCAACGTCCATCACTAGAATACAAGCATACTAGCATATGCAGGTCAGACATCACGTGCGCAGAGTAAAGGTTACTACATCAAATTTCAGCATCACTTACCTTACTAACTACAGTGAACATTAGCTATCCATGCTCTGCTGGGGGATTGAGTCACATCATTAGGTTATAAGAATGTTTGGCAGTCACGACATAAAGGAAAAATATGAGCAAACTAAACTTACAATGCACGCTTAACACGATACCAAGAATTATTTTTTCATTTATTTTCTCATGTATTGTTTACATGTTGTTCTTCGGTTGTATGTCTTGTGGCCAATTACGCTCTATATGGTGATTACTATTGATTATTGTTTTGTTTTATGCATAATGATGGCATGCTTTTTCAAATGTCACTCCTGCGAATGGGGGAACAATGCTTTTATCCCTATTGACACAATTGTCGGGAACATTGTATGATCACTGAACATTGTCTTTACCACACGTTATGACTTTGACTTGCCTTGTATGACATAAGATGACTAATATAGGCCCTGAAGAAGTTCTTTCATAGTCTGAAATGCATTGGTGATTGGTGCATCTGCAAGCGATTTCAATTAAATAACCCAATTTTGGCATGAATGAAGAGAAACAAACAGTATTATTTTTTTATAAAAAAGATACTAATAATTGCAACTACTGAATTTAACCATTAAGTGGAAGTTAGGCAGCAAGCGCAGACTCCTGGAAATTAAACTAAGACCGTTTTGGGTGTAAATAGGGGTGCTCTGTGAGTGGAGTGTTCCTGGTGTGGAGCACCAAGCTGTTTGCTGGCGAGACTGCAGTGTTTCTTCACTGTCTACTGGGCTGAGGAGGAGCTTCACTACCACTTCACTACCACTTCAACTACTTAAACCCTCTCCAGACGTGGAGCGTCGTGGAGTGTGAGGGAGTGTTCCTGGTGTTCGTGGCTGGCCGGCTGAGGAACAACAGAAGCAGTCTGCTGCCCAATGGAGCAGATTGCATCAATTTCTGAAAACTTTGAGAAGGCAATAAATTGCAGCCAGAACGAGAGCTCAGATGTGGCGCGTGAAAGCTGCGGCTGCGGACCCTGAGTGGTCGGAAGGAGAGGAGTGTTGTGTGGATTTGGTCAGATCATCTCAAGTAAGTGGTAGCATCTTAAATGCAAGTGACTGTGCTATCTAAATAACAAACTAACACGGCACAAGGTTGGACATAATGACTCAGACTGTAACACAGGCGAAAATCTGATTGGGAGGAGGAGGGAGGTTGAAGGGGGGACATTGCACAGATACTGCTACGCACCTACATGCGGGGTCACGCCTAATGGAGATGAGGGTATTGGCGTTTCCCCTCGCAGCGTGCCCACTCAGCATCGGCAAGATGAGCTGTGTCTGCGCCTTGCCGATGGTCTAGCGAGCGACGAGCATTCCCACAAGAGCCGCACTGCGCCGCTCCGTCCACAAAATGAGGGGGCGGAGTTAATTACGGAGGATGTAAACAAAATTAAATATGGATACGAGCTTTCCAAAAGTAACTGCAATGAAGTCCCAAAACGAAATCAGACTCCTACCTCGCTGCTTTGTCCTCCCGCGACGAGGTTCTACTCATGTAGCGAGACGCCCTGCTGCAGTGAGAGCCCGCCCACTGACTGTCTGGGAGACACCGGCTGCTGGGGGATTGTCGCGAGCATGGCGTGCCGAACAGCAGCGGAGGAGGGGCGGTTGAGGTGGGTGTGTGTCGGCAGCGTATCTTTAGAGCACGAATATGTTGCACCACACTGTCTAACGCAAACAAATATGGTAGAAGGCAATAATATTAAATTGCCAATATCTTCCAAAAACAATGAAAAAAATAATGACGAACAAACGCCCTTGGAAGAGGAGGTCTTTGTTGACTCAGAGAAAAGAATTGCAACAACTCAGTTGGAAGAAGCAATAGCAACGGTGAGACGCAGAGACTCGCTAGCTGTTGCAGATCAACTGCTAATGGACCTCATTGCAATAAATGGGCAAATAAGTTCTAAAAAACAAGGGACCGACCAGGCAGATGATAACGGAAGGCCAGTATTATGTGAGCACGGTAATGAAAAATCAAGAATGGAATTAAATGTCAACACACGCTCGGTACTCTCAACGCAGGGGACAATCACCCCAGCAAAACGAGAACAGGCCCTTAAAAGAAGGGGAGTGGAACTTAGCCCTCATTCAAGTGTAGCATGTTCACAGAAAAGAGACACTTTGAATAACATGGCAAGGAGAACTCAGGGAGGATCCCTGCTGCATCTAGAAAAAGAAGCACCTGGACCCTCTACCTCGGCTGACTCCTCAGAGGAATCCTCTTCCGACTCCTCTTTCATTCAAAGGGATTTTCCCAAAGTTAGAAGGCTGAAACAAAAGAAGATCCTGAAAAGTACCTGCCCTCAAGTAGAGGTGCAAAGAGAAAATGCAGTGAATATGGGGCAAAGTACGGCTGAAAGGATTGCTAATGACTTAAGGCCATACATCATGTCCGCAATTGGAATTTCTCTGGCCCCTTTAACAAAATTGTATGAGCAATTCCACGAAACATACAAGGATCAAAATACCTTACTGACGTTCATGACCTCAAAAATTATCAAGATGGAAATGGATATGGCAGTATGGGAGCAAGATTCAAAAAATTAGAAACTAAAAAATGAAGATGCAAACAGATTGATTAAAGAGCAATTAAGGAATAATGCGGAGGAAAAGAGACTTTTTGCTGAACTGGCAAGAGAGGCAATGATAATTCCGAAACAAACAAAGCTTATGGAAGGGGCAAGAAAAGGTGAACGAAGTGAACAGGAGAGAATTATAACGAAAGGAGCCACTTGCCTGCAAGGAGAAATCCGAGATAAAATAGCAGATGAATCCCAGAGGGACCCACCGGATGGAACCAGAGAAGTCCTACAGGTCGCAGATTGGAACTCTCCAAAACTAAAAGTGCTCGATCAAGCTGCAACCACTGATAAGATATTGGTAGATCTAACGACAGATCAGGACCAACAAAGCACTGCTCAGGTGCAAATTGCTTTGACGAACACAGGGGCAGAAGAGGATGTAATCGACTCAACGTCAAAAACGGCGGAAGGGAAAGTATTAGACCCCAACCAAGCTTCCAAAGAACTGGTCAAAGAGACTAGTATGTCCGGAGAAGTATATGGAATTTTTGAAAAAGGTAAGAAAAGCGACCCAATTGTCAATGAAGGAATTAAGAATGGAAAGTGCAAAAAGAAAACAAAGAACATGGTGCAAAATAAAAATAAGATGTCCAGAGGATCTTGTAAGTTTTTGAGGAACTTAAAAGCCTTGAATGTAACAATTCGAACGGACCCCCCTGTAAACAGGGTAGCCCCCAATCAAGAAGGAAAGAACAAAGTAAGTAGCAATGCAAAAACATCCTTGACTCTAGAGGAACGTCGTGGATGCTATTCCATTGAAGAGGAGGAAATAACCGCTGATGAACTACTGAATTTTTCAACTTATGAAACTGAAGAAGGAGAAGACTCTGACCTGAGTGTCCATATACTAGATACAGAGATCCGCGATGCTGGTGGATTCAGAAACCGAAAGAATTCGATCACCTGAAAAGATGAAGGAAAAAAATAGGGAAAGACCACTTCAAAAAGAAGTTGTGTCTTTGTCTCACCTGCAAAGAATGACCCCCAAAATGCAGACTCTAAAAACGGGTCAGAAAGAACCAAAAGAACGGTTCATGACTATTGAGGAAAAAAGAAAAAAAAATCTGAATGTTGGAGCGATGCTCGAAACACAAGGACAATCGAAATCCACACTTGTATTATATAACAACAAAAAAGGAGTGCTAAAAAGTGTGACACAGCAAACGGGCAAAAAGAAAGTAAATTCGTGCAAGGAAAAGAGACACAAAAGAAGAAGACAAACGATTGTTCTAAGCTAAGTTGAATTACCATAGTGCTGGAACAAAGTAGCTCAAGGAATGATGGGCTGGTCCTGAATAGGTACAATGTGATGCAATCGTTACATCACATTCCCCACCTCAAGACAATTTCCTCAAATGATGTGAAAATAGTAGAATTTGTGGAGGAAGATATTCTGGACATGGTGCGGATCCATCTCTATTCAAAAATTATAAAAGAAATACTCCTAGAAAGTAGGTCAGAGCTCAACACACTGGGCTTTGATATAAGAGAGGAGAACGAGTCCATGAATAGAGAGAAACAGAAAAGACTGAATAATAGAATGGAGATTGATACCATGGAAAGTATAAGAGAGAAGAAAGGAGAGAATCTTGTAAATGAGGAACCATATAACAGTGAGGCAGAAGATGCACTCAACGAAGCCATGAGCCCAAAAAAACGTATAAGGATAACAGTCGCTGCCAATATACAAGAAAGAGATTCATCAGGCATAACAAAAGCAGCAACTGAAGAGGGAGGTGACGACAAATATTGGTCTTGGATTCCAAGAGCCCTACTTTGGTCAAGTCAAAGTTAATGCCCGAAGGAAGACAGACCAAGGATTGAGTGGGGGACTTTGAACACTAGGAGACATGTTCATATATTCGGTAACCCTTCGAAGGCACTCTTGAATTTAGATATTATATGTCTACAAGAGACCTGGTTGGTGAACTCTCCATGTGTAGAAGGGTACGAGATTGCATTCAATCCAGCAACTACGAATAAAAAGGGCCTTCCGATGGCCGGCCTGCTGACCCTAGTGAAACAAAGTAATGGAATGCAGATTAAAAAGGCAATGAACATTAGTCCACATATCCAATTGACATAAATTACATGCGGAGAGGAAGGTGGAGCCCGGAATCCGATGCTCCACATACTTAATATATATTGGCATCACCAGCAAGCTGGAGACTCAGAATTTATAGATAAAATATGTGACATCCTTGATGAACTGAAAATGCAGAATCCAGGAGATGAGGTAATAATATGTGGAGATTTGAATATGGACCTGACTTTCGAGAGAGGAATGAAACTTTCAAGGAACTCTCAAACGAACAAAAAAAGTGAACTGAGGAAAACATGGTTAGAAGAAATGGAGATCAGACAGATGAGTATGCTGGATGGATGCATACAAGGGGATATCCCTCCAAAAGTGGCGTGCAAAAGAGGAACCCAAAAGTCCATACTGGACTATTTCTTTGCCAGTGAGCCTTTAGCAAGAAAAATGCTAAGTTTGGAAGTAATGATAACTTGTGAAAGTGATCACAATCTTGTTAAAATAAACTGGGAAACAAAAGAACAAGTAAAGCCCGAAAAGTGGGATAACGATATAGAAATAGAACTGGGCCAAAACAGATTAAGGCTGAATAAAGCGAATATTGAAGACCTTACAAACAGACTGAAAATACAAGTCCAAGACATGAGCATTTGGCATATGACACAGTTCTGCAGAAGTATGCAAAAACTGGTAATAGCAGCGGAAAGAACTGCTATAAACTCCAAGAGAGAACTGAGGCAAAGAATAAGAGCCCTCGGAATGATGGTCTCAAATGAAGTATGGGAGGAGAAATTGCAATATAACAACTGGATTCGGAGCCATAGATACATAATGCAACAACAAGATACAGAAAAAATGATGTCAACATTGGATAATAAAAACTTGAGAGACTTTTGGACTATAATCAACAATGTAGGGGCGCCTCAAGGGGTGCTAATAACAAACATGGTCTCGGAACAGCAATGGATTGAACATTATTAAAAGCTCTTCGAAAAACAAGATCACCAGACAAGGGAAGAACATCCAGACGAATGGGCGAACTTCTGTGAAATATTATTTTAAAAAATAACAAAAGAAGGAAATATTCCAAAGTCATGGAAGTCCGCAATCATTGTCCCCATTTTCATTCAAAAAAGGGGAAAGATCAGACCCCAAGAATTACAGGCCTATAGCCCTGCTTGATGTGATAGGGAAAGTATTTGCTACCCAATTATTACATCGGTTAACATCTTGGATCAATCAAGCAGGGGCTTTCGATCAGAGACAGACTGGCTTTGTAAGGGGGGGTCGGTTGTGGGTTAAACCTCCTTATATTAAACATTTTAAAGATGGAATCTTTAAGGACCGGAAGAAAAATCTATGCCGCTTTCATGGATTTAGATCACGCATTTGGTGGGGTGGACCGAGAACTATTATGGAAGAAGATGGCTAAGCTAAGAGGCCCCCCGAGTCTGCTGCAAGCTATAAAAGATCTCGACTCAGACACAAATGTTAGAATCCGTCTTGATCAAAGAGGTACTCTAACAAAACAGATCAATGCCACAAGAGGTGTAAAACAAGGTTGCCCGTTAGGATCCACTCTATTCAAACTACTAATTGCAGATGTGGGAGGAGCTCTAGAGGAAATCTCAGCATTCCTGCCAAAAATAAATGGGAACCATATAAGCTGGCTAATATACGCTGATGATATTGTCCTGCTAGATTTAACACCAATAGGGCTCCAGCGGAAATTAACAGCACTTGCAAACTACTTAAAGTTGAATGGGCTGGAAATAAACGTTAAAAAAACTAAGATCATACAATTATCATATCTAAAATGGCAGAAACAATCAAAGAAAGGCCGACTAAATTGGAATTTGGAAAATGAGACAATTCAGAGTGCAACCAAAGTGACCTAGCTAGGGGTGCAAATAAGTGCTACTATAACGGATGAACCTATGGTGAGGAAAATAAAAACAAAATGTAAGGCGTTGTCAGTGCAAGGAGCAATGCTTCATAAGAAATATGGGAAATTTTCATATCAGCCCATCGTAAATTTCTATAAAGCCAAAGTAATTCCTGCACTAATCCATGGAGCTGATGCAATGTTTGGATGCCCTTACATTTTATGGTCACAGTGTGAAAACATGTTTTGGAGGAGGATCCTTTAAGTGCCCCAATTGCCGGCAAACACATGTATAAAATATAAATTGGGTCTTCTTTCAATTAATGCGAGAGTACTGTGGAATACTCTTTCTATTTATAGGAAGATCATTGAAAAAGAAAGTGTTCCGCAATATGTAATACTGAGACCAGATAAAACGAATAATCCAAATGAAGTCTTCGAGATCTAGAAAAAGAACTGTGAAAATATTTTAGTACAAATGGCATTGACAAAAGAGATGTTGGAAAAAAATCCCAACGCAGGAAAGAAAAAACTATGGGAGACTGACTGGATCGATACGGTGGGTCGATCATTTTGCAAAACATTTGTGCATGAAAGATTATGCATGGGAAAGTAAGGCACTAAATGTGATACCCAAGTACTTAAAAAAGTTTCCATGCCCCAGGAGAAGACACATTTTCCTAAAATGAAGGCTGAATCTATTTCACACGTTTGAGATTAAAAACATGAGAAAAAGGAAAGGCGCGATAATGGAATCTAACTGCCGATTTTGCAACAGCGAAATTGAGACATTAAAACACCTGCTAATCTCATGCCCAAAATTGAAATCCATGAGAACCAAATTTCTGGGAACGGAGCTTTCAAAATTCTCCACTTATAGTGCAGAAGATTGGTGGAAAAAATGCATAATGGAGAAGATGGAAAACGGACGTTTGCACTAACGTTGTTTTTGGAGGAATTGGACTCATTATTGAAGTTTGAAGATTAAAGTCTGTGAAGGAATTAAATGTTTGTTTTAAAAAAGTTTGTAATAAGCTGGTTTAAATAAAAAAAAAATATGGGTGCTCTCATCAGGCAGAGTCACCAAATCGGGATGTTTACATTTCTAGGGTGAGATGTGTGAGTATTTTAAGGAAACCTTTTTTACTGCTAATCCCAAATGTGTTATCTGTAAAGAGTTATTTGTACTGCACACCAGCATAACATCCCAAAGGTGCATGTGATAAAAGACAAACATTTAGGGCCCCTTTCATACTTTTTGCTTTCAATTTTTAGTTTGGGCTATTAGGTGGCGCTTTAGCACTACTGTGCTCTAACACTTTGAAGCGTCTTTTGTGCTAGATGGGATTACCAATAAAGATCACAGACCAAATAACCAGACAGACTCAAAGAATATGGAAAAATGCTACTTTATTCATAGTTTAATAAAGCAGGGAAAAACTGGCAGACATCGGACAGATGCTTGCACACTCACACACAAACTTGATGATACAAGTTTTATACCCCAATGCGTCATCTATGACTTCATTCTACGAGACAAATTTAAAAATAACTATCTCCAAGCTTAATCTTCAAACTGAATCTGTTGGTTGTCTCCATGATCACTCAGTCTGGCTTCAGAGCAGCCAGAAGGACAGAAACTGCTCTCCTGAACATCCGTGAAGACCTGCTCTCTAATCTTGATTCTAATCTCCCCTCTGTCCTCATTTTACTCGAGCTCTCTTCTGCCTTTGACATGGTCAACCATGCCATCCTGCTCAATCGTCTCCATGATAACCTGGGTATGACATATCAGGCCCTGGCCTGGCTGACCTCCTTCCCCTCTGATCAACCCTCCAGGTCCAACTTGGGTCCCCCCTTTCCTCTATCTCACTCTCTATCTGTGGTGTTCCCAGGGGTCTAACCTCTCTCCCTGGCTGTTCAACCAATACCTGGCACCTCTCGCCCACTGAATTGCAGCTCTCTGCTCCAACTTTCAGTGCTATGTGGATGAAACTCAGCTTGTTTTCAGGCTCCCCTCTGCCACCACTTCTCCTTCTCCCATCTCAGACTGTCTGTCTGCTATCCAGGAGTGGTGTGCCGCCAACGATCTCTGCCTTAATGCCAGTAAGACAAAGATTATCCTCATCGGCACACCTGCACCCTCCTTTCCTGTCACTCTCTGGTCGGCCTCCTTTGGCCCTCTTCCTGCTCCCACCTGTAAGGCTAAGAACCTCGTGTCATCTTCGACTCCACACTCTCCTTTTCTCCTCACATCTCTGACGTCTCTAAGAAATCAAACTACCAACTGCACCTCCTCAGAGTTATTCTTCCTTTCCTCTTCTTCCCCCAAAAGCTCCATGTTTCTAGAGCTCTGGTTCTCTCTAGGCTGGACTACTGCAATAGCCTCTTTCTAAATCTGCCTGCTTTTACTCTCCGCCCTCTGCAACACATCCAGAACAGGACTGCGAGACTTGTCCTTGGCCTCAAGCCCAGGGATTGTAGCTCTGCAGCACTGAATTCTCTGCATTGGCTCCCAATGGCTACAAAGATTAAGTTCAAGACCCTCTGCATTGTCCACAAGGCCTTCTGGGGCCTGGGTCCTCAATACCTCCAGCTCTCTCTTCGTAAATACCTTCCTAATCGAGCTCTTCACTCCTCCACATCCAACTTCCTCCTGGCCAGTCACTTCTCTAAGCAACGAGTTGGTGGTAGATATCTTTCTTCATCTGGGTCCTCCCTCTGGAACAGCCACCCTGCCTCTCTGAAACTTGAAGAGACGCATCTCTCGTTCTAGAAGCACCTCAAGGCCTTCCTCTTTGCTTCTGCCTTCTCTCTTCCTCTCCTCTGCTGATTTCCTGTCTGATACTGCACTGGTCACTGCCTACCCTCTAATTTTGGGCCCACGTTCCTGCCCACCCAGTTGCACACCTGCACTGCCTGACAACAACCCTTGCACTTGGGTCTGTATCTGTAACCCTACAGTCCCCCTACCTGCACCTTTGGACACCTGCTGTCTGCACTTACCCTTGCTCATACCACCTGCTGGCCGCCCTTCTTGTTATTGTTTTGATCCCATGTACAGCACTGCCCCCTCCCCTTTCCCCTGGCACTTTTCCCCTCCGTCTCCCCTGCACTTGCACGATCTCAATGTCACTTGGCCTAGTAAGATCATTGTCTCTGTCCTCCCTCTGTTCCCCCTTCCATGCCTCGTTGCACCTTGAAAGACTTGTGTATAGGCACATTACAAATGCCATATCATATCATATCATATCATACCATATTTAGTGGAAGGATTGGTTAAGGGAACATATGTACCTATAATATCTATAAGGGTTAGTGTAACATTTCCGATTGTTATGCAGCGAACACAGCCGCATTGGCAATTGCATTTACGTAGGCCGTTATGGCAACGGTGGAGCTGGGCTTCCAGATCCAAGATGGCTGCTGCCCATAGCCTTGCGCAAGCGGCAGCACCCATGGCAACAAATATCCAGAAGCACAGGTGAGAGATGCGTTGCAACTGCCTCGTAGTTGCGGTACACTGTTGGTTTGCTTTCCAAGCTAATCTCTGTTTATCCCTGTTATTCCTCCTTCACTTTGCATCTCCCTGGTTATCCCTCCTTATCTGGTTCCCTTTCTCCCCGTTCCCTGCTCATCTGCTATTCTCGTTCTCTTCTCCACTGCCATGGCCTCCCGTTCCTGCTCCTCTCTATGTGCTCCTCCATGGATTCCTGCCCTTCCCTCTTTGTTGTGCGCAGACCCATTTTGCACTCTTCCAGCTGGATTCCTACACGGACTGGGATCAAAGTTTACATTTGGCCCTTTCTGGGACGCCTTTGGCACATTTCCTCTGCCACTGGGAACGGTACGACTTACCATCCACAAGGTTTTTTTCCCCTCTGAAAAATGTATTTTTATCCCTTGAGACCCAGATCTCCGGGCAGCCCCAGTGACCCCCAGATTTCTTGCTGGGTTGGCACAGTAACGACCTGGAGTGATAGGCCTCTCTTCTCATCTGAAGACAGTAAGATAAAGAAGGAAGATTCTGACTTGGACACCAAGTCCAAGAAGGTGAGACCAAAATCTGACAGTTAGTACATCAATGGCTGCCTCTTATCTGTAAGGCACGCCTCTAACTACATTTAAAAAAGTATAATACTGATTATAGCAGAGATAATTGCAGGAGATTGGTCTATGCAACATTATATAGCAGGTTTCCCCATAGACCCTGTGATTGGTTGGCATTCTCACCCAATCTTGGACTTTTCGGCTTGTTAGCAGCATGCATGAGAAACAAAATCCAGGTGCTTGAGTCAGTTCAGATTACTCCCCTCTTTCCCAATTAATCCATCATCTCTCATCAGTCCCACCATGAGCCAAAGTCTTTTCGTCTGTAGTTGACCTCATAGCCTGCTCGCTGTCTGGGACATTCGAGGGAGAGTAAGCACATCACTATCTTCATCAAAAGCTTAATGAATAGCCCTTGTATTCAACTTCTGAATCACGTCTGAGGAGACCATGTGTCAATTTCAACCTATTTACTGCTATTTGATTTAATTATACTGGGTGTGCTTGCTCCTCTTGGCCTCTAGAGACTTGCTCACTCCATCTTGCATAGACTTTATAAACTTTTAAGTGTCCAATACTTGGCTCTTGCAGATGTTTTCTTCTTCTTTGATCTAAGAGAAATATGTGTTTTGTTGACAGCTTGTCTGTCTGGCTCCCAGTGTGCCTTTCAATTATTCCTCAAAATAGCCTCATTGATCCCAGGCCAACACAGACTCCTCTTTGTTTTGCACATAAAGCTATTCTCCAGCATCTCCTGATTCTGCAGCCTTGGTCTAACTATCAGGTAGCAGGCTGAAGTTGATACAAGGTGACATCCATTTTCCTTTCATGGCCGTCCTTGCCATTCTCTATTTTCCGCTATATCCAGATTCTATATGTCTGTTCTACCTTGCCTTACTGCATATTTACATTCATTGGTCAGCAAGTTACTGCTTCTCCTTTGTATTGTTCTCGAGGTCCTAAGACCCCGACCTTCACTTTCAGCACCTCTTCCTCTCTTACAGGCTCTCCTAGACGTTCTGGTGCTCTCTGTGGCTCTCTGTGGCTCGCTGAGGCTCTCTGAGCCTCTCTGGCATTTCAGCAAAGTACCCAGACAGCAGACAGGAGGCAGAGTCAGGTTCATCAGGTTTTATTTCACGCCAGACTGACACAAACAGCATCTTTGTCAAGTACACGAACCCCTGCCCCATGCTGAAAACAAAGCTTCCTTTTATACGTTTCAGAGAAAGAAGAGTCGAACCCCCACCTTTTTCTAAACATGCCCAGGCAAAGCTCTCCGCTGACTATACTCGCGCACAAGGCAATTATTCCTTATCTGTTTAAACCTTCAAAATGAAATACATTCTGGCACCCATGTTTGGATTTTCCCGGCCACACCACACAAATATGGTCATGCAGCTGTGTTCCTTGGCGAGAAACTCAGAGATAGCCTTATTATATTATGAGTACCCTCCTGGACCATCTAAAAAAGATAGTAGATCGAAATGCTCCCTTACAGACCAAAACCTTTCGAACCAAAAGTAAATTGCAAGAATGGTTCTCTAAAGAACTATCCCAGTTAAAAGGAGCCAACAGAAAACTGGAAAACGCATGGAAAAAAAAACCCACAGCAGAAAATAGGGAAAAATGGAAAACCACAGACACATGCTACAAGAAAGAAATAATAGAGGCCAAAAAGCAGTACTTCAATAAACAAATCTTGGCAGCAGACAATGTGGCAAGTAAACTATTCAACATCTTGAAGTCCTCAGACAAACCCCCTGCCATCTCACCACCTTTCTCACCCTCGCAACAGGAATGCAATAACACCCAGAAAGCATTTTTTGAGAAACTAGAAAAGGCTAGAGACAAAATCACAAAAGCCCAACTAAGCAAAACTAAAACCATAGAAATGCCTCTTGAAAACATACAAACTTTCAACTTCTCGTATATCACCGCAGAAGAGATGAAAAAAACACTTGCCTCTATGAAACCAACATCCTGCGTGGAAAACATCTTACCAGCCAAAATAATTCTCAAACACCCACATATTTTCACCCCTACACTGGCTAAAATTGTTAATACCTCTTTCAGGGGCCAGTTAGTCCCTTAGTCCATAAAAAAGGTCACTGTAACCCCCTTGATAAAAAAAACCAGGCATGGATTCGAGAGATCCAGGCAATCTAAGAACAATCACGAATTGTAATTTCTTGCTCAAAATCATGGACAAGGTAGCTACCGCTCAATTACAGGCACACACTGAGGCCTCAGACTCACTTCACCCACAACGGTCAGGGTTTAGACCAGCACACAGTACAGAATCAGCTATGATGGACTTACAGACAAAGATGCTCAGCATCATGGACAGGGGAAAAACAGGACTTCTCATTCTGTTGGATCTCAGCGCTGCATTCGACCTACTAGACCACAATCTGCTTGAAGTAGCACTAGGTTAAACGGCAAATTGCTCACAGGCGGCAAAGACATGGATAATGTCTTTCCTAAAGAACAGGACCTCTCGAGTCCATTGGGGAGATAAATTCTCCATGGAAAGGGAGATTCTCTGCGGGGTCCCACAGGGAGCCAGCATATCACCACTACTTTTCAACCTCTACATCAGATTTCTATGCTATGTAATAGATCATGCAGATGTATCTTTTACCAACTATGCGGACGATATGCAGCTGGTGTTGGAACTTAGTGGGGACCATAAAACTGACAACAATAATCTTCTCAGAATATACAACATCATCGAGCAATGGATGGACTCCAATTGGATGTGCCTGAATGGCAACAAAACCGAGCTGATGGCCTTTGGATCCACCCAAGCCAGAAACTCCCTAACCCCAGACTATGGAAACTTTATGATTGAAGACACAAACATCAAAGTACTTGAGAAGGTGAAAACCCTAGGTATGATGATGGAAGCATTGCTAGGACCTGAAACTCAGACTCAGTACATTAAAAAACATGCAATTACTATCTGTGACTCCTTAAAGCCATTAAACCCTATCTTTCAGAGAACAACTGTGCCACAGTGGCCAGAGCAACCATCCTATCCCGATTAGACTATGGGAACGCATTAATGGTAGGAGCTAACAAAAAAAGCCTACAGGCGTATCAGATCATCCAAAACAATGCAGTTAGGATAATCAAAGGCAAATCAAAATCTGACCACATCAGCAACTCTAGGAAGGAGCTACACTGGGTTAAAGTGGAAAGCAGAACCCACTTCAAGGCTTTTACAATAGCTCATAGATGCATCCATGGGAAAGCCCCTGGATACGTGAAATCCAAAATACGGTCTTATGCTCCAAGCCGCACCCTAAGATCTATAGATCAAAATAGGATCACAGTAGCGCCACACAAACGCAAGCTGGGACTGGGTAAATCCTTTCCTGTTATCACAGCAGGCATCTGGAATAATATGCCAATAAACATAAGGAAAGAACCCAACTACTTGCGCTTTCGTAAGCTAGTGAAAACCTACCTCTTAGACTGATAACGCCACCTATGACTCACTGATCTTGAGATATCTCTAGTTGAATTGTCCCGTCACATATACGTTCTGTCTTTCGTGTCCTTGTTTCTGCGCCCCGATACTCGCAAGTTACCGGCGCATTACAAATAAATAAAATAATTATATGTCTGGTTTCTGCAGGGCACTGTGGCCTTGAATTTTTCAACTCCAGGGCTGACTCATGCTACCACTGTCCGCAAGGAGCTTCTTCATGTAATGCATTCTTTTTACTCATTAAAGGCATTGTCAGTTAAAGGCGTTGCCGGTTACACAGATGGTAGAGTTCTTTTCTGTCTGGGTATAGTAAAAAAACGTAATCATTTTCCTACTCAATTTTTTATAATATGCATTCTGTACCTTGCCTACTTACTAAACCATGATAAAAGCATTTTCGACTTTATAAACATGACACCATTTAATGTACTAATGTCTTTTAATCCTATGAGTTCTATTTTCACACATTTACAATACTAAATTACTCCATACAAATTTCTATGCCTAGCTTTATGTGGGGGGGGGGCTATCCTGTACTGCATTCAGTTGCTGGTACCTCATCTTCATTTTGGCACATCCGTTACACTCCCCCGTCTTGAAAGTTCTTGGTTGCTGAAACAATTACTTTCAACCATATCCATGTCCACCCTCCTTGATACTTTTCTAAAAATATTCTATCACATTTCTACAATTTGTCAAATACTAACATGTTATTATTCTTAAAACAAAACATGCGTGTGTCGCTAAATTTCTTTTATCTTCTTTCATCTAAGCCCCACTTTCCTTTCGCAATTTACTTTAAACTAACTGTATGCCTTAGATAATTTAACAGCCATTGTGAGACTCGAGAGGTTGGTCAAGCTTTGAGATAACCAATTAGCCCATTGTCTTTTCATATGTCATATCTTGCCTGCAACTCCCACCCCAATGAAATACAATCTCTCCTTGATCTTCTGCTTCTGCCCATGCATATATATACACTCTTTTCAAACTGTATCTTCCCCTTATGTTCCACACATTTTCTTCTTCCGTATCTTCCACTTTACTCATCTTAGTTTGGCATTGGTGGACCGTCTGTGTCCTGTCACCTTTGTCCTTCCTTTTGAGCTGTTTTCACAGTCAGTCTCTCAGGTTCTTTGATGCTTAGACCAGGAGTCCATTGTCCATTTTTCACAAAGAGTTCACTTTTTCTTGAGTGTCTCTCTTTCAATAAATACATTGTTCAAATGAGTCCAAAATAGGGGACGCTTCAGTATGGGAACATAAGGTTGGGGAAGTCTTTTGCAGACACAATTCAGACAGTCAACCTTGGCCGGGCTTCCACTGGGTTTCTCTACGACCTCCCTCTTTCCTCACACAGTTCGACATTACTTTTCTGAGGCATACAGGTCCCTCGATGTATACCTGTAATATGGAACTGAATTAGTTTCTTTTGTAAAATAAACATGTCTCTTTTATTCGCCACATTCCCTATCAAACCATTTCCTTAAAAACCCCTCTGATTCACATTCCAGCTCTCATACCCTACCTCCTAGAAAACCTACAAGACATTTTAATTTAAACATTTCTTTTTTATGGATCATTCCTGCCTCCTAAACAAACTCCACCCCCATCTTTCGTTCTGTGTCAGCCGGCTAGAACCTGAGTTTGTTTTAAATAACATGATTTTGTCCTTCATGGGACACATTTTTCGCTTGAGGGTGACACATGTAACCCTAAGGAAACAAAAATAACAATTAAAGAAAGACGTCTTCTTCTTTTCTAGTCTTCTATGAACATCTGTAGTAGATGACAGAAACATCCTTGGGGATCCCCTGTTGTCTGTAGAAAGTCAAAATAAGAACAAAAGTAATTTGGGTACTGGTAAGGGGTCAGGTTTTATTTCTAACTTCAACCCTTTCCTCCTTTACTGCTATCAAAATACTTTCTGGATCATTCTCCCCTACTCGTTGGTGCACATAAACAACTATTTTCCAACCACCCTGCAGGATACTTAGTTTAGGCTTGGTTCTTTGCTCAGTTTAGCTGCACGTGCTTCCTGATTAGCCGTAAATACTTCCTCAGCTCAGCAGCCATTCTTCCTTTTCTCTTCTTGTCTTTGTTGGACCATGGCCTTTGCTTGTGCTTTGTGTTCCTCCTTTGGGGACAAACAGAGGCGTTTCGCTGTGTACCGTCCCTGCCTAACTTAATCTAGTCTACCCCTGTTTTTGAGACTATGGCACCAATTCTTCCTATGTGCCTCCATTTTTTATTGTACATAACAATGTTTGCCTCTTCTAATAATTGCATACCCCTATCACATCAACTTTCTTTGGCATTATGAACACAAAAATAATTACCTTCAATTTGACTTCTGTTTTCTGTGGTTGTCTGAAATGGCCATGTTGTAATCTATGTTATACTCTTTCCACACCTGATTGTACCTATCTTGGGAAAAACGGCTGAACACTTGAAGACATTGTATCTCTTACTACCTCTTTTCCTGTTACTTTTCCTGTTACTCACCTGGATCCTCCTACTTTTGATGCTGATCAATTGTGTCCACATTCTTTTAGGGTGAACTAGTACTTACCGTTTTCTTTTTTCTCCCTAATTAAGGTCATGCAGACATTTCACGTGCTTCCACGCAAAGGTCCATGACTTTTATCTGTAACATAAATCAAAATCGTTACAGGCACTCAACTCAAAAAATTGTTTTTTACTTACCTCATTATATTTTCTTAAAATGGCTTCGAGTGCAGTTTCCCTTGTTTGTTTGTTTGACCCAATTTTTTTATCAGCCATATTCCTTTTCTCTGTCTTCAGGGTCACTGATGATTTTTATTGGCCTCCGCTCCTTTTTACTTTTGGCCAGGAAACCTCATTAATGCTATCTGTTTTCAATTTTTAAATTTTTTTTGTCCTTTTTATGCTTTTGGTGTTATTCCCTATCCTTTTATTCATTTGTCCAATTGTTCCCTTCCTCAATTTTTCTTTTATTCATTTTTTATTTAAGATAATCAATCATTTTTGTCTTTTTCCGATTTATTTTTCCTGATCCTGTGTAACAAAGGCCCAAAGTTTCCCTAACGTTTGAATCCTTTTTTCTGAACCTCTCTTATTTATGTTGAGCACTTATTTCATATATTTTTTTCCATGTATACTAAAACATACAATTTTTTATTTGTTTTATTGTTACTGTAAGGAAAGTGCCACTTTATGCTCCATTAAGCCCTGCATGGCTGTATTGTCATCCATGACGTTGTTTAACCTAAGTCTTTTATCTGAACCATAACTGTCCTTCAAGATTCTTATTTCACTCTGTTTGCTTCTTAATCATCTGCCATGTTCCCCTACATTATGGCTGCCTCTAATTACCTGGAGGTCATCTGTCTCTTCCTCTTGTTCATAAATGTTCATGGCCTGCGCCTGAATTTATTAAATATGTTCATAATTTCTCTTCCAGGTCACACAGCTGGCAATATTACCATGCTGCGCCACAATAACAAAATCCTTTAGTTTTTTACCCAAACAATATCATTGGCCTTCTGCTGTTTACATGCCTTCAAAATTATGCTCGTGTCTAAATGGTGCATGTCCCGAATACACAAACATGCTTCCTTGGTAACCTAAACACCATCATCATGCTTTCAGGCTTTGTCATTCAATCCTTTCTTCAACTATCTGAATCCTATAATAATAGACTCTCAACTGTTAGTCCTGGATCAAAAAAAAAGTTTTTCAAAATTTCAAAGAGTTTTCTGCACGCCAGCCGCCAAGGCCTCAAAAATTATAAACTACTAACCCTGATGTAACACCATTCATGCTGTCCCATCACACAAGGTGGAGCTCCTGAAAAAGGACTTTTAGGAGCACCCCAAAAACCCCCATTCAGTACATTATGCTATCCTCAAAATTCCCCAAACAACAGGGCTTTCTAAGTCAAAAATAATAGAGAACATGAATAACATTAGACCATTCAGCTGCAAAGGCGATGCCTGCCCCTGCCCGCACGTTAGTTTAAATATCCTGTGTAAAATCACTTGCTCCGCATCTCATGACGTTCACCAATACCTCCTTCAATCCCAACACTATTTCTGCAGCTGTAAAACAACCCTTAGGAGTGTTCCTTTACTCACCCTTGTGCATGTCGTAACAGGTTACATGCTACAATCTGTTTTGTTGCACTTATCATTGAGTGCCATTGCCTCCGCTTCACTACCACGTTCACTAATGCCACCTGCCCTTTCCTTTCAGGGACGTCATTTCACCAAAATGCCAGGGGTAGCGGAAGTGACATCACCCGACCCTTGACCCCCTGATGACATCACAGGAAGTAATGTCATTAGACCCCGCCCCAAAGTGATATAGCGGGTAGCGATGGAACATGACATTTCACCCGTTGACAAAACAGGAAGTGGCATCACATAGAATTGTACACTACGAAAAATATAGTTATGATATCACTATATGATGTACATTCATACAAGAATGGATCGCCATATGTATCATTAAGTTCAGTGTTTATTGGCCGTATTACCAAATGACTGTGTATGCAAGCAGACGTCCATGACCAAATGATAAGCGTAAGTGCTATATAATAACACATCATTAAGCGCTTTATATAGAAAAAATATACACCCAATATCACCCAACCTGTGTTGGTACTCATTTATCGACCTCAGAAGGATGAACGGCTTAGGCTTAGTGAGGCGTTTAAGAACAGGCTAAATCAGTGACTCACCCCCTGAAGTGTGCCTGAAATAAACATTTAATGAGGCCAGCAATTACTGTATAGAATTCCAGAAAGACACATTATTTGGTATACCTATTCTTTCTTATTTAGGGTCAGTGCTGAAAGTGTTAGAAGAAAAATAAGAACAGGAGTGCCTCAAGTCTTTTTTTTTAAGGGGCATGAACAAGAAAGCCAGCCACCCCAGAAGTAAAGAGCCACAGCCCAGGAGCTTGCATTACTAAAAAAAAAAAAAAAAAAAAAAAGAACGTTTTTTTTTTGTAGAGGTCGCAAGGGAGACCACAGAGGTCACAAGGGAGACCACAGGGGTCGCAGTTGCGACCCCTGGCGACCCCCAAATGACGTCCCTGTTTCCTTTCCCCACAAAACTGCTTATTCATTGCCCGTGTCATTATCAGAGTTAAATTGGACTACTACACTGCCATCCTTGCAGGCATCCTAGCAAACAATCTTCACAGGCTCTAAATAGTGCAGAGTGATGCTGTGTGCATCTCTCAGTATTCTCAAAAGGATACACATTACTCATGCCAGGCGAGCTGCTCACTGGCTACCGGTGAAGGAACAGTTAATTTCAAGATCCTAACCATCCCGCATAAATGTATGTCTTACACAGCACCAGTATATCTAACTGATGCTGTTAATAGTCAGTTCAGCCTGGCCCAAAAGGAAGTCACCATGTCACTCAACTGCAAGTCCCACTAATAAACAGAGCTAATGCCGGAGGTCTAGGCCTCCCCCACATTGTTCCCAAACCATGGGATGCTTTCCCTAGCAAACTTAGAGCAGAACCATCCCTCCTCATTCTTTCGCCAAAACCCTCAAAACTACCCTGTTTAACTACCCCTACTAGTTCCCCCAGCAGTGTCTGTACGTATTCCCCATGCTGCTTAATTAAGCTATATGCCAAGTGTTTACTCAATTTCTACTCTATCCAATGTAAGCTAAACATGAAACTCAACCATTGTAACTACATTATGTATTTGTTTGTCCTATAACTACAGGCGAAGCTGTGGCATGCAACCACTTATGTATGCCATTGTAACGTTCACCTGACTCCCACGGAGGCGCTGGCCTGGTTCGCGCTGCTGTGACCTCTTCTAAGGTGATGCACAGGGTTCGGAAGACGGACTGGACCGGGCCCCCCAAATCTGGCTTGTCTGGCTCGCAGAAGTATCCTTCTGTAGCCGAAAATAGGGGATTAACTGTCTGCGGGGTAATGCAATCGGCCTCCCACTTTCCCCTCTCACCCTCCTCGAAACCCTTCTGTGATTCCTCGTAGCGTCTCACCTTAGGGTCTGGAAGGACGAGCTCTCCATCTTGCTTCTGATGCAGGGGCGTGTTGGTATCCAGTTACTTCACTGGATTTTCGGATTGGTGAGAACCAAACTTGCTTGGCTTCCAGGTAAGTTTTTTGATAAGAGGTTCCCCTTGTGTCCATGCATTAATGTACTAATGCTAGTGTCTTTTTCCCCATAGGGGCCGGGGTACGGAATGCCGGGGAACAGGCACCGACCCGAGATGAGAGGTGAAATCCTTGTAGAAATCAGGTAAGTCTTTAATGAGCGTTTTTTGGTAATGTCTTTTCATTAGCTCATTAACGCTGATGTCTCTTTTTCCCCTTAGGGTCCGGGGTCCGGAAATGCCAGGATGCGGCGCGGACCCGAAATGAAGAGGGAATGAATCAACAGGTAAGTCTTAACATGGAGATTTAGCTTTCCTTATTCCCTTCTCTCTCTCACCTTTTGTTCTGGTCTTTTTCTCCCAAGGTGCTGGGGCGTGACAGCGAATCCGGATGATCGCTGCTGAACATGGAGGCGCCCTGTAAAGGTGAGTGGAATGCGGCTCTGCCGCGATCGACGCGATGAGCTTTTAAATAAAAGTCTTCCTTTTCAGGATTGTCGGCGAGATGTCTCCGGGATGCGGGTTTTAGCAGGTAAGGACTTTTCCTTCTTCTGTTCTCTTCTTCTCTTCCTTTGCAGGTGATCCAGGATGCTGGCAGGCGTGGCAGAAGTCAGGATGCAGGAGCAGACACGGTGAGCGTCCAGCTGCTAGATGCAGAACAACGCGAAGCACGTGTGGCTGTTCGGGTGGGGTTTAAATAGCCTTGGAAGAAGTTCCAGGTATGTATCCTTCCTCCAATCAGGTATGTATCCTTCCCCGACCACGCCCGGATGGTAAATTAGTCCCACAGGTAAAGTAGTTCCTTTCAGGCCTCAAGGAGGCCGGGATCCTGCAGCATGGTCTGCATCAGGTAAGTGCACCCAAGCACTCCCATAATGAGCCTGGCGCCTATGGCGCCAGGACTGATATCTTTTATGAGCCTGGCGCCATAGGCGCCAGGACACTGTCCAAAGGGCCCCTATATGGGGTTGCTGGGTCCTTCCTTGGGGACTGGATGTCCGCTTTCGGGGACGCAGGGCTTGAACCGGCTCCCCGGGAGCGGGCATCATGACAGCACTCCCCCCCAAGGCCCCTCCCAAGGTTGTTCCCTCCGGGGGTTTTGGTTTGTCTGGGAAGAGTCGGTGGAATTTCCTGACTAATCGAGGTGCATGCACATGGTCGCTGGGTTCCCACGACCTCTCCTGAGGTCCGTACCCCTTCCAATCAATTAGGTAGAACAGTTTTGACCTAAACATTTTTGAGTCTAAAATGTTCTTCACTTCGAATTCGGGCTCCCCATCTATTAGAATAGGTTCTGGAGGTTTGAGTAGTCGGGTTCCGGGTACCACTGGTTTCAGAAGTGACACATGAAAAACAGGGTGAATTTGCATACTAGCTGGTAAATCAAGTTTAACAGCCACTGGGTTAATTATTGCCGTAATAGAGTAAGGTCCCAGAGATTTTGGGTTAAAAGTTTGAGGCCCTTTGAGTGGTAAATGTCTGGTAGCTAACCACACTTGATCCCCAATCTGATACGGAGGTGCTTCACTCCGATGTAGATCAGCATTCTCCTTGTATTTTCTCTTGGCTTGTTGTAAATGCGTAGTTGCCTCTTTGAAGGCTTAGGTAATTGTAGAATGCAGATGTTCTACTGCAGGCATTCCGAGGTTCTGAGGTGAGTCAATGTTTGAGGTTCGAGGGTGATGCCCAAACAAAGTATAAAAAGGACTGTGGCCAGTTCCAGAGTGTACTGAATTATTATATGCGTATTTGGCTATCCAAAGAATGTCTTTCCAGTTGCTTTCAGATTGCTGTAACATACACCGTAAGTACTGCTCAAGGGTCTGATTTGTCCTCTCGGTCTGACCATCGGTCTGAGGGTGGTGACTGGTCGATAATCTTACGTCGATCTGCGCCATTTGACAACATTTGCGCCAGAAGTGGGAAATGAATTGGCTTCCCCGGTCAGAGATTAGTATAGATGGGAATCCATGTAGCCGAACAATATTTTCGAGGAACTCTTTGGCTAGGACAGAAGCTGAAGGTAAACCTTTCAAAGGAATAAAGTGGGCCATTTTGGAAAACAAATCCACAATTACCAGAATAGTATTGTACCCTGAACAAGGAGGCAGGTCCGTAATAAAATCCATTGATAGGGTGTGCCAGGGTGCTGGCGGTATGTCTAGAGGTTGAAGGAGACCGGCTGGTCTTTTCTTTTGACTTTTATTTTGGGCGCAAACACCACAGGACATCACAAAAGATTTAACATCTTTTCGCCAAGAGGGCCACCAAAATTGTCGTTTCACCTTTTCCTCTGTCTTGGCAATACCGGGGTGTCCCTCTATTAATGTATCATGATAACCGGAAATAACTAGTTTGTGTAATTCCTTATGTGGCAGGAATAAGCGTCCTTGGAAATAAGGTAAACCATTATCTATGGTAAAGTCTGATCCCTTTTGTAACCAATCCTGTAAGGTTGTAGGGTCCAGGAGTTGTTTCACTCTGGCTTGAATGTCTTCAAGCGTCTGTAACAAAGTCATGCCTAGAATCCTCTGTTCGGGAATTATTGGTACTGGTTCTGAGTTTGTATCAGATTCTCCCATTCCAATTCGGGATAAGGCGTCTGCTTTGCCATTCTTGCAGCCAGGTCGATAGGTAATCACGAAATCAAATTCAGCGAAAAACAAAGCCCATCGGAGCTGCCGAGATGACTGAGCCTTGGCGGTTTTCAAATACTGTAAATTCCGGTGATCAGTGATCACTGTGATGGTATGTCGAGCACCAAGCAGATAATGCCGCCAGGCTTTAAAAGCGGACTTAATGGCTAACAGTTCTTTGTCCGTGATTGCATAATTAACCTCGGGTGCTGAGAATTTTCTGGACCAAAATGCTACGGGATGCAGTTGGTTGGTTTCGGAATCTCTTTCGGACAGGACAGCTCCCATGGCTAGGCTGGTTGCGTCAGTCTCAACGACATAAGGGAGATCTGGACGCGGGTGTTTCAATATAGGTGCGGAGGTAAACTTAGCTTTTAAATCCTGAAAGGCCTGCTCGGCTTCTTCAGACCATTCAAAACGTTTATTTTTCAAGAGTGCAGTAATGGGTTGTACCACGCGTGAAAATTCCGGGATAAACCTGCGATAGAAATTGGCAAAGCCGAGCATGCTTTGAACCCCTTTTACAGAGCTAGGTGATGGTCATTTGAGGATGGCATCCACTTTTCTTGAGTCCATTCGGACTCCTTTGGGTGTCAGGATGAAACTTAGAAACTCGACTTCTGTGGTATGGAAAACACATTTCTCCAATTTAGCAAATAGTTTGTGTTGGCGCAGTTTTTCAAGTACTGCCCTGACGTGTTTTCTGTGATCAGATTCAGGAGTACACCAGAATGTCATCGATATATACGACAACACAAACATCGATGAGTTCCCGAAGGACATCATTCATGAAGTATTGGAAGGCAGCCGGCGCGTTACACAATCCAAAAGGCATCACCTGGTACTCGAATAATCCGTATTTAGTACGGAAGGCAGTTTTCCATTTGTCGCCTTCTTTAACTCGTACCAGATGATAAGCCCCCCGGAGATCTAACTTGGTGTATATGCAAGCGTCCTTCACCTGGTCAAGGAGTTCAGGGATCAGAGGCAGAGAATAACGGTTTTTAACTGTTATCTGGTTCAATGCGCGGTAATCGATACAAGTTCTAAGGTCGCCTTCTTTTTTGGGCACGAAGAACAAAGCCGAGGATGCCGGGGACTGTGACGGGCGAATAAAACCATTAGCTAGGTATTGATCCAAATATTGTCTGGGGGTTGTGCACCGGGCACCAGATCGATTTGGCAATCGTACGATCTGTGAGGAGGTAACGTGTTGGCCTGTTCCTTTTGGAAGACGTCCTGAAAGTCTTGGTATTCCGGAGGTAGTTGCATGGAGGCAGAGGTTACAGATGCTAGATTAATCTTCAGGTTTTCTGGGTAGCAGGTTTGTGTACAATCCGGGAAGGTTATTCTCTTAGCTCGCCAATCAATTCGAGGATTATGTGTCTCTAACCAAGGGATTCCAAGAATAACCTGAAACTGTGGAGCCTAGATTACATCTACCACAACACCCTCCCGATGGCCGTCGGGACCAATAAGAGTCACCTCAGTAGTGGAATGTGTTACCGGTCCAGAGGCAATTTCAGTTCCATCGACTGTGGTGATGACATCTTTGCTGGTTTTAGGACGGAGAGGGAGGTTAATCCTAGAGACCAATTCACGATCCACATAGTTTCCAATAGCCCCACTATCGATGTATGCCTTTATTGCATGCAACCGCTTAGGCTGTTCTGGATCTACGAGAACCATTGGCACAATGAAATGCGAGGTCTGAGAGTTAGTTTTCAAGCTCAGCAAGTGGACCCCTACACTTGTCGGGCGGAGTCGTTTCCCGAAACAGAGTCTTCATGATTTTTATCAGCGGCTCCTACTGCCTTTCGGGGCGGTTTTGCGGGGCAATCTCATAGAAAATGTCCAGAATTCCCACAATAAAGACATAATTTTAACTGCCGCCTCCTTTCACGTTCCTTTTGAGTTAAGGGTCCTTTAACCCCTCCAATTTGCATAGGCTCAGAGACATCAACTCCCTTGGGATTAGCATGGGTTTTGACCAACACCCGGGTCTCAAACCTGGACCGATCTGCTTTTCTGTTTTGAAGTCTGTGATCCAATTGGACCACTAAGTCTATATACTCTGTGCATTCTTGGGGCGGATTTACAACTTGGGCCAAGACATCTTTAAGATCTCCGCGTAGGCCTCGATAAAACAACGTGACTCTTTTATCCTCTGGCCATCCCGTTTCCACAATTAGTCTATTAAAGGTTGCAAAATAGGATAGGAGGTCCTGATTGCCCTGTCGCAGGGATAGAAGTTCGTCATCCAGAGCCTGCCCCTGAGAGTGTCGAGCAAATAACCTTTCCATGCTTGCTTGAAACCTTTGAAAATCACGGGGAATCGGGTCATCTTGAGTAACCAGAGGAACTGACCAATCGGCAGCCCAGCCGCTGAGATATGACAATACAAAGGCTACCTTGGTCTGATCATTAGGGAAGGCCCCAGGTCTGCATAGGAAGTGCAAACGACACTGATTCATGAATACGGCGAATCGTTTGGGGTCCCCAGCAAAGCGTTCGGGTGGGGCCAGCGGCATGTTTCCAGGTAGATTAATCTGCACAGGGTTACTGGAAACCACAGGAGCGGGGTTCCCTCTGGAACCGGGTAGAGGAGTTTGCCCAGCTTGACCTTGCAAAAGCTGTCTGGCCAGGTCATCAGTTCTTTCCTTTGATATTATTAATTCCCTCCTGAGGGCATTAGTCTCTTGACGAGCGGCATGTACTTCGGCCCGTAATTCCCCCAGTAATTGGGCCAACTGATCAGTCTCAGAACTTTCCATAGCACCTGGGTGGGAATTTGTAGGAAGGCTTCGCGTTCTGTAACGCTCACCTGACTCCCACGGAGGCGCTGGCCTGGTTCGCGCTGCTGTGACCTCTTCTAAGGTGATGCACAGGGTTCAGAAGACGGACTGGACCGGGCCCCCCAAATCTGGCTTGTCTGGCTCGCAGAAGTATCCTTCTGTAGGCGAAAATAGGGGATTAACTGTCTACGGGGTAATGCAATCGGCCTCCCACTTTCCCCTCTCACCCTCCTCGAAACCCTTCTGTGATTCCTCGTAGCGTCTCACCTTAGGGTCTGGAAGGACGAGCTCTCCATCCTGCTTCTGATGCAGGGGCGCGTTGGTATCCAGTTACTTCACTGGATTTTCGGATTGGTGAGAACCAAACTTGCTTGGCTTCCAGGTACGTTTTTTGATAAGAGGTTCCCCTTGTGTCCATGCATTAATGTACTAATGCTAGTGTCTTTTTCCCCATAGGGGCCAGGGTACGGAATGCCGGGGAACAGGCACCGACCCGAGATGAGAGGTGGAATCCTTGTAGAAATCAGGTAAGTCTTTAATGAGCGTTTTTTGGTAATGTCTTTTCATTCGCTCATTAACGCTGATGTCTCTTTTTCCCCTTAGGGGCCGGGGTCCGGAAATGCCAGGATGCAGCGCGGACCCGAAATAAAGAGGGAATGAATCAACAGGTAAGTCTTAACATGGAGATTTAGCTTTCCTTATTCCCTTCTCTCTCTCACCTTTTGTTCTGGTCTTTTTCTCCCTAGGCGCTGGGGCGTGACTGCGAATCCGGATGATCGCTGCTGAACATGGAGGCGCCCTGTAAAGGTGAGTGGAATGCGGCGCTGCAGCGATCGACGCGATGAGCTTTTAAATAAAAGTCTTCCTTTTCAGGATTGTCGGCGAGATGTCTCCGGGATGCGGATTTAGCAGGTAAGGACTTTTCCTTCTTCTGTTCTCTTCTTCTCTTCCTTTGCAGGTGATCCAGGATGCTGGCAGGCGTGGCAGAAGTCAGGATGCAGGAGCAGACACGGTGAGCGTCCAGCTGCTAGATGCAGAACAACGCGAAGCACGTGTGGCTGTTCGGGTGGGGTTTAAATAGCCTTGGAAGAAGTTCCAGGTATGTATCCTTCCTCCAATCAGGTATGTATCCTTCCCCGATCACGTCCGGATGGTAAATTAGTCCCACAGGTAAAGTAGTTCCTTTCAGGCCTCAAGGAGGCCGGGATCCTGCAGCATGGTCTGCATCAGGTAAGTGCACCCAAGCACTCCCATAATGAGCCTGGCGCCTATGGCGCCAGGACTGATATCTTTTATGAGCCTGGCGCCATAGGCGCCAGGACACTGTCCAAAGGGCCCCTATATGGGGTTGCTGGGTCCTTCCTTGGGGACTGGATGTCCGCTTTCGGGGACGCAGGGCTTGAACCGGCTCCACGGGAGCGGGCATCATGACAGCCATTTTCCTTGTAATCTGCAAGCCTCTTCTTTGTAACAGCACCACGATGCCTAAGGGCTTCTGTGTGCTCTATAAATTCTAATAATTAAATAAATAAATAAATAAAGGGTTTTTCATGCATTCAAGCCTTTCCTTTCTACTAGGAATTGCTCATTCTACAGTAGGCACTAATACTGGATCACTACAATGCCCCTTCTCTGGGCACTCATGGACAACTCCTCAATAATATATATATATCAAACAGAATAATGCCTCTAGGCAATACTGAATATTTTCATACAGAAGCCTCTCATAAGCCAGGAAAAAAATTGCACTGGCTATCAGTAAACAAGTGCATTCCTTTTTATTTTTAAAACTCATAGCCATCACACAAAAGATGCCTTTTTGTCCACGCCCCTTCATACTTATCAGAGTGAATCACCCTTCACTCTGATACGTCCATCAGACCCTCCTGGTCAGTCCAATATATGTCTACCTTTAAAAATCCACAACTGGGGGGCCCAGCTCTAGCCATCTGTCTCCTAAAAACTGGAATGCCCTCCCACCAGCAGTAGGAAATGAAGGAAGCTTACATTGCTTTCCTCAAAATGCTGAAAACATTCATGTTCAACCAAGCCTCTTCATGATCTCATCATGATAAATAGCTAAGCTGGCTAGGACAATGTCATCCATGTGCTAATTCTTCTCTTGTTCAATGTATTCCTGTACTTGTACCATTGAATCCTTTGTATTTGCGCCATAATGCCCCTGGGCTGATGTGTGCCTTTCCTTTATATTTAAGTAACTACCACTGAAAAGTGCTTATTGAAATTACACCAGAGCTAACACATTCTCTCCAAAGACTGCTACCAATGCCACATCTGTAATCTTAAAAGCCGTCTCTTTGCTCCACGGATACACAGTTCCAATGTCTATCATTAGACCAAAAATCGTTTTTTCTTGCCATATTTCTCCTTGCATTCTAAAACCCTGGTGCAAAGATTTGGCAGTTACTTAAGCATTGAGCCCATGCGCCCACGTCTTTCTGAGAGTGAAAAAATCACATAACTCCTTTCTCCATTTCCCAATGTATTTTTTAGAAGTTTTTATTATTACAACAATGCCCTCTGTGATAACACGTGTTTCGACGGGTTCTCCGTCTTTCTCAAATCAGGGCTTACTGTTTTAGCAAGTTCACAAAGTCAAAAATATATTTATGTAATTTTCAAACAGTCATTACACAAACAAGAAAAATCCATTCAAAGAAAGGGGCCATTGAGGGAGGGGAAAAGGGTAGGAGTGTTCTTATTTTACTAAGTTTGCATTTACTTGACCATTTTAATAATAAAAGATTTGTATGGTATTAGGGTTTAAGAGCTTACCCAATGTTACTTGTTCTCGTTTTAATCTCTGTCTTGTATTTCAATGCAAATGCAAACTTAGTAAAATAAGAAAAGAGTGATTGATGAATGTCTACAATGTTCAAAATACATACCTAAGTAACTAATAAGTTCTTTAATTTTTTTCTTTTATCATTTCCTTTCTTTTTGATGTTTTTTTCTCTCATACCTAAACACTCCTACCCTTTTCCCCTCCCTCAATGGCCACTTTCTTTGAATGGATTTTTCTTGTTTGTGTAATGACTGTTTGAAAATTACATAAATATATTTTTGACTTTGTGAACTTGCTAAAACAATAAGCCCTGATTTATCACAGAGGGCACTGTTGTAATAATAAACACTTCTAAAAACTACATTGGGAAATGGAGAAAGGAGTTATGTGATTTTTTCACTCTCAGAAAGACGTGGGAGCATGGGCTCAATGCTTAAGTAACTGCCAAATCTTTGTCTTTCACCTTAACGGAGTAGAGGAACCTAGTACTCCGTTGTTACTATTCCATGCGACCATAATAATTCACACGAAAAGACATTCAAGGGCGCTGAGGTCCAACCAAAGGAATACCCACCCCAAAGGTTCCTCATTCTCTTGTAAATCCCTAGTGCCACTTAACTCTTCTAAACACATCTGGTCATCCTCTGGGGCTGTCCTACTGTGAAACACATACATTTTTCTGTTTTGCAAAAATAGTTAAAAAATAAAGTATTAATGTCCTTTAACCCTATGAGTTCTATTTTCACACATTTACAATAATAAATTACTCCATACAAATTTCTATGCCTATCTTTAAGTGGGTGGGGGGGGGGCTGTCCTCCACTGCATTCAGTTGCTGGTACCTCATCTTCATTTTGGTACATGTTTCTCTTGTTGCTTCTTTTACATCATCAATCTTAAAGATGTTCATATAATTTTGGCATGTCTTCATATATCTTCTTTATGACATCACTCTACCTTTTTCAGATTTCACTTAATGCTCCATGATGACATCCATCTATGCAACATCCATATGCTCTTTCAGTGCAAGAGCACATTCTGTAAGGTTGTCTGAGTGCATATCATCTCTCATACACTCGATGTGGTATAGGGACAATACATGGGGTCCCATTTATAGCTCTTCTCCTGTGGTTCCAATATGATGGCAGTGAGGGGGCGGGAGTTCAGGAGAACTCGTCCATCTGCTCCTCTACGTTGCCCCCTCTGGCTGCGTCCTCAACCACATTCTCTTCTTCAATCTCCTTCATCTTCTCTTCATACTGTTGTTTCTTTGGCATCCATATCTTTGTCATCCTCCTCGGGTGACCTGCATTCTTTATGTGTATCCCCACTCCAGGTCATGTGACAACAATCTCCTTATGGTGGACAGAATATCCAAAGCCCTACATATTTCTTATAATCCTTGGGGTAGTAGAACTTTTTTCCTTAAGGTTCAAGGGTACTTTTCTTTATATTCTCAAAAGTACCTTCTTCATTTTGCATTTCTTCACCAGTTTCAGCATCTATATCAATCATTATCTTCATTCCAATAGCTTTCTTAACTGTTTTCTGGCACAGTCCTAAGATAATCCTTATGAGACCAAATCCTAGCAATTGCAACACTAGTGTTGCTCTGAATATTTTGAAGGCATTTGCCATTCAAGTTGCAATCCACGACAACCGGAAGGAAAACCAGTCATCTCCTGCTGTTTCATCAGCTTCATCTTCCATTTTGTGTGTAGGGTCATCAGCATAGTTATTGCTTCTGTCAGGGTTCCATTCTCTCCATCATGAGATGGTATGAATGTACAGCTAGAAGGCCCAACCTTGGCGCACACACCTCCTTCCATTGCTGTTATTAAGTCCAGGACATATTTATTCTAGAGTGTCATCAGCCTGATGGCGCTCAATTCTTTTCTGATTACATTAAATCCTTTTATTATTGCATTGGTTGTCTGCAGCAGCTCCCATCAGGTGATCTGTAACCACTTGGCAAACACTGCAGTCTGGAGTCCTGGCATGAATATAGATGTCATTGCTGTTTTACTGAACAATTTATGCTCATCTGGAATGTCTTTGTAGGCCCTTATTGATTTTGATGAGAAATAGTTATTTCTCTTCAGCTGACAGAGGTTAATCGACTTCTTCCACCTCTGATGATCATTCATTTTTGGAAATCTATCAATATAGAGGTCACTTTGGGGAATCACCAATGCTGGAACATGTATTACTACAATGTAACATAATCCTCCCCAATTCTTAGGCAGATACATGTGTGCTCTGGATACAAAGGCCCAATATTGGTCCATTAGTACTGCAGTTCCTCCATTCATTCCTGGGCCCACATTCTTTGTTTTCTCCAACCAGGACCAGGCCTCCATTCTTCAAACACATTGGCCCTCAGTACAACACTGGCGCTAAACCATGGCGCTATTAGCACCATGGTTGGTGCCGGTGTTGTAACGAGTCCGCCATGGTGAAATGGGGAAATACCGCCCCATTCCAAAGTTGGTGGGGCGGTATTTCCCCATTTCCCTATGGCCCTTCCCCATTCCCATTTTTGCTCCATAGGGCTCAATGGGAATGGGGAAGGCGGCAATTACGGTACCGCAAATTGCGGTACTGTAATTGCCTGCGAGGTCCCTTTGCGGGTCCCTACTTTAACAGCTGGTCCAGACCAGCCGTTCAGGTCGGGTCCCGCAAAGGGACCTTGTAGTAAGGCGCTAAGTGGTTAACGGCACCGCAGCCTTTTACAGTGCCGTTAACCACTTAGCGCCTGGGTCATAATGAGGCCCATTGTTGCATTCTTCAGTGGTAATATTGATACTGGTTCTGCGTCATCGCCGACCCATGTTAGTAACCTAGAGTACTTGGCGCATTATTCTAGGCATCTGTCATTCACTATTTGCACTATACCCATTGGTTCATTCTTCAATAAGTGTGCAGGGCAAGATAATAGTTTATCTTCCCATCCAGGACTGGTGGCAACATGTCCATACACCAATAGCTGAGGTCTCTCCCAGCATCCTGTTTCTCCTGATCTTTCAGTCATATCTGAGCAATTCATCCTCTTCATCTCAACAGTCTTTATTCATTCTCCAATTTGTGTTAGATACATCAGTTTCTTGCTTGTCCACACCATTCAATGTATCATTCTCTTTGTTTTCACATAAATGTCCTCATATGGAAATGTTCCTCTTGATCACTATCGCAACGTTGCCCATTTTCCTTCAAATTGCCGTCTGGTTGCACACGCTGCTAGATGACTGAGACATTTTGCAGCATATGCAGGAATTTCTTTTGCAATAAATGTCCTTGCTGCATTCATGGAATACAGTATTTACGGAACAGACGTATCAGCTTTCATCTGACGTTCTCTCTCCCACCTCTTTCTAGTGCTGATACCATAAATTATTTTTTAAATGAGCCGCATTGTCAAGATTTGTATTTATGTCTTCATGATCTTCCTCTGCATCCCTTTTAAATCGAAATAGATCCCTAGTCATATTAAAAAACAGGCAGTCTGTATCTCTAGTGTGAACGATAATAGATGTTCCATTGACACCCTCCATATATGTATTGCTTTTGAAATTCCATAATAATACGGAGGAAAACACTAATCATAATTCAAAATCATACTGCAATTAGCATTCCATGAGAACTCATTGACTTTCTTGATGGCAATGTACCTCATATATTCTAAAACCTCCTCCTTTTGTTTGTGTAACTCTGTTATTTCTTTGTAAATCACACTTTTTATATAAAAAACTGCGAGTTAATGAATATAATTATTCTAAAAATGATATGACTGTTCTTCAAATCACTGAAAAATGTCTCTATGTTAAGGTGTCTCCTTATTAAAGCTGGATAAGTCTGCAATATATATGTAAAAAAGCATACAAGAGGGGAGTTGCTTGGCACCATGGCATTTGGTCTGGCTCTGCGAGAGCTCCCAGCCGGTACCACATGCCCAATGACAATGTCCTAGTGGGAATACATCATCTACACAGTCCGGCGGTGTTCCGAGCTGAGGAAAGGCTGCAGCACTCAACTACCAACTCTCAGCGGCCTGTGTCGCTCGGATCCCGAGGTTTACTCTGGAGTTGCCGCGGTGCGGTCTGCGGCCATAGAGGAGCTAGCAAAATGGCAGACTCTGTGGTGGGGGAGCCGAAGATGGTGGCGACCTGATAATCTAGTGACTGTGATTCAGGGGGAAGCCGCAGCACCGTGACTAATGCCAGGCGGCCCCACAGCAACAGTGCTCATTCCCGTAGCCATCAGCAGTGTCATACTCGTGGTCCCATGCCCTCAGGGACCTGTGTGGTCTGCCTCCAAAGCGTCTACCCACCTGCTGCCAAGATGGACCAGTGCTGCCTCTCACTGGCCCCATGAAGCTCGCACCTGCGCCTCCCTGAGCGCAGACGGAGTGGCATTGACCACATCAAGACGCTGACACTTCTTTAAGAACCCCCCCGCAGCTCTCCGGGGGCCTGCCCGCATGGATCCGTGAGGAAGTTGGGCTACCAGAATAATCAACAACCCGCAGCACTGGTGTGCTTCCCAACATATGGGTCCGCTCATCCCTCTCTACCTTGATGAACTGTGTAAGTTTTGAAAGGTGCTGCGGTTTCACCTTTAGGTCCTGGTGGGAGCCTCCTACCCTACCGGATGAGCTGCACGCCCAGAACTGCCTTGAAGAGGAGGTCCGCACCACCCATATCTTCCTGGGAGTCATCCCTGCCCGCAGCTGCCGCCCGCTTCAGACTGTAGTATTAACCCCCAGCCGAACCTGGAGTCATGGAGGGAGCATGGCAGGGTGGCGAGGATGGCTGCCCCCGCAGTGGCCTCTGGTGGATGCAGAGTGGCTCACGCCCAGTTGCTGCACGAGCCCGGGGAACAAGTGTAAGGTAAGGTGGCACCTGCCGTGCTGCCTAGGGTCCAGTGTTTGGCAGACTGCATCGGGGTGATTCCCCCCCCCCTCGGGGCACTGCGGCCTGGCCATTGGATTGTGATACAGCAGTGATCCACATCAACTCCCTCGCCATAGCGGATGGGCCAGGGGCCCCTGAATTGCCAGGAGTGAGAGAACAGCATAAGCATAGTAGCCTAGCAGCATGAACATTTGCGGGACAGGGCTACCTACACGGGGGGCTACAACCCACGCAACAACAGGAGAGGCAATGAGGAGGAAGCTCCTGACTCCCCATATTCATCCTTGCAATTGCCCGGGGGCCCCTGGAGCTTTGCCCGCTCCCTTCCATCCAAATTCAGCAGCCGTGCTGGGGTAAAGTGAATCTAGCAGCAACCCAACTGCCAACGGTGTGTGGGGCTTCTTTGTCGTCTTTGTGACTGTATCCTGAGGGGCAGCTGCATAGAAAACACAAGAGCATCGCCCTAAGCCCTCCAACACTTCTCCAGAGCTGAATTTGGCTCCACGGCCTCACCCACAGCTCCTACTGGAAGTCATTACTCTCTCTTTGGCAGCCGAAAGACGTAGCCTGGAGCTGGCGAGGCATCTGACTCACTTGAGACGCCAGACCTTAAATCCACCTACGAACTCTAGCGAAACCTCGAATTCTAGTTCCCCACCCAGGAACAGCCATGGGTTCTACAGGATTGCAACCGCCACCTGAAGCTCTGGCCCTGGGGGGAGTAACACCCCTCTAAGAGACATTGAGCCTGGTGCGCCAGGGACAGAGCATTGAACACTAGCAGGGTGGGGACTTCTTCCATCTGAGTCTAGACACACTCACTACGATGTCCAGGAACCCCAAATCGACCAAACAGACGGACATTGTATCCCTGCTATCGACGCCCATGTCAGAGAAAGTGAAGAAAGGGGAACGGGGGAAAGGCACGGGCCCAAGTACTCTCCTAGAGGCTGGCCTTGAGCAGTCATCACAGGGAGAGACGAAAGGGAACCTTCAAGAACTCCTATCTGCTATCACTAAGGAGTACCAAAAGGGGACTGAAGAGCTGAAAAGCAGAATCTCAACTTTGGACAAGCGAGTGGGGAAATCGAAACTAGAACAGCAGAAATTGAAACGACACTCTACGAACAAAATTTCGAAATTGGGGAGGGGGCAGACAGACTTTTTGTGCGGTGAGGGGTGGTATATCCGAGGAGGGGAGAGAACGACTAGAGGGGAACCCACAAGGTGACGCTACTCTAACTTCAAGGGACACAGTAAGCCGAATAGCCACAATCTGTCCAAATGGCCTCCCAGGATAAGGTAGTAACCATAACGACCTGGATTGTGTAAGGTCTTAATGCTCCACGGAAGAGGAAATCGGTGGAGCACAGGCTCACTCAACTGGCAGCAGTACCCAAAATGCTACTTCACCTGAGCTAGCCAAAAGAAAAGAGGGGTGGCCATCCTACTCAGCCAGGACTTCCCACTAACCCAGATCACAGTCATAAGAGACCCGGAGGGGCAATACCTACTTCTGAAAGGCCTCCTGGTCGAACTTCCTATTACCCTAATAGCACTCTACAGCCGAAACAAGGAGCAAGGCCACTTTGTTCAGACTCTGCTTCCAGTAATTACGGCGTTCGGCAAGGGTCACTTGCTAATCTGGGTGGACTTCAACCTCTCTCCAGATCCGATTCTAGACACAACGCTCCCCCCATCTAGGAAAGACTTTATTAAAGCCTTAGCCATGGCCGAATTCCTAAGGGAAACTGAAACCATCAACATATGGAGGCTTCGCAATAGCCGGGCGAAGGACTATACATTTTTCTCCCACGTTCACACTCAAGGATCAATCTGCTGCTAGCCTCGAGTATGCTCTCCCCCCTGTGTAGAGGACATACAAATTGCCAATATCGCTGTATCAAACCACGCCCCAGACACCATGAAGCTTCCCGAGTTCTGCCCAAAAACAATGGAAAATGCAAGACTAGATTATTACAGATGTAGCGACCAGCTCAGAATTAACCGAATCGCTTACTAACTACTTCAAGGAGAACACTATCGAAGATACCCCAATCGCAGTCATTTGGGATGCAATTAAACCAGTTATCCGCGGGGTGGTGGTGGATGCCGCAGCGAATCTCAGAAGGCAAAGCCAACTGCAACAAGTCAGACTGGAGGAGAAGGTGGTAGACCAACTTCAAAAGGCACCCTTCCAAAACAGCAGCCCGAGATCTCAAAAAAGCAAAATCAGCACTGGAGATGCACTTGGCGGACAGTGCAGCCAGAGCTCTGACTTATACCAAGCAGTTCTACTACCTGAATAGAAACAAAGTGAATCGCCTGTTGGAACACAAGTTAAAGAAGCTACAACTAAGGAACAATATCCAATGTATGACCGACAGGGACGGGATCCCTCACCATACAGAGGGGGAGAAACTTGACTTGATGACCCAGCGCCACAGGGAAATCATGACTGGCCCTCAATAGCTAAGGCGGCCCAACTACAATACCTGTCCTCTGTTCCAAAGGTCCCACCTCACCCCCTCCTGGAGGTCCTGGAGCACCCTATCACAGCAGAGGAAGTGGGAGACACCATACAATCCCTGAAAAACACGACCCCAGGACCAGACGGGTTCGCAGCCCAATGCTATAAGAAATGTGCCTACATCCTGGTGCCTCAACTAGCAAACCTATTGTGATAAAGTACTGTCCATACTGCTTTAGGTTACTTCTTAGTAAGTTTACTTCAGTTTCTTCAGTTACATATTACAGGACTTGGACATCAGGAATAAGACATAAAAACACTGGCACCTATCACCCAGGTAGGGAGGGCCCAACTGACTCAACATGGAACACTCACCACATCATTCTCCCACTCATACATCAACATTCCACAGGCACTCAGGTGACATCACAAATCACATGACAAACCACATCAGACTGAACTAACACTTCACAACACATCTCCCTCCTTCTCAAACACACTCACGAACAAGTACTTCACAACACATCCCCCTTCTTACCTTCTCACATTCACGAACAAATATTTCACACATCATGTAATCACAAAAACACCAACACGCATCACACCCGGTCCAGAATACCGTGAATATTCTACATGAAAGTCCCACAGCTATGAAATTCCATAACTCTGCCTATCGTTCTTCAAGCATCATATTTATAAACACTAAACACCTTCTGTCTGCCCTGCCACGGGCAACCTCTAGTCTGCCACTCTAGACACCTACCAGCCCAGATCCAAGGCTATACCTTACCCAACAAACCAATAACCTTCAAAAAAACTTTTGTCCTTCTGCTCGCCCCCGCCACAGGCGAGCCTTCAGGCTGCCACCCTGAAGCACCACTTGTCATCCCGACACAATAGTAGTCATCCAGGATGACAACGAAATCACCATAGCCAGACAGAAGATTCAGTAAAACACTACAACCACCTCTAACAAACATCCAACAACATGCATGCCTCAGGAACACAAATACACAGATGGACAAAGCCAATCGAACAAAACCTAACCATACCATGCTGTACAGATCCTAAAACAACTTGAAGATGCTGGCCAGCATCTCCAAGACCACCTACAAAAACATATAGTTGACTCTATCACTCTTCTCAATAGCAGTACTATTCAGTCCCATAATCAAACCCTGATCACAAAACACAATGGGCAGGGTTGACAGATGACACATAAAGGAAAACAGATCACCAGACAACTCTTAATCTTGGACAGCATCTTTCTCTTTCGCTTTATGTTCACTGGAGGGCGTCCCCAACCAGCACCACATCTTCATCTAAACAGAACCACCTGTCCCTTAAAATATGAATATGCCAAATACTTCAACCTACAATGCACTCTACCCCTCTTAACTTTACGGGAGACGTCATCTTCCCTGCTCTCCATAGTGCACAACTCAAAACCAGCTCATTAATACCGCTTTCAGAGGCGCTACCTCCCAGCACTTATTAACTAAAATGGAGGCGCTACTTCCCTAACCTTAGTGGTGCATACCACACCAAACCAAAGCACTGCTTCAGGAGGCGCTACCTCCCAGCACTTACTAACTAAAACGATGGCGCTACCTCCCTAACCTTAGTGGTGCATACCACACCTTACCAAAACACTGCTATCAGAGGCAGTACATCTCAGCACTTATTCACTAAAATGGAGGCGCTACCTCCCTAACCTTAGTGGTGCTCATCACCCACTAAAACATACTAACGTAAATTATTCCCAACTTCACACTGAACCGGAGTACCTACTCCCTTCACAGGCACACACTAAACTTAACATGAAATGACTTACACACATGACAGCATAACACTAAAACGCGTCTCGCACACCTGTCACATTAGGCCTCAAATTCATTCCCATACTTCTTAAACTCTATGGATATTACATGAGGCATTTCTTCAACTTTTAGAATTTGAAACAATGGCATCGTCTCCAGCACAGTCCACTGGCCTGTCCGTGGCCTATTTGCGCTCTAAATGCCTAAAAGTCCATGTTGTTCTATAATAACAACCTAAATCCTACAAATCCTCAAACGGTTTATGTAGCCCACTCATATCCCATAACCAAACCAATCTCACGTAATGAAACTAATAAATTACCTAAAAGTCCAAGTTGTCATTTAACATCCTAACACCTATAAATCCTCAAAAGGTTATTCTAGCCCACTCACACAAATGAGCACCTCATACGTACCCCTGCCAAACTATTTCACGCACTTCATTTGACACCAACAGCATTAACCATATTATTATCCTGTTCAATGTAGTCTGATTACCTAGAATTCCTCAAAATGGTTAACATGAGTTTCGAATGTAACTTCATATGCTCAGTCTAAAAATGCTTTCAAAATGGGAAAGGATACGGACAGATGGGTGCTCCTTCCGTAACGCATACAACAAAATTCCTTCAAGACATTACCATGTCACGGGATACCAGTCTCTCTTGTGTGACGGCTCCGCTCCTCCATGCCGCTCACACCTACGCACCTCATGCCTTTCCTCATAAGCGCTTTTCTCCTGTAATAGGCCGCATTGATGCCCCTTCCTTTTCCGTGATGCCTCCATGCAATGGTGAGTTACAACACATTCACCAACTCTCCATGGCGGGGTGCGCGATCCTCCCCACGGCGCTGCTTCTTCACGTTTACCTCAGCATGGCGCTGACACACCACCCCGCTTTTGGGTTCTCTTTTTTTTCCTTTCCGGCATCTCGACTCGCATAGTCTGTTACCCTTCTGGAACACTGAGGACGCAGCGTTCCATAGCTTGGCCGACCGCACCTAAGCTGACGTCACCAGTATCAACTTGAAACGGAGGGCAAAAGAGCTCCAGCGTTGCCCATCACCAACAGTCACTTCACACGCACATCACGGGCGTGTAGTCAACTGAGTACGGTAACTGTGCTCATGACGATATGACCACCGTTCCTTTAACTAGCCAGCCTTCATATTTCGGCCGCTGCTCATGTTTAAGCACTGGGAATATTACAGGGGAAGCATCTGCTTTTAGGCGTTAGCCTTTGCCACTTCACCTTGTTACCCCGTCACGTCTTACATGCAATATCGTTTTTCACAAGTCTTACAAGTCCCCTTTAAGCACAAGGGACACTTCCACTCTACGGGCGCAGCTCCACTTCTGAGCTTCCCTTCAACTGTTGGCCCTTTTTGACCCTTAAGTCCTCGGACCCAGCACTCCCACCACTCATGGGCTGCTGATGGGCTGCAGAACCTTACTGGTATGGGGCTCCCCTCCTCCGATCTGCCCTGGGTGATGGGTATTCTTACTTGTGTTGGGGGCGGTGATGTCCTTCTTCTTCAGTCCTAGCACCTCCTGCACTCCCCTCAGCAGGCTTCTTAATTCATCAGCTTCTTGAGCTTTACTTCCTTTCCTTTCTCTAGGGTTCAAATCCTCGTCGCCAATGTGATAAAGTACTGTCCATACTGCTTTAGGTTACTTCTTAGTAAGTTTACTTCAGTTTCTTCAGTTACATATTACAGGACTTGAGCATCAGGAATAAGACATAAAAGCACCGGCACCAATCACCCAGGTAGGGAGGGCCCAACTGACTCAACATGGAACACTTACCACAGCATTCTCCCACTCATACATCAACATTCCACAGGCACTCAGGTGACATCGTAAATCACATGACAAACCACATCAGACTAAACTAACACTTCACAACACCTATTTAATTATTTTCTGTCATCGGAATCGACCACCCCGTCTATGGAGGAGTCACTAACAGTCCTCATCCCAAAGCCAGGGAAGGACTGGGCTAAATGCGCTTCCTATAGGCCCATTACGCTGTTGAACAATGATGCCAAAATCTTCGCAAAAACCCTGGCGAACAGACTGGCTCCAATTTTAACAGACTTAATCCACTCGGATCAGACAGGCTTTATCTCAGGCCGGTGTACCCAAGATAACATCCGAAGAACTATAAACATCATTGAGTCGGCAAACAGGATGGGTCAGGAGCTGGTAGTCCTTTCAGTGGATGCGCATAAGGCGTTCGACATGTTACCTGGGGCTACATAAGCGAAACCCTGCACCACTTTGGATTTGGCCCAAATTTTGTTAAATGGACACAAGCTAATTATCAGCACCCCTCCACAAGACTGGGACTCAACGGATCTTGATCAGAAAAAATGTGTATAACCACAGGCACCAGAGAAGGCTGCCCTCTCTCCCCTCTCATATTCGCACTCTCAATGGAGCCATTCGCCAACAGGATTCGTCACAACCCAACAATACATGGCCTCGAAGTCAAGGGAGAAGCCTATAAAGCAGCCCTCTCAGAACGTGTTATTGACATAAACTCAGGCGAAATATTCTATGCAGGCTCTATGGCGAGAATTAGAAGCATTCCTAGAGGCCTCGGGTTTCACAGTAAACCCCATGAAGTCAATAACAATGGGCATTAACGTACCGAGCAAGCTTAAAGAAGAGTTCGCGGCCAACTATCCGATCCCATGGGAAAAATCGCAGATCAATTACCTGGGGGTCCAGATACCAAATAAAACAGAAAGAATATACAAGGCTCACCTCCCTCCGCCGCTCAAAGAATTCAGATGTGACCTGGCATGCTGGCAAAAGCAAGAAATCTTGTGGTTCGGCAAGATGACAGCGCTCAAGATGAATCTGACCCCAAGACTGCTATACTTTAGCCTCGCCCTCCCAGTAACTATCTGGAAGAAAGCGCTCCAAAAACTGCAGACAGATATCTTGAAATACATCTGGGAAGGAAAGAAATTGTGTATTCTGAAGCGAATTATGCTCCGGGGCTCAGCGACGGGCGGCCTAGGGGTCTCAGATGTGTCCAGGTACTGCCTCGCAGCTCAGCTTTCACAGGCTTTTGCATGGAAGCTGGTCCACAACCGACCCCGATGGCTAAAACTGGAAGAGAATTGGTGCCGGACTCCAGTGGAAGCAATCCCACACACCAAAGAAGTTTACAGTTCCGGGGATAGAAGACCTCTGCCAGCAACGACAAACACAGTGATGAGCTGGAGAAGGGCTACACGCTTATGGAAATGTAGGAGCACAATGGGCCCACTCTCACCTATCTGGGATAACCCAGACATCTCCCCAGGAATCTCACCAAACAACTTTGGCAAGTGGAAAGATGGAGGACTGAGGGTAATGGCAGATTTCTTTGAAAATGGTAGCCCGCTGAACTTTGAGGTTTGCAAAGCCAAGTTCCAGGTCGGAGAGGCGGAGAGGTTCCGGTATACATAGCTCCGACACTGGCTCTCAAGCGAGGCTGCAAGGAAACAAGGAGGCAGAGAGCTATCAGCCTTAGAGCGTACACTCACCGCAACCCCCCCAAAGGGGAAAGTCTCTATCTTCTATAAGCTGCTTGATAGAAATGATCCAGCCAAGAAAGAGCCCTATATGCTGAAATAGGAAAAGGTCATTGGCAGAGTCATAGACCCGGTGGAATGGGGTCACATCTGGGCCCGCGCACAAAAGCTCCAAATGCATAACAAATAAAGAAGGTGCATTTAAAGTCTTCTTCAGATGGTACCAAACCCCCAAACAAATGTAAACCGGCCATCCCCCCACACTGCTGGAGAGGTTGCCCAGAAGTCGGGAAGTTATTTCACCTACTCTGGTCCTGCCCCAAAGCCTCCCAATTCTGGAAGTACGTCCTGGAGCAAATCAAACTGATAACATGCCTCACGATTCCGTGGGATCTGGGGATTGTCCCGCTGGCAGCAACTGGGGAGTGTCAAGTCCCACTAACTGGACGCATGGCTGACCTGTGCTTGTACCTTCCAACAGTGGCAAAGATATCAATGGCCAGACTATGGAAAAACCTGGACTGCCCGGCCTACCAATTGTGGTGCTCCAAGTGCTGGGAAATAATTGCGGCATAAAAAATCACAGCTGTTAGATTTGGCAATGGAACCAAGTTCAACCAGACTTGGGCCCCTTTCTGAACTATACACAGCAATTTCCAGGGGTGGCAAGACAGCCTCCAACTCTTCACTGGATGGCTCCATGACATCTCTGCAACTAAGGCACACTAATGGATGTTATCCCCTTGAACTAAGCTAATTGTGAAGGACTCTTCTCTCCCTTGTTCCCCCTCTGCCCCCTCCCCCTACCAGAGACTCTCTTCTGTTTTTGGTTTATTACGTTCTCCTGTTTTGTTCTCTTTTAACATTCTAATGCAAGCCTGAAGTAATGCCTCCCTATCTGTCTGTGATTCGGAAGCTTGTATTTATAAAACCAATAAAAATAAGTTTGGAAAAAAAACAGCAGACAAGAATGTGTATATTGTTATAATGGGTAACATAAAATATGAAAGGTTCTTCTTTTCTTCAGACTCCGGATCTTCTAATCATTGTCTCATTAAACCTATCTAAAAAGGTAACAGGATAACTGCAAGTCTATTTATTCCTTATAAAATGTGGAAGATATTGGTCCTCAGTCCAAAAATCCTTTTGTGCTGTTCATTTTCCATCTCCTTACCTTTGGTCATCGAGCGAGTCAGCATGTGCAGAACTTCTTCACTTGCTTCACTGTGGGCAGCTGCAGGAGGGGTTGATATTTCTCCTTTATATGGTTTTATGTCATGCAAGTATAGCCTCGCTCTTCATCCTTTCAATTTGACAGCGGTGGGGCTCACTTCCTCCATCTCATGTGCACCCTCAAAACAGGGCGAGCTCCAAGTGCATACAGATTTGCGTACCAGCACATGGTCCCCTGGGTGTAGACTTGGTGGCTTTAATAAATCTTCTGAAACAATGGGTTGATTGTCTTTGTCACTTCTTTTTTACCCTTCCCTTCGGTTTTTGACCTGTTGAGACATGAAAGAAACACTTGCAGTCATTGTTGTTAGGTAATCATGAATCTCGTCACCTAGTGTCTTCACTACACTATGGGCATCAGTTCTTACCCTAGTAGGAGTAGCAAGGGAAGTTATCATACAATGTCCAGCCACCAACATATGAGGAGTTATATGGTGATCTGAACCAGGCTGATTTCTTAAAGCATACAAGGCAATGGATAGGCAATGAGCCATCCCTTCTTTAAGGTTATCTTCATTTTTGCAATTCTTTCTTTTAGTAATCTGTTTAATCTCTCACAGATGCCATTTGCCTGTGGGTGAAAAGCAGAGGCAAACCGGTGCCTAATACCTAATAAAATAACTATTTGTTCGAACAACTCATTTACAAAGTGTGGCCCATTTTCAAACCGCAATACCTTCCACACACCCCATCTGGGAAACACCTTGCGCACAAGGAACTTTGTGGTGCATGTGGCATAAGGGTGTGTGCATGGACCTTCCTCGATCCATCTGGAAAAAGGACATACCATGACCAGCATATATCTGTAACCATTGCATGTTTGCAGCATATCCACATATCCACATAATTTAGGTGCTGAAATGGGCATTGGGTCTAGGAATTGCTCCTCTTACTGTTCGCAAAAGAGTGCACTGCAGTACATTTCTGGCACGCAATGAAATTTACAATGAACTGTGCCACATGTTCTAACAAATTTGGGGAAAACCATTCTTCTGCAATTGTTGTAGCAAGACTCTCTCGAGTCGTATGCGCTGGGTAGTGAAGTTGCTCCAGCGCTACCCTTAGTAATGCTTGAGGCATAACTGGCTTTCAAGTGCTATCCTGCCTCCAAATTGCCTCAGTGGGCAATAACAACCACCCCCACTTTCTCCATATAGCTTCTTGTGGTGCTTGACCTTGTACTCAATTGACTGGATAATAGAGAGCATGTTAAAGCCCTCCTTTACCATCACCCTGTCATCTGTTTAACACTTTCTATTTCAAAATTAGAAATGGTTGGGAAGTAGGCTGGCTTTATGGCTTCTAAATCTGCGGCTTTGTTTCCGCTGGAGATGACGTCAGTCCTTTTAGAATGTGATGTGCCTTTTACAACTGCTAAAGTCTTTGGGAGACTTAACGCTTTAATAAGGCTATCCAATAGAGCTGCATGTTGCACTGGGGTGCTGTCTGCGTGGAGGAAGCTCCTCCTTTTCCAGCATGACAAACCTGCATGTACAGTCGACATTACATAGGCAGAGTCAGAGTATGCAGTCACTTCGTATTTCGTGCCAATAAGCACCACTAATTCTGCAGCCTGTGCTGAGTAATGTGAAGGCAATCTCGCACTTGTCACTACCTCAAATTCATCCACTCTGTCCAGCTTTACTACTGCTGATCCCATATGCCTTTTGCCAGTTGTTTGATCAATTTCTAATGAAACATCAATAAAGACAACTTCCCCCCTCCTGATAGCATTCTCTCTAGCTTGGGGGATGTCATTATAACATTCAGTATATGTTGTGCAATCATTTACATTAATACCTTGTATCATGATGCTCTCTGTGTGGTAAATGTACCTTTGGGTTTCTCTAAAATTGCAAATAATGCATGTTCCACTAACAATGTTGACGATTGTTATACTTGAAGATTTTTCAATCACGAATGCAGTAGCAGCTAAAGACTGCGCACAAGGATAATTTCCTTTCATAACTGGGTCTAAAATCACACTATAATAAGATAATGGTTTATGTTCATGTCATGATGTTGTTTTCTGTGTGAGGACTGCTGTCATAACCTCTCCATTTGAATGTGAGAGCAAGTAGAATTCTTCATGATAATCTGGAATTCCTAACACAGGAGTTTTTTAATTCTTCAAATCATTCACTCATCTCATCTGGCCATCCTATTTTATTCTTGTCCACCTGTGCATCTTCACATCCTTTTAAAAGTGGTTGAATATATGTACTGTACTCACCTTATACCCTTTCTCTGAGAGTATAGTCATGAGCTGAACTGAGTCTTCCCTGCATCTTTCTTCGGTCTCACTGCACACCAAAATGTCATCCACGCACTGGATTATTGCACTTTCGAATTGGACATTACCCAGAACCATCTGGAGCACTCTAATGAAGATTGAAGGAGACTCACAGTACCCCTGGGGCAAACGATTATGTTTCAGGCAGATATTTCTATATGAAAAGGAAGTCAAATCTTGTGAGTCTTCATGAAGGAGAATTGAAAAGCAGGTGTTTTTTAAATCTACAACTGTGAAATATGTGGCCTTAGGTGGATGTAGCACAATATTGTCATGGGATTTGGAACCAAAGGAAACTCAGCTTCGACTATATTGCTTAGGGGCAAAGGTCTTGTATGAATCTCCACAACCCCACTTTTGATTTTTTCACAGGGTGCACAGCCTGGTACATGGAGAGTCGTATGGCACCAATATTCCTTGCTTCATTTAAGGGGAACATAGTCTCAATAATGCCACTATCTCTGGACATAAGGTATTGCTTTGCTCATGGCAAAAGAGCTCCTGGTTTAAGCTTGATCTTAACTGCCCCTATTCCTTTTAATAGACCCCCGATCATATGGGTTTGTGGTCCATAAAATGCTTGGCACTTTCTCGAAGTCTTCCTGAAAAAAGGACAGTTTCTTTTTTAGCAGCACCATTCTCTGTGGTAGCTCTATATTCTGTACTTTAATCCAATAAGTGAGATTTATAAAAAACACAAATTTATCATCTGAATAATCATCTCCAAACAGCTCTTGTCTGTCAAATCTGTCAACCTATATCCATCACTGGATCAATGGCTATCACCGTTCTCAATCCTCTTCCCTCATCATCTGTCCCATGAAGACCTACCCTTTCCTCTCTGACCACTGCTGCCTCTAACTCCAAGGGGATAATCTGCCCTTCTTCATCATCCATAGGAATCACTGGTTTAAACAAAATCTAATTTCGTATTCTTAATAGCATACCTAGCAGTCTGGGTAACCATGATAATAATACAGTCTCTTGCATTCATATAATGTATTCGTGGAGTGGAGCACAGTATTCCTTCATTAGTAAAAGATATTGGGGTAATTTGAGTATGGCGGTAGGGGGTTAACGGCACCAGTAAGGATGCTGATGCTGTTAACCCCTTACCGCCGCATTCCAAGGTCCCTTAGCGGGTCCCACTAGGGCCGGCTGGTTTTACCCGTTAAGGGATCATGGAGCTAATAACGGGCCTGCTATTTGCAGGCCCGTTATTAGCTCCTTCCCTATTCCCATTGAGCCCTATAGGGGCTCAAATGGGAATGGGGAATGGTTTTCGAAATGGGGTCCGCATAGGTCGTAATGTCCCGGTAAGTCCCCATTCCGACACCACGGACCCGAACACGGGTTTGGAGGCAGCCATGGTACTATTTGCACCATGGCTGCCTCCAAACTCGTAATGGCCACCATTGTCATGTTAGGTTTTGTCATCAAGTCGCTCCCTAATATATTAACTGGCCTTTGACTAGAATATAACAATGGCATCATCATGTGTTCTCCTATAGAGAGTGGCAATTCCTCTGTAAAAGGAACTAAACTGATAGCCCCAGAAAATCCCTGTGCATTGTGAGAAACCTGAAGGTGTCTCCCTGCCTAGTCCTCGGAGATCTGTCACCCAGATGACCAGGACACGGCCATCGCTATTGGATCCAGTTCCTGGGGGTGGACCAGTGAGGGAGGATCACCTGGATGGGGGGTTCTCGGGGAGTGGGACCCCGATGGGTGGGACACGGTATGCCCCCTTCTTTCAACACCTTTTCCCCATCCTATCACGTAGGACATTGAAAACCACTGCCCCACCTCCCTTTTCTGATACGAACACTTTTGCATGACACACCAGAGAACGGACTAACACCAGAGCTGTTTACCTGACATGTCCCAATATAAGGGTCAGGCAAAGTCAGGCAATCGATCAGAATCACACACACCTGGCGGCCATTTTCCTTCCCTACAGAGATAAAAGGTTGAGCAAGAGAGCAAAGTACAAGCAAGGCAGACCACACAATGAGACAGCTAATCTACCGCAGCAGTTCAAGGGAAGTAGAAAGGTGGCGCGAGTCAAGGGGGTGCCAAGGAGAGAAGTGACATTGTCCTTTCCGAACCAAACCTGCAAAACCTCCAAGGAAGAAATCATAAGCCCGAGGACAATAGTTTTACAGTCTTGCAGCAGACGTCAATGGTACACGGGGCATGCCTACGCCGATAACCCGGAGTGAGGGAAACTCCTGCTACCATGGTACCGACCTTGACTCCAGTTACGAGGAAAGCCAGACGGTTCATCACAGCCAGTGAGTCGAAGGGAGAGCCGATAAGAACCAGGCTGTGGTGAATGAAAGTCACAGAGTGGCAAAGTGAGAGAAGTTTAAAGAAAACTGTAAAATTGTAAAGGGGAGACCAGCTACAGAAAGGGACCGGCACCGCCTGGGTGCTGCTTTGAGAAACTCTGGTCAAACCCCATCTGAGTGAAACTGCAGATACGAGAAGGCCATAGGAGAGCTGCAACGATAGGTCAAAGTAGTCATACAGGAGGTCAAGCTAAATCCCTGTACAGTCGAAAGTCTTTGACCTAAGAACTATAAAGAAAGCAAGGGAAGTGAATCCTGCCATATGAGAAATCAAGGGAAGTGAATCCCGTAAACATTGAAAGTATATATGAATGTGAAGTGGGCACAAGTGAACCTGGAAGAGGGATGCTTACGAAAAAGGGGCAAAGTCTAAAGTTCCAAGAAACAGCGTGTTGACAAAGGTAAACCCGGCTGAGGGATGTCCACTGGAACAGTTTAAAAAGACATTAAGATTTGTGAGTGAAGGAAAAGCCATAGTGAACCTGGAGGAGGGAGGCTGAAAGTGAAGAGGGGTCAGCGCCCGGAAGAGGGGGACCGAGGGTTGAAGAATCCTCACTCAAAGAAAAAGCAGGAAATTAACTTTCATTTATGAAGGAACTTTTGTTTTTTTATTGAACACGTCCAGCCCTCGAAGGCAAGAGACTTTCAAGAGAAACGAGACTTGGCCATCAATGGTCTTGATAGCTGCAACTGGAACCGTCGACTCATGCTGGGAAAGCTTGAGTGTGTGATGTGCTCCATCATCACCTTGACCCTTGGTTACCCTTGAATACTGATAGTACTGATAGTACTGATATTACTGAACACATCACGTCACGTCACTCTGTGGGCTGTACTATTGTGGATATAAATTCATATGCATACCTGTGAAAGGATTTCCTCCTACCATAGTCACACTCTCTAATTTGGGTGTAGGTGCTTGCTGGACACCTGTAATCATATTCCATTGTGGTACCATAGCCCGTTTTGTCTGCACTTGCTGAGTTTGTACCTGTTGTGTTTGCATAGGCACTTGCTGCGGTTGTCCATGCACCGCTTGCATTTGTACTGGCGCTTGCTGTATCTGCTGTGGTTGTGTCGCATATTTCTGAGCCTGCATGTGATCTTGGACATAATACTCCTGTGGTGCTGTATTATACATTATACTGTGGAGCACAGCGCACCCCCCCTTCGAGATTGCCAATTTTGTTGCATGCCTCCTCTGCTTCTACATGTTCTGGTAATGTGTCCTATTCTTCCAAAATTCCAACAGTGTTGCGGTTGTCTGCCATTAAATCTTCTCCTTTGTGTTTTGAAATCCAACTCGTCCTCCTCTTCTAGGCCCATTCCCTCTTGGCCAAAAACGGTACCCCCCTTGATCAATGGGACATGCTACGTTATTTTGCTGTGCTGGCTGCACCTCCTCTGTCACCACACCTTCATTACTCGTCAATACTTCTCCCTCTATGGCTAGTTTTCATAATTTTTTCTGAACTAACTTTGCCTCCTCCTGCTTTCTGCTCTCGGCTTTCTTCCTATTCTTCTCTTGTAACAATCGGCAATGATGCATGATTGTCAGTTGTATTTCTGGCCATGGTTTTTCTTCCATTCCCATAATGCTACAGTTTTATCCCACGATTCATGAGTCTCAAGACGCCATCGCTCTTGAATATCTTGAATAAAAGCAACAGGCTTTTCATCCTCCCCCATTTTCCTAGTCATAATCGCACCCATATATAATGTATCGGGATACTGTACTCTGAGGGCCAGCCATACATCTGTTCTACAATTATTAAATGGTGCTTCATTATGGGTCATATTTTGTGCAGTCACACCTGCATATCCTGCTCTTTTCCAAATGTCGTCAGCTCTCTCCCCTAGAATGGCTGCTGGCATGCCTTTTATAGCTTATAGGTAACGTCATTCCTGATATCACTCTCTCTAACTCATGAATCCATTTTCCTGCACCAGAAGTTAAACTCTGTAATTTACATTTAAACTTGTCTTTATCCATTTGTGGCCATGGAATATGCCCTGGTCGTCCTGTCAAAAGAGAAATCATACCGTGCCTCCAATTGTAATAAATATATTAATATTGGCCTACGCCAAGCTGCTCGAAAGTCGCTTGCGAAAGAAATCCGTGTTGCAAGGTCCTGACCTTAAATCAATGTTAGCCGCCATTTTAGGTCAAACCGCCATTTTAGGATTTGCTTTGTAAAAGTCACCCTGTGAGTTAAAATGGTGGACGATGTCATTCCAGAATACAACATGGCCGTCTTGACCTCTGTACATAGCTAATATGTAACTTGCCTGCAGGCCACTTGTTGAGGTCGTTAACTGAGACCTTGTCCTTCGTTGACCTGTGTGTAGAAGGATTACTTGTGCAATGAAACTAATCCACGAGCATATGTTGAAACAATGTATTCAAATACTGAACGTAGAACATCTGTTTAGCTACATTGTAATAATGTTTGAGAAGGCCTGCATGGAAAAAACTTAGAATACACAGTTATTGCATAGGCTTGTTGATACATGTATTAAAGGCAAACCATTATATGAGGTTGTTCGAGACTTGGCACGAACCCTAGATCGGTGATGTATTAAGTGGAATAATTAACCCGAAGTGGGGCTGGACATCATGTCCACCAAGTGTATAAAAAGCTAATGCATTCTAATGTACCACGTCTCTCACTGAACAAACTGAACCACGCTGGAGTTTGTTGTGTTGTACTGAGGGCCGATAGCTATCTGATTTTGCTCTGTTTTTGTAACTGGATTCAGTATAAAATAAGTACTTTGTATGTTCCTTTGCAACCCGTGTTCGGTGTATTTCCTTTTGGGGTACTCAGCCTCGATATTTTGATTTTGTTTTCACAGTCCTCCCCTTTCTCTAATAATGGGAATTGTGAAAATCCTTGTCCACATTCATATCTGCACAAACTTCTTGTTCTCCAAGTGGGGCTAGTCGCACCGGTTTGTCTCTGTCCTTGCAGTGCCCTTAATATGCTTACATAAGGTGGGGATACAAACCCCCATACTGGGCAATTGTGCTTGTGGTTGATCAGCGTAGTGTCGATTCTGGTGTTCTCTCTTTGCGGTGCTCTAGATTTGACCATGTTACCCCTTTCTATGCACTCGATTCTTTTGAAAATCTGCATGCTCTCTCCTCCCTTTGCGCTCTCGAATTTTCTACTCTTTCTTCATCTGACATTATTATGCCCTAGCTTGTATGACTGTTGTCCTTTTCTACGTAATCAAGATCTAATTTGCTTAAAGACAGCGTTATGTGCTCATCTGTTATACCATCATCTGACCTACCTCCCTTTTCCCTCAATATAGATCCTTCTATATTCTCTTTGGTCCCATACCCTTCTTTATCCCTCATTTTCCTACGTAAATGCCCACGTTTCTTCTCTACATCTTCTGTATCTCGTTATCAGCCCATGCTGATAATCTTGGTATTTCTTGCATCTCCCTAAGGAGCTGTTGTGATCCTCTCTCTTCCTCAAATATTTCTTGTGCTTCGATCGGCACCATACCTCTATGACATAGATATTCTATCTCGTCATCTTTTAATCCCCTACTCCTGTTCATTTCTTCTTCTCTTTTCCTTATCTCCCTCAATTCATCTTCCTTTCGCCTTCTTTGCAACCTACGTACTTTCATTCTTTGTGCTTCTACCTCCTCTCGTCTCTTCTCTTCTAGTCTCTCCTTTTCTTTCCTTGCTTCGTGCCTTCTCTGTTCTTCCCTTTGCTTACATTCTCTTTGCTTCTCTTCCTGGTATACTCGCTCTTCTTCCTTCTCTTTCTTTTCCTGCTCTTCTCTTTCCTCTCTTTCTCGAACCCCATCAATGCTCTTGTCATCCAATTTAAGCAATATTTGCCCCATCCATTCATTCTGTACTATCGTCACTCCCTTAGCGTAGTCCTTTATTTATTTCTGTTTCTTTGCCTCCTCTATCTCCATCTGTATGTCTTGTCTATCTTTTATTTCATCATGCTGTACACTTTCATTGCGTGTCAACATATATTTGCGTTCTATACTTTTTCTCTCTTCCTCATAGTCCTCACTGTTATAAGCGGGGGGTTCATATGTTGGCTTAACATACGAGCTGATGCTTTCAATTCCTTTAAAGGATAAAATCCCTTCTCCTCTGTACCTGCGCTCTTGTTTTCAGGAGAGGAAATGGGAGCCAAAGGTGTTGCATCCACCCCTTTATGCTGATTAAGCATCCACTCCTTCTCAGCTATATCTTCTTTCTCGCTGTGATACATTTTACATCATTCTAAAATGGCCAGCCTTTTCTTTAACTTCTTTCCCTTGTATGTGGCATGCAAATACGCTGTCATATGTCATAATATTTCTTTTGACAACAAACCCTGTACAAAGCCATGGCATAAGTGTCTTATTGGTCGTGCCTCAAACCCACTCCGAATGATATTTCCTTATTTTAGCTGTGCATCTTGGCAATGTCCTACATAAGTGTAAAAGAGGAGTGCCCCTCATGGTGACAAGTCGATCTCGACTGTTGATACTTACCCAACCTTTTATTCTGTTCTTTATTTTATCAAATATACTACACTAATCAATTTGAGCAGGCACCATCAATCGCCGCTTATTATCCAAAATGTAAAATATTTTAACCCCATTAAAAATTGTATACAACCGGGAGTGCTGTTGCTCAGCTGGGAAATGGCTGCCGCCTGAAAGAGCTCAGGCCATAAAATATCCTCCCTTTTATCCTGCTATGCCAGCGTAATTCTGTGAAAGCTGAACTTGACTTAAGATTAGTTGGTCCAAATCCAAAGTCCTCCCCCTTACTCCTTGTGTGGTGCAATCAGATATAGGCAAAGAATTCTGATGGTGTCCAGATGGTATCCACTATATAGGGGTGCGGGTGACTACCTCCCCAGCCGCACTTTTCAAACTTAATTCTGTTACCACCCTGGAACAGTTAGAACATAAAGTCGATGCGTGGATTTGCCTACCCATATCGCAAGCGGCCTGCATGGCGTTGGCCTTAATGGTGAACCTCCCCAAACTCCTATATATTTTTAACATCGTCCCCTCATGGCCTCCCTCCACATACTGTTCCCGGCTCAGAAGCTTCACGATTCGCTTAGTGTAGTCAGGGGGCCAGGCAAGAATATCCTATGATACCCTGATCTTAGCATACGATCAAGGAGGTCTGGAATAGCCCGATTTATGGTCCTCCTTTCTGGCAGCACAGATTCAATACTCGATATGGAGGTGGGCCCCGTCCCCTAATCTTCCGAATATCCTTCTTGGAAAGGTCACGACCTAGCCAAATGACGTAAGGGGACTACTCTGGGACACCTCAGTAAGAGAAGAGAAATCTGAGATACAACCCACTGCTAATACTCTGAGGACCTGGAATATACTACAGCGGGAAAATGTTCACATGGGATTGTTCTCCCCCGACTTGACCCTGTATAGAGTTAAAGGAATCGCCCTTACCCATGAACATATCTTTAGGCAACACTTTCAGAGGTTGGGGATCAACACTCTGGGCAATCTTGTGCAACAGGGAGATTCATTACTTGGGAAGACTTGAAAAGTAGGAGTGAGCACATGGCAATCACACAGTTACTGTGCTTCCGAATACGGGAGGTGATCAGGACCAGATAGCCCAACTTCCCAGTGCCCCCCGGTCTCCAATTCACCAATACATCACCAACCCCCCCACCAGGTGTAACCTTGTTTCTTCCCTATATAAAAGTATTCATTCTCAAAAGACGCATCAAACACACACCTCTAAGACCAGATAGGACCTTGTGCTGGGCAAGGTGCTTACGGAGGACCAATGGAAACAGATTTGCCTTCAAACTCGCAATATCTCCATGAATAATCGTCTTCGGCTGATACATTTTAAATGTATTCACCAGATGTACTACTCCCGGCCAAACTTTATAGAATGTACCCAACCAGATCCCCCAATGCATTTGATGTAGATCCGACCCCGCCAAATATTTTCATATTGTCTGGACCTGCCCCCAGGTGCGCCCCTTTTGGGATCGTATTCAGGATACCAAGTCTGAAATACTAGAAGTCCATAACCCAGGTACCCCTAAACTGTGGCTTCTCGCCTTACCTGAACCAGGCCCAAAGAACACGTTGAAGTTAATAGCAATGGCCTCAGTTATGGCCAGATTTCTGATTGCCAGGACTTGGGGACAACGTAGGGCCCCCTCCTACTGGGAATGGTTTAACTATATAAACATGTTTGAGAAGAAAGAATCCTTGTAAGCCTTATCACCCCATGAGGGTAGCAAGCTGAGGGACTACTGGGTCCCCTACAGGAGTTACGTGAGCCAAGCTCAAGATAGTTCACACCCGAGCTCCCCGGAACCTTGGTCTAATAGCATATGCCCCATCCCCCTGGTTATAACACCCAATTATCCTCTCTCCAATAATGTGAGGGGTTGAACTGCTCCTTGTGTTACTCATACGTTCGCTGTCTCCATTATAATAGTATGTTTGGCATGGGCACTTTCGCTTGGGGGCTCGGGGTGCGGGAGGGGATCTTATCCCACATGGATTTGTTGTTTCTTTTGGTTGACATGGGGTGACTGTACCAACCTCTGTTTGTTGTCATTAAAAAAATGTAATAAAGAAAGTTAAAAAAAAATTATTGTATACAACAATGTTCTTTTTGTTCCTTCATTTATACTTTCTGGTAATGTTTAGTATCTCACTGTTTTACCATTGATATTTTAAGAATCTCTTCTTTATTTATTTATTAGTTTCCTTTGATTTTACCCTTCAGATTGACGTCAATCCCTTGATAAGATAAAATGTACCAATCACCTTAATTTTTTGTATCATTTTACACTTATTAGTCTAAACACGGCAAAACGTTTTATACTAACATATTATAACCCCATACGCAGTGTTTCCTGATTCTGAAGACTTGTTCTGCCCCTTAGGTAGCCAGGCTAAAGTTGACACGAGCCGAGGTCCATTTTCCTTTCATGGCTGTCCTTGCCACTCTATATTTTCCTCTATAGTAAGTTTCTGTATGTCTTTTCTACCTTGCATATTTACATTCATTTGTCAGCAAGTTACTGTATGCTATTTGTATCCACAATTACTTTATTCTTAAGTACATGTTTCTCTTGTTGCTTCTATGACATCTTACATCGTCACTCTTAAAGATTTTCATATCGTTTCGGCATGTCTTCATATATCTTCATATAACTTCTTTATGACATCACTCTACCCTCTTCAGATTTCACTTAACACTCCATAATGTTGAATGGTGCGTGCTGACATCCTTCTATCTGACATCTTCCCACTCTTTCAGTGCAAGGGTACATTCTGTAAGGTTGTCTGAGTGCATATCGTCTCTCGTACACTCGATGTGGTATAGAGACAATACATGGGGTGCCAATGCCATTTATAGCTCTTCTCCGGTGGTTCCAATATGACGGCAGTGGGGGGCAGGAGTTAGGGAGAACTCGTCTATCTGCCCCTGTACACTACCTATAAACTAAAACTATTGCATTACGGATCGGGAGAAATGGCTTATGAAGAGGAACACAAAACTTGTAGGTGCTGTTTAGATATTTGCCTACCCATGGACATGCTAATCCCTAAGGCCATTCCCACCCAGTTCCCGCCTCTCCCCACCCAAAACACCTCCCCATGGGAATTCTTTGAGCTTGCTTTAATCTATGACATGCGTACAGATCAAATCCCTCATTAATCGTATGGTGATTTAAGATGGTACACACTTCAAAAATGAACAATACTCTGAAAGTGATGAAAATTACTTTTACTGAAAAAATAGCTAAAAAGAAAGAAAGCAAAACAAGGATGGGCAAAGCTAAAAGTGCTGACTTTTCTGTAGGCAGACCTGTTATATTTTTAGCACTACAACTTTTATCTACTGCAATTTTCTACAAATCATCCTGAAAAAATTATAACATGTTACCAATGGTCTTTAACTTTTCTTTATAAATAAAACAATAATAACATGTTACTACTGCCTGTTTTTACATTTTGTTTACAAAAGATAAAATCATGGGGGGGAAGAGGGTTAAGAACAATACCGAGGCCTATGCATACTGTTCCTCACCTAAATGTTTGTAACTAAGACTCCATGAGAAGAAAATAAAGTTAGTAAAAAAAAAAAGAAAATATAAAATCAAACAAGCTGCATGACTGTGCGCTAGTATGCTGTATTGCTTAGAAATCAAGAGGCTGAAGGCACACTTGGTTGCAGTGTTTAACTGCAACTTGGGCTGTTTCAGACCAGTAATTAACTCATTACATTTCCGAGAGACGTTTTGGCGTGCAGGCTAGGCTACATGACCTAATTATGACAAGAATCTAGATGCGGATCACTCGTACGGCTGCAATTAATTTGTTACGTTTCAGACAACCATTTTTGCAGGCAGGCATAGCTGTTTTTGATCACCTAAATATAAGAAGAATTTTAATAACTCAGAGATGTTGCTACTGGTCATAGCGAGGACTTGTATGTATCCCTCACAAATGCCAGAAAATGTGCCAAGCCCATATGTACTTTATATACCAATAGGTTTTTCTCACAGAGTTGGCTGTTGCCAAAATCAAAGTCACAAAAATATATCAAAACAGAATAAACGCATGTCCATGCACAGTATGCTTTAGAGCAAGTGAGGGTGGCTGTGCAGTGTGGGTGGGTGGGGTACTCACCTGTGCAGTGGGTAGATGAAACAAATGGTGCTGAATTGAGCTGGGGCGGTCACAGGGTTGAGAGAAACAGCCTCCATGACTACTTCAATACAACACATTTGCACATCGAATACATATATTTGGATAGCATTTACTCGTTAGGAAAAAACAAGTGAAATAATACATTTAGTTATTGTTTCTTTCGACCACGTTTGCCTCTCCATTTTTTACTGCTTTATTTTCCTTGTTGGTTATCATCCCCAGGTGGACACTTTGACATAGGACCAACTGGTTGTCAATGGCTTAATATTCCATTAGACCTCCTTATTCTTCCCTTACCTTTGGGGAGTGCATTATTGTTCTAGGCTGGTTTGAGCACAATTTCACCTTCCAAGCACAGATGGGTAAGGGGCCCTCTTCAGCGCTGTTACATGGACATGGATTTGGAAATTGATTTCCCGTAATCAATAAACACGAGCGGAAACTCTCCCTCCCCAATGCCGTTCCAGAAGCCGTCGCAAATCCATGACCTCTTTTTGTGTTCCACTGGGAGGCTGAGAAGCGGATAGTGCATTTCTCCACAGAGGGGCAGAGGGTGGTGGATTTCACTGAGTGGCCATGTCACTGCGAAACCCTGGTCAATGTGATTCCCGACATTTCCTCAACGGATTAGAGGGTATTGAGATTTACGTGTCACTGTTATAATAGGATGCGGATGAGAGAAGTCCACAGCCGGATTGGAGGGGCAAGGCCGCTGGGACTTTAACGCGCTTCTGCCCAATGTGCAGCTCTCGGTGGGGTGTCCAAAACATGTACAGGGTAATTCATAGAATTTCGCAGAAAAGTGTCGCAAGCGGCTGGCGCAGAGTGTCCGCGTGCGATTGTCTGCGCCAGGCACGTGCGCTAAAACCGATTTCCGCGCACAGCGTATTCATGGATTTTAGGCTCCCAAACCAGCCGTGGCGCAGAGTATCGCAGCGACCCTGCAGCAGCGCCAGTAACGCCCCCAAGAACGCCCTCGCGTAAGGAAAAGCCATCAAAATCGCTAAATCATCGCAAAGGGCTGCGCTAACCCTGGACCAGTTTACAGGGCTGCCAAACAAGGAACGCAAAGCGGGTAACGTGCATATCAGGGGTACGCGTGAAGTTATACACGCGATTAGGCAGGGTGCCAGGGTACGTGTATTTCAGGGGTGCGCGGGAAGTTCAACACGCGATAGTCCAGGGAACGTGTATTACAGGGGTACGCGGGAAGTTCAACACGCGATTGTCCAGGGCACGTGTAATACAGGGGTATGCAGGAATTATCACACGCGATTTGGCAGGGTACGTGAATTACAGGGTTGCGTGGGAATTATCACACGCCATTTTGGTGGGTACGTGTATTACAGGGGTGCGTGGGAATTATCACACGCGATTAGGCTGGGTGGGTCCTCACAGGTGTTCCCTGTACACCCTCCACGGCCCCTGCAGGCAGCCCACAAAACAGGGGACTACCCTGGACACCTGCTCATGTCCCCCTGCACCCCCACCCCCAGCCACCAGGGGCACCCACCACCAGGCCCCCACCCATGTCTCCTACCACCCCCACCCCCCAGCAGTGCAGGGGCAGCCTCCACCAGGCCCCCACTCATGTCTCCCACCACCCCCACCCCCCAGCCACCAGGGGCAGCCTCCACCAGGCCCCCACTCATGCCCGACTCATGTCTCCCACCACCCCCACCCCCCAGCACTGTGGGGCACCTGCCAGCAGGCCCCAACCCATGTCACCCACCACCCCCACCCCCCAGCAGTGCAGGGGCATCCTCCACCAGGCCCACACTCATGTCCCCTATCACCCCCACCCCCCAGTAGTGCAGGGGCAGCCTCCACCAGGCCCCCACTCATGTCTCCCAGCGTGCTACGTGTATTCCAGGGGTGCGCGGGAAGTTCCACTCGCGAATAGCCTGGGCACGTGTATTTCAGGGGTGCGCGGGAAGTTCCACACGCGAATAGCCTGGGCGCGTGTATTTCAGGGGTGCGCGGGAAGTTCCACACGCGAATAGCCTGGGCGCGTGTATTTCAGGGGTGCGCGGGAAGTTCCACACGCGAATAGCCTGGGCGCATGCATTTCAGGGGTGCGCGGGAAGTTTTACACGCGATTTCAGCAGGGTACGTGTATTTCAGGGGTGCGCGGGAATTCTCACATGCGATTTGGCTTGGTACGTGTATTACAGGGGTGCGTGGGAAGTTACACACGCGATTAGGCTGGGTGGGTCCTCACAGGTGTTCCCTGTACACCCTCCACGGCCCCTGCAGGCAGCCCACAAAACAGGGGACTACCCTGCACACCTGCTCATGTCTCCCACCACCCCCACCCCCCAGCAGTGCAGGGGCAGCCCCCACCAGGCCCCCACTCATGTCCCCTATCACCCCCACCCCCCCAGTCACCAGGGGCACCCTCCACCAGCCCCCACTCATGTCTCCCACCACCCCCACCCCCCAGCAGTGCAGGGGCAGCCCCCACCAGGCCCCCACTCATGTCCCCTATCACCCCCACCCCCCCAGTCACCAGGGGCACCCTCCACCAGGCCCCCACTCATGTCTCCCACCACCCCCACCCCCCCAGTCACCAGGGGCACCCTCCACCAGGCCCCCACCCATGTCTCCCACCACCCCCACCCCCCAGTCACCAGGGGCACCCTCCACCAGGCCCCCACTCATGTCTCCCACCACCCCCACCCCCCAGTCACCAGGGGCACCCTCCACCAGGCCCCCACTCATGTCTCCCACCACCCCCACCCCCCAGCAGTGCAGGGGCAGCCTCCACCAGGCACCCACTCATGTCCCCTATCACCCCCACCCCCCCCCGCCACCAGGGGCTCCCTGCACCAGGCCCCCACTCATGTCTCCCACCACCCCCACCCCCCCAGTCACCAGGGGCACCCTCCACCAGGCCCCCACTCATGTCTCCCACCACCCCCACCCCCCCCCCAGTCACCAGGGGCACCCTCCACCAGGCCCCCACTCATGTCTCCCACCACCGCCACCCCCCCAGCAGTGCAGGGGCAGCCCCCACCAAGCCCCCACTCATGTCCCCTATCACCCCCACCCCCCAGTCACCAGGGGCACCCTCCACCAGGCCCCCACTCATGTCTCCCACCACCCCCACCCCCCCAGTCACCAGGGGCACCCTCCACCAGGCCCCCACTCATGTCTCCCACCACCCCCACCCCCCAGCAGTGCAGGGGCAGCCCCCACCAGGCCCCCACTCATGTCCCCTATCACCCCCACCCCCCCAGTCACCAGGGGCACCCTCCACCAGGCCCCCACTCATGTCTCCCACCACCCCCACCCCCCAGTCACCAGGGGCACCCTCCACCAGGCCCCCACTCATGTCTCCCACCACCCCCACCCCCCAGCAGTGCAGGGGCACCCTCCACCAGGCCCCCACTCATGTCTCCCACCACCCCACCCCCCAGCAGTGCAGGGGCACCCTCCACCAGGCCCCCACTCATGTCTCCCACCACCCCCACCCCCCAGCAGTGCAGGGGCAGCCTCCACCAGGCACCCACCCATGTCACCCACCGCCCCCACCCCCCAGCAGTGCAGGGGCAGCAGGCAGTCAGGCAGCAGCAGGTGGGAGCGTGCTCGGGCTCTGGGGGGCAGTAGTTCGGCCTTCCGGGCAGGAGCGTGGTATTCCGTGTGCGTACGCGTGGCCAGCTTGGTACGGAGTGATTTGGCACGTGAAAATCCTGCACGTCAGCGTGAAAACTGAGGAAAGGCCCTCAGCGCGTAAGCGCGTCTATGACGTGACCCGCACAGGTGTTTCCCACACAGCACGTGATGACAGAGCACACGTGGAAAGACTGCACGTCAGAGTGTAATCGCGTGTGATTGGTGGAAATGGCCCTACACACAGAAGTGACAAAGCATGTAATTGGTGGAAATGGCCCTAGCGCGTACACGCCGCGTAAGTGACGCTGGACGTGTGGGCCTGTATAAACGGTACGTGTAGAACACGTTTTCCTTGTACGTGCTTTTCGTGGAGAGCGAGTGGGTGAATTCTGTACTTCTTGTCGTTTCACACGCGATTTACTTCACGGCGTTTCAAGTTCGTATTCCCTGTTACCTCTGACAGCTTTTTCTCTTTTTTCTCTTTTACTGGTTTACCTGGGCCTGTTCCCTCAAACAGTGTTCCCTTCTACTGTTGTCCTGTCCCCTCAGACAGCGTACAAATCTTCTTTTGGCGGGGGTGTTGCCAACCAAACGTGCTCCTTTTACACGCTCGTTTACCAGGCAGACGGTGAGTCACGCACGTATCTAACATCTGTGCTTGCCCCGTGTGTAGCCTACCCCTTCAGAGGTCATTCTAGGCTGCGTGTGACACGCATACGTTCATTCTTGTGTTACTGGGTGCCACAGCGTAGTGCAGGTTTTTCTTTCTGCACACGTGGTCTAGGAGGGGTTGCGTGCACGTCATCTCCCTTTTTTGGGCCTCCTGTGCGTTGCGTGACCCGTCATCTTTCCCCAGGGGTTACAATCAGCCTTGCTAGAGCACTAGGGTACAATTACCATCTGGTACCCAACCCCTTTGACCCCCAATTGCCCAGGACAATAGTCTACATCCACTCCCATACGCACATTAACATCAGTGCCATGGCTGGGAGGCGAGGATTCCGTAAGGGTGGCAAAGGTGGAAGAGCCACAAGTGGTGGCCGTGGTGGATCCGGTAGGGGACGTGGTCGTAACTTGCAGGGTGAGCCTGTGCCCCCATGTGTGGAGGACCAGTCACGGGCACCCATAATCCCCCCCTCCCCCCCTCCCGTTGAGGCTGATGTGGCTGACACCATCCATGCTCAGCCCTTGTTGGACCAGCCCATTGTGGCACCAGACCTGGCTGACTCCATGGCTGACTTCCAGGTCAGCAGGGCTACGACACGTGCGCTGGTGCACGTTGATGCCATCATGCCACGTGGATCTGGGGCAGCAAGGTCATCTGCTGCACCAAGGAGGCAGGGCGGAGAGGCTGCAGGGGCAGCTGCGGCTCCATCCACCCCAGCCCTCACACACCCAGCCAGGACAGTGTCGGTCCTAGTCCATGCTGCTGACATTCCCCCTGACACCATCACACTAGAGCCAATGCCTGCACCAACTCCCATGCTGAGTGTGCAATCCCACACTCCTGATACAGAGTCCACCAGGGCTCCTGCCCCTAGTGTCCAGAGCGGTGCAGGACACTCAGGATCACCACCACCTTCCAAGCGGAAGAGGAAGAGTGCTCGTCCGGCACAGGCTGATGCCCCAGACACGGCTACACAGTCCGGCCCATCCAGGAAGCCCAGCTTCACGGATGACGAACTGAATGCACTTGTCGAGTATGTGTCCAGACATGACAACGAGATGGTCATTGTTGCAGGATCCAAGACCACACCTGCACAACGCCAGGCACACTGGCAGACCGTTGCAGACATCGTAAGTGCCCTTGGAATCGTGAGGCGCACAGCCAATGATTGCTATAAGCGCTGGAATGACCTAAAGCGCAGGGCAAAGAGTAAGCTGGCCTCAAGTCATGCCGCAACTCTAGTGATTGGAGGTGGGTCTCCAGTAGTAGACATGGAACTCACTCCACATGAGTCAGTCGCTGGGACCTACGTCACGGAGGAACAGATCCAAGGCGTGGGAGATCTGGCTGAATACGTGGCATTGTCCGGTGAGTGCACATGCATGTGTGTGTCATCCATGTGCATGGTGTGTGTGTGAGGGCTTCTGTTTGTGTGCCAGGTGAGAGTGTGTGCGCCTGAGTCGTATGGGTCAGCCATGTGCTTCATGCAATACTTCCTGCGCAGCTGCATTTGGCCATATCAGTATCCCTTCTGCCAACAGTAGACATCTAGCCCAACTGCACGCCAGTTGCCCTTGAAGTGTCACCTTGCCACAACATTGTTGCTTATTTTTCACTGTTCATTCAGTCAGATTGTTTGCATTCCCCCACTTTTACTAGCCATGTCGCTGTCCACTAGTCACATGTCTGACATGGCAATGGTGAAGTGGAGTGACTTTGTTACCTGGATATCATTTGTACACACATGTCCCTGTGCAATTGGACCATTTCAGACTGGCAGCTCCAGGTGAAAAATCTGACCTGTTAGAATTAGAAAAGCAATTACATGCGGGAACTGGACTGAATGAATAGGTGCTGCCCTCCTCTCCATCTTCACTCAATAGCAATGGTACATGCCATCTGTGTGATGGCATGTGTGTTTCACCTGGCAATCACAGGCCAATGTGTGATGCCACTGCCAGGCAGCATGCAGAAAATGTGTTCATTTTCCATCTTGGTGTCATCAGTGTGTGCCATTTGCCTGCACTTCATACGCAGTGAGGGTGCATGCATGGGAGGGTTTTAGTCATGTGGGACATGTGTCAATCAAGTACTGGTTCTCTTGCTTCTCAGCCCTCATTGTGTGCCATGGTGCTAATGCCTGTTTCCATTTCTTTGTTTTCATGTCTTTGCAGGGGAAGACGCACCTGATACTGCTGGGGTTGTGGAGATGGTGCAGACCCAGGAGGGGTCCGAGGGCCGACCAACCACCAGTGAGGGACGTGGTGTGGTGGTGGGGGAGAACCCACAAGTGCTGCAGGTCGTGCTCTCAAGGGGTGTCTCTGGCTGCACCTCCCCCGAGCTGTACTCAGGTGTTGATTTGGATGAGACCTACGTGCCGTCGCAGGTGAGTGTTCCAGGGAGGGATTCTGTTCTGTCTCACCCACCTGCACCAGGGTCAGAACCCTCCATGGGGATGTCAGTGTTGGCAACTACGCCTTCGGTGGTTACGGATGCAGGGTCACACTCCGCGACATCTGATCCTGTTCCTGGGCCAGCAGATCAGAGGGGGAATGCAGTCCTGCAGCCTCAGGCAGTGCCGGCACAGCAAGGCGCAGTTCGCCTTGCCCCAGACAGGTGTGGTGCCCGCCGACGTGGTGGCCGTACGCCACCCGGCAATACCGCATGGGAGCAATCCATTTACGGTATGGCAACCCAACAGGCTGCATCATCCGAGATGATGGCTCAGGCCATGGATAGGGTGGCCACTTCCATTGTCCCCCCAGAAAGGCTGATGGAGCGACTAGAGCAGGCAACCGACTCCATCTGCCAGTCACACAGGGAGGACATGTTGGGGTCCAACAGGGACAGGCGGGCGGCACTGGCGACTCTGCAGGAGGCCATCTCCATTGAGTCCCAGGGCCACAGGGAAGCCCTGAGGCAGGAGCTCCTTCACCTCAGGACGACTCTTGTTGAGCTTGAGGCTTCAACACACCAAAGGACAGAACAGCAGCTGGAGCGTCTCACCCGTACGCTCTCAGCTGAGATGCAGGCAACGAGGGCAGAGGTCCGGGCATCCCGTGAGTTGTTGCATGGGGACCTCCGCACACTCATCCTCCAGAACCAGACCTACCACACCCGCATGCTTGCAGCCATGGAGGAGCAGACTAGGGCCTTGCGTGGGCTGCCTCCCATAGTGCAACCACCTCCGGATGCAGCTGCACAGGGTGATAATAGCGACAGCAGTGATACTCCCATAACAGGGTAGCCGTGTGGGCCATGAGCCCATGGAGGTGTTTTATTTTCCCAGGATCCACGCAGGTGGGTTCTGGTGTGCATCCTGTCCTCGGACCTCCTGGGTGGCCTCCCCAACCCCCCCGGGCCCATCAATGGCCATTTTTGATTGTTTCTTATTTTTATTTTTATTGTTATTTCTTTTATTCCCTATTTTTTTGGGACGATTTGTTGGCTTCCGTGGTTCCTGTGGGCATACGCTGCATTGTGGCTGGGCACATGCAGGCTTGTAATGTATTTGGTTCAGATACTTGGGTTTGAGTCACACACACCCCTCCTGCTTCCCGTTTCCATGGGCTTGCAAATGGTGTGCCCAAGTGACAGTGAATTACACAGTGACGTTGGACTCCCATGAGCTGTGTGGGCAGTCTGTAGTCAATACTGTGTATACATTCCTAGTGCATATTGCTGTTGTGTTGTACACTGCATGTTGCATTGATGTGTAACTCATCTTCTGTGTCTACCTCCCAATTTGCAGGTCCCTTCCTCATGTCTACACAAGGACCTCTAGTCTGGAGATGGGGTCCATGTTGGCAGCAGTGCACCTACAACTCTACATGGCGCCAACACTGCACAGTTGGTAGTGGCGGGAGTGCAGGCATTTCCAGGTGGTGAGACTACTAATATGTAACATTTGTGATGTCATGTTAATGGTACTACGTGCTCAAGTATGTTGTTGGTCCGGCATTGCTGTGAGCATTTCAGGTGTTGCAGGTTTCTAATAGGGACACTGTACATAGTGAGACTAGTGTCATGTTGTGAGGAATGCTTTGTTTACCTGCAATTAGCATGACATGTCACGGTGTGTCGTGTGGCGGTGCTGGGGTTGGGTTGGCTGACATGGCACTGTCCTCTGGTTGCATTTTGCAAGTGGGTAATCATTTTAGCTGCTTGAATGTGTAACTTCACAAAACTGCATTGGTGGTGTCTGTGTGGGTAGGGATGCACACATTGTGACACTTCCAGGTGAACAATCTCAGGCTGATATGGTATTCACGGTTCATTCTCCAGACATTCAGGATCAGTGTCAGGTTGAGTCATCATTGATTGTCAGATGGAATGTGCCAGGGCAGTGTGCACTCCACAGGGGTGTGATTTCTATGTGAAGTAATTAGCCACTAGCTGTGTACGGGCTGCCTCCCCCGTGCCCTTTCCCCTCCCATGCGCAGCGGCTGTGCATGTGGTTGGGGATGTGGGGCCACCACCATGTCCACGGCCAGGCCCCGGCGTGTTGCAACGTTGTGCAGGACACATGCTGCCACTATGATCCTGCACACTACTGGGGGAGCGTATAACAGCTGCCCGCCAGAACGGTCAAGGGAGCCAAAGCGTGACTTTAGCACTCCGAATGTGCGCTCCACTATGCCCCGGGTCGTAATGTGGGCTGTGTTATATCTTACCTCGGGTGGCGTGGTGGGGTTCCGAATTGGCATCATCATGTGGGGGCTGAGAGGGTAGGCACTGTCCCCTGTGGAGGTGGTGATTGGTATCATTGGTGGGGTTGTGACCTTGCTCAGTATCCAACATGCATGCATGTGCAGTGGCATACATACTCACCAAGCAGCCATGTATCGCCATGCCGCCCAGCTTCTAGGTCCCGGCTTAGGGTGGACATTCGGTAAATGAAGCTGTCGTGGGTGGAGCCGGGATAGTTGGCATATACTGAGGTGATGATTCCCTTGGCATTACATGCTACCTGCACGTTGATGGAATGCCAGTGCTTGCGGTTCCTATAGATGTGCTCAGATGCCCTGGGGGGACGTAGAGCCACATGGGTGCAGTCGATGGCACCTAGCACTTTGGGGAATCGTGCCACACCGTAAGAATCCAGGGCGGCAGCATGCCTTTCTGCAGGTGTTCTGGGCAGGTATATGTGCCTGCGGACTGATGGGCGTGCAGTCATGATGTTCAAGACCTGGTGTAGGCAGCGTGACTGGGTGGCCTGTGACACCCCACCCACTATGGCACTTGTCCGCTGAAATGATCCAGTGGCTAAGAAGTGCAGTACATTGAGGACCTTCTCCAGGGGGCTGAGTGCTTGGGAGCACAGGGTGGGTGATGTGAGGTCATCCTCCCACTCACTCACCAGGTCCAGTATAATGTGTGGTGGAAACCTGTACCTCCCATACACCTGGTCATCAGGCATCCCGAAAAGGCTGGTTCTGGGTGTGAATATTCTGGCCCTGACTATCCTCCTCCTCCTCCTTTGGTAGCCCACTGCCACTGCTGCTAGGAACGGTATGTTCATCCTGGCGTCTGAGCTTGTTATTGTTAAAGTGCGCAAATTTATGCTTTGCGCGTGTTCTAGGCGAGCGTGTGACCCGCGCACCCCTGGAATCCAGTTCCCAGTCCAATAGCGTGTGGAAATTCACACGCACCACGGGATACAGCGTGTGACCCGCGCACCACTGGAATCCAGTTCCCAGTCCAATAGCGTGTGGAAATTCACACGCACCACGGGATACAGCGTGTGACCCGCGCACCTCTGGAATCCAGTTCCCAGTCCAATAGCGTGTGGAAATTCACACGCACCACGGGATACAGGTTCGCTGACGTACTTGCGTGTGTAAGTGCCCGCGCACCCATTAAATACAGGTACATAGGCCAATCGCGTGTACGCGCACTTTTGTCCAATTACACACGATGACACTCTGACGTGCAGTATTTCCACGTGTGCCCCGTCATCACGTGCTGAGTGGGGAATACCCGTGCGGGTCACGTCACAGACGCGCTTACGCGCTGAGGGACTCTGGTCCAATAGAATCGCGTATGCGTGCTGACGCGCTTACGCGCTAAGGGCCTTTCCTCGGATTTCACGCTGACGTGCAGGATTTTCACGTGCCAAATCACTCCGTATCAAGCTGGCCACGTGAAAACACACGGAAGACCACGCTCCTGCCCAGAAGGCCGAGTTACTGCCCCCCAGTGCCCCGAGCAGCCTCCCACGTGCCATCTGCTGCTGCCTGCCTGCTGCCACCGTGCCCTGCCATTTGGTGCCTGCACATCAGCCATCTGCAGGGGTCCAGTTGCTGTGTCCACCCCTGCTGGAACTGAAGACTCCCGACTGGGATTACATCGCTCCACAGCCCAGCCCCAGGACCCAGTTGCCCACCCACACCTGCCTCTGGGGTTGCCATGTCGGGCACTTCCACATCTGGCACCAGTGGCAACCCCAGGCCAGAGGGGCAGAGGGGCACCAGCTTCACTGTCACCGAAGTTGGTGTCCTGGTGGAGCATGTCCTGGGGCAGTATGATGCCCTCTTTGGATCATCCCGCGCCAGCAAGGAAGGACGGCAGAGGATCTGGGCCGACTGTGTGGTTGCCATCAACGCGGAGGGGGTGGCAACCCGCGACGTCCTGAAGATCAAGAAGCGCTGGGAGGACTTGAGGTCCAGGACCCTTGTGAAGGCCCGGCGCCTCGTGGAGGGGGGCCGGGGCCGCATGAGTTCCATCCAGATGAGGGTCCTGGAACGCGTACGCCCAGCGCTCCACGCCCAGATCCTTGAGAGGGAGGCCCGTCTGGAGTTGAGCGGTAAGTGTCCAAGCATTACTGTGTGAGGCAGGGCATGTTGCGGTGTGCTGGTTCTATGATACTTGCCTGTATGTGTGCCATAGGCCATGTATGCATGTATGTGTGCAGGGACATCATGGTAATGCATGTGCGACCAGTGATGTGTGACCCACATGGTTGTTGCATGTGTTCAAATGCCGCATGGGGAGCCCTATGCAGATTTTGAACATGAGAGCATGCCAGTCTCTGTACCTGGACATGGGTGGGGGTGAGGGATGTGTGCTGATGCCAGGTACATATATGGTAGCCATGTCTGTGTGCCTGACCTGCGTGTCTGTGACTTGTGCATGCCATGGATGCATGACACATGTGTGTGACAATGCACAGATTCAGTGAAGCAGCCAAATTACCCTTGTATCCGCTGTGTTTGGTGTGTTTGGGGCCAGATGGATGTGACTGAGGTGAAGTGTGTGCATGTGATAGGCATGAGCCATGATGCATGTGAGTTACATATCATTGAATGTTTCAAGAGTCCATTGGACATGCATGGAAATGTCCATGGCATGCACCATGCCTGTTACTGTGTGTGTTTTGCCTGGACTGACCCATGTGTTGTGGAGGGACATGATGGAAGTGTACTTTGACAGTGGTGCTCATCTGCTATTGCTTCCTGTCTAGGGGACCATTGTACAGTGCCCTGATGCTTGTGTTCTTTGTCTCCCTCTACGCAGCGGCTAGTGAAGAAGAGGGCGGAGACGGCGCTGTGGAGCAAGGCGGCGGGGATGCCCCCACGGCTGCAGCGGAAGGGGTGGGTGAGCCCCCACAGGGGCCTGCTACGGTGGGAGACGGTGAGGAGCCATCCAGGTTGGTGGTTTGCACAGAGGAGGAGGAGGCCGCCACTGGGGCACACATGGGGCCTGGTGGGGGCATCCCTGCTGGTGCAAGTGGTGCAGTCCAGGGCCAGGGGCAGGAGGCAGCACAGGTCACCGTGGAGGGGCCTGTGCATGTCGCTGTCCCTGACCCTGTGAGTGCACCACCATGCACCAGCAGGGATGCCCCGTCCCAGGCCCGTCCGCAGGTAGAGGGGATGTCCATGTCACCTGACTCCCCTCCACCTGCGGACGTGGGAACCCCTGGCCGTGTGGAGAAGGTCCTGATTGGGGTCGCGATGCGCACGGCTGTGATTCGTGATGCCGTGTGTGCTTCCCGGGAGGAGCACGCACGTCATCACGAAGTGCACCGTGCCGACGTGGCCCAATTGGGATCGGCCATGTTCGGGGGTTTCCTGCATGTGTTGGCCAATGTGGCGGCCCTCTCCTCCTCTCTGCAGGCTATCCACCAGTCGTTCTCCTTGCCGTCATCCAGCCCAGATGCCACCAGGGCCCCCTGTGGACCTGCCCCGACCAATGCAGCCAGCTCGGTGGGGATCCCATCCCTGCCACAGTTGGGAGTCGGAGGTCCAGCAGGGGTGGACAACACAGCAACTGGACCCCAGCAGATGGAAGATGTGACAGCATCATCAGGCAGGGCACGTGCACGACGGCGTCGGTGGTTTCCATCAGCCTGGATGCCGTCGTGCTGGCAGAGGCAGTGGCGTCGGAGGCAGCAGCGGGCTCGACGTGGGAGGCATCATGGCTCGGGGCCATCAAGATCAGAGGGGCAGGCATCGGCCGGAGGGCAGGGCAACCCTGGGATGGTGGTGTCTTCCGTGTGGGAGCAGTTGGTCCAGCGGATAGGTGCGGAGCGGCAGCGGGCGGAAGAGGAGCGGCTCGCCATGGTCAGGGCGGAGTTCTCCATGCGTCGGGCGTTGAGGCGGGCTGAGTGCCTCGAGGAAGCTCGCAGGAAGTTTGAGCTGAACATGGGGTTATCCCTGCGAGACCTCGGGGCCAGGACAGAGTCCCGCCTCCAGGACATCGACATGGAGTTCGATGATGCCCTGGCCAGCAACATCAACAAGTGAGCCGCAGGACTTGCCCGCTGCCTTTGTATATAGTTATATAGTTAGTTAGTGTTAGGTTTCCTTTATTTGTTTTTATTATTTTGGACCGCTCGGACAATGGCCACTTTTTTGTATATATTTTTTTCATTAGGTAGTAGTAGGTTTCCTTTATGGTGTTGGGCTCATGGACCCTGGTACATTCCTGTATTTAGTTTGTTTTTTGAAGGAACATTTTCTTTTTTTCATTATTGTGTTCACCATGTGGAAATGGTTTTTCATTATTTTGCTTCTACTTGATATTGCTTTGGTCAACATTTGTTTTTGTATTCCTTTTTCGTTTTTTGATTTTTACTTTTGTTCTCCAACATGGACCATTTATTTTGTTATCCACATAGTTGTATGTTTGATTTGTTTACTTATTTTTAATCTTTAATACATTTTTTATTTTTACTTCCACTTGTGTTATTTTGTCTTTGGTTTCATACATGTCATGATATGGGTTTTGACATTCACTTGCAGCCATTGTGTATGTGTGTGTGACGGACATGTGTTCATTTACATACTTGCCATTGGGGTTGTGTCATGTAATTGCATTCACTATGTGGGTGGATGCAATCCTTGCCTGGGTGTTTGTGCTGGGTATGCTGCCCATTACTGCCATGATTGTGTATCGTCAGGACCTGGGGGCAGGGGGACATGGGTGGGGGCCTGGTGGAGGCTGCCCCTGGTGACTGGGGGGGTGGGGGTGATAGGTGACATGAGTGGGGGTCTGGTGGAGGGTGCCCCTGCACTGCTGGGGGGTGGGGGTGATAGGGGACATGGGTGGGGGCCTGGTGGAGGCTGCCCCTGGTGACTGGGGGGGTGGGGGTGATAGGGGACATGAGTGGGGGCCTGGTGGAGGGTGCCCCTGCACTGCTGGGGGGTGGGGGTGATAGGGGACATGGGTGGGGGCCTGGTGGAGGGTGCCCCTGGTGGCTGGGGGGTGGGGGTGGTGGGAGACATGAGTGGGGGCCTGGTGGAGGGTGCCCCTACACTGCTGGGGGGTGGGGGTGATAGGGGACATGGGTGGGGGCCTGGTGGAGGGTGCCCCTGGTGACTGGGGGGGTGGGGGTGATAGGGGACATGAGTGGGGGCCTGGTGGAGGGTGCCCCTGGTGGCGGGGGGGTGGGGGTGATAGGGGACATGGGTGGGGGCCTGGTGGAGGGTGCCCCTGGTGACTGGGGGGGTGGGGGTGGTGGGAGACATGAGTGGGGGCCTGGTGGAGGGTGCCCCTGGTGGCGGGGGGGTGGGGGTGATAGGGGACATGGGTGGGGGCCTGGTGGAGGGTGCCCCTGCACTGCTGGGGGGTGGGGGTGATAGGGGACATGGGTGGGGGCCTGGTGGAGGGTGCCCCTGGTGGTGGGGGGGTGGGGGTGATAGGGGACATGGGTGGGGGCCTGGTGGAGGGTGCCCCTGCACTGCTGGGGGGTGGGGGTGATAGGGGACATGGGTGGGGGCCTGGTGGAGGGTGCCCCTGGTGGCGGGGGGGTGGGGGTGATAGGGGACATGGGTGGGGGCCTGGTGGAGGGTGCCCCTGCACTGCTGGGGGGTGGGGGTGATAGGGGACATGGGTGGGGGCCTGGTGGAGGGTGCCCCTGGTGACTGGGGGGTGGGGGTGGTGGGAGACATGAGTGGGGGCCTGGTGGAGGGTGCCCCTGCACTGCTGGGGGGTGGGGGTGATAGGGGACATGGGTGGGGGCCTGGTGGAGGGTGCCCCTGGTGACTGGGGGGGTGGGGGTGGTGGGAGACATGAGTGGGGGCCTGGTGGAGGGTGCCCCTGGTGGCGGGGGGCTGGGGGTGATAGGGGACATGAGTGGGTGCCTGGTGGAGGCTGCCCCTACACTGCTGGGGGGTGGGGGTGGTGGGAGACATGGGTGGGGGCCTGGTGGAGGCTGCCCCTGCACTGTTGGGGGGTGGGGGTGGTGGGAGACATGAGTGGGGGCCTGGTGGAGGGTGCCCCTGGTGACTGGGGGGTTGGGGGTGATAGGGGACATGAGTGGGGGCCTGGTGGAGGGTGCCCCTGCACTGCTGGGGGGTGGGGGTGATAGGGGACATGGGTGGGGGCCTGGTGGAGGGTGCCCCTGGTGGCTGGGGGGTGGGGGTGGTGGGAGACATGAGTGGGGGCCTGGTGGAGGGTGCCCCTGCACTGCTGGGGGGTGGGGGTGATAGGGGACATGGGTGGGGGCCTGGTGGAGGGTGCCCCTGGTGACTGGGGGGGTGGGGGTGATAGGGGACATGAGTGGGGGCCTGGTGGAGGGTGCCCCTGGTGGCGGGGGGTGGGGGTGATAGGGGACATGGGTGGGGGCCTGGTGGAGGGTGCCCCTGCACTGCTGGGGGGTGGGGGTGATAGGGGACATGGGTGGGGGCCTGGTGGAGGGTGCCCCTGGTGGCGGGGGGTGGGGGTGATAGGGGACATGGGTGGGGGCCTGGTGGAGGGTGCCCCTGGTGACTGGGGGGGTGGGGGTGGTGGGAGACATGAGTGGGGGCCTGGTGAAGGGTGCCCCTGGTGGCGGGGGGGTGGGGGTGATAGGGGACATGAGTGGGTGCCTGGTGGAGGCTGCCCCTGCACTGCTGGGGGGTGTGGGTGGTGGGAGACATGGGTGGGGGCCTGGTGGAGGCTGCCCCTGCACTGCTGGGGGGTGGGGGTGGTGGGAGACATGAGTGGGGGTCTGGTGGAGGCTGCCCCTGGTGACTGGGGGGGTGGGGGTGATAGGGGACATGAGTGGGGGCCTGGTGGAGGGTGCCCCTGCACTGCTGGGGGGTGGGGGTGATAGGGGACATGGGTGGGGGCCTGGTGGAGGGTGCCCCTGGTGGCTGGGAGGTGGGGGTGGTGGGAGACATGAGTGGGGGCCTGGTGGAGGGTGCCCCTGCACTGCTGGGGGGTGGGGGTGATAGGGGACATGGGTGGGGGCCTGGTGGAGGGTGCCCCTGGTGACTGGGGGGGTGGGGGTGATAGGGGACATGAGTGGGGGCCTGGTGGAGGGTGCCCCTGGTGGCGGGGGGTGGGGGTGATAGGGGACATGGGTGGGGGCCTGGTGGAGGGTGCCCCTGGTGACTGGGGGGGTGGGGGTGGTAGGAGACATGAGTGGGGGCCTGGTGGAGGGTGCCCCTGGTGGCGGGGGGGTGGTGGTGATAGGGGACATGGGTGGGGGCCTGGTGGAGGGTGCCCCTGCACTGCTGGGGGGTGGGGGTGGTGGGAGACATGAGTGGGGGCCTGGTGGAGGGTGCCCCTGGTGACTGGGGGGGTGGGGGGTGGTGGGAGACATGAGTGGGGGCCTGGTGGAGGGTGCCCCTGGATGGTGGGGGGTGGGGGTGGTGGGAGACATGAGCAGGTGTGCAGGGTAGTCCCCTGTTTTGTGGGCTGCCTGTAGGGGCCGTGGAGGGTGTACAGGGAACACCTGTGAGGACCCACCCAGCCTAATCACGTGTGTAACTTCCCACGCACCCCTGTAATACACGTACCAAGCCAAATCGCGTGTGATAATTCCCGCGCACCCCTGAAATACACGCGCCCAGGCTATTCGCGTGTGGAAATTCCCGCGCACCCCTGAAATACACGCGCCCAGGCTATTCGCGTGTGGAACTTCCCGCACACCCCTGAAATACACGTACCCTGCTGTAATCGCGTGTGGGACTTCCCGCGCACCCCTGAAATACACGTACCCTGATGGAATCGCGTGTGGAACTTCCCGCGCACCCCTGAAATACACCTACCCTGATGGAATCGCGTGTGGAACTTCCCGCGCACCCCTGAAATACACGCGCCCAGTATATTCGCGTGTGGAACTTCCCGCGCACCCCTGAAATACACGTAACCTGGCTAATCGCGTGAAAAACTTCACGCGAACCCCTGAAATACACGTAGCCCGCTCCCCCAGGCCCGATCGCGTGAAAAACTTCACGCGAACCCCTGTAATACACGTAGCCCGCTCCCCCAGGCCCGATCGCGTGAAAAACTTCACGCGAACCCCTGTAATACACGTAGCCCGCTCCCCCAGGCCCGATCGCGTGAAAAACTTCACGCGAACCCCTGTAATACACGTAGCCCGCTCCCCCAGGCCCGATCGCGTGAAAAACTTCACGCGAACCCCTGAAATACACGTAGCCCGCTCTCCCAGGCCCGATCGCGTGAATAACTTCACGCGAACCCCTGAAATACACGTAGCCCGCTCCCCCAGGCCCGATCGCGTGAAGTTGTACCCTGCTGAAATCGCGTGTGAGACTTCGCGCGCACCCCGGTATACACGCACACGTATTTTTTGTCAGCGGGTGTCCGTGTTTGTGGGTACCCCTTTGCACGTCATTTGTCCTGGAAGGCCACAGTATAGGACATTCATCATGGCAGTATATAGGTGCTATTTGTTGGCGCACCTTTTGGCGCACATTTCTTACAGCCGCAGAGACGCTACCGCCTGCTTTCTTGTAGCGGTCGTGTTTGTGCCTGTGCGCTGGTTTGAGCGTGCGCTTTTTTGCCCTATTCTATTCCATGAATACGTGTTGTAGGCGAGCGTGTGGGCGTTCCGCGCACTTGTGCCCTGTACTTCCCCCGTGACGCCCACGTTTTTGCAAGTTGTTCCCCATTCCGAGTGTTACGCCTGTGTTCCGCCTACTTTTGTTGCGTGCGCCGCGCTATGTGCGAATTTCGCTGTGGCCTGTGCGATTTTCGCTGTGACCTGGCGCACGCTGTTAGATGGCCTGTGCGCCAACGTGCGCGGCGCACTTTTTATCCCACATCCGCTGGTTTTCTCGCGCACGGCCTTCCATGAATCGACGTGCGCTGCTTTTCGTGCGATTTTCGCACTTGCACTGCGATTTTCGCTATTCCACTGCGATTCGCACGTTTTTGCCCACTTGCGCCGCGCTAATTATTCCATGAATCGGCCTCGTAATCTTTTCATGCCATTACGGAGAAGTCAGCCCAAATGCATTAAAAAGTGGGGGAAAAAAACATCACATGGGAAAGTGCAAGCGCGGGCAGTGTCAGCGTAAGCCTGGGGTTAGGTGCTATCCTAGCCCCAACTGCACAGAAGGTGCCATGCTGGAGGAAAGAATGGTTAGTGCGTTTGTAAAAACGCCACTTCACACCACCGGCCCCAAGCCCCAAACACTGCATGCCGTGCTTCATTGTATGCATGCAGCGCCTCTGGCATGTGGAGGGGATGACCTCCAACAAGCTTCCTTAACGGGATACAGGCAGAGCAGTCAATACGGTGGCATGGCATGTACTGCAGGCAGCATGGGAAGTGGAACAGCGCTGGCGGCAGCAAGTCAGTGTTGCACCTCGCTAATAGCACAAGCACAGAATGCACATGTCTCGCACACAGGCACAGCCAATGCTGTCTGGTGAATATTTAGGGTGATCGACCTAAATGTTTTTCAGAATTACCCCGAGTGCATTTCAACTGATTTAAATAAAAGCACTATTAATATCGCAATGTATTATTAATGTCAAATAGACCACAACATCTTGCCCACCTCCAGGGTTTAACAACTGACAACGAAAGCTTTGGCTATTAGGTGATGCTTAAGCGTTACGTATGAGCTGAACTATCATGATGGAGTAGGTGCTATGAGGTGCTATGAGGGAGAAGGGATGTGAGGAGATATGATATGATATGATACGATATGATATGATATGATATGATAGTTTATTTGTATAGCGCCTATACACAATGTGTTTCAAAGCGCTTCAAGGAGGGAGGGGACCTAGGAAAATACAGTTATCTATAGGAAAATACAGTTATCTATCGCGACATCTATGTGTACGGATGATCTAGCTACACCGGCTTTGACCCATTTAACGGGAATCAAATCTGACTAATTATTTTCCGAAATCTGGCAGAATTCGTACTACTCGACATGATGAAATTCTATTATTAGGGTCCACTTCCACCACAACGCCCAAATCTTATAGTGAAGCCTGCAGAAATGCTAATAACTCAGCTTCGAGCTCTATTTGAACTATAGACCTCTCTAACATAACTGACTCAGTAACAACACAGAACGCACGGGACACCGATTCACTTACACCAGTTCTGCCAGTGGTTCAGTGCTCACCCTCACAGTCAGAAAATTTGGACCCAAGCAGCATGAATGATGCTTTACGTCCTTCTATTAAGTTACCACTTCAACCGGATCTTTCTAGCACCAGCAATGATCAAACGGATTACTCCGCTATTGTACGTCCTGAAATAGTAGTTAATGGATGTGGCAAAGTGACATCTTTCACTACGTGTTCATCCACAGAATATTTCCCCTTGCACACACCTAATCAGGTTTTGCCTAGCGCTTTTCCATCTCCTGATTACACTAGGGCTCTGGTGCATGGCCCTGCGCTACACAGATCTCTTCCAGAAGTGCAAACTTCTGCAATGCTCACACACCATGATATTCTAGACATTCTGAAGAAGGAACTCTATGAGAGATCTATCAAGCCTGCACTAGATAACGAACCAACAGGCTCAACCCAGACTAGCCCGAATAATCAAGTTCCCCCTTTCGAGGACATTTCTGATCCCCATATAAAATCTTATGCCCGCTTCCCTGACAAGGCACAACACATTATTACAGAAAAACTCCACCTAATAGGCTTTGAAGGTAAACGCGAATTACTTGGGATTAATCGTATCAATCGAGCCTTTCTTTTAACGCTCTTTGGTCGGATCCCCCAATTACGGATGTTTAAAACAGAAGATATCCTCCGGGTATCATTGTCCACAGAAAATAACTATCGCGCTGTCTGCTACTTGTCTTTGGAAGCCGTTATGAAATATCTATGGTTTAACAGGGAAGGTATAAACGAAGAAGGCTTGGTTCTAAGCTCAATTGAAAATGAACCAGAAGCTATTAAATTCATTGAGCATAGCTGTCCTCAACCTTCTATTTTTGATGCACGATCCGCTTCCATACTTAAAACTAATGTGGATCCAAATGCAGCTATTAATGAATTATTGAACAAAGCAGGTATCTCTCATGATCTCCCGTAGCTAGCCCCCATGCTTAATTCTCTCTAAAAAGCTAAAGAACCTAATTCTACACCATAGCCTTCAATAAAATCAACCTTAACCTTCTTATCTTGGAACTCATGTGGTTATAACAACCTTATGAAGTGGTATTCAATGTTAGACTGTGATACCCGTCCATCAATATTATTGATAGAAGAAACCATGAAAACGACTGTCCTCTCGCTACCGGATTACACTACTCACTGCTTACCGGCAACACGATCGACTGCCGGTCGTCCCGCCGGAGGCATCTTGATAGCAGTTGACAATGCCTTAATGTTCAGTTCTAAGATCATTTGGAAGGGCGCAATTTATTGGAATCCGGTGCTTTCACCTATTGATGTGATGATTACCTCGGTTGAGAATTGCCTGGAATTCGTCACACAGGAATATCAAGATATTGAGATAATACTAGGAGGCGATTTCAATTGCGACTGCAGGACCACTATTGAGTTTAGAGGCCCTAAAACCAATATCCTATCAAAGCACAGAGGCTCACGATGGAGGAATTTTCTGAAAGATTGGGACTTGGATATCATCATACCTGATGAACAATCAAACTGGTCCACATGGTTTAGAGATACTAAAGTCTCAACGATTGACTTTATATTTGTCACCCATAATCTGCTTTTAACATCAGTGCCGTTAAAAATTACTTTGATGCCATTCGGTGACCATGCACAAATACTGGGCCAGTCCAAAATCAACTTCCCTATTCTGATAGTTGATTCTTCGACTATGCTGCCTGAAATAGATCGTCCACAGATTTCCCTGAGATGGAGTAAAGCATTATGCATTAAATTTGTCCAACACGTAATGCTGACTATTGCCAATAGTCACATCCCAGAGGAAACCCTTCACAGTGTGATGGAGTCAATCTACGCTGCAATCATTCACGCTACTTTACTACATTTTAGTAAAAATAAAATCACTGCTACCAAACATCCTCACACATTTGATCCCCTTTGTAAAATTCAGAAACGGAATAAAAACAAGGCTCTTAGAGACTTGAAGAAAAATAACGATCTATCTCATGAAATGTATCAGGTTCAACGGAATCGTATAATGACATTATATAAACACAACATCAAACACATAAGGATACTCAGATACAATGAAATTAATTGTAACCTCATAAGAGCCATAACAGCCCATGATACACGCACCATCTGGCGAACCATTAAAAACAATGATAATCAATTATCAATCTCAATTCCGAATGCCATATCTGAATCTACTTGGCACATGTACATTATAACCAAATTTTGCACCCCTAAGCAGTTCTTGAATATCCGTACCATTTCTTTACCTTATCACGATCTACCTCGACTAAATTGGACCATCGATGACATTAAGTGGGCTATATCAAGATTGAACTACTCTAAATCAGCTGGTCCTGACGGTTTTCCTCCCTGCTTGTACAAGGCAGATCCGAATCTATGGGCCATCCTTCTTAAAACCAAATTTCAGGCCATTATCGACTCCGGAATTATTCCCACTTCTTGGCACTCGGCTAATATCATTCCGATATTCAAAAAAGGAGACCCGTCCTTGCCACGGAACTACCGGCCTATCGCTTTAATTGACACGGAAGCCAAACTCTTCGCTGTTCTTCTTCTTTACGATCTTGAAAAGCATATCGAAATGAATCAGCTATACTCTAAATATCAAACTGGGTTTAGAAAAGGGCTAAGTACCTCTCTCAACGCCATGATTATGGCATTTACCATTGGGGGAGCAAAACAGCCGTCTGCAAATCCGGTCTATATTGCCCTGATCGACATGACTTCGGCTTTCGACACGGTAATACGCGACCTATTATGGGCTAAACTAATTGAAGTGGGAATACCTCCTGTGCTGATATATTGGTTCATTGCCCTACACACGAACACCTCCTATAAAATCAAACTTACTTCTGAAGGACGCACCACAAAACCTATTAACACCGAAATAGGCCTCAAACAAGGATGTAATCTAGCTGCTACCCTTTTCAACCTGTATCTAGCAGACCTCGACAAATGTTGGGATGAGAAAAATTTGTTCTCTGCAAAAATCGGCCTTCTTCGATTAAAATGGCTCGCATTTACAGACGACATTATCCTATTCGATCCCACTCCTGCAGGCCTCCAACTGAAATTACAATTATTTGAGGAGTTTGCATTAGCACATAATCTAACCCCCAATTCCGCTAAGACAGCAGTGATGAAATTTGGTGTTCATAAAAAAACAGGGAAATTTCAATGGACTATTCTGCAAACTATTATTCCTGTTCATACAGATGGGATTTACCTAGGGTACTATCTATCTGAAAAAAATTCCATCAAAATGTGGACTGAAATACTAAATGACAAGATCCGACCCCTGCTATCACAACTAAAAATTATACATGCAAAATACTGTAAATTCTCACTAATCCCTTTTATCGAATTCTTCACGTTGAAAATTGAAACTGTTATTCTCTATGCAGTAGATATATGTCTTGTCGACATTGGTGCAATTTTAGACCAAATTCAAGGGACATCGCTGAAACGTGCAATGTCTCTTCCCATGCCATTACCCAACGCGGTTTTAAGGCACGAGCTACGTCTAATAGCGTTATCCACTCGATGGAAATGGCGTCTTCTCACCAGCTTTGCAAAAATAATGTACCCGAAATCTAACTCTTTATATGAGGACCTTAAACAATCAATCCACTTTAGACCAACGATCCTCATGGATCACTATTTGACAAAAATACACACCATTTTACATGATGCTGACATCACAGTGGATGACATTTATATTAGATCTGCTTATGCCAAACGCAAGTTATTTGAACTTGATTGGCGTCTAACTATTGATCAGATAGGATCTTACAAACTTTACAAGGAGTACTACTTATTTACAAAGAAACGAATACCGCGATATGAGCACATCACCTTATTTCCTTGTAACCACACTCGCAAGGTCTTTATTGTATACTAAAGAAAGGACTGCGAATTGGGCTGTCCTGAAGACGGGCATTGAAAATAGGCATTGCATATTTCCCCTGTGCACCGAACCTATAGAAACATTGAAACACTTGATTTTATATTGTCCATATTTTAACTCCCCAAGATCTCTCTTGGAATTCGTGAACATAAATTTCACTGATTGTTTACCGTTCCTTTGGGCTCGAATGATGCAAGGCAATCACAAACCTCTCATCTTTGCCTTAACCAAATTCTGTAAACTTATAGAAAAGGAATTGGACAAGCATGTTAACTGTGATTTGACGAATTGTATGGGGAACTTCACTAATTAATGAAAAGAGATATGTTCTTGATGTTATACTTTTTTCCTCTCCAATTTTGTCTCTTTTTTTTTTCTTTTAACTTTAATATGTTTGTTTCTATTGTAAAAATTTTCATTGAACTTTGATTTTACATTGTTTTCCTTCATATAGGAAATGTTTTATGATGAAGTTTTATTGAATTTTGATCTGATATTTTGTATGAGTTACATTGTAACGACCACTTGATACTTGTTAAAAATAGGAAAATACAGTTACATTCAGTAAAAAGTCCTTGAAACAATACAGAATGTGAAAAATAACTATCGTAATAGGTCTGTCGACATTTCAGATAGTGCAAGTGCATAGAACAAGTAAGGCAAGAGGTAATGGATAGGAAGGAGAACAAAGCAAGCAGTAACATTACTATGTCTGACGACAATTTACGCAGTGCAGGTGGTAACATTGGGTGGGGTGGGAGGGGGGTAAGGGGAGGAGGGGGAAGGAGAACAAGGCACGCTACTGAGCAAAAATGTCGGTGACAAATTTAAAAATCAGGGGAGGGGGAAGGAGGGAGAAAACAAGGGGGGGAGGGGAGACAGACAAGCTGCTATCGAGAGTCACGGAACAGATGATAGGAGTAAGTGCTAGGAGGGGGAATGCTGAGAGGAAGGAGAATATAGAAGGGGGAGAAGGAAGGTAGTAGAAGAGGAAGGGGTTGAGGAGGGGGGAAGGCAAGGAGGCAGGAAGGGGGGGTGGAAAGCAGAGCAAAGAGGGGGGAGCAAGCAGGGTGAGGGCGCAGAGACACTCACAGAGGGGTGGTCAGAGGGGCACATAGACTCTTGGAGGGGCAGGGGGGCGCAGAGACACTCATGAAGGGGCAGGGGGGCGCAGAGACACTCAGGGAGGGGCAGGGGGGCGCAGAGACACTCACGGAGGGGCAGGGGGGCGCAGAGACACTCATGGAGGGGCAGGGAGGTGCAGAGACACTCACCGAGGGGCAGGGGGGCGCAGAGACACCCACGGAGGGGCAGGGGGGCGCAGAGACACCCACGGAGGGGCAGGGGGGCGCAGAGACAGCGGTAGACAGGGCCTTAGGAGGGCCGGCCAAGCCTGCCGGCCTCCTCATTGGCCCAGATGTAGTGGGCCAGGGCCAATCCCAGGCCACCAGCAGCAGGATGGAAGGCACTCCGGTGCCCAACAAAGAAAAAGCCATCTTGTAATGGCCGTGCCTCGAGAACCCAGTGAGGCAAAACACACAACAACACACAAAGCATGCCTGCAATCTGCGAATTCTAGCCCAGAAAGTACATGTGGCTGATGGCAAAGTCACGTAGTGAAATTAGCAGAATGCTTTAAAAGTATGCTGGGGTGCCATCATGCGCCGATACAATAAGCCCAGGGGGACTTACCTGCAGTTCCGAAAATGCACCGTGTGCACTGCAGGGCCTCAGGATAGAAGTGGGGAGGCATCCAAGTCGCAGCTCCGGTCGCCGTAGATGGAAGAAGTGAGGGGAGAAGGCAGCAAGAGAGATTACAGGGCCAGGAGCGGGCCTTGTGAGGAGGGCTGGCCAAGCCTGTCGGCCTCCTCATTGGCCCAGATGTAGTGGGCCAGGGCCAATCCCAGGCCACCAGCAGCAGGATGGAAGGCACTCCGGTGCCCAACAAAGAAAAAGCCACCTTGGAATGGCCGTGCCTCGAGAACCCAGTGAGGTAAAACACACAACAACACACAAAGCATGCCTGCAATCTGCGAATTCTAGCCCAGAAAGTACATGTGGCTGATGGCAAAGTCACGTAGTGAAATTAGCAGAATGCTTTAAAAGTATGCTGTGGTGCCATCATGCGCCGATACAATAAGCCCAGGGGGGCTTACCTGCAGTTCCGAAAATGCACCGTGTGCACTGCAGGGCCTCAGGATAGAAGTGGGGAGGCATCCAAGTCGCAGCTCCGGTCGCCGTAGATGGAAGAAGTGAGGGGAGAAGGCAGCAAGAGAGATTACAGGGCCAGGAGCGGGCCTTGTGAGGAGGGCTGGCCAAGCCTGTCGGCCTCCTCGTTGGCCCAGATGAGGTGGACCAGGGCCAATCCCAGGCCACCAGCAGCAGGATGGAAGGCACTCTGGTGCCCAACAAAGAAAAAGCCATCTTGGAATGGCCGTGCCTCGAGAACCCAGTGAGGCAAAACGCACAACAACACACAAAGCATGCCTGCAATCTGAGAATTCTAGCCCAGAAAGTACATGTGGCTGATGGCAGTCACGTAGTGAAATTAGCAGAATGCTTTAAAAGTATGCTGTGGTGCCATCATGCGCCGATACAATAAGCCCAGGGGGGCTTACCTGCAGTTCCTAAAATGCACCGTGTGCATTGCAGGGCCTCAGGATAGAAGTGGGAAGGCATCCAAGTCGCAGCTCCGGTCGCCGTAGATGGAAGCTTGTAGATATTGTTTAGCTGTTTGCCCACTCATTGACTGCCCATGGCCATGCTAGTCCCTATGGCCATTCCCAACAATAAACTGTGCATTTCTGCCTGAAACACATCCTCCTGGGATCTAGTTAAGCTAGCCTAATCAAGCAGTAACATCAAACTCTGGCTTGCGAGTGTTATTTCAAAGCAGTCTCCTGAGAGTGAAAGGATTAGTTGCAGATGTATATATGCTACTGGCGTAATAAAAACATCTTAAACATGTGTGCCCTCGGCAAATTGATTTATGTATCTTTTTTGCACTGAGTACTGTTACAAACAAGCATTGAAATTACCAAAGGTTTTGGCTGGTGTATAGATGTTAGATAAGCACTGCTATCATATTCCTGGTAATCACACCATTTTTCAACCATTGCCATTTTATGGCCATGTGGTGTGATTATGGAAGTTCCTGGCAAATGTCTATGTCATGCCTATGCAAGACAAAATGGATGGCCTTCTCTATGCTTGTTTAAGTGGTCATTTTAGGGATCAGCTCCTCATTGGCTGCCTTTCTTTGTTCTGCTGTGTAGAATCCAATAAACCGATCCCATGATAATCCACAGCTACTCACCCCATCCCTGCATTGTTTTATCTAGGATTTTGCCACAGGTTGATGCCAAGGTGGGGCTGTTTATTTATTTTAGTTTATTTATTTTTGCATTTATATAGCACACCTAACCTGGAGGCATCTAGGCGCTTATCTTACATAGTCATACATAGGGTTGCACATAATTGAACATTGACAATACATTTTTGTACAGTTACAAGTATAAACATCGACATCACATTTTTGTACAGTTTCCAGTATACCAGTGTGTTACAGATTAGGGATGTGTTCATTTGGTTACATAGCATGATTGCATAGGTTGGTAGCAAGGCCCTATGTGAAGAGGTCTGTCTTCAGTTGTTTGCAGAGTTTCCATAAGGAGTTTTCAGCTCTAAGATTGGTGGGTAAGGCGTTCCCATGTTTCACAGCTTGTGTGGGGAAGCTGCTGCCTCCTGCTTTGCATAGGTAAAATCTCAGTGTAGCAAGTAAGTTCTTATTGGCTGAGCGGGTATGCCTGTTAGTCTGGGATCTAACTAGCTTGTCAGCGATGTAGGTAGGTGCTACTTTATTTAAGTATTTATGAGTAAGGGTGAGAGTTTTGAATTTAATAGGTTCCTGGATAGGTAGCCAATGTGCATCTTGTCTAATCCTGGAGACATGGTTAGTTTTGGGAATGCTAAGAGCCGTCCTGAAGGCATTGTTTTGAAGTACTTGGAGTTTTTTGATGTTTTGAGTCTTCGTGCCAGCATACAAGGCGTTACAGTAATCTAGTTTGGACAGTATCAGGGCTATGGCGAGTGTGATACGGCTGTAAGCAGACAAGAATGGTTTGCAGGCATTGATGAGCTTACAGGTTTATGCTGTTGCAGATGCTGTAGCATTTACTTGTTTATTTAGGGTGAGTGACGAGTCCAGGTAGAAACCAAGGGTTTTTACTTCTTTGGCCACTTGAATGAGGTTGCCGTCAATAGTGAAAGTTTTGAAGGCTTTGTTTAGTTTGGCAATATGGAATTGTGATCCTAAAAGGAGCAGCTCCGTCTTATCGTTATTAAGCCACAAGCCATGGTGTGCCATCCAGTCTCGAATGGTAAGGCATATGGCGTTGAGGGTGTTGGTATGGACAAAGGAAGCATCCTTATTCACAAAGCTAAACGCAGTGTCACTTTCAGTGTCCACTTGCAGGCTAAAGACAGAGCTCTTTAAAAAGTGTCAATTTTATCACAGACACGTTTTTACCCAGCGTTCAACTCTTTGTTGTGGGGCAGTAAATATGTTTGGAGATTAATGAAGTTCATGTGGGTCTCATGTTATGCACCCACGATGACAGAGCCAGGGAAATCACCTACTGGACTTCACATTAGGAAACATCTCCATTGTAATCTATGCACCCCACAGATGCATCAGGTCAGTTTTTCCAGATGTGGGAGAGGGTCCTCAAAACATCACTGTGAAATGGGGCCCTACGTATCTTCAGCCGGATCTATTGGTAAAAATAAAATTATAATCATACCATCGGTGCAGCACCTGGAAGGAGCCTGGCTGCCGCACTTCTATCATGCTTTTTCACCGGATTAGCCTCCAGGAACCCAAAGAGCCTGACATGAGTAGCTCTGTTGGGCTTATCATATTCACAATTGGAGCACTTGCACCTCTCCAAGATGTCTGCCCTGGACCCAGCCCAGTACCTCCCAGCACCACCAACACGTTTTCTTGCCTGTCATTGGGTGCCGGCCCAGCCATAAGTTAGGATGCATGACCAGACCACCACCCCTCCTAGACGATTTAGATTGTGAAAAATGTATAAGATTATGGTAATAAACACAGGACAGGGAGAGGATGGTATGGGGAGGCGTAATTAGTGGGAATAGGAAAACCATAAAAGGCAAAAAGTTGATTAAGACAATTCAATTATGTGGACTATAGTATGCTTAATCACATAACAAGTATGGCACAAACTAACACCGCAATTACGAGTAGGCCTGAATCCCAGTAGGCCGTGTTTTCATAGACAACACAGAACAAGGAGGCCTCTTTTCACATCTCACCATTGCATCCCAATTCTCCAGGGCACGGCAAAGAAAACACACAGGCCCCCACATCTGTTAAGGTCTTTTAACTAATTAGGTAAGAATGTGTGTAGCTGAAGAAAAGAGGGGGTGCAGCACAGTACCAAGGTTGTATTCCTGAGAACGAAGGCAGAAGTCTCTGGATGCCAAAACATAAACCAAGAACATACTGGGAAATGGGCCAAAAATCCTTTGTGAACTAGATTGATTAGTGGGACACTAAATTCATTCTTAGGGAGGGGGGAATGATAAGGAGGAAAACAGAGAACAACCTGATCTATGTTTTGTGCCAGGGAGAGTTAACGAAAGAGACCCATACAGTGAGGAGGGCATGATGGGGGCACCAATGTTTCTGGGATGACAAAAGGGCTGCTTTGTCCGCAAGGACCAGGTTTACCTCAAAGAGTCCCACTGAATTCATGTTGATAACTAGGTCCATGTCACATTGTAAGGATAAAAGGTAGGGTTGTGCCAGTTAATGTTAACCAATTGCTTTGCAGCATTTCTATGATGAACGTGGACATTGCTCACGTGTGGTAAAGATGAGTGAACAGACAGCAGGACCAGTTGGAGAATGGGCTATATGTAATCATTAGCATGTAAATAGGTGGCAGCCAATGAGGGTGGGGGACTAACACATATCGATTACGTCATGAGTGATGATTTGTGTATTTAAAAAACAAATCTTGTACGAAAGACAGCAGAGAGCTCTGTGGCAGTTGATTCATAATACCCTGTCGCCTTTTTCTTTTGTATACAAAATAAAACTCTCATCTTTCTCAAAAGCATGTATACTGAGTCTTTTTCCCTAGCGGGTTATCTTTTCTTGGTCTGATCATTGGGAGTTGCCCCACATTTTTGGTGACCCCAATGTGATCCCACTGACCCTGTGAAGACGGAGGATACCTGGCCGCACATCCGGAGGAGCTGCGCCCACCTGCAGCGACCATTCCCCCTTGTGCACAACTTTTGAGAGGTTTACCGGAGCAGTGTTATCTGAATTCTTGTCTGTTCTTTGGAGCGGGTCGGTGTCCACGGATTGTGCAGGCCGTTACGGGACCCCGTGATGGTTGTCTTTGGGGGAACATGAAGATGTAAGTGCACCACCTTTTGGAGAAACATAAGTGGGATATGAGGAGAGTAGGTATATTTATTTTATTTTTATTTATTTAACATTTTTATAGCCCGCATAGCCTATAGGCATCTAGGCGCTTTTTCTTAAGAAATCAGTTACATTGGTTACTTGAGATCACAGCTAGGTTACAGCAATTACATATTTGGATGCACAAGATGTTAGATTGAACAGTTACAGCATTGTATAATACAGATTACAATAAATCAAGGAAACACAACAGTGTCAAGGTGAAAATTACAGTACTTTCTTACTGGTAGTGCTAGCTTGGTTACCCGTCACTTGGAAGGTAGTATGTGTACAATAGTTGCAGGCGATAGTGTGACCAGGTGGATGAGTAATGGAGTTGTTGGTAAGGAGACATAGAAGCCCACTATGAACCGCAGGAGAGATCGCTGAGCCTATGTCACTTGAGGTCTTGGCTGAAGAGCCACGTTTTAAGGTTTTTCCAGAACGACCATAGTGAAGGGTCTTTGCTATGGGCTAGGGGCATAGAGTTCCACAGTTTGGCAGCAAATATTGGGAAGCTAGAGCCAGCTGCTTTCTGTCGTCGGAATCCTGGGATGGCGATGAGGCTTGCGTATGTTGAGTTGGTGGGTCTATTTGATTGTGTTTTCGAGACTTGGCTAGACAGGTAGGCTGGGACGCTATTGGAGATGCATTTGTGAATTAAAGAGAGGGTTATGAATCTGATTCGATCACATACCAATGGATGCTTCGTCCGGTTGAGGAGATGTGTTTGTGTTTGGGTATGTTAAGTGCTACTCTAATGACGTTGTTTTGCACAACCTGAAGTTTGCTGATATTGCAAACAGTGGACTGTGCAAGAAGGGAGTTGCAGTAGTCAACCCTCAATAGGACAAGAGCTCTGGCTAGGGTGATGCAGTTGTCAGTGGACAGGAAAAGCCTGCTGGCTCTGATCAGCTTATATACGTGGAGAGGAGAGTCTGGATTGATGAAATAGAAGAACACGTGGTGTTGTGTATATATATTTTTTATTGAGGTCTTTATATTATGATTTGTGGAGTAACAGGCTCCTTTCCTTAATAATAAGGTAATAGGGGAGAAGACCGTGCTGTACAATGGAAGAAAAGAGGATATGGATAAAGGCTTCATATAGTCAGTGAGTCTGGGATCTCTCCGTCCGTATATAGGGAGGGCATGGGAATGAAAAAGTAGTTGTGGTAGAGGCCCTAGTGGCCTGGGATCTCCTCACACGATATAGTGGGGGGATGGAACAAAAAAGTTGAATTTGTTGTTATTTTATTGTTAGTAAGTTTTTCTTTTGTGGTGTGGTTAGTATTGGTTAAAGTAGAGTTGATTGAGGTGTGACGTGGGAAGGGTGAAAGGTGTGTGTGTGTGTGTAGGCAGAGAGGGTTGAGTGTGGGGTATAAGAATGGGGTACAGGCAGGGGGATATGGGTTTTCCAGGGAGGGACAAGGGTATTAGTAAACATTGTGAAAATATTGATGAGAAAGAGTAGTTATTATGAAGCTAACAACCCCATTTGATTATATGTGCATGGGCCTTCCATTGTACCGAGACAAGATTATTAAATATCATAGGGAATGGTGCGCGTAAACCAAGGGAGGAATGTTAAAGCCATGACCGGACCAAGGTACACATAATAGAGAGATTCTTAGTCACATGTATACATTTTTAACAGCTAAATATAAGGGTCGGACATTAAAAAACAGAAAGGATGTTTTGAAATTGTGGAAAATGGTGGAAGATTTAAAGGATTCCCCCAACGGTTATTCTAAGGCAGCATGTGAGGTGACTACCACGTGTAATACTAATACTACCACTGTTACTGTACTGAGCGCCCCTGCAGCCCCTATGGAAACAGACAGGTGTCCACCATTAGGCTGCTATCCTGCGCGTGCTGCGTCAGGTTATAAAAACCCTGTGTATGCCCCATTGCCCATTACGACACCCCCGCCATCTACATCGGCACACTATCAGAATATTCCTAACCCCACAGCGTCAGCTGCTAGGAGGGGTCAGAGCTGGAGATAGAGGATGCTAAACCACAACAAAAGCTGGTAGATTTGTTAAGGAAGGTGGAAGGTGAATTTGCACGATTAAAATTAGAACATTGAGAAGGACAACAAACACCATTCTGGGCAGATGAATGGAGAACAGGGGACATTTTGTTTCAAACAGATAGTACAGCTATTAAAGATGTGCATATAGAAAAGGAACAGGAAGATAGAAGGGGGCGAGAAGGGGGTGTGGATTATGCAATGGCAAGGTCGGAGGACTACACATACGAAGGGGAAGAGGAGTGCTATATGGTAGACAAACTGGGAGAAACAGAGCAGCCACCTGTAATATAACCAGGTTTACGTAACAGCTTTGGGCAAATGGCAGTAGCTAAGATTTCAGTGTTGGGAAAGAAAAAAGTTGGGAAGATGCTAGCAGCACAGATTCTGCTGTTGCATAAGGGCCCAGGGAGAGCACAGTGTATACCTTGGGCACACCTGGACTAAAATGGCTTCATAAAGACACTCCCGTGGGTCACAGCGGGATGGGCAAATGGATATACGCATTTGAAAAGCATACAGCTTGGGACTACTTTGGCTGTAGGTGATTTGAAACGTTTGTTTGTGTCGATACTGGGAAAGCAGGCTGATGACAAATGGATTAAAGCAGGGTATTTGGGTACGAAAATGGGTGATGATACCTATGATGGAGTACATTTCAATGACATCAGGCCCCAAGTATGGGTGGTGTTACAGTGTGCATATCCAGACATAACCGATCTTCAGTCGATTATGCAATGAACAATGCATGATGATGAAGATATGGCCCAATACATATTACATATACAAGAAATGTGGGGGACGAAGACAGGGGATTCCTTTTTTCTATTTCTGGGTTAAAAGAGGGCTCTCGAAAGAGCTACAGAAGGCACGTGACAAAATAGTGAGGATTGAGGCAAAGGGTTGGGTGGAAATTCAGTCTATTATTATCCACCACTGTAAACGGTTGAAAGAAAAAGAGAAGGAAACAGCACAGTGAGAGCAAGCAGAGGAAGCAAAACTGGTTCAAAAGAAGTTAGCAAAGGTCACATTGGAGGAGGCTGCAGCAGCAGTGCAGATGGAAGGTTTGGCAGTCCTCAGGGCGATTCAGGCGGACGTGCACGCAGCACCCGGGTCGGGAGGAGAGAACGAATAGACACTTGTGTACCAACCTCAGTACAAAGTTTTCAACTAGGGAGAGGGGTATTTTCGGGTGCTCGGGTAAGGCACAGGGCTTGGAGGAATGGGACCACGAGGAGTAAGAGGAGCAAGTCAGTGTTGGACATGCGGATGCATGGGTCATTTTTCAAGGGAATGCAGAAGTAGACAGGTGTATGCATATCCGCAACATCAGATGTGTACTTAGCCGCAGGGAGGTTCAGGTCCATATACCCAGTCATACGGACAGATGCCTCCGATGACCCCTTATGGTGTACCAAAGCCCATGGCCATGCCCATTCCACCACCAACCTTTCTGCAGTTACCTGCCCTGGAAGCTAGTAATGTGCTGTCATACGCTGTACATCAGGGACAGCAACAGGGCCTTCCTATCCCGAGCAATAACAATGTTCCAAATGGTACGGGGACTCACTATCAATGAGCCTCTGTGGTCAGAGGAAACCCATTTGTCTTCCTGGGGTCAATCACGTACCAGGATTAGGACAGCCCATTGAGAACCTTAGCATCTCCAGTTCTATCAGTCACTGCCGACCCAGAAGAGGAACCCATGGTAAGCGTGGGGATAGCAAATAAACTATTAATTTTCATGGTAGATACAGGTTCAACTAAATCACGCATTAGTGAGGGAGGATTCCCTCTATCAGGTGAGGTCATGGAAACACAGGGCTTCTCTATGGCAGTTCAATCGGTTCCTTTCAAGAAGAAATTACTTATCAAAATAGGAGGCAGACACATGTGGGCCCCCTTCTTATATTACACTGCGACTCCAATCAATTTGGTGGGAAGAGATATTTTGAGTAAGCTCAACATAACCATCTCGTTCACCGGAATAGGGGTGGTGTGTTGCCACGCCCAGTAAGAGTGCCATGAGGGTAATGTTGACCTTGCATGTATTAGGTGTTAAGTCTGTGGCAAAAGGAATACCAGTGTCCCCAATTTGTTTCTCTATAGTATTACGATACTACTGAGTGCCGTGTCACAAGTGTAAAACAAGTATTGGTGAGTATCCTCTGAGTTTCTATTCAGGCCCACCCAGCCTCAAGAGATAGTTGCAGGCACCATCATTGAACTGGATATAGAAGGCGTTCTAGTAGCCAAAGATTGGATTGTTTTGCTAGCAGTTGATTTCAACAACAGGGAATGGTGCATGGTTCTGTGCATTGACCCAACAACACCAATGAAAAATGTCTCAGCTGAGGAGTTGTTTGAGAACTGAGAAAAGGAGGGAGAAATAATATTGGAAGTATGTGTCCCTGTATGATTATGATACTGTATAAACATGTGGTATGCCCCATGTTGCACCTTCATTTCTCTCAGAAGATTTGACCAAGGTTCCTGACAAATTGTAGACGAGTAATCCATGCGATGTGGAAATTCTGAAGTGTCACGCCAACACCCATTACCCTGAAACCTGGCGCTGTGTTGCCTCGAGTAAAACAGTATCCTTTATCGAAGGCCGCACAGGAGGGGATTTATGACACTATCATGGGCCTCTGACATCCCAGCATTAAAGTACCGTCAAACTCACCTTGTATCACAGCTATTTACCCAGTGACCAAATGTGCTAGTTGGAGGATGATTCTAGATCTATGCCCTCTTAATGACATTGTAGAGTTTCCTGTGGTTCCGAATCCCTGCTACAATATTGTGTAAAATACCTACGTAAGTCACCCATTTCACTGCCGATTCCAACATACTAGAGTCCCTCAAGGGTGCTGTGAGTCCCCAAATAATTTTGACAGGGTGCTACATGAAGATTTAGGCAACACCTTTGACCCTTGTACTATAATCCAATACGGGATGTCTTGTTGGTGTGTAGTAATACGGAGTGCCAATGCCGGGAAGACTCTATAGCATTGTTACAGTTGCTAGCCAACAAAGGGTACTAGGTGGGCTGAGCAAAATTGCAATATTGTCAGCAGGAGGTGTTGTACTTGGGACAGTTTTCCATGAATGGCAAAAGAGTCACCCCAGAGCTAGCAGCAGCAGTGCGCGCCACACCCCAGCCATTGACAGTGAAGGATATGCAGACATTTCTGGGCCTTTGTAATTACTGCAGAGCATGGATTTTTGATTACACGTCATATATTAAACCATTGCTTCAGGCCCTCAAGGAAGTGCAGCATACACAACATACGATTATCTGGACTGATGAAATGGTCACCAAGTTTCAGGAACTTAAAGATGTTATGTCTACCACCCCAGTATTGGCTACTCCCCATTATACGCAAGAGTTTTATCTCTTTTCACATTCCGATGGTGAAATGATGACTACTGTACTGACACAACACAGCACAATGGGGCATACACCTTTGGCCTATTACAGTGGCATGGTAGATTATATCATGCAAGGACAGTTCCTGTGCGAACAAGCGTTGGCTGCTGCTGCCTTCGCTATTGAGAAGTCTGAAACTATTGTCATGGGTTGTTCATTGACATTGTACATGTAACATGCTGTTTTTGCAATACTAGAGAGATTCAAATTGACTTTGACCATGCAAAGGGCTTCCGCATATGAAGAAATACTGTCAAGCCCATCTATTCACATTGTTTATTGCAAGACAGTGAATCCAGCTAACATTTTGACTGAACCCATTGCTGATGACGACGAGGTGCATGACTGTCTTACCTATGAAGGGCCAGAAGATGGTATTCGGAAGGCCCGTTACTATGCCCTTGATGAAGGAGAAGTATATTTTGTTGACGGTTCTTCAACTATTGACCAGGAGACGGGTCAGAGACATACTGGCACAACAGTGGTGCGTCTGGTTTAGGGAGAATTTGATTGCCCTCCTTGAAGCACTTGAGGCAGCACAAGGGTGCTGAGTAACGATATATTCGGGCTTGGTGTACGTCACGACAACTGTTCACTCAGGAATTTTGAGATGGGTGAGGAGAGGGTTTCATAGAGCAGATGGATCTCCCGTACAGCATGCAGCTTTTCCAGACAGAGTCGCACAACCTACGCTTGCCACAATAGCAAAGTGTGCCACCCATACAAGCAGCATAGACTTTGTTTCCCTTGGCACCGCTGCGAAACAGGCTTCTTATGTGCCAGTTCCAGAGATACCTGAGCATCCAGCATTTGTGAACATGCAGCTACAGTTGCAGGTGCCAGGTCCCACAAATTGAAAAGTTAGTGTGGCAAAAGAGAGGGTGTGCACAATAGCCAACTGATTTAGTATGGAAACAAATGAGTGCAGGGAAGGTCGTGATGCCTCAAGCATTGGCGTTGGTGGCATTTGATCGGCTTCACTACCCCTCCCACATGCCTAAACAACATATTGAAGCAGATATTCAGGAAGATTGGTATGTGCCTAACATTCAGAATTTCTTAACTTCGTTCACATCCAACTGTGTGGTGTGCCAGACTTATAGTACAGGATAAACTTTGAAAACTTTAAAAGGCACTTTGCCATGCCCTATTGGTACATTCACGGATTTACACATAGATGTTGCTGATATGGGAGAGAGGTGTAATTCGTTTCAGTACTTGATAGTGGTTGTTTGTCCTTTCTCCTGTTGGATTGAGGCTGGTCCATGTGCACATTCTGATGCCAAATCGACTGCCAAATTCTTGGTGAGAGAAGTGTTTCCCCGATGGGGAGGATGTACTTCTCTTAGAAGTGACAACGGCACCCACTTCTTCAATGTGCTGTTTAAGATGATTACAACTGTTTTTGGAATAAAGCACAAGCTGTGTTCCATTTATTACCATCAGACCAACATGATTGTGGAGAGGATGAACGGTGTGATCAAAACAAAATTATCCAAGTTGTGTGTGACACTGAAAAGGAATTGGGTGTATTGTCTCCCCTTGGCCTTGTTCAGTTTAAGAATTCAGCCCTGCAAGGATCATCACCTCTCCCCTCATGAAGTTGTGATGGGTAGATGCATGCACACGCCATTAACTCCGGTGCAGAGTGTTTCAGATGCTAACAGGGCTGCATCGAACCTGGGGGATGAATTCTATTCGCATTTTACTCATTTAACCAAGTGTGTTAAATACCTTTCTCAACAGATTGCTCCATGGAGATCAGAGGACACCAATAACAGTGCTGCATCAGAATCTGCCAGCTCACCAGCATTACAATTGTTTCCAAATGACAAGGTGTGTATTAAAAACTTTGTGAGGTGGAGTGAGCCCCGTTATAATGGCCCATGCACTGTAGTATATGCTACCCCCCTTGCTGTTAAAGTAAAGGAATTTCAGTATTGGGTACACGTATATGATGTTAGAAAAGCACCACAATCCGTGCCTCTACCTGCAAGCATTTTGACTGAATGTTTTTGAGTTATTGTTAATGGTTCATGAATTAAGGTTTTTATTCACAGCAGTATTGTTCAAACTATTTGTTGTTGTTTTCTTTGGTTTTTTTTTGTCTGGAGTATTTTGGGGCATTTTTCTTCTACCATGTTTATTCAGCTATCAAGATTGTGGCACAAGATAAAAAATGTGTATTTTGATTGTATTTGCAGTGTTATTTCTGCTTATATGTGGGTTTGCCTTTACACTGTTTATCTATATATTTAGTGTTGTTATATGGGTAGGTCATATAAAGGGGAATGGCAATGTAATAGTAGTAATGAATAGAAATGTACATATGAACTTATCTGATAATTTTGGTCCTTCCGAAGAAGGCAGGGTGGCAGAGCCTGAACATGCTCTCTAGTCAATAATTGTTCCACTACAAATGCTTCATACAATGTCTTATGTGTACCACCCAGAGTTTAACAATGTATGGTACAGTTATATGAACTCAGTGGAGAAACAGAGGTACAACAGGAGTTGTTATATCTGCTCCCTCATCCCCCATGCATTGGGAGCACCCAAAATGTGAGTACCTCAGGAGATATTGCCCTTGGAGGCTCGATGTTTGATGCACTTAGCGCTGTATCAGGTTCAACGTTTGTTCCAAGGACCTAAAGTACAATTTTACTAATGGACAAAGACACAGAGACAACAGTGCTCATCAACGAAAGCCCCGGCCTATGTTCAAATTGGCTGGAGTATTGTTTATATCAAACAGATGGGAGAAGGCATGGTAAGACATTGCCCATTATGAATCTTGCAAAAGGAACAGCAGCATTGAAGGACATGTACTGGGTATGTAGTCAACTGTGAGAAACCTGAAGGTGTCTAACCCGCTGGTGCCTGGGGATCTGTCTTCCAGGTGGCCAGGACATGACCATCGCTATTGGATCCAGTTCCTGGGGCTGGACCTGTGCAGGAGGATCACATGGATGGGGGGTCATCGAGGAGTAGAAGTGGGACACCGAAGGGTGAGACATGGTATCCCATTCCTTATGACACCTTTTCCTCATCCTGTCCAGTAGGATGCTTAAAAACTCTACCCCTCCCTTTCCAATATGAACATTTTCTTACACTGTGAGTGACAACGGACTAATACGGGAGCCGTTTATCTGACATGTCCCAACACAAGGGTCAGGAAGAGTCAGGCAATTGCCGACAGCTACACACACCTGACTGCCCTTTCCCTTCCCCACTGGGATAAAAGGCAGAGCACAAGAGCACGCTCTGAGCAAGGCTGAACGCATGAGGAAACAGCTATTCCAGGACGGCAGTTCAAACAGGGGAAAAAAGCGGCGAGACCTGAAAGGAAGTCAAAGAGGGAGTTGCCCTTGCCCTTTTCAACCGAGACCCATAAAGCTTCCGATGAAAGAAACATAAGACCGGGAATCGCAGCTGGCGAGTGGTGTGACGGATGTCAGCGGTAAATGGCACCCGACAGAACTGATTGCAAGGGCGGGAGGCATGCTTGCATCGTGGTACCGTCCTTGACTCCAGCAGCGAAAGAAATGCCAACGAGTTCAGCACAGCCGATGAGTCTGAAGAACCTGATAGTGGGCCAGACCGTGTTTAACTCAAGGTTGTAGTGGCAACATTAAGAAGATTAAGAGACAGAGGTCTTTGTGAATTAACTTGATACCGGAGATAGAGTGGCCTGGCGCCATGTGGGTGGTCATTCGAAGGTCTCTGGCTGGTACCACTCTCCTGAACAAGGAAAGTATTGAACGGGAAAATAGTGAAACTACAAGTACCGAGAGGCCATACAGAAGGTCAGCGTAAGGTGTCAAGATGGTCATACAAGGGTCGAGGAAAACCCCTTGTAAAATCGAAAGCCCTTGACACCTTGTAGAAATTGTGAACTGTGGAAAGTGTGAACTCAACTGAGGGAATTGGGAAACTGGTGTTTGCTGAGGGGACCGTCGTACAAATTGTGATATTGTGAAAGCACGCACTTGCCATAGAATAACAGAGTGACCCAGTGAGATGCGATCGCCCATTGGAAGGCTCTGTTTCAACTGGCAAGTGCTTTGGGAGGCTAACACTGAAATAAGGTTCGGATACCGGCTGAGGAGGATCCTACGGTGAAGAGTAACCACCTGACGTGAAGGTTACCAGAAGGAACTGTTTTTGTTTTGTTGGGTTTGGAATATCGGGCCCCTCTAAAGCAAGAGACTTGGCATGAAAAGAGACTTGCTTACATAAGGCCATGATATAGAGAAAAGGAACTGTAATCTGATGCCAGAAGCCCTGGATTGTGCTATGCTCAAGAGTCCCATATTGTCCAGTGCTAAAAAAGTGGGGAAGGGAGACCCCGGCCATAACATCCTGACTTATCATTTTGTGAACACTTCTTTTTTTTCTTGTGAACATTATCCCTCACTACTTTGTAGCATAGCGGTAAGGATTGGCAATACGTTTTTTAGTATAGGCCCTTTTTATTTGACTAGACACTACTAGGACAGTATTATTATTATTTGATGGTCGTAGCTTGCTCCCATCTTAGCTTTAGGTTTAGATTAGAAGTTTATCTCACCCCTTTTTCAGTTTAATAAACACCCTTGAACTGTGTTCAATTATGTCTGTCTTGCTTTGATACCATGCCTTCCTTACACAACAGGCATACCTGCACCTTCCACCCTTTTGGTGAGGCACCTGTGCATTGACAACCCTGCACTGAGCTATCTTGGTGGTGTCAGGAGTACACTTGACAATGCGTCCAAACATGAAGTGGTGCAGTTAATTTCACTGCCTATCCAAACCCCCCAGGTGAAGAAGAACAAGAGGTCAGTGAAGTTGAGAAGGAAGAGATCGAACTATCTGTGAAAAGAATTGTCCAAACTGCTTAAAGCAATTCTAGGCAAGTGTCAGCTGTACACCAAAACGGAAGTATTCTTTGCCTCCCTCATGACTACAGACATCCAGGCTGCAGCAAATGCTAAGTGACAGCAGATCATGTGGTGAGAGGTAATCCAATTGTCAAATGACACAGAACAAGGCCTTAATGCTATCAAAAGTGAACTGCAGGCATTCCGGCTGATGACGCTTCAAAATAGATGCGTTCTAGATCTCCTAACGATGATGGAAGGGGGTATGTGCAAGAATATCAGGTTGTCATGTTGCACTTAGATACCCCCAAATGAAGAGGAGAATGGGTCCCTGACACATATGATAAGGGCATTGCACAAGTTGAAGACCGGAATGGAAAATGAAGCTGGAGTGCAGCCTGAAGATTGGTTGGACACATTATTCTTATGAGCACCCTCCTGGCTTGGAGCACTGGTGAAGGTGCTGGTTCCGATCGTGGTGGTCCTGTTGGTGGTGTTTTGCACGTGCCATGAGTATCCTGAGCAGTGCAAAAATTATAGTCACTATTGGGGCAAGAGTGGCTCTCCCAGGCACAAAAGAGGGGCAGGCCCAAACTGAGCATTTGAGTAAACCACGCATGATCAGGGTTGAACAGCCCCTCCACCCCCAGGAACACTAACATTACCCGCAACAGACCCTGAGAACCACACTGAGCGTACTGGGTGGATTTAGCGGGTGATGGGGATTGTATATATCTCACATATACTCAGAAAAGTATGTGCGAGATGGAGGTAGCTTGTGCCATGTGTGTAGGGCATGTGTCATGCCCCAGTTGAGTAGATGCCTATGGGATCGCTGGCGTCTTCTCCGCCATTGTTAGCACCATCACGTCTTCCGACGACATATTGTAGCGGTCTGGTTTTGGAAGCGCTGCCCGCCAGAAGCTATATGTTCTCTTCTCCTTCCGGCGGACAGCACGTTGCAACCCTTGGCTTGGCGTTCTGCTTTTCCTCTTTTTGGGAGGTATCGCTAGTGTTTTTCCTTTTCGTACACACGGTACGCTGCTCTTTCTATTTCCTTCCATCTCCCGCTTCGGCGGCTCTTCTTCTGATCTTTCGCCTCTTGCTTCCTCTGTGCCGTGCGGCTCTTTCCGCACCTTCGCTCCCTCCTTTTTTGGCTCCTCTCACACTCTCTTGTTCTATTTCTCCCTTTCTCCCCTTATTCATACTCACCATTGCCTTTTGCCATCTCCGCCCTCCGCGCACCACGTCTCTTCTTGTTGCTACCTTCACTCTCTGAGTATATGCACCACCATGTCTTCGTACGCTGCAGCTATCCTCCAGAATCCAGTCTCTGTGCACACTTCCTGGAAGGACTCCCTCTGTCTGCCCAATCAAGGTTTTTTTTGTGCCTTAGTGCTTTTTCCCCACTACCGGCCATTCCTAAAATGGCCACTGGGTCATTGGGAACAACTCCCACGGTGGTTTTGTTCCGTGGCAGGCCATATCCACCTAAGAGGAGATTGCAAGAGCTACAACAGGAGGACCCTGATTCAGGTGAGGAGGAGGGAAATACATTGCAAACTATTGAAGAGGGAGTAAACGCTGACAGTTTGCAACGCCAAAGTCCAACCATGGAAACTGCCGAACAAATACAGGAATTGGTAGCTGCTGTACAGAGACTCAACCTAGAGGTTTAGAACCTCAAGACTGAAAACACAGTCCTGAAACAGTTGGTCACTACACGAGAAGCACAGTCTACCGACTTACCCCCTATAGTACTTTCTTCAGGGAAATATGATGGTACACCCAAGAAGCTGAAGGAGTTTGTGGACGCCTGTCAGTTGTACTTCATGTTTCGGCCCCACACTTATGAGTCTGTTCGCTCTCGTATAGGATTTATGGTGTCTAACATGATGGGGAACGTTCTGTCCTGGGTAACCCCACTTGTTACCAATAATGATCCCGTCTATCAGAATTTTGAAGGGTTTCTACAAAGACTTAAAGACACTTTCGAATGCCCCAAGATTACGTTCACAGCATGTGAGGATTTGTTGGACGTGCGTCAAGGATCATCCGACTTGTTGTCCTACATCTCTACGTTCAAACACCTCGCAGTCGAAGCCGGTTGGCCTGAACAGGACCAGTATGTTATCTTCCGCAGAGGTCTTAAGGAAGAAATAAAGGATGAACTAGCTATAATCCCCAGGCCCGCCACGTTTTCCGATTTGCTTTCTACTGTTCGGCATATCGAGCACCGTCTTGGAGAATGAAGGGTAGAAAGAAGAAAGGCTAGCCTGCCACAATCACCTGTCCCTCCTTCCTCCTCACCATTACCACCTGTTGTGAGACCACCTAGAGACGAGCCTATGCAGATTGGTGCCGCTAGAGCCCCGTTAACTCCAGAAGAGAGAAAACATCGTCGAGACTCCAGTCTATGCATGTATTGTGGCTCTGATGGGCACCTTCTGTCATGATGCCTACCCCCGGGGATCCAGATCAAGTCCAGCAACCCCGGAAGCAGGCATCGAGTTATTCCAAGCAAGCCCAACAACCCCTGCTAGTGGCTATTTGGGTGCAGTCCTGGTGTCTATGGCACCAGGCTCATATGGAGAGTCAGTCCTGGCGCCATAGGCGCCGGGCTCATAGATTAAAACTTACCTGATGCAAACCATGCTGCAAACGTACCTGATGCAGACCATGCTGCAAGAGCTCCAAGCCAAAAGAGGCTTGGAAGGGACTACTTTACCTAGGGACTATTTTTTATTCAGGTGGGGTCGAGGAGGAATACTTACCTGGGACTACTTTGGAGGCTATTGAAACCACGCCCGAAGAGCAGCACATGCTTCGCGTTATTCTGCATCCAGCAGCGTAATGCTCACGTGCCTGCAAGTCTGCATCCAGTCTTCTGCCATGCCTGCCTCGAGTCTGGAGCTCCTAGAAAGAGGGAGAAAGAAGGAGAAAAGGTTAGAACAAGAGCAATACCTTTGATCCTTACCTGAATTCCCGATCCACCGCGCCTTCGAGCTGGAAGAAAAAAGTTATTTTATGTGCGTCGCCTCGCCTGCTGCAGCGCCGCGCTGAACTCACCGGCCTTAGCAGCATCTTCACTATCCACTGCATCCTTCTGCATGTTCCCGCCGCACTCTGGCACCTAAGGGGAACACAAGAACAGCAAGGTGAGCCAAGGGAATAAACAGAAGCAATATTAGTTAACCCCCATAGACTTACCTGATTTTACCGCCGGGGGTACTATTCCTCTTCACGGGTCGGTGCAGCCTCCACCGCATCTTCGCCGCACCCCGGCCGCTAACGGGAACAAAAGGACAGCAAGGTGAAACAAGGGACAAACAAGGGGAATCCTTCTCACCACAATAGACTTACCTAATTTTTATTCCCCGAGACTTCACAATTTCTCTCAGCACCTGAATAAGGGAGAAAGCCACAGGTTACATACTGACATTATTTTATCGAACTGTGTTGGGTAATACAAATCCTTAACTGAAAGTTACCTGTTGCCACTAGGAACTCTTCCCTAGGGTCAAGCTGCAACCTGCAATGAATCGGACAAGAGTGAAAGTCAGACTGTTGAACTCTTACGAACTATATACTTACGGCGTCTCGCCGGAAATCTCAGAGTCAATATTGTTCTGGAACTCACCAATTCCTTCGAACCTGTGAAGCAACTGGTTATCTATGCGCCCCTGCGCTCAATGCAGGATGGAGAGCTCATCTTTCCAAACCATCAGGTGAGACTATAAGAGGGGACATTAAAGGTGATAAGTGGGGAGAACAGCGGGGTGGGGGTGAACACTCAACTCCACGGGTGGTTAATTCCCTTTCTCCATTTGCAGAAGAATACTCCTACGGGCCAAGCAAACGAAGCTAGGTGGACCAGTCCAGTCTGTCATCTCGGCACTATGCGTCACATTGGTGGAGACCGCAGCTGTCCAGTTCAGATCGACACCCCTGTGGGAGCCAGGTGAGCGTAACACCTTCTCAGGAATTGTCCCGATGTACCACCTAGGTGTCTGGAAAACGATCGCCCTCGGACCTATTAGGGACAGGTATCTGAGGGTCCCTAAAAGGTCCCTATGTATCCTTATCTGTTACGCCTTCACAGAGCGAAGAGGATTCCCGCCTCATGGTAGTGTCTATACAGATAACAACTCAAGAACAAGTTTTTGACACTTTAGCACTTATTGATTGCGGCGCTGCAGGCAATTGTATTGACACTTTATGGGCTGAGAAGACTGTTTTGCGCCGTCTCCGCAGAGAAGATCAAAAGGTGGAAGGTGTGGATGGTTCACCCCTCAGTTCCGTCCCAGGCACTCATTCTACTGAACCACTTTGGGTTCAAGTGTTATGTCATACCGAGGAACTCACCTTTGACATAATCCGGGGAGCTCATTTTCCTGTCATTCTAGGCATAACCTAGTAAAGAAAACATAACTCCACCATTGATTGGGTCAAGAACACCCTGGCCTTTCATTCTATGTACTGTCACCATAATTGTCTTTCAGGTCTACTGCAAAGAACTGTACAAATACTCCCTACGGAGCCTACCACCATTAGCAAAATTTGTTGTGTACTACCGGAGCTCAGCCAATTTGAAGAAGTCTTTCTACACAAAGATGTTTTGGACTCGCCTCCCCACCGTCCCGAGGACTATGCCATAGAACTCATTCCCAATGCTTTGGTACCCTTCGGACACATGTTTGCCCTCTCCCTGACCGAGAAGAAGGCCTTACGAAAGTACCTGGACGCCCATCTAGAAAACAGACTTATCCAGCCTTCCAAGTCTCATTCGGGTGCACCACTATTCTTTGTTTCCAAAAGAGATTCCAGTGAACTTAGACCATGTATTGACTACAGAGGTCTTAACAAGGTCACGATCAGAGACTGATACCCAATGCCGTTAATATCGGACATCCTAGAGGCTGTTCAGGGGTGTTCTATCTTTACGAACCTGGATCTACGCAGCTCCTACCACCTACTTCGTATCCACGGAGGGGACGAGTGGAAGACGGCATTTTGTACACCCTACGGGCTCTATGAATACAAGGTCATGGCTTTTGGTTTGGTGAATGCACCAGCCATCTTTCAGCGTTTTATGGACCGGATATTCTCGGACAGTCTATACGTCTATACTATTGTTTACTTGGATGATATTCTTGTTTTTTCTCATGACCTACAGGCAGGGATGTCATTTGGGGGTCGCCAGAGGTCGCAAGTGCGACCTCTGAGGTCTCCCTTGCAACCTCTCCAAAAAAAAACCTTTTTTAAATTTTTTTTTATTTTTGCAATGCAAGCTCCTGGGATGTGGCCAGCAACATGTGGCTCTTTAATGCTGGCGTGGCTAGCTTTCTTGTTAAGGCCCCTTAAAAAAAGAAGAAAAATAAGAACATGAGGGCCACAAGTCTAAGACTTTCAGCACTGAACCTAAATAAGAAAGAATAGGAATGCCAAAAAATGTGTCTTTCTGGAATTCCATACAATAATTGCTAGACTCAATAAAGGTTTATTTCAGGCACACTTCAGGGGGTGCGTCACTGATTTAGTCTGTTTTCAAACGCCTCAACTCAGCCTTTCATCCTTCTGAGGTCGATAAATGGGTACCAACACAGGTTGGGTGATATTGGGTGTATATTTTTTCTATGTAAAGCGCTTCAGCGTAAGTGCTATATAATAACACATCATTATCATTTGGTCATGGACGTCTGCTTGCAATCACAGTAATTTGGTAACATGGGCCTATACACACTGATCTTAACGATACATATGGCAATCCATTCAGGTATGAAATGTACATCACATTATAGTGATATTGTAACCATATTTTTCGTAGTGTACAATCCTATGTGATGCCACTTCCTGTTTTGTCAACGGGTGAAAGGTTGTGTTCCATCGCTTCCTGCGATATCACTTTGGGGTGGGGGCAAATTACATCACTTCCTGTGATGTCATCATGGGTCAAGGGTCATGTGATGTCACTTCCGCTACCTCTGGCATTTTGGTGAAATGACATCCCTGCCTACAGGAACATACCAGATACCTGCATTCCATTTTTCAACAACTTAAAGACAACAAACTCCTGATTAAGCCAGAGAAATGCATGTTTGCTGTTTCCACTGTGCTTTATCTGGGTTTTGTTCTCTCCGAACGGGGTATCAAGATGGACCCTGATAAGGTGAAAGCCATAGCAGCCTGGCCATCTCCTACAAATGTTAAAGAGGTTCAGATGTTTTTGGGACTAGCCAATTTTTACCGCAAATTTATTTCCGGTTTTTCCAAGGTGGTACTTCCTATAACTGCTCTTGTCAAAAAAGAAGCAAAGCCCTATAGGTTTACAGTTCAAGCAGAGCCGACATTCCAATATCTGAAGGCTTTGTTTTGTTTGGCACCAATTCTCAAACAACCCAATCAACTGAAACCTTTCATAATAGAGGCTGATGCCTCAACAGGAGCCATAGGAGCTGTTTTACTTCAAGAAGAGAACGGAAAGGAACACCCAGTTGCATACATGTCCAAGACGCTTTCCTGTAGTCAACAGAATTATTCCCTAATTGAAAGTGAATTATTGGCCATCAAAACTGCCTGTGAAGAATGGAGACATCCTCCTCAAGGCGGAGCCGCTCCATTTACTGTTCGCACTGACCACAAAAATCTACAAGTACTAAGAAACTTGGAATGTATCAACTCACGTCAGGCCAGGTGGGCCCATTTCTTCAGTCAGTATGATTTCATCATAACCTACATACCCGGCAGTCAAAATGTTCTGGCAGATGCCCTTCCCCGTAGGTTCTTCCATGATCCAACACAGGTCTCAACTAACAACCTTATGTTTTGGCAGGAGTGTGTTGTTGGAAGCGTAACTTTGTTCCTTAAGGACATCAAGGAAGCTACCGCGGCCTCAGCTACCATCTCGCCGGATCTGGGTAGGAACTTCCCAACCACGGCCAAGGACGGGCTTATCTTTTTCAATCAAAGACTGTACGGACTTTCATTACCGCTTCATCAGAAAGTGATGGAATGCTGTCACGATCATCCAACTGCAGGACACCGTAGAGTGAAGGGTACGATTGAACTCATCGCCAGGCATTTCTTTTGTACCAGCATTTCTGCTGATGTACATAGGTACTGTCGATCCTGCACAGCGTGCTCTAGGAGTAAGAATTGCTCCCAACAACCTTTAGGTCACTTGAGACTATCCTCTGTACCCACCAGACCCTGGTCACAGATCTCCACTGATTTCATAGTTGATCATCCTCTTTCCAATGGACATACCCTTATTATGATATGATATGATATGATATGATATGATATGATATGATATGATATGATATGATATGATATGATATGCTATGGCATTTGTAACGTGCCTATACACAAGTGTTTCAAGGCGCGACGAGGCGGGGGGGACAAGGGGAGACAGACAATGATCCTACTAGGCCAGGTGTTATTCAGATCGCGCAAGTGCAAGGGTAGAGGGGAATGGGAAAAAGTGCAAGGGGAAGGGAGGGGGGAAAGTGCTGTACATGGTTAGTAGAATACAAGATAAATAATAGGGCCAGCTGGTGGCAGTGCAAGGAAAAGTGCAGGACATGGTTAGTAGAATACAAGATAAATAATAGGGCCAGCTGGTTGCAAGTGCAAGGTAAGTGCCGGGAGAAGGGGCTGTAGGATACAGAGACAGTCCCGTAGTGCAGGTAGGCAGTTGAGGGAAGAGTGGCTGGGCCAAGGACAGAGATCAGAGAGTGGCCCGGTAGAAGATTCAGTCCAGGTTCAGTGTTTTTAGCAGGGGAGAGAGGGAGAGAAAGTGGAGGCAAAGAGGAAGGTTTTGAGGTGCTTCCTGAACCGGAGATGGTTCTCCTCAAGAGAATTATGGTCACAGTGGATTCCCTTACCAAGCTTGCACACTTCTCCCCACTCCCTGGAGCACCATCCACCTCGGCCATGGCAGAAGTCTTTATTAGGGACATTTTTCATTTGCATGGACTACCTGATATAATAATCTCAGACTGTGGGAGTCAGTATACATCCAGATTTTGGAGGTCTTTATGCAGTCGACTGGGAATCGAAAGGGCCTTGTCTTCAGGTTTTCACCCTCAAACGAATGGGCAAACTGAGAGGCTTAACACTTCGCTCGAACAGTACTTACGATGCCATCAGGACAACTGGGTCTCTCTCCTTCCAACTGCAGAGTTTGCCTATAATAATACGGTTCACTCTTCCACCAAGTCCCTTTCTTCTGTACTTATGGACTGCATCCCCGGGATGTATTTCCCACAATAATGCCTCCGAGCAATATTCCAATGATAGAATCCACTTTAACAGACATCGCCAGCACCCACAAGACCGCCCAGGAGAGCTTGCAAGTGGCCCAGAACCGTCATGAATTGCAAGCTGACCAACATCGCACCCCATGTCCTGCTTGGAATCTAGGCTCTATTGTCTGGCTCTCCATGAGTTAACTTCCATGTTGCGTACACCCTACCAAACTCTCTCGTAGATTTTTCGGTCTCTTTGAGATAGTAGCTAAGATCAATCCAGTAGTCTATCGTCTTAAACTGCCCAAGTGGCCAAGTGTTTATCTCGCATCCATCCGGTGTTCCACTCCTCTCTTTTGCATTCAGTGGACTTGTCTGTTAGACTCTGACGGGCCAATCTATGGCGCAGTTCCCCTGGCCCAGTTCCTGTGGAATATGAGGTGTCTTCCATTCGTGATTCACGGTACAGAAGGGGTATATTGGAACACCTGGTGTGTTGGAAGGATTTCCCCTCATCTGAAGACTCCTGGGAACCTTGCTCCTATGTCCATGCCCCGCGGCTTGTCCGTATGTTTCATCGTGCTCACCCGGGTAAGCTGGAGGGAGCCCGTTATGGCAGGGGGCATGCTGTCATGCCACGGTTGGGCAGATGCCTATGGGATCGCTGGCGTCTGCTCCGCCATTGTTAGCGCCGTCACGTCTTCTGACGGCGTATTGTAGAGGCGGTCTAGTTGTGGAAGCTCTGCCCGCTGGAAGGTATATGTTCTCTTCTCCTTCCGGCGGACAGCACGTTGCAACCCTTGGCTTGGTTTCTGCTTTTCCTCTTTTTAGGAGGCATCGCTTTTTTTTTCCTTTTTGAACACATGGTACGCTGCTCTCTCTATTTCCTTCCTTCCCCCACTTCGGCAGCTCTTCTTCTGATCTTTCGCCTCTTGCTTCCTCTGTGCTGTGCGGCTCTTTCCGCTCCCTCCTTTTTTGGCTCCTCTCGCACTCTCTTGTTCTATTTCTCCCTTTCTCCCCTTATTCATACTCACCATTGCCTTTTGCCACCTCCACCCTACACTCACCACGTCTCTTCTTGTTGCTAGCTTCGCTCTCTTAGTATACGCACCACCGCGTCTTCGTACGCTGCAGCTATCCTCCAGAATCCAGTATCCGTGTGCACTTCCTGGAGGGACTCCCTCTGTCTGCACCATCAAGGTTTTTTTGTGCCTTAGTGCTTTTTCCCCCTCTACCGGCCACTCCGGGAAGGGGCCACTGGGTCGTTGGGAACAACACCCACGGTGGCTTTGTTCCGTGGCAGGCCATAACCACCTATTAAAAAAAAGAGTTTATGGGAGAGGAGATTGCAAGAGCTACAACAGGAGGACCCTGATTCAGGTGAGAAGGAGGGAATTACATTGCAAACTATTGAAGAGGAAGTAAACGCTTGTTCCCAAGGATGAAGCAGTTCGACAAAGAGAAAGGGATAAGTTAGTTAATGAAGAATTAACTAAAGGAGGGAATGTTGGGATGCATGTCCAGACCACCACCCCTCCTGGACGATTTAGGTTGCACAAAAAATATATTAGATTATGACAATGAACATGGGACGGTGTAGAGGGAAGGGTGTGTGTTATGGCGAGGGGTAATAAGTGGGAATAGGAAAACTATAAAAGGGAAAAAGCTAATTGAGCAAATCAATTATGTAGGCTATAGTATGCTTATACACATGACAAGTATGGCACAAACTAACATTGCATTTACGAGTAGGCCTGAATCCCCTTACGCCATGGTTTCATAGACAACACAGAACAAGGAGGCCTCGTTTCTCATCTCACCATTGCATCCCGATTCCCAGACTCAGCAAAGAACACAGGAATGTGTGTAGCCGAAGAAGTGAAGGGCTGCGGCCTAGTACCAAGGTTGTATTGCTGAGAACGAAGGCAGAGTTCTCGGGACGCCAAAACATGAACCAAGACGTTAGAATGCAGAATGATGGTTACTCCATTTGAACTAACAGATGTGCCGGGAAAATGTGCCCCACATCCTTTGTGAACTGGATTGATTAGTGGGACACTAATTTCACTCTTGGGGAGGGAGAACTGATAAGGAGGAAAACAGAACGACATGATATATGTTTTGTGCCAGGGAGAGTTAACGAATGAGGCCCATACAGTGTGGAGGGCATGATGGGGGCGCCAATGTGTGTGGGATGAGAAAAGGGCTGCTTTGTCCACAAGGATGAGTCTGACCTCGAAGAGTCGCACCGAGTTCATGTTGATAACCAGGTGCATGTCACATGGTCAGGATAAAATGTAGGGTGGTGTCAGTTGATGTTAACCAATTGCTTTGCAGTATTCCACGATGATTGCAAACATTACTCCTATGTGGTGCAGATGAGTGAACGACAGCGGAACGAATTGGAGAATAGGCTATATGTAACCATTGGCATGTAAATAGGTGGCAGCCAATGAGGGTGGGGGATTAACACTGTATATCGAGTACAACATGAGTGACGATTTGTGTGTTAAAAAAACAAATCTTGTACAGAAGATGGCAGAGAGCTCTGTGGCAGTGGATTCATAATAACCTGTTGCCTTTTTCTTTTGCATACAAAATAAAACTCTCGTCTTTCTCAAAAGCAGGTACACAGAGTCTTTTTCCCTAGCGGGTTGTATTTTCCTGGTCTGAAAATTTGGAGTTGCCCCACACTATACTGTGGCTTGCAGCTGGCCTTATTGTTGCCATCTTGTGCTTTTGTTCGTATATCTGACATAGCCCCCATTACCTATGGATGCGGCTTTACCTGAGTGTGCACATATGAACATCTTTATGACCTACATTATTGTTGCCATCTTGCGCCTTATGTTGCATGTCTACTTTACCGGAGTGTGCATGTATGAACCTCTTTATGACCTACCTTATTGTTGCCATCTTCTGCCTTATATCGCATATCTGCTTTTCCGGAGTGTGCATGTATGAACCTCTTTATAACCTACATTATTGTTGTCATCTTGTGCCTTATGATGCATATTTGCTTTACCGGAGTGTGCATGTATGAACCTCTTTATGACCTACCTTATTGGTGCCATCTTGTGTCTCAGTTTGCATATCTGACATAGCCCTCATTTCCTATGGATGTGGCTTTACCGGAGTATGCATGTATTAACATCTCCATGACATACCTTATTGTTGCCAAAACATGCCTTGTACACGTAACTTGTAACCGCTGCATCACTGTGTGCCATGCATCCATTGTTGTGGAACTGTAACTAGCACCTAGATGCCCCAGGGCCTTGTGTGCTGCTATAAATGTCAAATAAAATAAAACAAAGAAATAAATAATTATAGAGTAAAAAATGTGCAAACTTTTTTTACATGCTGTTATTACTTGTTCATGGAAACTGTACTCAATTTCATTTGGATGGAAGGCCTGAGACCTGCAGACCTGAGACCTGCAGATAGTACAGAGGACTCAGTAGTGAGTGATTAAGCCACTGAGATTTTTTGAACAGTTTGATATGGTTTTAATGTAAAGAGAGTACAAAAAAGATGGTTATCTTGTTTAGGTTTGCTAGATCACTTTAGCTCTCTACCTGACCTCCTGCAAGTATCCAGTATTTTTATCAACACATTTTCACCCAGGATTTAGTTTTAATGCTCATTGATGAATGCTTTTTTGTCGCAGAATGTAGCTAATTGGTTTAGATGAGGCAATATTTGACAGGAAAAGGTAGGGAATGTGAGGGGACTGGAGAAGAGAGAGTGTGGAGTTCTCACCGTGCATTTTGCAGGACAAATGCATTAAAAACCATGCAGTAAAAAAATCTGCAGTGAAACATTGGTCATAAAAATAACAATCCCTTCTGCATACTAATCCCAGCCACTCCACACCCTTCCTTGTGGTTCTTCCGCCCCTTCCATTGCTCATTTGACTGATGCCAGTGCTTCACCAAACCTTCTGCATACTAATCGCAGTGACTCCATACCCTTCCCTGTGGATCTTGTGCCCCTCCCACTGCTCATCAGACTCATACTAGTGCTTCACCAAACCTTCTGCATACTAATCACAGCTCCACCACACACTTCTTTGTGGATATTGCGGCCCTCCTAGTGCTCATCAGAATCATGCTAGTGATTCACCAAACCTTCTGCATACTAATCACACCTCCACCATACCCCTCCCTGTGGTTCTTTAGGGGTGGACCTTTAATCACCTTAACCCAAAACAGGCCCACCACTTAAAAAGCAAGTACACGGCTGTACATAAAGCAGGTTTATTGTACAAAAGCTCCCGGGGAGAAGTTAAATTGTGTTGCACGACCAAACTAACCCAAGTCTCACCAATACAACATCAGTTGGCAGTTTATATACCTTTTGCAACAATGTAACACACTCCCAGGTACTTTTATTACCATCCACCCCCAAATATGATTGGACAAAACCTCTTCAAAGAAATCCCATCTTTTTATAATTCTTCCATTTTCATTGGCTAGGCTTATCTTCATTATTATCTTCAGATCATATTCAAAACATACCTCATCATGGGATTTGTCCGTAGTAGCTCATGACATTGGTGCATGGTTAAACATTAGTATTGAAAGCATCATTCATTGTTAGCAATAACTGGCCTAAGGCCTTTAACTTTAAGTATGATTGGACATGGTCCCGTGGATGTACATTGGTAAATAGAGGAGGGTCTGAATAAACTGGATTTTCTTTGAACTACAGATTGCGATCTTCATTACACAGACTCTTGGCACTTCTAAAAGGCCTTTCTAATTTATGAGGCCACATACAGCCTCTGATGACCAGGAAAAACACTTAACTGCCGGACCCTGGCCTTGAGCCTTATGTTTATTACCATCAAACAAATGATAAACCCCCTCTAAAGATTTTATTACAAAGGGCAAGATAACATCTGTTCCCTTGCAAGGACTGTAAACCTTGCCCTGTTCGTATGACCTTATTACTAGGTAACTAATTCTCTTTTCCATCAAGAACGTCCCTGCTACTTAGAATGCATGTGTAAAAAATAACTGTGGAGAAAAGCACCCCATTGTATGCATTTGTGTTTGTGTTGCATTTGCAGTTTCAATATTGTATCTTTTTACATGTGTGAAGATCTGATATGTTTACATTCTAAATAATTGTAACACTAGAAGTAACATATAATTAACTCCATTCGATTCATATGGATTTCCAACACTGTCCCAGCTTGCTGCCATCCCGGTGTGTGAAACATGAATCCCTCGTAATAAAGTGGACCCTCCTTGACCACCACGACATTCCCCCCTTTAGTTTATACTTTAACTAACAAATCATAATAATCTTCTTTGTGAACATCTCTACAGCCATCTCTCACCCTGGTCTCAATATGGGCATACTCCCCGCTGAATCAACCCAACTCTTTCCCCCATCATTTCCACAATCTACTCTCCACTCCACACATGCATGCCAATTTGGTGGAGGAAAAAAAACAGCGTCAGTCTGAGTACTCAATTGGGATAAAGTAATGGTTGCCCTAGCCAGATGGGCCAAAATCAAGTGCTCTTCAGGGATTACAAGGAAGGGCACATGAAGGGTAGAGAGACTGCACACACCGCACCAGGTTGGAGGCAACTGCCTGTATGCATGCTTTCCACAGATCCAAAAGTTGTCGACAAGGGCAGCCTTACCTCCAGCCAAATTTGCAATGCGTATGTTACTGCAGTTCCCATTTGTGCCAATGGACACTGTGCCATTGCCCTTAAAACATAGAGAAAAAGTGGTAAGTGTCTGTATCTTAACAGGTTTTTCTGGTTCTTTGAGCAACGTCAGATACTGCAAATGATTTCTCCATACTGTCCAACACTCTTAGGTTATTTATGCCACCCCTACTTCTGAGAATCGCCTCATTGCTCCAGCTCTGCAACTATTCCCCCATTGATTTTATGAAAAAATAGCTCCTTCCAAGATCAATTGAACTCTTTGAGTACACCTAATATTGTTACACTCTGCCCGCTCAGCCATTGAACAAATATCATCAATTGGTTTGAATTATGCTGTAACTGACTGCCCTTTAAACTGTCCTCAAACCCTGCACAATACTAAGTGCACTGGACATGGCACATCAGCTACCTCTATCTCATTTGGGATAAACACCCTAGAAATGCCAGAAGCATGTGGGATGAGAGAGCAGATGTAGCAATATCCTACTGATCTCTCTCTCCCTACCTTCCTCATATGGCCGTACCATACATTGTCAGCTGTGAAACCATGTGCATTCATTACGGGATTTAACTTATCATTCTCATAAAAATCATTATCAACATTTCTTTTTTCTCTTAACATTTTCTCTTCAGACTTCATAAGATCAGACAATTTTAATTTATTTCAAGTTATACTGTTTGTCATCATCAGACATGATGACTCAGGACCAAAAAAACCTCTAAAACATTAATTGTTACACAAATTACAATATTAAACATTCCTTTTCTTATACAAAAATTATTTAAACTCCAGATTTCCATTCACACCCCCCCTTTGCACTGAAACGAACGGTGAACCCTTAGAGCATACTTAACTTCTATGCCTACTCCTGTGCCTGTGCAGGTGGAGTGCTGCCGGTATCCCTTCAAGTGTCTTTCAGTTGGCTCCAACTCTTATTGGCCTCCACCTTCATGGCACTCAGAGTCACGTAGACCACTGTATGTGGCCCATGGAAACGCAGTTCGTTCCAGCTAATAAACTGGACCTCATTACATGGTAGGCGCTAAGGGATTACTGGCACCGCAAATTGCGGTACCGTTATTAGCTCCTTCCCCATTCCCATTGAGCCCTATGGGGGCTCAAATGGAATGGGGAATGGTATTTGGAATGGGGACTTACCGGGTCCTCCAGGGTCGGAATGACCCGGTAGGTCCCCATACCACCTACCCGGACCCGGTATGCGGTAAGGAAGTAGCCATGCCACTAACAGCGGCATGGTTACCTCCTACCGTGTAATGAGGCCCACTGTCCCTGAGGAGAAGCTGTATTTTGTGCTGATCATCAGTAGTCTCACCTCTTTATCCTGTTGTCTGTTTATGAGAAGTCACAACCTATCATGATATAATCTAACACTTTTGTTAATGTTGTAAGATACTCTTTGAACTTCTTTCCAAAGAACGCTGTGGTCTTGTGTGCATCTGATGTCATACGTTTAGGTGAGAGAGGTGTATGTAGCCTATGCCCAGTCACGACTTCATGAGGGCTCAAATAGTGGTCCTTTCCTGGCTGATTTTGAATGTAAAATAAAGCTAGTGGGAGGCAATCGAACCATGATTTATTTAACTCTGCACACAGTTTAGCTAACCGGGCATTAAGGACCCCATTGGCCTGTGTGTGGTACATCCCGCTTAACCAATGCTTTATTCCAAGCAGTGAAGGGATTTCTCTGCACAAGGCATTAAAGAAGTGAGCTCCCTTGTCGGATTTTAGAACTTCTCAAATTCCCCACCTCGGAAATACCTCTCTCACCAGAAATCTTGCTGCCAATTTAGCATCAGGGTGTACACAGGGACCAACCTCAAGCCACCAGAAGAATGGACAAGCCACCATGATAATATATCTGAAATTACAGCAACTCGTTATCATGAATGCACCAGAGGGCCTTGGTAAGAACCCCCTGACTAACGTTATGGTATTTATGGCATTGAACTCCTTGCACACTACACAATTCCCTGCAAATCTACTTATCTGTACTTGTGAGTTAGGGATAAACCAGTTCTCCAGGAGCTCTGCTGCGATTTGTCATCAAGAAGTATCTGACGGGTATTGTAGTTGTTCTAAGGCCAAAAGAAGCAGCTCTACAGGCATTACTATCTTCCCTATAACTTCCTGACTCCAAGGAAAATCTGTTGGTAAGAGAACACTTCCAGAGCTACTGTTCTTCTTTAGGTGTTTTCTCTTTTATTTCTATTATCTGGAGCACTGGGACTACAGTGTATGGGGCTGGTAATTGTACTTGTTGGGACACAGTTTCCTTTTTCTGGGAATCTTTGAAAGGAAAATGCACTGCTTCCTTTGCCGCTTTGTCTTCAGCATCATTTCCCAGAGCTATTGAATTAGTGTGATTAATATGGGAAGCACACTATGCTAGACTTATCTCTGCAGGCAAGGTTAATGTTTCAATTTGCCGGGATAGCAGTGCAGAATGCTGGACAGGGGAAGCGTCAAATGTCCTAAATCCTCTTCTCTGCTATCTTGATATCCTAGACTAGACGGTGGAGGTGATGTACATGGAGTCAGAATAAACAGTGACTGCCTTCCCCTTACACATTAATAGCTCCTCTATTAGCGACACCAATTCTGCATCTTGTGCAGTGTAATGTGAAGGCAACAGTTTCTTCAGTCTGACCTGGTACGCCCTACCCACAACAGCTGCATCTGTATACCTCTCACCCGTCTCTTGGGTAATGGTCAAAGACCCATCAACAAAAACCACCTCACCCCCCTCCAGGGCACACTCTTTCACATGCACCCTCTATTCCTCTCCTCCCTCATACATGGCACAATCATGAACAATATCCTTCTCCTCCCTCATACATGGCACAATCATGAACAATATCCTTAGGCTGCACCTGCTCTACTAAAAATGTCACAGGATTCTCTAGGTGGCATCACACTGGATGAATTGATGAATAAGAGGACCTCATACCCTGACACTCTCTGAGTCGTACATTGTCACTGGGCAACCCATCATAATGGTTGAAAACTTGAAGACTTTTGAATTGCAAAATCTGCTGCTGCCAGAGCTTGTTTGGAAGGGAACTGTCCCTACATAACTGGGTCTAAGAGTCTGCTATAATATTCGAAAGGTTTGTGGCATAGCGATGTTTGCTGGGTTGAGACAACTGTCATCACATAACAATTTGAATGGAAAAATAGAAGGAATGGCTTTTTGTAATTTGCGGTTTCCAGGACCAGAGCATTGCTGATCACAGCCTTGAGTTCCTGAAACCAAGTCCCCATTCTCTTGCACCACTCTATCAGACATTTTGCTTCTGTGCTTCCTTTAGACCCTGAAAGAACTAGAGTAATCAAAAATCTATGATCTACAATAGTTACAGAGCCCTAAAAATGGGTACATTTGTTTCACTTTGACTGGCTGAGGTGTATTTTGAACTGTGGTGGCTCTCTCTGGCATTACCTTCCTTCCTGTGGATATATTACTTGCCCCAAGTAAATTACCGCTGTCTGACAGTATTGCAATTTCTCCTTGTCCACTTCGTACCCCTTCTCCGTGAGCAGGTTGAGGAGCGTTAATGAGTCTCCTTTACAAAACTCTATCTGGACCACCCTGGTATGGGGACTTACACTTTCCGCCATCTGACATCCCGTGCCAGGATATCAGGTGGCGCAACGGGTTTGCAAGTTCAGCGGCAACCCGCTGGTGCCAAACTCGTAATGAGGCCCATGTAGCTACAATAGGTCTGAAAACATGTTGCTTCCTTTATCGAATACATCCCTGGGGTTGAGCAAACAATACCTTCCTCCGTGAAGGCAATTGACATCCGCAACATGCTCAGGATGTCCCTTCCCAAAGAATTTTCTTGTGTATCCGTACAATACAACCAAGGGGCTGATACATTTTGATTACCAACCTTGATACAAAGATTTTCAGTATAAGGAACTGACAGGAAAGCCCCAGAGAATCCCTGTGTGTCCACCATTTTTCGTGACAAAGGCAACTCACCTTCTTTAATACAAAACTTGGTAGCTCCTGTGTCAACCATGAATGAAAACGTTTGGTCACCTACCTGCACAACTATCCGGGGTTCCTCTACTGGATGATTGGTAATGGACAGGACTAGACACATCAGAGATCCCTGTGGGCTGTCCTACTCCTGCTACATATTAGCACCTGGTAGAGGAAAAGGATTTCCCCCAAAAACACTCACTCCAGTGCAGTGTGCAACTTTTCGTTTGGGTAAAGGATTCTTTCCCATGTCTGCACTGATGCTTGGGCTGGTATGGTCAGTGGGATCCCGAAGGACTTTGCAGCCCCAGTCGCTGGGTTCTGTTCAACCCGTGCCTGATGCAATTGGCCCGAGCCTGGGACATATGGCATGGTTGGGCCCTGCATCTGTTGGGCTCCCATGTTAAAGTACTGTGGCCATTTACAACAATCCTGTGACACATGCCCCAACCTTCCACATGACCAAAACTGAATCCCATATAATCCTCCATAATTATTTCCTGTTGGGCCATTAAACCATGACTCATTCCTCTGAACCTGCCAAATAACCCACTTCCCCATGGAAATCCTCCTCTGCCCCTTAGTAGCCCTCTCATTGGCCTTGGACCGCGAACATACCCGTCCACCCAACCCTGCATCATAGCCGGTTCACTGTGTCCTTGTTGTCCCAGTTACCCCTGCTGTCCCTCCATAGAATTTGTAATTAATGCCCCTTTTAAACAAATCATTGCCAATTTCATTTGAACAAGCTTAGGTCCTGCTTTTTGTGCCTGCACTACATTCTCCCTCTCTTTGTTCTGTCTTCTATTGCAGAAATGCACAATGTATGCCTGAATTTCTGGAAAGCTCTTGGCCCCCATCCCTATTACTTTATCTAAATTGTGCTGGGCTTCTTTCGGAAGTCACTTCTTCATGTATGTGGTAACAAAAAGCCACAGTCTTGTCCCATACTTCTCCTGTGTCTGCCCTCCACATCTAACTTCATCATGTTAGCTGATATTGAATTGATATAAGGCGTATCAGAGTACATAATCTGCAAGGCCCCTCATACCTGTGCCCTAAGATTATTAAAAGCTGCTCTATCATGGGTATTTGTATCCAACGGAACTTCTTGGTACCCCAATCTGTTCCAAAGTTCATCTGACCGCTCCCCCAATAGGGCCATGAATAAGCTCTTCATGTGCCCTATGACCAAAATGACACCGGCAGTATGCTTCTACAATGCATAAATCCACTTCCCTGCCCCTGCAGTGAGCGAAGGAAGTGTCTTCATCTAATTATTCCGGTCCATGTGTGACCACATACACCCTTTCCAGAACCTTCTGGAGCAACAGAAACTGAGTTCTACCAGTTTTGTACTGGGGTTTTCCCCATCTCTCCCCTGCCATTTACTACAGCCACGTGTATACCCTGGTGTGTTCTTTGATTCTATGGTGGGCTTTCTATTGCTGCTACAGGAGCGGGAGGTGGGGTGCCTGCATCCTGCTCTCCTTGTTCGACATCCCTTTCACCTCCTTCTTCATCATATACTCCAGCTGCTACATCCCCTGTCCCTTCTACAGGCACAGAAGCATAATCAGCACTGCCATAAGGTACCATCTCCGGTCCTCCCTGCTCAGCCTCTGTACCCATGGCAGCAACCCTGTTCTCCATATCCACCTCAACCGCTCTGACACCGAGTTTTCCAATCTAACAAGAACCTGTGCATGTCTCTACCTTCCTCCTTCTACGTCCCTTACCTGTCTTCTCACTTCCTCCCGCTCTTCATCTCTCTGCCACCATAACAGCATTACCTCTGCCTCCGCTAGCTGTAGCGCTTCCTTCATCTTTTCCTGTTTTACTGCATCTACCACTCTTTGCAATCTATCCTATATCCTCACAGAAAGAGGCCTAACCTCATCTTTCTCTCTCATTTCCAATCCTTCCTCTGCTCTTCTATCGGTCTTACTCTTTCTTGCTCCTCCACCCTCACTCTATCTGGTAACCTAGCAGTTGGGGAGTTATCCCCTTCCCACTCTCTATTTTCAACTTCTCTGCAGCCCTAACCTTTGAAGGAGTTACTATTCCACTTTCCTCAAAATTGCAGTTCTTAGAAATCGTAACTGATGGAGGTGTTACCTTTGTCCATCTTGCAACCACTGGAGTAGCTGCTGGGGAAAATTGCGGTACAAATGTAGGGTCTGTGTGCCCCTCTGCAGGCTATAAAGGATAGCACCCATATGGGAGTGTTGTGGAATAAATTCTGTCCCTCCTTTTATGCCCCCACCCCACAATTTGAACATTATCGCCCCTGCTTCTTTCTCTATACATCCTGCAAATGTCCAAGATGTTTAACCACTTTTTTAGCTTCAAGCCCTTGTGCTTTGTAGTTAAAAAGTATGCAGGTTCTCCAATATCCCTGTATCATAGGATCCCTCAATATGCCAAGAATGTATAATTTTCCCCTTACTCTCCCGCAACCATTCCCTATGATATTTCAAAATGTTCGCCTTATAGCCGGGCAATACATTGCACAAATGATTCAATAGAATCTCCATACTTCAACCCAAGTTATAAAATAAAATAGTTTCAAAATAATCTGATACTGAGCATGAAACAATTTTCACCCATTAACTCCCTTTTTACCCTTACCCAATTCCTTAGTCACCCTTCACACTCCTTCACTGTACTCACCTATACCACAATTACCTTACTTCACTATTTACTCCAATTCTACTTCTCACTCATAGACAGAAGATAGCATCTTATCAAAAACACTTGCAGGCCAACATTTCCGAGATATCCCCACCACTCGAGCATAGGAGGGGCGCAATGCTTTCCACTACAGCACCGCTGCTTTTGCTCTCTTTACCACTCACTATTACAGCCTTCTCTACTACAAAACTGTCTTTTCCTGACTACAGGAAGTTTCCCTTCACTACTTCCACTAACCAAGAAAATGAAGGTGCACGGCCAATACAAAAGAATGTCATGGCCTACTTCAGAAAGGTATCCATGTTTGGACTTAACCTAAGATACCACCCCACCTTTAGTTGAGGTCACAGCTAACAAGACAAACAAACTATAGAGTATCAGGACAAGCTTCACACTGGGTGTGTGGGGTAAGATACCTCCTCACATGTCTAAAATGACAAACTAAGTAAAAATATATACAAAGGACTTACAACACAGAACAGTTCAACAACTCTATCAAAATACATCCACTTTTCTAAACCCTGCAACCTCAACTAATTTCACACCCACACTCCAAGTTTACCCTTTCCACCCAAAAAATAAAAAACAAAAACAAAACCCCTTAAATCAAGGAACCAACCCCTTTTACCCCTATTTCTCCCTTGCTTTATACCCCCAAACGTGCACTCACATGAACCCAAGGTGCTCTGATGTGGTGCTTCATCAAATCATTCTGCACCGCTAGGCCATGGAACCACATCTCTTAGAGCAGACAGACCTTTAACCAATATGGCGTCGGCAGACATTTTTTTCACTGTGCATGTAAGACTGGTCTCTGCCGTGAGGTGCCGCATCTTACAGGTGTGGACAGAAGACCCCCAATGTCTCGGAATGCCTGGGCTCCTACCTAGCTCACCAAATTGTAGGGGTGGACCTTTAATCACCTTAACCCAAAACAGGCCCACCACTTAAGAAGCAAGTACATGGTTGTACAAAAGGCAGGTTTATTGTACAAGAGCTCCGGGGAGTGCTTAGATGGTGTTGCAGGACCAAAGTAACACAACATCATTGGGAAGTTTATATAACTTTTGCAACAATTTAAAACACTCCCAAATACTTTTATTACCATCCAACCCCAAATATGATTGTACAAAACCTCTTCAAAGAAATCCCATCCTTTCCCAATTCTTACATTTTCATTGGCAAGGCTTATCTTCATTATTATCTTCAGATCATATTCAAAACACACCTCTTCTCTGGATTTGTCCGTATTGGGTAATGACGTTGGTGCATGGTTATAGTATAGAAAACATAATTAATTGCTAGCAATATCTGGCCTAAAACCTTTAACTTTAAGTATGATTTGCACATGGTCCCACCGATGTATTTTGGCAAATAGAGGACGGTCTGCATAAACAGGATTTTATTTTAATTACCGATTGTGATCTTCATTCCACAGACTCATGGCGCTTCTAAAAGACCTTTCTAATTTATGTGGCCACATACAGCCACTGACGACCTGGAAAAACACTTGACTGCCGGACACTGGCCTCGGGCTTACCACCAAAGAAATGACTGTTCCCTTCTAAAGATTCCCTTGGAAGGACTGTATACCTTGCCCTGTCCATACAACCTTATTACTAGGTAACTAATTCTCTTTTCCGTCATTTCTCCATTTAAACTGAAGGGAGGCCACTGCATCTGTTCCAGTCTCTGTAGACAAAGTTGACTTAGTGCTTGGGTAAATGCATTAGCCTTTGTTCTCTGATGGCTAATCCGTGCTAAAGAGATTGTTATCCTCCAGCATATGGCTCACCTTTGCCCTCTGAACATCATGAGACCATGCTGTCAATTGTCCTTGCAATCTTGGGTCCATCACATTTCAAATATAATGTTTGTATATCTTTTAAGATCTGCACCCATCAAGGGCTGACTTTGTTGTTGATTTTGCCATCATAGATTCCTGTTATGCATGAGCCAAGCCCTTATGCTCAGGCCTCACAGAGATATGACTTCCAGATAAAGAGTCAAGCAGATCTGCAGTGGGGTGATGTCACTCGAGTATTCTGCCCATCAACCTACCGTCATGTCTTTCTTTGGCCCATAAGAGATTTAGGTGTTGGATCTGAAAGAAAATAGTCTTTTCAATCTCTCACATGTATTTTTCAGGTGGAGCCTTTTATATATGTTAATAACTTGCATCTTGCTATCGCTATTCAGTGCCCTTCTTGCTGCTATGTTCATTTTAGCAAGAGACCATTTATCTCCAAGTCTTTATTGCAGTTTCAGTATTTGAAAAACCCTGCTTTTCATGTAGAATCATACTTTTAATTTTTCTCTGCCTTATCAACTACATGTATAGGAAGACATTCTACCCACTTTGTAAACAAAGTGTACTTGTTTCCTCTAGAGGAGCGAATCACTGGCCCAATGAAATCGACTTGCAAATCTAACCAAGCCAGTGTCATTCCCCTTTTCCGAAGGGGAGCTCTGTGTGTGAGTGAACTGGGCTGAAATTGAGCAAACACAAGACACCCCTTTAGATAAATGTCTAAGTGCTGGCCAATGTGTGGCAATATGCAACCTCACACAAGATTTCCAATGTTGGCAGTGGGCGCATCATGAGCATGGTTCAACATTAGGCTTCGGAATGAGGTAGGTACCACCTACTGGTCACATCCAGATAGGGATCTCTGTGCCAAAAAATTGTCTTGGGGCCGAAACATCTTGTAAAACTTCACCAACAACTGGAGATTCTCTTTACTGGCATAATCTGATTCTGTTAGAGGAAAAACCAACAGGGTCTTACATGTGTTTTTGGAATTTTCTAATAATCGGGTCCTCTTTCTATGCATTGATCAAATCTGCATCTGGGATATCTTTACTCCACTGGGCAGTTGAGAGTTCACTTTTGGCACATGTTTGTGACCTGGTAACAGCAGTGACTTGGATTTCATCCAGCAGGGATTCCATATGTATGAAATCTCCCTGTAGAGCTCTGGTTTTAGCCAACTGGTCAGCCAGGTCATTCCCAGTCTTATCTGGCCCATCTATTTTGAAATGACCTCTTATCTTCTTCCAATAGATGGTCATCTCATTAAAGGTCCCCAGATCATCAATTGGCTGGATCCATTTGCCATGTTTTAAGGGTTCGTGGTTGGCACAACACATGCCTAAATTCTTCCAGTTAATCAGGTGATCCATAAGACCATTCCTGACCTAATCAGAGCCAGTGAATATGACCAGTTCTTTGAGTTGGTGGTGCACTGCCGTGAAGATGGCTTGATAAAATGCCATCAACTCAGCTACCTGACTAATTCTGGGACCTATTTTATAACCAGCAGAGGGCTCCAGGTATCATTCACCCAGGCATTCCCTATGCCAGCCACTACTTACTTTTCCCCAACATGGTAGGAGCAACCATCCACATAAACTGTGGGTATGGCCTGACAAATATCTCCTTCATTGACCCTGTCCAGGGAAGTTAAGTGCACCTCCATATTGTTGTTGGTCATTAGACTTTTGTCCTCTTGAGCAAAATCAAACACGTCTGCCAGTCCTTGCACTAAATTACATGCCCTAAGAAGTTACCATGGGTCTTACACCACTGTGCCTTCTGAAAGGACAATTCCCCTCCGGCATTGTACAACTGGGTCGGAACATAGCAGATTTCTGCTACATGTTCCTCCACCATGGAGCTCTTGATCGGAACATCATCTACATAGGTCAGGTTTCCCTTTCACCCAAACTGCATGGCCTTATGCAGAAAGATGTTGAACTCATTGCCGAAGTTTATGTAGCCAAAAGGGGTTCGGGTCCACGTGTATTGCTGCCCCCCGAAGGTAAAGGCAAGCTTGTATTGGTCTTCCCTACTCACGGGTACCGTCCAGTAACCATTAGTCAACTCAATGGAAGTGTACACCTTTCACCCTTGGATCTGTGCCAGCCCTTGATCGATGTAGAGAAGTGGCCATTTTGACATGTGGGCCCTTTTGTTCAACTCACTCAAGTCTGCACATAGTCTCCACTGGCCGTTTGGTTATGAGTATCCCCAGAACCGGGTTATTAAAGTGACTGCAGATCAGCCGAATTATCCGACGGGATTCGAAGTTCTTAATAATCTCTGTTAGTGACTCCATGGAGGTACAGATTAACCTTAATACCACCTCTGAACCATTAATTGATGGAGAGAAATCCCACCAACAATCTCAGGCTAAGTTCAGTTTCAAAGAAGATACTACAATTGATATTTCTAATGTCATGCGGGCTATGCATCCTACAAGCTGTCCTGGTGAACTTTTACCATCGAAAATCATACTCGAACATGAAGATATGCTTGCTCCTTTTCTTTGTCGATTTGTAAATTCTTCTTTCCGCACTAGTCATATTCCTCCCTCCGTAAAACATGTAGCAGTGACTCCACTGCTAAAAAACGCTGGCCTAGATCCCAATGATGCTGCCAATCTTAGGCCAATTACCTATACCTCCTTCTTTTTTAAACTTGTAGACAAGGTAGCAACACTACAATTTCAGGCACATGTGTTAGAAAGAGGAGTCTTTCACACAAAACAATCTGGGTTTCGCAGTTTCCATGGCACCAACAGTGCCCTGCTGGACCTTCAAACGCACATGTTCTCTGGATTGGAATCTAGCAAGTCAGGGCTGCTGATGTTGTTAGATTTATTAGCAGCTTTCGACTTGCTAGATCATAAGATCTTGTTGGATCGGATGTCCACTGTCGGAGGTCTTTCGGGGGAGGCAATAACTTGGCTCAAATCGTTTCTTGAGGGGCATAGCTCCCGAGTACGTTGGGGCGATAGTGCCTCTGATGCCGAGATTAGGCTTCCCTTTCCCCCTGCTTTTAGATATCTACATTATCCCACTATGTAGGGATCTTGAAAACTCAGATCTTTTCTTCTACATTTATTTAGACGACTTTCAGTTAGCACTGGAAATTAGCAGAGATTCCAATAATGACCTACAAACACTAGATCAGGCCTATTTGATGGTGAAATGGTGGATGATGACTAACTAGCTCTGCCTTAACGCCACAAAGACGGAGCTAATGTTATACGGCCCGAAGCAAGCCAGAAAGAACTTGGACCCCATGTATCACAGTTTTTTGGTTGACAGATGTCAGATTCCAGTGGTACACATGGTTAAGACCTTGGGTACTTACTTGGAGGCAAATGCCCATGTTGATGCAATTGTAAAAAGCACCAACTACTACTAGAAAGTGCTCCGTCAAGTGGCTCCTCTGGTTTCAGAGGATAACTGTAAGAAATTGGTCTGAGCTGTAATACCACCGAGAGTAGATTACTGCAATGCCCTCTTGGGAGGAGCAAAAAGGGTAGATCTTCAAAGACTTCAAAAAATTCAAAATGCTGTGGTACGCATCGTCTTTCGGTTGAAGCGCTCAGAGCCTACAGCAGCAGCCAGGAGGTCGCTCCATTGGCTGTCAGTCTCAGCCAGAGTACTATTCAAGCTTCTTTCTATATGTCATAAGTGTGTCTATGGTGATGCACCCATATATTTTAAGAACAGGCTGAGACTATATACTCCAAGTAGATCTCTTCGATCAGCTAAGGTCTGCTCCTTACAAGTGGACTGAGTCAAAAGAGCTTGTGTAAATGGCTGGGCTTTCCACGTGCGGGCCACACAGGCTTGGAATGCCCTGCCTGTCTCTTTGCGTAACACAGTTAATCTTTTGGTCTTTCAGAGACAACTAAAGATAGTTCTATTTGCATATTTTTGTCTTAGCCACCTGCTTTATTAAATATTACTTACCTTTTCTTCTTCATGGCGCCTGGATGCCTTCGGGCTTTGGTGCCTTATAAATAAAATAACATAACATAGACATGAGAGGTAACCGGTACTGCTTTGCAAATACTGGAGCCATCTACTGGAGTAGAGGTACTACTGCTTTGCAAATACTGGAGCCATCTCTGGGTCTGTGAGTGTGGTGGTTGGATGAATAGATGTGTATCCACAGTCATTTGAGTCCACCAAAAATATATCCAGTTGGGTGGAGAGGTCTCTTTTTATGGTGTTAACCTGGACAAGAGCTTCCAGGGATTTTAGGTAGCTGTTATTTACTCTGAATACTACCTCATCCCCCCTGATGTCACAGGTCACCTATTCCACCCCATAAGGGCAGGAAGAGTACACCAAGAAATTTCCACCAAGCACGGTAAAGAAGGAATTCTGGAGGAATACCGTTGCTGGGGCCGAAACAGTTGTTTGGAATTGGTCCGATGATTTCACTACCTAAATCAATAGAATAATGTTGGGCATCAACCGCCATTCCATTAAAAGTGTCTGCGCCCAAAGTGATACTTTGAGGATCGCTTTTATCCACCAATATTCGATTGGTGCTGTGTTCGAGATCTACTAGAGGTGTCGGATGTAAATACAAACCTTGTTGTTGGAGATGGGAATTCAAATGTATATGTCCTGATGTTTACGGTTCTGTCCTCGCTTAATTTGGAGGGAAATAGTGAATTGTTGCACCTGTCCTGATATGGTAACCTCTTCTCGCACTTGAACTTCAACCATATAAGGCAGCAATTGAGCTGACTGGAATGCTTTTTCAGTATTGTCAAAGCCCATGGGGTAACCCCCAGTCGTGACCACACTTTATTATTAATTAGATCCAGATTGATTGCGATTCGGTTGAGAATGTCACTACCTAAATAAAAGGCTGAAGGGATATATCTCACGACCCAACAATTATGGTCTATGCTTTTGTTGGTAGTGGACATTTTTAGCATACATCTGCTAGGCAGGGGATGTTTGGAATTCTGGGTTTCCAGACCTACTTCCCATTTATCAATCAATTTAAATGTGTGAATGGTCTGATCTTTTGGGGGTTTCCTGAATAATCATTTACTGATTAAGCTTTTTCCATTATTCAGGCATACTTTTCGAGCACAGGCTCCTCCCCCTCATTTATCTAAATGGGGAAAAAACAACTATTCGCCCTTATCCTGTATGTCTGGCAGAATTTGAGCTGGTTCTTCATCATATTTTTTCATGGGGCTCAGTGTTTCTTCTGACTTTGGGCTAGTGTAAAATTACAGGGTGTTACCTTCCAGTGTGGAATACAACTTAAAACTGGGAGGAAGGTTGATTTTCAAGAATGGAGATGTGTTCCCATCACTAGTTTGTTCTCCTACCGAGATAACGGCAATGTCTAGGACCTGATTATTCTGGAAATGCAATTCCGCTTTCTCTGACCATCGTTCAATTAAATGGCAGGTACCATTCAAGCTTACATGATTGGTACTCATTTTTCGTTTTATAGGCCGGTTAGTCTAGAACAAACTTATTTTTGTTTCGGCAGGGCCTCGCACGTGTGAGCTATGGTTTTTTTAATGCAATAATTATCATAATTAGGAATCTGACATTTTTACCCGATGTTGAATTTCATAAATAGGCCATGGTATCTGTTCCACTCTCTGGACCCAACGTTGACTTAAGGCTGAAATAAATACATTAGCCTTTGTTCTCAGAGGGCTAAAGGTGCTGAAGAATTTCTTATCCTTCAGCATATGGCTCACCTCTGCCCTCTGAACATCATGAGGCTGTGCTTTCATTTGTCCTTGCAATATTGAGTCCACCATATTTCAAATCAAATGTTTGTATTTCTTTAGAGAGCTGCACTCATCAAGGGCTAGCTCTGTTGTTGATCTAGCCATCATAAATTCCTGTTCTGCATGAGCCAAGACCTTCTGCTTGGGCATCAAAGAGATCTGACTTCCAGATAAAGAGTCAAGCAGATCTGCAATGGGGAGATGTCTTCGAGTATTCTGCCCAGAAACCTACAGTTATTTTTTTCTTGGGCATATGAGAGATTTACGTGTTGCATCTGAAAGAAAATAGTCTTTGCAATCTGGCATGTATTTCTCAGGTGAAACCTTTCATTTCTTTTAATAGATATCGCTATTCAATGCCCTTCTTACCGAAATGTTCATTTTAGCAAGAGACCATTTATCTCCAAGTCTTTATTTAAAGCTGCAAAATGCACACACTTCTGGACAATGCAGTTTCAGTATTTGAAAACCCCTGCTTTTCATGTAGAATCATACTTTTACTTGTTCTCAGCCTTATCAACTACATAATAATAATAATAATAATAATAATAATAATAATAATAATAATAATACATGCAAGGCCCTTCTGCATCAGTGCCTTTTCCCTTGCTTTACTCTGTTAGTATTTTTAATGTGGCAACTTAAAGTGACAGGCTGCCCCTTAATCATTTACAAAGTGTGTTTTTCCCGTTTTACATATATTCCTTGTGCCACTTTCAGCAAGACACACACTCTGCATTCACTAGGCCCCTTGGCTGTGTGAAGATTTTGGGACTGGAATGTCATTGTTCCAGTGTGGCTTTCCATCAGGCCAATTCGCATTAGAGGCCTAACCTGGCGTTTCAGTTCATGTAATTCTGGGGCTGTCATTAAACCCCACACAGTGATTCACCAACCCTTCTGCGTACTAATCCCAGCTCCTACACACCCTTCTCTGTGGTCCTTCTTCCCCTGCCAGTGCTCATTTGACTCATGCCAGTGCTTCAGCAGCCTCTCCCTGTAGTACCTTTTTAGACATAGCTTCTTTGCTTGAATAAATTAAATAAAAAATTAAAAATCTTGGGAATTGAAACCAAGTTAAAAAATCACTTGCATTTTATGTGTTTGTATGTTGTTGATGCAGTGTGGTAAAGTGCGTGCGGATTGCTGGGTGAGAGATGGTGGTGTGAGTTTTGGTGGGTTGGCTATGCAGAGATTTGAAAGTTGGGTTAGCGCGGTCTGTATCCCGGTTCTAATACTTCTTGTTCTATTTGAGTTGTATTCCTGTGGGTGGGGCTTATTGCTGATTTCTTATTGGCCGTCAGACTGTAGTGTGTGATGGTGCTGGGCGGTCGATGGTGTGGTATCCGTGAAGCAGAAACCTAGCTTCGGGGAGGCAGCCAAACATTGTCTGTAATAATAAGTCAAACCCTGTAAATAAAACATACTTACTTCACTAATTATCACCCAACCGAAGTTGGTACTCATTTATCGACTTTGGAAGGATGAAAGGCTGGGTTGGCTTTGCTGGAATTCGGATCTGCGACCTGCAGATCACACACAGCTCGCCACAGCGAGCAATCAACCTGCTAAGCTATCTTACCGGCGTGCTAGGTCTTGCATAGAGCTAAGTTACGTGGGGTGTAAACATTTAAGTGACTTGAAATCTGGTCAGGGCTGTGCTCCATGGACCATGCATTTCGATCGATATTAAAACTTGTCATTAATGAACAATTTGCCGCAATTCACTTATACGATGTAATTCCCACGCCACGAACAATGGTACTTTCAAGATGAGGATAGGGTCAGTATGAAATGTGTCAGCTCCCACAGTGGTAGAGGCGTGGACGTAAGAGTCCACCTATGCCATACAGATGTGTTTGAGGGCACAGAAAGAGTTAATTGCTCACGTGGAGCATTTACTCGTTTGGCCCTATAAAAAGTGGGTTCTTCAGACTGGGGTGACAAACAATTTGTTAAACACTGGAGCCTGGAGTAGCTTCCTCTCTATTCCCAATATGTTTGCTAGCTGCTGAGCATCTCCTATTTCAAGGACCTCTCAGCACCTCTCCCCCAACCCCAGGGGGGAGCAACCTGTCCCATCCTGCTGATGAATCAGTGAGACATGGGATCCCTTTCAGTCTGTCCTCCAATCTGCCACAGACAGCCCAGGGAGCTGTTTATGATGGTTATAGAGTAAAAGAGAAGGCGGGGGAAGGGTTTTGCCTGGCAAGAAATGAGCTGCCAGTGGGAGTAATTGCGACAGGTTTGCGGGGCGACAGCTCAGCGGGTTAATATACTGGCCGCTGAAGAAATTTGCATGTAAACCACAGGATGAATTCACCCTTCCGAAAACCCCAAATGAGGACCACTGACCTAGGTAATAGTAACGCCTGCTATTTATAACACTACGAAGCCGCAGGACTGGCAGATAGCATCAGAAAAAAACAAGTTATACTTCACAACCTTACTAGAACTCGTCATTTTGGGCCAAATTATCAAAACCCAATGCAAATGAGTAAATGCAAAGATGTGCTTTTTAGTTTTGGCTATTGGGAGGCAATCAAGTACCACTTAAAAGCCCAAACTATTGCATTGAAGATCAGAAAGGCGGGTGATGGGATGTGAGGAGGGGAAACACAGCTTGGGAGTATTGTTTGGATATCTGCTCACCCATTGACTGCCCATGGCCATGCTAATTGCTATGGTCATTCCCAATCACTCTCTGCCCAAAACACAGCCTCATGGGATCTCTTTGAGCCAGTTCTATCAAGCAATAACATCAAAAGTTGTGCTGCACAGTCCGTTTTTCGGAAGCAACCTGCTGATAGGTAATGCAATTTTAAACGGTGTGTAATAAATTGTCTTAACTAAGTGTGGCTTTTGCCACTTGATTTCAAAGCAGCATGTGTCCTCGTATCTGTCCCATGCACTGAAGTCCTATTAAAAACGAGCATTGCCAAACCAACAGCTTTTGCTTGTGTTTAGGTATTAGATAGGCGTTTATCAGGCGCTGACATCAAATACCAGATATTCACACCATTTTCCAGTTGTTGCCATTTTATGTCCAGGTAGTACCATTATGACAGCTCCTGCCAAATGCCTATCCCGTGCCTACACAAAAGCCAAAACTGCTGGTCTTGTCAATGCTTATTATTTACGTTAGTTTGCGAAAGCACAGGTCATCTTAGTGCCAAGGTGTCCAGCGCATTTCTGCAATTTCTGCATTTCTGCAAATGATGCATTGGCCAACTTCCCTTCATGCAGCAACCAAGCGACGGGTCCCATCATTGTGAAATGTAAAACAAATAAAATAAGAGCACTTCTATCTTTGTTTCGTGGATAGAAATGCAAGTGTGACAGCAGCGTTTCATATCGCTGCTCTAATACTTAAAAAAGTACACAACAGGGTCAGAATGATCCTGTCAGGCATTGTGCAACCTCTGCACCTGTGTGCTTTTTGCTCATTGGTCAACTAAGGATGCGCTTTAAAAGGCACGGAATCTTCCCTTGATTTGTACAAAAATGCAAATGGTGTATAACTGGGCATCTGAATGTGTGCATCTAGAATGCGCACACTCAAATGCCTTTTGTGGATGGGGCAACTTTTTTGGAGCAATATCCTCACTTTCACAAACAAATCCTTTTGAGAGGTGCCCATATTGACTGTCAGCAACCGCCCACCTCTTAGATGTAGGTCAATACAAAGACTCGGATCTAAAGCTCTTTACTCACCCTCGGCTTCTCACAGGCTCTACCTAAGACCATTTCAATAAAAGGGGCGCTCTGTTGTTGGGTAGTGGTTCATAGTGTGGTGTTGACAGATGTCCCGAGTCACGTGAGCGAGGGGGAGCCCGCCACAAGTGAGAGGGGAACAGAATGAGGAAATAAAGAGGGTGATGCCCGGAAGGGGCCCAGTAACACAGAATCCTGGCTATTATGTATTTTTGAAGCTCCGTGTGTGAGTGATAGAGTGCCTGTGTTACCGCCATTCCGACCTCCCTGTGTGCAACCAGAGGTCGGGAGACGCAACATCACACTGGCGACGACTGGTTTGAAGTGAAGCCACGTCTGCCTCGCCCCGCGCGTTGCAATTCCCGCTGCCAGCTCATCATATACATCAACCAGCGAAAGTGCGCCCTGAGGCCGGTCCGTGGAGAGTAGGAAGTGGCGAACAGCGCAGCGCATAGCCCTGTCGAGGTAAGAGCGTGGGGGTGTGGAGGGGGCACATTCCCCCCCTGAAAGCGCGGTGAAGAAACAAAAAGAAGGAAAGTGAAACAGAAAACCACACGCGCAATTAAATCAAACAGGCTCATGGGCACACACATGCTGCCTCCATGGCAACCCCCGAGACAGCCCAACAAGGGAAGGCAGTAGCAGCAGGGGCCCCAGAGACAACTCAATAAGGACAGTAGGCCCAGACACCACGCAAAGAACATTTATGAGGCCTTTCGACCTATATACCACGGGAGCATTCCTCAGGTGGGGAATGTGGATCCAGCCTCAACATGCAAGCCAGAGACATAAGAGAAGGAAAGAAGCAGTGCACCCTAATATCGTTAAACATCAGCACTTTTGCATTAAGACCGTTCAACGCCTTGCCAAATAGAGGGGCGACAGACGACTACAACACAGAAAAATCAGCGTTGAATAGCAAATTCAAACCCAAATTAAACCCTGACTATGATGTATGTCCAGGCAAAGGGCAAAAGAAAACATTGATGACTGCCACGCACGACTCAGGGAAATGGCGCTAGGTTGCAAATTGCCAGACGAAGAATTTGCTGTTCGCCGGCAGGTCATCAACGGATTATCATCAGACAAACTGCGCAGAGCAGTGCTAGCAGAGAAGCACATTCCTTTAGACCATATCCTAGCTATGGGCAGACTGCAAGAATGTACAGATGACCAACTGGCCATTATGGAAGAAGCCATGCAATGACTACCACTTGACAACATCCAAAAAGATGAAGAGATTGTGGCAGTCAGAGGAAGGCCAGAAGGGAGACGGCCCACCAACGCAATGTCTGGGCGAGCACCGAAGCAACAAGATACCTGCAAGTGGTGTGGAGGACCCTGGCACATAGGAGAACCATGACCAGCCCTAGGGGTTACCTGTCCGAAGTGCAAGAGGCTGAACCACGTTGCAGCAGTTTGCCTCAACCCACCGCCCGCGAGAGAAAGAGAACAGCCGGAGACCTCAAGCCGCAAGTAGAAAGGAAAATCGATGGCCAGGGCCGTCGCCACTGCACGAAGATCACCAAGCAGCAGCGACACAGATGACTCCTCAGAGGAAGAGGCGTCCTCAGAGAGACGCTGCAGTCGACAAAAAAAGAACACTGAACAAATCCACATGATATCCGCCATCAAGCCCACGAAGAACAATCACAAATGAAAGAAGTCCAGACAACGCTCCTGCACCATCCTATCCAACGGGAAACCCACCAAAGTTGTCATAGACACCAGAGAAACAGTGAATGTTATGCCCTTGTTACAATTCAAGAAAATTGAACCGAAGCCCCAACTTAAAGACAAACGAGTGCAACTATTTGCATGTGAGTGCAAAAAGCTGCTACAAGTGGCAGGGTCATTCCGCTCCAACCTATCTCACAAAGTAACAACATGTCGAGCCAGGTTATATGTAGTAGATGCAGGCCTGGAGATGCTGTTAAGCTGCCGCACTGCAGAAAAACGGAGGCTAGTGCAGTTTACGTTCAGCATCAACACACATGAAATTGACAACCTCTTAACAAAACACAACAAAGTGTATCAAGGCATAGGGTGCCTCCGAGCTGCAATGGTCAAACTACACATTGACCCAACAATCAAGCCCAAAGCTGTGAGACACTGCAAAGTCCCTTTCCACATGCGCAAGGCAGTTGAGAAAGTACCAGAAAAATTTGAGAAAAAAGGAATAATCAAGAAGACATCGGGACCATGTGAGGTTGCCTCCGCCAGTGCCCAATTCCAACCCTGCATTGCAACACCCGGAGTACAAGCTTGCTTGTCAAGTCTGCCCCCCCACTCGGTTACCTCCTTTGGTACCCGTGTTCATCTGAACTCTGGGTGTTGCACTTCAACACCCAGAGTGCACTCTTAGCTGTCAGGGCCCACCCTCCACTCTATTGCCCGGCCCAAGCGGCAGGAACCACAAAACACTACCATGGAAACAATGGCCCGTACTCACGGGTGAAGGAGAAACGCTTCTGGCCTCTCACGCATTCCTACATCGGAACTGAAGCGGTCCGCAAACTCGAAGTTGACGGATGTCTAGACAGGTTGGAATTGAGTTGGGATAAAATGCGACAGTCTGAATATGGGTGCCGCCCATGGGAGTGGGAGGGGGATGGCAGCCAAACCATTCACAGCGCGGCATCCAGGAAGCCTGCTGATTGGGCAGGGGTCAGGGGACATACGGTAAAACACGGAAGCTCTAAGACTTTTTTGGTTCTTCTTTTTCTGTGGTCGACAGACGGAGAGGGACCGCGACGTCAGGAGAGAGGGTGAAGAAGGCTTCCACTAGGCATATTGAGCCGGCTAGACAGTGAACCAGACTTCATCCATACACCCAACTCTTGCAACAAACTGTTAACTGCCTTCAAACGCCTTTGAGTTCTCAGAGGAACGTGTTCTCGTGTTCACATCCTGAATAAAAGGATTTTCTTTCTTTTGTTACGGCAAACCGACTCCTGCCTGATAATTTTACAGTGGTGGCAGCGGTAGGATTCGGTAACACACCCCCTCCCCAATGGAGACAATTATAGAAATACTGGCAGAAGGCCAGCAAGAGCTACAACAACTGCTTTAGGTTTAAGGAGACGAAGCATAGGCAGACCGCCAAGCCTTACAACAGGCATTACAGATTCAAGGCGCTGCCCAAGATCAGAGCAGGGTAGCGCTCCGTCTATTGGGGGAGGTTGTGCTGCTAGTAAGTCCCAACCAGCCATTCCCCCCACTGTGCTACAGAAATGTCAACCAGGAGACGATCCCAGTTTCTTTTTTGTAAACTTCAAAAGGATCGCCAGCGCTGCCCAGTGGTTGGCCGAAAGATGGGTCTTCTTTCCTGCCGCCTTGCTTAAAGGGGTGATGCAGGAGGCTTATCAAGCCGCCAACCCAACCGGACACACTCCTTATGCCGACTTAAAAACAAACATACTGGAGAGGTTGGGTATGGACGAAGAAACATACTGACTACAGTATAGGGAGACGCGTCTAAATCCTGGGGAGAGTCTATGCCAACTCTTTTACCAGATTCAAGACCCGGCCGAAAAGTGGCTCCAAACCAGTATGCCCACCACCGCCCAGATAAGGGATGAGATCCTCCTGGAACAGTTTGTGGATGCCTTACCTAGACCCATACAAAGATGGGTCCGTCAACATCATCACCTGACTTTAACAGAAGCTATTGATGTGGCCACAGCCTATCAGAAAGCTGGACTACCCAGATCATTTTCAGCCACTTCAGGAAGACCTGGTAATGATCCACCGGCTACCCGCAACCGACCACCCAGATGGGTATAGAATGATCCAAGACCTTGATCCGATGTCCGGAACCCACCCAGAGGGATTATAGCAAAGCCTCTACAACCACAATGTTTTGAGTGCGGCGAATGGAGGCACATCGCCCGGTTTTGCCCAAGGAAGATCAAACCCGAGCCCTGGAAATCAGAGCCCTGCATACCTACGAGTATCACCTGAAATGACTTCCCTATGTCATAGAAGTTATGGTAGATGGACGCCCAGCACAAGTGATGGTGAACAGTGGCAGTAGACAAACTGCGATACAACCCCAAGTAAGTGAACAACCTAATATCCAGAATGGGGTAATTCCGGTAAAATGTGTACATGGGGATGTTAGAAAATACTTGCTTAGAGACATCACTTTGGGAATTCATGTGGCTTTGATACCTATGCAAGCCGCTGTCATTCCATCCTTACCTGCTCCCATCTGACTTGCCACCAACCTTCCCGGATTTTCAAAGTTATTCAGCTCAACCGAATGGCTACAAGAAGCCCCTTTTCTGTCGTTGATCTCACAACCCAGGCCACACCAAGCACACGCAAGTCCAGGTCAATCAAAAGAAACAAAATTACAATTGAATAGGTCCAGAGAGAATTGTGCTCAAAAACACTCATAAACCCCATTTCCCTCAGCATAAAAGGAAAAAATACTCAATTAGTCTATTTCTGAAGAAAGGTTGTTTGTTTATCTTTCAGGTTGTAGAAATTGTCATAAAATGAACATTTCTTTCAACAATATAACATCACAAGGTGTCTCAATCAAACGTACAGGCTAGAGGATATATATTTACAACACATCGGGCCAAATGTTTTTTGGCATAACAGTCAATTTGTGTGTGTAAGACAAACTCAATCACAGTTGTTGTTTGTCACAGCAATTCACATAATACAATATATAACAAAACAATTTAACATAGTGACAGCAAAACAAGGGTTGTGGAAGACAATCGTTCTATTGGTGGTTGACAGTGACAATGCACTGTGGTTAGGGGTGCTTCTACACCGGGGTGTTTCAGCCGTTTAGGTGGGCCTGTCTTGTACACGGCCTTCATCAGGACGAGATGCTGTACGTTGTGTAGTGCGTTCTGCAGGGGAGAGGGGAGAGGCTTATCAGGAGGGTGCGAGAGCACATATAAATGTACAAAGATTTAATCATGTACTGTGTAGTCTCTACATTTGTACATAATGGAGCACAGCTTACCTATGGGTAATTATTTCCACGGGCACTATTTTCTGGGAACTGCTAGGCATAGTGAGGATGTCAATGTGGTCCTGTTACAAAAATCAGGGAAAGGACACTAAGTACTAATTCAAGGTGTCCTTTAAATGAATGTCATAATTAATGAAATGGCAAACACACAAAATAAACCACCCGCGGTGTGCATGGTGGCCGAATCTTACCTCCTAGTAGAGGCTTTTATCTCTGTGGTCAATGGTCTTTGATTTTCAGGGTATTTGCCCCCGTGAAAAAACCTAAAAAAGGGGATGGATGGCATATCAGAGCTATTGCAAAGCATATGGTTAGTCAGCAATTCTCCAGTTACAGGCGTGCGGCTAGCGCGAGCATACCTGTGTTAATATTCACAAAAAGCGAGCCGATCGAGCGTGCTGCTGGATCGAGAGGTGCTGAGTCACTCCGTGGCTCGGAGGGGGCCTGGCAGCATAGCGTTAGTAACGCTGTTGCTAAGGACCCAAGTTATTTATACGGCGGCCATTTTGGGTCGTCGGGACGGGAACGGGTGAATAACAATGAATCCCATGGTCAAAATTGAAAAATAATCTATTTACAGTGTACGCCATAGTACAGCGAATCCAAAAAAGTAATTTAGAAGTCAAAGTGTAAAAATGGTTACCATGGTAACCATGGGCGTCACAGAAAAGACAATGACGTCAACAAAGGCCGCTGCTGCCAATAGATTGGCGTCTCATAATAGGACAGAATGGAGGAATGTTTATGGTTTTCATCGTGTCTAGGCAGGTGACAGAATAAGTCTCATGTGTGTAACAGGGCAAGACAGCATCCCAAACATTGGAAAGAATGCACGAGTGATTCTGGGTTCACCTAAGACATCAAGTTTAGTAAATACATGTATTTGTCTGGGGGAAATTGATTGACATACATATCAATTGACAGTTGTTGACATCCTCATATATAAATGAAAAAAACAACTGTTATGTCATAACATCACATATCCCAAATATCCTGGGGCAGAAGTATATTCAGTGCCTTCAGTTAGAAAACATATGTAATCAAAAAATGTCGGATAAATATTCACAATATAGGCAGTCATGGTTAGTGACCTAATTCTCTTGCGCAAACAAATTTTGATATCATATTTTAAGCACAGGTCAAGGTCGTACCCTTTTACAGGTACATGCGAACGTTCGGTTCTGCCAGTGATTCACTTCATATGAAAGATTTCCACTCAACTGAAATATTCAACCCAGATTGCACAGTGTTTAATCTATGAACCCAGCGCTGTTCTAGTTGTGTCAGTGTTTTATTTATATCACCCCCTCGCTTTGCAGGTGTCACCTTCTGTAAAATGAACCATCTTAGATCTGTGTCTTTGTGGTTCTTGCTGGTAAAATGCTCTACCAGGGGCTTGTCGACCACCTTATTCCTGATACAGGAGCAGTGTTCTGGTATCCGCATCTTAATGGCATGTATAGTCTTGCCCACATAGATGAGGTTGCAGGGGCATTGTATCACGTAGATGACTCCCTTCATATTGCAATTGGTGAAGTCTTTCATGGTCCTCTTCACTTGTTGGTGCTCGAAAGATTTTTTCTGTAGAGTCAAAGGGCATGCAACACAGTGGCCGCATTTGTAGTGGCCAACAAGGGGAGGTAGATCCCATAATCTATTAGGTACTTGTGGTGATGGTTCTATGAAGGTATGCACCAATGCATCTTTAAGGTTCCTGTTCTTTTTAAATGCGAAGCAAGGTACATTATTCAATGTGCCAGGGTGTTTAATCAGGTGCCAATTATTTTTTTTAGAGTTTTTTGGATCAATTGGCTGAGAGGTCCGAAAGTAGTGGCACAGACCATCCAGTTCCTCTTTTTTTTTATCAAAAGACAGATAAATCCAGATGGAATGAATACCAACAAGGCGTAGGATTTGTAGACTGGAGGCTTGTGGATCATTTGCTGTCCTTCTGGACCGAGACAGAAACAGATGAAACCCTCAAACAAACCTGTGAGCAGGCTCAGGAATCAACGACAAAACCACCCTCCCTCCCCTGCTTCAAGGACAACCAAGGCCTACTATACTGAATCACGTTGGGAGCGGACAAGTCCGAGAAGGAACAACTATCAGTTCATTGATCGTACATGAAAGGCCTGATCCAGTTAGCCCATGATCACAACGCAGGGGGACCCCTGGCTAAGCACATGACACAAAAAAGGCTTTTACAAAAGTTTCTATTGGCCAGGAATTTATTCTGAAGTAACCAAATACTGTCAAGAATGCCCCATGTGCCAGAAAACCAGCACCCACATACCTCCCTGAGCCCCCTTGTGATGAATGCCCCTTAAAAAATAACCCTTCCAGAGGATAGGAATGGACATGGTAGGTCCCTTGGAACCTACCAGTAGGGGCTATCGATATCTGTTGGTGGTAGTAGACTACACCGACCAATACCTGGAAGCTTTTCCTCTACAGGGAACCTCAACGAGACAAGTATGTGATGTGCTACTCCCATACTTTGCACAAGTCGGGATACCACAGGAAAGCATCACCGACCAGGGCAGCAATTTCATGTCTCTGGTCATGAAACAGTTCTGTAAAACTCTGGGGATCATGCACCTGAAAACTTTGGTCTATCACCCACAAACGGATGGCCTCGTAGAGAGTTATAATAAAACAATCAAGCAAATGCTATGACGGGCGACAGAATCTACAGGATTATGGTACCGAGCATTACCCTGGGTGTTAATGGTTCTTTTAGACACCCCTAAATTCTCCACTGGTTACCCCCCTTTTGAACTCCTGTTTGGAAGATAGCCCAAAACTATATTTGAAATTCTGAAGGACACATGGGAAGCACAAGAGGAAACAAATTTAACAGATTATGTAGGCGACCTAAAGGACCATTTGGGTCAATTGAGTGAATATACCCATGATAACCTAGGAAGGGCACAAAATCAACAAGAGAACAATTATAATGAAACAGCTCGAGTACGCTCGCTCAAGCTGGGGGACAAAGTGCTAGTTCTGCTTCCTACCGGCAAGAATAAGCTACTGGCCCAATGGAAGGGCCCCTATAAGTTGACCGAAGTGTTGGGACCAGTAAACTATGAAATAGAACAGCCTGACCAGCGGGTGAAGCTGCAAAATTATCACATCAACCTGCTGAAATACTGGAAGGAAACCCCGGTCCCAGTTCTGAACGCCACCAACACAGATCTATCAGTGCCAGAACAACTGGTACCAAACAGTGAAAGCAAAATCCACGATGTGCTACTGGGGGACCAGCTGAGTAAAGCCCAAGAGGAGGAACTATTCAACGTCTTAACCCCCATGGCTTCTATCTTCTCCAGTATCCCTGGCAGAACAGATCAAGTAGTACACTCAATCAGGACTGAGGTAGGAAAGACAATTCGACTACGGCCTTATTGGATACCTGAAGCCAAAAGAACCGAAGTCTCCAGAGAAATTTACAAGATGTTGTGAATGGGCATTATACTGCCGTCCTAAAGCGCATGGTGTTCCCCCGTCCTGCTGGTCCCAAAACCAGATGGCACCCCAAGTTCTGTATGGACTTTCGACAATTAAATGCCATTTCCCACTATGAGGCATATCCTATGCCCTGTATAGATGACCTACTCGAAAACCTGGGCTCAGCGATGTACTTGAGTACGCTAGGGCAAAGGCTATTGGCACATCCTGCTTCGGCCAGAAGACAAAGAGAAGACTGCTTTTTCAACCCCCCAAGGCCTTTTTCAGTTTACTGTACTCCCGTTTGGACTGCACGGGGCACCCGCCACCTTCCAGACCTTAATGGATAGACTACTACAAAGTCATGATTCCTATGCGGCAGCCTATCTAGACGACATTGTCATCTACAGTTCACCATGGGAAGAACACCTTTGCCATCTCCTGAAGGTGACCATGACCCTCAAAGAGGCAGAAGAGAGAAAACCCGATTGGCTGCAGAGACAACAGATATCTGAGTTACACTGTAGGACGAGAGACGATAATTCCTCTCGTGGAAAAAAATCCAAGCTATTCGGAAACTTCAGATCCGCAACACAAAGAAGGAGATACAAGCTTTCCTGGGCTTCGTAGGGTACTAACGCCGGTTCATCCCCTATTTTTCGACTATAGCAGCTCCACTGACTGATGCTCTTCGAGCGAACCATCTGGCGATCCTACAAAAAGAGACTATCCAGGCTTTCCACACCCTGGTTTCTATGATATCCCGCCGCCCTGTGTTACACTGTCCGGATTATTCCAAGCCTTTCTTTCTACAAGCCGATGCTTCAGGATGCAATCTGGGAGCTTTACTTTCCCAGGGTGGTGAGTTTGATCTCCGTCCCATTGCGTTCATCAGTAGGAAATTGCTCCCCCATGAACTGCCTTATTCTATGCTTGAAAAGGAGTGCCTAGCAATCAAGTGGGCAGTTGAGTCACTTCGATACTATGTGTTGGGGTGACATTTCACCTTACCAACTGGTCACCGACTATCTATCTCGGTTGATGGACACTTCCGAATAGCTTGGTCCTTTGGTGGGGGTGTGTGAGGTTTCTCCTGCCAGTGCCCAAGTCTAACCCTGCATTATAACACCTGTAGTACAAGCTTGCTTGTCAAGTCCCGCCCCCCCACTCAGTTACCTCCTTTAGTACCTATGTCCAACCATGCACTTCAACACCCAGAGTGCTCTCTTACCCATCAGGGCCCGCCTCCCACTTTATTACCCGGTACAAAAGGACAGGACCACAAAACACTACCATAGAAACAATGGCCCGTACTCACGGGTGAAGGAGAAACGCTTTTTGCCCCTCACGTAGTCCCACATCGGGATTGCAGCGGTCCGGGACAGGTCGGAACTGAGTTGGGGCAAAATGCAGCAGTCTGGATACGGGTGCCGCCCATGGGAGTGGGATGGCAGCCAAACCATTCACAGCACTGCATTGTTAGGTAAAGATTTGGGGTAGTACCCTTTGGGTGCACTAAAACAACCGTAGCCTCCTGGCAATAGGGACCCAACCTTTGGTTTAAGTCTGAACTACACAGGTTGGTAGTGTGGACGAGCAGCCAGGCTTATCTCAAGAGGGGTGAATGTGAGCAGTAGGGTGGCTGCACAGAGATTCACAGTGACAGGTATTCAAATAAACACTGATACTCAAGGTTTCTTGATAACACAATTATTCAATTATTTACCAGTCAGTTAAACAAGCCTTCTTCATAAGGGAGCAATATAATAGCAACACTCAAATGCACTTCAAAATAATACACACCCTTAGGTTTCTCAGAATCAGCAAATACCCACTGGGAATGGCACACAGACACTTCCTACGCCCTCAGGTGGCTTAGATAGCTAGGGCACTGTGGATATTGATATATTACTGTTACATTTAGAGTAGGCCTATGAAAGTGTCAAAAGAAAGGGTTATTAGAACAAATAAGAGATCATAAATATTCTTAATCAGGCAAATACTTTTGCACCCTCCAATGCAGAGTAAGTAAACCCCTTCCTGGAAGAACAGGTGCGACACAACGTCAGAGGAGAGAAGAGTCATTCAGTGAACCAGGCTAAGCAAATGTCAATGGGCAAAAGTCTATGACAGCTGAAGCACTTCTTGCAGGTAAGTATAAGGTCTTTGCACAAAGTTTTTAGAAGTCTTTGAAGCAAAAGAAGAATCAATTGTAGGGCCACAAACTGTTAGACTTGTGAGGGTAGGAGATGCAAACAACTCTACAAGAGGTAAGTTCTCTTAGACTTTACAGTACTTTTAGTTAGAAGAAAAAGATGCAGCAGGTGACTTCTGTTCCTGTGCAGCTCTACAGATCCTGTTGTTCCTGGGCCTCAGTGGTGGGGACAAGAAGGAGGACTTCTGGGAACTCCTGCACTGCAATGGGACGGTCACCGAGCACAACCAGCAATCTTCAAACAAGTGGCACTTCAGTATTTCAGCTACTTGCGTCTACTGCAAATAGCAACACAGCGGTTCCTGGCTGTCGAGGTGGCCTTTCCTTGCATCTTGGGTCCAGCACTCTGTTGAGGTGGCTCAGGCTCGGTCAGTCCTGCTTCCTGGGAGTCCGGATGATCTTCCTGGAGCTCTTGGCCAGCTTAAAAGCAACACACACAATCTGGTGTTCCTCTCCCTGGCTATTCGGTTCCAGCAGTGACTGCAGTGGAAATTCAACCAGCTTCGAGAGGATGTCCAGGTGGCTTACTTTGGAGTTGATTGGTCGCACCAACTCAAGGGCAGAAGTCGTCCTTGCAGGGCTTCTCTAGTCGAGGCGAATTTGGAGCTTCAGCACAGCAGCAGGGCTTCACCAGGCAAACCAACGGTCTAAGAGTTGCAGCAGACGTCTCTTCCAAATTCCTCTTCGGATTCGTTCGGCCAGTGGTTGACTCTGCCTTCCAAGTAAAAAAAAAGCCTTGCCTTTTATGCAGGTTTCTCCCATTCATTCCAGCCTAGCTGTCAGTCACCCAGCAGGTGACTGACAGCTTGCCGGACAGCCAGCAGGCCAATGACCTGGAATGCATTCCTGTCTCCTAGGAGACTAAGCACAGGGAGTTCCGGACACCTCCCGCACTTCCTGCCCCCACCAGACATACTGGAGCCAGAGGTGGGTTTCACTCGTGGAGCCCGCCAAAGACAAAACAAACAAAGGGACCAAACCTGGTTTGGCGCGCAGAGTAAATCTCAAGAAGGACCTAAACAACAAGAAATGGCGAAAAAATGGCACCCATTGGTGCTTCACTGTAGCTGCGAATGCAGCCCGCGGTGAAAACACATCACAGTAGTAAAAGGTAAACCACTGCCACCAGCCATAACTTGTGAATAGGGTAACATAGAAATGTTACATGAGAAGCTAGACAAAGGGGATACTAAGTAACCCCCCGCACCTCAGCACCCTATTGTAAGATAGTGTGTGCTGGGTCTAGAAAGTTACAAATGTAAGTGAAGTCAATTTCACTTCACTGCTCTTGGAAACAGTAGTTTATTCAAGAGAAGATATTAAAACATTGGGAAATCTGAAAGACTTCCATGTGCCACTGCACTGAAGGTACTGTGTGACACAATGCAAAAAGATGCCTATGGAGTTTGTCAGACTCCAAAACCACAAGAAATACAGAGTTTAAATCACAGACAAATACATGAGAGAGTGGGAAAAAGGTCTCACTCTCTCCAGGTTAAAATTAAAAAGTCCTAGAGTCCAGCAAAAGTTCTGGGGGTCTCTAAGGTAGAGAGTAATTAGCACATTTCTGAGAATTCTCCCAAACAGGCATCCAGGAGGCCCACTGACTGGGCAGGGGTCAGGGGACGTACGGTAAAACACGGAAGCTCTAAGACTTTTGTTGTTCTTTTTCTTTGGTCGACAGATGGAGAGGGACCTCGACGTCTGGAGAGAGAGTGAAGAAGGCTTCCACTGGACACTTTGAGCCCGCTAGAAAGCGAACCAGACAGCATCCATACACCGACCCTTATAACAAACTGTTAACTGTTTTCAAACGCCTTTGAGTTCTCACAGGAATGTGTTCTTGTGTTCACATCCTGAATAAAAGGATTTTCTTTCTTTTGTTATGGCAAACCGACTCCTGCCTGATAATTTTACAGACCAACACCGTGGGTATCCCCCATGGTCTCAGCACAGAAGCCACGGTAATCTAACGCAGTGAGAATCTACATCGCCATGCGGCTACCCAGCGTAGCCATAGGCCATGAGCGTCATGTGACCCCAACGATCGACGAGCTAATTGTAGATGTCACTGGGGCAGAGGTTTTCAGTAAACTAGACTTACGCCCCGGCTATCATCAAATACACCTAACCCGAGAGTCACGGTACATGACAACATTCTTATCTCACCTAGGTCTCAGGAGGTACAAGAGACTAAACTATTCTGAGACGGAATACAGAGAGTGCTGAATGGCCTGGCCGGTACCACCAATATCAGTGATGATATCCTAGGGTACGGAACAACAACGGAAGAGCACTATGAGCGACTAGCCGCAGTCCTACAATGCCAGGAAGCGTCCAGCCTCACCTGACATGCAGAGAAGTGTGAATTTGGCAGGAGCAAACTAAACCTCTTTGGGTACGTGTTGAATGCAGAAGGATTATCACCCGATCCTGCCAAGGTGTCAGAGATTAAGGAGGCCAGAGCCCCCACATCAGCATCAGAAGTCAGGAGCTTCATGGGTATGGATACCTACTGTGCCAGATTCATCCCAGATCTAGCCACCAGAGCTAGCCACCATCGCAGCACCTTTGAGAAAGCTGAACCCAGAAAGAAGCACTGTGGGAATGGTCTGAACACCACCAATGTGCCTTCCAACAAATCAAACACTCTTTGCGGAGCACCACCAGGATGGCGTTTTTTGACACAGAATTGCTAGTGGACGCTAGTCTAGTAGGACTTGGTGCAGTGTTGACTCAAATTGACCAGGAGGGCACGGTGTACCCAGTCGCTTTTGCCAGTCGAGAACCTCACCTAAGCTGAACAGAACTACACCCACATAGAGAAGGAAACTTCAGCGATACTTTGGGGATGCCGCCATGTTCAGGTCTATCTCCTGGGCCAACAAGCAAAGATATTCACAGATCATAAACCCTTAGTATCAATCTTTAACGGCTCAGCTCAACACCCCACAGCACGCTAGAGAAGTGGATGCTGCAACTGCAACCGTTCAACATTGAAGTGTCACACAGGGCCAGGGCAGACAATCCTGCAGACTACCTGTCCTGTCACCCCTGACAGGACAGGTAGCCGTTAAAGTAGGGTGCCGCAAAGGGACCTCAGTGCTAATTACGGTACCGCAATTTGCGGTACCGTACTTAGCGCCTTCCCCAGTCCCATTGAGCCCTATGGGGCGAAAATGGGAATGGGGAAGGCCCATGGTGAAATGGGGAAATACCGCCCCGCCAACCTTGGAATGGGGCGGTATTTCCCCATTCCACCATGGCGGACTCGTTACAACATCGGCGCCAACCATGGTGCTAATAGCGCCATGGTTTAGCGCCGGGGTTGTAATGAGGGCCATTGTCTTGAGAGGCACCTAACAATATACGAGGAACAATAGTCGTGAGTGTGGCCACGCTATGAGGATATTCCCTGTTCCTAGGCTTTAAAGAGTGCTAGCAGAAGCTTTAATTCAGAGCCCCTTATGTGGGACATATAGAATACGATATTGGTTAAAGACAATCTTAAAGGAATTAGCTTAAGTTCCAAATCAGAGCAGATTGCAGAGGGTAAAACGAGTCTTAAGGAAAAGACTGTGAGTAGTATGTGTGTCCGGTCAAGTTTGTCTGTCTGTTTTATGTGGTTGAAAGTGGTGTGATGATGTCAGAGTTGAAAGAAGACAATATTATGTAGAAAAGAAGTGTGAAGTTGAGACGCGAAGATTGATTGTTTAAAGATGAAACTTTGATGGTTGTTTTTTAGCAAGATTAAAGTAAAAAATTATGTTGTGACGGGATTGGAGCTTGCGACAATTGGTGCTCACTCATAAGTGCATTTTTGATCAAAACAACATAAATTTGAAACTGTGATTAAAGCATAAGCGACTGTTAGCAAAGAGAAAAGTGAAGGTTAAGAATGGAAGAGGTTCTTCCATTAGTGCACCTCTGCAAACAGCTACCGAATCATGCACTTAAACTTAAACAATACAGTGCAGAGTGGGTTAAAGGAACCGTGGACAAAATGTTTATGCCATGGCCACAAGGCGGGTCATTATCAAGAGCAGTTTTGCAGCACATACGACATATTTGCATGCTGCGTACACAGGAAAAAAGTTACAAAAGTGCCTAGCGAGTCTAGAACTTGTATGAACATGAGAAGGAGGAGGAGCCTCCTTTAGATTGGATACTCAATATATGCAAAGAGGGGTGTGAAGAGCCTTCTGATCCGGCCGCCCCGTCTGAAATAAAAATCGAAACTAAGAGTGACGAAGGGTTATACCCATTAAGGGAACTTAAAGCAGCGATAGGATATAGCAATCCGTCATATGAGTCACCTACGCAAAGTAGTGACAAAGGCCCAGAGGAAGATACCGAGAAAGACATAACCTCCAAAGTCCTGATGGACAAGGAGAGACGTGACAAGGAGAGAAGTGATCAAGCGAGTACATCTCTAAATACAAGGAGAGAAATAAAGAGATGGAAAGGAGACAAGGATAAAACTGATGAGATGGTGTTCTTACAAAACAAATGGATGGGAGGTCAGATTTTTCTTAAACTTGATGGCAAAGGTATCAATGAAGTAAGACAAAGGGGAGAGCAAGAATAACAAGATAGGATAGACAAAGAAACAGAGGAACGATTAAAAGATGAAGTAGCGAAAAGGAAGGATAGACAAAGACGAGAAAGGTCATACCAAGATGAGCAACCTAACAAGAAGGAGATAGCAGAAGAGCAAAGAAAACGTGACAATAGAAAGAGAACAGCCAATGAACAGGAAAGGCTACAAAGGCAAAGAGTAGAAGATGCGGAACAGGAAAGGATTAGAGAGAAAAGAATACATAGACGAAGGGATGAAGAAATACGAAGGGCATATGAACGAAGGGATATGAAAAAGAGGGAGGAAGATAGATTGAAAGCGCATGGTGTTCCCCCGTCCTGCTGGTCCCAAAACCAGATGGCACCCCAAGTTCTGTATGGACTTTCGACAATTAAATGCCATTTCCCACTATGAGGCATATCCTATGCCCTGTATAGATGACCTACTCGAAAACCTGGGCTCAGCGATGTACTTGAGTACGCTAGGGCAAAGGCTATTGGCACATCCTGCTTCGGCCAGAAGACAAAGAGAAGACTGCTTTTTCAACCCCCCAAGGCCTTTTTCAGTTTACTGTACTCCCGTTTGGACTGCACGGGGCACCCGCCACCTTCCAGACCTTAATGGATAGACTACTACAAAGTCATGATTCCTATGCGGCAGCCTATCTAGACGACATTGTCATCTACAGTTCACCATGGGAAGAACACCTTTGCCATCTCCTGAAGGTGACCATGACCCTCAAAGAGGCAGAAGAGAGAAAACCCGATTGGCTGCAGAGACAACAGATATCTGAGTTACACTGTAGGACGAGAGACGATAATTCCTCTCGTGGAAAAAAATCCAAGCTATTCGGAAACTTCAGATCCGCAACACAAAGAAGGAGATACAAGCTTTCCTGGGCTTCGTAGGGTACTAACGCCGGTTCATCCCCTATTTTTCGACTATAGCAGCTCCACTGACTGATGCTCTTCGAGCGAACCATCTGGCGATCCTACAAAAAGAGACTATCCAGGCTTTCCACACCCTGGTTTCTATGATATCCCGCCGCCCTGTGTTACACTGTCCGGATTATTCCAAGCCTTTCTTTCTACAAGCCGATGCTTCAGGATGCAATCTGGGAGCTTTACTTTCCCAGGGTGGTGAGTTTGATCTCCGTCCCATTGCGTTCATCAGTAGGAAATTGCTCCCCCATGAACTGCCTTATTCTATGCTTGAAAAGGAGTGCCTAGCAATCAAGTGGGCAGTTGAGTCACTTCGATACTATGTGTTGGGGTGACATTTCACCTTACCAACTGGTCACCGACTATCTATCTCGGTTGATGGACACTTCCGAATAGCTTGGTCCTTTGGTGGGGGTGTGTGAGGTTTCTCCTGCCAGTGCCCAAGTCTAACCCTGCATTATAACACCTGTAGTACAAGCTTGCTTGTCAAGTCCCGCCCCCCCACTCAGTTACCTCCTTTAGTACCTATGTCCAACCATGCACTTCAACACCCAGAGTGCTCTCTTACCCATCAGGGCCCGCCTCCCACTTTATTACCCGGTACAAAAGGACAGGACCACAAAACACTACCATAGAAACAATGGCCCGTACTCACGGGTGAAGGAGAAACGCTTTTTGCCCCTCACGTAGTCCCACATCGGGATTGCAGCGGTCCGGGACAGGTCGGAACTGAGTTGGGGCAAAATGCAGCAGTCTGGATACGGGTGCCGCCCATGGGAGTGGGATGGCAGCCAAACCATTCACAGCACTGCATTGTTAGGTAAAGATTTGGGGTAGTACCCTTTGGGTGCACTAAAACAACCGTAGCCTCCTGGCAATAGGGACCCAACCTTTGGTTTAAGTCTGAACTACACAGGTTGGTAGTGTGGACGAGCAGCCAGGCTTATCTCAAGAGGGGTGAATGTGAGCAGTAGGGTGGCTGCACAGAGATTCACAGTGACAGGTATTCAAATAAACACTGATACTCAAGGTTTCTTGATAACACAATTATTCAATTATTTACCAGTCAGTTAAACAAGCCTTCTTCATAAGGGAGCAATATAATAGCAACACTCAAATGCACTTCAAAATAATACACACCCTTAGGTTTCTCAGAATCAGCAAATACCCACTGGGAATGGCACACAGACACTTCCTACGCCCTCAGGTGGCTTAGATAGCTAGGGCACTGTGGATATTGATATATTACTGTTACATTTAGAGTAGGCCTATGAAAGTGTCAAAAGAAAGGGTTATTAGAACAAATAAGAGATCATAAATATTCTTAATCAGGCAAATACTTTTGCACCCTCCAATGCAGAGTAAGTAAACCCCTTCCTGGAAGAACAGGTGCGACACAACGTCAGAGGAGAGAAGAGTCATTCAGTGAACCAGGCTAAGCAAATGTCAATGGGCAAAAGTCTATGACAGCTGAAGCACTTCTTGCAGGTAAGTATAAGGTCTTTGCACAAAGTTTTTAGAAGTCTTTGAAGCAAAAGAAGAATCAATTGTAGGGCCACAAACTGTTAGACTTGTGAGGGTAGGAGATGCAAACAACTCTACAAGAGGTAAGTTCTCTTAGACTTTACAGTACTTTTAGTTAGAAGAAAAAGATGCAGCAGGTGACTTCTGTTCCTGTGCAGCTCTACAGATCCTGTTGTTCCTGGGCCTCAGTGGTGGGGACAAGAAGGAGGACTTCTGGGAACTCCTGCACTGCAATGGGACGGTCACCGAGCACAACCAGCAATCTTCAAACAAGTGGCACTTCAGTATTTCAGCTACTTGCGTCTACTGCAAATAGCAACACAGCGGTTCCTGGCTGTCGAGGTGGCCTTTCCTTGCATCTTGGGTCCAGCACTCTGTTGAGGTGGCTCAGGCTCGGTCAGTCCTGCTTCCTGGGAGTCCGGATGATCTTCCTGGAGCTCTTGGCCAGCTTAAAAGCAACACACACAATCTGGTGTTCCTCTCCCTGGCTATTCGGTTCCAGCAGTGACTGCAGTGGAAATTCAACCAGCTTCGAGAGGATGTCCAGGTGGCTTACTTTGGAGTTGATTGGTCGCACCAACTCAAGGGCAGAAGTCGTCCTTGCAGGGCTTCTCTAGTCGAGGCGAATTTGGAGCTTCAGCACAGCAGCAGGGCTTCACCAGGCAAACCAACGGTCTAAGAGTTGCAGCAGACGTCTCTTCCAAATTCCTCTTCGGATTCGTTCGGCCAGTGGTTGACTCTGCCTTCCAAGTAAAAAAAAAGCCTTGCCTTTTATGCAGGTTTCTCCCATTCATTCCAGCCTAGCTGTCAGTCACCCAGCAGGTGACTGACAGCTTGCCGGACAGCCAGCAGGCCAATGACCTGGAATGCATTCCTGTCTCCTAGGAGACTAAGCACAGGGAGTTCCGGACACCTCCCGCACTTCCTGCCCCCACCAGACATACTGGAGCCAGAGGTGGGTTTCACTCGTGGAGCCCGCCAAAGACAAAACAAACAAAGGGACCAAACCTGGTTTGGCGCGCAGAGTAAATCTCAAGAAGGACCTAAACAACAAGAAATGGCGAAAAAATGGCACCCATTGGTGCTTCACTGTAGCTGCGAATGCAGCCCGCGGTGAAAACACATCACAGTAGTAAAAGGTAAACCACTGCCACCAGCCATAACTTGTGAATAGGGTAACATAGAAATGTTACATGAGAAGCTAGACAAAGGGGATACTAAGTAACCCCCCGCACCTCAGCACCCTATTGTAAGATAGTGTGTGCTGGGTCTAGAAAGTTACAAATGTAAGTGAAGTCAATTTCACTTCACTGCTCTTGGAAACAGTAGTTTATTCAAGAGAAGATATTAAAACATTGGGAAATCTGAAAGACTTCCATGTGCCACTGCACTGAAGGTACTGTGTGACACAATGCAAAAAGATGCCTATGGAGTTTGTCAGACTCCAAAACCACAAGAAATACAGAGTTTAAATCACAGACAAATACATGAGAGAGTGGGAAAAAGGTCTCACTCTCTCCAGGTTAAAATTAAAAAGTCCTAGAGTCCAGCAAAAGTTCTGGGGGTCTCTAAGGTAGAGAGTAATTAGCACATTTCTGAGAATTCTCCCAAACAGGCATCCAGGAGGCCCACTGACTGGGCAGGGGTCAGGGGACGTACGGTAAAACACGGAAGCTCTAAGACTTTTGTTGTTCTTTTTCTTTGGTCGACAGATGGAGAGGGACCTCGACGTCTGGAGAGAGAGTGAAGAAGGCTTCCACTGGACACTTTGAGCCCGCTAGAAAGCGAACCAGACAGCATCCATACACCGACCCTTATAACAAACTGTTAACTGTTTTCAAACGCCTTTGAGTTCTCACAGGAATGTGTTCTTGTGTTCACATCCTGAATAAAAGGATTTTCTTTCTTTTGTTATGGCAAACCGACTCCTGCCTGATAATTTTACAGACCAACACCGTGGGTATCCCCCATGGTCTCAGCACAGAAGCCACGGTAATCTAACGCAGTGAGAATCTACATCGCCATGCGGCTACCCAGCGTAGCCATAGGCCATGAGCGTCATGTGACCCCAACGATCGACGAGCTAATTGTAGATGTCACTGGGGCAGAGGTTTTCAGTAAACTAGACTTACGCCCCGGCTATCATCAAATACACCTAACCCGAGAGTCACGGTACATGACAACATTCTTATCTCACCTAGGTCTCAGGAGGTACAAGAGACTAAACTATTCTGAGACGGAATACAGAGAGTGCTGAATGGCCTGGCCGGTACCACCAATATCAGTGATGATATCCTAGGGTACGGAACAACAACGGAAGAGCACTATGAGCGACTAGCCGCAGTCCTACAATGCCAGGAAGCGTCCAGCCTCACCTGACATGCAGAGAAGTGTGAATTTGGCAGGAGCAAACTAAACCTCTTTGGGTACGTGTTGAATGCAGAAGGATTATCACCCGATCCTGCCAAGGTGTCAGAGATTAAGGAGGCCAGAGCCCCCACATCAGCATCAGAAGTCAGGAGCTTCATGGGTATGGATACCTACTGTGCCAGATTCATCCCAGATCTAGCCACCAGAGCTAGCCACCATCGCAGCACCTTTGAGAAAGCTGAACCCAGAAAGAAGCACTGTGGGAATGGTCTGAACACCACCAATGTGCCTTCCAACAAATCAAACACTCTTTGCGGAGCACCACCAGGATGGCGTTTTTTGACACAGAATTGCTAGTGGACGCTAGTCTAGTAGGACTTGGTGCAGTGTTGACTCAAATTGACCAGGAGGGCACGGTGTACCCAGTCGCTTTTGCCAGTCGAGAACCTCACCTAAGCTGAACAGAACTACACCCACATAGAGAAGGAAACTTCAGCGATACTTTGGGGATGCCGCCATGTTCAGGTCTATCTCCTGGGCCAACAAGCAAAGATATTCACAGATCATAAACCCTTAGTATCAATCTTTAACGGCTCAGCTCAACACCCCACAGCACGCTAGAGAAGTGGATGCTGCAACTGCAACCGTTCAACATTGAAGTGTCACACAGGGCCAGGGCAGACAATCCTGCAGACTACCTGTCCTGTCACCCCTGACAGGACAGGTAGCCGTTAAAGTAGGGTGCCGCAAAGGGACCTCAGTGCTAATTACGGTACCGCAATTTGCGGTACCGTACTTAGCGCCTTCCCCAGTCCCATTGAGCCCTATGGGGCGAAAATGGGAATGGGGAAGGCCCATGGTGAAATGGGGAAATACCGCCCCGCCAACCTTGGAATGGGGCGGTATTTCCCCATTCCACCATGGCGGACTCGTTACAACATCGGCGCCAACCATGGTGCTAATAGCGCCATGGTTTAGCGCCGGGGTTGTAATGAGGGCCATTGTCTTGAGAGGCACCTAACAATATACGAGGAACAATAGTCGTGAGTGTGGCCACGCTATGAGGATATTCCCTGTTCCTAGGCTTTAAAGAGTGCTAGCAGAAGCTTTAATTCAGAGCCCCTTATGTGGGACATATAGAATACGATATTGGTTAAAGACAATCTTAAAGGAATTAGCTTAAGTTCCAAATCAGAGCAGATTGCAGAGGGTAAAACGAGTCTTAAGGAAAAGACTGTGAGTAGTATGTGTGTCCGGTCAAGTTTGTCTGTCTGTTTTATGTGGTTGAAAGTGGTGTGATGATGTCAGAGTTGAAAGAAGACAATATTATGTAGAAAAGAAGTGTGAAGTTGAGACGCGAAGATTGATTGTTTAAAGATGAAACTTTGATGGTTGTTTTTTAGCAAGATTAAAGTAAAAAATTATGTTGTGACGGGATTGGAGCTTGCGACAATTGGTGCTCACTCATAAGTGCATTTTTGATCAAAACAACATAAATTTGAAACTGTGATTAAAGCATAAGCGACTGTTAGCAAAGAGAAAAGTGAAGGTTAAGAATGGAAGAGGTTCTTCCATTAGTGCACCTCTGCAAACAGCTACCGAATCATGCACTTAAACTTAAACAATACAGTGCAGAGTGGGTTAAAGGAACCGTGGACAAAATGTTTATGCCATGGCCACAAGGCGGGTCATTATCAAGAGCAGTTTTGCAGCACATACGACATATTTGCATGCTGCGTACACAGGAAAAAAGTTACAAAAGTGCCTAGCGAGTCTAGAACTTGTATGAACATGAGAAGGAGGAGGAGCCTCCTTTAGATTGGATACTCAATATATGCAAAGAGGGGTGTGAAGAGCCTTCTGATCCGGCCGCCCCGTCTGAAATAAAAATCGAAACTAAGAGTGACGAAGGGTTATACCCATTAAGGGAACTTAAAGCAGCGATAGGATATAGCAATCCGTCATATGAGTCACCTACGCAAAGTAGTGACAAAGGCCCAGAGGAAGATACCGAGAAAGACATAACCTCCAAAGTCCTGATGGACAAGGAGAGACGTGACAAGGAGAGAAGTGATCAAGCGAGTACATCTCTAAATACAAGGAGAGAAATAAAGAGATGGAAAGGAGACAAGGATAAAACTGATGAGATGGTGTTCTTACAAAACAAATGGATGGGAGGTCAGATTTTTCTTAAACTTGATGGCAAAGGTATCAATGAAGTAAGACAAAGGGGAGAGCAAGAATAACAAGATAGGATAGACAAAGAAACAGAGGAACGATTAAAAGATGAAGTAGCGAAAAGGAAGGATAGACAAAGACGAGAAAGGTCATACCAAGATGAGCAACCTAACAAGAAGGAGATAGCAGAAGAGCAAAGAAAACGTGACAATAGAAAGAGAACAGCCAATGAACAGGAAAGGCTACAAAGGCAAAGAGTAGAAGATGCGGAACAGGAAAGGATTAGAGAGAAAAGAATACATAGACGAAGGGATGAAGAAATACGAAGGGCATATGAACGAAGGGATATGAAAAAGAGGGAGGAAGATAGATTGAGAGAAGAAGCGAGAAAGCGCAGAGAAGTCGATGATGACATGGAACGCTAACGAAGGCAGAGAGCATGCAATCTTGTATTGGAAAGGGATGTAAGAAATCCCAATCCACGGGTAGCATGGGAAGACATAGAGGAATTATTTCCCGAAACCGAGTCGTTACCAGACCCGTCTAGAGTAAATCTAGAAGACGAATTTGACTTGCAGAGAATTGGGGAAACGATTGATGAGGTTTACCACCAAATGCATACCCAGAAAGAATCACAGGGGAAGGGAAAAAATTATTGTCTCAAGAGCACTCAGTTGAATGACACGGAGGAAGCCTCCTGTAGTACGAGACACAAGGAGCTGTTTTTAGACAGACTGACATTACATAGAGATGATGATGAGAGAAGTCGCACAAATTGGGCACAAAAAGTATCAGACGAAGAAATGGAAACCTTCCCGAGGGAAGAGAGCAGTGATATCTGTGATCCAGATTGATATTCGCCTTTGGATAAAGGAGTAAGATGGTCATATTTAAAAATACCCATGTCTAAAGCACCAGAGCCACTGACACAGTCAGACCGACATAAAGGGCAACCCCATGGTCAGAGGGGGAAGTCCCCGCCTTATGTAAGCAGGTTAAGATCATTGCCAGGTAGACGGCGATGTGGGAATATTACCCCGGCAGTAGATAGACAAATGATGAGAGATGAGAATGAGTTTGGAGCTTCACAGTTCCCCTTGTTAGAAAAGGGAGGGGCCAGACCGCAATATATACCATGGCCCTAGATGGACAGGGAAAATTTTAAATGTAAGCTCCCAAATGTAACTTCCGCTGCTCGAAAATGGATACATGAGTTAGAAAAAATGATGGTAGGGAATACATTAGTTATAGGGGATATTAAAGGTCTTCTGATTGCCATACTTGGTGAGAGAGCTGATGACGTATGGATACAGGCAGATTACCCTGGTGTGACAACAGTCAACACCGCGCATGATGGAGTGCCGTTTAATACCTGTAGAGCAGCAATTTGGAAAGCGCTTCGAGTGCTATATCCGGACACGTCTGATATCGGAGATATAATAACAAGAAAAATAAATCTGTTGTTTTACATTCAAAGTTTTCAATACACTTGGACACTTGAGACACGCAAGGCTTGGGGGAAGTCTATACCTGTGTTTTACCATATATTATGCCAAGGGCTGCCAGAGCAAGTACAGAAGCAGCTCAAGAAATTAGTGGGGATTGAAGCTAAACCATGGTCGGAAATTCAGTTAACCATTGCACATAATTGCAGACTCCTGCAGGAAAAGAATTGCAAAAAGGATGATAAGCGAAAAGGTGAGGAAGCAAAATGAGTTCCGAAAAAACTGTCCAAGTACGCCATTGAAGGGGCAATGCTAACTAGCGTAGGTGGATCAAATTCGCAGCAGGCAGTAAACATCCCACAGATAAATAACCAAAGACAGTTTGACCAGACAAATAATGGATAAACTCCACGAGGAAGAGGATATGGAAGAGGTTGGCAAGGTAATCAAGGGAATTGGCAGAATAATCAGGGATGTCTTCAGAATGTGCAACAAGAGTTTCAGAATGCGCAACAAGGTAATCAGAATATGCAATACGGGCTGATGGGGAGACCATCGCCCATTTGTTGGACATGTGGAATGACAGGGCACATGGCTCGAATGTGTAGAAGCCAAGGGATGGTGCAGAACGATCAGGTTTCTAGACAGGGAATGCCAAATCCACCTGCATGTTCGCAGCACAAGGGAAATGGATTTGCGCATGGTCAAACCGTGCAGCAGCAAGTGCCGAGAATGCAGCAAGGCTCGCAATTACAGCAAATGGCAGGTAATTAACCACAAGGACAATCGCATAAATCTCCTATGCAACTTCAGCAGAACACGAACACAGAACCTCAAATGACGCGTAGAATAGGAGGTGTCACTTTTGATGGAGGAAATCCATTCACGAGTGATGGAGTGAGACTGTACCTGAAATAGGACAGCTCACTGGGATCCCTGATATGTTCAGTCCTATCTGTAACGCTGAATCCTCATGAGAAACCAAGGATAGATGTAAATATAGGTTGCAAAGCTTTTTTCTTCTTAGTGGACACAGGTACAACACGCTTTTGTATCCGTGAGGGCACGTTTTCAATGTCTGGCATTGCGATGAATACTCAGGGCTTTACAGGAGCAACACGTCGTGTTCCTTTCACAGAAGAATTACCAGTCTCCATAGGAGAGTACGATCGATATGAAGGTACCATTGATTTATTCGACGCAAACACATGTCAACATATTAGGACGAGATTTAATGAGAAATCCGAATACAACAATTTTGTTCACAGACAAAGGCATAATATGCTCAACACCCGGAATGCATTACTTAAACGAGTGCAAAATGATTATGGCATTCGCAGGGCAAATAGCACCTAGAGCGATACCGCTCAAACACGAGGTGTTCCATTATGGGATACACATTCTGTTAACATGGCTGCTAGGCCTAATAGGCAGGACCATGAGAATACCAGATGAGTTTTTATTCAGGCCTCAGATACCCATGGACGAAGAGGAGGGCAAATGTTTCCCTTAGACATAGAAGCAGCTATAGTCCGGGAAAATATGGCTTTGCTTGATGCAACTGATGATAAAGGTAGGTGATGGAGCACAGTAATTGCCAATGAGGAAGGCTGCAGAGTGACTGATGTCACTGATGGGAAATCATTTGAAGATGGCCTATCTGATGAATTTGTAATATTTGAAGTGTGCATTACTTATTGGGTAAAGGCAATTAAGAGAGACATTCTGCAGAGAATGATGCTAGCAAAGAAGCGTCCTGAATATTTTGATGAAGATATGGCAAAAGTGCCAGTTTCATTATGGGCCACTGGCCGCTATGACATAGGCTTACTGAAAGAGGTTGGGGAAGTGAAGATTAAATTGAAACCAGGAGCAATTTTACCTCGAGCACAGCAATATCCCATGTTTCGAGAGGCAGATGAAGGCATTTTCAAGACGATTTCTGCCACGATGGACAAAGGTATCCTAGTGACGTCAGAGTCACCATGTAATATGCCAGTTTATCCTGTGATAAAAAGTAAAGGGGGGTCTTGGAGGCTAATACAAGATTTGAAGCCAATAAACCAAATTGTAGAAGCTCAGTTCCCTTTAGTCCCGAACCTGTCTACAATTCTATGTAATATACCTGTCGATGCATGATATTTCACAGTGATTGAATGCGTTTTTCTCAATCCCATTGCACAAGGACTCACAATATTCACCTTTAGACAAGTGCGATTAAAGAGCTCAAGGCTACCCCAGGGGTACTGTGAGTCCCCATCAATTTTTAACAGAGTCCTCCAGATGGACTTGAGCAATATTGCCTTAGAAAGTGTTGTGCTGCAATACATAGATGATATTTTAGTTTGCAGCACCACAGAGGAAGAGTGCAGGCGTGATTCTGTTCAGCTGATGATTATACTTGCTGACAAAGGATATAAGATTGACAAAGAAAAGTTACAATATTGTCAACAGGAAGTGTTGTACATAGGCCAATTGATTTCACATGAGGGAAAGAAGGTCACTCTTGAAAGAGCTGAGGCCATTTTAAAAATAGCCCAGCCACACACGATAAAACAAATGCAGAGTTTTCTAGTATTATGCAATTATGTCAGGGCATGGGTCTTTGACTGCAGCTCGTGTACAAGGCTCTCTTACAGGGCTTAAAGAAAGCACAGGCAAAGCAAGCAAAAGTTGTGTGGACTGAGGAAATGGAAGAAGGGTTTGATGAATTGAAAAAAACAATTTGCACAGCCCCAGTTCTAGGAATCCCCAATTATGCAGAGGAATTATTTTTATTTTTGAATACAGATAGTACTTTTATGACAGCAGTACTCACACAGAGAACCACATTGGGGTACAAGCCCCTTGCATATTACAGTGAAATTTTGGACGCAGTACTGAGAGGTCACTTTCCATGCAAACAAAGTTTGGCAGCCACCGCGTTCGCCATAGAAAAAGCTACAAGCATAGTGAAGGGATGTTCTATGACGTTATTTGTTGAACACGCACTATTTGCTATTCTGGAAAAACCGAAAGGCATGCTGACTTCTCAAAGGGCTTCTGCCTATGAGGTAGTCATATCAAATCCAGCTATTAAATATTATGTAAAGTCATGAACCTAGATATGTTTATAGCTGAGCCAATCACAGAAGGATAACCTATACACGATTGTGCGAACTATGAAGAGTTCTGTGATGGGCTCCCTAGAATAAAGGAGAATGCACTCACAGGGGGAGAGATTGTTTTCATTGACGGGTCCTCAAGGGTCGATCAAAATGATGGGCAAAGATATACAGGCACCGTGGTAGTGAAACATTTGGCAAATGGAGAATTTTGAGTGCTCATGAGTACTCGATTGCCATCTCATTATTCAGCACAAGCTGCAGAATTATTGGCTTTGATACTCGCAGTCGAGAATCACGCAGACAGGCAGTAACAGTGTACAGCGACTCTGCCTACATAATGTTGATGGTGCACGCAAGATTAGCGCGCTGGAAAAGGAAGGGCTACATCCGAGTGGACGGTACGCAGCCTCATTGGACAGGCTCATTAAGGCACTACAACTCCCAGTGGGCATAGCAGTCGTTAAATGCGCAGCTCACACAAAAGGGACAGATTTTATCTCATGCGGAAATCAAGCAGCAGATGCTGAAGCCAAGCAATTACAGATACAGCGATGATGACTATTGAAACCATTGATGTGAATGAAAGAATGAATGTGATGATGACTGTGGTTGAAGGATATAATCATATGATTAAACCACAGAAAGTGTAGCTCAAAGGGGAGGCACCGCAAAAGAAAAAGAATTTGTGGAAGCAAAGAAGGTGTTCTTTAAACCCTTCTGAAGCATTCTGGCGACAAGACAGCACTGGTAAACCGGTTATGCCTATAGCCTTATTAAGGGTGGCGCTGGAACAGCAACACCACCCAGCGCATGCTATTAGGGAGAATCTTGCTGTAACAATTGCTGAGGATTGGTTTGTACCGTACCTAATGGAGCATGTTGCATTTTTTATGGTAAATGATTTTCCAACAATTCATGACTGGGCATACAGTGCGCATAGTGAGGGGAGTCATTCCATGACCTAATGGCCTTTTTCAGCACTTGCATATCGACTATTTCGAAATGATACAAGTATGTAATGGATACAGATACCTACTTGTTGTAGTGTGTCCTTTTTCTAGGTGGATGGAGGCAGGTCCATGCACACACCCAGACTCTACCTGTGCAGCCAAGTCCTTAGTACAAGAGGTGTTTCCTAGATGAGTGTGTGAGGTAATGAGATCAAATAATGGACCTCATTTTGTTAACGCAGTTTTTGAGCAAATTACCTCGTTGCTTGTTATAAAACATACATTTTCTTCGGCTTATCATCCACAAGGAAATTGAATCTGTGAAAAGCTCAATGGCATGTTAAAGGAAAGAATATCCAAGTAGAAGCTTATTTTGAAAAAAGGGTGGTTGCATTGCCTACTACTGGCATTATATGCATTGAGGAACCAACCAGGTTCTGACCACCATTTTATGGTGTTACCCTGTGATGACCTTTCTAACCTCGTACTTGCTTATTTTGAGTTGGTGTTACGCTCATATCCTACGTTGGTGGGGAGAATTTGTTGCATTCCAGATTATATTCAAAATCCTGACAATGAAAAGCTCATAAGAAGATTGCTCATAATCATCACTGAAGAATTTTTTTAAGTTTCCTGAGTACAGTGAGGAAAGCACAAATGCCCTTATCAATGGACGCAGCACATAGACTGGTCAGTGTGGTGTTCTTTCATCTAATTGAAGAATACCCGCACCTCGTTGGAAGACACACGGATGGTAACCTTTCTGAGAGATCCAAGAAAGACTGCAAATTTGAATGTAATCCAGGAAGGAATTATAATCCAGGTGGCAATATATTCTGAAAGAAATCACAGAGCAGTCTAGAAACTTTTCTCTGAAGGACAGATCGAGGAACAAAGTAAAAGACAAAACTTTTGTTCATGTTGACAGGGAAGTAACATGTCATCTGGACTGAAGCATATTCGAGGTTTTGATTGGGAACTGATAAATGAAGCAGATTTCATAGAGGCTCGCAGAGGAAATATTTCTTCACGATAAAGGAACATTTGCATCTCGGCTGGTGAGAAAACTAGTTCCAGAAAGAGAGAGGAAGTCGTTTCTTAAAGCATCCAGAAAGCAGATAGTTGATCGAGGACGAATGCTGGATGAAGACAACAGCTTCCAGAAACAATCTAAATATGCAGAGCTATTAAAGTTTGTTTTTTCCTTCCTTAGCATTAAATGATTGAGATGGGGAACCTGAATAGTAACATTGTGTTGCCCCATGAGAATAGACGCACAAATTGTCCAAGAAGTAGATGCTGCAAACTTACATATCACTGCATCATCTACACATGTATTATATTCATACTCATATTGCTTTCACTGACAGTGAGAACTGCATTTTATATAGGAGCGCATGATGAAAGGACTCCTGTATATCTTTCTGAGCAAAAAGACAAAATAAACATGGCAACTACAAGGCAGCCTAGACCCTACATAGTTATTCCTGTCCAAAGAAAAAATGGGAAGATACCTGAGCATGAAATGGATGTTCTTAGTAACAAATCATGCACATCATTTGGGTCAGAAATTGGTTTTGAACGCCGGAGACACGGTTGGCGGACCAAGCCAAATAAGGTGTTAATAAAGGTTGGGTTTTTAGCTGTTGCCAGAAAAAGACAGATGGATAAAGAAAGACTTGCTGAACTTTCATCTACGCAGGGAACCCAGATGGATATACCTGTAAACAGATCAACCAGAAGGAGCTATGTTGTTACATTTAGAGACATTGGCCCTCATTACGACCCTTGCGGAAAGTGACTGACCGGAGCGCCACAGCGTAAATAGCGTTTCCGCCATTGCACGAAGGAGCAAAGTGCGGCCCATTCCGACCCATCGGGCACGAGCACCACGCCACGGCGGAAGTGCAAAGTCCGCGATGGCGGAAATGACCCAAAAACGGCCCACACCGCCGCCGTACGGCGCCCTAGGTGCAATACCGCCACCCCTCTTAGCGGTCACCGCAGTGTGCGCCTACCGGAAAGTACGGTGACCGGAAATATACGGAAACGGAAGTTAAAACATGGGCCCGGAACGGGAAACATCCCGGCGTACACCTATAAAAACACTAAAACCACACAACCACTAAAATCACTACCCTGACACACACCCCAACCCGTCACCCACCCTAGCGAAACCAAGAAAAATGGGAAAAGTAGCGAAGAAAGCGTGCGACCGCAAGCGGCAGGTCCACTTCTCCCGTGAGGAACTCACCGTGCTAACAGAGACCCTCCAGGAGAATGCTGCCGTCGTCTTCTCCACGCAAATGACCAGAACGGCACTTGCAAACAAGAAGACCATATGGGCTCTGGTGGCACAGCGGGTAAGTGCGGTGGGGACCGCACCCCGCACCCCACAGCAATGCCGCAAGCGATGGGACGACCTGCGGATACGCGTCCGCAGCATACTCTCTGCCAACCGCAACATTGCCACAGCCACCGGGGGAGGTCCTGAATCACCCATCAAGTTGACCCCCTGGGAAGAAATCTGTGCCTCCACCATCGGAATGGAGAGCATAGAGGGAGTCGGAGGGATGGAGAAAGGAGTGCAGACATCCGAAGATTCAGGTAGGTGGGCCAGATAAAACAATGCCAAATCCACACAGTCCATCCATGTGAAGTACCATGCGTCCACATAGTGCAACAGAAACACATGTCCAGGAGAACGTCCACACACATCGGCCTGATAGCGCACGTTAAAACCCACAATAAATACATAAATAATTAAAAACCCCTAATACACGCACTACACGTGCAGCAGGCACACCCTAACTGCAGGCTGCCAAACAACTGCACCCTCACTCCACACACAAATGAAAGCACCTCCAAGGCCCCGACCCAAATCACCCTCAGGTACCACCCCAAAGCATGTGATACAATGCCATTCCAATTCCCACAGACCCATCAATAACCCTCGCCCTCCTTTACTCCACCACAGGGTCCGATCCAAACGACGAGCTACAGGACACCCCTACCAGCACACCTGCAAAGAGGGCCAAGACCAACGGCCAGAGACCCTCCACCTCAGCTGCACGCATCAAGACACGGCAGCAGCACAAATCAGGTGGCAGCACAGAGGAGGGAACATCAACAGGCACCCCAGCAGCCAGCATGCCCACAACAACACCACCACAGGTCCCCCCAATGGATGCCACAGAAGGCACTGCCTCTGGTGGCAGCAGCACCATAGGTGACACCCCATTGATGGCAGCATGCTCGGACACAGAAAACGGGGATGCCGAAGTCAGATCCATCCATGACCTGTCCCAATCCCCCTGTCTGTCCCATCCCGTACAACATGAGGATACCACGCAGGGGCACCCACAAGACGACGACTGGCCATCCCCCACAAGCCCTGTGGCAAGGCAACATGAGGACAACAGCCCCTCTGTGACACCCCCGCAAATGGCCATGGCCCAGCAGAGGCAACAGTCCCTCGACCAGTTGATCGAACAACAGCAGCAACTGGCCACACTCCTCAAGGACCATGCCGATGAATGTGGGGGCACTAAGGCAGACATAGAAACATCAACTGAGACACTTAGGGCAGAAATGGAGAGAGGTACAGAGACGCTAAGGGCACAAATGGAGAGTAGCACCGAGAGCCTGAGGGGGGAACTGCATGCGACGTCCAAAGACGTATGTGCCGAACTTGCCGCAGTGCGCCGTGTGCTCACTGAGCTCTCGCAAACCCTTAGGGACATGCATGGACGTGAGCAGGCAGACACATCATCCGTTGCAAGTTCCGTCCAGGGCAGCCCCCAACGTAGATCTGGAAGGAACCTGCGCTCCACAGGCAGGGGTGCCCCTGATACCCGCAGAGGGGGCTTGCAATAGCGACAGCCCACTGACAATGAGCATCTTTGGACACTGGTGTTCGGGGGGAGGTAGGAGGGTGGAGGGGGTGTGTTGGGCTCACTTGGGTGGCGGGTCGATAGGGTGTTCAACATGACATCACATATGCCATAAAAAGTGCACGATCAACCAATGAGATGTGTGGACATTGATCTTTGTGTACTAGGCCATCATAGGCGTACAGTCCATATTGTGCATGTCCCAGACACACGCAGTGCCACGAGTCCCGTGTCCATGTATCAGCCACCAGGCGTGAGTGCTAGAAGCATACATCAATGAGATGCTGACGAATGTCACGGGCCTCCGGTGCCTCGCAGACTCCATGAGGTGCTGCCACATCCCCACCCTCATCATGACCATCATCAGGTGCTTGCAGTTCTGCGTCAGGGGGCATGGGCACATTTCTACGTACGCACATGTTGTGGAGCATGACACATGCCATGACCATCTTTGCAACCTTCTCATGGCGGTACAGGAGTGCTCCGCCAGACCTGCTGAGGCAGCGGAAACGGCCCTTCAGTAGGCCGAATGCCTGTTCTATGACTACACGGGTACGTGAGTGGGCATGGTTGTAGTCCTCCTCATGCTGGTCCCGTGGGTTCCGGACTGGTGTGAGGAGCCATCTCTTCAGTGGATATCCAGCATCACCTGTATGTGGACGAGAAACGTATGATGTGGAATGCCATTGATACGTACGCACACCCCCCCCCCTTCCTGCCAGGTCATTGCCAATTCACATACCCCACATCATCATGCATGTAATGAGACTCACCGAGTAGCCAGGATCTGTTCCCTGCGTGTCGCTCCATGTAGCGTGGTATTGTAGAGTTCCTCAAGACCATAGAATCATGGGTTGATCCAGGGAATCGGGCACAACAATGTGTAATGATCCTGTTGGAGTCACACACCATTTGTACATTCAGGGAATGAAATTGTTTTCGGTTGCGGTACTGGGCCTCCATGGCATGTGGGACGACCAATTCAACATGGGTGCAGTCGATGGCACCAATGCAACCCGGTATGCCGGCAAGTGCATGGAATCCCACTTTTGTGTTGGTAATTTCCTGCTCCGAGCGTGGTAGAGAGATGTAGTCGTCTGCGTGCTGCAGGAGGGCATCGAGCACTTGCAATAGTGTCCGTGAGAACAGTGGCTGAGAAATGCCATGCAACTGTCCGACTGTGTGCTGGTAGGTGCCTGTGGCCAGGAAGTGGAGTACAGACACCACCTTCAGTAGGGGTGGGATGGCGGTTGGGCTATCTATCATGCTGACAAGGTCAGCCTGTGTCATGTCCACAATGGCGGCTATGGTGTCCCGGTCCAGACGGTAGAGGGTGTGGATCTGCTCATCAGTGAGGTTGAACGGATGTGCTCGGAGGCGTGGTATTGCGGGCTGCCTGCGTGGTGGTAGTGGCTGTGCTGGTGGGCCTTGCTGGCCCTGCCTTGGCCTCCTCCTCCTCCTGCGTCTCCTCCGTGCGGCTGGTTGTAGTTGGTGTTCGTCTTCTTCTTGGAGTTGGAGCACTTGCAGTGCTATCAGGTCCCCCAGGGCCAAAATCGCGAGTCCTGCCGGTAGCATTTCGGTGTGGTTGTGGGAGGAGACTGGCTGTGCAATTTATGTGTTTTCAGGCTGTATGGCCTCCACCTGTGGTGATTAATTCCACCTGTGCAAACTGCTCTCCCCTTTGGCCGAGCACGTCCCGCGCACAACGCTGCAATTCGGGGAATGGTATCTTGCTATTGCAATCATGTATTTGTACCCGATGGCCGTGTAAGATTGGTTGATATGTTCATTCTGCTGTGGTCCCATTGTTTCACATACTATCTGTGCAGTCGCGAACAGACTTGTGAAGGGTCAGTGGAACGTAGTACTCGAGTAACGGTGGGCACTCATGCATCACTGTACCGAGTTGCAACGACGGGCGGGGCGTCCCATTTGTGGGTGAAGGCAGTTGCCATTTTCACACACAGCCGCACTCGATGGAATAATTAGTGATTTCAAACGGCCACAGATGCCTTTTCGACGTGATGTTGCAAATGAGGAATTCGAAGGGCGGCGCTTTCGGTTTCCAGCTAGCGGCGAGGAGATGCCCACAGGTCTGACTGCAAATATAACGTTCTATTGTTCAATGTCCTTGAGACAGGGCCCATGGCGAGGAAGCAATGATTGATATGAATAGTTTGGGATGCGCAATAGCTACGTGGGCGATGAGGCCGGCCGTTCCCAAATACATGTTACTTCACAACACTGGAATTACGGGCTGGGGCACTGTGGATTTTGCAGGCTGCATAACGCACAGACTCAATGGATGTTTCTAATGTTATGTGAGTAATTATTCAGGCGTTTTGATCCCGGGATGAGGGAATGATGAATGGATGCATGGGCAGGTGATTTGATACAGAGTTTGCCATGTACAGGGCTTCTTGGGATCTATCCGCCTCCCCTACGCTATGTGATGCAGGGCTGCCATAGTGGGACCATCGTCTATCTGGCCTTGTTGAGCACTCCCTGTCTCGAGGCGCCCTCAGACACTTGTGTCCATGCACGTTAACATTCCCATCTGATGGATTCTGTTTTGACAGACGCATGCACAGGTACACTCGTTTGTGATGGTGTTTGCACCTCGATATAGATGGTTATGAGTCGCAAGTGGTTTTGGGGTGGTGATGATCCTTTTGAGTGGGCTAGCATGCATATGGCTGTGGATTTCGTGTGATCATTGAAGTGAGTTGTTCGAATGTAGTTCTGATGGCCATTCTGTTCTTTTTCTTTTCTTTTGGTTGACAGGTATCTCCTCCCCTTTTGCCACTGCCATCTGTATGCCACTCCTGCAGATGGATTTTACTCCCGACACCTGCTGCTTCGTGTTAATCAGTGGAGCAGCATTACGATCTTATGGGACGATCGCCAATGGCCCACATGCCCTTACGCAGTACTGGTGGCTCGGACCAACATTTCGGCCTTTCAGCTGGACTAGTGCCTCCCCATTGGGACGGCCCTGCGGTTCTGTGCGCTTCCATGTTGCCTTTTCGTACGTGAATGTGGCTCTGTGTACCATGGGGGAACAGGGCGACACACAAGTAGTGGCTGGTCATTTCTTGCGGATGCAGCCCACAATGGTGATTAGTGTTTTGGAGTTCATGGCCTGATGGCTGTATGGGCTTGGTGACTTTGATGTGCATAAAATTTCTATTCTGATTTGGCCCGTGTAGCGTTTTTCTTTGCAAGTGATGTGGCATATGCCTATTTGGGGGGCGATGTATTGTGAGGAGATCTGCATTGGGTTCCAGCTTCGGGGTTTAGTTGCGTGGTACTGTACTGGGCGCGTTTGCCTACTAAACCCGTGAGGTCAGGGATGGGGGCTGCCTATATGACAGTTTGAATGTTGTCATGCTCAGGGGCGGGGGATTGGGTTTTGTGTAACAGATGCCGGTCAGCCAGGTGGGCTGGTGGAATGATGTGATTCTCGGAATATTGCTGGTCACAGGTGCCTGTGTTTGCGTGCGTTTCTTGGTGGGGGACTGTGGTCATGTCCATTGGGATGGCTTCTGTATTCGTGCCATCTGTGCCCTGCAGCTCCCATTGGCCCCTCTTGTGTTTCTTTTGTTCGTTGCCATGCATGGGTGACTTGTACATTTCAATGGTTGCATTGTGACTTCATTGCACCTACGGGGAGTTGTACTTTGTGGGCAGGGAGCGGTGTACAGGCACTCAGTGGGGCCGTTTACGGTTGATTCGCGATGCCGTACTTCTCGCCATGGCGGAATGGTACATTACGCCATGCCTGATGGCGTTAGGTACATGTCCCCTAGGGTCGGAATTGGCGTACCCTTGCGCCATGGTGGTGTTTGCGGTTTGGCATGGCGCGCGCGCGCGTGCTTGGTGCAGTTAGCGTTGGCGTTCACTACGGTGTCGCTAATGGCTTCGTACTTTGCGGTGACAGGTCATAGTCGCACCGAGCGCTATTCGATGGCGGTATTGCATTTCCGCCATCGTTTTCCGATTTCCGCAAGGGTCGTAATGAGGGCCATAGTCATAGAAAACTACATGAAGAGTTTGAGAACCAAAATAAGCACCCAAGAAGATAATTATGAACTGAATGATTATCTGGACAGCACAGCAGACTTGGGAAATAACATATGGTACCAACACATGAAAGAAGTTGGAAGAAGAATGTCAGAAGAAGAATGCTTCGTATGTGCACTCCTACCATATAGCATGGAGAAGTCAAAGATCTTCATAGCTATTGAAATAGATGTCCTAACTGCAAACTGTATAGTGCGCCTTGCTTTCTGTAGTACAAGAGTCCAGTTCATGGGTCGAACAGCCTCTCTCAAATGGGCAACTGAAGAACAGATCCAATTGAAGATGACTATGTTCAAGACTTAAAGGCAAGAAACAATGCTAAGACAAAGAACATTGTGATCAGATATGAGAAACCTAGTCTAAAAGGAACCGAAATAAGAAGAGAATTTTATAGAAAACGGAAAGTTCCAGGACACTCCACAGAAGACACCCGCAGATGGAAAAACAGAGGACAGATGCAGATTTGGGGAACTGTCCGTCCTATCACCAGATGGCTGGGAAGACGGAGTAGTAATCTGCAGAGACTGGGTAATAATGGGTCACTACCAACCAACAATCGAGAATGTACACATGTTGTGTAAACCATTATGGCCAAAACTTGCTAAACTACTGGCATGGGTTGAAGACAGAGCAGGAACCCTAAAGATAGTATCGATGGAAAGTTCTAAATTATGCTTCATAAATAATGGTACAAGAAAAATGGGGGAGAATCAGAACTGTGAACACATTTTCTATGCATCAGGAATGAGCATTGGAACAGCAGTAATTATGGATCATTATTGGGCTTGTGGATCCAAGGCCTACATAAAACTGCCCAGAGATTGGGGAGGAATCTGCACATTGGTGAATGTCCATGTTCCTGCGTTGGTGATTCCTAAAAGTGACCTGAACATTGATAGCTTCCTGAAAACAGATGCACATCTGAGGAAGAAGAGATCTGTGGAGCTGATAAAGCGGATAAAGAGAGAGAACTACTTTTCAGCCAAATCAATAGAAGCTTTTGACTCTATCCCGTTTGAACATAGAGTGTTCAGCCAGACTTCTTAAGTGTTCACGTTGATCTTCATGCCAAGGATCCAGGTTGGAGCAAATACCAAGTGGCTTCAGATCACCAGATGGGAATTGCTGCAGACAATTAATACTACCATCAAGGTATTCAATGCAATCAGAGAAGAATTGAGAGCTGTAAGGTTGATGACCTTCCAGAACAGATATGTTCTAGACATGATTACAGCTATGGATGGAGGAGTTTGTGCCAAGATCTGTGAATCATGTTGCACATTTATACCTTCTCATGATGACGCGAATGGGACAGTGACAGAGGCCATAGACATGCTGATGAAACTCCATAGCCAGATGATAGAAGAGGTTGAAGACATTGCTGATGACAGCTGGTTTGGATCACTCTTCTCGTGGGTTCCACAGTGGATGGCAGATATGTTCAAATTTCTTGGACCTTTGTTATTATTAGTGATTCTTGGATTTTGTGTGATCAAAAAAATACTCTCGCAATGCAAGAAGACAGCAAAGGAAGCCATAGGGATGAAAATTATGATTGATGTTGAACCAGGATGGAAGCTTAAAGATCTAACTGATGAAGAAATCAGAGACTTTGTGAAGGCTAATATCCATGCACCTGTGGGAACAAGGTTCCTGAATCCAAAGGACCATAAGAACTATGTGGGAAGATGGATCTATTGCACTCCAAGTGGACAGAGCATGCTCATGACGTGGAACAGAGATGAGCATGTGAAATCAGCTGGATGCCTGAAGGGAGTCATAAAAATATGGGTCCCTAAGAGGCATTTCTTCAGACCAGGATGTCTAGGCATAGAAGATGATTTGAGAGTGGTTGATAAATCACCCAGAGGGGGGGAGGGAGTGTAGAGGAGGAGCCAAGTACCTCCACTCTATTCTACATTACCTGAAACATATGAACCAAAGCATGTGACATATACTGAACAGTTAAACAAGCAAAGATAAGAGCGTGGGCTCTGTGCAGTACTCATAAGAATACCTATACCTAAGAGAATATGGGAGGTAAAGTACCCATTGAGGAAACCATACCTGCATCAAAGACAATACGATGGCCATTTGAACAAGATTCCTGAAGAAGCAAAGAAACTAAATGACAAAGATCCTCGGTGACGTCATATAAAGTTCAAATGACACCTATATAAAAGATAAACCAGACCAGAGAGGCAGACGATTTATAAAGAACAAAGAAGTATTAAGGATAAGTGATATCTTGGGATCAAGATGACAAGACTTATGCCACAAACCTGATGAAGATACTTAGATAGTTTAAACGTGTACGGATGCAATGAAATGCAAGCAGCAAAGCAATCATAAAGCTAGCCATATGCTTTAAAATAGATTAGACCGCGGCAAGCACCAACATATACATATATACTTCAATAGATACAAATGGACAAATAAAAGATGAATGTTTCCACTGCGTATATAAGCAGTACTGAACAAGCAAGAAGGCCTCATTCAGTGTCGCAGTTGAGAAAAGCAATTGCATTAAACAGAATAAGAGCTTAGCTAAGGAGTTGACTGAGTCAAGAAAGCCAAGGTCTTATCAAACTGGAGTTGGATGACATTGGATACAATTAACGTGAAAGAATAGAGGCTCCTGTTCAGAAAGGTCAAGCAAAAACAAAAGACAACAGAGGACTATTGAAAATAAAATCAAATACACGAAAAAGCTAAATTTCATGGTGTCCAGTCATGTGATAGAGGGAAGTTGGACCAGTGAGATGATCACACCTGCGCACGGAAGCCGGATAGTGCCCATAATCCTTAAAAATTCTCAGAGAACAGTACAAACTGAAGGCCAACTTCAAAGTACTAATTGACACTGGACCATTGAGGTGATGATGGATATTTTAATTGGTGGGAAGCTGGTGCAAAGATGAGCCTATCCGCACCTATTTGTTCAGACTGCGGGCTGCTAACGTAGGGAGGAAAACTACTGACGGGGTTAGAGCCAACCAATTATAGGGAACCATGTAGTTGGGGGTCCTATAGTATGTGTAGCCAATAGGACGTTGTACATTTAGTGACGTTCATAGTTGCCATTTTGAAGGGAGGCCTTAGTCGTCCCACCTGATGTTGACTATCCTGTTACTCTATACAGATATAGAACCTATGCTTAGTTATTCACTTAGAACCTATCCCGCTCCAGATAGGTTTTAATAGTTTGCCACGTAGGATGACGTTGGTAATGACGCAGGTCAGCACGTCAGTGATGACCACTTTTGGGTACAAAAGCCCAGCCTTTTTATGAAGTAGTTAGAGGCAGAGTATCGAGCGATTGCTGATGTTCGTTGTACTCCCTGTTTTAAGATATTTGACATTAAATCAGACGATCTTTGCCCAACTATTTTATTCATACTTCTTGATTATTGATGTATGAATAAAATCTGCATCCCCATCAATCTCCAGGGTACTGCTACTCATCTTAAAGGGATGGAAGCCTCCAGTTCAACAGCCATCTGACTTCTTTGTGAAAGAGCAAATCATCTTGTTCTGACCCCATTTCTGGACACAGAATTGCAAAGAGATGTGCTGTTGTCGGCTGTGCTTTGATGGCATTAACAATTTTTACAGCTGACCTGAGTACATCAGAAAGTTCATTGTCCATATTCCGAGCAGCAAGTGCTTCACAGTCAATTATGCAGTGTGTCAATGCAACATGTGGAGCGACTGCTAACACTTTGGCCTTCAACGCCAAACTATCTCCACACATTGAAGGAGCACCATCTGTGCAGATTCCTATGTAGGCTTCCCATCCCAAACAGTGGCTGATTATAAAATCATTTAAAATGCCAAACAGTTCTGATGCTGTTGCCCTGTTTTTAATGGCCTTACAAAACAAAAAGTCTTCCAATATCGTTGTTGCCCCCACAGTACCTTCCATAGGTTATTAAATGAGCCTCTCTGGATACATCTGTTGCCTCATCGAACTGTAACACAAAGAGACTGGTTTAGAGCTGTATGATTAATTGTGCAGTGATATTTTCTGCCATCTGAGACACACGTCGGCTGACGGTGGTGTATGACAGAGGAATCATTTTTAGCTTGTCCGCTACACTTTGGGAACCCATTCTCCTGCACATTGCCATGGCTGCTGGTAGAACGGCTTTCTCAGCGTCGGTGAAAGGCTTTTTATTTTTGACAAGGAGGTAGGCAACATCATAAGATGCTTTCAGTGCACTGGCTGGAGTAGAGGCAATGTTTTGCACTATACCTTCTTTCTGCTGACTGATGACTTGCAACTTCAAGCAAAGTCTCTGCTCTTGCCAATGAGATCCCCATGTTTTCTTTCTAAGTGGCATTATAATTTGGTTGGTTTCAGGCTGTGGCATTATAATTTGGTTGGTTTCAGGCTCTCATTGGCTAAAGTTGCTCCACACACTACACAGTGAGGGCTCGGCTCACCTCCGATCACAATGCAATAACATGGGAAATTCTACTGAGGGGTAGGTTGGGAGGGATGATGAGGAATTTGTGGGGGAACATTCAGTCGAAAGGACATTAACATGGTTAAGTAACTTGTTCTTCGAATGGATTGTGTCCTCCAACATATTCCTCATCTTTGATAGACTCCTGAAACAGTGTTTGTTTTGGTGGAGGGAGTAAGAGTTCTGCCATCAATGGTTTCCATGCACAGAATGGAGGACAGCTTTAAGGAGGTAGAATCAAGGCAGTAATGCTTAGTAAAAGTGTATGTATATTGTAGACCATGTAGCTGCCTCACAAATGTTTTTAATAGGAACACCTCTTTTCAGATCAGAAGAAGTAGCCATGCCCCCAGTGGAATGGACTCTCAAGCCTTCTAGGGGATCTTGGCCCGCCAGCCTGTAGCAGTCTATGGCCCATGTAATGGCAGTAACGCTTAGTACAAGTGTATATTGTAGACCATGAAGCTGCCTCACAAATGTTTTTAATAGGAACACCTCTTTGCAGATCAGAAGTAGTAGCCATGCCCCTAGTGGAATGGACTCTCAAGCCTTCTGGGGGATCTTTGCCCGCCAGCCTGTAGCAGTCTATGGCCCATGTAACCTATGAATAGTTGGTCATCCAGACAAAGTTTTGACAAACTTGAAATGTAGAAGCTCAGATCCTTTCATGGATTTAGCCTGTGCAACATCTCCTCCTCCTTGCCAGGATGAGATGGAGGGTAGAAAGTGGGTAACACAATCTTTTGTACTAAACGAAAGTCTGAAATGACCTTAGATAGTAATGAAGACATGACTCTCAGGATGACCTTGTTCTTATGAAATACTGTAAACAGTGGTTTAGAGGATAGTGCCTGCAACTCACTCACTCTACAGGCTGATGTTAGTGCTACCAACAAGATGGTCTTGGACGTTAGTAGCCTTAAAGGACATGAATGGTGTGGTTCAAATGGTGCACAAATAAGAAATTGTAACCCAAGATTAAGGTCCCAAATGGGAAACTGAAAAGGAGATGGAGGGAACACATTAGCGAATCCCTTCAGAAATTGTATCAATTAAAGGTATCTTAAAATATGAAGTTTCCTCAGATGAGCGCTTGAAGATGGAAAGCGCTACCAAATAACCTTCAATGATTCCAACTTGAGCCCCAGACTGGCCAAGCACAGCAGAAAGAATAACACCTTTGGTGTTTTGCAAAGCAAAGGGTCCACATTCTTGTCCCTGCAACAGCTGCATAATTTGTTCCAACAACAGTGGTACAAAGACTTTGTTGCTGGCCTTTTGGCCGAAAGCAAAATTTCCATTACGTCATCCGGGAGGTCCCAATCCTTGTACCTCAGCCTCTCAGAAACCATGCATGAAGGTTGAGAGTCTTGACCTCTGGATAGAGAACCCGGCCCTCCTCTAGCAGGAGAAGGACCTCTCTTTGTGGAAGACATATTGGAGGGCAGATGGGCATGTCCAGAAGGTCCAGGTACCATGTACTGTTTGCCCAATATGGGGCAATTAGGATCATGGATTTTCCAAACATTTTCAACCTCCTGATCACATGAGGAATGACGGGGACTGGAGGAAACACCTACAGGAGTAGAAACTCCCAGTCCACCATGAACACGTCTCCTAGAGCTCCTCTTCCGGGAAATTCCCTGGAGCAGTACACTTCACACTTTCTGTTGACACTAGTCATGAACAGACCCACTTGAGGGGTTCCCAAAAGGTTGAAGATATCTTGAAGGACTTCCTGAGCTAGTTCCTACTCATGGGAGACTGTGGTCTGCCTGCTCAGAGCGTCCACTGTCATGTTCTTCTCTCCGGCTAGGTGAACTGCCAAAGAAACTTCCCTTCTTGAATTGCCCAGAACCAGAGCTGCATTGCCTCTCTGCACAGTGGTACTGCCCTACACCTCCTCTCTTTTTGTGGTAGTACATGGCCACTGTGTTGTCCGTCATTATCAAGACATTCTTTCCTTGTACAGAAGGCAGAAAAGCCTTCAGCGCCAGTCTGATTGCTCTCAGCTCCAAAAGATTGATGTGTAGTTTGGACTCCGATGGAGACCAACGACTGCTGATTGTCACATTGTTGGCATGGGCTCCCCACCCCGTGAGTGAGGCGTGCGTTACTACTGTTATCTCCGGCCATGGTTGCCAAAAAGGTTCTCCCTTCAGAATGTTGTCCTCGCAGGCCCACCACAGGAGATCCTGTGTGACCTTGCTTGGAACCTGAAGTAGGTCTGACATGTTGCATGAGAACTGAGACCATTGTGTCTTGAGAGCCCGTTGACGGGATGTCATTCTCAGGCGAGCCTCTGGCACCAGGAAAATGCAGGAAGCCATGAGGCCGAGCAACCTCAAGAAGTCGAAGCCCGGGAGACGCTGGACACTCTGAAATTTGTTGACCATCTGCAGAATGTCTTGAGCCCTCACCTCGGGTGTCAAGCCCTTTCCCAAGGATCTATCCAGTACAGTCCCGATGAACTGGAGCTTTTGAGATGGTGTCCTGTGGGACTTCTTGTAATTGAGGGAGAAGCCCAGTCTGTGGCGAGCGTGACAGGTGATGTTGAGATGATCCATGACTTGTTCGGGAGCATGCGCCCTGATCAGCCAAACGTCCAGTTAGGGGTAGAGGTGAATCTCCCCTCTACTGAGACTCGGTGCCACCGCCACCATCAGTTTGGTGAATACCCTTGGGGCGGAGGTCAACCCGAATGGCAGAACTCTAAATGAACTGTGAACCTCAGGTACTTTCTTTGCTTGAGATGGATTGGCAAATGAAAATAAGCATCCTAAAGGTCCAATGACGCCATACCATCCTGGCATCCTGGAGTTGGAGGGCATGAAGGATCTGAGAAAGTGTGACCATCAAGAACTAGACACTCCTCAGGAACTTGTTAAAGTATCTCAAGTCCAAGATGGGTCTCAGTCCTCCGTCGTTCTTGGGGATTAGGACATATGGAGAATACCATCCTTTGTTCCTCTCCGCTACAGGTACTGGCTCTATAGTACCTTTCTCTAGCAGGGTCAACATTTCCTACACTAGGAACGGATCTGGAACCCTCAAGGAATGGCTCCCCAGGGGATGGTTCTGAGGTCTCAGAATGAAGGGGATGCAGTAACCTTGGGCTATGGTTTGTAGTGCCCAAGCATCCAAAATAATGTCTTTCCATTCTTTCAGATGCTGAGACACTCTGCCTCCCACTGAGTCGTCGTGACTGAAGACCTCAGAGAGGTTTTGAGGCGGCTAAAGCAGTGGCTGTTAGTAAAGATGTCACTGCTTGGGCAGGCTTTGCACCTCTCCCTCGTCCACCATTTTCTTTGGCCTCTTTGACTAGTCATTCCTCTTGCTCTTCCAACCAGCGAAAGGATCTACCCCTCTAAGAAGTTCCGTTGGAGTGAAAAGGATGAGGCTGCCTAATAGAAGCACCCAAAGACTTGGCTGCCGCCTTTGAGGTCTGCAGGTTCTCAAGGCTTTCATCAGCCTTTCTGCCAAAAAGAGTAGTCCCATCCAAAGGCATGTTAAGGAGTCTAGACCGCACATCCAGTACAAATCCAGACTTCCTTAAGCACGGAAATCTGCGAATTATGGTTCTTGCCGCCGTGGCTCTGTTGATGCTGTCAGCAGAATCGAAACCCAACTGAAGAGACTTGCACATGGCCTCCTTGCCATCCTTTACAATGGCCAAGAAACCATCTCTTTCCTCCCCTTTGGGAATATGCTCAGCTGCCATAGACATGCAGTCTCATAGAGTGTATGTGAACTTTGCCAAGACATATGTGGAGTTGGCTGATTTAAGAGCAATGCTCCCAGCAGAAAATACTTTTCTTGACCAGGCATCTACCCTTTTATCATCCCGAACTGGTGGGATGGTCGGATAAGCTGCCTGTTTAGAGGTGCCTCTAAACTTTCTGGGGTAGGGTGTATTCGATAAGTAGCTGGGATCACTACTTGATGGAGGGTATTTCCTTGTCAGGTTCTTATTTACTGCCGGACTTGACTCCAGTGCTTCCCAATTAAAAGGGCAAGACAGGATCTCTTTAAGGACCTTTGTCCAGGATATCTGTAAGGACATCCTTTTCGAATGGAAGGGCAGGTCTGCTCCATCCCAGGTAATCCACTACCTTGGTCATCAACTGCCTGTAAGAGGCATCTGCATGCCCATCTGACTAAGGCTTTCCAAATTCCAATTCCAGTGAAGTGTCCACTCCACCTGCTGTCTGCAAATGTTCATGTAGGTCTTTCAATCTGTATTCCTCTGATATGAAACTATCAGGGACATTTGGTGTGCCATGCTTCAAACCAAAGGGCGCATCATTATCAGACAGCTCATTGTCCTCATAAATAGAGGTCAGAGATTTAAAGAAATCCTTTCTCACTAAAGGAGTAATGGTTTTCTGTATCTCAGGTAAAGGCGTCAAAGTCTTTGAAAGTTTCAAGCCAGATGCCTGTGGAGCCGGCAATGTCTTTGATGAAGACGTTTTCGACATCGATTGCACCAGAGGCATCGATGGCATTGATGGCATTGATGGCGCAGCTGGCGTCGATGGTGCTGCTGGCAACAAAGGCGTTGATGGCGTCGATGACCTCAACCTCGACTTGCCTTTCGACTTATGGCTCGAAGGATTCCTCGATGATTTCTCATCATGTCGAGGCCTCAACGGCTCTCGATGGGAATCTGGCCTTTGTCCCGGGCTCGAGGGCATACAGGATTTGGCTCAAGTCCTTTTCTTACCGCCTCGATGGCTCTCGATGGCTCTCGATGGGAATCCAGCTGAAGCTGGATATTGGAGATATCAAAGATGAGGAATACGTGGGAGGACACAATCCATTTGAAAGAGAGCCTCCTTTAGAGCTTGGCATCTCCCCTGCACCTAGGCTCCCACCTCAGGAACCTGTAGTTTGTTGAATATTTCCTCGCATCATTTTCCTCCTGGGGCATCACCGCTGGGTGTTGGGGCATTCTCGGAATCAATGGTTAGGTTGAGAGTTGGACTGAGCCCTCACCATGCGCCCCAGGTCATTGGCCAGTTGCTGGACCTGTTGTTCCAGCTGCAAGACCTTTTCAGGGTTGTACCAGACCTGCTGCTCTCAAACAGGGTAACTGTCCCTTCTCTTGGAGTAGCTCGGTACTGGAAACTTCCCCCATAATTGTCCATCCTAAATCTCCCTTCTCCTGGGTTCAGCGATCTATTGTCCTGGAACCGAGGTGAGAGATGGGGACTATTTTGGAAGTTCTGGTTCGGGGAATATCTGGGGAAAAAGTTCAAATTGAGAGGTGGATTGATACTTCTCTACTGAGGGAAGGTTGGAGGGAATTTTCCAGAAGCAGTACTTATCTGATTGGTTCCCCCCTTTGGGCCCCAGGATTGGTTTGGTACCCTTGTACCTAGGGCTTACATAGATGGCAGGGTCTGAGGGATCATTGTTCTGGGTCCCTGCCCAACTACCATTGGATTGGGCCGGGTAGGGGGGTTCCTTCTGCCTTCCATTTTGCTTGTTGGCAGGAGGATTACTTTTAGGCACCCTGTCTCCAGATCCAAGGGAGGGGTCATTTTTACCTCTGCCAACTTCGCAGCAGCAGGAATGTTAGATGGTTTGGGGGTTTTCTGAGCTGTCTTTACTCTCAATGGGTTTATGGACCTCATAGATCATGGTGGCCTGTTCAATCCTCCAATCCGGGGTCCTGTCCTCGTGAGAATCAAGCACCAACTGAGCCATTATGTATTTGGGGCACGCATTGAAATATATAGTTATGAACTCCTTACAATTTGTGTTCACCCGCCGGGAAGTCCAAGCAAATGCCCGCTTTAACTCCTGTACAAGCTCCCTAGGAGCCGGTCCTCCCCACATTGCAAATTATATGCAGCCTTACGGGCCTCTTGTGGGTTCCTATGTGTGAAAAAAATGTTCCAAAGTGTCTGCCTTATATGACCATTTATAATGATTCTGGTCCTCCAGTCCCGAAAAGAAACTGGAGACTCAGGAGAGAACATCCATTTCATAAACTCCATACAATTTACATCATTTTTAATTCCAAATGAGGATATCATTTGTTCATACAATTCTAGATGTTCCCACACCGAATACTTCGCATATTTATGTTATGGGGTCATGAAGCTCTTTATGGCCTGGATCTGTCTAATTGGGTCTTTGACAACACCCATTCTTTGTTTCCCTGTCTTCCATATTCTCTGCACCTGAGTCCATTCACCTTCTGACTCAGAGCTGATATTGGTACTCCATTCCCTATCTTCTAGGTGCTCTCTCTTTCTATAAGACTGGGAATACCTCCCAGAAACACAGGGTCTGGACTCCTCTCCCCTGTGTTGCCAGGAATTCTCAAGGTCATTTCCCCTGTAGTCACCTTTTGGCACAGGATAATACTCAGTCACGTCCTCAGGCTGACTCAACTGTGTAGTCTCCCTCCTTCCACATAGTCTGGGGAAATTCACCCCATCCCCTAAATGTAAGGAGGTTTTTAATATGCCCCTCGTAGGCTGAAGCTTGGAATGTTCTTCTCCAGCGAAGCGAGCTAGGTGGTCTCTTTGCAGCCTTATTCCTTTAAAGTCCAACTCCTCATTTTCTCATCAAGGGAGTTTGCATGGTCTGAAGTACTCACTGGATTATTCCTAACTTCCCAGGACACAGTGGTCTGGCCCCCTTCCCTTCTCTGTGATAATGGAGAGTAATCCTCAATCTTCGATAAGGACTGGCCTTCTGGATCAGTTTGGCTGGGCCTGGGTAATTGTAGGGGCCTCTTGTTTCCTTGGCCTTTGTAGGTGGAAATAAGGTCAGTCGCAGTCAGCCCATATGAAGTTCTGGTTAACTGGCATGAGGTTCCTGATGGGGAGGGCATCACCCCTGGATCAGAGGGCCCTTTTCCATGCCCTGATTGGTGTGGGTGCCTCAATGTCTGTTTGTAATTGTCATTTCATTTTCATTTGCCAAACTCTTCCACCTGCTTCTCTCTATCCTTATTTAATTATGGTCTTCAGAGAGCTGGCTTTTTAACTCTGAGGCCTGATTGGCCTCGAGCACTTTACTCTGGGCCATAATCGATCTTTCAATTCCCTGATTTCATTCTGACTTGGCTCATTTTCATTGTGTGTGCCCTGCATTGTGTGCGCATATTCAAAGAGGTTTGCTTTCAAAATACCAACCTCTTCCACTTGTGCGTTTCTATGCAGTGCTGCCTGTAACAGATCAGCTTACTCTTGCCTCACACGCTCCATGGGTTCTACATTTTCTTGCCTATTTCCAGTCAGTTCCTGAGAACCTGACTGACTCTTTTCTGCATCCATTATCAACTGATGCACCTCCTGTGCAAGGACACTATTATCCTGGTTCAAGAGGTCTTTTTCCTTCACAATTTGAATATCATGTTGTTTTAAAGTATGTACCTGCTCATATATCTTCTCAAAGTTATTTTGGGAATAAATTCCTTTTACAATTAACTGATGGTTCTCATTTTTCAACCCTTTATCTGTTATTGAAAGGCCATCAGGTAATTTAACAACCCTCTATTATAAATATTATGATCATTTACGTTATGTTACAGTGTGCCCAAATTTTCCACACACTCTTAATGTGCATCTTGCAATGCAGAAAATTGTGTTCACGCTCTGCACTCTCCTGCTGCCGGGTTTTTAACACATTTTTAGTTGATCCATGAGGCTTTCTTGTTCTAACTTGAACTCATGGCTCTGATGTGCTTGATCTTCTGTTGAAGTTTTTTCTGCGCCTCATTTAGAATCTCAGTCTGACTCTGCACACAAGCTTCACTCTTCTGCATTCGCTCTTCCATGAATTGCAAGTGTAAGTACAGATACGCTCTGAGCTAAGCCATTTGACTCTGTTCTTCTTGACAATTGCAGGTCATAAATAAATGTCTCTAATGCTTTTTGTCATAGCACACCTTCACACCAGATATCAATTCCTTCTGATGTAACATCTTGCATCATTTTAGCTTGCCAGCGCTCTTCATCTGCCTCTGTCCCCCCACCATGAGTGAACAGCTTAGTAAGGAAGTGTCTCTTGGCATCATCTAATTCAATTGTATTCATTTTTTTTAAATGCATTTTGCAATTTTTGTAGAAGTTCCTATGCACAGGGGGGGAAATCACCCTGTTCCCACTTGTTTTCCACTCATAATGCCAAACCAAAATCAATGCTGGCTCCATTTTAATTTTTCAACTATACACCTCCCTGGAACTCAGGGGTCAAGTCCTCACAGCACGTTTACAAGGCAAAGATGACTTTCCATCCACCTCAATGCAATAACATCAAAACGAATAAAATATGTAAATTGCTTGTTATAGGCCTTTTATTCACTCCATGTGGCCATGTAGTTATGGTTAAGTTGGTGTTTCCATAGGAAGAGCACTTTTTGGGTGGCTTATAACTCCGCTCCCTCTGGACGAATCCACACCAAACTTTGCAAAAAAAGTATATGGCCCACTCTGAATTTTTTTTGCAAAGTTTGGTGAGGATTCGTCCAGGGGGGAAAAGTTATAGGGGGGGGGTCCCAAAATTTCTTTTTTTCCCATAGACTGAAATTTTGCTCGCGCTTACAGCCCAAACCGCTGGATGGATTTTCACCAAATTTGGACCAGGAGCAGCGGCTTGGTCCCGAAAGCGTGCTTTTGCACATTTGGTGAAAATCCGTCCAGTAGTTTTTTTTTAAAAGGACCAAAAAGTAGGTAAAAAAAAATTAATGATATCTGTGTTCGGTCCGCGGACACACTTCCTGTTCGCTCCGCGGACAGTGTCCTGATTGGCCGAGTGGCTTACGTCATGTCCGCGGACATATGGCATGTTCGCTGATTGGACGGTGTTAAGCGTGAAGCGCGTCAGATTTTCGGTAGCGCCCGCCATCTTGGATTCGCAGACAGCGTGGTGAAAGTTTGTTCAAAATGTGTATTTAGTAGAGTGTGTTGGTGTGTAGAAGTGTTTGGGGAGGATGGGAGGGTATGAGATAGGTTAAACGTTGTACTTTTTAAACTGGTTCACGTTCTTTTTGTGTTCGATTTGTCTGCGGACATCACGGGTGTTCTGAAATGTTCTAAATAAACTGAATGGAGGGTGTTCTGTGGACTCAATATGTGTACGTTTTGTTCACAAGCAAGCTGAAACTGTTCTAAGAACACTTGCGGTGTCCTGAAATGTTTGCAAATAAACAAAATGGGGGTGTTCTGGGGATGCTGTCCGTATTGTTCTGTGGCAAGTTGAATGTGTTCTAAGAACACTCGGGGTGTCCTGAAATGTTCGCAAATAAACAAAATGGGGGTGTTCTGGGGACGCTGTCCGTATTGTTCTGTGGCAAGTTGAATGTGTTCAAAGAACACACAGGGTGTCCTGAAATGTTCGCAAATAAACAAAATGGGGGCGTTCTGAGGACGCTGTCCGTATTGTTCGTTGTCAAGTTGAAAGTGTTCTAAGAACTCTCGCGTTGTCCTGAAATGTTCATAGGGCGTGTCCTGAAGACGCTGTCCGTATTGTTCGATGGCAAGTTGAATGTGTTCTAAGAACACTCGGGGTGTCCTGAAATGTTCGCAAATTAACAAAATGGGGGTGTTCGGGGGACGCTGTCCGTATTGTTCTGTGGCAAGTTGAATGTGTTCAAAGAACACTCAGGGTGTCCTGAAATGTTCGCAAATAAACAAAATGGGGGCGTTCTGAGGACGCAGTCCGTATTGTTCGTTGTCAAGTTGAAAGTGTTCTAAGAACTCTCGCGTTGTCCTGAAATGTTCGTAGGGGGTGTCCTGAAGACGCTGTCCGTATTGTTCGATGGCAAGTTGAAAGTGTTCTAAGAACTGTCTCGGTGTCCTGAAATGTTCCGAATAAACAAAATGGGGGTGTGTTCTAAGAACACATGCGTTGTCCAGAAATGTTCGTAGGGGGTGTCCTGAGACGCTGTCCGTATTGTTCGTTGTTGAGTTGAAAGTGTTCTAAGAACTCTCGTGGTGTCCTGAAATGTTCGCAGGGGGTGTCCTGAAGACGCTGTTCGTATTGTTCGATGGCAAGTTGAAAGTGTTCTAAGAACACTGGTAATGTCCGTGGACATTAAAAGTTTCCATAGGCTACAGTTGAAATGTTTGACTCTATGGGTGTGATATGCTGCGGTGGTTGTGGCCAGGGCATAGAGTGTTGGGTGCATGACCATTTGGTCATGCACCCAACACTCTATGCCCTGGGCACAACCACCGCAGCATATCACACTTATAGTTGCTTATAACTTTGGGTCAAAAACAAATTTATAAGGAACAAAGTTATAAGATATTGTGGGTGTGATATGCTGCGATGGTTGTGGCCATGGCAAAGAGTGTATAATATACTTACTGTTTGGTTTAGTAACTGGAGTACATGTATTTCTTGTTAATTTCTGTGATAAAAGAAAATAGCATGTTAGTATTAGTATTTTGTAATGACTTATTACATTGTATAATCAACATTTTTTTTTTGGACCCTCATATTTAGTAGATTACAAACCAGAGTACTGTGCAATTTGCTCAGTTTCTGTGTCCGTTGCTAAAATCATTGGGTCTGTGGGAGAAAAAAAAATCCATGTTGGATTTAAAAAAAACCTTTTTCTGTTATGCTACAGTTTATTTGTTTGTTTGTTTTCAGTGTTCATTTGTTGTTTCTGGCTTATGCTTTATACATTGGGTTGCTGCATTATTTTTGAAGCAGTAACATATTATTTATTTGTTTGGATATTATGAAATTTTGGAGCAGTTAGATACCAGTAGGCGTATTCTAACTGTCTATTTTTTGATATATTTTAGTGGTATTGATTTATCTGTTTGGATATTGTTAAATTTTGGGACAGTTAGATACCAATTGGCGTATTCTAACTGTCTATTGTTTGATATATTTTAGTGGTATTGATTTATCTGTTTGGATATTGTTAAATTTTGGGACAGTTAGATACTACTTGGCGTATTCTAACTGTCTATTTTTTGCTCTAATTTAGTGGTATTTATTTATCTGATTAATTGTTGTAGAATCTTTGGGCAGTTAGATAGCTTTTGGAATATTCTAACAGTTTATACTTTTTACTACAAGTTTACTTGAGGTTTAAGTACAGTTTAGTTATCAAATTCTGGTTTTAAGAACATTAAATGTTTGTAAGATCTGCTGGTAATCTCTGCTTTAGAGTAATGGTACTATCATTACATTCAAACCATCCACATTTCTTTTTTATATATGCAGTGTAGTGCCCTGAATTGGTTGTGGCTCCTGCGTGGTAGATTATACCTATTGTTGTGAAGGTTTTCTTACCAAGTGATATTTGACCATGTGTGAAACCAGTCAGCTTGCAGTTGTTTTTGGTACCATCTGCATTGTAACGTAGAAGCATTAATATTACATATTTACTATGTGTTTGTATTACTAACGTGGAGCGATTATCTGAATTGCAGGTAGAACATAATCTACCATGGTTTGAATTTTGTACAAGTTGCTGAAATGGAATGGATTCACAATTAGGTATTGATATATATACAAAGCGTTCATTGGGGATTTCTTCTTGTGTCACATTGTTGCAGAGAGTGCATGTATGTTTCCACATGTATGAAATCTGGAAGATTTCATTTATAGGTATGTTTTTGTTTTCCAGTACTTGTAGTAAGTACATTAGAAATTCTTGTGCATCTTCCTGTGAGTTTATAGTGAATTTCACCATTCCAGCACAGTAGTCCAATTGTTGTCTTATTCCATAAACACTATACGTGTTGTCAGGATTGTTTGCTGCATTTCTGTGAAGTACTAACATTTGCATACACAATGGGTCTGTACTGTGTAAGTAAATGTTGTCAACAATTGGTGGTAATTGAAATAGAATATTCATTGCCACATTTGCGTAGCAACTTACACCAACTATGTTTGAGAGTTTAAATGGACCAGGTAGTTCTGTATCTGAGTGATTCTTTTTTGGTTTGTCTTCCTTCTTTGACGAAGTGCCTGGTTTACTTTCCCTAATTGATTCATTTTTGCTTGTGGTACTTGATGAAGTTTTAGTTTCTTTTACTCTCTTTGGAGGATTTGCAGTGACATTCTGTTGCATTTCTGTTTGATTTAGTTTTCTTTTAGAACATTTTCCTTTTTGTGGAACAGGATAGGTTTCTAGATGGGGGGTGTATAGTGAACAAAGTCTATTGTATTCTAAAATGCAAGGAATATCAGCGTTTATTTTACTTGCATCAAAGTTGATTAGAAATAGACCGTCAAGTGTACGTAAGCGTGATAGTGCTACGTAGCTCACGCGTTCTTTAAAGACTGTGTTACCAATGTCTATCATTGCTTTGTCTAGGGTAAGACCTTGTGATTTATGAATGGTGACTGCGTATGCAAGAGTTAGAGAAAACTGTTCTCTGCGTACATACATGTCTTTGAAGAGAAGGAATCGAGCTGTTGAGCGTCCTATCCTGTTTACTTCTGAAAGTTTGTCAAATAGTATATTGACAAACTGAATTTTGTTGTCACGTGGATATGTTTGAAAGCCAACAACTGTACCCAGTGCTCCATTAACTAGTCTTTGGTCCACGTCAAGGTTACGTTTAAGCATTACTCTGCAATTTAAGGATAATTTTAATATCTTTTCTAAGCCTGCTGTGTTTCAGATTGATTTTTCTAAAATATTTAGTCTTGTTGGGGCTTGGTCACACATAGGTAGTGTCATACCATGGTCATCTAGTTTTTCTGTGGCGCTAATTTCCATTATTGGTTGCATTTCTTATTATTTCATTGAATTTGAAACAGCTTGCAAGAGTTGGCATTAAGGCCATGCAATTGACATTTTTGTGGGCTAATTGTTCCATAACATCTGTAGCAGATGCATTATCGCCATAAAGTGCATTAATTTGCCGGTTTTCAATATTGCTTCTGCTTCTTTAGAGAGTATACCAACTCTGATACTTTTTAAAATGTTGGCATAAGTGAGATCTGCCGCATGTTTTCTGTTAATTCTCTGTATTGGAAATGTTGCCAAAGGTTGAAATTTCCAATGCTGCCAACAGTTTTACGGCAGAGTTTGTGTCCTAATGTTTTAAAAATAGGCTCACCTTTTACTGGTGTCAATTGAAGAAGATCTCCGAAAACAATAATGTGTTTTCCTGCAAAGAGCTCTTCATAGTTTGTTTTCAGTACTTCTTGTAATCTGAGGTGAATCAAAGCCAACATTAGGTTGGAGACCATGCTCACTTCATCTATTAGTAGCATTTTCATTTGTTTCACTCTGCGTAGTTCCATTGCAGCTTCTGCATAATGTTTGTAATAGTCTAATTTGTTCTGGTGTTCTACTGGTAATAGTAGTAATTAGTGTAAAGTGACACCACCTATGTTGTAGGCAGCTAAACCTGTGGGGGCAGTGACAACAGCTGACTGTTTGTTGTTTGTCAATTGTTCAAGGAACTTACTGATGATTTTCATTAGGAATGGTTTGCCAGAACCAGCTTCACCACTGACGTACAGTAGTATAGGCGTATAATTATGGCAGGAACATTCTTTATTTTCATGTTGTACACCATGTGCAATTTGTTTTGTTACTTCTTCAAAAATGCTACGTTGTTCGTTGTTTAGTTTTGATTGTATTATAGTTAAGTCTTCTTTATCTTTTTACTAACACATGGTGTTTTCTACTTCTATCATAGCTAATTCTGCCTCATTTATTATTAGTGGTTCTCCCAGTGGTTCTTGGCTTCCTGTTACAGAAGGTTGACTACTGTCAGGAGTGTCTTTATCTAGTTGGGCCTGGAGTTCTTCTTTGTGTTGCTGTTCATTGTGCAAAACATTGTTTTGTATTGTGTAAAGTTTACATCAGTTATAGTGCTTTCATTTGCTTTGAAAGCATCTTCATATGAGTCATAGTTTTCTAGTATTTCTTCTTCTTTTCTCCATGGTTAAAAGAGTTGTAGCAGGTACATGTAATATAATTCTTTATGTTGAGGAGTCTTCAATGACAATTTGATATGATTAATTAAATTTGGTTTAGTGAGTTTAACTAAGCTGCCTTCACAGTTTATCACTCTGTATTTACCTTTTTTTTCATCAGGTTTTATATTATTTTTGTATGTGTAGTTTTGGGCTATGTGGTATAGACACATGGTTTCCAAAGTATTACTTCTGTTTGGGTAGTATGTGTCCAATAAATTGTTTTTTAAAATGTCCTGGCTGTTGGGATCATGTTTGGCTATTGTTTCTATATCTTCGTATGTTTTTAGAACTCTTTTTCTAGATTTAGCTGGACCAAGACTTAGCCATACTATATTTTCAGATTTACCATACAATGCAGTTAAACAATCAGCTGCTTCATATGATCCGCATTCTCTATGGGAGAGCATTTTTATGCCCAAGCTGTATAATTTCTGAGACACTGTTTTATCTGATGACAGGTCATTCCAGAGGTCTTGGAGCTCTGTTTTTTCTGCTTTGGTTAAGTATGCTGTGACATATTGTGCAACTGCAGTAGAATTGTTTGCAATGTACTGCACATCTATGTTTGCATTCCATAAGTGGGCAATGATTGCATTATAATCATTGATATATTTTTCGTCTTCTTTTCTTTGTATGTAATATGTATTTTTAGGTGACTTACCTTTAACACTATATTTTTGAAAAAAACAGATGTTGCAGCCAATGTCGGCTTGAGTTGCTATCTAGAGCGAAGCCTTTGTGCCTCTCTGGTTCCTTTCTCAGATGGCCAAGGGTCTGCACCAGGGGTGCCTGTATTGTGGCTGCAGCAATATATGTACAATTCGGGGAAATAAAGTTGGTACCCTTTAGTGCGCTCCTTGGGAAGAATTACTCAATCACTTGGTTATGTTAATTCCAATTTGTTTATTCAGTATAGGTTCTGGATACTCCATACACTTAAAGTTTCAATAAACAAACTTTGTCTCACAAATTGTCTCCCAACACATGTTTCCCCATGACTTTAGCCACGGTTCCTCAGGGGAGATTCCTTGTCATGTTTCTCATAATTCTGATTCAGTATTGATTGGTATTCAATTTTCTCTCTCATCGACTCTCTATTTGTCTTCCTTTTGTTCTTTTTCCCTTTTTTCTTTTTTCTTTTTTTCTTTTTTTCCCTTGTGTGTAGATTCTTGTGGATTCAAAGATGTTCCTTTCTCTCGGTACGATTGCCTCTGTGCATCCGTGGTTCCCGGAAGCTTCCGGGAACCACGGATGTGTTGGGAGACAATTTGGGAGACAAACTTTGTTTATTGAAACATTAAGTGTATGGAGTATCCAGAACCTATACTGAATAAACAAATTGGAATTAACATAACCAAGTGATTGAGTAATTCTTCCCAAGGAGCGCACTAAAGGGTACCTTTAACACTATGTCTAACTGAAGACATGAGGTTGTTCACTTGACCTGTATTTGTAACTGGTCTAGGGAAACCAAATCGGCATTTGGTGTAGTATTTCCCTTTATTTTTGTATTTGCGACGACAATATTTGCCATCTTTGAAATTGTAAAATGTGTGCATGAAGATCACTATTTGTGGATTCTGATGGAATTTCACAAGTGACATATTTTTCAATAAACTGTAAAACAGTGGCCTCACTGTCTTGACCAAATTTAGGAGCATCTTTAATCCATAAAAGCATGTGGATATGTGGTGCTCCTCTGGCTTGGTATTCTTTTCTCCAAAAGAAGTGTTGCACTTCTCCAAGGGGAGGAACAGTTTTATTATAAATAAAATGTAGCATAGCAATGAAGCGATGGTGAAAATATCTTGAAACATTAACAGGATCCAAAGAACAAAGTTCTCCTGGTGTTAGTATATCTATGTTTGTTTTGTTTTTATTTGATATGCGTAGGAAATCATGTAAACCTTGCCATGCATATTCTGCACAACTTAATGTAACAAACCAAGTGGGTGGGCCAAGGTTTCTGATCATACAACGTACATCTCCATGACGTCGAAACCAGTACTCTTTAGTACCACGCATATTTGCTAATAGATTTGTAATATTTGATTGTAAAACCTCATCCTTTTGTTGCACTATTTGTAATAATTGTGTAGCTGTCACATTTTGAAAGTGTGATCCTGATTTTAATATGTGTGCAACTCCATAACATAAAGTTGCTAGTTCACTTTCAAAGACTAGGTGGAATATGTATTCCACATTTTGTCTAAATCTGGGATCTTCAGAATACATCCGTAATGAGCGGTATTCTGAAGCTGATATTTGAATAGGTCTATCATCATACCTTCTTCCTTTGCCAGTAGGAAAGAGTAGAGGAAAAGCACGTGCTTCTATACTTTTTTCCCATATGCTGATTGGTGATCCTTTTGTTTGACGCATTTGGTATTTTTCCAGTGCATCTTCTATGGTGTCATTAGAGTGCAAAGGATGAATTGTATAATGGTCTAAAGTATTTGATATTGTAGCAGGATCTAGTATCTCAAATTGACCAGCTCCTTGTGTTTCTTGAATTATTTCAGTTGTATCTTTCAAGTTTTCTTCAATATTAATTTCTTTGTAATATTCATTATTCTCTTTAAAATATTGTAAGGCTTGTTTGACTTTATGTAAATCTACCAGCTGTTGCCATATTTTTTTGTCTTTTGTAGGTACTCCTTTTACTAAGATAATTAAAGATTGCTGCATTGGACGTTGCACTCCTAGAGCATGCACATTTTCTTTTAGATCTAATGGTAAATAAACTATGTTTCCACAAATGCCTTTTACCAATTCAGAGGGATGTAATGTTGCTGTTTTTGGTTGAAGACGTATTATTGCTTGAAATGGGTGTACTGTTTGAATTATGATGCTCTCATATAAATTAAGTTGTTGTAGGGGTTTTGGTAGTGGGTATAATTCCAAATTATTTGTGATAGCACGTGAAGGAGTTTGGTTGTTGTCAAGTTTTGTAGTGCAGTAACTGCAAAGTATTAAGGGGTCACTTATTTCGTATTTGTTTTCTGCTACAAGGTAGAGAGCTAATTCAAACCATTTAGAATCTTCATTGTCTTCTATTTTATATGATAGGTCTACAGTTTTTGTGTTACATTTATAAAAAGTTCTGCGGCAACATACACATACATGGTTTGGTACTTCAGCTGATGTACTTTTAAATTTTAGTATTTCTTTTTTGTATGTGTTTAGCAAAAGGTTGCCATGTGTAGAATTGTTGCTAATTTGGTTTAAAGCTATTTCATTCTGTAAATGGCTTTCACTTCCAAAATATTTTTTCTGGATATAGTCAATTTCTTGAAGTAGGTCTTTCGCTGTACAATGTAGAAGAATGTTATTTAAATTTGCTAGTGCTAAAGCAGGACTTTTAGCATAGTACAGTTTATAGACTAGATTTCTTGTAGTTGAATGATGTGTTGATATTCTTTTGATATCATGGAAGGTGGTTTTACAAGTAGGTTCTGTAATGCAGGCCAATGAATGTCCTTGTAGTCCTGTGTATTTGCGCACTGGACAGGTATCCATATTTTGCAGTAGTTTAATTTTGATTTTTTCTTTGCTTTTTACATATTGATTGAGGAATTGGCGTAAAGACTTGAAAAATTGTTTGGGAATGTTACATATTGACGTGCATGGCCATTTGTACACTAGACGTTCTGATTCAGTTGAATGGAGGGGTAATTCTAAGTTTTCAGGGCATATTTTTGTAAGGAGTACTTCTTGTTCAATTATGGTATTATTGACTTTTTCATAACCTCGACCACTGCTATGTATGGCTATTGTATTTGTTTGGTTTTGTTTGTACGCTTCTTCATTAAAGTATGGTTCTGTGCTCGTAGTGTGATTCCATTGACCTCCGCAGATACTTAAGAAGTTCTTTCTGTTGACATTTCGTTTATTGAGAAGTCTTTTTTGTAATTTAGTTATTAGTTTTGTTAGTGGTTTCATTTTGTTTAATACTAAAATAAATAACTTTCTTTTGAGAAGAATTGCACTATCTATCAACGCTTCTAAAAATTCATTTCCTACGATAGGTTTTAAGCTTTGAACCTGATTTCTCTCCTGTTTTTATAAAATTTTGAAGGACTTTGTGACGGAACATTTTGGCTAAAATACTTTTCTTGGTATGCTTACTTTGCACTATATTAAAATTTAAAGAAGCAGTTTTATCTGTAGTGATAGCTGATTTTCTGTTAATTGTTTTTTGGTTTGTTTTACATTTTGATAGAGGAGGCAAAGTTGTTGTACTTGAAACTTCTTGTGTTTCACTAAATGACTGTATTAGCTCTTTTGTTTCAACTTTTTTTACAAATTCTGCTAGAGATGGATGCTTATGTTGGACACTTTTATTTTCATTTGTTCTACTTCTGCGTTGCTTTCTACGGACTTGGCTTTTGGTACGCATTCTTTAGGGTCTGTTGAAAAAAATATAGAAGGTATGGGTTGGGGTGTTCTGCAATGTATGTGTGCTGTGTGCATGAGTGTTTGAGTAAGATGATGTATGTAATGGTGTCTGATTGTGCATTGGGAACTACAACTAGTAGGGATGTGTATTCTTCAATTAATATGTTACTAAACTCAGGTTCAGATGACAGAAAAAATAAGCTAGTGGTGTGGAGAAGTACAAATAGTAAATCTAATGTATACAATTAAAACAGTTGTTTGTTCTATAATATGAAAATTCTAGCGGTTGAGTTGGGTAATTTGTGTGCCCAAAAGTAGGAATTTGTGCGCCATTCTGGCTGTAAATCGCTGTTTAAGACATGGGTATTTTTGGACAGAATGGTGCACAATCTCTATTTCTAGGCACAGAAATAGCATGAATTAACTTTACAGTATGTTTCAGTAATAATACAAATATTATGGTGATATTCTACTTACTTTTTTTCTAAAATGAACAGGTTAATTCTTAGTTCTTCTTTGTTCTTCAAATTCGGCTGCTTCTTTTCAGGAGGATGGTCTTCACTGCAATTGTAAAAGAAACACATTAGTAATTTTGTTTGTACATAGCATTGTTTTTAATTTAAATATTGATTTTTTTAATTGAAATCCTCAGCGCCTTCCTCAAAATCATTAAAACTATCTTATTGACATAAGATACGTCGCACCAGTTCAATACATATGATATGTTCTTAATTAACAAATTGTATTGCAATGAGTCACTGTAACAAACAAAATATCTTTAGTATGTCTTGTGAAATTCATAATGTACCACTGAATACCACTATTTCTGTAACTAAGCTGTTCTAGGTAATAGTGCCTTAATGTCATGCTTACATTAAAGTAATCAAATAAATAAATACATAAATAAATAAAAATATGTAATTGTATAAGTATTATTTTTTGAGATTTGAACATAGAGTGTGCATGCATGCAATTTTGTTTGAATATATGTAGTCTATAAATTTCATTTAAAAAATGTTAGTTTAACATGATTTGATAGTGTGTGTATAAAGAAAGTAAATAGTATAAAGGTTTATAAGTCATAGTTGATTTTAGTAAATTGGAAAAAAGACAGTAGATTCATTTTACAGATTACACAAGCTTAAAGTCAGTTTGAAAATGTGTTCATGTACTGTACAGAAAATATGCATACCTGTAGTTTGTGTTCATGCATATGGATATGCATGGAGCTGCAAGTAGAAATCTTGGAGACGTGTACAGTATTTCTTGTAGATGGTGATTGCCAATGATATGACACTTGTACTCAGAGAGATTCACAGTATATTTGCAGTGCTGATCTATGATGATGCAGTTAGATGTAGAGGTCTTGAATGTGATTGGTGCATGGTCATGTGATTTCTTAGCTGCATCCAATGAGGGAATGGCAGAGAGAGTGAAGTGGAAATGGTAGAAGGGCTGATCATGTTACGATATGTCCGCGGACATGGCGGTAGTTCGCAGACATCGGGAGTTACATCCGGGGATTTTTGGGTTCAGAAGTCATGCAAATGAGAATGAGCACTGAAAGGGATTGGTCAGGAAAGTTTAGTGGGTGTGTTGTGCCAGAAGAGAGTTTCTCAGATACTCTTTTTGCTGAGAGAACAACAGATAGCTATGGCTGTGTGTTTCAGAAAACAGATTGTTTGGATTTTGGGAGATTTGTGGATACATTGGTTGAAGGTGTATGCAGAAAGCTGTGGAGTAGCTGTAGATCTTGGATTTCCACATGTGGAAGTACACTGGCATGGAGTACGTGGAATGAAGTGGTTGGACTTGCTACCTCTCTGTGCTACTTTGGAAACAGAGCAACATCCAGACATAATTGTAATTCATTGTGGAGGGAACAGTTTAGGACATGTGTCTGGAATTTCTTTGCAATTTGCTATGAAAGAAGGACTTGGGAAAGTCATGGACATGTTTCCTAATTCTCAAGTAATATTTTCATGGATTGCGCTTCGTTCTTCTTCATTTGGTCCACAAATGGAAAAAGCAAGGCGCAATGTTAATAATGCTGTTTGTGCATTTCTAAGATATTTTTCGTAGTACATACATTTTTCGCAGAGATGGAGTCCATCTTACTTATGCTGGCAATCAGATTTTTCTGAGAAATGTACAAAATGCATTGTGACCTTTTTTAGAAATACAGCATCCATTTTTTGTAGGTGTTAAGTATTTATAATTTTTGACATACAAACACCTCCCAAAGGCTCTTTTCAGAGCCACCACTTCCTCCCAGAGAAAAATGCAATGGTTACAATAGGGTAGCACACCAATTTTTTTGATGTTCGCGAACTGTCCGCAGACTTTTAAGAAATACAAAGGGCCCTGCTTTATTTATCTTCACTTCTATTTTTTAACTGTGAAAGGCGGCTCTGAAAAGAGCCTTATTTTTTTTATTTTTGTTTTTTTGTATTTGTTTTGGTTTTTTATACACAACACACTAGAATAGGAGGGGAAAGGAGGGTAAAGGGGGGGACACCAACCACAGGGATAAGAAAGGGCGAGCTGAGAGAGGAAGATGTAGAGTTGGATTTACTTGGGTAGTGAGCAGGTCTTCGCTCCCCCCTGCAGAGTACTGTGTCACAGTACATACATACAACTGTGACCCTCGAAAGGTAAGGGTCACCAGAATTCTGTATGGCCTGTGAGGCAGCTTGAGGAAGACTCTGTCCCACAGAGGTGGTCCTTGTGGTGACAGGATCAGAAATGGAGGATGAAGTAGAGGAAATCAACCTACTACGTTCTTTGCAAGGTACAACCTTGCGAATAGCCCCAGAGTGAAATGGCCTAAGGTGTCGCTTCATGGTCGTGGTCCCAAAGCTGTACGAACCGTGCTTCCCGCGACTGAGTACCATTTTGCACTGATTGCAGGTGACACGGTTTGCACGAGCCTTAGGACCATTCCCATGAATGGTAAACAACCGCCACACCCAAGACTCATGCCTAGTGCGGGTAGTATGGATTTCCTCTACCTCATTCTCGTCATCCTCTTCTTCCTCCTCTGCATCCTCCCTCCTGTTCCCCTCTTCAGGCCCTTGGGAAGGTGGTGGTGGTGGAGGGGGTGGGGTGGTGCTGAGGCAGATACATCACCAGGTGGCAGCAGTGGAGCCATGGATGCCATCAAAGATGAGATGGAAATCTGCAGTTCGCAGTTGGCAGCAAAATTCGCTGTGCTCTGTAGAAAAGTCAGAAACACAATGAGAATAAGCTCTAGGGCGTGGTCTTTTATAGGGGTGCTTGTATGCAGTTCGCGGACATGCGTGCTGTTTGTGGACAGATCAAACACAAAAAATGGTTCAAAAAGTTTCAAAAAGTATGTAGAAACTCATGATTAGTATGTGGGACTTGTGCTATGGTGAGTTTTTATGGAAAAAATATTGTGGATTACTTGAAAATGTACTTTTTAATTGTTCGGGGACACGAACAGTGTCCGCATTCAGAACACACAATGAGCATGGGCACGGTCACATGATCCCTTCGCGAACATGTCCGCAAAGGAAGCGCCTGTCCGCAGGACACCAAATGCACAGACATTGGTTTGCGCATGCGCGTTGATGTTCTATGGACACTGTTCGGGTCCTGAAGTAATTAAAAGTGCGTCACACGGCAAACAAACATTTCAGGACACTGCTTGTGTTCTTAGAACAGATTCAACTTGCTAGCGAACAGTACGGACAAGTAGAGTGTTCTTCAGTACATCTCCATTTTCGTTTATTTACGAACATTTCAGAACACCAAATGTGTTCTTAGAACAGTTTCAACTTGCTAGCGAACACCACGCACAGGTATAGTGTTCTTCAGGACACTTTGATTTTCGTTTATTTACGAACATTTCAGAACAGCAATTGTGTCCTTAGAACAGATTCAACTTGCTAGCAAACAATACGGAAAGGTATAGTGTTCTTTAGGACACCTCCATTTTGTTTATTTACGAACATATCAGAACACCAATTGAGTTCTTAGAACATTTTTAACTTGCTAGCGAACACCAGTGACAGGTATAGTGTTCTTCAGGACATCTCCATTTTCGTTTATTTACGAACATTTCAGGACACCAATTGTGTTCTTAGAACAGATTCAACTTGCTAGCGAACAATACGGACAGGTATAGTGTTCTTTAGGACACCTCCATTTTGTTTAATTATGAACATATCAGAACACCAATTGTGTTCTTAGAAACGTTTTAACTTGCAAGCGAACACCAAGGACAGGTATAATGTTCTTCAGGACACCGCCATTTTCGTTTATTTACGAACATTTCAGAACACCCGCGCTGTCCGCGGACACCTACATTGTTTTTTTTTTTTAAACGGAAACTAAGTACAACACAATACAAAAATGTAACTTTATTTAACATATATTAATCATTTATGACAAAGAAGGTGAGGCAGAAACGGAAACAAAAACAGGAGAATCAGGGGTTTCAACATGATTGGTATCAGGTGAAGAAGGGATGGAAGTCTCATCAAAACGTTTTGGGTCATGGAGAGGGTTTGGGGATAATTGACTGGGATATGGTGAGGGGGACAGGAACATGTGGGACAATGGTACGAGGTTTTTGTTTTAAAATGATCTTCAACAAAAGTTTTCAAATTATTAAAATTGGTCAACAATAAATCAATTTTTTCTTTTATGCTGTCAAATGTGTTTTCCATAACAGCTTCTTCAGAGGTATTTTCTATTTTGGTATGCTCTGTACAAAAATATATATATATGTTAATTGTACATGAAATAATAATAACTAAATGATTTATATTAAAAAGTGTTTACCATTAGTTTCACTATGTTGTGACATTTCCTCATGTGGGAAATGCTCCTCTAGCCATTCCAGCGTACTAGACATTTCTGTGAGAAAAAAATATATATATTTTTTTTTTTATCTAATACAGAAAGTTTATAAATATATGAGTAAAATGAAGTACATTTACTATTTCAGGTAAGATATGTTCTAAGTACTCTGTAGGCCTGGTCTTGTTCTTAGTTCTGTAGTGTCTGTGAGGTAATTATGTTGGAAGCTAATTTATCTTCTTGTGGTACATTCCATTTTAGGACATATTGCATTTAAATGAATGGTTAGTGTGTTACATATATGGGTTATATTTCTTATGTATTACTACATATAATGTGTATGTGTGCTGCTTTTTGAATTTGTTAAATTTGTTAAATGTTCATAAGTTATGATATAAGAATCAAACATTCCCCCCCCCCCAGAGTTTTTAGGTAGTGGTACTGTTCTCTGAACATGTCAGCGGACATTAAAAGAGTTCGCGGACATACATCAAGTTCAGTAGAAGTGGTTCATAATGTTCCATATTACATGTACATAAAGTGAAAGCTATTATTATTAAGTTGCACTACTATAAACCTATGAAATTCAGTGAAAAAACGTTGTTAAAGGGACGTTATGGTTAAGTTGCGCTACTAAAAACCTATGAAATTCAGTAAAAAAACTTTGTTAAAGGGACGTTATGGTTAAGTTGCGCTACTAAAAACCTATGAAATTCAGTAAAAAAACGTTGTTAAAGGGACATTATGGTTAAGTTGCGCTACTAAAAACCTATGAAATTCAGTGAAAAAACTTTGTTAAAGGGACATTATGGTTCCAAGCAAAACCGAAAAACCCTTGAAATTCGCCAGTTATGGTAAGCTAAGCAACCATAACTCGCGCCACCACCGTGCACTGCTAAGACTAACACCCACGACATCAAAGATGACATCACAAATGTCATTGATGACATCACTGATAACATCACATGTCAGGCTCACTCTTTTTTCTTTTGCTGACATATCTAGGCCACATGGTTTTCTTCAGTAACAGTCAGAAACTAAAAAATGTATTTTATTTGTAGATGTATCCTTCAAGTAGGTTCTTACAGTAATTCCCTTAGAGTCCAGTCACATCATCTGAAACATATACATAGGGGAAGACACAAGCTTTAAAGACAGCAATCCTTTTTGAGCATAAAGATAATCAATAGCGTTATCAGCACTTTCTGATAGTTCTGTTGTTTTTTTATGGCTCTACTTTCCCTGTATATGGTCATATTTGTATAAATTGTACTCACACTACTTTCCTTAGGGTCCAATCACATCACGTGATACATATACATAGGGTAAATAGCAGCTTTGAAACAGAGCAATCATTTATTTATTTATTGCATGAAAATAATCAGTTAGGTTATGAATTGTTTCTGCTGCTACTACTTGTGCTTTTTTGCTAACTTCACTTTCCCTGTATATACCCATATTGGTATGTGTTCTTGTCTCTTTGTGTTTTGTCTATAGTAATGCAATTATGTAATACATGGGTTTTATTAGCTACTTATTACATATTTCACAGTACACAAAAATCTATTAAGAAAACAATTATCATTTCATTATTCAACATATTAACATTACGTATATTATACCTTCATCTTGTACGCTGCACACAATGCTCTGTTTCTGCATTAGTAGCTTAGTATACTAGATAGAACCCCATAATAGAATGCTATTTATATCAATGCATCGTTCAATGCACTAATTAGGGTATGATATTTATTGCAATGATCCTTGACACTTTTCTCGCAACATTATAATAAGAATCCTGTGTGCACATATTTCATGAAAAGTACATACACATGTGATGTCATCAGTGATGTCATCAATGACATTTGTGCTGTCATCTTTGATGTCGTGGGTGTTAGTCTTAGCAGTGCACGGTGGTGGCGCGAGTTATGGTTGATTAGGTTACCATGACTGGCGAATTTCAAGGGTTTTTCGGTTTTACTTGGAACCATAACGTCCCTTTAACAAAGTTTTTTCACTGAATTTCATAGGTTTTTAGTAGCGCAACTTAACCATAACGTCCCTTTAACAAAGTTTTTTTACTGAATTTCATAGGTTTTTAGTAGCGCAACTTAACCATAACGTCCCTTTAACAACGTTATTTTACTGAATTTAATAGGTTTTTAGTAGCGCAACTTAACCATAACGTCCCTTTAACAAAGTTTTTTTACTGAATTTCATAGGTTTTTAGTAGCGCAACTTAACCATAACGTCCCTTTAACAAAGTTTTTTACTGAATTTCATAGGTTTTTAGTAGCGCAACTTAACCATAACGTCCCTTTAAGGACGTTTTTTCACTGAATTATATATATATATGTATTATATATATATATATATATATATATATATATATATATATATATATCACATACAAGATAAACATAAACATATAGTCAGTTATAGAGAAACTTAGAACAAGAGAGCATCACCGTTAGTGCTGTTGCAGAAGACACCTTCATCTCGGCCACTCCGACACTGCTTAGCCCCAGAGCAGGTAGGCAAAGAGATCACTGCAATAACGGGGTCTGGAGCAGAGCGTCCTTCCTTCCAGCGAGACTGCATCACCCGGGGGTCCAAGTTCTGACTGACTTCCAAATACTACTTCCCTTTATGGGGGCATATCCCCGCCCATCCCAGTTATGGCTGCCTTCAGCCGAAGAGCAGATCACAAGTGTAAGGGGCAAGGAGTGGAAAAAAACAGTACAAAGAGGAAAAACCCAGCTTCCCACTCCTCTCATTCATTCCCAGAACTCCTTGACACTGCACCTGCATAGCGCTCCGACTCCCTCTTCAGCGTGTCCTTCGGCGGACAATACAATAACTATTCGGTGAGAGTATCGGTGTCAGCGATAGGCAGGCCTGGGCTGGTGCCCAGTGTATCTTTCTTGAGTTTCTTCCTGCGAGACTTGGTGAGAGGTGAAGGATAGGAGATAGAGAAACAGTTAGAGAAGCTAGGAGAGATAGTAAGCGCCATAGAGAGGGCACAGAGTGTGTTACACTTAAGCAGGAAGAGGAGCTGAGGTACGTGCGGGTGAGTAGGCTTGAGGCAAACAAGGGCAATACAAAAGGGAGTGACCAGTCAGCGCAATCACAAGAAAAGCGGATATGAGCACCTAAAATCGATTTTAAGCTAAAGGCATACAAACAATGTAGGTTGGAGACACACCTAAATTCGATTTTCAACTAATCAGTCACAGACAATTCAGGATGAAAACACAACTAAATTTGATTTTAAGCTACAGGCATACAAACCATGTAGGATGAAAACACACCTAAATTTGATTTTTAACTAAACAACCACAGACAATGCAGGATGAGAACACACCTAAATTTGAGTTTTAACTAAACAGTCACAGGCAATGCAGGATCACATTTGATTTAAGAGTGAGGGAAAGCATAGGTTTGGACACATACGACTTTTGGTTTTAGACTTACGGACATCGACGGCCCTTAGAAGCATCAGTTGAGGGAATATTCTCTTAGAGTTAGGGCCAGGTAGGCATTAGACCAACCCCATAAAGTTTGATGATAAAGGTTTTCAAACTGGTGCTTTTGACTGGGTGTATCTCTTAATACCATGCCTGTCTCACATATGGTGTCAGACGTGGTTTGCAACTCAACCGAAACAGGTTGGAGCATCATGAAATATGAAAAACGATGTGATAGAAACTCCATCCCCACAGTGGCCACTAAAGGTTCTGTTGGGTTTGATCTTTGTAGTTGCCGGTCAGAAACCATTCCTCCAAATGAAAGAAGTCTCATCCCTACTGATCTTGTCCTTATTCCAGCTCCCGGAACCTACATCAGATTGGCACCCAAGTCAGGACTTGCTTGGAAGTTTGGCATCAATGTCTTGGCAGGGGTGATCGACCCTGATTTTAGAGGGGATGTGAAAGTATTACTCCACAATCATGGGAAAGAGGCCTTTCAGATTCAGGCAGGTGATCCAATAGCCCAGGGGATACTTGGGAAGATGATGCTACATGTACTCAAAGAAGATGCTGTGAAAGATAATACTGAGAGAGGTACTTTAGGTGTTGGGGAAGCTGATGCCCAACTTAGTTCTATCCAACCTCCACCCATCAGTGACAAAGGTTTTCACATACTCTCCGATTTGGTCTTTGCTCAGCAAAATGATCCCTTACTCGCTGAATCTCTCCTACAAGTTGTAGCTGAGTCTCAGAATCGGAATGCAGGAGGGCTGTTTTTCTTTATAAAGAAAGGACTCCTATATAGAGGGGACTTTACTACAGAGGGGATATTAAAAACACAACTGGTGGTTCCCTGAAGTCACAATTAGATAGTGCTTGAGATCGCACACTTACATCTTACAGGAGACACATGGGCCAGGCCAAAACACAGGCTTGCCTAGACAACAAATTCTACTGGCCATGGATACATGTCGATACGAAACATTTCATCCACACTTGTGAAATTTGTCAGTGTACCAGCCCTCACTTACCACCTCCAGCCCCTTTGAATCCCTTACCCATCATCGAAGTACCATTGTCAAGGATTGGGATGGATATTATTGGACCCCTTGAAAAATTCAAGTTAGGGAACAAATATGTGCTGGTGATACTTGACTATGCCACCCGATACCCGTGGGCATTTCCCATGCGCAATAATACCACCCAGCTGATACTCAAACATTTACTCCCCTTCTTCTCTCAAGTGGGCTTCCCTAAAGAAATTTGAACGGACCAGGCTACCACCTTTATGAGTAAGCTCATGGGGGAGCTAAAAGAGCTGCTAGTTGAACGGTTTAACAAGACCCTTAAGACCATTCTCAAGAAATTAGTTGATGAAGATGGGACCAACTGGGATCAAATGATTCTGTGGGCCTTGTTTGCCATACGAAAAACACTTCAAGCCTCCACCAGTTTCTCACTCTCACAGACAGCCTCTCAGTTAAAAGAACATATGACAGGTGTTCGATCCCTGGTACAATACCACCTTAGTAGAGCCGACAAAAGGTGCCTTATGACAATAAGAACTCCCTTAGGTCTTTCTCCATCGGGCAAAAGATCCTTGTACTTCTCCCTACCTCAGACAATAAGTTATTTCTAAATGGCATGGGCCATATGAGGTATTGGACAAGACAGGACCATGTAATTATAAGATCGCCCAATCAGACCATCGCCAGAAGATGCATATCTACCATGTAAACATGTTGAAAGAGTGGAAGGAGAACATCTCTGAGTGTAATGCCACATCGTTATCTTGTTTGATACCGGAAGAGGTGAGATACCGGAAGAGGTGACTAATAATACTCTAATTCCCTCTGATATTGCTAACACTCAACAACAAGATCTCCTTGAGTTGCTAGAAAAATTTCCAGATGTTTTCTGCAAAGAGCCTGGCAAGGTGAAAGGAATATACCATCATATCCGCACTCCTGCAGTCAAGGTACTACATTTTAAACCATATCGACTACCTGAGACTCGTAGAAATATTGCAATCAAAGAGGTAGAGCAAATGCTCCAGGCCAACATAACTGAACCATCTACAAGTCCCTGGTCCTCTACCATCATGCTAGTCGAAAAAACAGACAAATGTTGGAGGTTCTGTATAGACTTCCGGAAGGTGAACAGCATCTCAGCCTTAGACGCCTACCCAATGCCTCGCATTGATGATCTTATCGATAAATTGGGTGGTGCTGTCTATTTGGCCACCCTAGACTTAACCAAGGGTTATTCGCAAGTCCCGCTACATGGACCAGATAAAGAAAAGACTGGATTTACCACCCTCATAGGTCTCTATCAGTTTAAAGTCTTACCCTTCGGGTTGCATGGTTCCCCAGCAACATTCCAAAGGTTGATGGATAAGATTCTCCAACTTTGTTCTGAATTTGGTGGGGCATACATCGACAACATTGTAATCCACAGTCCAGCCTGGGAAGACCATCTATACACTGTAGTAAGAGCCTTGAGAAAGTGGGATTAACAGCTAACCCAAGAAAATGCAACTTGGCCTAACCTGCTGTTAAATACCTAGGGTTTGTTGTCGCAAATGGCAGCGTGCAAACCCTTGAGGGAAAAGTTAGAGCTGTCTTGGAATCCCCCATGCCAAAACTAAAAAGGACTTAAGATCTTTCGTAGGATTAATTGGGTACTATCAGAGATTCAGACGACGAAATATGCTGTCAGGCCCTCAAGAAAACACTATGCTAAAGCCGTATTCTCAAGGTACCAGACTTTTTGAAAGACTTCATACTGTAGACGAACGCCTCTTTGACTGGTTTAGGTGCAGTATTATCTCAGAACCATAATTGGCTAGAACATCCCATTCTATATGCTAGTCAGAAACTGTTCCCAAGGAAAAAGAACTATTCAGTGATCGAATTAGAGGCTTTAGCGATCAGGTGGGCCATTATAGATCTCAAATATTACTAACTAGGCTGAAAATGTAGATTGATCACCGACCACTACCCCCTAATATGGATCAGTCAAAGGAAATAATCTAACCCAAGGGCTATGCAGTGGTTCTTGGACATGCAACCATATTGCTTCTCAGTGGAAAAGTCCAGAATAAGGAAATGTGGATTTTACTTTCGAGGCTCCCCTGTGAAGCAATCAAACCAAACCACATAGGGGAAGGGTCTGTGAGAATCCTGACGGTATTCTCCCACCTACTCCCCCAGGATCTTCCATTCAGGTGGCCAGGGAAGGGCCATCGCTTTTGGATCCTGGGCCTGGGAGTGGACAAGCGAAGAAGGATCACTGTAGTTGAGGGTCACTGGGGATTGGGAGGAGAATACCCAATGGCGTGACATGGTATTCCCCCCTTCCTAATTTCCCACCAGCCCACACTCCCTCCATCTGCATGGAATATTTCCACTCTCACCCCATCTCCCCCTCCCGATTTCCAATAAGTACTGGGACGAGGAAAAGGCTCTAGCACCTTCAAAAGTCTCTTGTACTAGATGGAATTACAAATAATGATCTCAGACCAAATAATCAGGGAATAGGGCAAAGTACTACTATTCTCATTGAATAAATCAGGGAAAACTGACAGGCATCGGACTGATGAATGTACACTCACACAGTAGCTTTATTACATATAGGTCTTATACCCCAATATGCGTCATCTATGACATCATTATATGTGGGAAAATACAAAACCTATCGAAGGAAGATAGGCTTTGGGAAGCAAACCCTAAAAGACCCACTAAAGACAGTTTTGAACTTTGTAAAAAGAGATCTAGACTTGGGGAAGGGAACCCTGAGAGGCCTAACAGGAACTCTGTATTTTTGTTTGGAACTGGCAGGATATAAAAGCTTGGGGAAGGGAACCCCAAGAGACCCAGAGTCATTGTGAACTCTATTGACTTGCTTGAAAAGCAAGTAAATAGAAATGTCCAGGGGCAACCCTGTTGAATTGAACTACTTTGAACTGGCAGAAATAGACATATTGTATTGTATTGCATTTGTTATTTATATAACGCTCTTTCCCCATTTGTATGGCCTCAATGCGCTTTGTGGTTGGAACTCCCTCGGTGACCGCAGTCAATGTGTAGGAGGTTCTGTTAAGGATTTTAAAGGCACAATACACTCCAGACTAGAACTCTTTCTACTGGCCAGGGATGCAGCGCACAATCAAAAATGCTTTTAAGTTTACTACATTCAGATTCCATTTTTTTGAGAAGGCAGCCAACCCCTCTCACACTCCCCCTTAACGTACACCCTGTGTCGCAATGGACCATGAACCAGGCCGGTGTGTAATAATGAAATTTTTATTTATTTAAATTTTGAATAAAAATCAAACACATTCAATATAGGGCATCAATCGCCAGTGTGGTTATAATTACACAGTAAGATATTAGGAGACACTTAGTTTGACCTTTTAACATAAGATACAACATGCACAATTGAATGAAAGCAAGATTACTTTTTGAGTAGAATTTTCAGATAGCACCACAGTTAGGCGTTCCTCCTGCAACACTCCCTCAAATTCCTGTTAACTAAATTTTGTGTGGGTGGAGAGGAGCAGCAAGGAGTCAGGTATACTAGGTAACAATCAAAAAGAAAATCCAACCTACCACCCCTGAATGGGAGGTCAAAATCGGATTGAGCTCACTTGAAGAATCAGAGAAATGGCACTCAGAATTATGGAATAGTTATTTTACATGTGCGGTTGAATGAATAAGGCAAGAATGCGTGTGGCTGTTCTAATGAGGCAAGAAAATGTACAAGCTACAAGGCAATGTACTAACAACGGGCATGCAGTTAGAAACTCGACTTTGGAAGGAAAAACAGTGCTGCAAAAATCACGCGTGGCGAAATTGCAATTGATTCATTTCACGGGTTTAAAATAGGAAAACGGCTTGGAAAATGAGCTGAACAGACATAATCGGAAATCGGTTTTAATGCTAAGATACAAAGGCACATAACACGTATGATATGAAAGTGAAAGTATGACTCTTGACGTGTGACAGTATGGGGTGCTTGATAGGAAGGGAAAACTCAGATTTATAATGAAAGCAGTTACACGGGCATAATCGGTTGTAAGAGGAAAATGACAGGTTCTACTGAAACTACTTTTAGTGACTAGGTTATAAAAGGGAGAGACTGCCAGCAAAAGGTTAATTTGCAATGTTAACCCATTCACGCTGTGTGCCTCGTTATATGGGAATTAATTAATGTATTCCAAATAGTACTAAGGACTTATATAGCGACTGAAATGATTTGGAAAGAATTGCGCTAACACATGGAGATTAACACAGATTTATTTTCTTAAGGACAGGATACACAGAAAATTCTAACAATTTTAAGGATTTTACTAGGGTATTTATAGGATTTCTATGGGATTGGACATAATACCAGGTAGCAAAACAAGGGATGCAGTTTGTTGGTTACTGGCGAAGGGTAACACTTACAACAAGCACTTGAATGGAATCGTTTGGACAGCCAGCCAGATTTTTGAACAGTGGGACAGGGGTCTGGTCGCTGCACAGTGGTGGCTCTCATATAGGGATTCAGCAAGGCAACCGGAGTCTGTTCTCAGTGGACAGCGGGGTGTATCAGTTGGGCAAAGCAGGTAGCTGGGCAAAGCAGGTCTGGTCACCGGATAATCCCAAAAGGGTTCAGCAACCTTTCCCATTTTCTCCCTGAATTATTGGGATTTTTGTAGGGTTTAATTCTGGATAAGAGGTTCAGCCTGGGTTAGAGGTCCTGTCTGGCACTTGAATCTGGAATTTCGCTGGATTACTGTGGATTGTCAGAATCTCTGGATGTTGATTTAGGAATGCTGGATTTTCTTGAATGTCTGACAGTCCTGAACTTTGAATCTCTCCACCTTATATAGTCCAGATGACATCAGAGGATTTTTACTATGTGGGCAGAACTAAGCTAGACACCCCTCTAAAATCAGATAGGTCAGACTGTAAATGTCGCCGCCTGCCTGTAAGCAGATTGGACTAAAGGAAGTGAATCAGTTTTAGTGTGTGTGTTCTTATGAGGTGCATTGTTATACCACAGTTACTTTTGCCAAAATCAGTTATGCCACACACTGCTATTTTTTTTTATAAATGTCACCCAAAATTAGATAGGCAAATCCCATATTTTACAAGGAACATATCTGTCCAAACGTCAAGTTTGTGCGATATTGCTTTGTTCTTCTGGCAATTGTTTGCAATTTCAACGCAAATATTTTATACAACATCCTACAAATAGATACACATGAGCCTAACAGTGTCGGCCATATTTGCATTTAACTTTCATAACAGTAGCATGTACGCTTCCGCCAGAAATTACACTTTAATGCCGTTCGTGTCTCCCACATGCTAGGAAATCCACATTGTCTTATTTTCATGGCACAACAATTACGTTCAAGCTGTCAAAATGTTACATTACTGATTCTTTAGATTACTGACATAAATACTTTGATATAAAATTATTTGAAATCAAATGGATGGCATCTGTCACTGGAGGGCGGTCCTTAAGATTTCCCCAGTCATCCTACCCCCACTGTGTCGGTTCTGGGCAGCAGGGTTACCATAGCACCCTTTCATTCTGGCCTATGCAGCTAAAGAGAGGTGTCACAAGGAATTCACACTTGCCTGTGACAAGGCCAGTTCCCCTGATCCATTGTTCCTTGCTGGAGAAATGCCAGGAAGTTTGCTACTTCCCACACCTCTGAACCTTTCATGCTGTAAGGGAACTTCCTTTCCCATGGGGCTGGCACATTTAGAAGTGCCTGCCTTGCAAAACAGGCTTTACAGCAATTTCTGGGCCTAGCCAGGATATTGAAGTTCTTTTTGTGGGGAAAAATACACTACACATAGTACAATTTCCTCTATTTTGCCAGCTTTTTTCCCAACATATCTAGTTTTGTTCCTGGGCATGTTACAGTATGATATCTATTAAGCTTGTACAATATTCACTCACTGCTTTGCAGAGCAGTGCAACACAGGTTCAATTCACTTTCCCTGATCATTTACAAATGCAATTTTCCTCGCATCTTTATTCTGAACATTTCTATATCTCTGGTCAATTTCTACACACATGAATCTGTTAAAAAACAAGGGTTCTTTGAAACTGACATAAGCAAATGGAGAGAGAGAGCTTCTTGTGAAGAATTTTGCCAGTGTTACTTTGTTTCAAGAATAAACGCTTGCCGTAGGGCCTGAAATGAATTTATCTGCTCTTTCACAGTTTTATATGACACACATGCCATCATTCAGTGAGGAATGCCCTCCTTTGCTGGTGTACAACCTGAAGATAGATGGGCATGGATGTGCCTTACTGGAACCAAACTGTGTAATGTTGAAAAGATGGAAATAGCATCACTGCGCAGTCATTTTAACACAGAACATTTTCTCTTTCCGTTAGAGGTCTTGAGCTTGCAGCATAACAGCACATGAAGAAAATCACTGCAGCCATTCACAGAGCCAGCACAGCCATTATTTTTGGTAACTGTTAAAAATGCAGTTGTGATGCAAGGGACTAAGTGCTCAGCAGAACCAGCACAGCCATTCTTGTAACTGCTGAAAATGCAGTTTGGTGGTGCAGGGGAGTACTGCTGGGCTGGTAAATGTATCCCACAGTTCTAAGAGTATAGATTAAGATTAAGTTTAGATTTTCACCAGCTAAGGACTAAGGTGGCTGGCTAGGCTGCAGTAAACAGCCCAGAGGTCAGGCACGTGGGTGGGTGTTGTTGGTGTTTTTCGGATAGAGTGCTATTGCTGTAGATTCTACTTGTGCCCAGCTATACCAAATTTTATTTTCATTGGTAGTCGCTGTATGCTAGTGGCAGAGGTGTTGAGGTACGTCAGGAGTTTCAGTGAAGATGGCTATGTGTGCTGCTAGACTGGAATTGCATAGCCATAGCTGCATTATATGGTGCATGGATGGATGGCCATGCCTTGCGCCCTGTGTCCACAAATGTGGTGTAAGGTATACGTACCGTATGCTTTGATGTAGTTTAGCTGCAGCATACTTTTTCTTTGTCCAATGTGGACGGCATAGTCTCGTTATTCGTGGTCTCTCGGGCGTGAAGCTCTGAGCAGCGGGGTGAGTCCCAGAGGGGGAGGGCATGGGGGATGAGGAGGACGATAGGGGGAGAGTGAGGACAACTGTGAGGGCAAAATGTTTGTTGTGCAGTGCCTTTGAAAAAGCAAAGGGGAAGGTGGAGCGCCTAACAAAGGGCACTAAAGTAGGAAGTAAGGCGCCTTAGAATCTGGATAGTGGGATGAGGGGGGTAACAATGAATGGTTTAATGGAGTGGAACCTGCATTTGGGAACAGCTAAGTGGTGGGAGAGACACCTTACTGGGGTACAGCAGTAGACACTAAATAGATTGCCACCTAGATTTGTAGGCAGTGAAGTACCTGGGTTTGGGACACCTGTATAATGTGAGAAAACACCTAATGGGTCTTTCTGCAATCAAATACAATATCATCTAGGTTTGGGATAATGGGAGAAAACGCCTAATGGGTTTTTCGGACAGTCAAATACAGTAGCACATAGGTTTGGGACACCTGGATAATGGGAGAAGACAACTAATGGGTCTTGCAGCAGTCAAATACAGTAGCACGTGGGTTTGGGGCACTGGGATAATGGGAGAAAATGCACAATGGGCTTTTCAGACAGTCAAATACAGTAGTATCTAGGTTTGGGGCAACAGGATAATGGGAGAAAATGCATAATGGGTCTTTCGGCAGTCAAATACAGTAGCACCTGGGTTTTGGACACCTGTATAATGCGAGAAAATGCCTAATGGGCTTTTCAGACAGTCAAATACAATAGCACCTAAGTTTGGGGCACCTGGATAGTAGTAGAAAACGCCTAATGGGTTTTTCAGATAGTCAAATACAGTAGCACCTAGGTTTTGGACACCTGGAGAAGACACCTAATGGGTCTTTCAGCAATAGTCAAATACAGTAGCATGTGGGTTTGGGGCACCTGGGTAATGGGAGAAAACACCTAATGGGCTTTTCAGACAGTCAAATACAGTAGCACCTAGGTTTGGGACACCTGGATAATGAGAGAAGACGCCTAATGGGCCTTTCAAAAGTCAAATACAGGAACATCTGGGTTTGGGAGACTTGGATAATGGGAGAAGAATGCCTAAATGGGTCTTTCAATCTGGCACAATCTTACAAAAATCAGGCTAAATATGAGGTATGGCTATCTGGCACTTATTCCTGAATGGCAGGCTGTGCCAGACGAAGTCTGGGAAATCAACAGAAGCTTTACTTTCAACTGTGCAGGAAAACGCTTGACTTTTGGGCTACAAAATGTCAAAAATCACTGCTTCAAAAAAAACCTAACTCTAACGGGATATGTCAATTTCAGTGGACCTGTGTCTTAAACAGATTGCTGTATAAGTGAAACGGACTAGGGCTGCAAAACAATGTTGGGAAGACAGAAGGAAGAGAAAACCTTTTGAAATGGTCAGCCCAGCAGACTTCACCATGTGTTAAAATGTGCTTTTGCAAATAAGTAAAAATGCCTGTTTTAAAAGTGTAATGTTGAAAGAAGGCCCTATATTGGCCTAGCAATGTAAAGGGGTTTTTGCTGGGATACATATATGGGAGGTTTAATTCAACAGGTTTGCTGCTGATTGAAAACAAAATAAAATAAAATAAAGAAAATAAAATGTTTTTGGCTGTACTGGGAAATCAGCCCAAACAGGTTTCTGCCATGGCCCAAGGGACATTTGGGTGCTGATAACAGCAGTGCCCGACCCCCAAAAGAAGCCACACTAGATTCTTGGACACCTACCTGTTAACTGCCGCCCTTGAAAACTTTGAATGGACCAAGAGAAAGAAATATAACACGCTCGTCAGACTTTTGTCTGGGCTTCAGCTTGAGACAACAGATTCTGGGACACCTATATGTTAATTGTGGAAGTGACAATAAACCTTCAATCAAACTGGGAAACCCCCATGGCAGCCCTGGGCTGAACTGACATTTGGTGGTAGCCTGAAGAAAAAAAATGGTCCCACTGGAGGACAAAGGCAGCCCATTTTGACTCAAAAGACTAGTTTATTAATAAAACTTTGAGCCTTTTCTCTCCGCAATTGGACAACGCAGAACTGTGAAAGTTTCACAATCTAGATATAATTTTTGTGGCTTTTAAACAAAACATGGCAGCCTTCAGTGGCATATAAGGGACAGAAATGGCAGAGAATTGAATATACTGAGGTAAGTGTATATAGTGCCACTTTGAAATTTGAGATTAACATGCCTTATGATAATATGTACACATGTATAAAGTTATAGAATTTTAGGTATGACATTTCTCACTGAAAAGGATAAAAAATTAGTAGACGGACAAAACAAAGTCCTACAAACATGAGAATTGCACTGCCATGCTCTGTGTGAAATATGTCATCTGCCTTTGTCATTTGTTAAAATGCCACAACTGTACAAATGAGTAATTTATATTAAGGTTTTTGGCAAAAAGGACAGTGAGAAGGCTTTGCACCTCATGAAAACACAACTACATAAACTGAGTCCCCTCCTACAGGAGGCAACCAGCATTGGCTGACCTATCTGGTTCTTGGGGGTAGGTCTAGCTCAGTTCTGGCCATCAATAAACCTGGTGATCTCACCCGCTTTTATATAAACAGTCGGAGCTCACAGGGACAGGACTCTCTCCTGAATTTCCAGTGCCTGAAAATCCAGAACTTCCAGATCCACCTTTACAAGATTCCAGACTCTACTGCTAGGCCAAAGCATAACTGACCCTATCCAGGCAGGGCCAATTATACAGAAAACCACACAAAAATTCCAATAGCAAAGGGGAAAAGCTGTGGTACCCTTGGGGAGCATCCTGTGACCAGACCGGCCTTTTGCTCACTACCTGCATGCCCGCTGTCCCCTTGCCATCCAGTGACCAGACTTGCCCAGCTGCTTGCTGTTAGGAGTATCTGCCGCTATCCTGTGACCAGAGCTTTGGAGTCCAGAACCGGTTGACTGTCCAAATCCCCAAACTCAAGTGAGGATTGTGAGTATTTCCCCCTCCCATAGCAACACATAGCCTACCCCATCTCGATCCTTTGCCTTTGTTCCACTCTTTAAATAATCCTGTCCATAACCTGATTCCTTGTTTAAATTGTTAGAATTCTCTGTGCATCTTGTCATTGATCTCCAAGCGTTAGCGCTACTTTTCGATTCATTTCCATCTTGCATAGATCATAAGTCCTTAGTCATATTTGGAATAATCAAATTAATTCCCACATAAAGTTGAACGTGGGGTGAAAAGGTTGACGTTGCGAATCAATCTTGGAACGTACCGTGTGTTTCTTTACCCATATAGTTTAGATAATTTAGTTTAAGTCAAACTTGCCTTTCCTTTTCAAAACCGATTTTCTCTTCTTAACTGCTTTATTTTACCTAATCCGAACTCATTCCACCTTGAAAATCTCATCCAATTCTGCAGCTATAGACACTCTTTTACTTCTATATTGTCCCTATGATGTGCATCTATCACCCAGCCTAAAAACTGCATTCCGATTCTGTGTATTTCACCCGTTTCTTTTAAAAAACGTTGTTGACATTTAAAACTACAAATGTGTAAATTGCAACTTTTCAACGTGTGAATTGGGTTTTCGATTGATTGATTGATATTTTATTTCTATCGCGCTCGTACACAAGTGTTTCAGAGCGCGACAAGGCAAGGGAGGGAAACAGGGGAGAATAAAACAGCGATCTTACTAGGCCCAGTGACATTGAGAAAGCGCAAGTGCATGGGAGAGGGGGGAGGGGAAAAGTGCATGGAAGGGGGGAGAGGTGGAAAGTGCGAAGCAGAGGAGAAACAGATAAATAACAATACAAAAATAATAAAGGTAACAAACAGTGGTAATGCAGCCAGCAATTTGCAAGTGCTAGGTTTAAGGCAGGGTAGGTCTGATAAGTGCAGGAAGAAAAAGGGGGGCTTTATGGGCACAGATACAGACTCCAGTGCAAGGGGTGGCCTGGAGGCAGTGCGGGAGGGTGGCAGGATGAGGAGGTACCTGGGCCAAAAAGACAGAGGATGGCCAGGTGCACGGTGCCAAGAGAGAACAGATCAGCAGGGGAGAGGGGGAGCGACTAGCGTAAAGATGGTTCTATGGCCAACTTGTCGGACTGGAAGCTAAAAGAGAAGCAGTATAAATCAGCTTTTCTTGAGGCTAAGAAAACTTATTATAACGATCAAATCAATTCTGCAGGTGATCAGACCAAAGAACTTTTTCGCCTCTTTAGATCCTGGGAAAAACCCACCGATTGTGGCTCCATTATTAAACCCACCACTGAGGATTGCAACCGTGTGCAGAAAGCTTTTGCGGATAAACTACGCAAAGCCCAAGACAAAATTAAGCAGGAAACCCTGACTCTCCCATCATCCACAGTTAAGACTATACCTCTGTCTAGGCAGGTACCACAACCTAATGTTAAACCTAAGGTTATTGAACAAAATTCTATGCCCAATACTGTCACCAAAACCGAATCTGCAGATGGCTTTTCCTTTAAGGAAACTTCTGTAGTAGAAATGATTAACATCATGAAATCTATGCGGCCTACTAACTGCCCAGTTGAACTTCTCCCTTCCAAAATCATCTTGGAGCACAAAGAGCAATTTGCGCCTTTCTTATGCAGATTTACTAATGCCTCGTTTCGGTCAGGCAAAATCCCCCAGCCACTAAAAAATGTTGCAGTCTCACCTTTACTAAAAAAAACTGGACCCCACTGACGCTGACAACCTAAGGCCAATTACTAATACTCTGTTTCTACTCAACTGATTGACAAAGTTGCAACCATCCAATTGCAGAACTATGTATTGATGGCTGATATACTCCATACTAAACAGTCAGGTTTTAGAAGCCATCATGGCACTGAGACCGCCCTGCTGGACTTGCAGACTCACATGCTTTCTAAGTTGGAAGAAAGCAGGTCAGGGCTGCTGATGTTGTTGGACTTATCGGCAGCTTTCGACCTGCTCGATCATAACATACATCTTGAGAGAATGCAGTCAGTTGGGGGCCTCTCTGCAAATGCTATAGAATGGCTAAGATCATTACTAGAGGGTCGTCGATCACAAATATACTGGGGGGATTGCGCCTCGGAATCTCAACTGCTAACCTGTGGAGTTCCACAGGGGGCCTGTCTTTCCCCTTTATTATTTAATATCTATATCCTCCCCCTTTGTAATGATTTGGAATTCTTTCACATTTTCTTTTGCAATTATGCGGATGATTTCCAATTGATCCTTGACATCACAGGTAATCATGACACAGACCATAATCTGGGGAATATGGTATATCAACTGATAAAAAAATGGATGTCTACAAACTGACTTTGCCTTAATGCCTCGAAGACTGAGCTCATGCTATTCGGACCCCGTCAGGTGCTAACCAAACTGGACCAGGCATATTCAGGTTTCAAGATTGATGGTAGTGATATAAAAATTGTACAGAAGTTTAAAACGTTAGGCACCTTCATGGAGAGTAGCTTAGACTGCGAAGCTCACGTTGCTGCCATATCAAAGAGCACTAACTACCATCTTAAAGTGCTCAGACAGGTTGCCCCACTTGTTTCCATCGAAAACCGTACTAAACTGGTGAGAGCTGTTATTCTACCATGCGTAGATTATTGTAATGCTCTCCTATGTGGGGCAAGCAAGGCCAACATCCTTGAACTCCAAAAAGTCCAAAATAAAGCTATTCGCATCATCTATCAAATGAAATATTCAGAACCCACCACTACTGCTAGGGAAAAACTACATTGGCTTCCTGTTGAGGCCCGAATTCGGTTTAAGCTTCTCACCATCTGTCATAAATGCGTCTTTGGGACTGCACCAATTTATTTGAAGGATGTGGTAAATGTTTATGAACCCTTAAGAAGGCTCAGATCAGCGGAAGATCTCTTGCTAGTCCAACATCGTGTGAAACGGTCCCGTGGGCTACGCAGAGCGTTTCACATCCAAGGCGCTAAGGCCTGGAATGCGTTACCAGCTACACTGCGTAAGACTGAGGATTTACTATCCTTTAGGAAACAGCTGAAGACCTATCTCTTTCATTAGTACCCTTTTCGTCCCATAGGTAACCTGTATGGTCTGTCTCTCGGCGCCTGGGTGCCTACGGGCTTTGGCGCGGTATAAGATAAAATAACATAACATAACAAGGCAGAAGAAAAAAGGAAGGTCTTGAGGTGCTTCCGGAACCGGAGATGGTTCTCCTCAAGTTTTAGAGTGGCAGGGAGGCTATTCCAGAGGGAGGCCCCAGCCGAAGACAGAGATCTACCCCCAGCTCGTTTCTTAGAAAACGACTGTCCCTGAGTGAGTTGGAGGTAGAGGAACGAAGAGCTCCTGAGGGGAGGTATTTGCGGAGGGATAGCTGAAGGTATTTTGGACCCAGACCCCAGAAAGCCTTGTGGACAATGCAAAGGGTTTTGAATTTAACCCTTGCATCGACTGGGAGCCAGTGGAGAGATTTCAGAGCTGGAGAGATACGATCCCAGGGCTTGAGGCCAAGGACAAGTCTCGCAGTCCTGTTCTGGATAAGTTGCAGAGGGCGGAGAGTAGAGGCAGGTAGATTTCGATAGAGGCTGTTACAATAGTCCAAGCTAGAGAGAACCAGAGCTTGAGATACCATGAGCTTCTGGGGGAAGGAGAGGAAAGGCAGAGTACCTCTGAGGAGGTGCAGTCGGAAATGTGACTTTTTAGAGACCTCAGAGATTTGGGCGGAGAAGGAAAGGGTGGAGTCAAAGATGACCCTGAGGTTCTTAAAAAGGATGGTGAAGTTGTGCCGATGAGGAGGATCTCCGTCTTGATGGCATTCAGACAAAGATCATTGGTGGCACACCAATCTTGAATGGCAGTTAGGCAATCAGAGATGAGAGAGGGAGAGGAGGTGGCAGAGGGCAGCCTGAAAATGAGTTGAGTGTCGTCAGCGTAGCACTGGAAATTTGAGCAGAAAATGGCAATGCAGTGGGCGAGAGTTGCCAGGTATTGGTTGAAAAGCCAGGGCGAGAGGTTAGACCCCTGGGGAACACCACAGGTAGAGAGGAAGAAAGATGAAAGGAAGGACCCAAGTTAGACCTGGGAGGGTCGATCTGAGAGGAAAGAGGTCAGCCAGGCCAGAGCCTGATCAGTGATACCCAGGTTTGCATGGAGACGGTTGAACAGGATGGTATGGTTGACCGTGTCGAAGGCAGAAGAGAGATCGAGGAGGATGAGGACAGAGGGAATGTTAGAGTCAAGGTTGGTGAGCAGATCTTCACAGATGTTTAGGAGAGCAGTTTCCGTGCTTCTGGCAGCTCTGAAGCCAGACTAGTGGTCATGGAGACAGCCAACAGAATTGGAATGAAGATTAAGCTGAGAGATGGCCAACTTTTCCAGGAGTTTGCCAAGAAAGGGAGCAATGGAAATTGGGCGATAGTTAGCTGGACAAGAAGGATCAGCTGTGGGTTTCTTGAGAAGAGGATGCACAAAGGAGTGCTTCAGAGGGGAGGGGAAGGATCCAGAGGCAAAGGAGTGGTTGCAAAAATCAGCAAGGGCCAGAGCGAGGGTGTCAATGTGGTCCTTGATGGTTTTAGAGGAACAGGGATGAACCTGTTTTGAAGAGGCTTTCTAGCAACCTTGACAGGTGTGAAAAAAGGAAAGGAAGAGAAGGATGGTGGGGGGTGGCTAAAGGAGGGACAACAAGCACAGATGGAGAGGGAAGAGGAGGAGTGTGGGTGGAGAGGGTGGACAGGATGTCCTGGGTTTTTTAAATAAAGTGAGAGGCAAGGGCATTGCAAAGAGCCTGGGAGGCAACAGGAGGGGTAGAGACTGCAGCAGGGTTGGCCAGTTCCTTGCAGATTTTAAAGAGTTCGGCCGAGTTGTTGGATGCCGCGGAGACACGAGCTTGAATTTGGACTCTCTTCTTGGTGAGGACAGAGAGTCGGTATTGCCTTTGTAGCAGGCGACAGGCCAGTTTGTCAGAGGATGAACAGGAAGTCCTCCATTTCCTCTCAGCTGCCCTACACTTACGTTTAAGTGTAGCTAGGTCAGAGACATACCAGGAATCGCACTTGGCTTTGGACTTCAAACGGATCCTCATGACAGGGGGAAGAGCATCAAGCGTATCAGAAATTGAAGAGTAGAGCAGAGACAGGGGTGAATCAGGATGAGACAGCCAAGGTGGAGGGGGGAGAGAAAGTGGCAGCAAAAGCCTCAACTGACACACGCTTCATGGGCCGGATGTCCGAGAAGGCAGGTGGCAGTGTTGGGGTAGGCTTGGCTTGGGGGGAAGAGAGGGAGAGATGAGATGAGAGGAGGGAGTGATCGCTCCAGGAGAGAGGAGTGGTCAGAGGGATGGAGAGGGAGAGGTCAGAGGAGATCAAGACATCGAGTGTGTGCCCTGCAGAGTGAGTCGGGCCAGAGGGGAGGATGGACAGGGAGAGGGAGTCGCAGAGGTCACAGAAGAGTACAGAGGAGGAGCAAGGAGAGTCTAAATGTATATTTAGGTCACCGGGTTGCACTGTGTTCTCATTTCAAGTTGCTTTTTGAACTGTATGCCTTTTATGATACCTTACATTATAGTTGCTAGTGATATTACATCCCTGATACTGTGATAAAACATATGTATACCATTATTTAAACACACATATAATTAATTATCTGCAAAATCCGAGTGTCATTTTAGGCCATTGCAAAGGGTTTAAAATCCTTTTTTACCTCTTATTTTGTGAGGCAAGGTCGGATATTGATTCTGTTTGCTGCATAATATCCCTGACTCCTTGCTGCTTCCATCTATCCACTCAGAATTTGATTAATTGTGGATTGAGGGAACATTGCAGGGGGAAACCTTAACTCAGGTGCTATCTATCCTAATTGAAAAAGTGCTCCTATTCATTTGTGCTTTGGATATGTTCTTGTAGAAGGTTACCCAAGTGTATTTCAGTGGGTTTCATTGTAATGATCACCCCATTGCTGATTGCTGCCCAATATAAAAATTGTGTGATTTTCTTTGATTTTTAAATAAATAACTATTGTGATTACCACCCACCGGCCTGGTTCATGGTCCATTGTGACCCAGGGTATTTGTAAAAGGGGGTGTGAGACGGGATGGTATCAGCTCAATTCGAATTCGTAGAAAATAAAGAAAAAGCATTCTAATCGCGCACTACATCTAAGGCTAAGGGTGAAGGTCCTGGTCCGTTGTGTGACGCCCAAGTGGAATCCTTTACAAATTGGGGGCTCGGGCCGGGGATTGGGTTTGTTTATTCACCCGTGACAGCTTAACACAGCAGGCTAACCTCCAAGGTAGTGATACATTGTGTGGTTGGAACACTGTGTTACGCCGTAGAAGCGCCTTCCCCAAAACCAAAATCCTAAGTATCAGGCCTGTGTATAAAATTAAAGCTAAATCAACCCTAAAAATAGACAAAAAGCAATAGAATACAGATTACCCTTAAATAAATAAATTAATAAAGAAAGAACACCTTCCAAAATGGCCACAGTAGAGATCAACATAGCTAGGGAGCACCTTCTGCACAAGCTATTTGGCAGGGGGCCAGGGGGAATCAGCAGAGCAAGATGAAAAAGTCTGGCTAGAAGAAATGAAGCAACGCTGCCATGGACATAGACATGTGGCAGGACGGTGGCCTATTACATCAAGCTTTGAGCGAGTTGTATATGACTCTGAAAATTAAAGAGGAGCAGATTAAAATTGTTAGAATCACGGCCTACATGTATCTCCATATGGGAGTGATGCGGGAAAAGCATGAAGAAAATAAAACTCTTGCGCAAAATCAATCTGAACTCGTAACTAAAATCCAGACTGAACTAAAATTAGCGGAACAAAAATTGCAAAAGAGCCAAGATTCTGAGGCAGAATCTGGAAACTAAATCAAACAGTTAAAAGAGGACTTGGCTCTACAACAGCAAAATAATGCAGATCAAGAGGTCCAATTAGATGCATTGAAAGAGGAGTGTAGGGAAGCTGAGTCAACAATTAACATATAATAGGATTTGCTCAGGACAAATAACCATGCTGCAAGACCAGATAAAAAAATTGGAAGAGGAAAATAATAAATTAATTATGAGAGACCTCCACTCTCAATCAGAATTTGATGAAGAACTCCAGAAATTAGGTGCCATAACACAACAAAGGGATGACCTGGCTGAACAAAGGGGCGCTTTGTGTCAGGAGAAAGAGGCCTTATATCAGGAAATGTGCAGTTTAAAAACCAATCTGGAGAAAAGGGAGTCGGACATTCAGGTACTGACTGGCATAAAAGAAGAATGTGATAAATTAATGGGTCATAGGAGACAAATGGAACTCGAGTTAGAGCAGGCCATAGAGGCTCTAAATGTGCAGAATAAGGAGGTTTACCCATGCAACAGAAATTGTCTCATTGTTCCCAAACCATACAGGCAGTGCAAAGAGACAATGAGGTCCTCTGTGAAGAGATAGAGGGGCTCCACCAGCAGGTGGTAGCTCAAGAGCGGGTCATAGAGGCCAGTAAAGCCCTGATAGCTGAGCAAAAGGCTCAGATATTTGCCTATTATCAAGCGGCAGGGGCTAGGAAGGAGAAACTAGCGAGGTTGGAGAAAGAGGGCACTAGATTTAAGCAAAACTGGAGGGATCCCGAACAGGTAGAGAGGGACAGGGTAACCCCTGATCATAGTATGATGACCTCTATACTAAAGGACTCAAACCCCTTTAATACTGTGTATACTGCTGACTTCATGTCTACTGGTTCACATGACCCAGAAACCATGAGTCCGGCAGAATTAAATAGGCTGAGCATAATGGAGCTGACAGGTCAGCGCCCCCAAAAAGTGATGGACAGGCGTCCCTGTACCGATACCAAAATATTAATGCTGATGTCTCTGATAAGGAAGTCTCTTATAAGGGAAAGTCAGGGAATTAGATCTGCAGAAATACTACCTCCAAAGGGACCTGTTGGTTCAATTTGTAGAAAGACAGAATGAAATGAGGCCCCAAAAGAGCATTCTAAAGACCTCTACCCAATCAGGGCATTGGGGGGGGCCTCTGCCAACCCTGGAAGCAGGGAGGAGACAGAGGACTACTCTCCTGTGCGCCACAAGGGAAAAGAAACTAGGCCCCACCATTCTGCGAGCCCCTCCCAAGCTCACAGAATCAGGAAGAGCCTAGAAGATCAGGAGGGGTCCACAACAGTAGCGCCTCTGAGTCTGAGGGCGAGTGGACTCAGGTGAAGCAGAAAAAGAAGACGAATAAACTAAAGAGAGTTCTGGTGAAAGACCCCATTAGGCAGATCAAGGCTATAAGGAATTAAATAACCCTGTACCACAAAAACGCAAAATATTCTGTTTGGGAACATTTGGTACTCTGTGAACAAATGATGGACACCTTTCACCTTAAAGACAGCCAAAACTGCATAGAGTATGTTAAATGGACTTTCTCTCCAGGGTACTCCAGCTTCTTTACTGGACTGGAAGACCAAAAACATTCAAGATGGTCCACCTACAGGGCAGCCATCTTGAAACACTATTCTGCCCATAGAAACCCCCAAGAGGCTCGCAAAGCGGCCTATAATCTGCAATGCAGAGAAGACCAGGCCCCATGAGAATGTGTGCAGGAGCTAAAACGCGCCTTTGCACAAACCACTAGGAGGGTGCGCACGGATAGCAGGGAGTTCATAACTACCTTCTTTCATGCGCTCTCAAAATATATCATAACCCAGCTTGTGAGGGATTTCCATGATAAAAGATCTCTGGAATGGATAACGGAGCAGGCTACCCGCATCTATGAGGTCCAAAAACCTTCAAAAAATAAAAACCAGACCAAAAACCCCCAACCAGCCAACACCCCTGCTGCTGCCAAGGTGGCGGAAGTGAAGGTTGCCCCCATTTTAGACCTAGAAATGGGGGGGGCCTAAAAATGTACCTACACAAAACCCGCAAAATCAGAGGCCAAGAAGGCCCTCTGGCCAATCAGAAACAGGGGGTAGTCAGGGAGGTAATCCCACCAATGGGACCCCTAACTCTCCTGATTATGTAGGTCCGAGATACAAGGGAAACTGATCTATCTTGGGGTATGTATGGACCCCCCCAGCCCAAGGGGGGTCCCGCCAGTTAAGTACTCCCCCAGGAAACTTCTCTCCTAACTTCCCTCAGGAGGACAGTAATCCCCCAAATCCTGGGTTAAGTTTCTTTCCCCGGTATCCACCAAACCCCAACCTGCAGGACAACCCTCTTTTCTTTCCCCAGTTTCAGGAGTCCAGACAACCCAATCCGGGAGAGGGGAGGCCAAGGGGAGAGGGTTACCAAAATCTCCAGTAACCAAGGTACCCTGTGAGAAGGGATAGTTACCCTACCTGTGAACCTCCTAGATACGAACAAAATCCCCCATTACAGCCGTAACGGGTGTCCCAACTGGAGCGCCAGGTCCAGAACCTCACACAGGATCTGGGTCCAAGGCATAAAATAAGCGGTATTGCATCGCAATTTGCGATACAATACCGCTGTTTTGCTGTATATTTAGTTAATCATGTCGCACAAACTGCGATATGATTCATTAAATATACAGCAAAACAAAAGATTGTGCCTAAACTCTGCCTCTACTCTGCCTGAGTGAGGTTGTGCACAGCGTGCACTGCAGGCGAGGCAGAAGCAGCCGGGGCTGGGCTCATAACATTGTATCAATGTTATGAGCCCAGCCCGGATGCCAATGTCATTGCAAGAGAGGAGGATCTCAGTCCCCCTCTCACACTGGCTCTGGCGTTTTCTGAGGTAAGGAGTGCTTAGGGGAGGTTTGGGTGGGGGAGCCGGGCCCGTTTTGCATTAATGTTTTGTGCTCGTAGAAGGCTTTAAATATTTTTTCATTTAATGAAAGAATATTTCAAGCCTTCTACGAGCCGGCTGCATTATTCCTGCGGGTGCTGGTTTTAGAAAGTGGCTGACAACATTAACGGGCGGGAGAAATGTTATTGCCTGCCACTCTCTAACACCCAGCACTCGCAGTAATAATGCAGCCTGCTCGCAGGTCTTCTGCGAGCAGGCTGCATTATTGCTGAGGGTGCTAGTGTTAGCAAGTGGCTGACAATAATATTTCTCCCGCCCGAACGGTCGGGAGAAATATTATTATCAGCCACTTGCTAACACCAGCACCCTCAGTAATAACGCAGCCTGCTTGCAGAAGGCTTTAAATATTCTTTAATTTAATGAAAGAATATTTAAAGCCTTCTATGAGCCGGCTGCATTATTGCTGCGGGTGCTGGCTTTAGAAAGTGGCTGACAACATAACACCCAGCACTCGTAGTAATAACGCAGCCTGCTCACAGAAGGCTTTTGAAAAGGTCTTCTGCGAGCAGGCTGCGTTATTACTGAGGGTGCTGGTGTTAGCAAGTGACTGACAATAATATTTCTCCCGCCCGAACGGACGGGAGAAATATTGTCAGCCACTTGCTAACACCAGCACCCTCAGTAATAACGCAGCCTGCTCGCAGAAGGCTTTAAATATTCTTTCATTTTATGAAAGAATATTTATGAAAGAATATGTAAAGCCTTCTACGAGCAAGCTGCGTTATTATGAGGGTGCTGATTTTACCAAGTGGCTGACAACATTATTTATCCCGCCCGTTCAGGCGGGAGAAATATTATTGCATGACACTCTCTAACACCCAGCAACAGGCCCAGCTGAAGATGTGTGCCCCCCCCTCAACCCCCCACTGCTGAGGGTGGAAAGTGGTGCACGGTCAGACTGGGGCTTACAATAATTGACTCGGGCACCAACTAAAAGTGCTCCACAGTTGCAAATGGTAATTAATTTCTTTTGTGACACTGTTTGAATAACCCAAGGGGAAGGTTTCTGATGTGTAAATTGTACATTTTAGAGAATATTTATTCAGCAACACTGTTCAAAACTATAATAGTCCAGTTGAGTAACTCTTCAAACTGGCCCATATGGGCAAAAAAGGTGGGCCACTAATTTGACCCAAAAAACAGGCCCACACAGCTTGCAGAAGACCTTTCAAAAGGTCTTCTGTGAGCAGGCTGCGTTATTACTGCGGGTGCTGGTGTTAGCAAGTGGCTGAGAATAATATCTCTCCCGCCCATTTGGGCAGGAGATATATTATTGCCAGCCACTCTCTAACACCCAACACTTGCAGTAATAACGCAGCCTGCTCACAGAAGGCCTTTGAAAAAGGCTTCTGTGAGCAGCAACAGGCCCGGCTCAAGATGTGTGCCTCTCGGCCCGCCACTGCTGAGGGTTGAAAGTGGCACAGGTTCAGACTGGGACATACAATAATTGTCTCGGGCACCAACGAAAAAGTGCTCCACAGTTGCAAATGGGAATTCATTCCTTTTGTGATGCTTTTTGAATAACCCAAAGGGGAGGTTTCTGATCCAGTGTGACGCAAATTGTACATTTTAGAGAATATGTATTCAACAACACTGGTCAAAGCTATTAGCCACAATATAGTCCAGTAACTCATCAAAATGGCCCACATTGGCAAAAAAGGAGGGCCCACTTTGACCCAAAAAATGGACCCACACAAGCATTTTGCGTTTTTGGTTAAGCCATGGGCCTATTGCCCTATAGGCCAGTCTGAGGCTGCAATGGTGCATGGAGGTTAGCTGCCAAATTTATCACGAGGCAGGCAGCCACAGCCAGTAGGAAGCTTTACACTGGCCATAACTTTAATGTGAGCACTGCAAAGCGCACATTAAAAGCCCCAGAACGAAAATTGTGACTTTTATTGCTGTGCTTTGTGGACTGGAAAGATGGGGGCATTTGCTGGACCCCCCTCCTCCCAGAGGCTCGAGTCCTCTTTAGTTTGTAAAGGCTAAAGGCCCCAACGCTGTTCCAGATTGCTGGGCTGGGTGTACTGTTAGCAAGTGGCTGCGCTTGCATTTATTTCTCCCACCCGTTCGGGTGGGAGAAATACTATTTTCACTCCAAAGCGGGTGCTGAGGGGCCGTGTTGATTCTCGAGTCCCCCCCCAGAGTGAGTGTGCATTGTTGTGGGTAATGAGTTGCTTTTTGCCTATTTTGTAGGAATTGGTCTGCAGTGTAGAGGAAGATTAGGCAGAGAAGCCCAACTCACTGTGACTTGATAACAATGGGCCTGAGAGGTAAGCAAAGCCTAACCCAACTTTTTATTATAAAAATATCTTTTTAATTGTAGACTATTCAAGGGCCTTCTGCAAGCAGGATGTGTTATTGGTGCATGTGGCCGCTCTGTATTCAGGGTGTTGCAAATACTCCCCCAAAGGTGGTTGCTTCGAGTGATTTGTGTTCTTTGCAGATAAACAACCATTTTGTAGTTCTTGAAACAAAACAAATATGTGTACTACTAATTAGAACTTGGAAGGTATGTGGCAAGTTGCTTAAATTGCTGGCAAATTCTGGCTTCGCTGCTTAACCAAACTGTGTGATTCTGGGTAAATCATTTGACCCAACCCAGCCACACCAGTGTGCTGGCAAGAACAGAAATGTGCATTATTTATCCTTCGGCAGTGTTGGTGGCCTGATGGGCATTACATTGCACAATTTGCTGCTAACTTGCCACTCAATACTTCCCACAATGCCATGTAGTCACAAAATGTGGTGCCTCTGTGCCATAGGTTTAGAGAAGAGATTTCCAACGTCTTGGACACCCTGATGATTTTTCTATTGGCTTTTAGGTGTTTGATGGCACTCCCTCTTTATATTATTTATTTTGATCTTTTAAAGCATCTCACTTTTTGCTGACTTGCAATAAGCCAGACCATAAATGGATGAGTAAATGTAACTTGCTGGGCCCATTTGTCTCGCAGATGCATGAGACTTTACGGCACTAGTAACTGGTAGGTGCTGCACCATGGCCTCACTGACCTGGGCAGACCAAGAGGCTGGCAACTGGACATTTGGTTCTGCAGAATAAGATAACTAACGTCCCCAGTGTATCACAAACTCCTTGTAGCTGCTGTCTTCATCTTGGGGAGTTACTTGTGACTGTTATATTCCAGAACACTAGCTAAATGAAACTTGATGATAAAATAAAAATGACACACTCACAATTGCATTTGTTTTGATGTCTTGTTGACAAATTCTGCTAATCAATTTTTGAAAACTAATTTATGCCTTGGGTTCGCATGTTAAGGGCTCAGCAGAACCCTCAGATGAACATCGCAGCTCAGAACCCTGCAAACCCAGGGTCTGGCAACCCAGAACAATGACGGGGAGAGAACCCCGACAATTCATCGGTTCCCGAGGGGGAGGCACAGGGGCAAGGAGGGTGTAAAGCCCTAGAGCAGGGGTGCACAACTGATTTTGACAGAGGGCCGAAAGTACCTTACATGATGGTTATAGTGGGCCGAAAAGTAAATGTGGGCGGGGCGGTAGGCGGGGCATAGCAGGAGGCGTTTTCAACCCCCAATTTGTATTAAACACATGGAAAAATAATATGTTTTTGAGGGGTAACGATTTTTATTTGTATTTCAAACTTACATTTTGTACTACACATTTTCCATTGTTATAATTTATTTCTATTTAGTTATTGTATATCGTCTGTTTAATTAAATTATATATATATTTTATTGACCCTTGATTGGACATTCCGTTATTTTGGACTGCTATAGTTTGCTGTTTGGGTTGCCCAAGAGGAGTATGGCCTTCGTTGCGTCAGGTTTCCTAAAAAAGCAAGGGATGTACATCTCCTAACTGTGCCTGTTTTAGCTTGGAGTGCAACACTATGCCCATGTCCCTCACCCCCAACCAAACACTATGCCCCATGGCCCCCTCACCCCCAACCAAACACTTGGCCCCATGGCCCCCACCCCAACCAAACACTATGTCCCATGGCTCCCACCCCCAACCAAACACTATGTCCCATGGCTCCCACCTCTCTAGCAAACATTATGCCCCATGTCCCTCACCCCCAACCAAACACTATGCCCCATGGCTCACACCCCCAACCAATACCCATACAGACCTGAAACCCCCCACCCCCCAACTCAGCACACACACTCAAGCATGCACCCACACAGACCCGAACCCCCGCACCCTCCCACTCAGCACACAAACACTCAAGCATGCACCCATACAGACCTGAACCCCCCACCCCCCAACTCAGCACACAAACTTTCAAACATGCACCCATACAGACCTGAACCCCCCACCCCAGCACACAAACACTCAAGCATGCCCCCATACAGACCTGAACCCCCCCACTCCCCAACTCAGCACACACACTCAAACATGCACCCATACAGACCCGAACCCCCACCCCCCAAATCAGCATACAAACTCTCAAGCATGCACCCATACAGACCCTGCATCTCAACATACACTGCACTTACACTCCAAAACAAACATTCATGCACACCGAACCCCCCCCACCCTCGCATCTCAACATACTCAACACAAACATACAAAAACAAACATTCATGCCCACCCGACACCCCCACACCCTCGCATCTCAACATACACAACACAAATATACAAAAACAAACATTCATGCATATCCGACACCCTCCCACCCCCGCATCTCAACATACACAACACAAACATACAAAAACAAACATTTGTGCACACCCGACACCCACCCCCCGCATCTCAACACAACACAAACATGCACACAAACATACACCAGAACAGACCTGACACACAAACACAAACAAACAGACCACTTACCGGACGTGCTGGAAGGCAGGATAGCTGGAACGCTGGCGAGGTCTCTGGCACTACGGCTGGCGTGGGCATGGCAAGGCTGAAAGGCCTTCCGGCATCAAGCCTTACTGGCCACGCCAGCCGTAGTGCTGGCCCTCCATTGGTGCAGCACACACGCACTACGTGGCTCGTAGGAGCTACGTGGTGTGTGTGCCCTGAGCCAATGAGGGCCCGTGTTTTGTCCGGCTTGGAAGAGAAGAGTTTCAAAGACTTTCCATTAGGAAAGTCTTTGTGCCTCGCGGGCCGGACAAAATACCATGGTGGGCCGCAACTGGCCCGTGGGCCGTATATTGTGCACCCATGCTCTAGAGGAAGCTTCCTTCCTCACCCGTGAAAAGCCCCTGGCCACCCCGGAACCAAAACTAAAATCTCCTGCCCCTGAAAATCTGCAACCCAGGGAATAGAGGGTGGGTAGGAGAAATTAAGACCTCAAAAAGGCCCATTTTGCCCAGAAAACTGTGCCTCATACAGGCCCATATCTTTAATAAACAGGGAGGCCAAGGTACTAGCGAGAGTCCTTTCAAATAGACTGCTTCAGGTGATTGGTCCCTAATTCACCCGGACCAGTGCGGATTTATGCCAGGCAAATCTACAGGAATGAATCTCCGCAGGGTCCAGGTTGCGCTTGACCGGGCAGCCGAGATCTCGTCTCCGCTGGCCCTCCTCGCGTTCGACTTTGAACGGCCTTTGATTTGGTGGGATGGGACGCCATGTGGGCCATAAAGGAACGCATGGGTTTCGGGCAACACTTCATGGCATGGGTCAAGCTCCTTTATACCCTCCCGGTGGCATCCGTATTGGAAGACATCCAGGACATTCCCGCTGGGTCGGGGCACCAGGCAGGGCTGCCCCTTCTTGCCCCTACTGTTTCTCCTGGCCATTGAACCTCTAGTGATCAGGCGATGCACAGACATACAATGGGAGGGCTTTGTTTGGCCAAAGGGTGGCGAGACACGCGTCTCGCTATACCTGGGTGATCTCCTGTTATATCTCAGTGAACCCAAAATCTCCTGCCCGATAGTGACCAGAACCCTAGGGGAATACCAACGCTTTGAGGGATTCCGGGTAAACACGCAGAAAACAATCTACTTCCCGGTCCAGGGAGGGGAGGAAGCAATTCCAGAACCTTGCCCCTACTCCATTTCGGTATTGGGCTTCACCTATCTGGGTATACGAATAAGTGCACCACTGGAAGACTTTCTCAAGCTAAATCTTCACCCGATAATGCAAAGGTTCGAAAACGATGTCACCCATTGGCAATCGTTACCGCTTTCACTACTGGGGAGGGCGGCACTGTTTAAGATGTTGGCGCTCCCAAGGTTCCTTTTTGTCCTCCAGAACGCCCCTCTACCCATCCCAGCCACAACATTTACAGGCATCAACAAAACCCTATGCACACTACTTTGGGGGAGGAGCAGCCGCGAATTGCGTTAAAAACGCTCCACCGCTCGGTGCGGGAGGGAGACATAGGGCTACCCAATATCCGCACATATTACTGGGCTGCACAGGCAGGAGTGGCAAATGAATGGCTACACGGAGACTCACGGCTCCCACACACCCGAATCGAAGCAAGGGACACTGAATCCCCTTCCCCCTAAAAATACTATACGATGACAAAAAGAACCTGGGTGGGCTACTGAGCGGGTCCCTTCACATCCAACGAGTCTGGAAAGAAATACACAGATATATCAGCTGGAGCGCCAGACCAACCTTGAGCCAACCCCTATGGCACAATACACACCTTCCAAAAATCCAAAGAATAGGTTACTTTGAAACCTCAGAGAGGAAAGGGCTATCCACACTGCCGGATATCATCCATGAGGGGCGACTGATAGACTTTGAAACCCTACAAACAGAACACGGACTAGGGCCCATGGACCGCTCTAAATACCTCCAACTCACACACGCTATCAACACCCAATTCACAAACCTCAACAACATACCCGCCTGCTCCCCCCTAGAAACCAATGTCCTCCCACAACGCATCCTCCTCAGGGTAACCTCTACCCTCTATAAGGTAATCAACTCCTTTGGTTCGAGAGAACTCACCCACTTCAGAGGGAAATGGGAACAGGACTTGGGGGCACTGCAGGTGGAGGAGTGGACCGAGGAACTGATGTCCCAGAGGGAAATAGGCATTGACGCTAAACTCAGACTGATACAGCTGAGAATCCTGCACATATCTTACTACTCAAGAACGGAAATGGCTACTTGGGGGTGGGAGGAGGGGATTCAGAGTGCCTTCGGTGCAAGAGAGCGGAAGGCACCTTCTACCACATGATATGGGAGTGTGGGGTGCTGCAGGAGTTCTGGACAGCATGCCTATAGCACCTTTCAAGAACAATTGGCGCTACAATCCCGATGGACCCGAAACTCATCCTCTTGGGAATAGGAGGCGAAACCAACCTCACGAAATATGAGAAGACCCCGGATGGGGTAGCACTAGGGGCAGTTAAGAGACTAACGGCTGCCACCTGGGGCTCGGCAGATAAGATATAGACCGATGGTCCAATGAAATGGACAGATGCGCCTCACTTGAAAGACGGATTTACAACGCTAGGGGGTGCCCCCGGAAGTTCCAGAAAATTTGGGGGAAGTGGGAAGAACAAACATAGAAACGAGGCTAGCGGAAGCAGAGCGCCAGGACACGCTGGGTGCCCATCCGGTGGATGGTACAAATCTTCTGTTCCCAACGTGTCAAGTACTGTCAAAATGCTGTGCTATGTACTACGGCTCCCTGCATCTCCCCCCGCCCCCTTCCCCGGTGAGGGGACTCCTACTGCTACTGTGCACTCTGATGGTTGTTTTCTTGTTTTGAAAAACGTAATAAAAAGATTTACAACAAAAAAAAGGCCCATTTTGGGGAGGAAGTTTGTGTCCTCCAATTTGAAGGGGAAGAATCCTTAGAGGAGTCTAGCGGGGGGGGGGGACAATCTTCTCCTTCAGTCAGGGACGGGGGAATTCCTCCCAAAGAAAAATGGGTCCCAAGAGATCTGAATGAAGACTAGGTGGGTGTGGGGACTGATTCAGAGTCACCCATCCCTGAACTCCAGAGTTGCCATTCTTAGAGTAAAATATTAAAGGAGAGATCCTCCCCACAAACTGGTCCTAGTGACTGCTTCCAGGTAAAAGGGGGCAGCACAGAATTAGGGAAACAGAGGATTCCAAAATTCCCATCTATTTCAGGATGTCAACATTTTATTAGATTCCCAGACTCTGACAAAGAAAATTGTCCAAAATGCCACTGTGTCAGAATCCAAAATAAAGAAATTGACCACCCAGCATGCCCGAAATGCTCATTACCTTTGCCCACTTGAGGAGAAGAAGGGTAGATTTTATGCCCCCGTTCAAGTGCAAGGGCAATATACCATTTCAGCACTGGTGGACACTGGATCCCAGGCCACTCTTCTGTCAAAAAGGGCCTTTGAATGCTTCAGTAAGGGGGGAGAGACACCAGATCCCTCTCACCCCTCTTCCTGGACAACTCCGAAACTTTGACGGGAATTAAATTCCTGTCGAGGGGACTGTGGATTTGGAAATCAAAATTGGGCAACATAAGGTGAAACACCCGGTCATAGTTGTGACTCCAGAGGGAACACCCTGTCTACTAGGGAATTACATCCTCTGCAGGTTGTCTCCTCTAATAGACTTTGTGAACAAGGTACTCTGGACTCAGACTAACAGGCCGATAAAATTAAAACAGAATGTCAACCATGTTAGTTTAAATGGCACATGCCACATGGTTGACAAAAATCCGATCATATTGAGTTTCATTTCCAGAATAATCAAATACCTGATGTGACAGTAATTGCTGTAGGACAACAAACTGGTGATGGGAACTCCTCTCCATTCCTGAAGATCAACCTTCCTTCCAGTTTTAAGTGGCATTCCACACTAGAAGGAAATACTTTGAAATTTTATACTGATTTACAATCTGAAAATCCCAATTCTATAGTCAAAAGTGATGACAAACCAGCTGAAAGTTTAGCTGACATTCAGAAAATTAGAGAACAGGTGTTCCTCCCTATTCAGTTAAATGAGGGGAAGGAGTCTGTTCTCGCCCGAGTGTGCGTGAACAACGGAAAGAGCTTCATCAGCGAAGCCATATTCAGAAAGCTCCCAGAAGATCCAGCCATTCCCACATTTAAATTGATCGATAAGAGGGAAATGGGCCAGGAAACTCCCATTTCCAAACATCTCCTGCCTAGCAGGTGTATGCTAAAAATTTCTACAGGTGACAAAAGCATAGAACATAATTGTTGGGTATTGCGAGATGTCCCTGCTGCATTCTATTTAGGCATTGACATTCTCAACCGGTTTGCAATTAATTTGGACCTGATAAATTACAAGGACTAGTCCCGACTTCGTGGCAATCCCAGGGGCTTTGATGATTTTGAAAAAGCATTTGGGTCAGCCCAAGTCCTGCCGTATGCAGTTGAAGTTCAAATTGGAGAAGAGGTCACCATCCCAGGACGGACCCAAAAATTCCCACTTGAATTCAAAATCCTGATTCAAATGTATACCTCAATGTCCATCTCCAAAAGCAGTGGTTGGGGTTAAACCCAACACCATTAGTCAATATAGAACACAACACCATTCCAATATTGATGGATAACAGCGACCCTCTCTGGGCACAGGCACCATTATTGGAATGGCAGCTGATGACTGACATTTTTCCAAGCATGGCCAATTATCCAGAAAACCCCACTTAAATCCCAATAGCAAAGGGGAAAAGCTGTGGTACCCTTGCGGAGCATCCTGTGACCAGACTGGCCTTTTGCTCACTGCCTGCATGCCCGCTGTCGCCTTGCCATCCAGTGACCAGACTTGCCCAGCTGCTTGTTGTTAGGAGTGACCGCCGCTATCCTGTGACCAGAGATTTGGAGTCCAGAACCGGTTGACTGTCCAAATCCCCAAACTCAAGTACGGATTGTGAGTATTTCCCCATCCTAAAGCAATACATAGCCTACCCCATCTTGATCCTTTGTCTTTGTCCCAGTCTTTAAATAATCCTATCCATACCCTGATTCCTTGTTAAAATTGTTAGAATTCTCTGTGCATCTTGTCATTGATCTCCAAGCGTTAGCGCCACTTTTTGATTAATTTCTGTCTTGCACAGATCATAAATCCTTAGTCATATTTGGAATAATCAAATTAATTCCCACATAAAGTTGAACGCAGCATGAAAAGGTTGACGTCGTGAATCAATCTTGGAACGTACCGTGTCTTTCTTTAACCTAATCTAGTCTAGATAATTTAGTTTAAGTAAAACTTGCCTGTCCTTTTTAAACCAATTTTCTCTTCTTAACTGCTTTATTTTACCTAACCCAAACCTCATTCCACCTTGAAAATCTCATCTAATTCTTCAGCTGTAACCACTCTTTCACTTCTATACTGTCCCTATGATGTACATCTATCACCCAGCCTATAGACCGCATTCAGATTCTGTATATTTCACCCATTTTTTTAAAAACCGTTGTTGACATTTAAAACTACAAATGTGTGAATTGCAACTTTTCAACGTGTGAATTGGGCTGCACTGTGTTTTCATTTCAAGTTGCTTTTTGAACTGTATGCCTTTTGTGATACCTTACCTTATAGTTGCTAGTGATATTACATCCCTGATTCTGTGATAAAACAAATGTATATCATTATTTAGACACACATATCATAAATTATTTGTCAAAATCCGAGTGTCATTTTAGGCCATTGCAAAGGGTTTAATGTAGTAACCGGTTCTTATTTATTCACTAGATTCGTACTGGTTCCGCCCATTCATAGACCATGGAGGACGTCCCCGGGGACCTGGAAAGGAAAGGCCAGAAGAAATGCTGGGGTTATCACTCCACACCATAAAGAAAGATTGAAAGAAAAGCTGTGGGTGTCGCTCCACACCACAAAGAAAGAGCAAAAGAAAAGCTGTGGGTGTCGCTCCACCCTCCAACGAGAGACAACGGAAGGATCGTGGCGTACCGCTCCCTGATGGAAGAAGGACTCCACCTGATGAACCCCACTTTGCCCTACTGATGAGTCCCACTTAGCGCTACTCTCCCTCGACAAGGAATCTCAGAAGAGTCGGGGGGAATTGTGGATATATTTACCCACTCAGCAGTACTTCCAAACATCGACCAAGCTGCACTTCAGCAGTTAACAGAAGAATGGCTGTGCTGGCTCTTTTGAGCACCAGGACCTTGCATCAAAACTGTGTTTTGTAGCTACAAAATAATGGCTGCACTGTCTTGCCAAGCACCTATTGGGTAAGATGGGACAGGGAGCACACTGAGAAAGGCAGCCGGTGTGTTTCTTACATGCACCCAAGAATAAAATGTAAAGGCAGCACTGCTTTGCTGCTAGCTCAACATTTCCCCTTGAAAAAGGAAATATTTGGCATTTAAAATGTTGCCGCTTTGATGCTCTTTTCATCTGTTCTACATTGCTCTGCTTTTATCAGTGAGGCCCTGCCATGCCCATCCATATTCAGATTGTGCTCTAGCAAAAGAGAGCCTTATTCCTGAATGGCAGGCTGTGTCAGACCAAGTCTGGGAAATCAACAGAAGCTTTACTTTCAACCGCACGGGAAAACGCTTAAATTTTGGGCTACAAAATGTCAAAAATCACTGCTTCAAAAGAAACCCTAGCTCTAAGGGCATATGTCAATTTCAGTGGACCTGTGTCTTAAACAGATTGCTGTTTATGTGAAACTGACAAGGGCTGCAAAACAATGTTGGGAGGTCAGAAGGAAGAGAAAACCTTTTGAAATGGTCAGCCCAGCAGCCTTCACCATGTGTTAAAATGCGCTTTTGCAAATAAGGAACAATGCTTGTTTTAAAAGTGTAATGTTGAATGAAGGCCCTGTCTTGGCTGTACTGGGAAATCAGGCCAACCAGGCTTCTGCCATGGCCCAAGGGACATTTGGATGCTGATAACAGCAGTGCCCTACCCTCAAAAGAAGCCAGACTAGATTCTGGGACACCTACCTGTTAACTGCCGCCCTTGAAAACTTTGAATGGACCAAGAGAAATAAATATCACACGCTTGTCAGACTTTTGTCTGGGCTTCAGCTTGAGACAATAGATTCTGGGACACCTTTATGTTAATTGGGGAATTAACAATAAACCTTCAATAAAACTGGGAAACCCCCATGGCAGCCCTGGCCGGAACTAACATTTGGTGGTAGCCTGAAGAAAAAAATGATCCGAGTGGAGGACAAAGGCTGCCCATTTTGGCTCTAAAGACTAGTTTATTAATAAAACTTTGAGACTTTTATCTCCGCAATTGGACAACGCAGAAATGTGAAAGTTTCACAATCTAGATGTAATTTTTGTTGCTTTTAAACAAGACGTGGTAGCCTTCACTGGCAAATAAGGGACAGAAATGGCAGAGAATTGGATATTCTGAGTAAAGTGTACATAGTGCCACTTTGAAATTCAAGATTAACATGCCTCATGATAATATGTACACATGTATAAAGTTATAGAATTTTAGGTGTGACATTTCTCAATGCAAAGGACGAAAAATGATTAGACGGACGAAACAAAGTCCTACAAACATGATAATTGGACTGCCATGTTCTGCATGAAATATGTCATCTGCCTATGTAATTTGTTAAAATGCCACACAACTGTACAAATGTGTAATTTATGTTAAGATTGAGTTTTGGCAAAAAGGACTGTCGGAAGGCTTTGCACCTCATAAAAACACAACCCCATAAACTGAGTCCCCTCCTAGAGGAGGCAAACAACATTGGCTGACCTATCCGGTTCTTGGAGGTAGGCCTAGCTCAGTTCGGCCAATCAATAAACCCGGTGATGTCACCCGCATTTATATAAACGGTGGGGGCTCACAGGAACAGGACTCTCTCCTGAATTTCCAGCACCTGCGTGTCCACACCTTCCAGATCCACCTTTGCAAGATTCCAGACTCTACTGCTAGGCCAAAGCATAACTGACCCTATCCAAGCTGGGCCAATTATCCAGAAAACCCCACAAAAATACCATCAGCAAAGTGGAAAAGCTGTGCTACCCTTGTGGAGCATCCTGTGACCAGACCAGCCTTTTGCTCACTACCTGCATGCCCGCTGTCCCCTTGCCATCCAGTGACCAGACTTGCCCAGCTGCTTGCTGTTAGGAGTATCTGCCGCTATCCTGTGACCAGAGCTTTGGAGTCCAGAACCGGTTGACTGTCCAAATCCTCAAACTCAAGTGAGGATTATGAGTATTTCCCCATCCCATAGCAACACATAGCCTACCCCATCTCGGTCCTTTGTCTTTGTTCCACTCTTTAAATAATCCTATCCATACCCTGATTCCTTGTGAAAATTGTTAGAATTCTCTGTGCATCTTATCATTGATCTCCAAGCGTTAGTGCCACTTTTTGATTCATTTCTGTTTTGCATAGATCACAAGTCCTTAGTCATATGTAGAATAATCAAATGAATTCCCACATAAAGTTGAATGCTGTGTAAAAAGGCTGACATCGCGAATCAATCTTGGAATGTACTGTGTCTTTCTTTAATCGTATAGTCTAGATAATTTAGTTTAAGTAAAACGTGCCTTTCCTTTTTAAAACCGATTTTCTCTTCTTAACCGCTTTATTTTACCTAAATCGAACCTCATTCCACCTTGAAAATCTCATCCAATTCTTCAGCTATAGCCACTCTTTCACTTCTATATTGTCCCTATGATGTGCATCTATCACCTAGCCTATGAACTGTATTCTGATTCTGTGTATTTCACCCGTTTTTTTTAAACCGTTGTTGACATTTAAAACTACAAATGTGTAAATTGGAACTTTTCAACGTGTGAATTGGGCTGCACTGTGTTTTTATTTCAAGTTGCTTTTTGAACTGTATGCCTTTTGTGATACCTTACCTTATACTTGCTAGTGATAGTACATCCCTGATACTCTGATAAAACATATGTACATCATTATTTAAACACACATATCATTAATTATTTGTCAAAATCCGAGTGTCATTTTAGGCCATTGCCAAGGGTTTGAAATCAGTTGTTGCCTCTTATTTTGTGAGGGAAGGTCAAATTTTGATTCTGTTTGTTGCATAATATGGCTGACTCCTTGCTGCTAATTGTGGGTTGAGGGAACATTGCATGGGGAAACCTTAACAAGGATGCTATCTATCCTAATTGAGAAAGTGCTCCTATTCATTTTTGCTTTGGATATGTTCTTGTAGAAGGTTACCCAAGTGTATTACAGTGGTTTTCATTGTAATTATCACCCCATTGGTGAATGCTGCCCAAGATAAACATTGTGTGATTTTCTTTGAATTTAAAATAAATAAATATTGTGATTACAACCCACCTGCCTGGTTCATGGTCCTTTGTGACCCAGGGTATTTGTAAAAGAGGGTGTGAGACGGGTTGGTATCGGCTCAATTCAAATTCGTAGAAAATAAAGAAAAGGTATTCTAATTGTGCGCTACATCTAAGGATAATGGTGAAGGTCCTGGTCCGGTGTGTGACGCCTGATTGGAAATCCTTTACATAGATGCGACGCAATGCAAGTCTTCACAATTCTGTCTAAACGTGACGCAAGCTAGTATTACAGTTCTCTAGATGTGAGGCAATGCTAGTCTTCACAATTCTGTCTAGTTGTGACGCAAATCTAATCTTGACAATTCTGTCTAGATGTGACGCAGGCTAGTATTACAGTTGTCTAGATGTGACACAATGCTAGCCTTCACAATTCTGTCTAAATGTGATGCAATGGTAATCTTCACAATTCTGTCTAGATGTGGCACAATGCTAATCTTCACAATTCTGTCTAGATGAGACACAGGCTAGTATTACAGTTGTCTAGATGTGACGCAATGCTAATCTTCAAAATTCTTCTATATGAGTGTAACGCATGGCTAAACTTCTCCAGGACAGACTGAATGCCTAAATTGGAGGCACAGCAGAAGTGCAAACACCTAGATTTGAGGTATGTGAATAGATGGAGAACGCCTAAGTATGGGACACAACAGTGAATACCACCACTGAGCATTTGTTACACAGCAGTGAAGGGGTATTCTTAACTAACTGGCTGATTTTGGTATGCTTATGTTGTGTAGGTAATAAGAGAGGCAGGGCTTTTTGAAATACAGTGATTGCTGTACTCCCCACCCAGACCACACTAATCTTGTCAGTCGCTGTTGGTTGACGACTGGCTACTGGCTTTTCAGGCGGACACAGGCAAACACGCTCTGTAGCTGCTTCTTTGGGAGCTGCCTTTTGTCTTGGGGCCCTAAGCCGAAGGGGCTGCATGGCAGTGGGCTGCCCTAGGGGGGGTGTTGTTAAGAGCCTACCTCCTGAAGGGAAACAGCCAATCACAGACAAGGGACAGGGGAGAAGTCACACAAGTGCAGCAGAGAAATGGAAAAAAGTAACAAGGCAGAGACACCCCTGACTGTTCCAACCAATTGCAAGGGGGAGGGTGGGTACAGGAAGAAATCCAGAAACAAAGAAAGGACTACACCCTAGGGACAGCACACTCTATATACAGACCAGCTCAGAAAAATGAGACGAGAAGCCGCAGAAACACAAGAGAAATCCACCAGAATAGCACAAAAGAGTCAAAAAATGATTGAAAAAGAAACACACAAACCCCTCCACAGGAGCACATGAAATAGGCCAAAAACGGATTTCAATCAATGTACAACTACTCACTGAGCATTCACCAGCTCCTAAGGCTGCTTTCCAAGTGGTTTCCTTAGAGGATCCTTCTATATTGTAGTCCAGAAGGCAAGTGGAAATAGCTGCCAGGAACAAAGGCGGAAACACACATGACTTTTCCAACCAATTGCACAGGGGAGGGTGGGGACAGGAACAAAGCCTGAAACAAACAAAGGGACTGCACATTCTAGATGCAGGCCAGCTCAGAACAGCAGGGTGAGAAGCCAAAGGAATGCAAGAGAAACCCACAAGAATAGCACAAAATATTCAAAAAACAATTGAAAAAACCACACAAACCTCTCCACAGGTAGTTCCGTATGAACCGTGGCTTGAGCCATGGTAGAAATGGTTGAAGAGGTTGTGCGAGCTACAGTCTCACTCCCGGAAGATTTGTGTTAAGAGCCTACCTCCTGGAGGGAAACAGCCAATCACAGACAAGGGACAGGGGAGAAGTCACACAGGTGCAACAGAGAAATGGAAAAAAGTAACAAGGCAGAGACACCCCTGACTGTTCCAACCAATTGTTTTTTCGTTATCGACGAGAGGGTCATTGACGAGTGGTGTCCCGATTTCGTCATTGGAGTATGTATCATGACGATTTCGTCGTCGGAAGATGTTTCGTGGATGCCTCTTGTCCAGAGGAGGATCTGTGACCTTCTTTAGAAGTGCGAGACTCTGATGACGAGTGGTGTTTCTTTTTCGAAGACAAAGATGGGGACTTCGTGGAGGATTCGGACTTGTGTTTCTCCTTCGTCGGAGAGGATGTTCTCGATGAGTGGGGGGTCGACATGTATGAACCCTTATCCGCCTGTTTTGACGATGATGTTTTCATCGATAGGACTTTGAACAACTCTTTAGACATGGGTCGGGAGCCTTCACTGCTAACCAGTGTCTTTTTAGCCAGAGACTGGGGGTGTGATGCAGTTTTATAGTGGCTCGTCGGCGATTTTGGCTCACCTGTTTTTGTTTTTTCGTAGGCCACTCTTCCAACCTGGACCTGTGGCTTGATGGCAAATGCCTGTCAGAGGGGGTGGTACCTCTTCCACTCCTTGACAAGCCCGCTTCTGACGCTGGATATGCTCCTTCATTAAGCCAACAAATCAATCAACAGTTTTTGTCTTTGAGGGTTTTCTGAGAAAAACCTTGACAGATTTCACATTCCTCTGGAGAATGCTTAGGGTAGAGGTAGTATAAGCATTCTACATGCATGTCACCTTCGTAAACGTTCTTTAGGCCGCAAGTCCCACAGGGCTTGAACAAGGATTTTTTAGGTCCACGGTCTCCAAGCTTGTAAACAGTACCATAGATGAGTCGTCAGATGATCCGGTTGGAGTATAAAGTCGCAAAATCCATATTTTGTGTGGAAAGATAATTTCTCAGTGAAGAGAAGAACTCAGGGAATCCCACCAGCTAGAAAGACGGTTGAAATCTGAAGGGAAGCTGCTGAGGTGGAGCTATACACTCAATGTCCTATTCGTGGGGACCAAAAGCACCCACAGCGACGTTGATGGGACAATCAAGGTGTCAAACTTTTTCCATAGGAAAAGTACTAAATCAAAGTAACCAGGGATTCCCAGCCTGACGACAGGGAATATTCACAGCATGTGAATCTATGAAAGATCCAATGCTGGAGAAACATGGATTCCCTTAGTCTACTTTGTTATTACTTTTAGTAATTTATCACTTGTGGTAACTTATCATTGAACAATGCATTTTACAATGCAGTACAATGGGGTTCACTTTGTTTTGCCCTAGACTAACACTCAGAGGATTTTTGGTTACTCTAGGTGTGCTAAATTGACAAGCTGGTGGCAGCAGTGACTTATCATTTTTTGGTGCATTTCATTTTAGCCTTAACCCATCTGGCTATTAACTGTGGCTAGTGGTCAACCATGGCCCTGCCACAAGGTTTTTCACTTGTCCTTTGGCCATCTTGTCTTTTAGCCTTCTTCCTAGCCTTTCAGGACAGGAAAATTCTTATGGACTTCCAGTGCCCAGGAAAGCAGAGGCTTTTGGCACACTACTGGGGGGCTATGTGTGTTTGCTGCCAGGAAGTGGGCTGGAACTGCCTGGTCCCAATCTACAAACTGGTGCCAGTGTGTCAGAGTGGTATGCATGTGTTTTGCTGCCAGTGTTCCTGATTGGACCACTGCTGAGGCGTGTGTGGGGCAGATCTATCATTAGCTACTGGGAACTGCTGCTCTTGCCTGGCCTTTAGGATAAGAGGACCCCTGCACCTACTCTGGAGAGATCCTTGAAGAAACCGAAGAAGCCAAGACTCCTGTCCAGCTACAAGACTTGCAAGGAGAATGTGGACTGGTTGGAAGAAAGCTTGGTGAAAAACCTCTGCTACTGCGCTGGTAGAGCCCTGTCCTGTGGAAGATCTCCAGCAATCCTGCCAAGGAGCTGCAAACCTTGGAGAGTAGGGAACATCCATTCTCAATGTCAGGTCGGATGTTACGCTCACCTGGTATCCACAGGGACGCCACCCAGCCGGGTTACTCGCTGGTATGCTTCTCAGCTTTGCCCTGATGTGGTGTGCGGGGAAGGTTCTGCCTGAAAATACAGGAGGTCTGTGTTCAAGACTGACCGACTGGGGTAAGTATCCTCCCTCCACCCCCATATGATTTCAGTCCCTCTGGCGCCCTCTCCTCACCTTGTGGTAGAATTAGGCATGCTCTCCGTCCTGCCTTCTTTGCAGGGGCGCTTTGTCTTTCATGGGCGAGTGCGGTCCAGTTACTTCACTGTCGCCGGCCCGTTTGATATTGTTGAAGTAGGTGTTATTGCTGTTATTTAGTTTTGTTGCTATCCTGTATACCTTTCTTTGTTTAAAATGTCTCTTTTTTCTCCCTTAGGTATGCAGAGCTTCAGCACGGCGAACTGGCTATGGTTGAGTCCCGCTGGTAAATGATGGTGCATTAAGAGCGCTATGATGCGGTAAGTAAGCGCTATGCGCAGAGCTGCGAAGTCTTGCCTTTGCTAACCTGTGTTTTTCTTCCTTGTAGGTCGCGGTGTTCTTCAGCGCGAGTGGACTGTCCGGAGTGGTGCCAGCCGAGAGGCGACCAGCCAGGTAAGCCTTTTGAGCAGTTCGTAATTTGTAAATGTCTCTACTGCTTTCTTTAATGTTGCCTCTATCTTCCTCTTTCAGGTCGTTCTGTCCGGGAGGCGTGCAGATTAGAGGAAGCTGTTCTCAGTAGCTGCGAGTGTTTAAAGATTAAGACTGCAGGTAAGATGCTGCTGCTAATGATGTTCCTTTTGTCTCCTTGCAGGTTCTGCTTCTCCGAGGTTTGAGGGAATAGCTGAACACGGTGAGCGTCACGTAGCAAGCTGCAAAGTAACGCAAAGCGTGTTGTCTTGCTCGGGTGTGGTTTAAATAATAGCCCCAACAAAATAGTCCAGGTAAAGTAGTCCCTAGGCTACCACACCCAAAACACTAGACTACATAGCTTGGTTCTTAAGAACCAAGCTATGTGGATGCCTCCATGTTGGCTGACAATACAATAAAGTAGTTCCCAAGCACATTGTTTTTCATGGTGTATGAGCCTGGCGCCACGCCAGGACTGGCCCCATGAGGGCTTTTGAAGAGGATGCCAGGCTCTAGAGGCCCGAGTCCTGACTCCACCTGGCTAATGGGTTTGCCAGAGGGGGTTTTGGGCGAGGGTCGTGACATCGGAGTCCTGCTCCGAGTTTGGGCTACTGTGCCACAGATGTTGCAGTTCTGAGTGGAGGCCTGGAACTTGGGAGATCCTCAGCTTGTGCAACAAGACTTACCGCTGTGAAATGTCGTGGTCCTAGCATCAAGGGGACCCGAGAAAGGAGGAAAGTCTGACAGCGGCAAGTGAGTACCTTTGGGTCGCCATGCATTGGCGGCAGTAATCTGAATTGCTTACCTGCGTCCATTCCTGTCCTGAGAGGAGCCCTGCATTCTTGCACTGAGTCCTTGCACCAGCATCAGACACCTACCAGAAAGCTGCAACCCCTGGGGATCAAGGGCTGAGGCTGTAAGCAAGAAAAGCAACCGCAGACCTTCAACTGACCTGCCAAGTCCTGCAAAGAATCAGAGTACGGGGGTGAGTTGTAGCAATAGGGGTAAGACTACCTGAAACCAGCTGTGATTTACATTTCCTTTTGAATCACCATTTTTCCTTTAAGAAGATCCCTATCACATTTGAGTGGGGGCAAGCGTAGGTTTGGAAACAGGCCAACTTTGGTTTCGGACTTATGGACATTGACGGCCCTTGAGGGAATAATCCTCTTAGAGTAAGGGCCAGGTAGGCATTACACCAACCCGACAAAGTTTGATAATAAAGGTTTTTAAATGGTTGCTTTTAAGTTTGTGTCTCTCTTGATACCATGCCTGTCTCAGGCACATCAGCCCTTTTTTGTGCTTACCCTCAGCCCTGACCCTATTTTATGCTCCCCCCAGCACCCTGACTCTCTTATGCTTACCCCAACCCCTTTCTAAGACCCTCCTTTCCCTCTTACCGTCCCTCTCGCTCTCTTTTTCTCCCTTTCACCACAAGCATATCTCTCGCGCTGCCTTCCACTCTCACTGACCCCCTCAAGCCCATCTCTATGTCGACCAAACCCTCTTTCGTGCTCTGACAGACCCCAACCCTTGTTTGTGCTCCCCCACCATGCACCTTGTTTGTGCTTACCCCAAGCCCCCAAACTTGTTGGTACCTACCCCTAAAACACGCCCTCTTTTCTGTTCTCCCACCACTTTGACCCTCTGTTGTGTTCCCCATCACCCTGACCCTCTTTTGTGTTCTCCCAACACTCTACCCTTGTCTGCTTCCCCCCAACTCCATGGCCCTCTTTTATGCTCCCCAACTCCTAACACCCCATCCCTGCATCATCTCCACCCCGTCTGCCCCCACTCCCTATCAGCCCCTTTTCTACCTGTGCCCACCCCATCCCTACTTCCCACCAACCCAATCCTTTCTCTAGGTTCTTCCCTTACACTCCCTTGACCCACACACTCTACCTTTCTCCTTCTTCCCACACTCTAATGTACTTCTATGCCCATACCCTACCTCTCTACCACCAACCCTCTTTACTTCAATCATGCTTACCCACATCAACACTTGCTCACTCATGCCTACCATGCCCATGCCCAGCCCTGCATTCCGTCTAATGTGACCTTTGCCTCTGCCGCCTTAGCACACCCCTGGTCCCCCACTCCAGCTAACCCCTGAAATCACCATATTTACTTTAAAAGCTCCACATATGTCTGCAATTTAGTGTTTGTTAACACATACCATTAGTAATAGAAATTGTTAAATGACTTTGATACATCACAGTGAAGAAAAGCCTTTCTACAAAGTATATAACTAATTTAGACATGTTTTGAATTACAAGTAGAGCCCAAGTTTGTACTGCATTCTTACTTACAAATGTAAAATGCAATAAACAACCTCAAACGTCAAAACTATTGACTTTGGCAATGCATGTTTAAACTATGAAGCCGTTAATGTACAAATCTGAATTTTTGCATGCACGTGCAGCTGCCTCAAAATATTACTCTGGAAGATTGTTTCATGCACGCGTTCAGATGTTATTGAGAAAAGTAATTTTCTGGAGAAGAATGTCACTTGCTCACTGTGCCATAGGGAACCAAGATGCATATACTGAGGAGGCCCAACAAGGCCGAAACATGTCTGGGGTTGCTTGTGCAGAGTGAACCTGGTTTAGCAGTTTGGACAGGGCTGCTCCCATTGGTGGCAGTACCTGACTGATTTGCATAAGGCAGGACCCCTTCTGCAATGGTGCAGATGGGCTAAAAAACAGTGGTGTGGAATGTTGCCCAGAGCAATACCAGCTGTTCAGAATAATTAAAAAGCTTCCACCTATCACTGTTTTGGGTTTAGTTTGTCTCCCTAAGTTAATGTTAATGTTAATGTTAAAGGACATATGTACCGCGCACTATCACCACCGGAGTGGTCCCCTGGCGCTCTGGCGGCTCTGAAAGAGGGAGGAAGGGTGAGTAAGTGGGAGGAGGCTGGAAAAGTGCATGAATGCAGTGATGTGCTGTTAGCAGCCTCAGCCCGGTGGGTCCGTTGGGTGGACCTGGGGTGTTTGCGGCCGGTTGTCGTCGTGTACTGTTGTGCAAGTCTATGTGTGTTTTTTGTTTTGTTGTTGCAGCGTAGTGAAGTTTGTGCGGTTTGTTGTGCTGTAGGTTTGTGATTGTGTTTGGTTTGGAGTTTGAGAGGAGTATGCAGAGGAGGCAGTTGTTAGTGGAATTGGTTAGTTGGCATCTCTATCCTGAATTGAAGAGTTGGGCTTGCGTAATCTCTCCAGATGGGGTGCGGGGCACCCTGTGCCTCTGGTTAGGTCTGGGCCCGTCCTGCATTCGAGGCCCCTTTCACATCTCGCTGCCACCTTCACCAGCCTCCCTAACGACCCCACATGTTCTTCCCTCCCACTTATATGGCCAGTGCACCTGCCAGTGTCCACAACTCAGTTAGTGTGGTGATTGGTAGTATCTCGACAATTCCACAACCCGGTGGTACCTAGTAGAAGCTAAGGGGCGGTTGAAGATGTTGGTTAGTATTGGCTGGGGTTGTTGACTCGGTCTCCATGGGTGTCGCTTGTGTTCCACTATGCCCGGCGTCACCCGTCCAGGTGCCCTGGGTGCTTCTCAGTCGGTTCTGGGAGCTTGTCAGTGTCCTTTCCGGTTTAGTCATTCTTTTTCCTTTCTGTTTCGGTTTTCAGTTTTAGTCTGTGGTATTGAAGAGCCAGGTTTTCAGTAATTTCTTGAATTTTAGGTGATCTTTGGGGTTTCTTATTTCTTTTGGGATGTTGTTCCAGGTTTTTGCGGCTAAGTGGTAGAAGGCGGTGCCTCTGAGTTTTTTCTTAATGTATGGTTTTAGTTCCAGCCGGATTTCGTTGCTTGACCCGAGGGGTCTCGTTGGCGTGTAGATTGTTATTTTCTTTTGTAGGAATTCTGCTCCTTGTCCGCAGATTGCCCTGTGCGTTATGCACATTGTTTTGAAGGTGATGCGATGTTTTACTGGGAGCCAGTGTAGTGTTTTTAAGGCAGGGGTGAGTGAGAGTGGGAGAGTGGGTATGCCCAGATGTGGATCCCTTGCTCCCTGTGTCAAAGGAAACCAAGCTGTACCTCAATGAGGAGGCCCAACAAGGCCAAAACATGTCTGGGGTTGCAGAGGGGACCTGGTGTTTCCATGCAGAGGGGACCTGGCTTAGCGGTTCGGACAGGGCTGCTCCCATTGGTGGCAGTACATGACTGATTTACATATGGCTGGACCCCTTTTGCTATGGCACAGATGGGCTAAAAAACGGTGGTATGGAAGTTTGCTCAGAGAAATGCCAGTGGTTCAGACTAATTCAAATGCTTCCACTCATCACTTTTTTTGGTTTGTTGACACATAAGATTAGTATTAGAAATTGTTAAATGACTTTGATATGTCACAGTTAAGAAAAGCCTTTCTACAAAGCATATAACTAATGTTATGTGCCTGCAAATAGTAACTTAAAGACACGTTTGGAATTACAAGTAGAGCACAAGTATTTACTGTTTATTTACTATTTATGTACGTCAAAACTATTGGCTTTGGCAACGCGTGTTTAAACTACGAAGCCATTAATGTACAAATCTGAAATTGTGCATGCACATGCAGCTGCCTCAAAATATTACTCTGGAAGATTATTTCATGCAAGCGTTCGATGTTATTGAAAAAAGTCTTTTTCTGAAAGGCCATAAACAACAAAAAACAGTACCTCACATGTGTGGGTGCACTTGCCTTGGTGCAACGGGAAAAGGCTAAACCACTGGTACTGGTATGCCAAACGCCATGGGAAGACCACATTTTTAATATATTTGTACATCGAAGCAAGTCCCGTAGAAGTCCCGCTTGGCCCGTGGTCCCTGCTTCACTGAGGATTTGCAGCATTTTGGACACTGACATAAAGTGCACTACATTACCCAAAAGGTGAATTGGATACTATCTTGGCAAGGACTTAAGGACTTCTAACTCCTTTCTCAGCCTTAATATATTCTGTTTTTTCTTTGATTAGGCTTTGCAGCACGTATTACGTGCCCCGCCTATATAAACAGACGCCCGCGTGCATCGTCGCATGCATTGAAGAAAGTGCCGTAGAAGTCCCGCTTGGTCGCTTGGACGCGGTGACGCGGCGACTCGGCAGGGCTTGCTTCCCTTTTCTGAAGAGAAAGAGGCATTAATTTGGGAATTAACTGCCGCGCGGCCGGGCAGTTTCAGGTCTGGTCAAACCGAGTACAGTTGAAGGTTCTTTTTTTATCGTGCAGTTGTATGTTGTTGGTACACGGCTATTGTGCTATTGAGTGACTTGTTGCTCCTCCCATTTTTCTTTTCACTGTGCGGAGTTTGCACGACTTCTGTTTTTAAGGTGTGTGCCCTTGTGATCGTCTTGAGGCTTGAAACCTATGGCACGGATGGGCTAATAAACGGTGGTATGGAAGTTTGCTCAGTCACGAGCCATGTCACAAGCCATGTACAATCTAAAATCTGGCATGCCTATTGTGCCGGATCAAGGTTCTATAGAAAACAACCTATGTGTAACTCCACTTAGTGGTTCATTGACCAAATCGAATGACCAAAGTAAACGTGCCACTCGCACTTCTAAGAAAAGCATTACTCTCACCCCGGTGACTAAAACCCCTTCACACAATTGAGATATTCGTAACTTCTATTAAAAAAAAAAGTGAAATATCGGCCTCTAGTCAAGTAGCTTTGCAGACCAAGCCTGTTGCTCCTCAATTAGCCAATATAAATCCTTCTGGGAATACAACTACTCAAAATACTACTCAAAATACTGACCGCAATGTGCTAAATCCCTGTGTCATCATACCTGATCAAACTATTTTGACTATTCCACAGACTCACATCAAAATCATACAGCATAAGAGAACGTTTTCTGTGGTTCAAGAGGAAACCTTGAGTGGTGTTGAAGTAACTGCTAATGTTGATTGTGTTCTGGAAGGTGGGGATAGAAGTGTGAATGGACCGCCGGTGGGTGTTTCACTGGAAGGTGTGGTGGAAATTGTTGATGTAAGTGCAAGAGACGCTCCGATGGCCGATATTTCATTGCATGCAAGCATTAAAGATCTGGAAAGTTCCAGACTCTCTGAAGTTACGGATTATCATCTTCCATGTTCTATGGACTCAACGAGACAAGCCGTGGATGAGTCGCATATACAACCCACACCACGGTGATGCCTGTCGTCGGGGAAAACCTGTGATGTAGTTGCCAACCCCCGCGCTCTTAGAGATCACTCTAGGGGCTGTCAACACAACCATTGTGAGTCTTTATAAACTCTGTGAAGCTATGGATCCAAGATCTCTTACAAATCAGTAAAAATAGATCAGATTGGTGAATGGATGAAATGCATTTCGCATTAACCCTCTAAAACAGATACTATTATGAATATTATGCAGAGACTCGCAGTACTAGAGACTAATTACACCTCTAGCACTACGCCTTCAGAGCCCTTAACGCCGGTACTACCCATGTTTCCGAAGATCATTCGACCTCTGGAGTGTGTGGAGGAAACGGCTGACAAGAAAAATGTTTCTTGGATTAGTGTTGATTTGCCTGTAAGAAGTGTGCATAATGTTCCTCTGCAAGCTAATCATTGTGAAGAGGTCGCTCAGCAGATTCATAAAAAAGGCAGGAAAATATTGGTCCTGAAAAAAACTAAAGCATTGGCAAACAAACCGTTAGCCGTAGGGAAGGCTAATAAAATCAGTAAAAAAAGACTTGCAAGAACAAAATCTACCCCCAGCTGTAACAACTCTGACTGGCAGTGCTATAGTTGACTCTACGCAGTCAGAAGGAGGGAGCATTGCTAATGTAGCGACCCATGTGTCACCTGCAGCTAAAAAGTCTACATCATTGCCTCTCACAATCCCTCCTGTAAAAAGACAGGTGCAAGCTCCTCCATCTGGGTATGTACCCTTAAATGAGCTTGTAGAATTGCTCAACAACAATTCTTTTGAGGCGCATCCCCGTAAAACTCAATCCCTGTTGATGTCAATCCACTTATCCCGACTTGGGCGGTTAACTGAGCACTGATAAACACTGTGCCTCTGTACCTACTTACGATTTGGTTGATCGTATGTCAACTTTAAAATCTGTGGTGGATGCTTATTTACTCAGAAGAATAACTGAGGTGTTCCCTGAGGCCAAACTGTTGAATGACAATCCTCTGCCAACCCAGAAAGTTGGCTCACAAATGCTTCAGGCAGACTATATACGTAAAGAAGCCCCAATGGCGTGTTCAAAAAAAAATTCCTGCATCAGAGAATCATAGTAGCAATCGTGATTCAACCTTTAAAACATTCCAACAATTAGAGGCGATAATAATTCAAACCCCAAACCTAACACTAATAATCAGAAAAATTCCAATACGAACAGGTTTAACTCCTTCCATACTTTGATTTTGAAGTGTCGTGATGGTCCATTTGAAAAATATGATCTGTGTCGCTCTAGTGTTTTAAAAATCTTTGGAGACATCCAGGCCCTAGAAGATCTCTCCTCGAGTGATTTTGACCAAATTGAATTCCTATGTGACAGAAATCGATCAATTGTGCGACTCTGGATCAAATCAGAGTTGGTACGCAATACATTATGGAAGGCGAAAATGGATCTCTTTCACATGGGCTTTTTGCTGGCTTTGGACCTGGCTCATCAAAATCATCATGCGGCTGACCAAAGTCTGGCGAAATCTGCTTCACTACCAGAACCTGACTGTTGCCCATTTTGTACCAGAGAGAACAGCCCACAGCAAGTGCTGCCTTCACAAAGCCAATCGTAACCACTAACTAGCGACAAAACAGAGGAAATCTCGCTGGCAAGTTGGAATACGAGAGGCTTTTTACATCTTAAATGGGCTTTAAATGATCAGTTGAACTGTTTTGATATTGTGGCACTACAAGAAACTTGGATGTTACAAATACCTATGTGGGCCGATCATGATCTCATTCTATTACCAGCCGTAACCTCAGGTAAAGGTATACCTACTTCAGGCTTGTTAGTAGCGTGAAATCTAGCAGGGGTTTTCAAATTTCTGCCTGGCTGTCTCCAAATAGGTTTATGCAATTGGTTAAAATCACTCATGGATTGCAAATCTATGCTCCAATTAATCTGTACTGTAATCCAGCTGGAATTACAGATGATGCTTTCTATTGTGCTTTGTCCTCTATTTTTGAAACAATTGCTAAGCATGATAATATTTCTGGCATTCTGGTGGTGGGCGATCTAAACCTCACGTGTATTCAGTCACACAATAAGAGATCTAGTAGTGCAAATCTGAGATGGAGCATGTTTGTGAATTACCTAAACCTAAAAATGGCCAATGGAACAATCCAGGGCGATATTCCTCCAAATCACACGTGGGAGAGAGGTGAATCCAGATCCACGATTGACTATATTTTCTTGAGTCATAGCATTTTTGTGAATACGAGCAAATTTGCAATTGTTAAACAAACCAGAAGTGATCATCATCTGCTTTCCTTGTATTGGACCATCTCAGATCACACTAGCATCACATCTCAGAAGTGTTCCAAACAAATGCTGGTAATCAACAATGCAAAAAATGGTCAAAAGATAAATTAACAACATTGAATGCTTCCATCTTGAATAGCCAAAGGTTGAATGGTTTTGATTCATATGTTGATGTCTTGGATACATTTAGGAACATTTTACCATGCACCAGTAGACCCTCTAACCCTCATATTCATGGCTTTGATCTCGCATTACAAGAGCGCAAACCAGCTTATAAACGAGAGTTACGAAAACTACGTAAATTGCCCTTGATTGGGAGGAACAAGGCCATCAAAGCAGCCAAATGCTCATATCGTAACTGGGCTTGATCTAGAAAAGCCCATCTCTTTCAAATAGATGGTGAAAATGTTTTGTCAGCCTGCTATAAAAGAAACTACACACAGGTGTGGGATCTATTAAACAAATGTAATTCCGCCACTCAAGTTGATTTTCAAATCAATGGGGTCAATGAAGCACAACGGCTCACGCATTTTACCAAACTCTATGCTGACGAGAATATGGGTGATTTTGTTTACATAAACAGATCTTCTTCATGCTGGTATTTACCTTGTTCAGAAGATATTGTGAAGGAGTTTATAACCAAATGCTCCTCATCAAGAGCAGCTGATCCGGATGGGCTTACAAACTATATGTTCAAGCAAAACCCGCAACACTGGGCGACTATTCTTAATAACACCTTTCAACATATCTTGTTATCAAAAGCGATACCTAAGTCCTGGCGTACATCACTTATTGTTCCCATACACAAAAAAGGTGATCGTAAGGACCCTAAATGTTACCGCCCAATCGCATTGTTGGATGCCCCTGGGAAAATATTTACACGCTTGGTCCTAAGGGAGTTTAATATATGGACTGCTAAGGTACATCAGCGCGATCCAACACAGACCGGTTTTGTAGCTGGTTTAGGGACCGCCGTTAATTTGATTACTCTAAACGCAAACAAACTGCGAGCCCAGGCCACTAAACAACCAATTTATTTTGCTTTCGTGGACCTGCACTCTGCTTTTGATTCAGTTTCAAGACCTAAACTTATGGACAAACTGGTCAAAGCCAATTGCCCACCTACCTTGAGCGACATCATTTTTGCTCTTCACTCACATACTGCTGTGTACATAAGATTGAATTCAGAGGGTCTGTTATCAACTGCAGTAACAACAGAACGAGGAATAAAACAGGGATACATTCTTGCCTCAGAACTGTTCAATATTTTCATCAACGATGTTAGATGGATCTTTGATAAGGTTATGGTTGATGCTACGAAATTGAATGGTGTGGAAGTAAAGGCTCTTTGGTACGCATATGACCTTGTTTTGGTTTCTAAAACGCCTATTGGTTTACAAAATCTATTGACTGCTCTCTACACTTATTTTAGCGCCAATGAGCTGGTTATGAACAATAAAAAAAAAATGGTCTTGTATACACCTAGAGGCTCTGCGGCATAAATTGGTGTGGAAAATTAAAAACACGATCATAGAGGTGGTTCCACACTATGTATATTTGGGCCTCATATTTGATGGTCTTCCATCACTCCACTCTCAATTGTGCAAAAATGAACTGAAATGAACCGCTGCCAGACGTCAAACAAGATTAATTGTGTTCAAATATGGCAAATACTCTATTAAGTCAGCCATAATATTCTGGACACAAAAAGTAGTAGCAACTATACTGTATGGTCTGGAGACTCAAAAAGTAATTTAATCTGTTTTTTAAAATCTATTGGAAGTGAAATTCTGGCGAGCCACTCTTCATCTTCCTCAGTGTATCCCAGGTGACTTGATCCGCTATGAATTAGGGTTAACATCATTAACGGCCATGTACAACTGGCATGCATTTGTGTCGTTTATTTCGGAAATGCCTATTGTCCACTCTGAATGATTCTACGCTAGCAATTGTGTCAAGCTATTTGCTGTCATCAGCTCATGAGTTTCCTAAGCAATGGTCAAAAAATATCATGTCTATAATGATAAATACTGACATCTCCATTGACACTCTTGTGTTTAATCGAGACAGTGCCAAGAAAAAACTCTATATGATGGACTGGATTGACACAAGAGCTGTTTGCCTAAAATATAAAGACTTTAATACCTCTGTGTTTGGCCCAAAGAGATATAGAGAAATAGAACCCTATCTTTGTAAAGCACCTACTCCTGCTGTCAGAAATGCAATATTACAGTTCCGTTTCAATTTATGGCCCACCCGTGATGTCCAAGCCCAAAGAAAACTGATTGTCTCAGAACTTATCTGGTGTTGCTATTGTAAAAACCCTTCCATTAAGGAAACGTTGGCGCATGTAATTGCAGATTGTCCAGAACTTATGAATTTAAGACAAGTTTACTTTATTAAACATCTGGCATACCTCAAACAAATGAAGCCAGAAAACAGATGGGTCGCAATAGCAGCTACCAACAGCATGAGCATCAGAATAGCAACAGGTAACTTCTTTAATGCCCTAAAATTGGAATAATTGTTTCACGATTGTACTAGCCAAATCATGAACTTTGATGGGAATGACAACTGTAGTCATTACAACTACACTCTGGAGAGAAATACCAAGAGAAATCTTATGTGAAATGGTATTGTTCTGAGCCATAAGATTAATATCCTAGGCTTATTTTATTGTTTTATGGTTTCCTCTTTTTGATATTTCCTTGTGTGTGTTTTATTTGTTAAATATATTGAGTTTTAATATTTAGTTGCAACAACTCAGTGTTGTTGATGCTTATTGGTCTTGCTTCTGAGTTTCAACATTTTGTGTAAACGACTCTTAATTGTTGTATTTTAGTGTTTGTTTCTGATCTAATGTATTTGCCTTAAATGATTGTTATATGTTTCCTTGATGTTTTATTTTGTATAAAATGATCAATTAATTGTTATTTTGTAATAATTGAAAAAGTTGATTAATTTCCGCTAAATTCAATAAAAAAATTAAAATATATATATTTGTTCTTGTGGACAACCCACAGATTTGGGCCTGGGTTGTCGCAGCCACCAAGGAATACAGGGAACCCCATGCATTTCTAAAAAGAGGACACTCGTGGGAACCAAACAGGTCTGACTTGAGCAAATCGTCTGAGATTTTATTACCCACAAGGCCCGCCAACGTCCAAAATGTAGGGAAAAAAACACAATCTTCAGATATTTGCCACCAGGAAACCACGCAAACACACCAGCAACAACACATGTCCTACCTTCCCACATTCCCATAGGTGTTCTGACGAAAACGGTACCTCATGTGTGAGTGCACTTCCCTGGGCGCAACGGGAAAAGGCTAAACCACTGGTACGCCAAACACCATGGGAAGACCACATTTTTACTGCATTTGGTCGTGTGGACAACCCAGAGATTTGGGCCTGGGGTGTCGAAGCCACCAAGGAAAACAGGGAACCCCATGCATTTCTGAGGTAGACACCTGTGGGAATCCAAAGGACTCCTGGCAATACTGCCTCGATTCGATCATAAGGTCTCTGTGATGGCAGAGTACTTGCAAGGAACATCCCAAGTGGTTGTGGAGTGGAACTCTCATCATCTTTTAGAGTCCAGCGACTGACAGTTAAGCAGAGAGATGGTAAAGCAGATCGAGGAGCGATGTGGTCCTTTACAAATACATCTCTTCACATCCAGGACAAACACCCAACTGCCACAATTTGTCAGCTAGAAGCCGAAATCAGAGGCAACGTATGCTTTCTTGAAATCCTTGCAGAAGACAGGACTGTATGCCTTCTCCCCCTTTGAGATGAACAAATTGAACAAGGCAAGAAGGAAGAAAACCTCTTTGGTATTAGTGGTTCCTTTGTGCAGAACCCAAACATGGTTTCCTTTTCTGATGGAGATGCCAGTGAATTACTTGTTGATATTACCCACTTTTCCAGAGTTGTTGATGAGGACGATGGGACAGGAGCATCTGCTAGTGACATCAGGATGCCTGGAACTTCTAGCTTGCAGGATATGTTTGAGATGGTCTGGAATTTCGCAAGCAGCTTTTGTGATCATTGCAGTATCCAGGGTGTTCAGCACTGCAAGGAGCTACCAGACGGCTTGGGGAGGAAATGACATGTAGAATGAGTTGTTCATCTAATTTCAGCACCTCTAGTTAAGGTGGTAAGGTGTTAAGGTGTTGAATGTCTTTGATGTACTAAATGTGATGGCAGAACAATTGTGTATCTGTATTTTGTAGACAGAACGTGGATGTGTTTGGTAAATCGCTTACTAGTTTAGGTCAGCAAATTGAATTAATGTGCTTATTGCGCAGGGCACACCTTTCGTGCCACGATTGCACAATGGGTAATGGCTGAACTAGGAATTAACATAACAAGATTTGTGGTAGATTCTTCTAGAAAAGTGCTATGGCAACTAATGTTTTCTCAGTGGGAATATGTTTAGAAGATATTAACAGGCCGATTCATGGAATTCCTCACAAAAGTGTTGCACGCGGCTGGCGCACAGCGTGCCCGTGCGAATGTCTGCGCCAGCCGCGTGCGATAAAATCAATTTCCGCGCACAGCGTATTCATGGATTCTCGCCTCCAAAAGCAGACGTGGCGCAGAGTGGCGCAGCGACCCTGCAGCAGCGCTAGTTACGCCCCCAAGAACGCCCTCGCGCAAGGAAAAGCCATCAAGATCGCAAAACCATCGCAAAGGGCTGTGCCAACCCTGTACCAGTTTACCGGACTGGCAAACAGCAAATGCAAAGCGGGGAACGCGTATTCCGGGTTTCGGGAACACACGTGCGCGAGAAGTTTCACACGCGATCTGGCCTGGGGGAGCGTGTGCGTGTATTTCAGGGGTGCGTGAGAAGTTCCACACGCGATTGGCCTGGGCGCATGTATTTCAGGGGTGTGCGAGAAGTTCCACGCGCGATCGGGCCTGGGGGAGCGTGTGCGTGTATTTCAGGGGTGCGCGAGAAGTTCCACACGCGATTGGCCTGGGCGCGTGTATTTCAGGGGTGCGTGAGAAGTTCCACGCGCGATCGGGCCTGGGGAAGTGTGTGCGTGTATTTCAGAGGTGTGCGAGAAGTTCCACACGCGATTGGCCTGGGCGCGTGTATTTCAGAGGTGCGCGAGAAGTTCCACACGCGATCGGGCCTGGGGGAGCATGTGCATGTATTTCAGGGGTGCGCAAGGAGTTCCACACGCGATCGGGCCTGGGGGAGCGTGTGCGTGTATTTCAGGGGTGCGCGAGAAGTTCCACACGCGATTGGCCTGGGCGCGTGTATTTCAGAGGTGCGCGAGAAGTTCCACACTCGATCGGGCCTGGGGGAGCGTGTGCGTGTATTTCAGAGGTGCGCAAGAAGTTCCACACGCGATTGGCCTGGGCGCGTGTAGTTCAGGGGTGCGCGAGAAGTTCCACACGCGATCGGGCCTGGGGGAGCGGGGTACGTGTATTTCAGGGGCTCGCGGGTGGTTTTACACGCGATCGGGCCCGGGTTCTTGCGGGGTACGTGTATTTCAGGGGTGCGTGAGAAGTTCCACACGCAATTGGGCTGGGTGCGGGTATTCCAGGGCTGCGCCGGAAGTTTTACACGCTCGCCTACAACCCGCATTCATGGAATCGAACGTGGCCAATCCGGAAACACGTACGCCAGCAGGAAGTAGGCGTACGTCCACCCACACAGCATAAAAGTGCACGCAAACAACAAACAAGCTCAGACGCCAGGATGAACATACCGTTCCTAGCAGCAGTGGCCGTGGGATACCGCAGGAGGAGGAGGAGGATAGTCCGGGCCAGAATTTTTACACCCAGAACCAGCCTTTTTGGGATGCCTGATGACCATGTGTATGGGAGGTACAGGTTTCCACCTCACATAATACTCAACCTGGTCAGTGAGTGGGAGGATGACCTCACATCAACCACCCTGTGCTCCCAAGCACTCAGCCCCCTGGAGAAGGTCCTCAATGTACTGCACTTCCTGGCCACTGGATCATTTCAGCGGACAAGTGCCATAGTGGGGGGGTGTCACAGGCCACGCAGTCACGCTGCCTACACCAGGTCTTGGCCATCATCACTGCACGTCCATCAGTCCGCAGGCACATATACCTGCCCAGAACACCTGCAGAAAGGCAGGCTGTTGCCCAGGATTTCTACAGGGTGGCACAATTCCCCAAAGTGCTAGGTGCCATTGATTGCACCCATGTGGCTCTACCTCCCCCCAGGGCAACTGAGCACATCTATAGAAACCGCAAGCACTGGCATTCCATCAACGCCCAGGTAGTATGTCATGCCAAGAGAATCATCACCTCAGTATACGCCAACTATCCAGGCTCCACCCACGACAGTTTCATCTTCAGAATGTCTACCCTAAACCGGGACATAGAAGCTGGGCGGCATGGCGATACATGGCTGCTCGGTGAGTATAAATGCCACTGCGCATGCATGCATGTCAGATACTGAGTAATGTCACAACCCCACTAATGATACCCATCACCACCTCCCCAGGGGACAGTGCCTACCCTCTCAGCACCCACATGATGACGCCAATTCGGAACCCCACCACGCCACCTCAGGTAAGATACAACACAGCCCACATTGCAACCCGGGGCATCGTGGAGCGCACATTCGGAGTGCTCAAGTCACGCTTCCGCTCCCTTGACCGTTCTGGCGGGCAGCTGTTATACGCTCCCCCAGTAGTGTGCAGGATCATGGTGGCAGCATGTGTCCTGCACAACGTTGCAACACGCCGGGGTCTGGCCGTGGACATGGTGGTGCCCCCACATCCCCAACCACATGCATGCCCACTGCGCATGGGAGGGGGAAGGGCACAGGGTGAGGCAGCCCGTACGCAGCTCGTGGCTAATTACTTCACATAAAATCACACCCCTGTGGAGTGCACACAGCTCTGGCACATACCAGCTGACAATCAATGATGATTGTAACTGACAATTATGATGTGTCAATGGACAGTCAACTGTCACAACCATACCAGCCTGAGATTGTACATCTGGAAGTGTTCCATTGTGTGCTTCCCTACCTACACAAACACCACCAATGCTGTGTTCAAAAGACACACTTCTATGCTGCTAAAATCATTACCCCCTTGCAAGACACAACATGACAACAGTGCCATGTCACCCAACCCCTCCCCAGCACCGCCACCCAACACACCATGGCATGACATGCCATGTGAGAGCAAACAAAGTCATCCCCCAAACATGACACGTGTCACAAAGTACAGTGTCCCTAATGGAAACTGGCCACACACAAAATGCCCACATTAATGTAGAAAGAACAACACACATGACCAAATACTTACCACAATACAATCGATATAGCATAAACATGACAGTACTAAGGCAAAGGATACATAGTCTTACAACATGAGAATGCCAGCACATCCACCACCTCCAACTGTACAGTGTTGTTGCCACGCACATCTGGAAGTCCACTGCTCACAACATGAGCTCCATCTCCAAAGTGGACGGCCTTGTGAAGACATGAGGATTGAACCTGCAAATTAGGAGGGAGACATGGATGCACAAGCACACATCAATACACCATGCAGTGCACAATACAACAACAATATGCACTAGGAATGTATACACAGCATTGACTACAGACTGCCCACACATGTCGTGGGAGTCCAACGTCGCTGTGTAAGTCACTGTCACTTGGGCACACCCTTTGCAAGCACATGGAAACGGGAAGCAGGAGGGGTGTGTGTCTCACGAACCCAAGCATCTAACCCAAACTCAGGACAAGCCTGCATGTACCCAGCCGGAATACAGTGGATGCCCACAGAAGCCACACAAGGCAACACACTGCAACAAAAAATCAAAAATCAAAAATGGCCATGTGTGGGCCAGGGGGGGTGGGGGAGGCCACCCAGGAGGTCCGAGGACAGGGTGCCCACCAACAGCCACCTGCGTGAATGTTGGGAAAAAAAAACACCTCCATGGGCTCATGGCCTGCACGGCTACTAAATTGTGGGAGATTTACTGCTGGATTTGCTCTCCTCAACCTCTGCTGCTGCTGCCACAGGAGGTGGTGGTGCTATGGGAGGCAGCCCACGCAAAGCCCTAGTTTGGTCCTCCATGGCAGCAAGCATGCGGGTGTGGAAGGCCTCGTTTTGGAGGGATATGGTGCAGAGATCCCCATGCAACACCCGACGTGTTGCCCGGACCTCCGCCCGAGTTGCCCGGGCCTCCGCCCGAGTTGCCTGCATCTCTGCTGAGAGCATACGGGTGACGCGCTCCAGCAGCTGTTCCGTCCAGGTGACAGTGGAAGCCTCAAGGTCCACAAGAGTCTGCCTGAGGTGCCGGTCCTCTCCCCTCAGGGCTTCCCTCTGTCCCTGGGCATCTATAGAAATTGATTCCCTCAGATTGTCCAGGGCAGTCTGTCTGTCCCTGTTGGACGCCAACATGTCCTCCCTGACTGATTGGCAAATGGAGTCTGTTGCCTGCTGTAGTAGCTCCATCTGCCTTTCTGGGGGGACAATGGAAGTGGCCACCCTCTCCATGGCTTGAGCAATCATTTCTGATGATGCTGCCTGTTGGTTGGCCATACCGTAAATGGATTGCTCTCATGCGGTATTGCCCGGTGGCGGACGGATACCGCGTTGGCGGGCACCACACCTGTCTGGGGCAAGGCGAACTGCGCCTTGCTGTGTCGGCACTGCCTGAGGCTGCAGGACTGCATTTCCCCTCTGAACTGCTGGACCAGGAACAGGATCAGATGTTGCGGAGTGTGGCCCTGCATCCGTAACCACCACAGGCGCACCTACCAACACTGACATCCCCATAGTGGGCTCTACCTCTGGTGCAGGTGGGTCGGACAGAACAGTATCCCTTCCATGAACACATACCTGCGAATCCACATAGGCCTCATCCGAATCAACACCTGAAAAGAGTTCTGGGGAGGTGCAGCCAGGAACACCCCTGGACAGTATGGCCTGCAGCAAGAGAGGGTTCTTCCCCACCACCAAACCACGTCCCCCACTGGTGCCTGGTCGTGCTTCAGATCCCTCCTGGGCCTGCACCATCTCCTCTCCCTCAACAGCATTAGGTGCGTCATCCTCTGCAAAAACATGAAAGACAAAAAATGGAAACAGGCATTAGCACCATGGCACGCTATTAGGCCAGACAAGCTAAAGTACCAGTACTTGATTTACACATGTCCCACATGACTATAACCCTCCCATGCATGCACTGTCCATGAGTTGGAAGGGGAGGAAAATGTAGACACTGATGACACCAAGATGGGAGAGCAACACATCAGCTGCATGCTGGCTAGCAGTGCCATCACCCATTGGCCTGTGAGTGGCATGTCCAATACACATAGATGACACATGCCATCACACAGATGGCATGTACCATAGGCATGTCATATATGTGACAATAGGGCAGAGTGATGCACAGTAGAACCAGGTGAATTTCTACAATCAGCCTGAATGAACACAGCTAAATATGGAACAATGTTGTAGCAAGATGCCACTTCAAGGGCAACTGGCGCGATGTAGTGCAAAACACCTACTGTGGGCAGAAGGGATACTGTAATACCCAAATCCCGGGGCGCCGAATGCATTGGATGAAGCACATGGGTGGCCCAAAACACTCAGGCACACCCACCCTGAGCTGGCACTCAACCAGAACCCCTCCCACAAACAACATACACATGGATCACACACACATGCATGTGCACTCACCGGACAATGCCTCGTAATCTGCCAGTTCTCCCACACCTTGGATCTGCTCCTCTGTGACCTCCAGTCACCAGAGTTGCGGCATGACTTGAGGCCAGCTTTATCTTTGCCCTACGCTTAAGGTCGTTCCAGCGCTTGTAGCACTCAACAGCTGTGCGCCTCATAAACCCAAGGGCACTTATGCTGTCCGCGATGGACTGCCAGTGTGCCTGACGTCGAGCAGGTGTAATCCTACACCCTGAAGTGACCAACATTTCGGCGTCATGTTCGGACACATACTGCACAAGTGCATCCAGTTCGGCATCATTGAAGCTAGGCTTCCTTGGCGTGCCGGACCGTGTAGCCGTGTCGGGGTCATCAGCCTGTACTGGACGAGCACTCTTCTTCTTTCTTTTTCTGGGTGGTGGGGATCCGGAGTGCCCTACGCCGCTCTGGACACTAGAGGCAGGAGCACCGGTGGACTGTGTAGTAGTAGTGTACGATGGCACACTGACCACATGACTTTCTGCAGGCATTAGCTGAAGTGTGATGATGGCAGGGGGAACCTCAGTCTGATGTACCGGGACCAACACTGTCCTGGCTGGGAGAGTCAGAGCTAGGGGGACGGAGCTGCAGCTGCCCCTGCAGCCTCCCCACCCCGCCTACTCGGGGCAGCAGATGACATGGCTGCCCCTGTACCACGTGGCCTGGTGACACTGGCTTGCGTCGCCACCCGTGGCCTAGACTTGGCGACCTGGAAGTCAGCCTGGGAGTCACCCTGTGCTAGGTCAGGTGCCACAACGGGCCGGTCCAACAAGGGCTGAGTAGGGATGGTGTCAGCCACGTTTCTCTCAACCATGGGGGGGGGATGTGTGTCCCTGACTGGTCCTCCTCACATGGGGGGATAGGGGGACTCCCCTACCGCGCCCACCACGCCCACCTCTTGAGGCTCGGCCACCTTTGCCACCCTTACCACTTGCTCGCCTCCCAGCCATGGCACTGATGGAGTTGTGCATATGGGAGTTGCAGTTGACAATTGTCCTGGGCAATTGGGGGTCAAAGGGGTAGGGTACTAGATGGAATTCGTACCCAAGTGCTCTAGCAAGGCTGTATGGAACCCCTGGGGAAAGATGACGGGTCACGCAACGCACAGGCACCCCTAAAACAGAAAATGACGTGCACGCGACCCCTCGTAGACCACGTGCGTGGGAAAAGGAACCTGCACTACGCTGTGGCACCCAGAAACACAAAAATGAACGTATGCGTGTCACACGCAGCCTACAATGACCTCTGAAGGGGTACGCTATACACGGGGCTAGCACAGTTGGTAAATACGTGCGCGACTCACCGTCTGCCTGGGAAAAGAGCGTGGAAAATATGCGCGTGTGCGCGTTGGCAACACCCCCGCCAAAAGAAGATTTGTACACTGTCTAAGGAGACAGGACAAAAGGAGAAGTCAACGCTGTTTGAGGAAACAGGTCGAAGAGAAAATCAGAAAAATACTGATAGAGGTAACAGGGAGTACGAACTAGAAACGCTCTGAAGTAAATCACGTGTGAACCGACAAGAAGTACAGATTTCACCCACTCGCTCTCCACGGGAAGCACGTACAATGAAATGACGTACTACACGCACCTTTTAAACAGCACCACATGTCCAACGTCACTTCCGCATATGCGCACTGAGGCACTATCCTCCAATTACGCGGGCTGACACTCGGATGTGCAGTTTTTGGTCTTGTAACATTCCCCCGGGTACAGGGACACGCCCGCGCGTGTCACGTCACAGACGCACCTGCGCTGTCAGAGCCTTTGGTCCAATGGAATCGCGTACACAGGACAATCGCGTGTGGAACTTCTCACGCACCTCTGAAATACACGCGCCCAGGCCAATCGCGTGTGGAACTTCTTGCGCACCTCTGAAATACACGCGCCCAGGCCAATCGCGTGTGGAACTTCTCGCGCACCTCTGAAATACACGCGCCCAGGCCAATCGCGTGTGGAACTTCTCGCGCACCCCTGAAATACACACGCCCAGGCCAATCGCGTGTGGAACTTCTCGCGCACCTCTGAAATACACGCACACGCTCCCCCAGGCCCGATCGCGTGTGGAACTTCTCGCGCACCCCTGAAATACAGACACCCAGGACAATCGCATGTGGAACTTCTCGTGCACCTCTGAAATACACGCGCCCAGGCCAATCGCGTGTGGAACTTCTCGCGCACCCCTGAAATACACGCGCCCAGGCCAATCGCATGTGGAACTTCTTGTGCACCTCTGAAATACACGCGCCCAGGCCAATCGCATGTGAAACTTCTCGCGCACCTCTGAAATACACAAACACGCTTCCCCAGGCCCGATCGCGTGTGGAACTTCTCGCGCAACCCTGAAATACACGCGCCCAGGCCAATCGCGTGTGGAACTTCTTGTGCACCTCTGAAATACACGCGCCCAGGCCAATCGCATGTGAAACTTCTCGCGCACCTCTGAAATACATGAACACGCTGCCCCAGGCCCGATCGCGTGTGGAACTTCTCGCGCACCTCTGAAATACACGCGCCCAGGCCAATCGCGTGTGGAACTTCTCGCGCACCTCTGAAATACACGCACACGCTCCCCCAGGCCCGATCGCATGTGAAACTTCTCGTGCACCTCTGAGATACACGCACACGCTCCCCCAGGCCCGATCGCGTGTGGAACTTCTCGCGCACCTCTGAAATACACACGCCCAGGCCAATCGCGTGTGGAACTTCTCGCGCAACCCTGAAATACACGCGCCCAGGCCAATCGCGTGTGGAACTTCTCGCGCACCTCTGAAATACACGCACACGCTCCCACAGGCCGGATCGCGTGTGGAACTTCTCGCGCACCTCTGAAATACACGCGCCCAGGCCAATCGCGTGTGGAACTTCTCGCGCACCCCTGAAATACACGCGCCCAGGCCAATCGCGTGTGGAACTTCTCGCACACCTCTGAAATACACGCGCCCAGGCCAATCGCATGTGGAACTTCTCGCGCACCCCTGAAATACACGCGCCCAGGCCAATCGCGTGTGGAACTTCTCACGCACCTCTGAAATACACGCGCCCAGGCCAATCGCCTGTGGAACTTCTCGCGCACCCCTGAAATACACGCGCCCAGGCCAATCGCGTGTGGAACTTCTCGCGCACCTCTGAAATACACGCGCTCAGGCCAATCGCGTGTGGAACTTCTCGCGCACCTCTGAAATACACGCACACACTCCCCCAGGCCAGATCGCGTGTGAAACTTCTCGCGCACCTCTGAGATACACGCACACGCTCCCCCAGGCCCGATCGCGTGTGGGCCTTCTCGCGCGTGTGGAACTTTGGTGCACATTTTTTTCCTACGCAGGGACGCTACTGCCTGCTTTCGTGTGGCAGACATGTATGGGCCTGTGCGCGTCTTTGGCCGTGCGCTGTTTTTCCCTATTCGATTCCATGAATACGTGTTGTAGGCGAGCGTGTGGGCGTTCTGCGCACTTGCCTCCTGTACTTCCCCCGTGACGCTCACATTTTCACGAGTTGTTCCCCATTCTGCGTGTGACGCCCCGTGTTACGCCTACTTTTGTTATGTGCGCCGCGCTATGTGCGAATTCGCTGTAGCCTTATCGCACGCCGTTCGATGACCTGTGCGCCATTGTGCGCCAGCGTGCGCCGCGCACTTTTTCAGCGCACATCCCACATTTTGCACGTGCACGGACTTCCATGAATAGATGTGCGATGTTTTCTGTGCGATAATCGCACTTGCACTGCGATTTTCGCTATTTCACTGCGAATCGCACGTTTTCACACGCGTGCACCGTTTTTTCGGCACACATTAATTCCATGAATCGGCCTGTATATCCGGTCAAGTGGTACAGCGAGTAGAGCAGAGCCTGCTAACGCAGGTTCGAATCCCGGCAGGGCCAAACTCAGCCTTTCATCCTTCCGAGGTCGATGAGTGAGCACCATACACAGTGGGTAATAATAAGCAGCGCTCAGATACCTGAGGGTTCGTAGCACTATATAAGTGCCAAATTATTATTATTATTAAGACTGCAGATTTGTCTAGTGGTGTGTCCTTTAAGAGGTTCTATTTTAAACCCATCACAGGAATTTCAATTATGGTAATAGAAATGTCTTGAACTGGCATAATGCTTGCCTCTGGTCTTGCCATAATAAATCAAGATTACCTATACTGGAATGGTTGATACTAGTTCCCATCCGAGAAACGGACCATTAGTTGGTATGGCAATTTCTCAGATGGGAAATAGCTGCTTCAGTGTGAGTGAGCTAGTTCCCATTAGAGAAATGGCCCTTTTTTGCCCCCTAGTGGCTAAGTCCTGCATAATAATGGGAACTAGCCTACTCACACTGAGAAGGCGAGTTCCCATTAGAGAAATGGCCCTTTTTGCCCCTAGTGGCCAAGTCCTGCATAATAATGGGAACTAGCCCACTCACACAGAGAAAGCTAGTTCCCATTAGACAAATGGCCCTTTTTGCTCCCCTAGTGGCCAAGTCCTGCATAATAATGGGAACTAGCCCACTCACACAGAGAAGGCTAGTTCCCATTAGAGAAATGGCCCTTTTTGCCCCTAGTGGCCAAGTCCTACTATTTCCCATTAGAGAAGTGGCCCTTTTTGGCCCTAGTGGCCAAGTCCTGCATAATAATGGGAACTAGCCCACTCACACAGAGAAGGCTAGTTCCCATTACAGAAATGGCCCTCTTTGCTCCCCTAGTGGCCAAGTCCTGCATAATAATGGGAACTAGCCTACTCACACGGAGAAGGCTAGTTCCCATTAGAAAAATTGCCCTTTTTGCCCCTAGTGGCCAAGTCCTGCATAATAGTGGGAACTAGCCCACTCACACTGAAGCAGCTATTTCCCATTAGAGAAAGTGCCCTCCGACCTGGAAAGGCAGAAAGGTCCTCTCGTCTAATGGGAACTAGCCCACTCACACTGAAGCAGCTATTTCCCATTAGAGAAAGTGCCCTCCGACCTGGAAAGGCAGAAAGGTCCTCTCGGCTAATGGGAACTAGCCCATTCACACTGAAGCAGCTATTTCCCATTAGAGAAGCGGCCCTCCGACCTGCAGAGGCAGAAAGGTCCTCTCGTCTAATGGGAACTAGCCCACTCAGACTGAAGCAGCTATTTCCCATTAGAGAAAGGGCCCTCCGACCTGGAAAGGCAGAAAGGTCCTCTCGGCTAATGGGAACTAGCCCACTCACACTGAAGCAGCTATTTCCCATTAGAGAAATGGCCCTCCGACCTGGAAAGGCAGAAAGGTCCTCTCGGCTAATGGGAACTAGCCCACTCACACTGAAGCAGCTATTTCCCATTAGAGAAATGGCCCTCCGACCTGGAAAGGCAGAAAGGTCCTCTCGGCTAATGGGAACTAGCCCACTCACACTGAAGCAGCTATTTCCCATTAGAGAAACGGCCCTCCGACCTGGAAAGGCAGAAAGGTCCTCTCGTCTAATGGGAACTAGCCCATTCACACTGAAGCAGCTATTTCCCATTAGAGAAGCGGCCCTCCGACCTGCAGAGCCAGACAGGTCCTCTCGTCTAATGGGAACTAGCCCACTCAGATTGAAGCAGCTATTTCCCATTAGAGAAACGGCCCTCCGACCTGGAAAGGCAGAAAGGTCCTCTCGGCTAATGGGAACTAGCCCACTCACACTGAAGCAGCTATTTCCCATTAGAGAAACGGCCCTCCGACCTGTAGAGGCAGAAAGGTCCTCTCGTCTAATGGGAACTAGCCCACTCACACTGAAGCAGCTATTTCCCATTAGAGACGTGGCCCTCCGACCTGCAGAGGCAGAAAGGTCTTCTCTTCTAATGGGAACTAGCCCACTCACACTGAAGCAGCTATTTCCCGTTAGAGAAACGGCCCTCTGACCTGGAAAGGCAGAAAGGTCCTCTCGTCTAATGGGAACTAGCCCACTCAGACTGAAGCAGCTATTTTCCATTAGAGAAACGGCCCTCCGACCTGGAAAGGCAAAAAGGTCCTCTCGTCTAATGGGAACTAGCCCATTCACACTGAAGCAGCTATTTCCCATTAGAGAAGCGGCCCTCCGACCTGCAGAGGCAGAAAGGTCCTCTCGTCTAATGGGAACTAGCCCACTCACACTGAAGCAGCTATTTCCCATTAGAGTAACGGCCCTCCGACCTGGAAAGGCAAAAAGGTCCTCTCGTCTGATGGGAACTAGCCCATTCACACTGAAGCAGCTATTTCCCATTAGAGAAGCAGCCCTCCGACCTGCAGAGGCAGACAGGTCCTCTCGTCTAATGGGAACTAGCCCACTCAGACTGAAGCAGCTATTTCCCATTAGAGAAACGGCCCTCCGACCTGGAAAGGCAGAAAGGTCTCTCGGCTAATGGGAACTAGCCCACTCACACTGAAGCAGCTATTTCCCATTAGAGAAACGGCCCTCCGACCTGTAGAGGCAGAAAGGTCCTCTCGTCTAATGGGAACTAGCCCATTCACACTGAAGCAGCTACTTCCCATTAGAGAAGCGGCCCTCCGAACTGCAGAGGCAGAAAGGTCCCCTCTTCGAATGGGAACTAGCCCACTCACACTGAAGCAGCTATTTCCCATTAGAGAAACTGCCCTCTGACCTGGAAAGGCAGAAAGGTCCTCTCGGCTAATGGGAACTAGCCTTCTCACACTGAAGCAGCTATTTCCCATTAGAGAAACGGCCCTCCGACCTGCAGAGGCAGAAAGGTCCTCTCGTCTAATGGGAACTAGCCCATTCACACTGAAGCAGCTATTCCCCATTAGAGAAGCGGCCCTCCGACCTGCAGAGGCAGAAAGGTCTTATCTTCTAATGGGAACTAGCCCACTCACACTGAAGCAGCTATTTCCCATTAGAGAAACGGCCCTCTGACCTAGAAAGGCAGAAAGGTCCTCTTGTCTAATGGGAACTAGCCCACTCAGACTGAAGCAGCTATTTTCCATTAGAGAAACGGCCCTCTGACCTGGAAAGGCAAAAAGGTCCTCTCGTCTAATGGGAACTAGCCCATTCACACTGAAGCAGCTATTTCCCATTAGAGAAGCGGCCCTCCGACCTGCAGAGGCAGAAAGGTCCTCTCGTCTAATGGGAACTAGCCCACTCAGACTGAAGCAGCTATTTCCCATTAGAGAAAGGGCCCTCCGACCTGGAAAGGCAAAAAGGTCCTCTTGGCTAATGGGAACTAGCCCACTCACACTGAAGCAGCTATTTCCCATTAGCGAAACGGCCCTCCGACCTGGAAAGGCAAAAAGGTCCTCTCGGCTAATGGGAACTAGCCCACTCACACTGAAGCAGCTATTTCCCATTAGAGAAACGGCCCTCCGACCTGTAGAGGCAGAAAGGTCCTCTCGTCTAATGGGAACTAGCCCATTCACACTGAAGCAGCTATTTCCCATTAGAGAAGCGGCTCTCCGACCTGCAGAGGCAGAAAGGTCTTCTCTTCTAATGGGAACTAGCCCACTCACACTGAAGCAGCTATTTCCTATTAGAGAAATGGCCCTCTGACCTGGAAAGGCAGAAAGGTCCTCTCGTCTAATGGGAACAAGCCCACTCAGACTGAAGCAGCTATTTTCCATTAGAGAAACGGCCCTCCGACCTGGAAAGGCAAAAAGGTCCTCTCGTCTAATGGGAACTAGCCCATTCACACTGAAGCAGCTATTTCCCATTAGAGAAGCGGCCCTCCGACCTGCAGAGGCAGAAAGGTCCTCTCGTCTAATGGGAACTAGCCCACTCACACTTAAGCAGCTATTTCCCATTAGAGTAACGGCCCTCCGACCTGGAAAGGCAAAAAGGTCCTCTCTTCTAATGGGAACTAGCCCATTCACACTGAAGCAGCTACTTCCCATTAGAGAAGCGGCCCTCCGACCTGCAGAGGCAGACAGGTCCTCTCGTCTAATGGGAACTAGCCCACTCAGACTGAAGCAGCTATTTCCCATTAGATAAACGGCCCTCCGACCTGGAAAGGCAGAAAGGTCCTCTCGGCTAATGGGAACTAGCCCACTCACACTGAAGCAGCTATTTCCCATTAGAGAAACAGCCCTCCGACCTGTAGAGGCAGAAAGGTCCTCTCGTCTAATGGGAACTAGCCCATTCACACTGAAGCAGATATTTCCCATTAGAGAAGCGGCCCTTCGACCTGCAGAGGCAGAAAGGTCTTCTCTTCTAATGGGAACTAGCCCACTCACACTGAAGCAGCTATTTCCCATTAGAGAAGCGGCCCTCCGACCTGCAGAGGCAGAAAGGTCTTCTCTTCTAATGGGAACTAGCCCACTCACACTGAAGCAGCTATTTCCCATTAGAGAAACGGCCCTCTTACCTGGAAAGGCCGAAAGGTCCTCTCGTCTAATGGGAACTAGCCCACTCAGAATGAAGCAGCTATTTTCCATTAGAGAAACGGCCCTCCGACCTGGAAAGGCAAAAAGGTCCTCTCGTCTAATGGGAACTAGCCCATTCACACTGAAGCAGCTATTTCCCATTAGAGAAGCGGCCCTCCGACCTGCAGAGGCAGAAAGGTCCTCTCGTCTAATGGGAACTAGCCCACTCACACTGAAGCAGCTATTTCCCGTTAGAGAAACGGCCCTCCGACCTGGAAAGGCAAAAAGGTCCTCTCATCTAATGGGAACTAGCCCATTCACACTGAAGCAGCTATTTCCCATTAGAGAAGCGGCCCTCCGACCTGCAGAGGCAGAAAGGTCCTCTTGTCTAATGGGAACTAGCCCACTCAGACTGAAGCAGCTATTTCCCATTAGAGAAAGGGCCCTCCGACCTGGAAAGGCAGAAAGGTCCTCTCGACTAATGGGAACTAGCCCACTCACACTGAAGCAGCTATTTCCCATTAGAGAAACGGCCCTCCGACCTGGAAAGGCAGAAAGGTCCTCTCGGCTAAAGGGAACTAGCCCACTCACACTGAAGCAGCTATTTCCCATTAGAGAAACGGCCCTCCGACCTGTAGAGGCAGAAAGGTCCTCTCGTCTAATGGGAACTAGCCCATTCACACGGAAGCAGCTATTTCCCATTAGAGAAGCGGCCCTCCGACCTGCAGAGGCAGAAAGGTCTTCTCTTCTAATGGGAACTAGCCCACTCACACTGAAGCAGCTATTTCCCATTAGAGAAACGGCCCTCTGACCTGGAAAGGCAGAAAGGTCCTCTCGTCTAATGGGAACTAGCCCACTCAGACTGAAGCAGCTATTTTCCATTAGAGAAACGGCCCTCCGACCTGGAAAGGCAAAAAGGTCCTCTCGTCTAATGGGAACTAGCCCATTCACACTGAAGCAGCTATATCCCATTAGAGAAGCGGCCCTCCGACCTGCAGAGGCAGAAAGGTCCTCTCGTCTAATGGGAACTAGCCCACTCACACTGAAACAGCTATTTCCCATTAGAGTAACGGCCCTCCGACGTGGAAAGGCAAAAAGGTCCTCTCGTCTAATGGGAACTAGCCCATTCACACTGAAGCAGCTACTTCCCATTAGAGAAGCGGCCCTCCGACCTGCAGAGGCAGACAGGTCCTCTCGTCTAATGGGAAATAGCCCACTCAGACTGAAGCAGCTATTTCCCATTAGATAAACGGCCCTCCGACCTGGAAAGGCAGAAAGGTCCTCTCGGCTAATGGGAACTAGCCCACTCACACTGAAGCAGCTATTTCCCATTAGAGAAACAGCCCTCCGACCTGTAGAGGCAGAAAGGTCCTCTCGGCTAATGGGAACTAGCCCACTCACACTGAAGCAGCTATTTCCCATTAGAGAAGCGGCCCTTCGACCTGCAGAGGCAGAAAGGTCTTCTCTTCTAATGGGAACTAGCCCACTCACACTGAAGCAGCTATTTCCCATTAGAGAAGTGGCCCTCCGACCTGCAGAGGCAGAAAGGTCTTCTCTTCTAATGGGAACTAGCCCACTCACACTGAAGCAGCTATTTCCCATTAGAGAAACGGCCCTCTGACCTGGAAAGGCAGAAAGGTCCTCTCGTCTAATGGGAACTAGCCCACTCAGACTGAAGCAGCTATTTTCCATTAGAGAAACGGCCCTCCGACCTGGAAAGGCAAAAAGGTCCTCTCGTCTAATGGGAACTAGCCCATTCACACTGAAGCAGCTATTTCCCATTAGAGAAGCGGCCCTCCGACCTGCAGAGGCAGAAAGGTCCTCTCGTCTAATGGGAACTAGCCCACTCACACTGAAGCAGCTATTTCCCATTAGAGTAACGGTCCTCCAACCTGGAAAGGCAAAAAGGTCCTCTCGTCTAATGGGAACTAGCCCATTCACACTGAAGCAGCCATTTCCCATTAGAGAAGCGGCCCTCCGACCTGCAGAGGCAGAAAGGTCCTCTCGTCTAATGGGAACTAGCCCACTCAGACTGAAGCAGCTATTTCACATTAGAGAAAGGGCCCTTCGACCTGGAAAGGCAGAAAGGTCCTCTCGGCTAATGGGAACTAGCCCACTCACACTGAAGCAGCTATTTCCCATTAGAGAAACGGCCCTCCGACCTGGAAAGGCAGAAAGGTCCTCTCGGCTAATGGGAACTAGCCCACTCACACTGAAGCAGCTATTTCCCATTAGAGAAACGGCCCTCCGACCTGTAGAGGCAGAAAGGTCCTCTCGTCTAATGGGAACTAGCCCATTCACACTGAAGCAGCTATTTCCCATTAGAGAAGCGGCCCTCCGACCTGCAGAGGCAGAAAGGTCTTCTCTTCTAATGGGAACTAGCCCACTCACACTGAAGCAGCTATTTCCCATTAGAGAAACGGCCCTCCGACCTGGAAAGGCAGAAAGGTCCTCTCGTCTAATGGGAACTAGCCCATTCACACTGAAGCAGCTATTTCCCATTAGAGAAGCGGCCCTCCGACCTGGAAAGGCAGAAAGGTCCTCTCGTCTAATGGGAGCTAGCCCACTCACACGGAAGCAGCTATTTCCCATTAGAGTAACGGCCCTCCGACCTGGAAAGGCAAAAAGGTCCTCTCGTCTAATGGGAACTAGCCCATTCACACTGAAGCAGCTATTTCCCATTAGAGAAGCAGCCCTCCGACCTGCAGAGGCAGACAGGTCCTCTCGTCTAATGGGAACTAGCCCACTCAGACTGAAGCAGCTATTTCCCATTAGAGAAACGGCCCTCCGACCTGGAAAGGCAGAAAGGTCCTCTCGGCTAATGGGAACTAGCCCACTCACACTGAAGCAGCTATTTCCCATTAGAGAAACGGCCCTCCGACCTGTAGAGGCAGAAAGGTCCTCTCGTCTAATGGGAACTAGCCCATTCACACTGAAGCAGCTATTTCCCATTAGAGAAGCGGCCCTCCGAACTGCAGAGGCAGAAAGGTCCCCTCTTCGAATGGGAACTAGCCCACTCACACTGAAGCAGCTATTTCCCATTAGAGAAACTGCCCTCTGACCTGGAAAGGCAGAAAGGTCCTCTCGGCTAATGGGATCTAGCCCACTCACACTGAAGCAGCTATTTCCCATTAGAGAAACGGCCCTCTGACCTGGAAAGGCAGAAAGGTCCTCTCGGCTAATGGGAACTAGCCCACTCACACTGAAGCAGCTATTTCCCATTAGAGAAATGGCCCTCTGACCTGGAAAGGCAGAAAGGTCCTCTTGTCTAGGGGAACTAGCCCATTCACACTGAAGCAGCTATTTCCCATTAGAGAAGCGGCCCTCCGACCTGCAGAGGCAGACAGGTCCTCTCGTCTAATGGGAACTAGCCCACTCAGACTGAAGCAGCTATTTCCCATTAGCGAAACGGCCCTCCGACCTGGAAAGGCAAAAAGGTCCTCTCGGCTAATGGGAACTAGCCCACTCACACTGAAGCAGCTATTTCCCATTAGAGAAACGGCCCTCCGACCTGTAGAGGCAGAAAGGTCCTCTCGTCTAATGGGAACTAGCCCATTCACACTGAAGCAGCTATTTCCCATTAGAGAAGCGGCTCTCCGACCTGCAGAGGCAGAAAGGTCTTCTCTTCTAATGGGAACTAGCCCACTCACACTGAAGCAGCTATTTCCTATTAGAGAAACGGCCCTCTGACCTGGAAAGGCAGAAAGGTCCTCTCGTCTAATGGGAACAAGCCCACTCAGACTGAAGCAGCTATTTTTCATTAGAGAAACGGCCCTCCGACCTGGAAAGGCAAAAAGGTCCTCTCGTCTAATGGGAACTAGCCCATTCACACTGAAGCAGCTATTTCCCATTAGAGAAGCGGCCCTCCGACCTGCAGAGGCAGAAAGGTCCTCTCGTCTAATGGGAACTAGCCCACTCACACTGAAGCAGCTATTTCCCATTAGAGTAACGGCCCTCCGACCTGGAAAGGCAAAAAGGTCCTCTCTTCTAATGGGAACTAGCCCATTCACACTGAAGCAGCTACTTCCCATTAGAGAAGCGGCCCTCCGACCTGCAGAGGCAGACAGGTCCTCTCGTCTAATGGGAACTAGCCCACTCAGACTGAAGCAGCTATTTCCCATTAGATAAACGGCCCTCCGACCTGGAAAGGCAGAAAGGTCCTCTCGGCTAATGGGAACTAGCCCACTCACACTGAAGCAGCTATTTCCCATTAGAGAAACAGCCCTCCGACCTGTAGAGGCAGAAAGGTCCTGTCGTCTAATGGGAACTAGCCCATTCACACTGAAGCAGATATTTCCCATTAGAGAAGCGGCCCTTCGACCTGCAGAGGCAGAAAGGTCTTCTCTTCTAATGGGAACTAGCCCACTCACACTGAAGCAGCTATTTCCCATTAGAGAAGCGGCCCTCCGACCTGCAGAGGCAGAAAGGTCTTCTCTTCTAATGGGAACCAGCCCACTCACACTGAAGCAGCTATTTCCCATTAGAGAAACGGCCCTCTTACCTGGAAAGGCCGAAAGGTCCTCTCGTCTAATGGGAACTAGCCCACTCGGAATGAAGCAGCTATTTTCCATTAGAGAAACGGCCCTCCGACCTGTAGAGGCAGAAAGGTCCTCTCGTCTAATGGGAACTAGCCCATTCACACTGAAGCAGCTATTTCCCATTAGAGAAGCGGCTCTCCGACCTGCAGAGGCAGAAAGGTCTTCTCTTCTAATGGGAACTAGCCCACTCACACTGAAGCAGCTATTTCCTATTAGAGAAACGGCCCTCTGACCTGGAAAGGCAGAAAGGTCCTCTCGTCTAATGGGAACAAGCCCACTCAGACTGAAGCAGCTATTTTTCATTAGAGAAACGGCCCTCCGACCTGGAAAGGCAAAAAGGTCCTCTCGTCTAATGGGAACTAGCCCATTCACACTGAAGCAGCTATTTCCCATTAGAGAAGCGGCCCTCCGACCTGCAGAGGCAGAAAGGTCCTCTCGTCTAATGGGAACTAGCCCACTCACACTGAAGCAGCTATTTCCCATTAGAGTAACGGCCCTCCGACCTGGAAAGGCAAAAAGGTCCTCTCTTCTAATGGGAACTAGCCCATTCACACTGAAGCAGCTACTTCCCATTAGAGAAGCGGCCCTCCGACCTGCAGAGGCAGACAGGTCCTCTCGTCTAATGGGAACTAGCCCACTCAGACTGAAGCAGCTATTTCCCATTAGATAAACGGCCCTCCGACCTGGAAAGGCAGAAAGGTCCTCTCGGCTAATGGGAACTAGCCCACTCACACTGAAGCAGCTATTTCCCATTAGAGAAACAGCCCTCCGACCTGTAGAGGCAGAAAGGTCCTGTCGTCTAATGGGAACTAGCCCATTCACACTGAAGCAGATATTTCCCATTAGAGAAGCGGCCCTTCGACCTGCAGAGGCAGAAAGGTCTTCTCTTCTAATGGGAACTAGCCCACTCACACTGAAGCAGCTATTTCCCATTAGAGAAGCGGCCCTCCGACCTGCAGAGGCAGAAAGGTCTTCTCTTCTAATGGGAACCAGCCCACTCACACTGAAGCAGCTATTTCCCATTAGAGAAACGGCCCTCTTACCTGGAAAGGCCGAAAGGTCCTCTCGTCTAATGGGAACTAGCCCACTCAGAATGAAGCAGCTATTTTCCATTAGAGAAACGGCCCTCCGACCTGGAAAGGCAAAAAGGTCCTCTCGTCTATTGGGAACTAGCCCATTCACACTGAAGCAGCTATTTCCCATTAGAGAAGCGGCCCTCCGACCTGCAGAGGCAGAAAGGTCCTCTCGTCTAATGGGAACTAGCCCACTCACACTGAAGCAGCTATTTCCCGTTAGAGAAACGGCCCTCCGACCTGGAAAGGCAAAAAGGTCCTCTCGTCTAATGGGAACTAGCCCATTCACACTGAAGCAGCTATTTCCCATTAGAGAAGCGGCCCTCCGACCTGCAGAGGCAGAAAGGTCCTCTCGTCTAATGGGAACTAGCCCACTCAGACTGAAGCAGCTATTTCCCATTAGAGAAAGGGCCCTCCGACCTGGAAAGGCAGAAAGGTCCTCTTGACTAATGGGAACTAGCCCACTCACACTGAAGCAGCTATTTCCCATTAGAGAAACGGCCCTCCGACCTGGAAAGGCAGAAAGGTCCTCTCGGCTAATGGGAACTAGCCCACTCACACTGAAGCAGCTATTTCCCATTAGAGAAACGGCCCTCCGACCTGTAGAGGCAGAAAGGTCCTCTCGTCTAATGGGAACTAGCCCATTCACACGGAAGCAACTATTTCCCATTAGAGAAGCGGCCCTCCGACCTGCAGAGGCAGAAAGGTCTTCTCTTCTAATGGGAACTAGCCCACTCACACTGCAGCAGCTATTTCCCATTAGAGAAACGGCCCTCTGACCTGGAAAGGCAGAAAGGTCCTCTCGTCTAATGGGAACTAGCCCACTCAGACTGAAGCAGCTATTTTCCATTAGAGAAACGGCCCTCCGACCTGGAAAGGCAAAAAGGTCCTCTCGTCTAATGGGAACTAGCCCATTCACACTGAAGCAGCTATTTCCCATTAGAGAAGCGGCCCTCCGACCTGCAGAGGCAGAAAGGTCCTCTCGTCTAATGGGAACTAGCCCACTCACACTGAAGCAGCTATTTCCCATTAGAGTAACGGCCCTCCGACCTGGAAAGGCAAAAAGGTCCTCTCGTCTAATGGGAACTAGCCCATTCACACTGAAGCAGCTACTTCCCATTAGAGAAGCGGCCCTCCGACCTGCAGAGGCAGACAGGTCCTCTCGTCTAATGGGAACTAGCCCACTCAGACTGAAGCAGCTATTTCCCATTAGATAAACGGCCCTCCGACCTGGAAAGGCAGAAAGGTCCTCTCGGCTAATGGGAACTAGCCCACTCACACTGAAGCAGCTATTTCCCATTAGAGAAGCGGCCCTTCGACCTGCAGAGGCAGAAAGGTCTTCTCTTCTAATGGGAACTAGCCCACTCACACTGAAGCATCTATTTCCCATTAGAGAAGTGGCCCTCCGACCTGCAGAGGCAGAAAGGTCTTCTCTTCTAATGGGAACTAGCCCACTCACACTGAAGCAGCTATTTCCCATTAGAGAAACGGCCCTCTGACCTGGAAAGGCAGAAAGGTCCTCTCGTGTAATGGGAACTAGCCCACTCAGACTGAAGCAGCTATTTTCCATTAGAGAAACGGCCCTCCGACCTGGAAAGGCAAAAAGGTCCTCTCGTCTAATGGGAACTAGCCCATTCACACTGAAGCAGCTATTTCTCATTAGAGAAGCGGCCCTCCGACCTGCAGAGGCAGAAAGGTCCTCTCGTCTAATGGGAACTAGCCCACTCACACTGAAGCAGCTATTTCCCATTAGAGTAACGGTCCTCCGACCTGGAAAGGCAAAAAGGTCCTCTCATCTAATGGGAACTAGCCCATTCACACTGAAGCAGCTATTTCCCATTAGAGAAGCGGCCCTCCGACCTGCAGAGGCAGAAAGGTCCTCTCGTCTAATGGGAACTAGCCCACTCAGACTGAAGCAGCTATTTCACATTAGAGAAAGGGCCCTCCGACCTGGAAAGGCAGAAAGGTCCTCTCGGCTAATGGGAACTAGCCCACTCACACTGAAGCAGCTATTTCCCATTAGAGAAACGGCCCTCCGACCTGGAAAGGCAGAAAGGTCCTCTCGGCTAATGGGAACTAGCCCACTCACACTGAAGCAGCTATTTCCCATTAGAGAAACGGCCCTCCGACCTGTAGAGGCAGAAAGGTCCTCTCGTCTAATGGGAACTAGCCCATTCACACTGAAGCAGCTATTTCCCATTAGAGAAGCGGCCCTCCGACCTGCAGAGGCAGAAAGGTCTTCTCTTCTAATGGGAACTAGCCCACTCACACTGAAGCAGCTATTTCCCATTAGAGAAACGGCCCTCTGACCTGGAAAGGCAGAAAGGTCCTCTCGTCTATTGGGGACAAGCCCACTCAGACTGAAGCAGCTATTTTCCATTAGAGAAACGGCCCTCCGACCTGGAAAGGCAAAAAGGTCCTCTCGTCTAATGGGAACTAGCCCATTCACACTGAAGCAGCTATTTCCCATTAGAGAAGCGGCCCTCCGACCTGGAAAGGCAGAAAGGTCCTCTCGGCTAATGGGAGCTAGCCCACTCACACGGAAGCAGCTATTTCCCATTAGAGTAACGGCCCTCCGACCTGGAAAGGCAAAAAGGTCCTCTCGTCTAATGGGAACTAGCCCATTCACACTGAAGCAGCTATTTCCCATTAGAGAAGCGGCCCTCCGACCTGCAGAGGCAGAAAGGTCCTCTCGTCTAATGGGAACTAGCCCACTCAGACTGAAGCAGCTATTTCCCATTAGAGAAAGGGCCCTCCGACCTGGAAAGGCAGAAAGGTCCTCTCGGCTAATGGGAACTAGCCCACTCACACTGAAGCAGCTATTTCCCATTAGAGAAACGGCCCTCCGACCTGGAAAGGCAGAAAGGTCCTCTCGGCTAATGGGAACTAGCCCACTCACACTGAAGCAGCTATTTCCCATTAGAGAAACGGCCCTCCGACCTGGAAAGGCAGAAAGGTCCTCTCGGCTAATGGGAACTAGCCCACTCACACTGAAGCAGCTATTTCCCATTAGAGACACGGCCCTCCGACCTGGAAAGGCAGAAAGGTCCTCTCGGCTAATGGGAACTAGCCCACTCACACTGAAGCAGCTATTTCCCATTAGAGAAACGGCCCTCCGACCTGGAAACACAAAAAGGTCCTCTCGTCTAATGGGAACTAGTCCATTCACACTGAAGCAGCTATTTCCCATTAGAGAAGCGGCCCTCCGACCTGGAAAGGCAGAAAGGTCCTCTCGTCTAATGGGAACTAGCCCACTCACACTGAAGCAACTATTTCCCATTAGAGAAGCGGCCCTCCGAACTGCAGAGGCAGAAAGGTCCCCTCTTCGAATGGGAACTAGCCCACTCACACTGAAGCAGCTATTTCCCATTAGAGAAACTGCCCTCTGACCTGGAAAGGCAGAAAGGTCCTCTCGGCTAATGGGAACTAGCCTTCTCACACTGAAGCAGCTATTTCCCATTAGAGAAACGGCCCTCCGACCTGCAGAGGCAGAAAGGTCCTCTCGTCTAATGGGAACTAGCCCATTCACACTGAAGCAGCTATTTCCCATTAGAGAAGCGGCCCTCCGACCTGCAGAGGCAGAAAGGTCTTATCTTCTAATGGGAACTAGCCCACTCACACTGAAGCAGCTATTTCCCATTAGAGAAACGGCCCTCTGACCTGGAAAGGCAGAAAGGTCCTCTTGTCTAATGGGAACTAGCCCACTCAGACTGAAGCAGCTATTTTCCATTAGAGAAACGGCCCTCTGACCTGGAAAGGCAAAAAGGTCCTCTCGTCTAATGGGAACTAGCCCATTCACACTGAAGCAGCTATTTCCCATTAGAGAAGCGGCCCTCCGACCTGCAGAGGCAGAAAGGTCCTCTCGTCTAATGGGAACTAGCCCACTCAGACTGAAGCAGCTATTTCCCATTAGAGAAAGGGCCCTCCGACCTGGAAAGGCAAAAAGGTCCTCTTGGCTAATGGGAACTAGCCCACTCACACTGAAGCAGCTATTTCCCATTAGAGAAACGGCCCTCTGACCTGGAAAGGCAGAAAGGTCCTCTCGGCTAATGGGAACTAGCCCACTCACACTGAAGCAGCTATTTCCCATTAGAGAAATGGCCCTCTGACCTGGAAAGGCAGAAAGGTCCTCTTGTCTATGAGAACTAGTCCATTCACACTGAAGCAGCTATTTCCCATTAGAGAAGCGGCCCTCCGACCTGGAAAGGCAGAAAGGTCCTCTCGTCTAATGGGAACTAGCCCACTCACACTGAAGCAACTATTTCCCATTAGAGAAGCGGCCCTCCGAACTGCAGAGGCAGAAAGGTCCCCTCTTCGAATGGGAACTAGCCCACTCACACTGAAGCAGCTATTTCCCATTAGAGAAACTGCCCTCTGACCTGGAAAGGCAGAAAGGTCCTCTCGGCTAATGGGAACTAGCCTTCTCACACTGAAGCAGCTATTTCCCATTAGAGAAACGGCCCTCCGACCTGCAGAGGCAGAAAGGTCCTCTCGTCTAATGGGAACTAGCCCATTCACACTGAAGCAGCTATTTCCCATTAGAGAAGCGGCCCTCCGACCTGCAGAGGCAGAAAGGTCTTATCTTCTAATGGGAACTAGCCCACTCACACTGAAGCAGCTATTTCCCATTAGAGAAACGGCCCTCTGACCTGGAAAGGCAGAAAGGTCCTCTTGTCTAATGGGAACTAGCCCACTCAGACTGAAGCAGCTATTTCCCATTAGATAAACGGCCCTCCGACCTGGAAAGGCAGAAAGGTCCTCTCGGCTAATGGGAACTAGCCCACTCACACTGAAGCAGCTATTTCCTATTAGAGAAACGGCCCTCCGACCTGCAGAGGCAGAAAGGTCTTCTCTTCTAATGGGAACTAGCCCACTCACACTGAAGCAGCTATTTCCTATTAGAGAAACGGCCCTCTGACCTGGAAAGGCAGAAAGGTCCTCTCGTCTAATGGGAACAAGCCCACTCAGACTGAAGCAGCTATTTTTCATTAGAGAAACGGCCCTCCGACCTGGAAAGGCAAAAAGGTCCTCTCGTCTAATGGGAACTAGCCCATTCACACTGAAGCAGCTATTTCCCATTAGAGAAGCGGCCCTCCGACCTGCAGAGGCAGAAAGGTCCTCTCGTCTAATGGGAACTAGCCCACTCACACTGAAGCAGCTATTTCCCATTAGAGTAACGGCCCTCCGACCTGGAAAGGCAAAAAGGTCCTCTCTTCTAATGGGAACTAGCCCATTCACACTGAAGCAGCTACTTCCCATTAGAGAAGCGGCCCTCCGACCTGCAGAGGCAGACAGGTCCTCTCGTCTAATGGGAACTAGCCCACTCAGACTGAAGCAGCTATTTCCCATTAGATAAACGGCCCTCCGACCTGGAAAGGCAGAAAGGTCCTCTCGGCTAATGGGAACTAGCCCACTCACACTGAAGCAGCTATTTCCCATTAGAGAAACAGCCCTCCGACCTGTAGAGGCAGAAAGGTCCTGTCGTCTAATGGGAACTAGCCCATTCACACTGAAGCAGATATTTCCCATTAGAGAAGCGGCCCTTCGACCTGCAGAGGCAGAAAGGTCTTCTCTTCTAATGGGAACTAGCCCACTCACACTGAAGCAGCTATTTCCCATTAGAGAAGCGGCCCTCCGACCTGCAGAGGCAGAAAGGTCTTCTCTTCTAATGGGAACCAGCCCACTCACACTGAAGCAGCTATTTCCCATTAGAGAAACGGCCCTCTTACCTGGAAAGGCCGAAAGGTCCTCTCGTCTAATGGGAACTAGCCCACTCAGAATGAAGCAGCTATTTTCCATTAGAGAAACGGCCCTCCGACCTGGAAAGGCAAAAAGGTCCTCTCGTCTATTGGGAACTAGCCCATTCACACTGAAGCAGCTATTTCCCATTAGAGAAGCGGCCCTCCGACCTGCAGAGGCAGAAAGGTCCTCTCGTCTAATGGGAACTAGCCCACTCACACTGAAGCAGCTATTTCCCGTTAGAGAAACGGCCCTCCGACCTGGAAAGGCAAAAAGGTCCTCTCGTCTAATGGGAACTAGCCCATTCACACTGAAGCAGCTATTTCCCATTAGAGAAGCGGCCCTCCGACCTGCAGAGGCAGAAAGGTCCTCTCGTCTAATGGGAACTAGCCCACTCAGACTGAAGCAGCTATTTCCCATTAGAGAAAGGGCCCTCCGACCTGGAAAGGCAGAAAGGTCCTCTTGACTAATGGGAACTAGCCCACTCACACTGAAGCAGCTATTTCCCATTAGAGAAACGGCCCTCCGACCTGGAAAGGCAGAAAGGTCCTCTCGGCTAATGGGAACTAGCCCACTCACACTGAAGCAGCTATTTCCCATTAGAGAAACGGCCCTCCGACCTGTAGAGGCAGAAAGGTCCTCTCGTCTAATGGGAACTAGCCCATTCACACGGAAGCAACTATTTCCCATTAGAGAAGCGGCCCTCCGACCTGCAGAGGCAGAAAGGTCTTCTCTTCTAATGGGAACTAGCCCACTCACACTGCAGCAGCTATTTGCCATTAGAGAAACGGCCCTCTGACCTGGAAAGGCAGAAAGGTCCTCTCGTCTAATGGGAACTAGCCCACTCAGACTGAAGCAGCTATTTTCCATTAGAGAAACGGCCCTCCGACCTGGAAAGGCAAAAAGGTCCTCTCGTCTAATGGGAACTAGCCCATTCACACTGAAGCAGCTATTTCCCATTAGAGAAGCGGCCCTCCGACCTGCAGAGGCAGAAAGGTCCTCTCGTCTAATGGGAACTAGCCCACTCACACTGAAGCAGCTATTTCCCATTAGAGTAACGGCCCTCCGACCTGGAAAGGCAAAAAGGTCCTCTCGTCTAATGGGAACTAGCCCATTCACACTGAAGCAGCTACTTCCCATTAGAGAAGCGGCCCTCCGACCTGCAGAGGCAGACAGGTCCTCTCGTCTAATGGGAACTAGCCCACTCAGACTGAAGCAGCTATTTCCCATTAGATAAACGGCCCTCCGACCTGGAAAGGCAGAAAGGTCCTCTCGGCTAATGGGAACTAGCCCACTCACACTGAAGCAGCTATTTCCCATTAGAGAAGCGGCCCTTCGACCTGCAGAGGCAGAAAGGTCTTCTCTTCTAATGGGAACTAGCCCACTCACACTGAAGCATCTATTTCCCATTAGAGAAGTGGCCCTCCGACCTGCAGAGGCAGAAAGGTCTTCTCTTCTAATGGGAACTAGCCCACTCACACTGAAGCAGCTATTTCCCATTAGAGAAACGGCCCTCTGACCTGGAAAGGCAGAAAGGTCCTCTCGTGTAATGGGAACTAGCCCACTCAGACTGAAGCAGCTATTTTCCATTAGAGAAACGGCCCTCCGACCTGGAAAGGCAAAAAGGTCCTCTCGTCTAATGGGAACTAGCCCATTCACACTGAAGCAGCTATTTCTCATTAGAGAAGCGGCCCTCCGACCTGCAGAGGCAGAAAGGTCCTCTCGTCTAATGGGAACTAGCCCACTCACACTGAAGCAGCTATTTCCCATTAGAGTAACGGTCCTCCGACCTGGAAAGGCAAAAAGGTCCTCTCATCTAATGGGAACTAGCCCATTCACACTGAAGCAGCTATTTCCCATTAGAGAAGCGGCCCTCCGACCTGCAGAGGCAGAAAGGTCCTCTCGTCTAATGGGAACTAGCCCACTCAGACTGAAGCAGCTATTTCACATTAGAGAAAGGGCCCTCCGACCTGGAAAGGCAGAAAGGTCCTCTCGGCTAATGGGAACTAGCCCACTCACACTGAAGCAGCTATTTCCCATTAGAGAAACGGCCCTCCGACCTGGAAAGGCAGAAAGGTCCTCTCGGCTAATGGGAACTAGCCCACTCACACTGAAGCAGCTATTTCCCATTAGAGAAACGGCCCTCCGACCTGTAGAGGCAGAAAGGTCCTCTCGTCTAATGGGAACTAGCCCATTCACACTGAAGCAGCTATTTCCCATTAGAGAAGCGGCCCTCCGACCTGCAGAGGCAGAAAGGTCTTCTCTTCTAATGGGAACTAGCCCACTCACACTGAAGCAGCTATTTCCCATTAGAGAAACGGCCCTCTGACCTGGAAAGGCAGAAAGGTCCTCTCGTCTATTGGGGACAAGCCCACTCAGACTGAAGCAGCTATTTTCCATTAGAGAAACGGCCCTCCGACCTGGAAAGGCAAAAAGGTCCTCTCGTCTAATGGGAACTAGCCCATTCACACTGAAGCAGCTATTTCCCATTAGAGAAGCGGCCCTCCGACCTGGAAAGGCAGAAAGGTCCTCTCGGCTAATGGGAGCTAGCCCACTCACACGGAAGCAGCTATTTCCCATTAGAGTAACGGCCCTCCGACCTGGAAAGGCAAAAAGGTCCTCTCGTCTAATGGGAACTAGCCCATTCACACTGAAGCAGCTATTTCCCATTAGAGAAGCGGCCCTCCGACCTGCAGAGGCAGAAAGGTCCTCTCGTCTAATGGGAACTAGCCCACTCAGACTGAAGCAGCTATTTCCCATTAGAGAAAGGGCCCTCCGACCTGGAAAGGCAGAAAGGTCCTCTCGGCTAATGGGAACTAGCCCACTCACACTGAAGCAGCTATTTCCCATTAGAGAAACGGCCCTCCGACCTGGAAAGGCAGAAAGGTCCTCTCGGCTAATGGGAACTAGCCCACTCACACTGAAGCAGCTATTTCCCATTAGAGAAACGGCCCTCCGACCTGGAAAGGCAGAAAGGTCCTCTCGGCTAATGGGAACTAGCCCACTCACACTGAAGCAGCTATTTCCCATTAGAGACACGGCCCTCCGACCTGGAAAGGCAGAAAGGTCCTCTCGGCTAATGGGAACTAGCCCACTCACACTGAAGCAGCTATTTCCCATTAGAGAAACGGCCCTCCGACCTGGAAACACAAAAAGGTCCTCTCGTCTAATGGGAACTAGTCCATTCACACTGAAGCAGCTATTTCCCATTAGAGAAGCGGCCCTCCGACCTGGAAAGGCAGAAAGGTCCTCTCGTCTAATGGGAACTAGCCCACTCACACTGAAGCAACTATTTCCCATTAGAGAAGCGGCCCTCCGAACTGCAGAGGCAGAAAGGTCCCCTCTTCGAATGGGAACTAGCCCACTCACACTGAAGCAGCTATTTCCCATTAGAGAAACTGCCCTCTGACCTGGAAAGGCAGAAAGGTCCTCTCGGCTAATGGGAACTAGCCTTCTCACACTGAAGCAGCTATTTCCCATTAGAGAAACGGCCCTCCGACCTGCAGAGGCAGAAAGGTCCTCTCGTCTAATGGGAACTAGCCCATTCACACTGAAGCAGCTATTTCCCATTAGAGAAGCGGCCCTCCGACCTGCAGAGGCAGAAAGGTCTTATCTTCTAATGGGAACTAGCCCACTCACACTGAAGCAGCTATTTCCCATTAGAGAAACGGCCCTCTGACCTGGAAAGGCAGAAAGGTCCTCTTGTCTAATGGGAACTAGCCCACTCAGACTGAAGCAGCTATTTTCCATTAGAGAAACGGCCCTCTGACCTGGAAAGGCAAAAAGGTCCTCTCGTCTAATGGGAACTAGCCCATTCACACTGAAGCAGCTATTTCCCATTAGAGAAGCGGCCCTCCGACCTGCAGAGGCAGAAAGGTCCTCTCGTCTAATGGGAACTAGCCCACTCAGACTGAAGCAGCTATTTCCCATTAGAGAAAGGGCCCTCCGACCTGGAAAGGCAAAAAGGTCCTCTTGGCTAATGGGAACTAGCCCACTCACACTGAAGCAGCTATTTCCCATTAGAGAAACGGCCCTCTGACCTGGAAAGGCAGAAAGGTCCTCTCGGCTAATGGGAACTAGCCCACTCACACTGAAGCAGCTATTTCCCATTAGAGAAATGGCCCTCTGACCTGGAAAGGCAGAAAGGTCCTCTTGTCTATGAGAACTAGTCCATTCACACTGAAGCAGCTATTTCCCATTAGAGAAGCGGCCCTCCGACCTGGAAAGGCAGAAAGGTCCTCTCGTCTAATGGGAACTAGCCCACTCACACTGAAGCAACTATTTCCCATTAGAGAAGCGGCCCTCCGAACTGCAGAGGCAGAAAGGTCCCCTCTTCGAATGGGAACTAGCCCACTCACACTGAAGCAGCTATTTCCCATTAGAGAAACTGCCCTCTGACCTGGAAAGGCAGAAAGGTCCTCTCGGCTAATGGGAACTAGCCTTCTCACACTGAAGCAGCTATTTCCCATTAGAGAAACGGCCCTCCGACCTGCAGAGGCAGAAAGGTCCTCTCGTCTAATGGGAACTAGCCCATTCACACTGAAGCAGCTATTTCCCATTAGAGAAGCGGCCCTCCGACCTGCAGAGGCAGAAAGGTCTTATCTTCTAATGGGAACTAGCCCACTCACACTGAAGCAGCTATTTCCCATTAGAGAAACGGCCCTCTGACCTGGAAAGGCAGAAAGGTCCTCTTGTCTAATGGGAACTAGCCCACTCAGACTGAAGCAGCTATTTCCCATTAGATAAACGGCCCTCCGACCTGGAAAGGCAGAAAGGTCCTCTCGGCTAATGGGAACTAGCCCACTCACACTGAAGCAGCTATTTCCCATTAGAGAAACAGCCCTCCGACCTGTAGAGGCAGAAAGGTCCTGTCGTCTAATGGGAACTAGCCCATTCACACTGAAGCAGATATTTCCCATTAGAGAAGCGGCCCTTCGACCTGCAGAGGCAGAAAGGTCTTCTCTTCTAATGGGAACTAGCCCACTCACACTGAAGCAGCTATTTCCCATTAGAGAAGCGGCCCTCCGACCTGCAGAGGCAGAAAGGTCTTCTCTTCTAATGGGAACCAGCCCACTCACACTGAAGCAGCTATTTCCCATTAGAGAAACGGCCCTCTTACCTGGAAAGGCCGAAAGGTCCTCTCGTCTAATGGGAACTAGCCCACTCAGAATGAAGCAGCTATTTTCCATTAGAGAAACGGCCCTCCGACCTGGAAAGGCAAAAAGGTCCTCTCGTCTATTGGGAACTAGCCCATTCACACTGAAGCAGCTATTTCCCATTAGAGAAGCGGCCCTCCGACCTGCAGAGGCAGAAAGGTCCTCTCGTCTAATGGGAACTAGCCCACTCACACTGAAGCAGCTATTTCCCGTTAGAGAAACGGCCCTCCGACCTGGAAAGGCAAAAAGGTCCTCTCGTCTAATGGGAACTAGCCCATTCACACTGAAGCAGCTATTTCCCATTAGAGAAGCGGCCCTCCGACCTGCAGAGGCAGAAAGGTCCTCTCGTCTAATGGGAACTAGCCCACTCAGACTGAAGCAGCTATTTCCCATTAGAGAAAGGGCCCTCCGACCTGGAAAGGCAGAAAGGTCCTCTTGACTAATGGGAACTAGCCCACTCACACTGAAGCAGCTATTTCCCATTAGAGAAGCGGCCCTCCGACCTGCAGAGGCAGAAAGGTCTTCTCTTCTAATGGGAACCAGCCCACTCACACTGAAGCAGCTATTTCCCATTAGAGAAACGGCCCTCTTACCTGGAAAGGCCGAAAGGTCCTCTCGTCTAATGGGAACTAGCCCACTCGGAATGAAGCAGCTATTTTCCATTAGAGAAACGGCCCTCCGACCTGTAGAGGCAGAAAGGTCCTCTCGTCTAATGGGAACTAGCCCATTCACACTGAAGCAGCTATTTCCCATTAGAGAAGCGGCTCTCCGACCTGCAGAGGCAGAAAGGTCTTCTCTTCTAATGGGAACTAGCCCACTCACACTGAAGCAGCTATTTCCTATTAGAGAAACGGCCCTCTGACCTGGAAAGGCAGAAAGGTCCTCTCGTCTAATGGGAACAAGCCCACTCAGACTGAAGCAGCTATTTTTCATTAGAGAAACGGCCCTCCGACCTGGAAAGGCAAAAAGGTCCTCTCGTCTAATGGGAACTAGCCCATTCACACTGAAGCAGCTATTTCCCATTAGAGAAGCGGCCCTCCGACCTGCAGAGGCAGAAAGGTCCTCTCGTCTAATGGGAACTAGCCCACTCACACTGAAGCAGCTATTTCCCATTAGAGTAACGGCCCTCCGACCTGGAAAGGCAAAAAGGTCCTCTCTTCTAATGGGAACTAGCCCATTCACACTGAAGCAGCTACTTCCCATTAGAGAAGCGGCCCTCCGACCTGCAGAGGCAGACAGGTCCTCTCGTCTAATGGGAACTAGCCCACTCAGACTGAAGCAGCTATTTCCCATTAGATAAACGGCCCTCCGACCTGGAAAGGCAGAAAGGTCCTCTCGGCTAATGGGAACTAGCCCACTCACACTGAAGCAGCTATTTCCCATTAGAGAAACAGCCCTCCGACCTGTAGAGGCAGAAAGGTCCTGTCGTCTAATGGGAACTAGCCCATTCACACTGAAGCAGATATTTCCCATTAGAGAAGCGGCCCTTCGACCTGCAGAGGCAGAAAGGTCTTCTCTTCTAATGGGAACTAGCCCACTCACACTGAAGCAGCTATTTCCCATTAGAGAAGCGGCCCTCCGACCTGCAGAGGCAGAAAGGTCTTCTCTTCTAATGGGAACCAGCCCACTCACACTGAAGCAGCTATTTCCCATTAGAGAAACGGCCCTCTTACCTGGAAAGGCCGAAAGGTCCTCTCGTCTAATGGGAACTAGCCCACTCAGAATGAAGCAGCTATTTTCCATTAGAGAAACGGCCCTCCGACCTGGAAAGGCAAAAAGGTCCTCTCGTCTATTGGGAACTAGCCCATTCACACTGAAGCAGCTATTTCCCATTAGAGAAGCGGCCCTCCGACCTGCAGAGGCAGAAAGGTCCTCTCGTCTAATGGGAACTAGCCCACTCACACTGAAGCAGCTATTTCCCGTTAGAGAAACGGCCCTCCGACCTGGAAAGGCAAAAAGGTCCTCTCGTCTAATGGGAACTAGCCCATTCACACTGAAGCAGCTATTTCCCATTAGAGAAGCGGCCCTCCGACCTGCAGAGGCAGAAAGGTCCTCTCGTCTAATGGGAACTAGCCCACTCAGACTGAAGCAGCTATTTCCCATTAGAGAAAGGGCCCTCCGACCTGGAAAGGCAGAAAGGTCCTCTTGACTAATGGGAACTAGCCCACTCACACTGAAGCAGCTATTTCCCATTAGAGAAACGGCCCTCCGACCTGGAAAGGCAGAAAGGTCCTCTCGGCTAATGGGAACTAGCCCACTCACACTGAAGCAGCTATTTCCCATTAGAGAAACGGCCCTCCGACCTGTAGAGGCAGAAAGGTCCTCTCGTCTAATGGGAACTAGCCCATTCACACGGAAGCAACTATTTCCCATTAGAGAAGCGGCCCTCCGACCTGCAGAGGCAGAAAGGTCTTCTCTTCTAATGGGAACTAGCCCACTCACACTGCAGCAGCTATTTCCCATTAGAGAAACGGCCCTCTGACCTGGAAAGGCAGAAAGGTCCTCTCGTCTAATGGGAACTAGCCCACTCAGACTGAAGCAGCTATTTTCCATTAGAGAAACGGCCCTCCGACCTGGAAAGGCAAAAAGGTCCTCTCGTCTAATGGGAACTAGCCCATTCACACTGAAGCAGCTATTTCCCATTAGAGAAGCGGCCCTCCGACCTGCAGAGGCAGAAAGGTCCTCTCGTCTAATGGGAACTAGCCCACTCACACTGAAGCAGCTATTTCCCATTAGAGTAACGGCCCTCCGACCTGGAAAGGCAAAAAGGTCCTCTCGTCTAATGGGAACTAGCCCATTCACACTGAAGCAGCTACTTCCCATTAGAGAAGCGGCCCTCCGACCTGCAGAGGCAGACAGGTCCTCTCGTCTAATGGGAACTAGCCCACTCAGACTGAAGCAGCTATTTCCCATTAGATAAACGGCCCTCCGACCTGGAAAGGCAGAAAGGTCCTCTCGGCTAATGGGAACTAGCCCACTCACACTGAAGCAGCTATTTCCCATTAGAGAAGCGGCCCTTCGACCTGCAGAGGCAGAAAGGTCTTCTCTTCTAATGGGAACTAGCCCACTCACACTGAAGCATCTATTTCCCATTAGAGAAGTGGCCCTCCGACCTGCAGAGGCAGAAAGGTCTTCTCTTCTAATGGGAACTAGCCCACTCACACTGAAGCAGCTATTTCCCATTAGAGAAACGGCCCTCTGACCTGGAAAGGCAGAAAGGTCCTCTCGTGTAATGGGAACTAGCCCACTCAGACTGAAGCAGCTATTTTCCATTAGAGAAACGGCCCTCCGACCTGGAAAGGCAAAAAGGTCCTCTCGTCTAATGGGAACTAGCCCATTCACACTGAAGCAGCTATTTCTCATTAGAGAAGCGGCCCTCCGACCTGCAGAGGCAGAAAGGTCCTCTCGTCTAATGGGAACTAGCCCACTCACACTGAAGCAGCTATTTCCCATTAGAGTAACGGTCCTCCGACCTGGAAAGGCAAAAAGGTCCTCTCATCTAATGGGAACTAGCCCATTCACACTGAAGCAGCTATTTCCCATTAGAGAAGCGGCCCTCCGACCTGCAGAGGCAGAAAGGTCCTCTCGTCTAATGGGAACTAGCCCACTCAGACTGAAGCAGCTATTTCACATTAGAGAAAGGGCCCTCCGACCTGGAAAGGCAGAAAGGTCCTCTCGGCTAATGGGAACTAGCCCACTCACACTGAAGCAGCTATTTCCCATTAGAGAAACGGCCCTCCGACCTGGAAAGGCAGAAAGGTCCTCTCGGCTAATGGGAACTAGCCCACTCACACTGAAGCAGCTATTTCCCATTAGAGAAACGGCCCTCCGACCTGTAGAGGCAGAAAGGTCCTCTCGTCTAATGGGAACTAGCCCATTCACACTGAAGCAGCTATTTCCCATTAGAGAAGCGGCCCTCCGACCTGCAGAGGCAGAAAGGTCTTCTCTTCTAATGGGAACTAGCCCACTCACACTGAAGCAGCTATTTCCCATTAGAGAAACGGCCCTCTGACCTGGAAAGGCAGAAAGGTCCTCTCGTCTATTGGGGACAAGCCCACTCAGACTGAAGCAGCTATTTTCCATTAGAGAAACGGCCCTCCGACCTGGAAAGGCAAAAAGGTCCTCTCGTCTAATGGGAACTAGCCCATTCACACTGAAGCAGCTATTTCCCATTAGAGAAGCGGCCCTCCGACCTGGAAAGGCAGAAAGGTCCTCTCGGCTAATGGGAGCTAGCCCACTCACACGGAAGCAGCTATTTCCCATTAGAGTAACGGCCCTCCGACCTGGAAAGGCAAAAAGGTCCTCTCGTCTAATGGGAACTAGCCCATTCACACTGAAGCAGCTATTTCCCATTAGAGAAGCGGCCCTCCGACCTGCAGAGGCAGAAAGGTCCTCTCGTCTAATGGGAACTAGCCCACTCAGACTGAAGCAGCTATTTCCCATTAGAGAAAGGGCCCTCCGACCTGGAAAGGCAGAAAGGTCCTCTCGGCTAATGGGAACTAGCCCACTCACACTGAAGCAGCTATTTCCCATTAGAGAAACGGCCCTCCGACCTGGAAAGGCAGAAAGGTCCTCTCGGCTAATGGGAACTAGCCCACTCACACTGAAGCAGCTATTTCCCATTAGAGAAACGGCCCTCCGACCTGGAAAGGCAGAAAGGTCCTCTCGGCTAATGGGAACTAGCCCACTCACACTGAAGCAGCTATTTCCCATTAGAGACACGGCCCTCCGACCTGGAAAGGCAGAAAGGTCCTCTCGGCTAATGGGAACTAGCCCACTCACACTGAAGCAGCTATTTCCCATTAGAGAAACGGCCCTCCGACCTGGAAACACAAAAAGGTCCTCTCGTCTAATGGGAACTAGTCCATTCACACTGAAGCAGCTATTTCCCATTAGAGAAGCGGCCCTCCGACCTGGAAAGGCAGAAAGGTCCTCTCGTCTAATGGGAACTAGCCCACTCACACTGAAGCAACTATTTCCCATTAGAGAAGCGGCCCTCCGAACTGCAGAGGCAGAAAGGTCCCCTCTTCGAATGGGAACTAGCCCACTCACACTGAAGCAGCTATTTCCCATTAGAGAAACTGCCCTCTGACCTGGAAAGGCAGAAAGGTCCTCTCGGCTAATGGGAACTAGCCTTCTCACACTGAAGCAGCTATTTCCCATTAGAGAAACGGCCCTCCGACCTGCAGAGGCAGAAAGGTCCTCTCGTCTAATGGGAACTAGCCCATTCACACTGAAGCAGCTATTTCCCATTAGAGAAGCGGCCCTCCGACCTGCAGAGGCAGAAAGGTCTTATCTTCTAATGGGAACTAGCCCACTCACACTGAAGCAGCTATTTCCCATTAGAGAAACGGCCCTCTGACCTGGAAAGGCAGAAAGGTCCTCTTGTCTAATGGGAACTAGCCCACTCAGACTGAAGCAGCTATTTTCCATTAGAGAAACGGCCCTCTGACCTGGAAAGGCAAAAAGGTCCTCTCGTCTAATGGGAACTAGCCCATTCACACTGAAGCAGCTATTTCCCATTAGAGAAGCGGCCCTCCGACCTGCAGAGGCAGAAAGGTCCTCTCGTCTAATGGGAACTAGCCCACTCAGACTGAAGCAGCTATTTCCCATTAGAGAAAGGGCCCTCCGACCTGGAAAGGCAAAAAGGTCCTCTTGGCTAATGGGAACTAGCCCACTCACACTGAAGCAGCTATTTCCCATTAGAGAAACGGCCCTCTGACCTGGAAAGGCAGAAAGGTCCTCTCGGCTAATGGGAACTAGCCCACTCACACTGAAGCAGCTATTTCCCATTAGAGAAATGGCCCTCTGACCTGGAAAGGCAGAAAGGTCCTCTTGTCTATGAGAACTAGTCCATTCACACTGAAGCAGCTATTTCCCATTAGAGAAGCGGCCCTCCGACCTGGAAAGGCAGAAAGGTCCTCTCGTCTAATGGGAACTAGCCCACTCACACTGAAGCAACTATTTCCCATTAGAGAAGCGGCCCTCCGAACTGCAGAGGCAGAAAGGTCCCCTCTTCGAATGGGAACTAGCCCACTCACACTGAAGCAGCTATTTCCCATTAGAGAAACTGCCCTCTGACCTGGAAAGGCAGAAAGGTCCTCTCGGCTAATGGGAACTAGCCTTCTCACACTGAAGCAGCTATTTCCCATTAGAGAAACGGCCCTCCGACCTGCAGAGGCAGAAAGGTCCTCTCGTCTAATGGGAACTAGCCCATTCACACTGAAGCAGCTATTTCCCATTAGAGAAGCGGCCCTCCGACCTGCAGAGGCAGAAAGGTCTTATCTTCTAATGGGAACTAGCCCACTCACACTGAAGCAGCTATTTCCCATTAGAGAAACGGCCCTCTGACCTGGAAAGGCAGAAAGGTCCTCTTGTCTAATGGGAACTAGCCCACTCAGACTGAAGCAGCTATTTCCCATTAGATAAACGGCCCTCCGACCTGGAAAGGCAGAAAGGTCCTCTCGGCTAATGGGAACTAGCCCACTCACACTGAAGCAGCTATTTCCTATTAGAGAAACGGCCCTCCGACCTGCAGAGGCAGAAAGGTCTTCTCTTCTAATGGGAACTAGCCCACTCACACTGAAGCAGCTATTTCCTATTAGAGAAACGGCCCTCTGACCTGGAAAGGCAGAAAGGTCCTCTCGTCTAATGGGAACAAGCCCACTCAGACTGAAGCAGCTATTTTTCATTAGAGAAACGGCCTTCCGACCTGGAAAGGCAAAAAGGTCCTCTCGTCTAATGGGAACTAGCCCATTCACACTGAAGCAGCTATTTCCCATTAGAGAAGCGGCCCTCCGACCTGCAGAGGCAGAAAGGTCCTCTCGTCTAATGGGAACTAGCCCACTCACACTGAAGCAGCTATTTCCCATTAGAGTAACGGCCCTCCGACCTGGAAAGGCAAAAAGGTCCTCTCTTCTAATGGGAACTAGCCCATTCACACTGAAGCAGCTACTTCCCATTAGAGAAGCGGCCCTCCGACCTGCAGAGGCAGACAGGTCCTCTCGTCTAATGGGAACTAGCCCACTCAGACTGAAGCAGCTATTTCCCATTAGATAAACGGCCCTCCGACCTGGAAAGGCAGAAAGGTCCTCTCGGCTAATGGGAACTAGCCCACTCACACTGAAGCAGCTATTTCCCATTAGAGAAACAGCCCTCCGACCTGTAGAGGCAGAAAGGTCCTGTCGTCTAATGGGAACTAGCCCATTCACACTGAAGCAGATATTTCCCATTAGAGAAGCGGCCCTTCGACCTGCAGAGGCAGAAAGGTCTTCTCTTCTAATGGGAACTAGCCCACTCACACTGAAGCAGCTATTTCCCATTAGAGAAGCGGCCCTCCGACCTGCAGAGGCAGAAAGGTCTTCTCTTCTAATGGGAACCAGCCCACTCACACTGAAGCAGCTATTTCCCATTAGAGAAACGGCCCTCTTACCTGGAAAGGCCGAAAGGTCCTCTCGTCTAATGGGAACTAGCCCACTCAGAATGAAGCAGCTATTTTCCATTAGAGAAACGGCCCTCCGACCTGGAAAGGCAAAAAGGTCCTCTCGTCTATTGGGAACTAGCCCATTCACACTGAAGCAGCTATTTCCCATTAGAGAAGCGGCCCTCCGACCTGCAGAGGCAGAAAGGTCCTCTCGTCTAATGGGAACTAGCCCACTCACACTGAAGCAGCTATTTCCCGTTAGAGAAACGGCCCTCCGACCTGGAAAGGCAAAAAGGTCCTCTCGTCTAATGGGAACTAGCCCATTCACACTGAAGCAGCTATTTCCCATTAGAGAAGCGGCCCTCCGACCTGCAGAGGCAGAAAGGTCCTCTCGTCTAATGGGAACTAGCCCACTCAGACTGAAGCAGCTATTTCCCATTAGAGAAAGGGCCCTCCGACCTGGAAAGGCAGAAAGGTCCTCTTGACTAATGGGAACTAGCCCACTCACACTGAAGCAGCTATTTCCCATTAGAGAAACGGCCCTCCGACCTGGAAAGGCAGAAAGGTCCTCTCGGCTAATGGGAACTAGCCCACTCACACTGAAGCAGCTATTTCCCATTAGAGAAACGGCCCTCCGACCTGTAGAGGCAGAAAGGTCCTCTCGTCTAATGGGAACTAGCCCATTCACACGGAAGCAACTATTTCCCATTAGAGAAGCGGCCCTCCGACCTGCAGAGGCAGAAAGGTCTTCTCTTCTAATGGGAACTAGCCCACTCACACTGCAGCAGCTATTTGCCATTAGAGAAACGGCCCTCTGACCTGGAAAGGCAGAAAGGTCCTCTCGTCTAATGGGAACTAGCCCACTCAGACTGAAGCAGCTATTTTCCATTAGAGAAACGGCCCTCCGACCTGGAAAGGCAAAAAGGTCCTCTCGTCTAATGGGAACTAGCCCATTCACACTGAAGCAGCTATTTCCCATTAGAGAAGCGGCCCTCCGACCTGCAGAGGCAGAAAGGTCCTCTCGTCTAATGGGAACTAGCCCACTCACACTGAAGCAGCTATTTCCCATTAGAGTAACGGCCCTCCGACCTGGAAAGGCAAAAAGGTCCTCTCGTCTAATGGGAACTAGCCCATTCACACTGAAGCAGCTACTTCCCATTAGAGAAGCGGCCCTCCGACCTGCAGAGGCAGACAGGTCCTCTCGTCTAATGGGAACTAGCCCACTCAGACTGAAGCAGCTATTTCCCATTAGATAAACGGCCCTCCGACCTGGAAAGGCAGAAAGGTCCTCTCGGCTAATGGGAACTAGCCCACTCACACTGAAGCAGCTATTTCCCATTAGAGAAGCGGCCCTTCGACCTGCAGAGGCAGAAAGGTCTTCTCTTCTAATGGGAACTAGCCCACTCACACTGAAGCATCTATTTCCCATTAGAGAAGTGGCCCTCCGACCTGCAGAGGCAGAAAGGTCTTCTCTTCTAATGGGAACTAGCCCACTCACACTGAAGCAGCTATTTCCCATTAGAGAAACGGCCCTCTGACCTGGAAAGGCAGAAAGGTCCTCTCGTGTAATGGGAACTAGCCCACTCAGACTGAAGCAGCTATTTTCCATTAGAGAAACGGCCCTCCGACCTGGAAAGGCAAAAAGGTCCTCTCGTCTAATGGGAACTAGCCCATTCACACTGAAGCAGCTATTTCTCATTAGAGAAGCGGCCCTCCGACCTGCAGAGGCAGAAAGGTCCTCTCGTCTAATGGGAACTAGCCCACTCACACTGAAGCAGCTATTTCCCATTAGAGTAACGGTCCTCCGACCTGGAAAGGCAAAAAGGTCCTCTCATCTAATGGGAACTAGCCCATTCACACTGAAGCAGCTATTTCCCATTAGAGAAGCGGCCCTCCGACCTGCAGAGGCAGAAAGGTCCTCTCGTCTAATGGGAACTAGCCCACTCAGACTGAAGCAGCTATTTCACATTAGAGAAAGGGCCCTCCGACCTGGAAAGGCAGAAAGGTCCTCTCGGCTAATGGGAACTAGCCCACTCACACTGAAGCAGCTATTTCCCATTAGAGAAACGGCCCTCCGACCTGGAAAGGCAGAAAGGTCCTCTCGGCTAATGGGAACTAGCCCACTCACACTGAAGCAGCTATTTCCCATTAGAGAAACGGCCCTCCGACCTGTAGAGGCAGAAAGGTCCTCTCGTCTAATGGGAACTAGCCCATTCACACTGAAGCAGCTATTTCCCATTAGAGAAGCGGCCCTCCGACCTGCAGAGGCAGAAAGGTCTTCTCTTCTAATGGGAACTAGCCCACTCACACTGAAGCAGCTATTTCCCATTAGAGAAACGGCCCTCTGACCTGGAAAGGCAGAAAGGTCCTCTCGTCTATTGGGGACAAGCCCACTCAGACTGAAGCAGCTATTTTCCATTAGAGAAACGGCCCTCCGACCTGGAAAGGCAAAAAGGTCCTCTCGTCTAATGGGAACTAGCCCATTCACACTGAAGCAGCTATTTCCCATTAGAGAAGCGGCCCTCCGACCTGGAAAGGCAGAAAGGTCCTCTCGGCTAATGGGAGCTAGCCCACTCACACGGAAGCAGCTATTTCCCATTAGAGTAACGGCCCTCCGACCTGGAAAGGCAAAAAGGTCCTCTCGTCTAATGGGAACTAGCCCATTCACACTGAAGCAGCTATTTCCCATTAGAGAAGCGGCCCTCCGACCTGCAGAGGCAGAAAGGTCCTCTCGTCTAATGGGAACTAGCCCACTCAGACTGAAGCAGCTATTTCCCATTAGAGAAAGGGCCCTCCGACCTGGAAAGGCAGAAAGGTCCTCTCGGCTAATGGGAACTAGCCCACTCACACTGAAGCAGCTATTTCCCATTAGAGAAACGGCCCTCCGACCTGGAAAGGCAGAAAGGTCCTCTCGGCTAATGGGAACTAGCCCACTCACACTGAAGCAGCTATTTCCCATTAGAGAAACGGCCCTCCGACCTGGAAAGGCAGAAAGGTCCTCTCGGCTAATGGGAACTAGCCCACTCACACTGAAGCAGCTATTTCCCATTAGAGACACGGCCCTCCGACCTGGAAAGGCAGAAAGGTCCTCTCGGCTAATGGGAACTAGCCCACTCACACTGAAGCAGCTATTTCCCATTAGAGAAACGGCCCTCCGACCTGGAAACACAAAAAGGTCCTCTCGTCTAATGGGAACTAGTCCATTCACACTGAAGCAGCTATTTCCCATTAGAGAAGCGGCCCTCCGACCTGGAAAGGCAGAAAGGTCCTCTCGTCTAATGGGAACTAGCCCACTCACACTGAAGCAACTATTTCCCATTAGAGAAGCGGCCCTCCGAACTGCAGAGGCAGAAAGGTCCCCTCTTCGAATGGGAACTAGCCCACTCACACTGAAGCAGCTATTTCCCATTAGAGAAACTGCCCTCTGACCTGGAAAGGCAGAAAGGTCCTCTCGGCTAATGGGAACTAGCCTTCTCACACTGAAGCAGCTATTTCCCATTAGAGAAACGGCCCTCCGACCTGCAGAGGCAGAAAGGTCCTCTCGTCTAATGGGAACTAGCCCATTCACACTGAAGCAGCTATTTCCCATTAGAGAAGCGGCCCTCCGACCTGCAGAGGCAGAAAGGTCTTATCTTCTAATGGGAACTAGCCCACTCACACTGAAGCAGCTATTTCCCATTAGAGAAACGGCCCTCTGACCTGGAAAGGCAGAAAGGTCCTCTTGTCTAATGGGAACTAGCCCACTCAGACTGAAGCAGCTATTTTCCATTAGAGAAACGGCCCTCTGACCTGGAAAGGCAAAAAGGTCCTCTCGTCTAATGGGAACTAGCCCATTCACACTGAAGCAGCTATTTCCCATTAGAGAAGCGGCCCTCCGACCTGCAGAGGCAGAAAGGTCCTCTCGTCTAATGGGAACTAGCCCACTCAGACTGAAGCAGCTATTTCCCATTAGAGAAAGGGCCCTCCGACCTGGAAAGGCAAAAAGGTCCTCTTGGCTAATGGGAACTAGCCCACTCACACTGAAGCAGCTATTTCCCATTAGAGAAACGGCCCTCTGACCTGGAAAGGCAGAAAGGTCCTCTCGGCTAATGGGAACTAGCCCACTCACACTGAAGCAGCTATTTCCCATTAGAGAAATGGCCCTCTGACCTGGAAAGGCAGAAAGGTCCTCTTGTCTATGAGAACTAGTCCATTCACACTGAAGCAGCTATTTCCCATTAGAGAAGCGGCCCTCCGACCTGGAAAGGCAGAAAGGTCCTCTCGTCTAATGGGAACTAGCCCACTCACACTGAAGCAACTATTTCCCATTAGAGAAGCGGCCCTCCGAACTGCAGAGGCAGAAAGGTCCCCTCTTCGAATGGGAACTAGCCCACTCACACTGAAGCAGCTATTTCCCATTAGAGAAACTGCCCTCTGACCTGGAAAGGCAGAAAGGTCCTCTCGGCTAATGGGAACTAGCCTTCTCACACTGAAGCAGCTATTTCCCATTAGAGAAACGGCCCTCCGACCTGCAGAGGCAGAAAGGTCCTCTCGTCTAATGGGAACTAGCCCATTCACACTGAAGCAGCTATTTCCCATTAGAGAAGCGGCCCTCCGACCTGCAGAGGCAGAAAGGTCTTATCTTCTAATGGGAACTAGCCCACTCACACTGAAGCAGCTATTTCCCATTAGAGAAACGGCCCTCTGACCTGGAAAGGCAGAAAGGTCCTCTTGTCTAATGGGAACTAGCCCACTCAGACTGAAGCAGCTATTTCCCATTAGATAAACGGCCCTCCGACCTGGAAAGGCAGAAAGGTCCTCTCGGCTAATGGGAACTAGCCCACTCACACTGAAGCAGCTATTTCCCATTAGAGAAACAGCCCTCCGACCTGTAGAGGCAGAAAGGTCCTGTCGTCTAATGGGAACTAGCCCATTCACACTGAAGCAGATATTTCCCATTAGAGAAGCGGCCCTTCGACCTGCAGAGGCAGAAAGGTCTTCTCTTCTAATGGGAACTAGCCCACTCACACTGAAGCAGCTATTTCCCATTAGAGAAGCGGCCCTCCGACCTGCAGAGGCAGAAAGGTCTTCTCTTCTAATGGGAACCAGCCCACTCACACTGAAGCAGCTATTTCCCATTAGAGAAACGGCCCTCTTACCTGGAAAGGCCGAAAGGTCCTCTCGTCTAATGGGAACTAGCCCACTCAGAATGAAGCAGCTATTTTCCATTAGAGAAACGGCCCTCCGACCTGGAAAGGCAAAAAGGTCCTCTCGTCTATTGGGAACTAGCCCATTCACACTGAAGCAGCTATTTCCCATTAGAGAAGCGGCCCTCCGACCTGCAGAGGCAGAAAGGTCCTCTCGTCTAATGGGAACTAGCCCACTCACACTGAAGCAGCTATTTCCCGTTAGAGAAACGGCCCTCCGACCTGGAAAGGCAAAAAGGTCCTCTCGTCTAATGGGAACTAGCCCATTCACACTGAAGCAGCTATTTCCCATTAGAGAAGCGGCCCTCCGACCTGCAGAGGCAGAAAGGTCCTCTCGTCTAATGGGAACTAGCCCACTCAGACTGAAGCAGCTATTTCCCATTAGAGAAAGGGCCCTCCGACCTGGAAAGGCAGAAAGGTCCTCTTGACTAATGGGAACTAGCCCACTCACACTGAAGCAGCTATTTCCCATTAGAGAAACGGCCCTCCGACCTGGAAAGGCAGAAAGGTCCTCTCGGCTAATGGGAACTAGCCCACTCACACTGAAGCAGCTATTTCCCATTAGAGAAACGGCCCTCCGACCTGTAGAGGCAGAAAGGTCCTCTCGTCTAATGGGAACTAGCCCATTCACACGGAAGCAACTATTTCCCATTAGAGAAGCGGCCCTCCGACCTGCAGAGGCAGAAAGGTCTTCTCTTCTAATGGGAACTAGCCCACTCACACTGCAGCAGCTATTTCCCATTAGAGAAACGGCCCTCTGACCTGGAAAGGCCGAAAGGTCCTCTCGTCTAATGGGAACTAGTCCACTCAGACTGAAGCAGCTATTTTCCATTAGAGAAACGGCCCTCCGACCTGGAAAGGCAAAAAGGTCCTCTCGTCTAATGGGAACTAGCCCATTCACACTGAAGCAGCTATTTCCCATTAGAGAAGCGGCCCTCCGACCTGCAGAGGCAGAAAGGTCCTCTCGTCTAATGGGAACTAGCCCACTCACACTGAAGCAGCTATTTCCCATTAGAGTAACGGCACTCCGACCTGGAAAGGCAAAAAGGTCCTCTCGTCTAATGGGAACTAGCCCATTCACACTGAAGCAGCTACTTCCCATTAGAGAAGCGGCCCTCCGACCTGCAGAGGCAGACAGGTCCTCTCGTCTAATGGGAACTAGCCCACTCAGACTGAAGCAGCTATTTCCCATTAGATAAACGGCCCTCCGACCTGGAAAGGCAGAAAGGTCCTCTCGGCTAATGGGAACTAGCCCACTCACACTGAAGCAGCTATTTCCCATTAGAGAAGCGGCCCTTCGACCTGCAGAGGCAGAAAGGTCTTCTCTTCTAATGGGAACTAGCCCACTCACACTGAAGCATCTATTTCCCATTAGAGAAGTGGCCCTCCGACCTGCAGAGGCAGAAAGGTCTTCTCTTCTAATGGGAACTAGCCCACTCACACTGAAGCAGCTATTTCCCATTAGAGAAACGGCCCTCTGACCTGGAAAGGCAGAAAGGTCCTCTCGTGTAATGGGAACTAGCCCACTCAGACTGAAGCAGCTATTTTCCATTAGAGAAACGGCCCTCCGACCTGGAAAGGCAAAAAGGTCCTCTCGTCTAATGGGAACTAGCCCATTCACACTGAAGCAGCTATTTCTCATTAGAGAAGCGGCCCTCCGACCTGCAGAGGCAGAAAGGTCCTCTCGTCTAATGGGAACTAGCCCGCTCACACTGAAGCAGCTATTTCCCATTAGAGTAACGGTCCTCCGACCTGGAAAGGCAAAAAGGTCCTCTCATCTAATGGGAACTAGCCCATTCACACTGAAGCAGCTATTTCCCATTAGAGAAGCGGCCCTCCGACCTGCAGAGGCAGAAAGGTCCTCTCGTCTAATGGGAACTAGCCCACTCAGACTGAAGCAGCTATTTCACATTAGAGAAAGGGCCCTCCGACCTGGAAAGGCAGAAAGGTCCTCTCGGCTAATGGGAACTAGCCCACTCACACTGAAGCAGCTATTTCCCATTAGAGAAACGGCCCTCCGACCTGGAAAGGCAGAAAGGTCCTCTCGGCTAATGGGAACTAGCCCACTCACACTGAAGCAGCTATTTCCCATTAGAGAAACGGCCCTCCGACCTGTAGAGGCAGAAAGGTCCTCTCGTCTAATGGGAACTAGCCCATTCACACTGAAGCAGCTATTTCCCATTAGAGAAGCGGCCCTCCGACCTGCAGAGGCAGAAAGGTCTTCTCTTCTAATGGGAACTAGCCCACTCACACTGAAGCAGCTATTTCCCATTAGAGAAACGGCCCTCTGACCTGGAAAGGCAGAAAGGTCCTCTCGTCTAATGGGAACAAGCCCACTCAGACTGAAGCAGCTATTTTCCATTAGAGAAACGGCCCTCCGACCTGGAAAGGCAAAAAGGTCCTCTCGTCTAATGGGAACTAGCCCATTCACACTGAAGCAGCTATTTCCCATTAGAGAAGCGGCCCTCCGACCTGGAAAGGCAGAAAGGTCCTCTCGGCTAATGGGAGCTAGCCCACTCACACGGAAGCAGCTATTTCCCATTAGATTAACGGCCCTCCGACCTGGAAAGGCAAAAAGGTCCTCTCGTCTAATGGGTACTAGCCCATTCACACTGAAGCAGCTATTTCCCATTAGAGAAGCGGCCCTCCGACCTGCAGAGGCAGAAAGGTCCTCTCGTCTAATGGGAACTAGCCCACTCAGACTGAAGCAGCTATTTCCCATTAGAGAAAGGGCCCTCCGACCTGGAAAGGCAGAAAGGTCCTCTCGGCTAATGGGAACTAGCCCACTCACACTGAAGCAGCTATTTCCCATTAGAGAAACGGCCCTCCGACCTGGAAAGGCAGAAAGGTCCTCTCGGCTAATGGGAACTAGCCCACTCACACTGAAGCAGCTATTTCCCATTAGAGAAACGGCCCTCCGACCTGGAAAGGCAGAAAGGTCCTCTCGGCTAATGGGAACTAGCCCACTCACACTGAAGCAGCTATTTCCCATTAGAGACACGGCCCTCCGACCTGGAAAGGCAGAAAGGTCCTCTCGGCTAATGGGAACTAGCCCACTCACACTGAAGCAGCTATTTCCCATTAGAGAAACGGCCCTCCGACCTGGAAACACAAAAAGGTCCTCTCGTCTAATGGGAACTAGTCCATTCACACTGAAGCAGCTATTTCCCATTAGAGAAGCGGCCCTCCGACCTGGAAAGGCAGAAAGGTCCTCTCGTCTAATGGGAACTAGCCCACTCACACTGAAGCAACTATTCCCATTAGAGAAGCGGCCCTCCGAACTGCAGAGGCAGAAAGGTCCCCTCTTCGAATGGGAACTAGCCCACTCACACTGAAGCAGCTATTTCCCATTAGAGAAACTGCCCTCTGACCTGGAAAGGCAGAAAGGTCCTCTCGGCTAATGGGAACTAGCCTTCTCACACTGAAGCAGCTATTTCCCATTAGAGAAACGGCCCTCCGACCTGCAGAGGCAGAAAGGTCCTCTCGTCTAATGGGAACTAGCCCATTCACACTGAAGCAGCTATTTCCCATTAGAGAAGCGGCCCTCCGACCTGCAGAGGCAGAAAGGTCTTATCTTCTAATGGGAACTAGCCCACTCACACTGAAGCAGCTATTTCCCATTAGAGAAGCGGCCCTCCGACCTGCAGAGGCAGAAAGGTCCTCTCGTCTAATGGGAACTAGCCCACTCAGACTGAAGCAGCTATTTCCCATTAGAGAAAGGGCCCTCCGACCTGGAAAGGCAAAAAGGTCCTCTTGGCTAATGGGAACTAGCCCACTCACACTGAAGCAGCTATTTCCCATTAGAGAAACGGCCCTCTGACCTGGAAAGGCAGAAAGGTCCTCTCGGCTAATGGGAACTAGCCCACTCACACTGAAGCAGCTATTTCCCATTAGAGAAATGGCCCTCTGACCTGGAAAGGCAGAAAGGTCCTCTTGTCTATGAGAACTAGTCCATTCACACTGAAGCAGCTATTTCCCATTAGAGAAGCGGCCCTCCGACCTGGAAAGGCAGAAAGGTCCTCTCGTCTAATGGGAACTAGCCCACTCACACTGAAGCAACTATTTCCCATTAGAGAAGCGGCCCTCCGAACTGCAGAGGCAGAAAGGTCCCCTCTTCGAATGGGAACTAGCCCACTCACACTGAAGCAGCTATTTCCCATTAGAGAAACTGCCCTCTGACCTGGAAAGGCAGAAAGGTCCTCTCGGCTAATGGGAACTAGCCTTCTCACACTGAAGCAGCTATTTCCCATTAGAGAAACGGCCCTCCGACCTGCAGAGGCAGAAAGGTCCTCTCGTCTAATGGGAACTAGCCCATTCACACTGAAGCAGCTATTTCCCATTAGAGAAGCGGCCCTCCGACCTGCAGAGGCAGAAAGGTCTTATCTTCTAATGGGAACTAGCCCACTCACACTGAAGCAGCTATTTCCCATTAGAGAAACGGCCCTCTGACCTGGAAAGGCAGAAAGGTCCTCTTGTCTAATGGGAACTAGCCCACTCAGACTGAAGCAGCTATTTCCCATTAGATAAACGGCCCTCCGACCTGGAAAGGCAGAAAGGTCCTCTCGGCTAATGGGAACTAGCCCACTCACACTGAAGCAGCTATTTCCCATTAGAGAAACAGCCCTCCGACCTGTAGAGGCAGAAAGGTCCTGTCGTCTAATGGGAACTAGCCCATTCACACTGAAGCAGATATTTCCCATTAGAGAAGCGGCCCTTCGACCTGCAGAGGCAGAAAGGTCTTCTCTTCTAATGGGAACTAGCCCACTCACACTGAAGCAGCTATTTCCCATTAGAGAAGCGGCCCTCCGACCTGCAGAGGCAGAAAGGTCTTCTCTTCTAATGGGAACCAGCCCACTCACACTGAAGCAGCTATTTCCCATTAGAGAAACGGCCCTCTTACCTGGAAAGGCCGAAAGGTCCTCTCGTCTAATGGGAACTAGCCCACTCAGAATGAAGCAGCTATTTTCCATTAGAGAAACGGCCCTCCGACCTGGAAAGGCAAAAAGGTCCTCTCGTCTATTGGGAACTAGCCCATTCACACTGAAGCAGCTATTTCCCATTAGAGAAGCGGCCCTCCGACCTGCAGAGGCAGAAAGGTCCTCTCGTCTAATGGGAACTAGCCCACTCACACTGAAGCAGCTATTTCCCGTTAGAGAAACGGCCCTCCGACCTGGAAAGGCAAAAAGGTCCTCTCGTCTAATGGGAACTAGCCCATTCACACTGAAGCAGCTATTTCCCATTAGAGAAGCGGCCCTCCGACCTGCAGAGGCAGAAAGGTCCTCTCGTCTAATGGGAACTAGCCCACTCAGACTGAAGCAGCTATTTCCCATTAGAGAAAGGGCCCTCCGACCTGGAAAGGCAGAAAGGTCCTCTTGACTAATGGGAACTAGCCCACTCACACTGAAGCAGCTATTTCCCATTAGAGAAACGGCCCTCCGACCTGGAAAGGCAGAAAGGTCCTCTCGGCTAATGGGAACTAGCCCACTCACACTGAAGCAGCTATTTCCCATTAGAGAAACGGCCCTCCGACCTGTAGAGGCAGAAAGGTCCTCTCGTCTAATGGGAACTAGCCCATTCACACGGAAGCAACTATTTCCCATTAGAGAAGCGGCCCTCCGACCTGCAGAGGCAGAAAGGTCTTCTCTTCTAATGGGAACTAGCCCACTCACACTGCAGCAGCTATTTCCCATTAGAGAAACGGCCCTCTGACCTGGAAAGGCAGAAAGGTCCTCTCGTCTAATGGGAACTAGCCCACTCAGACTGAAGCAGCTATTTTCCATTAGAGAAACGGCCCTCCGACCTGGAAAGGCAAAAAGGTCCTCTCGTCTAATGGGAACTAGCCCATTCACACTGAAGCAGCTATTTCCCATTAGAGAAGCGGCCCTCCGACCTGCAGAGGCAGAAAGGTCCTCTCGTCTAATGGGAACTAGCCCACTCACACTGAAGCAGCTATTTCCCATTAGAGTAACGGCCCTCCGACCTGGAAAGGCAAAAAGGTCCTCTCGTCTAATGGGAACTAGCCCATTCACACTGAAGCAGCTACTTCCCATTAGAGAAGCGGCCCTCCGACCTGCAGAGGCAGACAGGTCCTCTCGTCTAATGGGAACTAGCCCACTCAGACTGAAGCAGCTATTTCCCATTAGATAAACGGCCCTCCGACCTGGAAAGGCAGAAAGGTCCTCTCGGCTAATGGGAACTAGCCCACTCACACTGAAGCAGCTATTTCCCATTAGAGAAGCGGCCCTTCGACCTGCAGAGGCAGAAAGGTCTTCTCTTCTAATGGGAACTAGCCCACTCACACTGAAGCATCTATTTCCCATTAGAGAAGTGGCCCTCCGACCTGCAGAGGCAGAAAGGTCTTCTCTTCTAATGGGAACTAGCCCACTCACACTGAAGCAGCTATTTCCCATTAGAGAAACGGCCCTCTGACCTGGAAAGGCAGAAAGGTCCTCTCGTGTAATGGGAACTAGCCCACTCAGACTGAAGCAGCTATTTTCCATTAGAGAAACGGCCCTCCGACCTGGAAAGGCAAAAAGGTCCTCTCGTCTAATGGGAACTAGCCCATTCACACTGAAGCAGCTATTTCTCATTAGAGAAGCGGCCCTCCGACCTGCAGAGGCAGAAAGGTCCTCTCGTCTAATGGGAACTAGCCCACTCACACTGAAGCAGCTATTTCCCATTAGAGTAACGGTCCTCCGACCTGGAAAGGCAAAAAGGTCCTCTCATCTAATGGGAACTAGCCCATTCACACTGAAGCAGCTATTTCCCATTAGAGAAGCGGCCCTCCGACCTGCAGAGGCAGAAAGGTCCTCTCGTCTAATGGGAACTAGCCCACTCAGACTGAAGCAGCTATTTCACATTAGAGAAAGGGCCCTCCGACCTGGAAAGGCAGAAAGGTCCTCTCGGCTAATGGGAACTAGCCCACTCACACTGAAGCAGCTATTTCCCATTAGAGAAACGGCCCTCCGACCTGGAAAGGCAGAAAGGTCCTCTCGTCTAATGGGAACTAGCCCACTCACACTGAAGCAGCTATTTCCCATTAGAGAAACGGCCCTCCGACCTGTAGAGGCAGAAAGGTCCTCTCGTCTAATGGGAACTAGCCCATTCACACTGAAGCAGCTATTTCCCATTAGAGAAGCGGCCCTCCGACCTGCAGAGGCAGAAAGGTCTTCTCTTCTAATGGGAACTAGCCCACTCACACTGAAGCAGCTATTTCCCATTAGAGAAACGGCCCTCTGACCTGGAAAGGCAGAAAGGTCCTCTCGTCTAATGGGAACAAGCCCACTCAGACTGAAGCAGCTATTTTCCATTAGAGAAACGGCCCTCCGACCTGGAAAGGCAAAAAGGTCCTCTCGTCTAATGGGAACTAGCCCATTCACACTGAAGCAGCTATTTCCCATTAGAGAAGCGGCCCTCCGACCTGGAAAGGCAGAAAGGTCCTCTCGGCTAATGGGAGCTAGCCCACTCACACGGAAGCAGCTATTTCCCATTAGAGTAACGGCCCTCCGACCTGGAAAGGCAAAAAGGTCCTCTCGTCTAATGGGAACTAGCCCATTCACACTGAAGCAGCTATTTCCCATTAGAGAAGCGGCCCTCCGACCTGCAGAGGCAGAAAGGTCCTCTCGTCTAATGGGAACTAGCCCACTCAGACTGAAGCAGCTATTTCCCATTAGAGAAAGGGCCCTCCGACCTGGAAAGGCAGAAAGGTCCTCTCGGCTAATGGGAACTAGCCCACTCACACTGAAGCAGCTATTTCCCATTAGAGAAACGGCCCTCCGACCTGGAAAGGCAGAAAGGTCCTCTCGGCTAATGGGAACTAGCCCACTCACACTGAAGCAGCTATTTCCCATTAGAGAAACGGCCCTCCGACCTGGAAAGGCAGAAAGGTCCTCTCGGCTAATGGGAACTAGCCCACTCACACTGAAGCAGCTATTTCCCATTAGAGACACGGCCCTCCCACCTGGAAAGGCAGAAAGGTCCTCTCGGCTAATGGGAACTAGCCCACTCACACTGAAGCAGCTATTTCCCATTAGAGAAACGGCCCTCCGACCTGGAAACACAAAAAGGTCCTCTCGTCTAATGGGAACTAGTCCATTCACACTGAAGCAGCTATTTCCCATTAGAGAAGCGGCCCTCCGACCTGGAAAGGCAGAAAGGTCCTCTCGTCTAATGGGAACTAGCCCACTCACACTGAAGCAACTATTTCCCATTAGAGAAGCGGCCCTCCGAACTGCAGAGGCAGAAAGGTCCCCTCTTCGAATGGGAACTAGCCCACTCACACTGAAGCAGCTATTTCCCATTAGAGAAACTGCCCTCTGACCTGGAAAGGCAGAAAGGTCCTCTCGGCTAATGGGAACTAGCCTTCTCACACTGAAGCAGCTATTTCCCATTAGAGAAACGGCCCTCCGACCTGCAGAGGCAGAAAGGTCCTCTCGTCTAATGGGAACTAGCCCATTCACACTGAAGCAGCTATTTCCCATTAGAGAAGCGGCCCTCCGACCTGCAGAGGCAGAAAGGTCTTATCTTCTAATGGGAACTAGCCCACTCACACTGAAGCAGCTATTTCCCATTAGAGAAACGGCCCTCTGACCTGGAAAGGCAGAAAGGTCCTCTTGTCTAATGGGAACTAGCCCACTCAGACTGAAGCAGCTATTTTCCATTAGAGAAACGGCCCTCTGACCTGGAAAGGCAAAAAGGTCCTCTCGTCTAATGGGAACTAGCCCATTCACACTGAAGCAGCTATTTCCCATTAGAGAAGCGGCCCTCCGACCTGCAGAGGCAGAAAGGTCCTCTCGTCTAATGGGAACTAGCCCACTCAGACTGAAGCAGCTATTTCCCATTAGAGAAAGGGCCCTCCGACCTGGAAAGGCAAAAAGGTCCTCTTGGCTAATGGGAACTAGCCCACTCACACTGAAGCAGCTATTTCCCATTAGAGAAACGGCCCTCTGACCTGGAAAGGCAGAAAGGTCCTCTCGGCTAATGGGAACTAGCCCACTCACACTGAAGCAGCTATTTCCCATTAGAGAAATGGCCCTCTGACCTGGAAAGGCAGAAAGGTCCTCTTGTCTATGAGAACTAGTCCATTCACACTGAAGCAGCTATTTCCCATTAGAGAAGCGGCCCTCCGACCTGGAAAGGCAGAAAGGTCCTCTCGTCTAATGGGAACTAGCCCACTCACACTGAAGCAACTATTTCCCATTAGAGAAGCGGCCCTCCGAACTGCAGAGGCAGAAAGGTCCCCTCTTCGAATGGGAACTAGCCCACTCACACTGAAGCAGCTATTTCCCATTAGAGAAACTGCCCTCTGACCTGGAAAGGCAGAAAGGTCCTCTCGGCTAATGGGAACTAGCCTTCTCACACTGAAGCAGCTATTTCCCATTAGAGAAACGGCCCTCCGACCTGCAGAGGCAGAAAGGTCCTCTCGTCTAATGGGAACTAGCCCATTCACACTGAAGCAGCTATTTCCCATTAGAGAAGCGGCCCTCCGACCTGCAGAGGCAGAAAGGTCTTATCTTCTAATGGGAACTAGCCCACTCACACTGAAGCAGCTATTTCCCATTAGAGAAACGGCCCTCTGACCTGGAAAGGCAGAAAGGTCCTCTTGTCTAATGGGAACTAGCCGACTCAGACTGAAGCAGCTATTTTCCATTAGAGAAACGGCCCTCTGACCTGGAAAGGCAAAAAGGTCCTCTCGTCTAATGGGAACTAGCCCATTCACACTGAAGCAGCTATTTCCCATTAGAGAAGCGGCTCTCCGACCTGCAGAGGCAGAAAGGTCTTCTCTTCTAATGGGAACTAGCCCACTCACACAGAAGCAGCTATTTCCTATTAGAGAAATGGCCCTCTGACCTGGAAAGGCAGAAAGGTCCTCTCGTCTAATGGGAACAAGCCCACTCAGACTGAAGCAGCTATTTTCCATTAGAGAAACGGCCCTCCGACCTGGAAAGGCAAAAAGGTCCTCTCGTCTAATGGGAACTAGCCCATTCACACTGAAGCAGCTATTTCCCATTAGAGAAGCGGCCCTCCGACCTGCAGAGGCAGAAAGGTCCTCTCGTCTAATGGGAACTAGCCCACTCACACTGAAGCAGCTATTTCCCATTAGAGTAACGGCCCTCCGACCTGGAAAGGCAAAAAGGTCCTCTCGTCTAATGGGAACTAGCCCATTCACACTGAAGCAGCTACTTCCCATTAGAGAAGCGGCCCTCCGACCTGCAGAGGCAGACAGGTCCTCTCGTCTAATGGGAACTAGCCCACTCAGACTGAAGCAGCTATTTCCCATTAGATAAACGGCCCTCCGACCTGGAAAGGCAGAAAGGTCCTCTCGGCTAATGGGAACTAGCCCACTCACACTGAAGCAGCTATTTCCCATTAGAGAAGCGGCCCTTCGACCTGCAGAGGCAGAAAGGTCTTCTCTTCTAATGGGAACTAGCCCACTCACACTGAAGCATCTATTTCCCATTAGAGAAGTGGCCCTCCGACCTGCAGAGGCAGAAAGGTCTTCTCTTCTAATGGGAACTAGCCCACTCACACTGAAGCAGCTATTTCCCATTAGAGAAACGGCCCTCTGACCTGGAAAGGCAGAAAGGTCCTCTCGTGTAATGGGAACTAGCCCACTCAGACTGAAGCAGCTATTTTCCATTAGAGAAACGGCCCTCCGACCTGGAAAGGCAAAAAGGTCCTCTCGTCTAATGGGAACTAGCCCATTCACACTGAAGCAGCTATTTCTCATTAGAGAAGCGGCCCTCCGACCTGCAGAGGCAGAAAGGTCCTCTCGTCTAATGGGAACTAGCCCACTCACACTGAAGCAGCTATTTCCCATTAGAGTAACGGTTCTCCGACCTGGAAAGGCAAAAAGGTCCTCTCATCTAATGGGAACTAGCCCATTCACACTGAAGCAGCTATTTCCCATTAGAGAAGCGGCCCTCCGACCTGCAGAGGCAGAAAGGTCCTCTCGTCTAATGGGAACTAGCCCACTCAGACTGAAGCAGCTATTTCACATTAGAGAAAGGGCCCTCCGACCTGGAAAGGCAGAAAGGTCCTCTCGGCTAATGGGAACTAGCCCACTCACACTGAAGCAGCTATTTCCCATTAGAGAAACGGCCCTCCGACCTGGAAAGGCAGAAAGGTCCTCTCGGCTAATGGGAACTAGCCCACTCACACTGAAGCAGCTATTTCCCATTAGAGAAACGGCCCTCCGACCTGTAGAGGCAGAAAGGTCCTCTCGTCTAATGGGAACTAGCCCATTCACACTGAAGCAGCTATTTCCCATTAGAGAAGCGGCCCTCCGACCTGCAGAGGCAGAAAGGTCTTCTCTTCTAATGGGAACTAGCCCACTCACACTGAAGCAGCTATTTCCCATTAGAGAAACGGCCCTCTGACCTGGAAAGGCAGAAAGGTCCTCTCGTCTAATGGGAACAAGCCCACTCAGACTGAAGCAGCTATTTTCCATTAGAGAAACGGCCCTCCGACCTGGAAAGGCAAAAAGGTCCTCTCGTCTAATGGGAACTAGCCCATTCACACTGAAGCAGCTATTTCCCATTAGAGAAGCGGCCCTCCGACCTGGAAAGGCAGAAAGGTCCTCTCGGCTAATGGGAGCTAGCCCACTCACACGGAAGCAGCTATTTCCCATTAGAGAAGCGGCCCTCCGACCTGCAGAGGCAGAAAGGTCCTCTCGTCTAATGGGAACTAGCCCACTCAGACTGATGCAGCTATTTCCCATTAGAGAAAGGGCCCTCCGACCTGGAAAGGCAGAAAGGTCCTCTCGGCTAATGGGAACTAGCCCACTCACACTGAAGCAGCTATTTCCCATTAGAGAAACGGCCCTCCGACCTGGAAAGGCAGAAAGGTCCTCTCGGCTAATGGGAACTAGCCCACTCACACTGAAGCAGCTATTTCCCATTAGAGAAACGGCCCTCGGACCTGGAAAGGCAGAAAGGTCCTCTCGGCTAATGGGAACTAGCCCACTCACACTGAAGCAGCTATTTCCCATTAGAGACACGGCCCTCCGACCTGGAAAGGCAGAAAGGTCCTCTCGGCTAATGGGAACTAGCCCACTCACACTGAAGCAGCTATTTCCCATTAGAGAAACGGCCCTCCGACCTGGAAACACAAAAAGGTCCTCTTGTCTAATGGGAACTAGTCCATTCACACTGAAGCAGCTATTTCCCATTAGAGAAGCGGCCCTCCGACCTGGAAAGGCAGAAAGGTCCTCTCGTCTAATGGGAACTAGCCCACTCACACTGAAGCAACTATTTCCCATTAGAGAAGCGGCCCTCCGAACTGCAGAGGCAGAAAGGTCCCCTCTTCGAATGGGAACTAGCCCACTCACACTGAAGCAGCTATTTCCCATTAGAGAAACTGCCCTCTGACCTGGAAAGGCAGAAAGGTCCTCTCGGCTAATGGGAACTAGCCTTCTCACACTGAAGCAGCTATTTCCCATTAGAGAAACGGCCCTCCGACCTGCAGAGGCAGAAAGGTCCTCTCGTCTAATGGGAACTAGCCCATTCACACTGAAGCAGCTATTTCCCATTAGAGAAGCGGCCCTCCGACCTGCAGAGGCAGAAAGGTCTTATCTTCTAATGGGAACTAGCCCACTCACACTGAAGCAGCTATTTCCCATTAGAGAAACGGCCCTCTGACCTGGAAAGGCAGAAAGGTCCTCTTGTCTAATGGGAACTAGCCCACTCAGACTGAAGCAGCTATTTTCCATTAGAGAAACGGCCCTCTGACCTGGAAAGGCAAAAAGGTCCTCTCGTCTAATGGGAACTAGCCCATTCACACTGAAGCAGCTATTTCCCATTAGAGAAGCGGCCCTCCGACCTGCAGAGGCAGAAAGGTCCTCTCGTCTAATGGGAACTAGCCCACTCAGACTGAAGCAGCTATTTCCCATTAGAGAAAGGGCCCTCCTACCTGGAAAGGCAAAAAGGTCCTCTTGGCTAATGGGAACTAGCCCACTCACACTGAAGCAGCTATTTCCCATTAGAGAAACGGCCCTCTGACCTGGAAAGGCAGAAAGGTCCTCTCGGCTAATGGGAACTAGCCCACTCACACTGAAGCAGCTATTTCCCATTAGAGAAATGGCCCTCTGACCTGGAAAGGCAGAAAGGTCCTCTTGTCTATGAGAACTAGTCCATTCACACTGAAGCAGCTATTTCCCATTAGAGAAGCGGCCCTCCGACCTGGAAAGGCAGAAAGGTCCTCTCGTCTAATGGGAACTAGCCCACTCACACTGAAGCAACTATTTCCCATTAGAGAAGCGGCCCTCCGAACTGCAGAGGCAGAAAGGTCCCCTCTTCGAATGGGAACTAGCCCACTCACACTGAAGCAGCTATTTCCCATTAGAGAAACTGCCCTCTGACCTGGAAAGGCAGAAAGGTCCTCTCGGCTAATGGGAACTAGCCTTCTCACACTGAAGCAGCTATTTCCCATTAGAGAAACGGCCCTCCGACCTGCAGAGGCAGAAAGGTCCTCTCGTCTAATGGGAACTAGCCCATTCACACTGAAGCAGCTATTTCCCATTAGAGAAGCGGCCCTCCGACCTGCAGAGGCAGAAAGGTCTTATCTTCTAATGGGAACTAGCCCACTCACACTGAAGCAGCTATTTCCCATTAGAGAAACGGCCCTCTGACCTGGAAAGGCAGAAAGGTCCTCTTGTCTAATGGGAACTAGCCCACTCAGACTGAAGCAGCTATTTTCCATTAGAGAAACGGCCCTCTGACCTGGAAAGGCAAAAAGGTCCTCTCGTCTAATGGGAACTAGCCCATTCACACTGAAGCAGCTATTTCCCATTAGAGAAGCGGCCCTCCGACCTGCAGAGGCAGAAAGGTCCTCTCGTCTAATGGGAACTAGCCCACTCAGACTGAAGCAGCTATTTCCCATTAGAGAAAGGGCCCTCCGACCTGGAAAGGCAAAAAGGTCCTCTTGGCTAATGGGAACTAGCCCACTCACACTGAAGCAGCTATTTCCCATTAGAGAAACGGCCCTCTGACCTGGAAAGGCAGAAAGGTCCTCTCGGCTAATGGGAACTAGCCCACTCACACTGAAGCAGCTATTTCCCATTAGAGAAATGGCCCTCTGACCTGGAAAGGCAGAAAGGTCCTCTTGTCTATGGGAACTAGCCCATTCACACTGAAGCAGCTATTTCCCATTAGAGAAGCGGCCCTCCGACCTGCAGAGGCAGACAGGTCCTCTCGTCTAATGGGAACTAGCCCACTCAGACTGAAGCAGCTATTTCCCATTAGCGAAACGGCCCTCCGACCTGGAAAGGCAAAAAGGTCCTCTCGGCTAATGGGAACTAGCCCACTCACACTGAAGCAGCTATTTCCCATTAGAGAAACGGCCCTCCGACCTGTAGAGGCAGAAAGGTCCTCTCGTCTAATGGGAACTAGCCCATTCACACTGAAGCAGCTATTTCCCATTAGAGAAGCGGCTCTCCGACCTGCAGAGGCAGAAAGGTCTTCTCTTCTAATGGGAACTAGCCCACTCACACTGAAGCAGCTATTTCCTATTAGAGAAATGGCCCTCTGACCTGGAAAGGCAGAAAGGTCCTCTCGTCTAATGGGAACAAGCCCACTCAGACTGAAGCAGCTATTTTCCATTAGAGAAACGGCCCTCCGACCTGGAAAGGCAAAAAGGTCCTCTCGTCTAATGGGAACTAGCCCATTCACACTGAAGCAGCTATTTCCCATTAGAGAAGCGGCCCTCCGACCTGCAGAGGCAGAAAGGTCCTCTCGTCTAATGGGAACTAGCCCACTCACACTGAAGCAGCTATTTCCCATTAGAGTAACGGCCCTCCGACCTGGAAAGGCAAAAAGGTCCTCTCTTCTAATGGGAACTAGCCCATTCACACTGAAGCAGCTACTTCCCATTAGAGAAGCGGCCCTCCGACCTGCAGAGGCAGACAGGTCCTCTCGTCTAATGGGAACTAGCCCAATCAGACTGAAGCAGCTATTTCCCATTAGATAAACGGCCCTCCGACCTGGAAAGGCAGAAAGGTCCTCTCGGCTAATGGGAACTAGCCCACTCACACTGAAGCAGCTATTTCCCATTAGAGAAACAGCCCTCCGACCTGTAGAGGCAGAAAGGTCCTCTCGTCTAATGGGAACTAGCCCATTCACACTGAAGCAGATATTTCCCATTAGAGAAGCGGCCCTTCGACCTGCAGAGGCAGAAAGGTCTTCTCTTCTAATGGGAACTAGACCACTCACACTGAAGCAGCTATTTCCCATTAGAGAAGCGGCCCTCCGACCTGCAGAGGCAGAAAGGTCTTCTCTTCTAATGGGAACTAGCCCACTCACACTGAAGCAGCTATTTCCCATTAGAGAAACAGCCCTCTTACCTGGAAAGGCCGAAAGGTCCTCTCGTCTAATGGGAACTAGCCCACTCAGAATGAAGCAGCTATTTTCCATTAGAGAAACGGCCCTCCGACCTGGAAAGGCAAAAAGGTCCTCTCGTCTAATGGGAACTAGCCCATTCACACTGAAGCAGCTATTTCCCATTAGAGAAGCGGCCCTCCGACCTGCAGAGGCAGAAAGGTCCTCTCGTCTAATGGGAACTAGCCCACTCACACTGAAGCAGCTATTTCCCGTTAGAGAAACGGCCCTCCGACCTGGAAAGGCAAAAAGGTCCTCTCATCTAATGGGAACTAGCCCATTCACACTGAAGCAGCTATTTCCCATTAGAGAAGCGGCCCTCCGACCTGCAGAGGCAGAAAGGTCCTCTCGTCTAATGGGAACTAGCCCACTCAGACTGAAGCAGCTATTTCGCATTAGAGAAAGGGCCCTCCGACCTGGAAAGGCAGAAAGGTCCTCTCGACTAATGGGAACTAGCCCACTCACACTGAAGCAGCTATTTCCCATTAGAGAAACGGCCCTCCGACCTGGAAAGGCAGAAAGGTCCTCTCGGCTAATGGGAACTAGCCCACTCACACTGAAGCAGCTATTTCCCATTAGAGAAACGGCCCTCCGACCTGTAGAGGCAGAAAGGTCCTCTCGTCTAATGGGAACTAGCCCATTCACACGGAAGCAGCTATTTCCCATTAGAGAAGCGGCCCTCCGACCTGCAGAGGCAGAAAGGTCTTCTCTTCTAATGGGAACTAGCCCACTCACACTGCAGCAGCTATTTCCCATTAGAGAAACGGCCCTCTGACCTGGAAAGGCAGAAAGGTCCTCTCGTCTAATGGGAACTAGCACACTCAGACTGAAGCAGCTATTTTCCATTAGAGAAACGGCCCTCCGACCTGGAAAGGCAAAAAGGTCCTCTCGTCTAATGGGAACTAGCCCATTCACACTGAAGCAGCTATATCCCATTAGAGAAGCGGCCCTCCGACCTGCAGAGGCAGAAAGGTCCTCTCGTCTAATGGGAACTAGCCCACTCACACTGAAGCAGCTATTTCCCATTAGAGTAACGGCCCTCCGACGTGGAAAGGCAAAAAGGTCCTCTCGTCTAATGGGAACTAGCCCATTCACACTGAAGCAGCTACTTCCCATTAGAGAAGCGGCCCTCCGACCTGCAGAGGCAGACAGGTCCTCTCGTCTAATGGGAACTAGCCCACTCAGACTGAAGCAGCTATTTCCCATTAGATAAACGGCCCTCCGACCTGGAAAGGCAGAAAGGTCCTCTCGGCTAATGGGAACTAGCCCACTCACACTGAAGCAGCTATTTCCCATTAGAGAAACAGCCCTCCGACCTGTAGAGGCAGAAAGGTCCTCTCGGCTAATGGGAACTAGCCCACTCACACTGAAGCAGCTATTTCCCATTAGAGAAGCGGCCCTTCGACCTGCAGAGGCAGAAAGGTCTTCTCTTCTAATGGGAACTAGCCCACTCACACTGAAGCAGCTATTTCCCATTAGAGAAGTGGCCCTCCGACCTGCAGAGGCAGAAAGGTCTTCTCTTCTAATGGGAACTAGCCCACTCACACTGAAGCAGCTATTTCCCATTAGAGAAACGGCCCTCTGACCTGGAAAGGCAGAAAGGTCCTCTCGTCTAATGGGAACTAGCCCACTCAGACTGAAGCAGCTATTTTCCATTAGAGAAACGGCCCTCTGACCTGGAAAGGCAAAAAGGTCCTCTCGTCTAATGGGAATTAGCCCATTCACACTGAAGCAGCTATTTCCCATTAGAGAAGCGGCCCTCCGACCTGCAGAGGCAGAAAGGTCCTCTCGTCTAATGGGAACTAGCCCACTCACACTGAAGCAGCTATTTCCCATTAGAGTAACGGTCCTCCGACCTGGAAAGGCAAAAAGGTCCTCTCATCTAATGGGAACTAGCCCATTCACACTGAAGCAGCCATTTCCCATTAGAGAAGCGGCCCTCCGACCTGCAGAGGCAGAAAGGTCCTCTCGTCTAATGGGAACTAGCCCACTCAGACTGAAGCAGCTATTTCACATTAGAGAAAGGGCCCTCCGACCTGGAAAGGCAGAAAGGTCCTCTCGTCTAATGGGAACAAGCCCACTCAGACTGAAGCAGCTATTTTCCATTAGAGAAACGGCCCTCCGACCTGGAAAGGCAAAAAGGTCCTCTCGTCTAATGGGAACTAGCCCATTCACACTGAAGCAGCTATTTCCCATTAGAGAAGCGGCCCTCCGACCTGGAAAGGCAGAAAGGTCCTCTCGTCTAATGGGAGCTAGCCCACTCACACGGAAGCAGCTATTTCCCATTAGAGTAACGGCCCTCCGACCTGGAAAGGCAAAAAGGTCCTCTCGTCTAATGGGAACTAGCCCATTCACACTGAAGCAGCTATTTCCCATTAGAGTAACGGCCCTCCGACCTGGAAAGGCAAAAAGGTCCTCTCGTCTAATGGGAACTAGCCCATTCACACTGAAGCAGCTACTTCCCATTAGAGAAGCGGCCCTCCGACCTGCAGAGGCAGACAGGTCCTCTCGTCTAATGGGAACTAGCCCACTCAGACTGAAGCAGCTATTTCCCATTAGATAAACGGCCCTCCGACCTGGAAAGGCAGAAAGGTCCTCTCGGCTAATGGGAACTAGCCCACTCACACTGAAGCAGCTATTTCCCATTAGAGAAGCGGCCCTTCGACCTGCAGAGGCAGAAAGGTCTTCTCTTCTAATGGGAACTAGCCCACTCACACTGAAGCATCTATTTCCCATTAGAGAAGTGGCCCTCCGACCTGCAGAGGCAGAAAGGTCTTCTCTTCTAATGGGAACTAGCCCACTCACACTGAAGCAGCTATTTCCCATTAGAGAAACGGCCCTCTGACCTGGAAAGGCAGAAAGGTCCTCTCGTGTAATGGGAACTAGCCCACTCAGACTGAAGCAGCTATTTTCCATTAGAGAAACGGCCCTCCGACCTGGAAAGGCAAAAAGGTCCTCTCGTCTAATGGGAACTAGCCCATTCACACTGAAGCAGCTATTTCTCATTAGAGAAGCGGCCCTCCGACCTGCAGAGGCAGAAAGGTCCTCTCGTCTAATGGGAACTAGCCCACTCACACTGAAGCAGCTATTTCCCATTAGAGTAACGGTCCTCCGACCTGGAAAGGCAAAAAGGTCCTCTCATCTAATGGGAACTAGCCCATTCACACTGAAGCAGCTATTTCCCATTAGAGAAGCGGCCCTCCGACCTGCAGAGGCAGAAAGGTCCTCTCGTCTAATGGGAACTAGCCCACTCAGACTGAAGCAGCTATTTCACATTAGAGAAAGGGCCCTCCGACCTGGAAAGGCAGAAAGGTCCTCTCGGCTAATGGGAACTAGCCCACTCACACTGAAGCAGCTATTTCCCATTAGAGAAACGGCCCTCCGACCTGGAAAGGCAGAAAGGTCCTCTCGGCTAATGGGAACTAGCCCACTCACACTGAAGCAGCTATTTCCCATTAGAGAAACGGCCCTCCGACCTGTAGAGGCAGAAAGGTCCTCTCGTCTAATGGGAACTAGCCCATTCACACTGAAGCAGCTATTTCCCATTAGAGAAGCGGCCCTCCGACCTGCAGAGGCAGAAAGGTCTTCTCTTCTAATGGGAACTAGCCCACTCACACTGAAGCAGCTATTTCCCATTAGAGAAACGGCCCTCTGACCTGGAAAGGCAGAAAGGTCCTCTCGTCTAATGGGAACAAGCCCACTCAGACTGAAGCAGCTATTTTCCATTAGAGAAACGGCCCTCCGACCTGGAAAGGCAAAAAGGTCCTCTCGTCTAATGGGAACTAGCCCATTCACACTGAAGTAGCTATTTCCCATTAGAGAAGCGGCCCTCCGACCTGGAAAGGCAGAAAGGTCCTCTCGGCTAATGGGAGCTAGCCCACTCACACGGAAGCAGCTATTTCCCATTAGAGTAACGGCCCTCCGACCTGGAAAGGCAAAAAGGTCCTCTCGTCTAATGGGAACTAGCCCATTCACACTGAAGCAGCTATTTCCCATTAGAGAAGCGGCCCTCCGACCTGCAGAGGCAGAAAGGTCCTCTCGTCTAATGGAAACTAGCCCACTCAGACTGAAGCAGCTATTTCCCATTAGAGAAAGGGCCCTCCGACCTGGAAAGGCAGAAAGGTCCTCTCGGCTAATGGGAACTAGCCCACTCACACTGAAGCAGCTATTTCCCATTAGAGAAACGGCCCTCCGACCTGGAAAGGCAGAAAGGTCCTCTCGGCTAATGGGAACTAGCCCACTCACACTGAAGCAGCTATTTCCCATTAGAGAAACGGCCCTCCGACCTGGAAAGGCAGAAAGGTCCTCTCGGCTAATGGGAACTAGCCCACTCACACTGAAGCAGCTATTTCCCATTAGAGACACGGCCCTCCGACCTGGAAAGGCAGAAAGGTCCTCTCGGCTAATGGGAACTAGCCCACTCACACTGAAGCAGCTATTTCCCATTAGAGAAACGGCCCTCCGACCTGGAAACACAAAAAGGTCCTCTCGTCTAATGGGAACTAGTCCTTTCACACTGAAGCAGCTATTTCCCATTAGAGAAGCGGCCCTCCGACCTAGAAAGGCAGAAAGGTCCTCTCGTCTAATGGGAACTAGCCCACTCACACTGAAGCAACTATTTCCCATTAGAGAAGCGGCCCTCCGAACTGCAGAGGCAGAAAGGTCCCCTCTTCGAATGGGAACTAGCCCACTCACACTGAAGCAGCTATTTCCCATTAGAGAAACTGCCCTCTGACCTGGAAAGGCAGAAAGGTCCTCTCGGCTAATGGGAACTAGCCTTCTCACACTGAAGCAGCTATTTCCCATTAGAGAAACGGCCCTCCGACCTGCAGAGGCAGAAAGGTCCTCTCGTCTAATGGGAACTAGCCCATTCACACTGAAGCAGCTATTTCCCATTAGAGAAGCGGCCCTCCGACCTGCAGAGGCAGAAAGGTCTTATCTTCTAATGGGAACTAGCCCACTCACACTGAAGCAGCTATTTCCCATTAGAGAAACGGCCCTCTGACCTGGAAAGGCAGAAAGGTCCTCTTGTCTAATGGGAACTAGCCCACTCAGACTGAAGCAGCTATTTTCCATTAGAGAAACGGCCCTCTGACCTGGAAAGGCAAAAAGGTCCTCTCGTCTAATGGGAACTAGCCCATTCACACTGAAGCAGCTATTTCCCATTAGAGAAGCGGCCCTCCGACCTGCAGAGGCAGAAAGGTCCTCTCGTCTAATGGGAACTAGCCCACTCAGACTGAAGCAGCTATTTCCCATTAGAGAAAGGGCCCTCCGACCTGGAAAGGCAAAAAGGTCCTCTTGGCTAATGGGAACTAGCCCACTCACACTGAAGCAGCTATTTCCCATTAGAGAAACGGCCCTCTGACCTGGAAAGGCAGAAAGGTCCTCTCGGCTAATGGGAACTAGCCCACTCACACTGAAGCAGCTATTTCCCATTAGAGAAACGGCCCTCTGACCTGGAAAGGCAGAAAGGTCCTCTTGTCTATGAGAACTAGTCCATTCACACTGAAGCAGCTATTTCCCATTAGAGAAGCGGCCCTCCGACCTGGAAAGGCAGAAAGGTCCTCTCGTCTAATGGGAACTAGCCCACTCACACTGAAGCAACTATTTCCCATTAGAGAAGCGGCCCTCCGAACTGCAGAGGCAGAAAGGTCCCCTCTTCGAATGGGAACTAGCCCACTCACACTGAAGCAGCTATTTCCCATTAGAGAAACGGCCCTCCGACCTGCAGAGGCAGAAAGGTCCTCTCGTCTAATGGGAACTAGCCCATTCACACTGAAGCAGCTATTTCCCATTAGAGAAGCGGCCCTCCGACCTGCAGAGGCAGAAAGGTCTTATCTTCTAATGGGAACTAGCCCACTCACACTGAAGCAGCTATTTCCCATTAGAGAAACGGCCCTCTGACCTGGAAAGGCAGAAAGGTCCTCTTGTCTAATGGGAACTAGCCCACTCAGACTGAAGCAGCTATTTTCCATTAGAGAAACGGCCCTCTGACCTGGAAAGGCAAAAAGGTCCTCTCGTCTAATGGGAACTAGCCCATTCACACTGAAGCAGCTATTTCCCATTAGAGAAGCGGCCCTCCGATCTGCAGAGGCAGAAAGGTCCTCTCGTCTAATGGGAACTAGCCCACTCAGACTGAAGCAGCTATTTCCCATTAGAGAAAGGGCCCTCCGACCTGGAAAGGCAAAAAGGTCCTCTTGGCTAATGGGAACTAGCCCACTCACACTGAAGCAGCTATTTCCCATTAGAGAAACGGCCCTCTGACCTGGAAAGGCAGAAAGGTCCTCTCGGCTAATGGGAACTAGCCCACTCACACTGAAGCAGCTATTTCCCATTAGAGAAATGGCCCTCTGACCTGGAAAGGCAGAAAGGTCCTCTTGTCTATGGGAACTAGCCCATTCACACTGAAGCAGCTATTTCCCATTAGAGAAGCGGCCCTCCGACCTGCAGAGGCAGACAGGTCCTCTCGTCTAATGGGAACTAGCCCACTCAGACTGAAGCAGCTATTTCCCATTAGAGAAACGGCCCTCCGACCTGTAGAGGCAGAAAGGTCCTCTCGTCTAATGGGAACTAGCCCATTCACACTGAAGCAGCTATTTCCCATTAGAGAAGCGGCTCTCCGACCTGCAGAGGCAGAAAGGTCTTCTCTTCTAATGGGAACTAGCCCACTCACACTGAAGCAGCTATTTCCTATTAGAGAAATGGCCCTCTGACCTGGAAAGGCAGAAAGGTCCTCTCGTCTAATGGGAACAAGCCCACTCAGACTGAAGCAGCTATTTTCCATTAGAGAAACGGCCCTCCGACCTGGAAAGGCAAAAAGGTCCTCTCGTCTAATGGGAACTAGCCCATTCACACTGAAGCAGCTATTTCCCATTAGAGAAGCGGCCCTCCGACCTGCAGAGGCAGAAAGGTCCTCTCGTCTAATGGGAACTAGCCCACTCACACTGAAGCAGCTATTTCCCATTAGAGTAACGGCCCTCCGACCTGGAAAGGCAAAAAGGTCCTCTCGTCTAATGGGAACTAGCCCATTCACACTGAAGCAGCTACTTCCCATTAGAGAAGCGGCCCTCCGACCTGCAGAGGCAGACAGGTCCTCTCGTCTAATGGGAACTAGCCCACTCAGACTGAAGCAGCTATTTCCCATTAGATAAACGGCCCTCCGACCTGGAAAGGCAGAAAGGTCCTCTCGGCTAATGGGAACTAGCCCACTCACACTGAAGCAGCTATTTCCCATTAGAGAAGCGGCCCTCCGACCTGCAGAGGCAGAAAGGTCTTCTCTTCTAATGGGAACTAGCCCACTCACACTGAAGCAGCTATTTCCCATTAGAGAAACGGCCCTCTGACCTGGAAAGGCAGAAAGGTCCTCTCGTGTAATGGGAACTAGCCCACTCAGACTGAAGCAGCTATTTTCCATTAGAGAAACGGCCCTCCGACCTGGAAAGGCAAAAAGGTCCTCTCGTCTAATGGGAACTAGCCCATTCACACTGAAGCAGCTATTTCTCATTAGAGAAGCGGCCCTCCGACCTGCAGAGGCAGAAAGGTCCTCTCGTCTAATGGGAACTAGCCCACTCACACTGAAGCAGCTATTTCCCATTAGAGTAACGGTTCTCCGACCTGGAAAGGCAAAAAGGTCCTCTCATCTAATGGGAACTAGCCCATTCACACTGAAGCAGCTATTTCCCATTAGAGAAGCGGCCCTCCGACCTGCAGAGGCAGAAAGGTCCTCTCGTCTAATGGGAACTAGCCCACTCAGACTGAAGCAGCTATTTCACATTAGAGAAAGGGCCCTCCGACCTGGAAAGGCAGAAAGGTCCTCTCGGCTAATGGGAACTAGCCCACTCACACTGAAGCAGCTATTTCCCATTAGAGAAACGGCCCTCCGACCTGGAAAGGCAGAAAGGTCCTCTCGGCTAATGGGAACTAGCCCACTCACACTGAAGCAGGTATTTCCCATTAGAGAAACGGCCCTCCGACCTGTAGAGGCAGAAAGGTCCTCTCGTCTAATGGGAACTAGCCCATTCACACTGAAGCAGCTATTTCCCATTAGAGAAGCGGCCCTCCGACCTGCAGAGGCAGAAAGGTCTTCTCTTCTAATGGGAACTAGCCCACTCACACTGAAGCAGCTATTTCCCATTAGAGAAACGGCCCTCTGACCTGGAAAGGCAGAAAGGTCCTCTCGTCTAATGGGAACAAGCCCACTCAGACTGAAGGAGCTATTTTCCATTAGAGAAACGGCCCTCCGACCTGGAAAGGCAAAAAGGTCCTCTCGTCTAATGGGAACTAGCCCATTCACACTGAAGCAGCTATTTCCCATTAGAGAAGCGGCCCTCCGACCTGGAAAGGCAGAAAGGTCCTCTCGGCTAATGGGAGCTAGCCCACTCACACGGAAGCAGCTATTTCCCATTAGAGAAGCGGCCCTCCGACCTGCAGAGGCAGAAAGGTCCTCTCGTCTAATGGGAACTAGCCCACTCAGACTGAAGCAGCTATTTCCCATTAGAGAAAGGGCCCTCCGACCTGGAAAGGCAGAAAGGTCCTCTCGGCTAATGGGAACTAGCCCACTCACACTGAAGCAGCTATTTCCCATTAGAGAAACGGCCCTCCGACCTGGAAAGGCAGAAAGGTCCTCTCGGCTAATGGGAACTAGCCCACTCACACTGAAGCAGCTATTTCCCATTAGAGAAACGGCCCTCGGACCTGGAAAGGCAGAAAGGTCCTCTCGGCTAATGGGAACTAGCCCACTCACACTGAAGCAGCTATTTCCCATTAGAGACACGGCCCTCCGACCTGGAAAGGCAGAAAGGTCCTCTCGGCTAATGGGAACTAGCCCACTCACACTGAAGCAGCTATTTCCCATTAGAGAAACGGCCCTCCGACCTGGAAACACAAAAAGGTCCTCTTGTCTAATGGGAACTAGTCCATTCACACTGAAGCAGCTATTTCCCATTAGAGAAGCGGCCCTCCGACCTGGAAAGGCAGAAAGGTCCTCTCGTCTAATGGGAACTAGCCCACTCACACTGAAGCAACTATTTCCCATTAGAGAAGCGGCCCTCCGAACTGCAGAGGCAGAAAGGTCCCCTCTTCGAATGGGAACTAGCCCACTCACACTGAAGCAGCTATTTCCCATTAGAGAAACTGCCCTCTGACCTGGAAAGGCAGAAAGGTCCTCTCGGCTAATGGGAACTAGCCCATTCACACTGAAGCAGCTATTTCCCATTAGAGAAGCGGCCCTCCGACCTGCAGAGGCAGAAAGGTCTTATCTTCTAATGGGAACTAGCCCACTCACACTGAAGCAGCTATTTCCCATTAGAGAAACGGCCCTCTGACCTGGAAAGGCAGAAAGGTCCTCTTGTCTAATGGGAACTAGCCCACTCAGACTGAAGCAGCTATTTTCCATTAGAGAAACGGCCCTCTGACCTGGAAAGGCAAAAAGGTCCTCTCGTCTAATGGGAACTAGCCCATTCACACTGAAGCAGCTATTTCCCATTAGAGAAGCGGCCCTCCGACCTGCAGAGGCAGAAAGGTCCTCTCGTCTAATGGGAACTAGCCCACTCAGACTGAAGCAGCTATTTCCCATTAGAGAAAGGGCCCTCCTACCTGGAAAGGCAAAAAGGTCCTCTTGGCTAATGGGAACTAGCCCACTCACACTGAAGCAGCTATTTCCCATTAGAGAAACGGCCCTCTGACCTGGAAAGGCAGAAAGGTCCTCTCGGCTAATGGGAACTAGCCCACTCACACTGAAGCAGCTATTTCCCATTAGAGAAGCGGCCCTCCGACCTGGAAAGGCAGAAAGGTCCTCTCGTCTAATGGGAACTAGCCCACTCACACTGAAGCAACTATTTCCCATTAGAGAAGCGGCCCTCCGAACTGCAGAGGCAGAAAGGTCCCCTCTTCGAATGGGAACTAGCCCACTCACACTGAAGCAGCTATTTCCCATTAGAGAAACTGCCCTCTGACCTGGAAAGGCAGAAAGGTCCTCTCGGCTAATGGGAACTAGCCTTCTCACACTGAAGCAGCTATTTCCCATTAGAGAAACGGCCCTCCGACCTGCAGAGGCAGAAAGGTCCTCTCGTCTAATGGGAACTAGCCCATTCACACTGAAGCAGCTATTTCCCATTAGAGAAGCGGCCCTCCGACCTGCAGAGGCAGAAAGGTCTTATCTTCTAATGGGAACTAGCCCACTCACACTGAAGCAGCTATTTCCCATTAGAGAAACGGCCCTCTGACCTGGAAAGGCAGAAAGGTCCTCTTGTCTAATGGGAACTAGCCCACTCAGACTGAAGCAGCTATTTTCCATTAGAGAAACGGCCCTCTGACCTGGAAAGGCAAAAAGGTCCTCTCGTCTAATGGGAACTAGCCCATTCACACTGAAGCAGCTATTTCCCATTAGAGAAGCGGCCCTCCGACCTGCAGAGGCAGAAAGGTCCTCTCGTCTAATGGGAACTAGCCCACTCAGACTGAAGCAGCTATTTCCCATTAGAGAAAGGGCCCTCCGACCTGGAAAGGCAAAAAGGTCCTCTTGGCTAATGGGAACTAGCCCACTCACACTGAAGCAGCTATTTCCCATTAGAGAAACGGCCCTCTGACCTGGAAAGGCAGAAAGGTCCTCTCGGCTAATGGGAACTAGCCCACTCACACTGAAGCAGCTATTTCCCATTAGAGAAATGGCCCTCTGACCTGGAAAGGCAGAAAGGTCCTCTTGTCTATGGGAACTAGCCCATTCACACTGAAGCAGCTATTTCCCATTAGAGAAGCGGCCCTCCGACCTGCAGAGGCAGACAGGTCCTCTCGTCTAATGGGAACTAGCCCACTCAGACTGAAGCAGCTATTTCCCATTAGCGAAACGGCCCTCCGACCTGGAAAGGCAAAAAGGTCCTCTCGGCTAATGGGAACTAGCCCACTCACACTGAAGCAGCTATTTCCCATTAGAGAAACGGCCCTCCGACCTGTAGAGGCAGAAAGGTCCTCTCGTCTAATGGGAACTAGCCCATTCACACTGAAGCAGCTATTTCCCATTAGAGAAGCGGCTCTCCGACCTGCAGAGGCAGAAAGGTCTTCTCTTCTAATGGGAACTAGCCCACTCACACTGAAGCAGCTATTTCCTATTAGAGAAATGGCCCTCTGACCCGGAAAGGCAGAAAGGTCCTCTCGTCTAATGGGAACAAGCCCACTCAGACTGAAGCAGCTATTTTCCATTAGAGAAACGGCCCTCCGACCTGGAAAGGCAAAAAGGTCCTCTCGTCTAATGGGAACTAGCCCATTCACACTGAAGCAGCTATTTCCCATTAGAGAAGCGGCCCTCCGACCTGCAGAGGCAGAAAGGTCCTCTCGTCTAATGGGAACTAGCCCACTCACACTGAAGCAGCTATTTCCCATTAGAGTAACGGCCCTCCGACCTGGAAAGGCAAAAAGGTCCTCTCTTCTAATGGGAACTAGCCCATTCACACTGAAGCAGCTACTTCCCATTAGAGAAGCGGCCCTCCGACCTGCAGAGGCAGACAGGTCCTCTCGTCTAATGGGAACTAGCCCAATCAGACTGAAGCAGCTATTTCCCATTAGATAAACGGCCCTCCGACCTGGAAAGGCAGAAAGGTCCTCTCGGCTAATGGGAACTAGCCCACTCACACTGAAGCAGCTATTTCCCATTAGAGAAACAGCCCTCCGACCTGTAGAGGCAGAAAGGTCCTCTCGTCTAATGGGAACTAGCCCATTCACACTGAAGCAGATATTTCCCATTAGAGAAGCGGCCCTTCGACCTGCAGAGGCAGAAAGGTCTTCTCTTCTAATGGGAACTAGACCACTCACACTGAAGCAGCTATTTCCCATTAGAGAAGCGGCCCTCCGACCTGCAGAGGCAGAAAGGTCTTCTCTTCTAATGGGAACTAGCCCACTCACACTGAAGCAGCTATTTCCCATTAGAGAAACGGCCCTCTTACCTGGAAAGGCCGAAAGGTCCTCTCGTCTAATGGGAACTAGCCCACTCAGAATGAAGCAGCTATTTTCCATTAGAGAAACGGCCCTCCGACCTGGAAAGGCAGAAAGGTCCTCTCGGCTAATGGGAACTAGCCCACTCACACTGAAGCAGCTATTTCCCATTAGAGAAACGGCCCTCCGACCTGTAGAGGCAGAAAGGTCCTCTCGTCTAATGGGAACTAGCCCATTCACACGGAAGCAGCTATTTCCCATTAGAGAAGCGGCCCTCCGACCTGCAGAGGCAGAAAGGTCTTCTCTTCTAATGGGAACTAGCCCACTCACACTGCAGCAGCTATTTCCCATTAGAGAAACGGCCCTCTGACCTGGAAAGGCAGAAAGGTCCTCTCGTCTAATGGGAACTAGCACACTCAGACTGAAGCAGCTATTTTCCATTAGAGAAACGGCCCTCCGACCTGGAAAGGCAAAAAGGTCCTCTCGTCTAATGGGAACTAGCCCATTCACACTGAAGCAGCTATATCCCATTAGAGAAGCGGCCCTCCGACCTGCAGAGGCAGAAAGGTCCTCTCGTCTAATGGGAACTAGCCCACTCACACTGAAGCAGCTATTTCCCATTAGAGTAACGGCCCTCCGACGTGGAAAGGCAAAAAGGTCCTCTCGTCTAATGGGAACTAGCCCATTCACACTGAAGCAGCTACTTCCCATTAGAGAAGCGGCCCTCCGACCTGCAGAGGCAGACAGGTCCTCTCGTCTAATGGGAACTAGCCCACTCAGACTGAAGCAGCTATTTCCCATTAGATAAACGGCCCTCCGACCTGGAAAGGCAGAAAGGTCCTCTCGGCTAATGGGAACTAGCCCACTCACACTGAAGCAGCTATTTCCCATTAGAGAAACAGCCCTCCGACCTGTAGAGGCAGAAAGGTCCTCTCGGCTAATGGGAACTAGCCCACTCACACTGAAGCAGCTATTTCCCATTAGAGAAGTGGCCCTCCGACCTGCAGAGGCAGAAAGGTCTTCTCTTCTAATGGGAACTAGCCCACTCACACTGAAGCAGCTATTTCCCATTAGAGAAGTGGCCCTCCGACCTGCAGAGGCAGAAAGGTCTTCTCTTCTAATGGGAACTAGCCCACTCACACTGAAGCAGCTATTTCCCATTAGAGAAACGGCCCTCTGACCTGGAAAGGCAGAAAGGTCCTCTCGTCTAATGGGAACTAGCCCACTCAGACTGAAGCAGCTATTTTCCATTAGAGAAACGGCCCTCTGACCTGGAAAGGCAAAAAGGTCCTCTCGTCTAATGGGAACTAGCCCATTCACACTGAAGCAGCTATTTCCCATTAGAGAAGCGGCCCTCCGACCTGCAGAGGCAGAAAGGTCCTCTCGTCTAATGGGAACTAGCCCACTCACACTGAAGCAGCTATTTCCCATTAGAGTAACGGTCCTCCGACCTGGAAAGGCAAAAAGGTCCTCTCATCTAATGGGAACTAGCCCATTCACACTGAAGCAGCCATTTCCCATTAGAGAAGCGGCCCTCCGACCTGCAGAGGCAGAAAGGTCCTCTCGTCTAATGGGAACTAGCCCACTCAGACTGAAGCAGCTATTTCACATTAGAGAAAGGGCCCTCCGACCTGGAAAGGCAGAAAGGTCCTCTCGGCTAATGGGAACTAGCCCACTCACACTGAAGCAGCTATTTCCCATTAGAGAAACGGCCCTCCGACCTGGAAAGGCAGAAAGGTCCTCTCGGCTAATGGGAACTAGCCCACTCACACTGAAGCAGCTATTTCCCATTAGAGAAACGGCCCTCCGACCTGTAGAGGCAGAAAGGTCCTCTCGTCTAATGGGAACTAGCCCATTCACACTGAAGCAGCTATTTCCCATTAGAGAAGCGGCCCTCCGACCTGCAGAGGCAGAAAGGTCTTCTCTTCTAATGGGAACTAGCCCACTCACACTGAAGCAGCTATTTCCCATTAGAGAAACGGCCCTCCGACCTGGAAAGGCAGAAAGGTCCTCTCGTCTAATGGGAACAAGCCCACTCAGACTGAAGCAGCTATTTTCCATTAGAGAAACGGCCCTCCGACCTGGAAAGGCAAAAAGGTCCTCTCGTCTAATGGGAACTAGCCCATTCACACTGAAGCAGCTATTTCCCATTAGAGAAGCGGCCCTCCGACCTGGAAAGGCAGAAAGGTCCTCTCGTCTAATGGGAGCTAGCCCACTCACACGGAAGCAGCTATTTCCCATTAGAGTAACGGCCCTCTGACCTGGAAAGGCAAAAAGGTCCTCTCGTCTAATGGGAACTAGCCCATTCACACTGAAGCAGCTATTTCCCATTAGAGAAGCAGCCCTCCGACCTGCAGAGGCAGACAGGTCCTCTCGTCTAATGGGAACTAGCCCACTCAGACTGAAGCAGCTATTTCCCATTAGAGAAACGGCCCTCCGACCTGGAAAGGCAGAAAGGTCCTCTCGGCTAATGGGAACTAGCCCACTCACACTGAAGCAGCTATTTCCCATTAGAGAAACGGCCCTCCGACCTGTAGAGGCAGAAAGGTCCTCTCGTCTAATGGGAACTAGCCCATTCACACTGAAGCAGCTATTTCCCATTAGAGAAGAGGCCCTCCGAACTGCAGAGGCAGAAAGGTCCCCTCTTCGAATGGGAACTAGCCCACTCACACTGAAGCAGCTATTTCCCATTAGAGAAACTGCCCTCTGACCTGGAAAGGCAGAAAGGTCCTCTCGGCTAATGGGAACTAGCCTTCTCACACTGAAGCAGCTATTTCCCATTAGAGAAACGGCCCTCCGACCTGCAGAGGCAGAAAGGTCCTCTCGTCTAATGGGAACTAGCCCATTCACACTGAAGCAGCTATTTCCCATTAGAGAAGCGGCCCTCCGACCTGCAGAGGCAGAAAGGTCTTATCTTCTAATGGGAACTAGCCCACTCACACTGAAGCAGCTATTTCCCATTAGAGAAACGGCCCTCTGACCTGGAAAGGCAGAAAGGTCCTCTTGTCTAATGGGAACTAGCCCACTCAGACTGAAGCAGCTATTTTCCATTAGAGAAACGGCCCTCCGACCTGGAAAGGCAAAAAGGTCCTCTCGTCTAATGGGAACTAGCCCATTCACACTGAAGCAGCTATTTCCCATTAGAGAAGCGGCCCTCCGACCTGCAGAGGCAGAAAGGTCCTCTCGTCTAATGGGAACTAGCCCACTCAGACTGAAGCAGCTATTTCCCATTAGAGAAAGGGCCCTCCGACCTGGAAAGGCAAAAAGGTCCTCTTGGCTAATGGGAACTAGCCCACTCACACTGAAGCAGCTATTTCCCATTAGAGAAACGGCCCTCTGACCTGGAAAGGCAGAAAGGTCCTCTCGGCTAATGGGAACTAGCCCACTCACACTGAAGCAGCTATTTCCCATTAGAGAAATGGCCCTCTGACCTGGAAAGGCAGAAGGGTCCTCTTGTCTATGGGAACTAGCCCATTCACACTGAAGCAGCTATTTCCCATTAGAGAAGCGGCCCTCCGACCTGCAGAGGCAGACAGGTCCTCTCGTCTAATGGGAACTAGCCCACTCAGACTGAAGCAGCTATTTCCCATTAGCGAAACGGCCCTCCGACCTGGAAAGGCAAAAAGGTCCTCTCGGCTAATGGGAACTAGCCCACTCACACTGAAGCAGCTATTTCCCATTAGAGAAACGGCCCTCCGACCTGTAGAGGCAGAAAGGTCCTCTCGTCTAATGGGAACTAGCCCACTCAGACTGAAGCAGCTATTTCCCATTAGAGAAAGGGCCCTCCGACCTGGAAAGGCAAAAAGGTCCTCTTGGCTAATGGGAACTAGCCCATTCACACTGAAGCAGCTATTTCCCATTAGAGAAGCGGCCCTCCGACCTGCAGAGGCAGACAGGTCCTCTCGTCTAATGGGAACTAGCCCACTCAGACTGAAGCAGCTATTTCCCATTAGCGAAACGGCCCTCCGACCTGGAAAGGCAAAAAGGTCCTCTCGGCTAATGGGAACTAGCCCACTCACACTGAAGCAGCTATTTCCCATTAGAGAAACGGCCCTCCGACCTGCAGAGGCAGAAAGGTCCTCTCGTCTAATGGGAACTAGCCCACTCAGACTGAAGCAGCTATTTCCCATTAGAGAAAGGGCCCTCCGACCTGGAAAGGCAAAAAGGTCCTCTTGGCTAATGGGAACTAGCCCACTCACACTGAAGCAGCTATTTCCCATTAGAGAAACGGCCCTCTGACCTGGAAAGGCAGAAAGGTCCTCTCGGCTAATGGGAACTAGCCCACTCACACTGAAGCAGCTATTTCCCATTAGAGAAATGGCCCTCTGACCTGGAAAGGCAGAAGGGTCCTCTTGTCTATGGGAACTAGCCCATTCACACTGAAGCAGCTATTTCCCATTAGAGAAGCGGCTCTCCGACCTGCAGAGGCAGAAAGGTCTTCTCTTCTAATGGGAACTAGCCCATTCACACTGAAGCAGCTATTTCCCATTAGAGAAGCGGCCCTCCGACCTGCAGAGGCAGAAAGGTCCTCTCGTCTAATGGGAACTAGCCCACTCACACTGAAGCAGCTATTTCCCATTAGAGTAACGGCCCTCCGACCTGGAAAGGCAAAAAGGTCCTCTCTTCTAATGGGAACTAGCCCATTCACACTGAAGCAGCTACTTCCCATTAGAGAAGCGGCCCTCCGACCTGCAGAGGCAGACAGGTCCTCTCGTCTAATGGGAACTAGCCCACTCAGACTGAAGCAGCTATTTCCCATTAGATAAACGGCCCTCCGACCTGGAAAGGCAGAAAGGTCCTCTCGGCTAATGGGAACTAGCCCACTCACACTGAAGCAGCTATTTCCCATTAGAGAAACAGCCCTCCGACCTGTAGAGGCAGAAAGGTCCTGTCGTCTAATGGGAACTAGCCCATTCACACTGAAGCAGATATTTCCCATTAGAGAAGCGGCCCTTCGACCTGCAGAGGCAGAAAGGTCTTCTCTTCTAATGGGAACTAGCCCACTCACACTGAAGCAGCTATTTCCCATTAGAGAAGCGGCCCTCCGACCTGCAGAGGCAGAAAGGTCTTCTCTTCTAATGGGAACCAGCCCACTCACACTGAAGCAGCTATTTCCCATTAGAGGAACGGCCCTCTTACCTGGAAAGGCCGAAAGGTCCTCTCGTCTAATGGGAACTAGCCCACTCAGAATGAAGCAGCTATTTTCCATTAGAGAAACGGCCCTCCGACCTGGAAAGGCAAAAAGGTCCTCTCGTCTATTGGGAACTAGCCCATTCACACTGAAGCAGCTATTTCCCATTAGAGAAGCGGCCCTCCGACCTGCAGAGGCAGAAAGGTCCTCTCGTCTAATGGGAACTAGCCCACTCACACTGAAGCAGCTATTTCCCGTTAGAGAAACGGCCCTCCGACCTGGAAAGGCAAAAAGGTCCTCTCGTCTAATGGGAACTAGCCCATTCACACTGAAGCAGCTATTTCCCATTAGAGAAGCGGCCCTCCGACCTGCAGAGGCAGAAAGGTCTTATCTTCTAATGGGAACTAGCCCACTCACACTGAAGCAGCTATTTCCCATTAGAGAAACGGCCCTCTGACCTAGAAAGGCAGAAAGGTCCTCTTGTCTAATGGGAACTAGCCCACTCAGACTGAAGCAGCTATTTTCCATTAGAGAAACGGCCCTCCGACCTGGAAAGGCAAAAAGGTCCTCTCGTCTAATGGGAACTAGCCCATTCACACTGAAGCAGCTATTTCCCATTAGAGAAGCGGCCCTCCGACCTGCAGAGGCAGAAAGGTCCTCTCGTCTAATGGGAACTAGCCCACTCAGACTGAAGCAGCTATTTCCCATTAGAGAAAGGGCCCTCCGACCTGGAAAGGCAAAAAGGTCCTCTTGGCTAATGGGAACTAGCCCACTCACACTGAAGCAGCTATTTCCCATTAGAGAAACGGCCCTCTGACCTGGAAAGGCAGAAAGGTCCTCTCGGCTAATGGGAACTAGCCCACTCACACTGAAGCAGCTATTTCCCATTAGAGAAATGGCCCTCTGACCTGGAAAGGCAGAAGGGTCCTCTTGTCTATGGGAACTAGCCCATTCACACTGAAGCAGCTATTTCCCATTAGAGAAGCGGCCCTCCGACCTGCAGAGGCAGACAGGTCCTCTCGTCTAATGGGAACTAGCCCACTCAGACTGAAGCAGCTATTTCCCATTAGAGAAACGGCCCTCCGACCTGGAAAGGCAAAAAGGTCCTCTCGTCTAATGGGAACTAGCCCATTCACACTGAAGCAGCTATTTCCCATTAGAGAAGCGGCCCTCCGACCTGCAGAGGCAGAAAGGTCCTCTCGTCTAATGGGAACTAGCCCACTCACACTGAAGCAGCTATTTCCCATTAGAGTAACGGCCCTCCGACCTGGAAAGGCAAAAAGGTCCTCTCTTCTAATGGGAACTAGCCCATTCACACTGAAGCAGCTACTTCCCATTAGAGAAGCGGCCCTCCGACCTGCAGAGGCAGACAGGTCCTCTCGTCTAATGGGAACTAGCCCAATCAGACTGAAGCAGCTATTTCCCATTAGATAAACGGCCCTCCGACCTGGAAAGGCAGAAAGGTCCTCTCGGCTAATGGGAACTAGCCCACTCACACTGAAGCAGCTATTTCCCATTAGAGAAACAGCCCTCCGACCTGTAGAGGCAGAAAGGTCCTCTCGTCTAATGGGAACTAGCCCATTCACACTGAAGCAGATATTTCCCATTAGAGAAGCGGCCCTTCGACCTGCAGAGGCAGAAAGGTCTTCTCTTCTAATGGGAACTAGACCACTCACACTGAAGCAGCTATTTCCCATTAGAGAAGCGGCCCTCCGACCTGCAGAGGCAGAAAGGTCTTCTCTTCTAATGGGAACTAGCCCACTCACACTGAAGCAGCTATTTCCCATTAGAGAAACGGCCCTCTTACCTGGAAAGGCCGAAAGGTCCTCTCGTCTAATGGGAACTAGCCCACTCAGAATGAAGCAGCTATTTTCCATTAGAGAAACGGCCCTCCGACCTGGAAAGGCAAAAAGGTCCTCTCGTCTAATGGGAACTAGCCCATTCACACTGAAGCAGCTATTTCCCATTAGAGAAGCGGCCCTCCGACCTGCAGAGGCAGAAAGGTCCTCTCGTCTAATGGGAACTAGCCCACTCACACTGAAGCAGCTATTTCCCGTTAGAGAAACGGCCCTCCGACCTGGAAAGGCAAAAAGGTCCTCTCATCTAATGGGAACTAGCCCATTCACACTGAAGCAGCTATTTCCCATTAGAGAAGCGGCCCTCCGACCTGCAGAGGCAGAAAGGTCCTCTCGTCTAATGGGAACTAGCCCACTCAGACTGAAGCAGCTATTTCCCATTAGAGAAAGGGCCCTCCGACCTGGAAAGGCAGAAAGGTCCTCTCGACTAATGGGAACTAGCCCACTCACACTGAAGCAGCTATTTCCCATTAGAGAAACGGCCCTCCGACCTGGAAAGGCAGAAAGGTCCTCTCGGCTAATGGGAACTAGCCCACTCACACTGAAGCAGCTATTTCCCATTAGAGAAACGGCCCTCCGACCTGTAGAGGCAGAAAGGTCCTCTCGTCTAATGGGAACTAGCCCATTCACACGGAAGCAGCTATTTCCCATTAGAGAAGCGGCCCTCCGACCTGCAGAGGCAGAAAGGTCTTCTCTTCTAATGGGAACTAGCCCACTCACACTGCAGCAGCTATTTCCCATTAGAGAAACGGCCCTCTGACCTGGAAAGGCAGAAAGGTCCTCTCGTCTAATGGGAACTAGCACACTCAGACTGAAGCAGCTATTTTCCATTAGAGAAACGGCCCTCCGACCTGGAAAGGCAAAAAGGTCCTCTCGTCTAATGGGAACTAGCCCATTCACACTGAAGCAGCTATATCCCATTAGAGAAGCGGCCCTCCGACCTGCAGAGGCAGAAAGGTCCTCTCGTCTAATGGGAACTAGCCCACTCACACTGAAGCAGCTATTTCCCATTAGAGTAACGGCCCTCCGACGTGGAAAGGCAAAAAGGTCCTCTCGTCTAATGGGAACTAGCCCATTCACACTGAAGCAGCTACTTCCCATTAGAGAAGCGGCCCTCCGACCTGCAGAGGCAGACAGGTCCTCTCGTCTAATGGGAACTAGCCCACTCAGACTGAAGCAGCTATTTCCCATTAGATAAACGGCCCTCCGACCTGGAAAGGCAGAAAGGTCCTCTCGGCTAATGGGAACTAGCCCACTCACACTGAAGCAGCTATTTCCCATTAGAGAAACAGCCCTCCGACCTGTAGAGGCAGAAAGGTCCTCTCGGCTAATGGGAACTAGCCCACTCACACTGAAGCAGCTATTTCCCATTAGAGAAGTGGCCCTCCGACCTGCAGAGGCAGAAAGGTCTTCTCTTCTAATGGGAACTAGCCCACTCACACTGAAGCAGCTATTTCCCATTAGAGAAGTGGCCCTCCGACCTGCAGAGGCAGAAAGGTCTTCTCTTCTAATGGGAACTAGCCCACTCACACTGAAGCAGCTATTTCCCATTAGAGAAACGGCCCTCTGACCTGGAAAGGCAGAAAGGTCCTCTCGTCTAATGGGAACTAGCCCACTCAGACTGAAGCAGCTATTTTCCATTAGAGAAACGGCCCTCTGACCTGGAAAGGCAAAAAGGTCCTCTCGTCTAATGGGAACTAGCCCATTCACACTGAAGCAGCTATTTCCCATTAGAGAAGCGGCCCTCCGACCTGCAGAGGCAGAAAGGTCCTCTCGTCTAATGGGAACTAGCCCACTCACACTGAAGCAGCTATTTCCCATTAGAGTAACGGTCCTCCGACCTGGAAAGGCAAAAAGGTCCTCTCATCTAATGGGAACTAGCCCATTCACACTGAAGCAGCCATTTCCCATTAGAGAAGCGGCCCTCCGACCTGCAGAGGCAGAAAGGTCCTCTCGTCTAATGGGAACTAGCCCACTCAGACTGAAGCAGCTATTTCACATTAGAGAAAGGGCCCTCCGACCTGGAAAGGCAGAAAGGTCCTCTCGGCTAATGGGAACTAGCCCACTCACACTGAAGCAGCTATTTCCCATTAGAGAAACGGCCCTCCGACCTGGAAAGGCAGAAAGGTCCTCTCGGCTAATGGGAACTAGCCCACTCACACTGAAGCAGCTATTTCCCATTAGAGAAACGGCCCTCCGACCTGTAGAGGCAGAAAGGTCCTCTCGTCTAATGGGAACTAGCCCATTCACACTGAAGCAGCTATTTCCCATTAGAGAAGCGGCCCTCCGACCTGCAGAGGCAGAAAGGTCTTCTCTTCTAATGGGAACTAGCCCACTCACACTGAAGCAGCTATTTCCCATTAGAGAAACGGCCCTCCGACCTGGAAAGGCAGAAAGGTCCTCTCGTCTAATGGGAACAAGCCCACTCAGACTGAAGCAGCTATTTTCCATTAGAGAAACGGCCCTCCGACCTGGAAAGGCAAAAAGGTCCTCTCGTCTAATGGGAACTAGCCCATTCACACTGAAGCAGCTATTTCCCATTAGAGAAGCGGCCCTCCGACCTGGAAAGGCAGAAAGGTCCTCTCGTCTAATGGGAGCTAGCCCACTCACACGGAAGCAGCTATTTCCCATTAGAGTAACGGCCCTCTGACCTGGAAAGGCAAAAAGGTCCTCTCGTCTAATGGGAACTAGCCCATTCACACTGAAGCAGCTATTTCCCATTAGAGAAGCAGCCCTCCGACCTGCAGAGGCAGACAGGTCCTCTCGTCTAATGGGAACTAGCCCACTCAGACTGAAGCAGCTATTTCCCATTAGAGAAACGGCCCTCCGACCTGGAAAGGCAGAAAGGTCCTCTCGGCTAATGGGAACTAGCCCACTCACACTGAAGCAGCTATTTCCCATTAGAGAAACGGCCCTCCGACCTGTAGAGGCAGAAAGGTCCTCTCGTCTAATGGGAACTAGCCCATTCACACTGAAGCAGCTATTTCCCATTAGAGAAGAGGCCCTCCGAACTGCAGAGGCAGAAAGGTCCCCTCTTCGAATGGGAACTAGCCCACTCACACTGAAGCAGCTATTTCCCATTAGAGAAACTGCCCTCTGACCTGGAAAGGCAGAAAGGTCCTCTCGGCTAATGGGAACTAGCCTTCTCACACTGAAGCAGCTATTTACCATTAGAGAAACGGCCCTCCGACCTGCAGAGGCAGAAAGGTCCTCTCGTCTAATGGGAACTAGCCCATTCACACTGAAGCAGCTATTTCCCATTAGAGAAGCGGCCCTCCGACCTGCAGAGGCAGAAAGGTCTTATCTTCTAATGGGAACTAGCCCACTCACACTGAAGCAGCTATTTCCCATTAGAGAAACGGCCCTCTGACCTGGAAAGGCAGAAAGGTCCTCTTGTCTAATGGGAACTAGCCCACTCAGACTGAAGCAGCTATTTTCCATTAGAGAAACGGCCCTCCGACCTGGAAAGGCAAAAAGGTCCTCTCGTCTAATGGGAACTAGCCCATTCACACTGAAGCAGCTATTTCCCATTAGAGAAGCGGCCCTCCGACCTGCAGAGGCAGAAAGGTCCTCTCGTCTAATGGGAACTAGCCCACTCAGACTGAAGCAGCTATTTCCCATTAGAGAAAGGGCCCTCCGACCTGGAAAGGCAAAAAGGTCCTCTTGGCTAATGGGAACTAGCCCACTCACACTGAAGCAGCTATTTCCCATTAGAGAAACGGCCCTCTGACCTGGAAAGGCAGAAAGGTCCTCTCGGCTAATGGGAACTAGCCCACTCACACTGAAGCAGCTATTTCCCATTAGAGAAATGGCCCTCTGACCTGGAAAGGCAGAAGGGTCCTCTTGTCTATGGGAACTAGCCCATTCACACTGAAGCAGCTATTTCCCATTAGAGAAGCGGCCCTCCGACCTGCAGAGGCAGACAGGTCCTCTCGTCTAATGGGAACTAGCCCACTCAGACTGAAGCAGCTATTTCCCATTAGCGAAACGGCCCTCCGACCTGGAAAGGCAAAAAGGTCCTCTCGGCTAATGGGAACTAGCCCACTCACACTGAAGCAGCTATTTCCCATTAGAGAAACGGCCCTCCGACCTGTAGAGGCAGAAAGGTCCTCTCGTCTAATGGGAACTAGCCCACTCAGACTGAAGCAGCTATTTCCCATTAGAGAAAGGGCCCTCCGACCTGGAAAGGCAAAAAGGTCCTCTTGGCTAATGGGAACTAGCCCATTCACACTGAAGCAGCTATTTCCCATTAGAGAAGCGGCCCTCCGACCTGCAGAGGCAGACAGGTCCTCTCGTCTAATGGGAACTAGCCCACTCAGACTGAAGCAGCTATTTCCCATTAGCGAAACGGCCCTCCGACCTGGAAAGGCAAAAAGGTCCTCTCGGCTAATGGGAACTAGCCCACTCACACTGAAGCAGCTATTTCCCATTAGAGAAACGGCCCTCCGACCTGCAGAGGCAGAAAGGTCCTCTCGTCTAATGGGAACTAGCCCACTCAGACTGAAGCAGCTATTTCCCATTAGAGAAAGGGCCCTCCGACCTGGAAAGGCAAAAAGGTCCTCTTGGCTAATGGGAACTAGCCCACTCACACTGAAGCAGCTATTTCCCATTAGAGAAACGGCCCTCTGACCTGGAAAGGCAGAAAGGTCCTCTCGGCTAATGGGAACTAGCCCACTCACACTGAAGCAGCTATTTCCCATTAGAGAAATGGCCCTCTGACCTGGAAAGGCAGAAGGGTCCTCTTGTCTATGGGAACTAGCCCATTCACACTGAAGCAGCTATTTCCCATTAGAGAAGCGGCTCTCCGACCTGCAGAGGCAGAAAGGTCTTCTCTTCTAATGGGAACTAGCCCACTCACACTGAAGCAGCTATTTCCTATTAGAGAAACGGACCTCTGACCTGGAAAGGCAAAAAGGTCCTCTCGTCTAATGGGAACTAGCCCATTCACACTGAAGCAGCTATTTCCCATTAGAGAAGCGGCCCTCCGACCTGCAGAGGCAGAAAGGTCCTCTCGTCTAATGGGAACTAGCCCACTCACACTGAAGCAGCTATTTCCCATTAGAGTAACGGCCCTCCGACCTGGAAAGGCAAAAAGGTCCTCTCTTCTAATGGGAACTAGCCCATTCACACTGAAGCAGCTACTTCCCATTAGAGAAGCGGCCCTCCGACCTGCAGAGGCAGACAGGTCCTCTCGTCTAATGGGAACTAGCCCACTCAGACTGAAGCAGCTATTTCCCATTAGATAAACGGCCCTCCGACCTGGAAAGGCAGAAAGGTCCTCTCGGCTAATGGGAACTAGCCCACTCACACTGAAGCAGCTATTTCCCATTAGAGAAACAGCCCTCCGACCTGTAGAGGCAGAAAGGTCCTGTCGTCTAATGGGAACTAGCCCATTCACACTGAAGCAGATATTTCCCATTAGAGAAGCGGCCCTTCGACCTGCAGAGGCAGAAAGGTCTTCTCTTCTAATGGGAACTAGCCCACTCACACTGAAGCAGCTATTTCCCATTAGAGAAGCGGCCCTCCGACCTGCAGAGGCAGAAAGGTCTTCTCTTCTAATGGGAACCAGCCCACTCACACTGAAGCAGCTATTTCCCATTAGAGAAACGGCCCTCTTACCTGGAAAGGCCGAAAGGTCCTCTCGTCTAATGGGAACTAGCCCACTCAGAATGAAGCAGCTATTTTCCATTAGAGAAACGGCCCTCCGACCTGGAAAGGCAAAAAGGTCCTCTCGTCTATTGGGAACTAGCCCATTCACACTGAAGCAGCTATTTCCCATTAGAGAAGCGGCCCTCCGACCTGCAGAGGCAGAAAGGTCCTCTCGTCTAATGGGAACTAGCCCACTCACACTGAAGCAGCTATTTCCCGTTAGAGAAACGGCCCTCCGACCTGGAAAGGCAAAAAGGTCCTCTCGTCTAATGGGAACTAGCCCATTCACACTGAAGCAGCTATTTCCCATTAGAGAAGCGGCCCTCCGACCTGCAGAGGCAGAAAGGTCTTATCTTCTAATGGGAACTAGCCCACTCACACTGAAGCAGCTATTTCCCATTAGAGAAACGGCCCTCTGACCTAGAAAGGCAGAAAGGTCCTCTTGTCTAATGGGAACTAGCCCACTCAGACTGAAGCAGCTATTTTCCATTAGAGAAACGGCCCTCCGACCTGGAAAGGCAAAAAGGTCCTCTCGTCTAATGGGAACTAGCCCATTCACACTGAAGCAGCTATTTCCCATTAGAGAAGCGGCCCTCCGACCTGCAGAGGCAGAAAGGTCCTCTCGTCTAATGGGAACTAGCCCACTCAGACTGAAGCAGCTATTTCCCATTAGAGAAAGGGCCCTCCGACCTGGAAAGGCAAAAAGGTCCTCTTGGCTAATGGGAACTAGCCCACTCACACTGAAGCAGCTATTTCCCATTAGAGAAACGGCCCTCTGACCTGGAAAGGCAGAAAGGTCCTCTCGGCTAATGGGAACTAGCCCACTCACACTGAAGCAGCTATTTCCCATTAGAGAAATGGCCCTCTGACCTGGAAAGGCAGAAGGGTCCTCTTGTCTATGGGAACTAGCCCATTCACACTGAAGCAGCTATTTCCCATTAGAGAAGCGGCCCTCCGACCTGCAGAGGCAGACAGGTCCTCTCGTCTAATGGGAACTAGCCCACTCAGACTGAAGCAGCTATTTCCCATTAGCGAAACGGCCCTCCGACCTGGAAAGGCAAAAAAGTCCTCTCGGCTAATGGGAACTAGCCCACTCACACTGAAGCAGCTATTTCCCATTAGAGAAACGGCCCTCCGACCTGTAGAGGCAGAAAGGTCCTCTCGTCTAATGGGAACTAGCCCATTCACACTGAAGCAGCTATTTCCCATTAGAGAAGCGGCTCTCCGACCTGCAGAGGCAGAAAGGTCTTCTCTTCTAATGGGAACTAGCCCACTCACACTGAAGCAGCTATTTCCTATTAGAGAAACGGCCCTCTGACCTGGAAAGGCAGAAAGGTCCTCTCATCTAATGGGAACAAGCCCACTCAGACTGAAGCAGCTATTTTTCATTAGAGAAACGGCCCTCCGACCTGGAAAGGCAAAAAGGTCCTCTCGTCTAATGGGAACAAGCCCACTCAGACTGAAGCAGCTATTTTTCATTAGAGAAACGGCCCTCTGACCTGGAAAGGCAGAAAGGTCCTCTCGTCTAATGGGAACAAGCCCACTCAGACTGAAGCAGCTATTTTTCATTAGAGAAACGGCCCTCCGACCTGGAAAGGCAAAAAGGTCCTCTCGTCTAATGGGAACTAGCCCATTCACACTGAAGCAGCTACTTCCCATTAGAGAAGCGGCCCTCCGACCTGCAGAGGCAGACAGGTCCTCTCGTCTAATGGGAACTAGCCCACTCAGACTGAAGCAGCTATTTCCCATTAGATAAACGGCCCTCCGACCTGGAAAGGCAGAAAGGTCCTCTCGGCTAATGGGAACTAGCCCACTCACACTGAAGCAGCTATTTCCCATTAGAGAAACAGCCCTCCGACCTGTAGAGGCAGAAAGGTCCTGTCGTCTAATGGGAACTAGCCCATTCACACTGAAGCAGATATTTCCCATTAGAGAAGCGGCCCTTCGACCTGCAGAGGCAGAAAGGTCTTCTCTTCTAATGGGAACTAGCCCACTCACACTGAAGCAGCTATTTCCCATTAGAGAAGCGGCCCTCCGACCTGCAGAGGCAGAAAGGTCTTCTCTTCTAATGGGAACCAGCCCACTCACACTGAAGCAGCTATTTCCCATTAGAGAAACGGCCCTCTTACCTGGAAAGGCCGAAAGGTCCTCTCGTCTAATGGGAACTAGCCCACTCAGAATGAAGCAGCTATTTTCCATTAGAGAAACGGCCCTCCGACCTGGAAAGGCAAAAAGGTCCTCTCGTCTATTGGGAACTAGCCCATTCACACTGAAGCAGCTATTTCCCATTAGAGAAGCGGCCCTCCGACCTGCAGAGGCAGAAAGGTCCTCTCGTCTAATGGGAACTAGCCCACTCACACTGAAGCAGCTATTTCCCGTTAGAGAAACGGCCCTCCGACCTGGAAAGGCAAAAAGGTCCTCTCGTCTAATGGGAACTAGCCCATTCACACTGAAGCAGCTATTTCCCATTAGAGAAGCGGCCCTCCGACCTGCAGAGGCAGAAAGGTCCTCTCGTCTAATGGGAACTAGCCCACTCAGACTGAAGCAGCTATTACCCATTAGAGAAAGGGCCCTCCGACCTGGAAAGGCAGAAAGGTCCTCTTGACTAATGGGAACTAGCCCACTCACACTGAAGCAGCTATTTCCCATTAGAGAAACGGCCCTCCGACCTGGAAAGGCAGAAAGGTCCTCTCGGCTAATGGGAACTAGCCCACTCACACTGAAGCAGCTATTTCCCATTAGAGAAACGGCCCTCCGACCTGTAGAGGCAGAAAGGTCCTCTCGTCTAATGGGAACTAGCCCATTCACACGGAAGCAGCTATTTCCCATTAGAGAAGCGGCCCTCCGACCTGCAGAGGCAGAAAGGTCTTCTCTTCTAATGGGAACTAGCCCACTCACACTGCAGCAGCTATTTCCCATTAGAGAAACGGCCCTCTGACCTGGAAAGGCAGAAAGGTCCTCTCGTCTAATGGGAACTAGCCCACTCAGACTGAAGCAGCTATTTTCCATTAGAGAAACGGCCCTCCGACCTGGAAAGGCAAAAAGGTCCTCTCGTCTAATGGGAACTAGCCCATTCACACTGAAGCAGCTATTTCCCATTAGAGAAGCGGCCCTCCGACCTGCAGAGGCAGAAAGGTCCTCTCGTCTAATGGGAACTAGCCCACTCACACTGAAGCAGCTATTTCCCATTAGAGTAACGGCCCACCGACCTGGAAAGGCAAAAAGGTCCTCTCGTCTAATGGGAACTAGCCCATTCACACTGAAGCAGCTACTTCCCATTAGAGAAGCGGCCCTCCGACCTGCAGAGGCAGACAGGTCCTCTCGTCTAATGGGAACTAGCCCACTCAGACTGAAGCAGCTATTTCCCATTAGATAAACGGCCCTCCGACCTGGAAAGGCAGAAAGGTCCTCTCGGCTAATGGGGACTAGCCCACTCACACTGAAGCAGCTATTTCCCATTAGAGAAGCGGCCCTTCGACCTGCAGAGGCAGAAAGGTCTTCTCTTCTAATGGGAACTAGCCCACTCACACTGAAGCATCTATTTCCCATTAGAGAAGTGGCCCTCCGACCTGCAGAGGCAGAAAGGTCTTCTCTTCTAATGGGAACTAGCCCACTCACACTGAAGCAGCTATTTCCCATTAGAGAAACGGCCCTCTGACCTGGAAAGGCAGAAAGGTCCTCTCGTGTAATGGGAACTAGCCCACTCAGACTGAAGCAGCTATTTTCCATTAGAGAAACGGCCCTCCGACCTGGAAAGGCAAAAAGGTCCTCTCGTCTAATGGGAACTAGCCCATTCACACTGAAGCAGCTATTTCTCATTAGAGAAGCGGCCCTCCGACCTGCAGAGGCAGAAAGGTCCTCTCGTCTAATGGGAACTAGCCCACTCACACTGAAGCAGCTATTTCCCATTAGAGTAACGGTCCTCCGACCTGGAAAGGCAAAAAGGTCCTCTCGTCTAATGGGAACTAGCCCATTCACACTGAAGCAGCTATTTCCCATTAGAGAAGCGGCCCTCCGACCTGGAAAGGCAGAAAGGTCCTCTCGTCTAATGGGAACTAGCCCACTCACAATGAAGCAACTATTTCCCATTAGAGAAGCGGCCCTCCGACCTGCAGAGGCAGAAAAGTCCTCTCATCTAATAGGAACTAGCCCATTCACACTGAAGCAGCTATTTCCCATTAGAGAAACGGCCCTCTGACCTGGAAAGGCAAAAAGGTCCTCTCGTCTAATGGGAACTAGCCCATTCACACTGAAGGAGCTATTTCCCATTAGAGAAACGGCCCTCCGACCTGGAAAGGCAGAAAGGTCCTCTCGGCTAATGGGAACTAGCCCATTCACACTGAAGCAGCTATTTCCCATTAGAGAAACGGCCCTCCGACCTGGAAAGGCAGAAAGGTCCTCTCGGCTAATGGGAACTAGCCCATTCACACTGAAGCAGCTATTTCCCATTAGAGAAACGGCCCTCTGACCTGGAAAGGCGGAAAGGTCCTCTCGTCTAATGGGAACTAGCCCATTCACACTGAAGCAGCTATTTCCCATTAGAGAAGCGGCCCTCCGACCTGCAGAGACAGAAAGGTCCTCTTGTCTAATGGGAACTAGCTCACTCAGACTGAAGCAGCTATTTTCCATTAGAGAAACGTCCCTCCGACCTGGAAAGGCAAAAAGGTCCTCTTGTCTAATGGGAACTAGCCCATTCACACTGAAGCAGCTATTTCCCATTAGAGAAGCGGCCCTCCGACCTGCAGAGACAGAAAGGTCCTCTTGTCTAATGGGAACTAGCTCACTCAGACTGAAGCAGCTATTTTCCATTAGAGAAACGGCCCTCCGACCTGGAAAGGCAAAAAGGTCCTCTTGTCTAATGGGAACTAGCCCATTCACACTGAAGCAGCTATTTCCCATTAGAGAAGCGGCCCTCCGACCTGCAGAGGCAGAAAGGTCCTCTCGTCTAATGGGAACTAGCCCACTCACACTGAACCAGCTATTTCCCATTAGAGAAGCGGCCCTCTGACCTGGAAAGGCAGAAAGGTCCTCTCGTCTAATGGGAACTAGCCCATTCACACTGAAGCAGCTATTTCCCATTAGAGAAACGGCCCTCCGACCTGCAGAGGCAAAAAGGTCCTCTCGTCTAATGGGAACTAGCCCACTCAGACTGAAGCAGCTATTTCCCATTAGAGAAGCGGCCCTCCGACCTGCAGAGGCAGAAAGGTCCTCTCATCTAATGGGAACTAGCCCACTCACACTGAAGCAGCTATTTCCCATTAGAGAAACGGCCCTCCGACCTGGAAAGGCAGAAAGGTCCTCTCGTCTAATGGGAACTAGCCCATTCACACTGAAGCAGCTATTTCCCATTAGAGAAGCGGCCCTCCGATCTGCAGAGGCAGAAAGGTCCTCTCGTCTAATGGGAACTAGCCCACTCACACTGAAGCAGCTATTTCCCATTAGAGTAACGGCCCTCCGACCTGGAAAGGCAAAAAGGTCCTCTCATCTAATGGGAACTAGCCAATTCACACTGAAGCAGCTATTTCCCATTAGAGAAGCGGCCCTCCGACCTGCAGAGGCAGAAAGGTCCTCTCGTCTAATGGGAACTAGCCCACTCAGACTGAAGCAGCTATTTCCCATTAGAGAAAGGGCCCTCCGACCTGGAAAGGCAGAAAGGTCCTCTCGGCTAATAGGAACGAGCCCATTCACACTGAAGCAGCTATTTCCCATTAGAGAAGCGGCCCTCCGACCTGCAGAGGCAGAAAGGTCCTCTCGGCTAATGGGAACTAGCCCACTCACACTGAAGCAGCTATTTCCCATTAGAGAAACGGCCCTCCGACCTGGAAAGGCAGAAAGGTCCTCTCGGCTAATGGGGACTAGCCCACTCACACTGAAGCAGCTATTTCCCATTAGAGAAGCGGCCCTTCGACCTGCAGAGGCAGAAAGGTCTTCTCTTCTAATGGGAACTAGCCCACTCACACTGAAGCATCTATTTCCCATTAGAGAAGTGGCCCTCCGACCTGCAGAGGCAGAAAGGTCTTCTCTTCTAATGGGAACTAGCCCACTCACACTGAAGCAGCTATTTCCCATTAGAGAAACGGCCCTCTGACCTGGAAAGGCAGAAAGGTCCTCTCGTGTAATGGGAACTAGCCCACTCAGACTGAAGCAGCTATTTTCCATTAGAGAAACGGCCCTCCGACCTGGAAAGGCAAAAAGGTCCTCTCGTCTAATGGGAACTAGCCCATTCACACTGAAGCAGCTATTTCTCATTAGAGAAGCGGCCCTCCGACCTGCAGAGGCAGAAAGGTCCTCTCGTCTAATGGGAACTAGCCCACTCACACTGAAGCAGCTATTTCCCATTAGAGTAACGGTCCTCCGACCTGGAAAGGCAAAAAGGTCCTCTCGTCTAATGGGAACTAGCCCATTCACACTGAAGCAGCTATTTCCCATTAGAGAAGCGGCCCTCCGACCTGGAAAGGCAGAAAGGTCCTCTCGTCTAATGGGAACTAGCCCACTCACAATGAAGCAACTATTTCCCATTAGAGAAGCGGCCCTCCGACCTGCAGAGGCAGAAAAGTCCTCTCATCTAATAGGAACTAGCCCATTCACACTGAAGCAGCTATTTCCCATTAGAGAAACGGCCCTCTGACCTGGAAAGGCAAAAAGGTCCTCTCGTCTAATGGGAACTAGCCCATTCACACTGAAGGAGCTATTTCCCATTAGAGAAACGGCCCTCCGACCTGGAAAGGCAGAAAGGTCCTCTCGGCTAATGGGAACTAGCCCATTCACACTGAAGCAGCTATTTCCCATTAGAGAAACGGCCCTCCGACCTGGAAAGGCAGAAAGGTCCTCTCGGCTAATGGGAACTAGCCCATTCACACTGAAGCAGCTATTTCCCATTAGAGAAACGGCCCTCTGACCTGGAAAGGCGGAAAGGTCCTCTCGTCTAATGGGAACTAGCCCATTCACACTGAAGCAGCTATTTCCCATTAGAGAAGCGGCCCTCCGACCTGCAGAGACAGAAAGGTCCTCTTGTCTAATGGGAACTAGCTCACTCAGACTGAAGCAGCTATTTTCCATTAGAGAAACGTCCCTCCGACCTGGAAAGGCAAAAAGGTCCTCTTGTCTAATGGGAACTAGCCCATTCACACTGAAGCAGCTATTTCCCATTAGAGAAGCGGCCCTCCGACCTGCAGAGACAGAAAGGTCCTCTTGTCTAATGGGAACTAGCTCACTCAGACTGAAGCAGCTATTTTCCATTAGAGAAACGGCCCTCCGACCTGGAAAGGCAAAAAGGTCCTCTTGTCTAATGGGAACTAGCCCATTCACACTGAAGCAGCTATTTCCCATTAGAGAAGCGGCCCTCCGACCTGCAGAGGCAGAAAGGTCCTCTCGTCTAATGGGAACTAGCCCACTCACACTGAACCAGCTATTTCCCATTAGAGAAGCGGCCCTCTGACCTGGAAAGGCAGAAAGGTCCTCTCGTCTAATGGGAACTAGCCCATTCACACTGAAGCAGCTATTTCCCATTAGAGAAACGGCCCTCCGACCTGCAGAGGCAAAAAGGTCCTCTCGTCTAATGGGAACTAGCCCACTCAGACTGAAGCAGCTATTTCCCATTAGAGAAGCGGCCCTCCGACCTGCAGAGGCAGAAAGGTCCTCTCATCTAATGGGAACTAGCCCACTCACACTGAAGCAGCTATTTCCCATTAGAGAAACGGCCCTCCGACCTGGAAAGGCAGAAAGGTCCTCTCGTCTAATGGGAACTAGCCCATTCACACTGAAGCAGCTATTTCCCATTAGAGAAGCGGCCCTCCGATCTGCAGAGGCAGAAAGGTCCTCTCGTCTAATGGGAACTAGCCCACTCACACTGAAGCAGCTATTTCCCATTAGAGTAACGGCCCTCCGACCTGGAAAGGCAAAAAGGTCCTCTCATCTAATGGGAACTAGCCAATTCACACTGAAGCAGCTATTTCCCATTAGAGAAGCGGCCCTCCGACCTGCAGAGGCAGAAAGGTCCTCTCGTCTAATGGGAACTAGCCCACTCAGACTGAAGCAGCTATTTCCCATTAGAGAAAGGGCCCTCCGACCTGGAAAGGCAGAAAGGTCCTCTCGGCTAATAGGAACGAGCCCATTCACACTGAAGCAGCTATTTCCCATTAGAGAAGCGGCCCTCCGACCTGCAGAGGCAGAAAGGTCCTCTCGGCTAATGGGAACTAGCCCACTCACACTGAAGCAGCTATTTCCCATTAGAGAAACGGCCCTCCGACCTGGAAAGGCAGAAAGGTCCTCTCGGCTAATGGGAACTAGCCCATTCACACTGAAGCAGCTATTTCCCATTAGAGAAGCGGCCCTCCGACCTGCAGACGCAGAAAGGTCCTCTCGTCTAATGGGAACTAGGCCACTCACACTGAAGCAGCTATTTCCCATTAGAGAAATGACCCTCCGACCTGGAAAGGCAAAAAGGTCCTCTCGTCTAATGGGAACAGGCCCACTCACTGAAGCAGCTATTTCCCATTAGAGAAGCGGCCCTCCGACCTGCAGAGGCAGAAAGGTCCTCTCGTCTAATGGGAACTAGCCCACTCAGACTGAAGCAGCTATTTCCCATTTGAGAAAGGGCCCTCCGACCTGGAAAGGCAGAAAGGTCCTCTCGGCTAATGGGAACGAGCCCATTCACACTGAAGCAGCTATTTCCCATTAGAGAAGCGGCCCTCTGACCTGCAGAGGCAGAAAGGTCCTCTCGGCTAATGGGAACTAGCCCACTCACACTGAAGCAGCTATTTCCCATTAGAGAAACGGCCCTCCGACCTGGAAAGGCAGAAAGGTCCTCTCGGCTAATGGGGACTAGCCCATTCACACTGAAGCAGCTATTTCCCATTAGAGAAACGGCCCTCCGACCTGGAAAGACAAAAAGGTCCTCTCGTCTAATGGGAACTAGCCCATTCACACTGAAGCAGCTATTTCCCATTAGAGAAGCGGCCCTCCGACCTGCAGAGGCAGAAAGGTCCTCTCGTCTAATGGGAACTAGGCCACTCACACTGAAGCAGCTATTTCCCATTAGAGAAACGACCCTCCGACCTGGAAAGGCAAAAAGGTCCTCTCGTCTAATGGGAACTAGCCCACTCACACTGAAGCAACTATTTCCCATTAGAGAAGCGGCCCTCCGACCTGCAGAGGCAGAAAAGTCCTCTCGTATAATGGGAACTAGCCCATTCACACTGAAGCAGCTATTTCCCATTAGAGAAACGGCCCTCCGACCTGGAAAGGCAAAAAGGTCCTCTTGTCTAATGGGAACTAGCCCATTCACACTGAAGCGGCTATTTCCCATTAGAGAAGCGGCCCTCCGACCTGCAGAGGCAGAAAGGTCCTCTCGTCTAATGGGAACTAGCCCACTCACTGAAGCAGCTATTTCCCATTAGAGAAATGGCCCTCCGACCTGGAAAGGCAGAAAGGTCCTCTCGGCTAATGGGAACTAGCCCACTCACACTGAAGCAGCTATTTCCCATTAGAGAAACGGCCCTCCGACCTGGAAAGGCAGAAAGGTCCTCTCGGCTAATGGGAACTAGCCCACTCACACTGAAGCAGCTATTTCCCATTACAGAAACGGCCCTCCGACCTGGAAAGGCAGAAAGGTCCTCTCGGCTAATGGGAACTAGCCCACTCACACTGAAGCAGTTATTTCCCATTATAGAAACGGCCCTCCGACCTGGAAAGACAAAAAGGTCCTCTCGTCTAATGGGAACTAGCCCATTCACACTGAAGCAGCTCTTTCCCATTAGAGAAGCGGCCCTCCGACCTGCAGAGGCAGAAAGGTCCTCTCGTCTAATGGGAACTAGCCCACTCACACTGAAGCAGCTATTTCCCATTAGAGTAACGGCCCTCCGACCTGGAAAGGCAAAAAGGTCCTCTCGTCTAATGGGAACTAGCCCATTTACACTGAAGCAGCTATTTCCCATTAGAGAGGCGGCCCTCCGACCTGCAGAGGCAGAAAGGTCCTCTCGTCTAATGGGAACTAGCCCACTCAGACTGAAGCAGCTATTTCCCATTAGAGAAAGGGCCCTCCGACCTGGAAAGGCAGAAAGGTCCTCTCGGCTAATGGGAACTAGCCCATTCACACTGAAGCAGCTATTTCCCATTAGAGAAGAAGCCCTCCGACCTGCAGAAGCAGAAAGGTCCTCTCGGCTAATGGGAACTAGCCCACTCACACTGAAGCAGCTATTTCCCATTAGAGAAACGGCCCTCCGACCTGGAAAGGCAGAAAGTCCTCTCGGCTAATGGGAACTAGCCCATTCACACTGAAGCAGCTATTTCCCATTAGAGAAACGGCCCTCCGACCTGGAAAGACAAAAAGGTCCTCTTGTCTAATGGGAACTAGCCCATTCACACTGAAGCAGCTATTTCCCATTAGAGAAGCGGCCCTCCGACCTGCAGAGGCAGAAAGGTCCTCTCGTCTAATGGGAACTAGGCCACTCACACTGAAGCAGCTATTTCCCATTAGAGAAACGGCCCTCCGACCTGGAAAGGCAAAAAGGTCCTCTCGTCTAATGGGAACTAGCCCACTCACACTGAAGCAACTATTTCCCATTAGAGAAGCGGCCCTCCGACCTGCAGAGGCAGAAAAGTCCTCTCGTCTAATGGGAACTAGCCCATTCACACTGAAGCAGCTATTTCCCATTAGAGAAACGGCCCTCCGACCTGGAAAGGCAAAAAGGTCCTCTCGTCTAATGGGAACTAGCCCATTCACACTGAAGCGGCTATTTCCCATTAGAGAAGCGGCCCTCCGACCTGCAGAGGCAGAAAGGTCCTCTCGTCTAATGGGAACTAGCCCACTCACTGAAGCAGCTATTTCCCATTAGAGAAACGGCCCTCCGACCTGGAAAGGCAGAAAGGTCCTCTCGGCTAATGGGAACTAGCCCACTCACACTGAAGCAGCTATTTCCCATTAGATAAACGGCCCTCCGACCTGGAAAGGCAGAAAGGTCCTCTCGGCTAATGGGAACTAGCCCACTCACACTGAAGCAGCTATTTCCCATTAGAGAAACGGCCCTCCGACCTGGAAAGGCAGAAAGGTCCTCTCGGCTAATGGGAACTAGCCCACTCACACTGAAGCAGTTATTTCCCATTATAGAAACGGTCCTTCGACCTGGAAAGACAAAAAGGTCCTCTCGTCTAATGGGAACTAGCCCATTCACACTGAAGCAGCTATTTCCCATTAGAGTAACGGCCCTCCGACCTGGAAAGGCAAAAAGGTCCTCTCGTCTAATGGGAACTAGCCCATTCACACTGAAGCAGCTATTTCCCATTAGAGAGGCGGCCCTCCGACCTGCAGAGGCAGAAAGGTCCTCTCGTCTAATGGGAACTAGCCCACTCAGACTGAAGCAGCTATTTCCCATTAGAGAAAGGGCCCTCCGACCTGGAAAGGCAGAAAGGTCCTCTCGGCTAATGGGAACTAGCCCATTCACACTGAAGCAGCTATTTCCCATTAGAGAAGCGGCCCTCTGACCTGCAGAAGCAGAAAGGTCCTCTCGGCTAATGGGAACTAGCCCACTCACACTGAAGCAGCTATTTCCCATTAGAGAAACGGCCCTCCGACCTGGAAAGGCAGAAAGGTCCTCTCGGCTAATGGGAACTAGCCCATTCACACTGAAGCAACTATTTCCCATTAGAGAAGCGGCCCTCCGACCTGCAGAGGCAGAAAAGTCCTCTCATCTAATGGGAACTAGCCCATTCACACTGAAGCAGCTATTTCCCATTAGAGAAACGGCCCTCTGACCTGGAAAGGCAAAAAGGTCCTCTCGTCTAATGGGAACTGGCCCACTCACACTGAAGCAGCTATTTCCCATTAGAGAAACAGCCCTCCGACCTGGAAAGGCAGAAAGGTCCTCTCGGCTAATGGGAACTAGCCCATTCACACTGAAGCAGCTATTTCCCATTATAGAAGCGGCCCTCCGACCTGCAGAGGCAGAAAGGTCCTCTCGTCTAATGGGAACTAGCCCACTCACACTGAAGCAGCTATTTCCCATTAGAGTAACGGCCCTCCGACCTGGAAAGGCAAAAAGGTCCTCTCGTCTAATGGGAACTAGCCCATTCACACTGAAGCAGCTATTTCCCATTAGAGAGGCGGCCCTCCGACCTGCAGAGGCAGAAAGGTCCTCTCGTCTAATGGGAACTAGCCCACTCAGACTGAAGCAGCTATTTCCCATTAGAGAAAGGGCCCTCCGACCTGGAAAGGCAGAAAGGTCCTCTCGGCTAATGGGAACTAGCCCATTCACACTGAAGCAGCTATTTCCCATTAGAGAAGCGGCCCTCTGACCTGCAGAAGCAGAAAGGTCCTCTCGGCTAATGGGAACTAGCCCACTCACACTGAAGCAGCTATTTCCCATTAGAGAAACGGCCCTCCGACCTGGAAAGGCAGAAAGGTCCTCTCGGCTAATGGGAACTAGCCCATTCACACTGAAGCAGCTATTTCCCATTAGAGAAACGGCCCTCCGACCTGGAAAGACAAAAAGGTCCTCTCGTCTAATGGGAACTAGCCCATTCACACTGAATCAGCTATTTCCCATTAGAGAAGCGGCCCTCCGACCTGCAGAGGCAGAAAGGTCCTCTCGTCTAATGGGAACTAGGCCACTCACACTGAAGCAGCTATTTCCCATTAGAGAAACGGCCCTCCGACCTGGAAAGGCAAAAAGGTCCTCTCGTCTAATGGGAACTAGCCCACTCACACTGAAGCAACTATTTCCCATTAGAGAAGCGGCCCTCCGACCTGCAGAGGCAGAAAAGTCCTCTCGTCTAATGGGAACTAGCCCATTCACACTGAAGCAGTTATTTCCCATTAGAGAAACGGCCCTCCGACCTGGAAAGGCAAAAAGGTCCTCTCGTCTAATGGGAACTAGCCCATTCACACTGAAGCAGCTATTTCCCATTAGAGAAGCGGCCCTCCGACCTGCAGAGGCAGAAAGGTCCTCTCGTCTAATGGGAACTAGCCCACTCACTGAAGCAGCTATTTCCCATTAGAGAAACGGCCCTCCGACCTGGAAAGGCAGAAAGGTCCTCTCGGCTAATGGGAACTAGCCCACTCACACTGAAGCAGCTATTTCCCATTAGAGAAACGGCCCTCCGACCTGGAAAGGCAGAAAGGTCCTCTCGGCTAATGGGAACTAGCCCACTCACACTGAAGCAGCTATTTCCCATTAGAGAAACGGCCCTCCGACCTGGAAAGGCAGAAAGGTCCTATCGGCTAATGGGAACTAGCCCACTCACACTGAAGCAGTTATTTCCCATTATAGAAACGGCCCTCCGACCTGGAAAGACAAAAAGGTCCTCTCGGCTAATGGGAACTAGCCCATTCACACTGAAGCAGCTATTTCCCATTAGAGAAGCGGCCCTCCGACCTGCAGAGGCAGAAAGGTCCTCTCGTCTAATGGGAACTAGCCCACTCACACTGAAGCAGCTATTTCCCATTAGAGTAACGGCCCTCCGACCTGGAAAGGCAAAAAGGTCCTCTCGTATAATGGGAACTAGCCCATTCACACTGAAGCAGCTATTTCCCATTAGAGAGGCGGCCCTCCGACCTGCATAGGCAGAAAGGTCCTCTCGTCTAATTGGAACTAGCCCACTCAGACTGAAGCAGCTATTTCCCATTAGAGAAAGGGCCCTCCGACCTGGAAAGGCAGAAAGGTCCTCTCGGCTAATGGGAACTAGCCCATTCACACTGAAGCAGCTATTTCCCATTAGAGAAGCGGCCCTCCGACCTGCAGAAGCAGAAAGGTCCTCTCGGCTAATGGGAACTAGCCCACTCACACTGAAGCAGCTATTTCCCATTAGAGAAACGGCCCTCCGACCTGGAAAGGCAGAAAGGTCCTCTCGGCTAATGGGAACTAGCCCATTCACACTGAAGCAGCTATTTCCCATTAGAGAAACGGCCCTCCGACCTGGAAAGACAAAAAGGTCCTCTCGTCTAATGGGAACTAGCCCATTCACACCGAAGCAGCTATTTCCCATTAGAGAAGCGGCCCTCCGACCTGCAGAGGCAGAAAGGTCCTCTCGTCTAATGGGAACTAGGCCACTCACACCGAAGCAGCTATTTCCCATTAGAGAAACGGCCCTCCGACCTGAAAAGGCAAAAAGGTCCTCTCGTCTAATGGGAACTAGCCCACTCACACTGAAGCAACTATTTCCCATTAGAGAAGTGGCCCTCCGACCTGCAGAGGCAGAAAAGTCCTCTCGTCTACTGGGAACTAGCCCATTCACACTGAAGCAGCTATTTCCCATTAGAGAAACGGCCCTCCGACCTGGAAAGGCAAAAAGGTCCTCTCGTCTAATGGGAACTAGCCCATTCACACTGAAGCAGCTATTTCCCATTAGAGAAGCGGCCCTCCGACCTGCAGAGGCAGAAAGGTCCTCTCGTCTAATGGGAACTAGCCCACTCAGACTGAAGCAGCTATTTCCCATTAGAGAAAGGGCCCTCCGACCTGGAAAGGCAGAAAGGTCCTCTCGGCTAATAGGAACGAGCCCATTCACACTGAAGCAGCTATTTCCCATTAGAGAAGCGGCCCTCCGACCTGCAGAGGCAGAAAGGTCCTCTCGGCTAATGGGAACTAGCCCACTCACACTGAAGCAGCTATTTCCCATTAGAGAAACGGCCCTCCGACCTGGAAAGGCAGAAAGGTCCTCTCGGCTAATGGGAACTAGCCCATTCACACTGAAGCAGCTATTTCCCATTAGAGAAGCGGCCCTCCGACCTGCAGACGCAGAAAGGTCCTCTCGTCTAATGGGAACTAGGCCACTCACACTGAAGCAGCTATTTCCCATTAGAGAAATGACCCTCCGACCTGGAAAGGCAAAAAGGTCCTCTCGTCTAATGGGAACAGGCCCACTCACTGAAGCAGCTATTTCCCATTAGAGAAGCGGCCCTCCGACCTGCAGAGGCAGAAAGGTCCTCTCGTCTAATGGGAACTAGCCCACTCAGACTGAAGCAGCTATTTCCCATTTGAGAAAGGGCCCTCCGACCTGGAAAGGCAGAAAGGTCCTCTCGGCTAATGGGAACGAGCCCATTCACACTGAAGCAGCTATTTCCCATTAGAGAAGCGGCCCTCTGACCTGCAGAGGCAGAAAGGTCCTCTCGGCTAATGGGAACTAGCCCACTCACACTGAAGCAGCTATTTCCCATTAGAGAAACGGCCCTCCGACCTGGAAAGGCAGAAAGGTCCTCTCGGCTAATGGGGACTAGCCCATTCACACTGAAGCAGCTATTTCCCATTAGAGAAACGGCCCTCCGACCTGGAAAGACAAAAAGGTCCTCTCGTCTAATGGGAACTAGCCCATTCACACTGAAGCAGCTATTTCCCATTAGAGAAGCGGCCCTCCGACCTGCAGAGGCAGAAAGGTCCTCTCGTCTAATGGGAACTAGGCCACTCACACTGAAGCAGCTATTTCCCATTAGAGAAACGACCCTCCGACCTGGAAAGGCAAAAAGGTCCTCTCGTCTAATGGGAACTAGCCCACTCACACTGAAGCAACTATTTCCCATTAGAGAAGCGGCCCTCCGACCTGCAGAGGCAGAAAAGTCCTCTCGTATAATGGGAACTAGCCCATTCACACTGAAGCAGCTATTTCCCATTAGAGAAACGGCCCTCCGACCTGGAAAGGCAAAAAGGTCCTCTTGTCTAATGGGAACTAGCCCATTCACACTGAAGCGGCTATTTCCCATTAGAGAAGCGGCCCTCCGACCTGCAGAGGCAGAAAGGTCCTCTCGTCTAATGGGAACTAGCCCACTCACTGAAGCAGCTATTTCCCATTAGAGAAATGGCCCTCCGACCTGGAAAGGCAGAAAGGTCCTCTCGGCTAATGGGAACTAGCCCACTCACACTGAAGCAGCTATTTCCCATTAGAGAAACGGCCCTCCGACCTGGAAAGGCAGAAAGGTCCTCTCGGCTAATGGGAACTAGCCCACTCACACTGAAGCAGCTATTTCCCATTACAGAAACGGCCCTCCGACCTGGAAAGGCAGAAAGGTCCTCTCGGCTAATGGGAACTAGCCCACTCACACTGAAGCAGTTATTTCCCATTATAGAAACGGCCCTCCGACCTGGAAAGACAAAAAGGTCCTCTCGTCTAATGGGAACTAGCCCATTCACACTGAAGCAGCTCTTTCCCATTAGAGAAGCGGCCCTCCGACCTGCAGAGGCAGAAAGGTCCTCTCGTCTAATGGGAACTAGCCCACTCACACTGAAGCAGCTATTTCCCATTAGAGTAACGGCCCTCCGACCTGGAAAGGCAAAAAGGTCCTCTCGTCTAATGGGAACTAGCCCATTTACACTGAAGCAGCTATTTCCCATTAGAGAGGCGGCCCTCCGACCTGCAGAGGCAGAAAGGTCCTCTCGTCTAATGGGAACTAGCCCACTCAGACTGAAGCAGCTATTTCCCATTAGAGAAAGGGCCCTCCGACCTGGAAAGGCAGAAAGGTCCTCTCGGCTAATGGGAACTAGCCCATTCACACTGAAGCAGCTATTTCCCATTAGAGAAGAAGCCCTCCGACCTGCAGAAGCAGAAAGGTCCTCTCGGCTAATGGGAACTAGCCCACTCACACTGAAGCAGCTATTTCCCATTAGAGAAACGGCCCTCCGACCTGGAAAGGCAGAAAGGTCCTCTCGGCTAATGGGAACTAGCCCATTCACACTGAAGCAGCTATTTCCCATTAGAGAAACGGCCCTCCGACCTGGAAAGACAAAAAGGTCCTCTTGTCTAATGGGAACTAGCCCATTCACACTGAAGCAGCTATTTCCCATTAGAGAAGCGGCCCTCCGACCTGCAGAGGCAGAAAGGTCCTCTCGTCTAATGGGAACTAGGCCACTCACACTGAAGCAGCTATTTCCCATTAGAGAAACGGCCCTCCGACCTGGAAAGGCAAAAAGGTCCTCTCGTCTAATGGGAACTAGCCCACTCACACTGAAGCAACTATTTCCCATTAGAGAAGCGGCCCTCCGACCTGCAGAGGCAGAAAAGTCCTCTCGTCTAATGGGAACTAGCCCATTCACACTGAAGCAGCTATTTCCCATTAGAGAAACGGCCCTCCGACCTGGAAAGGCAAAAAGGTCCTCTCGTCTAATGGGAACTAGCCCATTCACACTGAAGCGGCTATTTCCCATTAGAGAAGCGGCCCTCCGACCTGCAGAGGCAGAAAGGTCCTCTCGTCTAATGGGAACTAGCCCACTCACTGAAGCAGCTATTTCCCATTAGAGAAACGGCCCTCCGACCTGGAAAGGCAGAAAGGTCCTCTCGGCTAATGGGAACTAGCCCACTCACACTGAAGCAGCTATTTCCCATTAGATAAACGGCCCTCCGACCTGGAAAGGCAGAAAGGTCCTCTCGGCTAATGGGAACTAGCCCACTCACACTGAAGCAGCTATTTCCCATTAGAGAAACGGCCCTCCGACCTGGAAAGGCAGAAAGGTCCTCTCGGCTAATGGGAACTAGCCCACTCACACTGAAGCAGTTATTTCCCATTATAGAAACGGTCCTTCGACCTGGAAAGACAAAAAGGTCCTCTCGTCTAATGGGAACTAGCCCATTCACACTGAAGCAGCTATTTCCCATTAGAGTAACGGCCCTCCGACCTGGAAAGGCAAAAAGGTCCTCTCGTCTAATGGGAACTAGCCCATTCACACTGAAGCAGCTATTTCCCATTAGAGAGGCGGCCCTCCGACCTGCAGAGGCAGAAAGGTCCTCTCGTCTAATGGGAACTAGCCCACTCAGACTGAAGCAGCTATTTCCCATTAGAGAAAGGGCCCTCCGACCTGGAAAGGCAGAAAGGTCCTCTCGGCTAATGGGAACTAGCCCATTCACACTGAAGCAGCTATTTCCCATTAGAGAAGCGGCCCTCTGACCTGCAGAAGCAGAAAGGTCCTCTCGGCTAATGGGAACTAGCCCACTCACACTGAAGCAGCTATTTCCCATTAGAGAAACGGCCCTCCGACCTGGAAAGGCAGAAAGGTCCTCTCGGCTAATGGGAACTAGCCCATTCACACTGAAGCAACTATTTCCCATTAGAGAAGCGGCCCTCCGACCTGCAGAGGCAGAAAAGTCCTCTCATCTAATGGGAACTAGCCCATTCACACTGAAGCAGCTATTTCCCATTAGAGAAACGGCCCTCTGACCTGGAAAGGCAAAAAGGTCCTCTCGTCTAATGGGAACTAGCCCACTCACACTGAAGCAGCTATTTCCCATTAGAGAAACAGCCCTCCGACCTGGAAAGGCAGAAAGGTCCTCTCGGCTAATGGGAACTAGCCCATTCACACTGAAGCAGCTATTTCCCATTATAGAAGCGGCCCTCCGACCTGCAGAGGCAGAAAGGTCCTCTCGTCTAATGGGAACTAGCCCACTCACACTGAAGCAGCTATTTCCCATTAGAGTAACGGCCCTCCGACCTGGAAAGGCAAAAAGGTCCTCTCGTCTAATGGGAACTAGCCCATTCACACTGAAGCAGCTATTTCCCATTAGAGAGGCGGCCCTCCGACCTGCAGAGGCAGAAAGGTCCTCTCGTCTAATGGGAACTAGCCCACTCAGACTGAAGCAGCTATTTCCCATTAGAGAAAGGGCCCTCCGACCTGGAAAGGCAGAAAGGTCCTCTCGGCTAATGGGAACTAGCCCATTCACACTGAAGCAGCTATTTCCCATTAGAGAAGCGGCCCTCTGACCTGCAGAAGCAGAAAGGTCCTCTCGGCTAATGGGAACTAGCCCACTCACACTGAAGCAGCTATTTCCCATTAGAGAAACGGCCCTCCGACCTGGAAAGGCAGAAAGGTCCTCTCGGCTAATGGGAACTAGCCCATTCACACTGAAGCAGCTATTTCCCATTAGAGAAACGGCCCTCCGACCTGGAAAGACAAAAAGGTCCTCTCGTCTAATGGGAACTAGCCCATTCACACTGAATCAGCTATTTCCATTAGAGAAGCGGCCCTCCGACCTGCAGAGGCAGAAAGGTCCTCTCGTCTAATGGGAACTAGGCCACTCACACTGAAGCAGCTATTTCCCATTAGAGAAACGGCCCTCCGACCTGGAAAGGCAAAAAGGTCCTCTCGTCTAATGGGAACTAGCCCACTCACACTGAAGCAACTATTTCCCATTAGAGAAGCGGCCCTCCGACCTGCAGAGGCAGAAAAGTCCTCTCGTCTAATGGGAACTAGCCCATTCACACTGAAGCAGTTATTTCCCATTAGAGAAACGGCCCTCCGACCTGGAAAGGCAAAAAGGTCCTCTCGTCTAATGGGAACTAGCCCATTCACACTGAAGCAGCTATTTCCCATTAGAGAAGCGGCCCTCCGACCTGCAGAGGCAGAAAGGTCCTCTCGTCTAATGGGAACTAGCCCACTCACTGAAGCAGCTATTTCCCATTAGAGAAACGGCCCTCCGACCTGGAAAGGCAGAAAGGTCCTCTCGGCTAATGGGAACTAGCCCACTCACACTGAAGCAGCTATTTCCCATTAGAGAAACGGCCCTCCGACCTGGAAAGGCAGAAAGGTCCTCTCGGCTAATGGGAACTAGCCCACTCACACTGAAGCAGCTATTTCCCATTAGAGAAACGGCCCTCCGACCTGGAAAGGCAGAAAGGTCCTATCGGCTAATGGGAACTAGCCCACTCACACTGAAGCAGTTATTTCCCATTATAGAAACGGCCCTCCGACCTGGAAAGACAAAAAGGTCCTCTCGGCTAATGGGAACTAGCCCATTCACACTGAAGCAGCTATTTCCCATTAGAGAAGCGGCCCTCCGACCTGCAGAGGCAGAAAGGTCCTCTCGTCTAATGGGAACTAGCCCACTCACACTGAAGCAGCTATTTCCCATTAGAGTAACGGCCCTCCGACCTGGAAAGGCAAAAAGGTCCTCTCGTATAATGGGAACTAGCCCATTCACACTGAAGCAGCTATTTCCCATTAGAGAGGCGGCCCTCCGACCTGCATAGGCAGAAAGGTCCTCTCGTCTAATTGGAACTAGCCCACTCAGACTGAAGCAGCTATTTCCCATTAGAGAAAGGGCCCTCCGACCTGGAAAGGCAGAAAGGTCCTCTCGGCTAATGGGAACTAGCCCATTCACACTGAAGCAGCTATTTCCCATTAGAGAAGCGGCCCTCCGACCTGCAGAAGCAGAAAGGTCCTCTCGGCTAATGGGAACTAGCCCACTCACACTGAAGCAGCTATTTCCCATTAGAGAAACGGCCCTCCGACCTGGAAAGGCAGAAAGGTCCTCTCGGCTAATGGGAACTAGCCCATTCACACTGAAGCAGCTATTTCCCATTAGAGAAACGGCCCTCCGACCTGGAAAGACAAAAAGGTCCTCTCGTCTAATGGGAACTAGCCCATTCACACCGAAGCAGCTATTTCCCATTAGAGAAGCGGCCCTCCGACCTGCAGAGGCAGAAAGGTCCTCTCGTCTAATGGGAACTAGGCCACTCACACCGAAGCAGCTATTTCCCATTAGAGAAACGGCCCTCCGACCTGAAAAGGCAAAAAGGTCCTCTCGTCTAATGGGAACTAGCCCACTCACACTGAAGCAACTATTTCCCATTAGAGAAGTGGCCCTCCGACCTGCAGAGGCAGAAAAGTCCTCTCGTCTACTGGGAACTAGCCCATTCACACTGAAGCAGCTATTTCCCATTAGAGAAACGGCCCTCCGACCTGGAAAGGCAAAAAGGTCCTCTCGTCTAATGGGAACTAGCCCATTCACACTGAAGCGGCTATTTCCCATTAGAGAAGCGGCTCCCCGACCTGCAGAGGCAGAAAGGTCCTCTCGTCTAATGGGAACTAGCCCACTCACTGAAGCAGCTATTTCCAATTAGAGAAACGGCCCTCCGACCTGGAAAGGCAGAAAGGTCCTCTCGGCTAATGGGAACTAGCCCACTCACACCGAAGCAGCTATTTCCCATTAGAGAAACGGCCCTCCGACCTGGAAAGGCAGAAAGGTCCTCTCGGCTAATGGGAAAAAGCCCACTCACACTGAAGCAGCTATTTCCCATTGGAGAAACGGCCCTCTGACCTGGAAAGGCAGAAAGGTCCTCTCGGCTAATGGGAACTAGCCCACTCACACTGAAGCAGCTATTTCCCATTAGAGAAACGGCCCTCCGACCTAGAAAGGCAGAAAGGTCCTCTCGGCTAATGGGAACTAGCCCACTCACACTGAAGCAGCTATTTCCCATTAGAGAAACGGCCCTCCGACCTGGAAAGGCAGAAAGGTCCTCTCGGCTAATGGGAACTAGCCCACTCACACTGAAACAGCTATTTCCCATTAGAGAAACGGCCCTCTGACCTGGAAAAGCAGAAAGGTCCTCTTGTCTAATGAGAACTAGCCCACTCACACTGAAGCAGCTATTTCCCATTAGAGAAGCGGCCCTCCAACCTGCAGAGGCAGAAAGGTCCTCTCGTCTAATGGGAACTAGCCCACTCAGACTGAAGCAGCTATTTTCCATTAGAGAAACGGCCCTCTGACCTCGAAAGGCAGAAAGGTCCTCTCGTCTAATGGGAGCTAGCCCATTCACACTGAAGCAGCTATTTCCCATTAGAGAAACGGCCCTCCGACCTGGAAAGGCAAAAAGGTCCTCTCGTCTAATGGGAACTAGCCCATTCACACTGAAGCAGCTATTTCCCATTAGAGAAGCGGCCCTCCGACCTGCAGAGGCAGAAAGGTCCTCTCGTCTAATGGGAACTAGCCCACTCACACTGAACCAGCTATTTCCCATTAGAGAAGCGGCCCTCTGACCTGGAAAGGCAGAAAGGTCCTCTCGTCTAATGGGAACTAGCCCATTCACACTGAAGCAGCTATTTCCCATTAGAGAAGCGGCCCTCCGACCTGCAGAGGCAGAAAGGTCCTCTCGTCTAATGGGAACTAGCCCACTCACACTGAACCAGCTATTTCCCATTAGAGAAGCGGCCCTCTGACCTGGAAAGGCAGAAAGGTCCTCTCGTCTAATGGGAACTAGCCCACTCACTGAAGCAGCTATTTCCCATTAGAGAAACGGCCCTCCGACCTGGAAAGGCAGAAAGGTCCTCTCGGCTAATGGGAACTAGCCCACTCACACTGAAGCAGCTATTTCCCATTAGAGAAACGGCCCTCCGACCTGGAAAGGCAGAAAGGTCCTCTCGGCTAATGGGAACTAGCCCACTCACACTGAAGCAGCTATTTCCCATTAGAGAAACGGCCCTCCGACCTGGAAAGGCAGAAAGGTCCTCTCGGCTAATGGGAACTAGCCCACTCACACTGAAGCAGCTATTTCCCATTAGAGAAACGGCCCTCCGACCTGGAAAGGCAGAAAGGTCCTCTCGACTAATGGGAACTAGCCCACTCAAACTGAAGCAGCTATTTCCCATTAGAGAAACGGCCCTCCGACCTGGAAAGGCAGAAAGGTCCTCTCGGCTAATGGGAACTAGCCCACTCACACTGAAGCAGCTATTTCCCATTAGAGAAACGGCCCTCTGACCTGGAAAAGCAGAAAGGTCCTCTCGTCTAATGAGAACTAGCCCATTCACACTGAAGCAGCTATTTCCCATTAGAGAAGCGGCCCTCCAACCTGCAGAGGCAGAAAGGTCCTCTCGTCTAATGGGAACTAGCCCACTCAGACTGAAGCAGCTATTTTCCATTAGAGAAACGGCCCTCTGACCTCGAAAGGCAGAAAGGTCCTCTCATCTAATGGGAGCTAGCCCATTCACACTGAAGCAGCTATTTCCCATTAGAGAAACGGCCCTCCGACCTGGAAAGGCAAAAAGGTCCTCTCGTCTAATGGGAACTAGCCCATTCACACTGAAGCAGCTATTTCCCATTAGAGAAGCGGCCCTCCGACCTGCAGAGGCAGAAAGGTCCTCTCGTCTAATGGGAACTAGCCCACTCACACTGAACCAGCTATTTCCCATTAGAGAAGCGGCCCTCTGACCTGGAAAGGCAGAAAGGTCCTCTCGTCTAATGGGAACTAGCCCATTCACACTGAAGCAGCTATTTCCCATTAGAGAAGCGGCCCTCCGACCTGCAGAGGCAGAAAGGTCCTCTCGTCTAATGGGAACTAGGCCACTCACACTGAAGCAGCTATTTCCCATTAGAGAAACGGCCCTCCGACTTTTCTGCCTCTCCAGGTCAGAGGGCCGTTTCTCTAATGGGAAATAGCTACTTCAGTGTGAGTGGGCTAGTTCCCATTAGACGAGGGGACCAATTGATCTCCTGTTGATCATCAACTTGTCCCGAATGTCCTCTTTCTGATAATGTTCAAAACAACACTTTATAGCCAACCCTCACAGTGCTGTAACAAACTCCTCAATGGTCTCACAACATTTCTGTTGTCTGATGGAAAATTGATAACAAGCCAAAATGTTATTCCCCTTCACCTCGTAATGCTTGTCCATCTTGGCTATGCATACATCAAGCTGGTTGCCCATCTTGATGCATTCAGCTAGTTTTAAGAAATTGTTGTCCAGCCCGACCTCGACAAAGAAACAGTGCCTCTTTCTTTTTACTCAAATAATTAGGACCATATACTGCTAACATATGCTTCTGGAATCTTTCATTTGATTTAATAACCTAGGAATAACCCAGTGCCTGGTATATTTCCCATAATCTTTGAATTCATTTCTGTTGCTTCCCTATTTTTGTGCTCTTGGTATTTGTCACCTTGTTCACAGGGACAAATGTCTGTAATCTCCCTTTTAAAGTGCAATGAAAAAACACCTCTCAGAGTAACAGCCAATTGTGCTACGGCATGCTCCCTTCTTTATGTGTGCAAGTGTTTCTTTCGGTCGCTACAGTGCACGTGGGACAGGCACAGCACGGAGCGCAGTGTCCGCAGTGAAGGCCTTCAGCTTGTTACATAGCTAAGCAACAGACATGTCAACTCCTTATCATGTCTAAAATTGCCAGGTAATAACTTGCAATACCGGACAATGCGTCCTTGGATCACGTGTTCTGTCGTCTGCATGCACGGCTATGCTGCTAGGGTGCTTCCTGTGTCCTCATAGGCTCACGCACAGCCCAGATAATCCCCAATACATGCCTGGAGAGTCCCACTGAGCTACCATTTTGACTGTGCAACTAACCCTGTACCTGTTCAGCCAGGGCAACCACACTCAATGGCAAGTGCAGGCTCTTTGTCATTGCCGCAACTCATCACCAGTTAAGGAAGTGAACCAGAACACAGCCAGTATGTGTGACTTAATTTCTTTTAAGTTCATTTTTATGCTGTAACAACTCTCTCTGTCTACCCCCTTACACCAACCACCATACAACTTGCTTTGCATTCTCTTCTAGTGTTCTCTGTTCACATTCCACACCCATATGATTCCGTCTGCTGACATTCCTAACACTGTAAGGAGTCCCCCTTTCTTCTAGAGGACTTTAATCCCATGGCCACTTTCCGTATTCTAATATTACTCAACTAGATTTGTATTGCCAAGTGGGAATGCTTCAGTTAGTCCCCCTCTAGTGCTCTATATGAGCATGGGTTGATCCTCCTCGGATTGACGACGCATTGGCCCTATTAGGCATGAAGATTTGTTTGCTCTCCTGGCCAGAAAGACCATTTGTTTGTCCCGGGCTTGAAGATGCGCTGGCACTCCTGGGCTTGAAGACAAAGATAGGCCCTTCCAGGGGCCAGAAACTGATGATGTGATGCATCGGCACGGCCAGAAACCGAAGACAGGCCCACTCAGCTTGGTGTTGAGAGTTAAACCACGGTCAAGTTGGTTTACCCAGGGTACTGCACTCCTCCTCATCTTTCCAATACCCCTCTCTACTTTTGATGGGCTAGGTATTAGGTTAAGATGTACAACCAGGCACCAGCCTGCATAATACTTAATGGACACAGGCTTTCGTCCACAGCATTTACCTTATTTTCAGGGTCCACCTTCTGCACTTCTTCCTTAATCCACCTTCCTTTTCTTCCTCAGTACCTTTCCAAAAATGTTCCTCCATCGGTGGCCCTCTTCCTACATCTGTACCTTTTAAACTGTTCTCCAAGTAATTTCTTCCTTTCTCTTGTGTCTCACCTTCCATCTCTGCTTTTCCCCCATTGCTAGTTTTCCCCTTTTTACGCTGCTCTCCACTTTCCCTTCTTTTGTCGCATCTTCACCTTCCTCTCCCATCCACCTCAAGTCTTACTCTCCTTCAACTCCCTTCGCCTTCCTTCTTCCTCTTTTACTCCGCTCTTTACTGCAACGCTTGTTTCTAAACTCCCATACTAGGCCTTCTACCAAAGCCTCCCTGTATAGTCCTGCCCCTTTTTATACTGGAAAAGGAAAGGTGTTAATTAATGTGCCCAACTCCTTGTGTGTACGTGGCAAAGTGATTGGCTCTTCTGAGTAACTCGCCATCTTCAGATCTAGTGATTCTATCAGTTATAAATTGTCAGCTGCCAACTTGAAGTCAAGCAGCGCTGTCATGGTAGCTGCCTGACCCCATCATGGTGCCTCCTGCAGGCAGCTGCGCAATAGCTCTGCCAACCTTGAACCTCCTCATATGCCAACTTCATTGAATACCCAAGCAGGTCTTTTCCACAGTCCATCCTGCAGACTGTGTATTCAAATGTACTTTTAGTGGGATCAAAGACGATACCCACAAAACTTTTGACCTTCTAATGCAGAGTTGTTCATTCTTCAAAACTCTACCAGGTCTTGAATTACAGACTGGTACCTGGCAAAGGATAAAGTGTATAGGGTATACGCCTTGGGAATACCTTATATACTGGCTATTATCTTTCTAAAAGTACAGGCCCCTCCAGGGTCTCGTAGCTTCATTCCCATATGTCCACCTAGAAACATGGTCACAGTTCTCTCCTTTTTTATGCTGTCACTAGGTTCATTGTTGTACTTAATATGTAATTCTTTTCATTGACAGTTTCATATTTTAAGTCGTTTATATTCCATGAAAGTATTAATATTGTTAAAGTAGGCCTTATTTTCATTTATTTTATTACTCGAGTTATCAGTTCATGGTTCTTACATATTTATCATATTCAAGATTTATTATAACCATTTAATTGGACCAAAGTGTGAAATATCTTAGCCGTTGGCATAATTATGGATCTATGTGTTTAAATTGAACCTGAAGTAGTTGCATTTTTTCCAAATGTTTTGTACCTATTTTTTTAAATATCAGATTTTGGGGTAGGTCGCTCTCACTGCACTTGAGGATGGTGGACTCACATGGGAGACAGATGCCGAAGGCCGGGGACATCACCTCCAGCCGTCCCTGAGTTTTGGCTGGGCGACATTACAGCTTTTCCCTTCGTGGAGGTTTTGGCACACTGCCGGGGCGCCCTGGTGTGGGAAAGCTGTAACATAGGCCACCCAGAGCTCCAAGATGGTTGCAGGTAAAGTGCCCGGCCTTGGGCGGCTGTCTCCCATGTGGGTTGACCATCCCGCAGCCCAGCAGCGGTTCCAGGAAGCACCAGAAGGGTGCCACTCCCTCAGGGTAGGTGACCCTGTCAGTGCTCCCTGGGACAGCCGCTGCACTTGGAGATGGTCACTCCATATGGGAGACAGCTGCCCAAGGCCAGGAACAAACTATCCTGGAGTTCTGGCTGGCCTGTGTTACAGCTTCTCCCTCTGAGAAAGGTAGGGGAACCTGCCAGGGCTCCCTGGGAGTCCTGCTGCACTTGGGGATGGTGGACCCACGTGGTAGAGTCATCCAAGGCCGGTGACATCACCGCAGACCATCCTGGAGCTCTGGGTAGGCAGCATTACAGAATTTCCCCTCAGGGAACGGAGGAGACCCTGCTGGTGCTCCTTGGGAGTGCCGTTGGACTTGGGGATGGTTAACACTTTTTCACCCAGGTAGGTACACCCGCAGGTACTGTTTTCATCCAGACACCTTTGGGAAGGTAGGCCATGTGTTGGCAGTATGTTTCAGTAGTTTCCAGGTTGGAAATGTCTGAAAATTGTGTTTATTTTCCCTAAATTTCAGACTTTGCTGGGCTTTTGGGTAATAAATTCTAGGGCAATTGGCACAAGTCAGACCTCTGTGGGTTCCTACGGGAGTCTGCTCTCCTAAAACGCTTGGGTTACCAGTGGTTTAGCCCTTTCCATTTGCACCGAGGTAGTTGCACCGACACATGAGGTACAGTTTTCGTCAGGACATGTGTGGGTATGTAGGACAGTAGGACATTTGTTGTTTTCTCTTGGTTTAACATTTTCATACATTTGCTATTGCACTTTGTTACACAACCCTTTAATTTCCCAAATGTGAACCGATTTAAGCACTGTATGCTTTTGTAACCTGCTCAAGTCACCTACCCTTCAAAGGGGCTGCCTGTGCTCTTTCAAAAATGGTATGCTTGCCATTCCTCACATTTATTTTCCTTATTTACACATGCTAAGTATGTCTGTTTAGGCCGTCAGCATAAAATTCCTGTGTACTATGGCTCTGTTTTTGGCTTATGGTACTTGCGATTTCCTAACTGGAAAAGTCAGGGGAATGTAGCGGGGTACTGCTTTTCTAAATATTCATAGAAGCCATTACCTTACAGGTCCAACCATGTCCAGCACATACCTTTTTTAACTGTCATTTTTCAAATCTTTCCCCAAACTATGGGCATTTTCCCTACATAGATGTTGCCTCACCTGCACAAATCACCCTTTCCTAAACTTGGAATTTTGTCTACTTTGCCTTGGTCTTCCCTTTCAGCTTTCTTACCCTCCTCTTCCATTCCGTCCCCACATGGACTATTGGGGGGGGGAGGGGTAAACCTGCATAGCTCTCACAAAATTGATGGTAACCTTATTTTTTTGGTTTTCACTCAACCTGTTCTTGAAAGCCTGGAAAATGGCAAATTCAGCACAGCAAATCATTTGTTCCTAGCTCTTACAAGGAAACACCCACAGGCTTCTTTGTACATAATTTTATTGGCATTGTCTGAAAAGACACAAAATGTGCTCCGTTTTCGGTTATTTTCTCTCACCCCCATACAGCAAACTAGGATTCCTAGGTGGCGTTATGATCACCTACATGTGGGAAGAAAGGGGGCCAAATTTGAGGGAGATATCACATGTAAATAAAGTATTACAAGGAATTGAATGGCGACATACCGAAACCACCAAAAAAGGGCTTGGTGCGCGGGTGGGTGGGAGGCATTGGCAGTTAAGGGGTTAAAAACAAATAACACATTAGCTTAAAGAAATAGACAATTGGGTAACTGAAGTGTTTTTATTATGACAAGTGCTTACACTGTAAAGCAACAAATAATACATATACATGTGTAAACCAAAGATCAAATTGGTGGAGCCATATGGAGTGAACCTGCTTTACCTGGGGGATTGGAAGGAAAAAGAAGCCGAATAGTGAAACATTTATGGAAAAACAGTTCTCATAACTGCACATGAGTCGCTGCAAGAATTGGATAAAAGAAAAAGTAAACTTTATTATTGCAAATGTTCACAATCTTTTGTCACAATATTTCCTGTAAGGGCTCAACAGATATTACGACTTCACACCTTCAGCAGGGGAACGATGATACACAGTGCCGGAGGTTTGTGACGCAATTATCGATCTATAAATTATTTGCTTTTCATAATGGTGCTGTAGTGTGAATAAGTACAGGTAAACTATAGACAACTAAAGGTCTCAGAATATTTGCAAGTAAAAAATGTCACTCGAAATATGGATTTATAGGACAGTGGGCCTCATTACAAGGTGGGCAGAATGGGTTTAACAGCGCCGGTAAACCCAATCCACCCTATTACGAGGTTCCCTTGCGGGACCCCCCTCGGAACGTCTGGTCAGACCAGACGTCCTTTGCGGGTCCCGCAAGGGGACCATTCCCATTGAGCCCTGTGGGGGCTCAAATGGAAATGGGGAAGGATTTTTTGAATGAGGAATTACTGGATCCTCCAAGGTTGGAATGGCCTGGCAATTCCTCATTCAAGAAACCCAGACCAGAGTTTGGAGGCAGCCATGGCGCTAATAGCACCATGGCTACCTCCAAACTTGTAATGCGGCCCAGTGAGTTAAAATAACATGAAAAGAAACTCACACTGCCTAAAATTAAAAATGCGATTAGAGTGGAAGGAACTCAGAAACACTTGACACGTTTCTCAAGCGCACCTGGCACTTTTTGAATCCGTTATACTCTTGGCACTTTAGTCAGGCATTTGCAATAGTTACGATTTGCCTTGAAGTAATATGGTTCTGCTTTGACTTTATGACGCATTTGCACACAGCACTTTTATATGGATGTATAATGGATTTATAAGTACAAGGCAGTTTGTCAGTATTTAATATCAGGCATTCCAAGCGGAGTGGCCGAGCACGAATGTACAAACAGAATTTAGCCTGTAGACATTCTGCCCCAGTTCCATAACTGGCCCTCCGACCTGGAAAGGCAGAAAGGTCCTCTCGGCTAATGGGAACTAGCCCACTCACACTGAAGCAGCTATTTCCCATTAGAGAAACGGCCCTCCGACCTAGAAAGGCAGAAAGGTCCTCTCGGCTAATGGGAACTAGCCCACTCACACTGAAGCAGCTATTTCCCATTAGAGAAACGGCCCTCCGACCTGGAAAGGCAGAAAGGTCCTCTCGGCTAATGGGAACTAGCCCACTCACACTGAAGCAGCTATTTCCCATTAGAGAAACGGCCCTCTGACCTGGAAAAGCAGAAAGGTCCTCTTGTCTAATGAGAACTAGCCCATTCACACTGAAGCAGCTATTTCCCATTAGAGAAGCGGCCCTCCAACCTGCAGAGGCAGAAAGGTCCTCTCGTCTAATGGGAACTAGCCCACTCAGACTGAAGCAGCTATTTTCCATTAGAGAAACGGCCCTCTGACCTCGAAAGGCAGCAAGGTCCTCTCGTCTAATGGGAGCTAGCCCATTCACACTGAAGCAGCTATTTCCCATTAGAGAAACGGCCCTCCGACCTGGAAAGGCAAAAAGGTCCTCTCGTCTAATGGGAACTAGCCCATTCACACTGAAGCAGCTATTTCCCATTAGAGAAGCGGCCCTCCGACCTGCAGAGGCAGAAAGGTCCTCTCGTCTAATGGGAACTAGCCCACTCACACTGAACCAGCTATTTCCCATTAGAGAAGCGGCCCTCTGACCTGGAAAGGCAGAAAGGTCCTCTCGTCTAATGGGAACTAGCCCATTCACACTGAAGCAGCTATTTCCCATTAGAGAAGCGGCCCTCCGACCTGCAGAGGCAGAAAGGTCCTCTCGTCTAATGGGAACTAGCCCACTCACACTGAACCAGCTATTTCCCATTAGAGAAGCGGCCCTCTGACCTGGAAAGGCAGAAAGGTCCTCTCGTCTAATGGGAACTAGCCCACTCACTGAAGCAGCTATTTCCCATTAGAGAAACGGCCCTCCGACCTGGAAAGGCAGAAAGGTCCTCTCGGCTAATGGGAACTAGCCCACTCACACTGAAGCAGCTATTTCCCATTAGAGAAACGGCCTTCCGACCTGGAAAGGCAGAAAGGTCCTCTCGGCTAATGGGAACTAGCCCACTCACACTGAAGCAGCTATTTCCCATTAGAGAAACGGCCCTCCGACCTGGAAAGGCAGAAAGGTCCTCTCGGCTAATCGGAACTAGCCCACTCACACTGAAGCAGCTATTTCCCATTAGAGAAACGGCCCTCCGACCTAGAAAGGCAGAAAGGTCCTCTCGACTAATGAGAACTAGCCCATTCACACTGAAGCAGCTATTTCCCATTAGAGAAGCGGCCCTCCAACCTGCAGAGGCAGAAAGGTCCTCTCGTCTAATGGGAACTAGCCCACTCAGACTGAAGCAGCTATTTTCCATTAGAGAAACGGCCCTCTGACCTCGAAAGGCAGCAAGGTCCTCTCGTCTAATGGGAGCTAGCCCATTCACACTGAAGCAGCTATTTCCCATTAGAGAAACGGCCCTCCGACCTGGAAAGGCAAAAAGGTCCTCTCGTCTAATGGGAACTAGCCCATTCACACTGAAGCAGCTATTTCCCATTAGAGAAGCGGCCCTCCGACCTGCAGAGGCAGAAAGGTCCTCTCGTCTAATGGGAACTAGCCCACTCACACTGAACCAGCTATTTCCCATTAGAGAAGCGGCCCTCTGACCTGGAAAGGCAGAAAGGTCCTCTCGTCTAATGGGAACTAGTCCATTCACACTGAAGCAGCTATTTCCCATTAGAGAAGCGGCCCTCCGACCTGCAGAGGCAGAAAGGTCCTCTCGTCTAATGGGAACTAGCCCACTCACACTGAACCAGCTATTTCCCATTAGAGAAGCGGCCCTCTGACCTGGAAAGGCAGAAAGGTCCTCTCGTCTAATGGGAACTAGCCCACTCACTGAAGCAGCTATTTCCCATTAGAGAAATGGCCCTCCGACCTGGAAAGGCAGAAAGGTCCTCTCGGCTAATGGGAACTAGCCCACTCACACTGAAGCAGCTATTTCCCATTAGAGAAACGGCCCTCCGACCTGGAAAGGCAGAAAGGTCCTCTCGGCTAATGGGAACTAGCCCACTCACACTGAAGCAGCTATTTCCCATTAGAGAAACGGCCCTCCGACCTGGAAAGGCAGAAAGGTCCTCTCGGCTAATCGGAACTAGCCCACTCACACTGAAGCAGCTATTTCCCATTAGAGAAACGGCCCTCCGACCTAGAAAGGCAGAAAGGTCCTCTCGACTAATGAGAACTAGCCCATTCACACTGAAGCAGCTATTTCCCATTAGAGAAGCGGCCCTCCAACCTGCAGAGGCAGAAAGGTCCTCTCGTCTAATGGGAACTAGCCCACTCAGACTGAAGCAGCTATTTTCCATTAGAGAAACGGCCCTCTGACCTCGAAAGGCAGCAAGGTCCTCTCGTCTAATGGGAGCTAGCCCATTCACACTGAAGCAGCTATTTCCCATTAGAGAAACGGCCCTCCGACCTGGAAAGGCAAAAAGGTCCTCTCGTCTAATGGGAACTAGCCCATTCACACTGAAGCAGCTATTTCCCATTAGAGAAGCGGCCCTCCGACCTGCAGAGGCAGAAAGGTCCTCTCGTCTAATGGGAACTAGCCCACTCACACTGAACCAGCTATTTCCCATTAGAGAAGCGGCCCTCTGACCTGCAGAGGCAGAAAGGTCTTCTCTTCTAATGGGAACTAGCCCACTCACACTGCAGCAGCTATTTCCCATTAGAGAAACGGCCCTCTGACCTGGAAAGGCAGAAAGGTCCTCTCGTCTAATGGGAACTAGCCCACTCAGACTGAAGCAGCTATTTTCCATTAGAGAAACGGCCCTCCGACCTGGAAAGGCAAAAAGGTCCTCTCGTCTAATGGGAACTAGCCCATTCAGACGGAAGCAGCTATTTCCCATTAGAGAAGCGGCCCTCCGACCTGCAGAGGCAGAAAGGTCTTCTCTTCTAATGGGAACTAGCCCACTCACACTGCAGCAGCTATTTCCCATTAGAGAAACGGCCCTCTGACCTGGAAAGGCAGAAAGGTCCTCTCGTCTAATGGGAACTAGCCCACTCAGACTGAAGCAGCTATTTTCCATTAGAGAAACGGCCCTCCGACCTGGAAAGGCAAAAAGGTCCTCTCGTCTAATGGGAACTAGCCCATTCACACTGAAGCAGCTATTTCCCATTAGAGAAGCGGCCCTCCGACCTGCAGAGGCAGAAAGGTCCTCTCGTCTAATGGGAACTAGCCCACTCACACTGAAGCAGCTATTTCCCATTAGAGTAACGGCCCTCCGACCTGGAAAGGCAAAAAGGTCCTCTCGTCTAATGGGAACTAGCCCATTCACACTGAAGCAGCTACTTCCCATTAGAGAAGCGGCCCTCCGACCTGCAGAGGCAGACAGGTCCTCTCGTATAATGGGAACTAGCCCACTCAGACTGAAGCAGCTATTTCCCATTAGATAAACGGCCCTCCGACCTGGAAAGGCAGAAAGGTCCTCTCGGCTAATGGGGACTAGCCCACTCACACTGAAGCAGCTATTTCCCATTAGAGAAGCGGCCCTTCGACCTGCAGAGGCAGAAAGGTCTTCTCTTCTAATGGGAACTAGCCCACTCACACTGAAGCATCTATTTCCCATTAGAGAAGTGGCCCTCCGACCTGCAGAGGCAGAAAGGTCTTCTCTTCTAATGGGAACTAGCCCACTCACACTGAAGCAGCTATTTCCCATTAGAGAAACGGCCCTCTGACCTGGAAAGGCAGAAAGGTCCTCTCGTGTAATGGGAACTAGCCCACTCAGACTGAAGCAGCTATTTTCCATTAGAGAAACGGCCCTCCGACCTGGAAAGGCAAAAAGGTCCTCTCGTCTAATGGGAACTAGCCCATTCACACTGAAGCAGCTATTTCTCATTAGAGAAGCGGCCCTCCGACCTGCAGAGGCAGAAAGGTCCTCTCGTCTAATGGGAACTAGCCCACTCACACTGAAGCAGCTATTTCCCATTAGAGTAACGGTCCTCCGACCTGGAAAGGCAAAAAGGTCCTCTCGTCTAATGGGAACTAGCCCATTCACACTGAAGCAGCTATTTCCCATTAGAGAAGCGGCCCTCCGACCTGGAAAGGCAGAAAGGTCCTCTCGTCTAATGGGAACTAGCCCACTCACACTGAAGCAACTATTTCCCATTAGAGAAGCGGCCCTCCGACCTGCAGAGGCAGAAAAGTCCTCTCATCTAATGGGAACTAGCCCATTCACACTGAAGCAGCTATTTCCCATTAGAGAAACGGCCCTCTGACCTGGAAAGGCAAAAAGGTCCTCTCGTCTAATGGGAACTAGCCCATTCACACTGAAGGAGCTATTTCCCATTAGAGAAACGGCCCTCCGACCTGGAAAGGCAGAAAGGTCCTCTCGGCTAATGGGAACTAGCCCATTCACACTGAAGCAGCTATTTCCCATTAGAGAAACGGCCCTCCGACCTGGAAAGGCAGAAAGGTCCTCTCGGCTAATGGGAACTAGCCCATTCACACTGAAGCAGCTATTTCCCATTAGAGAAACGGCCCTCTGACCTGGAAAGGCGGAAAGGTCCTCTCGTCTAATGGGAACTAGCCCATTCACACTGAAGCAGCTATTTCCCATTAGAGAAGCGGCCCTCCGACCTGCAGAGACAGAAAGGTCCTCTTGTCTAATGGGAACTAGCTCACTCAGACTGAAGCAGCTATTTTCCATTAGAGAAACGGCCCTCCGACCTGGAAAGGCAAAAAGGTCCTCTTGTCTAATGGGAACTAGCCCATTCACACTGAAGCAGCTATTTCCCATTAGAGAAGCGGCCCTCCGACCTGCAGAGGCAGAAAGGTCCTCTCGTCTAATGGGAACTAGCCCGCTCACACTGAACCAGCTATTTCCCATTAGAGAAGCGGCCCTCTGACCTGGAAAGGCAGAAAGGTCCTCTCGTCTAATGGGAACTAGCCCATTCACACTGAAGCAGCTATTTCCCATTAGAGAAACGGCCCTCCGACCTGCAGAGGCAAAAAGGTCCTCTCGTCTAATGGGAACTAGCCCACTCAGACTGAAGCAGCTATTTCCCATTAGAGAAGCGGCCCTCCGACCTGCAGAGGCAGAAAGGTCCTCTCATCTAATGGGAACTAGCCCACTCACACTGAAGCAGCTATTTCCCATTAGAGAAACGGCCCTCCGACCTGGAAAGGCAGAAAGGTCCTCTCGTCTTATGGGAACTAGCCCATTCACACTGAAGCAGCTATTTCCCATTAGAGAAGCGGCCCTCCGATCTGCAGAGGCAGAAAGGTCCTCTCGTCTAATGGGAACTAGCCCACTCACACTGAAGCAGCTATTTCCCATTAGAGTAACGGCCCTCCGACCTGGAAAGGCAAAAAGGTCCTCTCATGTAATGGGAACTAGCCCATCCACACTGAAGCAGCTATTTCCCATTAGAGAAGCGGCCCTCCGACCTGCAGAGGCAGAAAGGTCCTCTCGTCTAATGGGAACTAGCCCACTCAGACTGAAGCAGCTATTTCCCATTAGAGAAAGGGCCCTCCGACCTGGAAAGGCAGAAAGGTCCTCTCGGCTAATAGGAACGAGCCCATTCACACTGAAGCAGCTATTTCCCATTAGAGAAGCGGCCCTCCGACCTGCAGAGGCAGAAAGGTCCTCTCGGCTAATGGGAACTAGCCCACTCACACTGAAGCAGCTATTTCCCATTAGAGAAACGGCCCTCCGACCTGGAAAGGCAGAAAGGTCCTCTCGGCTAATGGGAACTAGCCCATTCACACTGAAGCAGCTATTTCCCATTAGAGAAGCGGCCCTCCGACCTGCAGACGCAGAAAGGTCCTCTCGTCTAATGGGAACTAGGCCACTCACACTGAAGCAGCTATTTCCCATTAGAGAAATGACCCTCCGACCTGGAAAGGCAAAAAGGTCCTCTCGTCTAATGGGAACAGGCCCACTCACTGAAGCAGCTATTTCCCATTAGAGAAATGACCCTCCGACCTGGAAAGCAAAAAGGTCCTCTCGTCTAATGGGAACTAGCCCACTCACACTGAAGCAACTATTTCCCATTAGAGAAGCGGCCCTCCGAACTGCAGAGGCAGAAAAGTCCTCTCGTCTAATGGGAACTAGCCCATTCACACTGAAGCAGCTATTTCCCATTAGAGAAACGGCCCTCCGACCTGGAAAGGCAAAAAGGTCCTCTCGTCTAATGGGAACTAGCCCATTCACACTGAAGCGGCTATTTCCCATTAGAGAAGCGGCCCTCCGACCTGCAGAGGAACAAATGTCCTCTCATCTAATGGGAACTAGCCCACTCACTAAAGCAGCTATTTCCCATTAGAGAAACGGCCCTCCGACCTGCAGAGGCAGAAAGGTCCTCTCGTCTAATGGGAACTAGCCCACTCAGACTGAAGCAGCTATTTCCCATTTGAGAAAGGGCCCTCCGACCTGGAAAGGCAGAAAGGTCCTCTCGGCTAATGGGAACGAGCCCATTCACACTGAAGCAGCTATTTCCCATTAGAGAAGCGGCCCTCCGACCTGCAGAGGCAGAAAGGTCCTCTCGGCTAATGGGAACTAGCCCACTCACACTGAAGCAGCTATTTCCCATTAGAGAAACGGCCCTCCGACCTGGAAAGGCAGAAAGGTCCTCTCGGCTAATGGGGACTAGCCCATTCACACTGAAGCAGCTATTTCCCATTAGAGAAACGGCCCTCCGACCTGGAAAGACAAAAAGGTCCTCTCGTCTAATGGGAACTAGCCCATTCACACTGAAGCAGCTATTTCCCATTAGAGAAGCGGCCCTCCGACCTGCAGAGGCAGAAAGGTCCTCTCGTCTAATGGGAACTAGGCCACTCACACGGAAGCAGCTATTTCCCATTAGAGAAACGACCCTCCGACCTGGAAAGGCAAAAAGGTCCTCTCGTCTAATGGGAACTAGCCCACTCACACTGAAGCAACTATTTCCCATTAGAGAAGCGGCCCTCCGACCTGCAGAGGCAGAAAAGTCCTCTCGTATAATGGGAACTAGCCCATTCACACTGAAGCAGCTATTTCCCATTAGAGAAACGGCCCTCCGACCTGGAAAGGCAAAAAGGTCCTCTTGTCTAATGGGAACTAGCCCATTCACACTGAAGCGGCTATTTCCCATTAGAGAAGCGGCCCTCCGACCTGCAGAGGCAGAAAGGTCCTCTCGTCTAATGGGAACTAGCCCACTCACTGAAGCAGCTATTTCCCATTAGAGAAATGGCCCTCCGACCTGGAAAGGCAGAAAGGTCCTCTCGGCTAATGGGAACTAGCCCACTCACACTGAAGCAGCTATTTCCCATTAGAGAAACGGCCCTCCGACCTGGAAAGGCAGAAAGGTCCTCTCGGCTAATGGGAACTAGCCCACTCACACTGAAGCAGCTATTTCCCATTAAAGAAACGGCCCTCCGACCTGGAAAGGCAGAAAGGTCCTCTCGGCTAATGGGAACTAGCCCACTCACACTGAAGCAGTTATTTCCCATTATAGAAACGGCCCTCCGACCTGGAAAGACAAAAAGGTCCTCTCGTCTAATGGGAACTAGCCCATTCACACTGAAGCAGCTATTTCCCATTAGAGAAGCGGCCCTCCGACCTGCAGAGGCAGAAAGGTCCTCTCGTCTAATGGGAACTAGCCCACTCAGACTGAAGCAGCTATTTCCCATTAGATAAACGGCCCTCCGACCTGGAAAGGCAGAAAGGTCCTCTCGGCTAATGGGGACTAGCCCACTCACACTGAAGCAGCTATTTCCCATTAGAGAAGCGGCCCTTCGACCTGCAGAGGCAGAAAGGTCTTCTCTTCTAATGGGAACTAGCCCACTCACACTGAAGCATCTATTTCCCATTAGAGAAGTGGCCCTCCGACCTGCAGAGGCAGAAAGGTCTTCTTTTCTAATGGGAACTAGCCCACTCACACTGAAGCAGCTATTTCCCATTAGAGAAACGGCCCTCTGACCTGGAAAGGCAGAAAGGTCCTCTCGTGTAATGGGAACTAGCCCACTCAGACTGAAGCAGCTATTTTCCATTAGAGAAACGGCCCTCCGACCTGGAAAGGCAAAAAGGTCCTCTCGTCTAATGGGAACTAGCCCATTCACACTGAAGCAGCTATTTCTCATTAGAGAAGCGGCCCTCCGACCTGCAGAGGCAGAAAGGTCCTCTCGTCTAATGGGAACTAGCCCACTCACACTGAAGCAGCTATTTCCCATTAGAGTAACGGTCCTCCGACCTGGAAAGGCAAAAAGGTCCTCTCGTCTAATGGGAACTAGCCCATTCACACTGAAGCAGCTATTTCCCATTAGAGAAGCGGCCCTCCGACCTGGAAAGGCAGAAAGGTCCTCTCGTCTAATGGGAACTAGCCCACTCACACTGAAGCAACTATTTCCCATTAGAGAAGCGGCCCTCCGACCTGCAGAGGCAGAAAAGTCCTCTCATCTAATGGGAACTAGCCCATTCACACTGAAGCAGCTATTTCCCATTAGAGAAACGGCCCTCTGACCTGGAAAGGCAAAAAGGTCCTCTCGTCTAATGGGAACTAGCCCATTCACACTGAAGGAGCTATTTCCCATTAGAGAAACGGCCCTCCGACCTGGAAAGGCAGAAAGGTCCTCTCGGCTAATGGGAACTAGCCCATTCACACTGAAGCAGCTATTTCCCATTAGAGAAACGGCCCTCCGACCTGGAAAGGCAGAAAGGTCCTCTCGGCTAATGGGAACTAGCCCATTCACACTGAAGCAGCTATTTCCCATTAGAGAAACGGCCCTCTGACCTGGAAAGGCGGAAAGGTCCTCTCGTCTAATGGGAACTAGCCCATTCACACTGAAGCAGCTATTTCCCATTAGAGAAGCGGCCCTCCGACCTGCAGAGACAGAAAGGTCCTCTTGTCTAATGGGAACTAGCTCACTCAGACTGAAGCAGCTATTTTCCATTAGAGAAACGGCCCTCCGACCTGGAAAGGCAAAAAGGTCCTCTTGTCTAATGGGAACTAGCCCATTCACACTGAAGCAGCTATTTCCCATTAGAGAAGCGGCCCTCCGACCTGCAGAGGCAGAAAGGTCCTCTCGTCTAATGGGAACTAGCCCGCTCACACTGAACCAGCTATTTCCCATTAGAGAAGCGGCCCTCTGACCTGGAAAGGCAGAAAGGTCCTCTCGTCTAATGGGAACTAGCCCATTCACACTGAAGCAGCTATTTCCCATTAGAGAAACGGCCCTCCGACCTGCAGAGGCAAAAAGGTCCTCTCGTCTAATGGGAACTAGCCCACTCAGACTGAAGCAGCTATTTCCCATTAGAGAAGCGGCCCTCCGACCTGCAGAGGCAGAAAGGTCCTCTCATCTAATGGGAACTAGCCCACTCACACTGAAGCAGCTATTTCCCATTAGAGAAACGGCCCTCCGACCTGGAAAGGCAGAAAGGTCCTCTCGTCTTATGGGAACTAGCCCATTCACACTGAAGCAGCTATTTCCCATTAGAGAAGCGGCCCTCCGATCTGCAGAGGCAGAAAGGTCCTCTCGTCTAATGGGAACTAGCCCACTCACACTGAAGCAGCTATTTCCCATTAGAGTAACGGCCCTCCGACCTGGAAAGGCAAAAAGGTCCTCTCATGTAATGGGAACTAGCCCATCCACACTGAAGCAGCTATTTCCCATTAGAGAAGCGGCCCTCCGACCTGCAGAGGCAGAAAGGTCCTCTCGTCTAATGGGAACTAGCCCACTCAGACTGAAGCAGCTATTTCCCATTAGAGAAAGGGCCCTCCGACCTGGAAAGGCAGAAAGGTCCTCTCGGCTAATAGGAACGAGCCCATTCACACTGAAGCAGCTATTTCCCATTAGAGAAGCGGCCCTCCGACCTGCAGAGGCAGAAAGGTCCTCTCGGCTAATGGGAACTAGCCCACTCACACTGAAGCAGCTATTTCCCATTAGAGAAACGGCCCTCCGACCTGGAAAGGCAGAAAGGTCCTCTCGGCTAATGGGAACTAGCCCATTCACACTGAAGCAGCTATTTCCCATTAGAGAAGCGGCCCTCCGACCTGCAGACGCAGAAAGGTCCTCTCGTCTAATGGGAACTAGGCCACTCACACTGAAGCAGCTATTTCCCATTAGAGAAATGACCCTCCGACCTGGAAAGGCAAAAAGGTCCTCTCGTCTAATGGGAACAGGCCCACTCACTGAAGCAGCTATTTCCCATTAGAGAAATGACCCTCCGACCTGGAAAGCAAAAAGGTCCTCTCGTCTAATGGGAACTAGCCCACTCACACTGAAGCAACTATTTCCCATTAGAGAAGCGGCCCTCCGAACTGCAGAGGCAGAAAAGTCCTCTCGTCTAATGGGAACTAGCCCATTCACACTGAAGCAGCTATTTCCCATTAGAGAAACGGCCCTCCGACCTGGAAAGGCAAAAAGGTCCTCTCGTCTAATGGGAACTAGCCCATTCACACTGAAGCGGCTATTTCCCATTAGAGAAGCGGCCCTCCGACCTGCAGAGGAACAAATGTCCTCTCATCTAATGGGAACTAGCCCACTCACTAAAGCAGCTATTTCCCATTAGAGAAACGGCCCTCCGACCTGCAGAGGCAGAAAGGTCCTCTCGTCTAATGGGAACTAGCCCACTCAGACTGAAGCAGCTATTTCCCATTTGAGAAAGGGCCCTCCGACCTGGAAAGGCAGAAAGGTCCTCTCGGCTAATGGGAACGAGCCCATTCACACTGAAGCAGCTATTTCCCATTAGAGAAGCGGCCCTCCGACCTGCAGAGGCAGAAAGGTCCTCTCGGCTAATGGGAACTAGCCCACTCACACTGAAGCAGCTATTTCCCATTAGAGAAACGGCCCTCCGACCTGGAAAGGCAGAAAGGTCCTCTCGGCTAATGGGGACTAGCCCATTCACACTGAAGCAGCTATTTCCCATTAGAGAAACGGCCCTCCGACCTGGAAAGACAAAAAGGTCCTCTCGTCTAATGGGAACTAGCCCATTCACACTGAAGCAGCTATTTCCCATTAGAGAAGCGGCCCTCCGACCTGCAGAGGCAGAAAGGTCCTCTCGTCTAATGGGAACTAGGCCACTCACACGGAAGCAGCTATTTCCCATTAGAGAAACGACCCTCCGACCTGGAAAGGCAAAAAGGTCCTCTCGTCTAATGGGAACTAGCCCACTCACACTGAAGCAACTATTTCCCATTAGAGAAGCGGCCCTCCGACCTGCAGAGGCAGAAAAGTCCTCTCGTATAATGGGAACTAGCCCATTCACACTGAAGCAGCTATTTCCCATTAGAGAAACGGCCCTCCGACCTGGAAAGGCAAAAAGGTCCTCTTGTCTAATGGGAACTAGCCCATTCACACTGAAGCGGCTATTTCCCATTAGAGAAGCGGCCCTCCGACCTGCAGAGGCAGAAAGGTCCTCTCGTCTAATGGGAACTAGCCCACTCACTGAAGCAGCTATTTCCCATTAGAGAAATGGCCCTCCGACCTGGAAAGGCAGAAAGGTCCTCTCGGCTAATGGGAACTAGCCCACTCACACTGAAGCAGCTATTTCCCATTAGAGAAACGGCCCTCCGACCTGGAAAGGCAGAAAGGTCCTCTCGGCTAATGGGAACTAGCCCACTCACACTGAAGCAGCTATTTCCCATTAAAGAAACGGCCCTCCGACCTGGAAAGGCAGAAAGGTCCTCTCGGCTAATGGGAACTAGCCCACTCACACTGAAGCAGTTATTTCCCATTATAGAAACGGCCCTCCGACCTGGAAAGACAAAAAGGTCCTCTCGTCTAATGGGAACTAGCCCATTCACACTGAAGCAGCTATTTCCCATTAGAGAAGCGGCCCTCCGACCTGCAGAGGCAGAAAGGTCCTCTCGTCTAATGGGAACTAGCCCACTCACACTGAAGCAGCTATTTCCCATTAGAGTAACGGCCCTCCGACCTGGAAAGGCAAAAAGGTCCTCTCGTCTAATGGGAACTAGCCCATTTACACTGAAGCAGCTATTTCCCATTAGAGAGGCGGCCCTCCGACCTGCAGAGGCAGAAAGGTCCTCTCGTCTAATGGGAACTAGCCCACTCAGACTGAAGCAGCTATTTCCCATTAGAGAAAGGGCCCTCCGACCTGGAAAGGCAGAAAGGTCCTCTCGGCTAATGGGAACTAGCCCATTCACACTGAAGCAGCTATTTCCCATTAGAGAAGAAGCCCTCCGACCTGCAGAAGCAGAAAGGTCCTCTCGGCTAATGGGAACTAGCCCACTCACACTGAAGCAGCTATTTCCCATTAGAGAAACGGCCCTCCGACCTGGAAAGGCAGAAAGGTCCTCTCGGCTAATGGGAACTAGCCCATTCACACTGAAGCAGCTATTTCCCATTAGAGAAACGGCCCTCCGACCTGGAAAGACAAAAAGGTCCTCTTGTCTAATGGGAACTAGCCCATTCACACTGAAGCAGCTATTTCCCATTAGAGAAGCGGCCCTCCGACCTGCAGAGGCAGAAAGGTCCTCTCGTCTAATGGGAACTAGGCCACTCACACTGAAGCAGCTATTTCCCATTAGAGAAACGGCCCTCCGACCTGGAAAGGCAAAAAGGTCCTCTCGTCTAATGGGAACTAGCCCACTCACACTGAAGCAACTATTTCCCATTAGAGAAGCGGCCCTCCGACCTGCAGAGGCAGAAAAGTCCTCTCGTCTAATGGGAACTAGCCCATTCACACTGAAGCAGCTATTTCCCATTAGAGAAACGGCCCTCCGACTTGGAAAGGCAAAAAGGTCCTCTCGTCTAATGGGAACTAGCCCATTCACACTGAAGCGGCTATTTCCCATTAGAGAAGCGGCCCTCCGACCTGCAGAGGCAGAAAGGTCCTCTCGTCTAATGGGAACTAGCCCACTCACTGAAGCAGCTATTTCCCATTAGAGAAACGGCCCTCCGACCTGGAAAGGCAGAAAGGTCCTCTCGGCTAATGGGAACTAGCCCACTCACACTGAAGCAGCTATTTCCCATTAGATAAACGGCCCTCCGACCTGGAAAGGCAGAAAGGTCCTCTCGGCTAATGGGAACTAGCCCACTCACACTGAAGCAGCTATTTCCCATTAGAGAAACGGCCCTCCGACCTGGAAAGGCAGAAAGGTCCTCTCGGCTAATGGGAACTAGCCCACTCACACTGAAGCAGTTATTTCCCATTATAGAAACGGTCCTTCGACCTGGAAAGACAAAAAGGTCCTCTTGTCTAATGGGAACTAGCCCATTCACACTGAAGCAGCTATTTCCCATTAGAGTAACGGCCCTCCGACCTGGAAAGGCAAAAAGGTCCTCTCGTCTAATGGGAACTAGCCCATTCACACTGAAGCAGCTATTTCCCATTAGAGAGGCGGCCCTCCGACCTGCAGAGGCAGAAAGGTCCTCTCGTCTAATGGGAACTAGCCCACTCAGACTGAAGCAGCTATTTCCCATTAGAGAAAGGGCCCTCCGACCTGGAAAGGCAGAAAGGTCCTCTCGGCTAATGGGAACTAGCCCATTTACACTGAAGCAGCTATTTCCCATTAGAGAAGCGGCCCTCTGACCTGCAGAAGCAGAAAGGTCCTCTCGGCTAATGGGAACTAGCCCACTCACACTGAAGCAGCTATTTCCCATTAGAGAAACGGCCCTCCGACCTGGAAAGGCAGAAAGGTCCTCTCGGCTAATGGGAACTAGCCCATTCACACTGAAGCAACTATTTCCCATTAGAGAAGCAGCCCTCCGACCTGCAGAGGCAGAAAAGTCCTCTCATCTAATGGGAACTAGCCCATTCACACTGAAGCAGCTATTTCCCATTAGAGAAACGGCCCTCTGACCTGGAAAGGCAAAAAGGTCCTCTCGTCTAATGGGAACTAGCCCACTCACACTGAAGCAGCTATTTCCCATTAGAGAAACAGCCTTCCGACCTGGAAAGGCAGAAAGGTCCTCTCGGCTAATGGGAACTAGCCCATTCACACTGAAGCAGCTATTTCCCATTATAGAAGCGGCCCTCCGACCTGCAGAGGCAGAAAGGTCCTCTCGTCTAATGGGAACTAGCCCACTCACACTGAAGCAGCTATTTCCCATTAGAGTAACGGCCCTCCGACCTGGAAAGGCAAAAAGGTCCTCTCGTCTAATGGGAACTAGCCCATTCACACTGAAGCAGCTATTTCCCATTAGAGAGGCGGCCCTCCGACCTGCAGAGGCAGAAAGGTCCTCACGTCTAATGGGAACTAGCCCACTCAGACTGAAGCAGCTATTTCCCATTAGAGAAAGGGCCCTCCGACCTGGAAAGGCAGAAAGGTCCTCTCGGCTAATGGGAACTAGCCCATTCACACTGAAGCAGCTATTTCCCATTAGAGAAGCGGCCCTCTGACCTGCAGAAGCAGAAAGGTCCTCTCGGCTAATGGGAACTAGCCCACTCACACTGAAGCAGCTATTTCCCATTAGAGAAACGGCCCTCCGACCTGGAAAGGCAGAAAGTTCCTCTCGGCTAATGGGAACTAGCCCATTCACACTGAAGCAGCTATTTCCCATTAGAGAAACGGCCCTCCGACCTGGAAAGACAAAAAGGTCCTCTCGTCTAATGGGAACTAGCCCATTCACACTGAATCAGCTATTTCCCATTAGAGAAGCGGCCCTCCGACCTGCAGAGGCAGAAAGGTCCTCTCGTCTAATGGGAACTAGGCCACTCACACTGAAGCAGCTATTTCCCATTAGAGAAACGGCCCTCCGACCTGGAAAGGCAAAAAGGTCCTCTCGTCTAATGGGAACTAGCCCACTCACACTGAAGCAACTATTTCCCATTAGAGAACCGGCCCTCCGACCTGCAGAGGCAGAAAAGTCCTCTCGTCTAATGGGAACTAGCCCATTCACACTGAAGCAGTTATTTCCCATTAGAGAAACGGCCCTCCGACCTGGAAAGGCAAAAAGGTCCTCTCGTCTAATGGGAACTAGCCCATTCACACTGAAGCAGCTATTTCCCATTAGAGAAGCGGCCCTCCGACCTGCAGAGGCAGAAAGGTCCTCTCGTCTAATGGGAACTAGCCCACTCACACTGAAGCAGCTATTTCCCATTAGAGTAACGGCCCTCCGACCTGGAAAGGCAAAAAGGTCCTCTCGTCTAATGGGAACTAGCCCATTTACACTGAAGCAGCTATTTCCCATTAGAGAGGCGGCCCTCCGACCTGCAGAGGCAGAAAGGTCCTCTCGTCTAATGGGAACTAGCCCACTCAGACTGAAGCAGCTATTTCCCATTAGAGAAAGGGCCCTCCGACCTGGAAAGGCAGAAAGGTCCTCTCGGCTAATGGGAACTAGCCCATTCACACTGAAGCAGCTATTTCCCATTAGAGAAGAAGCCCTCCGACCTGCAGAAGCAGAAAGGTCCTCTCGGCTAATGGGAACTAGCCCACTCACACTGAAGCAGCTATTTCCCATTAGAGAAACGGCCCTCCGACCTGGAAAGGCAGAAAGGTCCTCTCGGCTAATGGGAACTAGCCCATTCACACTGAAGCAGCTATTTCCCATTAGAGAAACGGCCCTCCGACCTGGAAAGACAAAAAGGTCCTCTTGTCTAATGGGAACTAGCCCATTCACACTGAAGCAGCTATTTCCCATTAGAGAAGCGGCCCTCCGACCTGCAGAGGCAGAAAGGTCCTCTCGTCTAATGGGAACTAGGCCACTCACACTGAAGCAGCTATTTCCCATTAGAGAAACGGCCCTCCGACCTGGAAAGGCAAAAAGGTCCTCTCGTCTAATGGGAACTAGCCCACTCACACTGAAGCAACTATTTCCCATTAGAGAAGCGGCCCTCCGACCTGCAGAGGCAGAAAAGTCCTCTCGTCTAATGGGAACTAGCCCATTCACACTGAAGCAGCTATTTCCCATTAGAGAAACGGCCCTCCGACTTGGAAAGGCAAAAAGGTCCTCTCGTCTAATGGGAACTAGCCCATTCACACTGAAGCGGCTATTTCCCATTAGAGAAGCGGCCCTCCGACCTGCAGAGGCAGAAAGGTCCTCTCGTCTAATGGGAACTAGCCCACTCACTGAAGCAGCTATTTCCCATTAGAGAAACGGCCCTCCGACCTGGAAAGGCAGAAAGGTCCTCTCGGCTAATGGGAACTAGCCCACTCACACTGAAGCAGCTATTTCCCATTAGATAAACGGCCCTCCGACCTGGAAAGGCAGAAAGGTCCTCTCGGCTAATGGGAACTAGCCCACTCACACTGAAGCAGCTATTTCCCATTAGAGAAACGGCCCTCCGACCTGGAAAGGCAGAAAGGTCCTCTCGGCTAATGGGAACTAGCCCACTCACACTGAAGCAGTTATTTCCCATTATAGAAACGGTCCTTCGACCTGGAAAGACAAAAAGGTCCTCTTGTCTAATGGGAACTAGCCCATTCACACTGAAGCAGCTATTTCCCATTAGAGTAACGGCCCTCCGACCTGGAAAGGCAAAAAGGTCCTCTCGTCTAATGGGAACTAGCCCATTCACACTGAAGCAGCTATTTCCCATTAGAGAGGCGGCCCTCCGACCTGCAGAGGCAGAAAGGTCCTCTCGTCTAATGGGAACTAGCCCACTCAGACTGAAGCAGCTATTTCCCATTAGAGAAAGGGCCCTCCGACCTGGAAAGGCAGAAAGGTCCTCTCGGCTAATGGGAACTAGCCCATTCACACTGAAGCAGCTATTTCCCATTAGAGAAGCGGCCCTCTGACCTGCAGAAGCAGAAAGGTCCTCTCGGCTAATGGGAACTAGCCCACTCACACTGAAGCAGCTATTTCCCATTAGAGAAACGGCCCTCCGACCTGGAAAGGCAGAAAGGTCCTCTCGGCTAATGGGAACTAGCCCATTCACACTGAAGCAACTATTTCCCATTAGAGAAGCAGCCCTCCGACCTGCAGAGGCAGAAAAGTCCTCTCATCTAATGGGAACTAGCCCATTCACACTGAAGCAGCTATTTCCCATTAGAGAAACGGCCCTCTGACCTGGAAAGGCAAAAAGGTCCTCTCGTCTAATGGGAACTAGCCCACTCACACTGAAGCAGCTATTTCCCATTAGAGAAACAGCCTTCCGACCTGGAAAGGCAGAAAGGTCCTCTCGGCTAATGGGAACTAGCCCATTCACACTGAAGCAGCTATTTCCCATTATAGAAGCGGCCCTCCGACCTGCAGAGGCAGAAAGGTCCTCTCGTCTAATGGGAACTAGCCCACTCACACTGAAGCAGCTATTTCCCATTAGAGTAACGGCCCTCCGACCTGGAAAGGCAAAAAGGTCCTCTCGTCTAATGGGAACTAGCCCATTCACACTGAAGCAGCTATTTCCCATTAGAGAGGCGGCCCTCCGACCTGCAGAGGCAGAAAGGTCCTCTCGTCTAATGGGAACTAGCCCACTCAGACTGAAGCAGCTATTTCCCATTAGAGAAAGGGCCCTCCGACCTGGAAAGGCAGAAAGGTCCTCTCGGCTAATGGGAACTAGCCCATTCACACTGAAGCAGCTATTTCCCATTAGAGAAGCGGCCCTCTGACCTGCAGAAGCAGAAAGGTCCTCTCGGCTAATGGGAACTAGCCCACTCACACTGAAGCAGCTATTTCCCATTAGAGAAACGGCCCTCCGACCTGGAAAGGCAGAAAGTTCCTCTCGGCTAATGGGAACTAGCCCATTCACACTGAAGCAGCTATTTCCCATTAGAGAAACGGCCCTCCGACCTGGAAAGACAAAAAGGTCCTCTCGTCTAATGGGAACTAGCCCATTCACACTGAATCAGCTATTTCCCATTAGAGAAGCGGCCCTCCGACCTGCAGAGGCAGAAAGGTCCTCTCGTCTAATGGGAACTAGGCCACTCACACTGAAGCAGCTATTTCCCATTAGAGAAACGGCCCTCCGACCTGGAAAGGCAAAAAGGTCCTCTCGTCTAATGGGAACTAGCCCACTCACACTGAAGCAACTATTTCCCATTAGAGAACCGGCCCTCCGACCTGCAGAGGCAGAAAAGTCCTCTCGTCTAATGGGAACTAGCCCATTCACACTGAAGCAGTTATTTCCCATTAGAGAAACGGCCCTCCGACCTGGAAAGGCAAAAAGGTCCTCTCGTCTAATGGGAACTAGCCCATTCACACTGAAGCAGCTATTTCCCATTAGAGAAGCGGCCCTCCGACCTGCAGAGGCAGAAAGGTCCTCTCGTCTAATGGGAACTAGCCCACTCACTGAAGCAGCTATTTCCCATTAGAGAAACGGCCCTCCGACCTGGAAAGGCAGAAAGGTCCTCTCGGCTAATGGGAACTAGCCCACTCACACTGAAGCAGCTATTTCCCATTAGAGAAACGGCCCTCCGACCTGGAAAGGCAGAAAGGTCCTCTCGGCTAATGGGAACTAGCCCACTCACACTGAAGCAGCTATTTCCCATTAGAGAAACGGCCCTCCGACCTGGAAAGGCAGAAAGGTCCTATCGGCTAATGGGAACTAGCCCACTCACACTGAAGCAGTTATTTCCCATTATAGAAACGGCCCTCCGACCTGGAAAGACAAAAAGGTACTCTCGGCTAATGGGAACTAGCCCATTCACACTGAAGCAGCTATTTCCCATTAGAGAAGCGGCCCTCCGACCTGCAGAGGCAGAAAGGTCCTCTCGTCTAATGGGAACTAGCCCACTCACACTGAAGCAGCTATTTCCCATTAGAGTAACGGCCCTCCGACCTGGAAAGGCAAAAAGGTCCTCTCGTCTAATGGGAACTAGCCCATTCACACTGAAGCAGCTATTTCCCATTAGAGAGGCGGCCCTCCGACCTGCATAGGCAGAAAGGTCCTCTCGTCTAATTGGAACTAGCCCACTCAGACTGAAGCAGCTATTTCCCATTAGAGAAAGGGCCCTCCGACCTGGAAAGGCAGAAAGGTCCTCTCAGCTAATGGGAACTAGCCCATTCACACTGAAGCAGCTATTTCCCATTAGAGAAGCGGCCCTCCGACCTGCAGAAGCAGAAAGGTCCTCTCGGCTAATGGGAACTAGCCCACTCACACTGAAGCAGCTATTTCCCATTAGAGAAACGGCCCTCCGACCTGGAAAGGCAGAAAGGTCCTCTCGGCTAATGGGAACTAGCCCATTCACACTGAAGCAGCTATTTCCCATTAGAGAAACGGCCCTCCGACCTGGAAAGACAAAAAGGTCCTCTCGTCTAATGGGAACTAGCCCATTCACACCGAAGCAGCTATTTCCCATTAGAGAAGCGGCCCTCCGACCTGCAGAGGCAGAAAGGTCCTCTCGTCTAATGGGAACTAGGCCACTCACACCGAAGCAGCTATTTCCCATTAGAGAAACGGCCCTCCGACCTGAAAAGGCAAAAAGGTCCTCTCGTCTAATGGGAACTAGCCCACTCACACTGAAGCAACTATTTCCCATTAGAGAAGCGGCCCTCCGACCTGCAGAGGCAGAAAAGTCCTCTCGTCTACTGGGAACTAGCCCATTCACACTGAAGCAGCTATTTCCCATTAGAGAAACGGCCCTCCGACCTGGAAAGGCAAAAAGGTCCTCTCGTCTAATGGGAACTAGCCCATTCACACTGAAGCGGCTATTTCCCATTAGAGAAGCGGCCCTCCGACCTGCAGAGGCAGAAAGGTCCTCTCGTCTAATGGGAACTAGCCCACTCACTGAAGCAGCTATTTCCAATTAGAGAAACGGCCCCCCGACCTGGAAAGGCAGAAAGGTCCTCTCGGCTAATGGGAACTAGCCCACTCACACCGAAGCAGCTATTTCCCATTAGAGAAACGGCCCTCCGACCTGGAAAGGCAGAAAGGTCCTCTCGGCTAATGGGAAAAAGCCCACTCACACTGAAGCAGCTATTTCCCATTAGAGAAACGGCCCTCTGACCTGGAAAGGCAGAAAGGTCCTCTCGGCTAATGGGAACTAGCCCACTCACACTGAAGCAGCTATTTCCCATTAGAGAAACGGCCCTCCGACCTAGAAAGGCAGAAAGGTCCTCTCGGCTAATGGGAACTAGCCCACTCACACTGAAGCAGCTATTTCCCATTAGAGAAACGGCCCTCCGACCTGGAAAGGCAGAAAGGTCCTCTCGGCTAATGGGAACTAGCCCACTCACACTGAAGCAGCTATTTCCCATTAGAGAAACGGCCCTCTGACCTGGAAAAGCAGAAAGGTCCTCTCGTCTAATGAGAACTAGCCCACTCACACTGAAGCAGCTATTTCCCATTAGAGAAGCGGCCCTCCAACCTGCAGAGGCAGAAAGGTCCTCTCGTCTAATGGGAACTAGCCCACTCAGACTGAAGCAGCTATTTTCCATTAGAGAAACGGCCCTCTGACCTCGAAAGGCAGAAAGGTCCTCTCGTCTAATGGGAGCTAGCCCATTCACACTGAAGCAGCTATTTCCCATTAGAGAAACGGCCCTCCGACCTGGAAAGGCAAAAAGGTCCTCTCGTCTAATGGGAACTAGCCCATTCACACTGAAGCAGCTATTTCCCATTAGAGAAGCGGCCCTCCGACCTGCAGAGGCAGAAAGGTCCTCTTGTCTAATGGGAACTAGCCCACTCACACTGAACCAGCTATTTCCCATTAGAGAAGCGGCCCTCTGACCTGGAAAGGCAGAAAGGTCCTCTCGTCTAATGGGAACTAGCCCATTCACACTGAAGCAGCTATTTCCCATTAGAGAAGCGGCCCTCCGACCTGCAGAGGCAGAAAGGTCCTCTCGTCTAATGGGAACTAGCCCACTCACACTGAACCAGCTATTTCCCATTAGAGAAGCGGCCCTCTGACCTGGAAAGGCAGAAAGGTCCTCTCGTCTAATGGGAACTAGCCCACTCACTGAAGCAGCTATTTCCCATTAGAGAAACGGCCCTCCGACCTGGAAAGGCAGAAAGGTCCTCTCGGCTAATGGGAACTAGCCCACTCACACTGAAGCAGCTATTTCCCATTAGAGAAACGGCCCTCCGACCTGGAAAGGCAGAAAGGTCCTCTCGGCTAATGGGAACTAGCCCACTCACACTGAAGCAGCTATTTCCCATTAGAGAAACGGCCCTCCGACCTGGAAAGGCAGAAAGGTCCTCTCGGCTAATGGGAACTAGCCCACTCACACTGAAGCAGCTATTTCCCATTAGAGAAACGGCCCTCCGACCTGGAAAGGCAGAAAGGTCCTCTCGACTAATGGGAACTAGCCCACTCACACTGAAGCAGCTATTTCCCATTAGAGAAACGGCCCTCCGACCTGGAAAGGCAGAAAGGTCCTCTCGGCTAATGGGAACTAGCCCACTCACACTGAAGCAGCTATTTCCCATTAGAGAAACGGCCCTCCGACCTGGAAAGGCAGAAAGGTCCTCTCGGCTAATGGGAACTAGCCCACTCACACTGAAGCAGCTATTTCCCATTAGAGAAACGGCCCTCCGACTTTTCTGCCTCTCCAGGTCAGAGGGCCGTTTCTCTAATGGGAAATAGCTACTTCAGTGTGAGTGGGCTAGTTCCCATTAGACGAGGGGACCAATTGATCTCCTGTTGATCATCAACTTGTCCCGAATGTCCTCTTTCTGATAATGTTCAAAACAACACTTTATAGCCAACCCTCACAGTGCTGTAACAAACTCCTCAATGGTCTCACAACATTTCTGTTGTCTGATGGAAAATTGATAACAAGCCAAAATGTTATTCCCCTTCACCTCGTAATGCTTGTCCATCTTGGCTATGCATACATCAAGCTGGTTGCCCATCTTGATGCATTCAGCTAGTTTTAAGAAATTGTTGTCCAGCCCGACCTCGACAAAGAAACAGTGCCTCTTTCTTTTTACTCAAATAATTAGGACCATATACTGCTAACATATGCTTCTGGAATCTTTCATTTGATTTAATAACCTAGGAATAACCCAGTGCCTGGTATATTTCCCATAATCTTTGAATTCATTTCTGTTGCTTCCCTATTTTTGTGCTCTTGGTATTTGTCACCTTGTTCACAGGGACAAATGTCTGTAATCTCCCTTTTAAAGTGCAATGAAAAAACACCTCTCAGAGTAACAGCCAATTGTGCTACGGCATGCTCCCTTCTTTATGTGTGCAAGTGTTTCTTTCGGTCGCTACAGTGCACGTGGGACAGGCACAGCACGGAGCGCAGTGTCCGCAGTGAAGGCCTTCAGCTTGTTACATAGCTAAGCAACAGACATGTCAACTCCTTATCATGTCTAAAATTGCCAGGTAATAACTTGCAATACCGGACAATGCGTCCTTGGATCACGTGTTCTGTCGTCTGCATGCACGGCTATGCTGCTAGGGTGCTTCCTGTGTCCTCATAGGCTCACGCACAGCCCAGATAATCCCCAATACATGCCTGGAGAGTCCCACTGAGCTACCATTTTGACTGTGCAACTAACCCTGTACCTGTTCAGCCAGGGCAACCACACTCAATGGCAAGTGCAGGCTCTTTGTCATTGCCGCAACTCATCACCAGTTAAGGAAGTGAACCAGAACACAGCCAGTATGTGTGACTTAATTTCTTTTAAGTTCATTTTTATGCTGTAACAACTCTCTCTGTCTACCCCCTTACACCAACCACCATACAACTTGCTTTGCATTCTCTTCTAGTGTTCTCTGTTCACATTCCACACCCATATGATTCCGTCTGCTGACATTCCTAACACTGTAAGGAGTCCCCCTTTCTTCTAGAGGACTTTAATCCCATGGCCACTTTCCGTATTCTAATATTACTCAACTAGATTTGTATTGCCAAGTGGGAATGCTTCAGTTAGTCCCCCTCTAGTGCTCTATATGAGCATGGGTTGATCCTCCTTGGATTGACGACGCATTGGCCCTATTAGGCATGAAGATTTGTTTGCTCTCCTGGCCAGAAAGACCATTTGTTTGTCCCGGGCTTGAAGATGCGCTGGCACTCCTGGGCTTGAAGACAAAGATAGGCCCTTCCAGGGGCCAGAAACTGATGATGTGATGCATCGGCACGGCCAGAAACCGAAGACAGGCCCACTCAGCTTGGTGTTGAGAGTTAAACCACGGTCAAGTTGGTTTACCCAGGGTACTGCACTCCTCCTCATCTTTCCAATACCCCTCTCTACTTTTGATGGGCTAGGTATTAGGTTAAGATGTACAACCAGGCACCAGCCTGCATAATACTTAATGGACACAGGCTTTCGTCCACAGCATTTACCTTATTTTCAGGGTCCACCTTCTGCACTTCTTCCTTAATCCACCTTCCTTTTCTTCCTCAGTACCTTTCCAAAAATGTTCCTCCATCGGTGGCCCTCTTCCTACATCTGTACCTTTTAAACTGTTCTCCAAGTAATTTCTTCCTTTCTCTTGTGTCTCACCTTCCATCTCTGCTTTTCCCCCATTGCTAGTTTTCCCCTTTTTACGCTGCTCTCCACTTTCCCTTCTTTTGTCGCATCTTCACCTTCCTCTCCCATCCACCTCAAGTCTTACTCTCCTTCAACTCCCTTCGCCTTCCTTCTTCCTCTTTTACTCCGCTCTTTACTGCAACGCTTGTTTCTAAACTCCCATACTAGGCCTTCTACCAAAGCCTCCCTGTATAGTCCTGCCCCTTTTTATACTGGAAAAGGAAAGGTGTTAATTAATGTGCCCAACTCCTTGTGTGTACGTGGCAAAGTGATTGGCTCTTCTGAGTAACTCGCCATCTTCAGATCTAGTGATTCTATCAGTTATAAATTGTCAGCTGCCAACTTGAAGTCAAGCAGCGCTGTCATGGTAGCTGCCTGACCCCATCATGGTGCCTCCTGCAGGCAGCTGCGCAATAGCTCTGCCAACCTTGAACCTCCTCATATGCCAACTTCATTGCATACCCAAGCAGGTCTTTTCCACAGTCCATCCTGCAGACTGTGTATTCAAATGTACTTTTAGTGGGATCAAAGACGATACCCACAAAACTTTTGACCTTCTAATGCAGAGTTGTTCATTCTTCAAAACTCTACCAGGTCTTGAATTACAGACTGGTACCTGGCAAAGGATAAAGTGTATAGGGTATACGCCTTGGGAATACCTTATATACTGGCTATTATCTTTCTAAAAGTACAGGCCCCTCCAGGGTCTCGTAGCTTCATTCCCATATGTCCACCTAGAAACATGGTCACAGTTCTCTCCTTTTTTATGCTGTCACTAGGTTCATTGTTGTACTTAATATGTAATTCTTTTCATTGACAGTTTCATATTTTAAGTCGTTTATATTCCATGAAAGTATTAATATTGTTAAAGTAGGCCTTATTTTCATTTATTTTATTACTCGAGTTATCAGTTCATGGTTCTTACATATTTATCATATTCAAGATTTATTATAACCATTTAATTGGACCAAAGTGTGAAATATCTTAGCCGTTGGCATAATTATGGATCTATGTGTTTAAATTGAACCTGAAGTAGTTGCATTTTTTCCAAATGTTTTGTACCTATTTTTTTAAATATCAGATTTTGGGGTAGGTCGCTCTCACTGCACTTGAGGATGGTGGACTCACATGGGAGACAGATGCCGAAGGCCGGGGACATCACCTCCAGCCGTCCCTGAGTTTTGGCTGGGCGACATTACAGCTTTTCCCTTCGTGGAGGTTTTGGCACACTGCCGGGGCGCCCTGGTGGGGGAAAGCTGTAACATAGGCCAGCCAGAGCTCCAAGATGGTTGCAGGTAAAGTGCCCGGCCTTGGGCGGCTGTCTCCCATGTGGGTTGACCATCCCGCAGCCCAGCAGCGGTTCCAGGAAGCACCAGAAGGGTGCCACTCCCTCAGGGTAGGTGACCCTGTCAGTGCTCCCTGGGACAGCCGCTGCACTTGGAGATGGTCACTCCATATGGGAGACAGCTGCCCAAGGCCAGGAACAAACTATCCTGGAGTTCTGGCTGGCCTGTGTTACAGCTTCTCCCTCTGAGAAAGGTAGGGGAACCTGCCAGGGCTCCCTGGGAGTCCTGCTGCACTTGGGGATGGTGGACCCACGTGGTAGAGTCATCCAAGGCCGGTGACATCACCGCAGACCATCCTGGAGCTCTGGGTAGGCAGCATTACAGAATTTCCCCTCAGGGAACGGAGGAGACCCTGCTGGTGCTCCTTGGGAGTGCCGTTGGACTTGGGGATGGTTAACACTTTTTCACCCAGGTAGGTACACCCGCAGGTACTGTTTTCATCCAGACACCTTTGGGAAGGTAGGCCATGTGTTGGCAGTATGTTTCAGTAGTTTCCAGGTTTGAAATGTCTGAAAATTGTGTTTATTTTCCCTAAATTTCAGACTTTGCTGGGCTTTTGGGTAATAAATTCTAGGGCAATTGGCACAAGTCAGACCTCTGTGGGTTCCTACGGGAGTCTGCTCTCCTAAAACGCTTGGGTTACCAGTGGTTTAGCCCTTTCCATTTGCACCGAGGTAGTTGCACCGACACATGAGGTACAGTTTTCGTCAGGACATGTGTGGGTATGTAGGACAGTAGGACATTTGTTGTTTTCTCTTGGTTTAACATTTTCATACATTTGCTATTGCACTTTGTTACACAACCCTTTAATTTCCCAAATGTGAACTACATGTAGTTGCCGATTTAAGCACTGTATGCTTTTGTAACCTGCTCAAGTCACCTACCCTTCAAAGGGGCTGCCTGTGCTCTTTCAAAAATGGTATGCTTGCCATTCCTCACATTTATTTTCCTTATTTACACATGCTAAGTATGTCTGTTTAGGCCGTCAGCATAAAATTCCTGTGTACTATGGCTCTGTTTTTGGCTTATGGTACTTGCGATTTCCTAACTGGAAAAGTCAGGGGAATGTAGCGGGGCACTGCTTTTCTAGATATTCATAGAAGCCATTACCTTACAGGTCCAACCATGTCCAGCAGATACCTTTTTTAACTGTCATTTTTCAAATCTTTCCCCAAACTATGGGCATTTTCCCTACATAGATGTTGCCTCACCTGCACAAATCACCCTTTCCTAAACTTGGAATTTTGTCTACTTTGCCTTGGTCTTCCCTTTCAGCTTTCTTACCCTCCTCTTCCATTCCGTCCCCACATGGACTATTAGGGGGGGAGGGGTAAACCTGCATAGCTCTCACAAAATTGATGGTAACCTTATTTTTTTGGTTTTCACTCAACCTGTTCTTGAAAGCCTGGAAAATGGCAAATTCAGCACAGCAAATCATTTGTTCCTAGCTCTTACAAGGAAACACCCACAGGCTTCTTTGTACATAATTTTATTGGCATTGTCTGAAAAGACACAAAATGTGCTCCGTTTTCGGTTATTTTCTCTCACCCCCATACAGCAAACTAGGATTCCTAGGTGGCGTTATGATCACCTACATGTGGGAAGAAAGGGGGCCAAATTTGAGGGAGATATCACATGTAAATAAAGTATTACAAGGAATTGAATGGCGACATACCGAAACCACCAAAAAAGGGCTTGGTGCGCGGGTGGGTGGGAGGCATTGGCAGTTAAGGGGTTAAAAACAAATAAAACATTAGCTTAAAGAAATAGACAATTGGGTAACTGAAGTGTTTTTATTATGACAAGTGCTTACACTGTAAAGCAACAAATAATACATATACATGTGTAAACCAAAGATCAAATTGGTGGAGCCATATGGAGTGAACCTGCTTTACCTGGGGGATTGGAAGGAAAAAGAAGCCGAATAGTGAAACATTTATGGAAAAACAGTTCTCATAACTGCACATGAGTCGCTGCAAGAATTGGATAAAAGAAAAAGTAAACTTTATTATTGCAAATGTTCACAATCTTTTGTCACAATATTTCCTGTAAGGGCTCAACAGATATTACGACTTCACACCTTCAGCAGGGGAACGATGATACACAGTGCCGGAGGTTTGTGACGCAATTATCGATCTATAGATTATTTGCTTTTCATAATGGTGCTGTAGTGTGAATAAGTACAGGTAAACTATAGACAACTAAAGGTCTCAGAATATTTGCAAGTAAAAAATGTCACTCGAAATATGGATTTATAGGACAGTGGGCCTCATTACAAGGTGGGCAGAATGGGTTTAACAGCGCCGGTAAACCCAATCCACCCTATTACGAGGTTCCCTTGCGGGACCCCCCTCGGAACGTCTGGTCAGACCAGACGTCCTTTGCGGGTCCCGCAAGGGGACCATTCCCATTGAGCCCTGTGGGGGCTCAAATGGAAATGGGGAAGGATTTTTTGAATGAGGAATTACTGGATCCTCCAAGGTTGGAATGGCCTGGCAATTCCTCATTCAAGAAACCCAGACCAGAGTTTGGAGGCAGCCATGGCGCTAATAGCACCATGGCTACCTCCAAACTTGTAATGCGGCCCAGTGAGTTAAAATAACATGAAAAGAAACTCACACTGCCTAAAATTAAAAATGCGATTAGAGTGGAAGGAACTCAGAAACACTTGACACGTTTCTCAAGCGCACCTGGCACTTTTTGAATCCGTTATACTCTTGGCACTTTAGTCAGGCATTTGCAATAGTTACGATTTGCCTTGAAGTAATATGGTTCTGCTTTGACTTTATGACGCATTTGCACACAGCACTTTTATATGGATGTATAATGGATTTATAAGTACAAGGCAGTTTGTCAGTATTTAATATCAGGCATTCCAAGCGGAGTGGCCGAGCACGAATATACAAACAGAATTTAGCCTGTAGACATTCTGCCCCAGTTCCATAACTGGCCCTCCGACCTGGAAAGGCAGAAAGGTCCTCTCGGCTAATGGGAACTAGCCCACTCACACTGAAGCAGCTATTTCCCATTAGAGAAACGGCCCTCCGACCTAGAAAGGCAGAAAGGTCCTCTCGGCTAATGGGAACTAGCCCACTCACACTGAAGCAGCTATTTCCCATTAGAGAAACGGCCCTCCGACCTGGAAAGGCAGAAAGGTCCTCTCGGCTAATGGGAACTAGCCCACTCACACTGAAGCAGCTATTTCCCATTAGAGAAACGGCCCTCTGACCTGGAAAAGCAGAAAGGTCCTCTTGTCTAATGAGAACTAGCCCATTCACACTGAAGCAGCTATTTCCCATTAGAGAAGCGGCCCTCCAACCTGCAGAGGCAGAAAGGTCCTCTCGTCGAATGGGAACTAGCCCACTCAGACTGAAGCAGCTATTTTCCATTAGAGAAACGGCCCTCTGACCTCGAAAGGCAGCAAGGTCCTCTCGTCTAATGGGAGCTAGCCCATTCACACTGAAGCAGCTATTTCCCATTAGAGAAACGGCCCTCCGACCTGGAAAGGCAAAAAGGTCCTCTCGTCTAATGGGAACTAGCCCATTCACACTGAAGCAGCTATTTCCCATTAGAGAAGCGGCCCTCCGACCTGCAGAGGCAGAAAGGTCCTCTCGTCTAATGGGAACTAGCCCACTCACACTGAACCAGCTATTTCCCATTAGAGAAGCGGCCCTCTGACCTGGAAAGGCAGAAAGGTCCTCTCGTCTAATGGGAACTAGCCCATTCACACTGAAGCAGCTATTTCCCATTAGAGAAGCGGCCCTCCTACCTGCAGAGGCAGAAAGGTCCTCTCGTCTAATGGGAACTAGCCCACTCACACTGAACCAGCTATTTCCCATTAGAGAAGCGGCCCTCTGACCTGGAAAGGCAGAAAGGTCCTCTCGTCTAATGGGAACTAGCCCACTCACTGAAGCAGCTATTTCCCATTAGAGAAACGGCCCTCCGACCTGGAAAGGCAGAAAGGTCCTCTCGGCTAATGGGAACTAGCCCACTCACACTGAAGCAGCTATTTCCCATTAGAGAAACGGCCCTCCGACCTGGAAAGGCAGAAAGGTCCTCTCGGCTAATGGGAACTAGCCCACTCACACTGAAGCAGCTATTTCCCATTAGAGAAACGGCCCTCCGACCTGGAAAAGCAGAAAGGTCCTCTCGGCTAATCGGAACTAGCCCACTCACACTGAAGCAGCTATTTCCCATTAGAGAAACGGCCCTCCGACCTAGAAAGGCAGAAAGGTCCTCTCGACTAATGAGAACTAGCCCATTCACACTGAAGCAGCTATTTCCCATTAGAGAAGCGGCCCTCCAACCTGCAGAGGCAGAAAGGTCCTCTCGTCTAATGGGAACTAGCCCACTCAGACTGAAGCAGCTATTTTCCATTAGAGAAACGGCCCTCTGACCTCGAAAGGCAGCAAGGTCCTCTCGTCTAATAGGAGCTAGCCCATTCACACTGAAGCAGCTATTTCCCATTAGAGAAACGGCCCTCCGACCTGGAAAGGCAAAAAGGTCCTCTCGTCTAATGGGAACTAGCCCATTCACACTGAAGCAGCTATTTCCCATTAGAGAAGCGGCCCTCCGACCTGCAGAGGCAGAAAGGTCCTCTCGTCTAATGGGAACTAGCCCACTCACACTGAACCAGCTATTTCCCATTAGAGAAGCGGCCCTCTGACCTGGAAAGGCAGAAAGGTCCTCTCGTCTAATGGGAACTAGCCCATTCACACTGAAGCAGCTATTTCCCATTAGAGAAGCGGCCCTCCGACCTGCAGAGGCAGAAAGGTCCTCTTGTCTAATGGGAACTAGCCCACTCACACTGAACCAGCTATTTCCCATTAGAGAAGCGGCCCTCTGACCTGGAAAGGCAGAAAGGTCCTCTCGTCTAATGGGAACTAGCCCACTCACTGAAGCAGCTATTTCCCATTAGAGAAACGGCCCTCCGACCTGGAAAGGCAGAAAGGTCCTCTCGGCTAATGGGAACAAGCCCACTCACACTGAAGCAGCTATTTCCCATTAGAGAAACGGCCCTCCGACCTGGAAAGGCAGAAAGGTCCTCTCGGCTAATGGGAACTAGCCCACTCACACTGAAGCAGCTATTTCCCATTAGAGAAACGGCCCTCCGACCTGGAAAGGCAGAAAGGTCCTCTCGGCTAATCGGAACTAGCCCACTCACACTGAAGCAGCTATTTCCCATTAGAGAAACGGCCCTCCGACCTAGAAAGGCAGAAAGGTCCTCTCGACTAATGAGAACTAGCCCATTCACACTGAAGCAGCTATTTCCCATTAGAGAAGCGGCCCTCCAACCTGCAGAGGCAGAAAGGTCCTCTCGTCTAATGGGAACTAGCCCACTCAGACTGAAGCAGCTATTTTCCATTAGAGAAACGGCCCTCTGACCTCGAAAGGCAGCAAGGTCCTCTCGTCTAATGGGAGCTAGCCCATTCACACTGAAGCAGCTATTTCCCATTAGAGAAACGGCCCTCCGACCTGGAAAGGCAAAAAGGTCCTCTCGTCTAATGGGAACTAGCCCATTCACACTGAAGCAGCTATTTCCCATTAGAGAAGCGGCCCTCCGACCTGCAGAGGCAGAAAGGTCCTCTCATCTAATGGGAACTAGCCCACTCACACTGAACCAGCTATTTCCCATTAGAGAAGCGGCCCTCTGACCTGGAAAGGCAGAAAGGTCCTCTCGTCTAATGGGAACTAGCCCATTCACACTGAAGCAGCTATTTCCCATTAGAGAAGCGGCCCTCCGACCTGCAGAGGCAGAAAGGTCCTCTCGTCTAATGGGAACTAGCCCACTCACACTGAACCAGCTATTTCCCATTAGAGAAGCGGCCCTCTGACCTGGAAAGGCAGAAAGGTCCTCTCGTCTAATGGGAACTAGCCCACTCACTGAAGCAGCTATTTCCCATTAGAGAAACGGCCCTCCGACCTGGAAAGGCAGAAAGGTCCTCTCGGCTAATGGGAACTAGCCCACTCACACTGAAGCAGCTATTTCCCATTAGAGAAACGGCCCTCCGACCTGGAAAGGCAGAAAGGTCCTCTCGGCTAATGGGAATTAGCCCACTCACACTGAAGCAGCTATTTCCCATTAGAGAAACGGCCCTCCGACCTGGAAAGGCAGAAAGGTCCTCTCGGCTAATCGGAACTAGCCCACTCACACTGAAGCAGTTATTTCCCATTAGAGAAACGGCCCTCCGACCTAGAAAGGCAGAAAGGTCCTCTCGACTAATGGGAACTAGCCCACTCACACTGAAGCAGCTATTTCCCATTAGAGAAACGGCCCTCCGACCTGGAAAGGCAGAAAGGTCCTCTCGGCTAATGGGAACTAGCCCACTCACACTGAAGCAGCTATTTCCCATTAGAGAAGCGGCCCTCCAACCTGCAGAGGCAGAAAGGTCCTCTCGTCTAATGGGAACTAGCCCACTCAGACTGAAGCAGCTATTTTCCATTAGAGAAACGGCCCTCTGACCTCGAAAGGCAGAAAGGTCCTCTCGTCTAATGGGAGCTAGCCCATTCACACTGAAGCAGCTATTTCCCATTAGAGAAACGGCCCTCCGACCTGGAAAGGCAAAAAGGTCCTCTCGTCTAATGGGAACTAGCCCATTCACACTGAAGCAGCTATTTCCCATTAATGAAGCGGCCCTCCGACCTGCAGAGGCAGAAAGGTCCTCTCGTCTAATGGGAACTAGCCCACTCACACTGAACCAGCTATTTCCCATTAGAGAAGCGGCCCTCTGACCTGGAAAGGCAGAAAGGTCCTCTCGTCTAATGGGAACTAGCCCATTCACACTGAAGCAGCTATTTCCCATTAGAGAAGCGGCCCTCCGACCTGCAGAGGCAGAAAGGTCCTCTCGTCTAATGGGAACTAGGCCACTCACACTGAAGCAGCTATTTCCCATTAGAGAAACGGCCCTCCGACTTTTCTGCCTCTCCAGGTCAGAGGGCCGTTTCTCTAATGGGAAATAGCTACTTCAGTGTGAGTGGGCTAGTTCCCATTAGACAAGGGGACCAATTGATCTCCTGTTGATCATCAACTTGTCCCGAATGTCCTCTTTCTGATAATGTTCAAAACAACACTTTATAGCCAACCCTCACAGTGCTGTAACAAACTCCTCAATGGTCTCACAACATTTCTGTTGTCTGATGGAAAATTGATGACAAGCCAAAATGTTATTCCCCTTCACCTCGTAATGCTTGTCCATCTTGGCTATGCATACATCAAGCTGGTTGCCCATCTTGATGCATTCAGCTAGTTTTAAGAAATTGTTGTCCAGCCCGACCTCGACAAAGAAACAGTGCCTCTTTCTTTTTACTCAGATAATTAGGACCATATACTGCTAACATATGCTTCTGGAATCTTTCATTTGATTTAATAACCTAGGAATAACCCAGTGCCTGGTATATTTCCCATAATCTTTGAATTCATTTCTGTTGCTTCCCTATTTTTGTGCTCTTGGTATTTGTCACCTTGTTCACAGGGACAAATGTCTGTAATCTCCCTTTTAAAGTGCAATGAAAAAACACCTCTCAGAGTAACAGCCAATTGTGCTACGGCATGCTCCCTTCTTTATGTGTGCAAGTGTTTCTTTCGGTCGCTACAGTGCACGTGGGACAGGCACAGCACGGAGCGCAGTGTCCGCAGTGAAGGCCTTCAGCTTGTTACATAGCTAAGCAACAGACATGTCAACTCCTTATCATGTCTAAAATTGCCAGGTAACAACTTGCAATACCGGACAATGCGTCCTTGGATCACGTGTTCTGTCGTCTGCATGCACGGCTATGCTGCTAGGGTGCTTCCTGTGTCCTCATAGGCTCACGCACAGCCCAGATAATCCCCAATACATGCCTGGAGAGTCCCACTGAGCTACCATTTTGACTGTGCAACTAACCCTGTACCTGTTCAGCCAGGGCAACCACACTCAATGGCAAGTGCAGGCTCTTTGTCATTGCCGCAACTCATCACCAGTTAAGGAAGTGAACCAGAACACAGCCAGTATGTGTGACTTAATTTCTTTTAAGTTCATTTTTATGCTGTAACAACTCTCTCTGTCCTCCCCCTTACACCAACCACCATACAACTTGCCTTGCATTCTCTTCTAGTGTTCTCTGTTCACATTCCACACCCATATGATTCCGTCTGCTGACATTCCTAACACTGTAAGGAGTCCCCCTTTCTTCTAGAGGACTTTAATCCCCTGGCCACTTTCCGTATTCTAATATTACTCAACTAGATTTGTATTGCCAAGTGGGAATGCTTCAGTTAGTTCCCCTCTAGTGCTCTATATGAGCATGGGTTGATCCTCCTCGGATTGACGACGCATTGGCCCTATTGGGCATGAAGATTTGTTTGCTCTCCTGGCCAGAAAGACCATTTGTTTGTCCCGGGCTTGAAGATGCGCTGGCACTCCTGGGCTTGAAGACAAAGATAGGCCCTTCCAGGAGCCAGAAACTGATGATGTGATGCATCGGCAGGGCCAGAAACCAAAGACAGGCCCACTCAGCTTGGTGTTGAGAGTTAAACCACGGTCAAGTTGGTTTACCCAGGGTACTGCACTCCTCCTCATCTTTCCAATACCCCTCTCTACTTTTGATGGGCTAGGTATTAGGTTAAGATGTACAACCAGGCACCAGCCTGCATAATACTTAATGGACACAGGCTTTCGTCCACAGCATTTACCTTATTTTCAGGGTCCACCTTCTGCACTTCTTCCTTAATCCACCTTCCTTTTCTTCCTCAGTACCTTTCCAAAAATGTTCCTCCATCGGTGGCCCTCTTCCTACATCTGTACCTTTTAAACTGTTCTCCAAGTAATTTCTTCCTTTCTCTTGTGTCTCACCTTCCATCTCTGCTTTTCCCCCATTGCTAGTTTTCCCCTTTTTACGCTGCTCTCCACTTTCCCTTCTTTTGTCGCATCTTCACCTTCCTCTCCCATCCACCTCAAGTCTTACTCTCCTTCAACTCCCTTCGCCTTCCTTCTTCCTCTTTTACTCCGCTCTTTACTGCAACGCTTGTTTCTAAACTCCCATACTAGGCCTTCTACCAAAGCCTCCCTGTATAGTCCTGCCCCTTTTTATACTGGAAAAGGAAAGGTGTTAATTAATGTGCCCAACTCCTTGTGTGTACGTGGCAAAGTGATTGGCTCTTCTGAGTAACTCGCCATCTTCAGATCTAGTGATTCTATCAGTTATAAATTGTCAGCTGCCAACTTGAAGTCAAGCAGCGCTGTCATGGTAGCTGCCTGACCCCATCATGGTGCCTCCTGCAGGCAGCTGCGCAATAGCTCTGCCAACCTTGAACCTCCTCATATGCCAACTTCATTGCATACCCAAGCAGGTCTTTTCCACAGTCCATCCTGCAGACTGTGTATTCAAATGTACTTTTAGTGGGATCAAAGACGATACCCACAAAACTTTTGACCTTCTAATGCAGAGTTGTTCATTCTTCAAAACTCTACCAGGTCTTGAATTACAGACTGGTACCTGGCAAAGGATAAAGTGTATAGGGTATACGCCTTGGGAATACCTTATATACTGGCTATTATCTTTCTGAAAGTACAGGCCCCTCCAGGGTCTCGTAGCTTCATTCCCATATGTCCACCTAGAAACATGGTCACAGTTCTCTCCTTTTTTATGCTGTCACTAGGTTCATTGTTGTACTTAATATGTAATTCTTTTCATTGACAGTTTCATATTTTAAGTCGTTTATATTCCATGAAAGTATTAATATTGTTAAAGTAGGCCTTATTTTCATTTATTTTATTACTCGAGTTATCAGTTCATGGTTCTTACATATTTATCATATTCAAGATTTATTATAACCATTTAATTGGACCAAAGTGTGAAATATCTTAGCCGTTGGCATAATTATGGATCTATGTGTTTAAATTGAACCTGAAGTAGTTGCATTTTTCCCAAATGTTTTGTACCCATTTTTTTAAATATCAGATTTTGGGGTAGGTCGCTCTCACTGCACTTGAGGATGGTGGACTCACATGGGAGACAGATGCCGAAGGCCGGGGACATCACCTCCAGCCGTCCCTGAGTTTTGGCTGGGCGACATTACAGCTTTTCCCTTCGTGGAGGTTTTGGCACACTGCCGGGGCTCCCTGGTGGGGGAAAGCTGTAACATAGGCCAGCCAGAGCTCCAAGATGGTTGCAGGTAAAGTGCCCGGCCTTGGGCGGCTGTCTCCCATGTGGGTTGACCATCCCGCAGCCCAGCAGCGGTTCCAGGAAGCACCAGAAGGGTGCCACTCCCTCAGGGTAGGTGACCCTGTCAGTGCTCCCTGGGACAGCCGCTGCACTTGGAGATGGTCACTCCATATGGGAGACAGCTGCCCAAGGCCAGGAACAAACTATCCTGGAGTTCTGGCTGGCCTGTGTTACAGCTTCTCCCTCTGAGAAAGGTCGGGGAACTTGCCAGGGCTCCCTAGGAGTCCTGCTGCACTTGGGGATGGTGGACCCATGTGGTAGAGTCATCCAAGGCCGGTGACATCACCGCAGACCATCCTGGAGCTCTGGGTAGGCAGCATTACAGAATTTCCCCTCAGGGAACGGAGGAGACCCTGCTGGTGCTCCTTGGGAGTGCCGTTGGACTTGGGGATGGTTAACACTTTTTCACCCAGGTAGGTACACCCGCAGGTACTGTTTTCATCCAGACACCTTTGGGAAGGTAGGCCATGTGTTGGCAGTATGTTTCAGTAGTTTCCAGGTTGGAAATGTCTGAAAATTGTGTTTATTTTCCCTAAATTTCAGACTTTGCTGGGCTTTTGGGTAATAAATTCTAGGGCAATTGGCACAAGTCAGACCTCTGTGGGTTCCTACGGAGTCTGCTCTCCTAAAACGCTTGGGTTACCAGTGGTTTAGCCCTTTCCATTTGCACCGAGGTAGTTGCACCGACACATGAGGTACAGTTTTCGTCAGGACATGTGTGGGTATGTAGGACAGTAGGACATTTGTTGTTTTCTCTTGGTTTAACATTTTCATACATTTGCTATTGCACTTTGTTACACAACCCTTTAATTTCCCAAATGTGAACTACATGTAGTTGCCGATTTAAGCACTGTATGCTTTTGTAACCTGCTCAAGTCACCTACCCTTCAAAGGGGCTGCCTGTGCTCTTTCAAAAATGGTATGCTTGCCATTCCTCACATTTATTTTCCTTATTTACACATGCTAAGTATGTCTGTTTAGGCCGTCAGCATAAAATTCCTGTGTACTATGGCTCTGTTTTTGGCTTATGGTACATGCGATTTCCTAACTGGAAAAGTCAGGGGAATGTAGCGGGGCACTGCTTTTCTAAATATTCATAGAAGCCATTACCTTACAGGTCCAACCATGTCCAGCACATACCTTTTTTAACTGTCATTTTTCAAATCTTTCCCCAAACTATGGGCATTTTCCCTACATAGATGTTGCCTCACCTGCACAAATCACCCTTTCCTAAACTTGGAATTTTGTCTACTTTGCCTTGGTCTTCCCTTTCAGCTTTTTTACCCTCCTCTTCCATTCCGTCCCCACATGGACTATTGGGGGGGGAGGGGTAAACCTGCATAGCTCTCACAAAATTGATGGTAACCTTATTTTTTTGGTTTTCACTCAACCTGTTCTTGAAAGCCTGGAAAATGGCAAATTCAGCACAGCAAATCATTTGTTCCTAGCTCTTACAAGGAAACACCCACAGGCTTCTTTGTACATAATTTTATTGGCATTGTCTGAAAAGACACGAAATGTGCTCCGTTTTCGGTTATTTTCTCTCACCCCCATACAGCAAACTAGGATTCCTAGGTGGCGTTATGATCACCTACATGTGGGAAGAAAGGGGGCCAAGTTTGAGGGAGATATCACATGTAAATAAAGTATTACAAGGGATTGAATGGCGACATACCGAAACCACCAAAAAAGGGCTTGGTGCGCAGGTGGGTGGGAGGTATTGGCAGTTAAGGGGTTAAAAACAAATAACACATTATCTTAAAGAAATAGACAATTGGGTAACTGAAGTGTTTTTATTATGACAGGTGCTTACACTGTAAAGCAACAAATAATACATATACATGTGTAAACCAAAGATCAAATTGGTGGAGCCATATGGAGTGAACCTGCTTTACCTGGGGGATTGGAAGGAAAAAGAAGCCGAATAGTGAAACATTTATGGAAAAACAGTTCTCATAACTGCACATGAGTCGCTGCAAGAATTGGATAAAAGAAAAAGTAAACTTTATTATTGCAAATGTTCACAATCTTTTGTCACAATATTTCCTGTAAGGGCTCAACAGATATTACGACTTCACACCTTCAGCAGGGGAACGATGATACACAGTGCCGGAGGTTTGTGAAGCAATTATCGATCTATAAATTATTTGCTTTTCATAATGGTGCTGTAGTGTGAATAAGTACAGGTAAACTATAGACAACTAAAGGTCTCAGAATATTTGCAAGTAAAAAATGTCACTCGAAATATGGATTTATAGGACAGTGGGCCTCATTACAAGGTGGGCAGAATGGGTTTAACAGCGCCGGTAAACCCAATCCACCCTATTACGAGGTTCCCTTGCGGGACCCCCCTCGGAACGTCTGGTCAGACCAGACGTCCTTTGCGGGTCCCCCAAGGGGACCATTCCCATTGAGCCCTGTGGGGGCTCAAATGGAAATGGGGAAGGATTTTTTGAATGAGGAATTACTGGATCCTCCAAGGTTGGAATGACCTGGTAATTCCTCATTCAAGAAACCCAGACCAGAGTTTGGAGGCAGCCATGGCGCTAATAGCACCATGGCTACCTCCAAACTTGTAATGCGGCCCAGTGAGTTAAAATAACATGAAAAGAAACTCACACTGCCTAAAATTAAAAATGCGATTAGAGTGGAAGGAACTCAGAAACACTTGACACGTTTCTCAAGCGCACCTGGCACTTTTTGAATCCGTTATACTCTTGGCACTTTAGTCAGGCATTTGCAATAGTTACGATTTGCCTTGAAGTAATATGGTTCTGCTTTGACTTTATGACGCATTTGCACACAGCACTTTTATATGGATGTATAATGGATTTATAAGTACAAGGCAGTTTGTCAGTATTTAATATCAGGCATTCCAAGCGGAGTGGCCGAGCATGAATGTACAAACAGAATTTAGCCTGTAGACATTCTGCCCCAGTTCCATAAAAGGCATGATGTACTAGACATTAGCCCTTGACCTGAATGGGCTTGGCCATGGGTAGCCAATGAAGATGGTGCACACATGGAGTAATGTGAGCACAACTAGGTGTGTAAGTGGCTACTCTGGCTGCAGAGTTCTGCAGGACCTGAAGGTGCCATAAGAAGTAGCCAGTTTGTGCCAGAAATGGGGCGTTGCAGTGTTCCATGGAGGACATAACAAGTAAGGACACCACAGGAGCACGTAACTGAGAAAGGAGTAAACAAAGAACCTTGCTATGGGGTTTTCAGTTGAAGATGGCCCCTTTGACATACTAGACTTAGCTTTTCTGTCTGCGGAATCTCAGATGACATATTTACCCCTAAAGATGGCCAAAAAGAGGGGGTCCAAAAGGCAGTAGAGGAAGGAGGGCCCCCCACCAACACCTCATTTTTTCCCCTTGAAGCAGCTATTACACATCCATGCACCAACAGCTTCGAGACAGGACCTAAATCTGGTCGCTGTCTCGACAAGAGAGAGATCTAAACGGACCAGGATCTGTGTGATCTGTTAAGAATAACAGTGGAAGCCGTGAGAGCAGATAAGCTTGGTAAGAGATTACATGTACATGTTAAATAAAACCTGGAAGATGGAGGAAACCTGAGGGAATCCACATCTCAAGGCAGACGGTACAGAGTGAAAAGGGGGGGGGGGTGAAAATTGACTGTTCGGTTAGAGGAAAGCAAAGAAAACCAGGAAAGTACGGCACCAGAAAGGCCGGCCCAGACGAGCAAGGCGGCATGGTCAACGGTATCAAAGGCGGCAGATAAGTCTAGTAATAAGCACCGACGCTGCCAGAGTTGTGCATCCAAGCCGCATCATCAGCGTTGGAGACCAGCACCCCCTCTGTGCCATATCCTGGACGAAAAATGGATTGAGAAGTGTGGAAGAAAGATTACTCAAGAAAGGGCAGACAAAGGTTCAAAAAGCTTCATAAGAACATTCCAAAAGGGCCCCCGCGACCACCCCACCGTGAGGAGCGCGCTCTTCCCCGGCCATCCGAAAAAGGAGCAATAAGCGGTGTTACAAGACCCCAGGGCAGCAAAAGCAAAGGGGACGACCCGTGAAGCGAGCGGTCCCCAAGAAAACTTCAACTGCAGCGTTTGGGGGCACAGTTAGTGGACCTGAGACCGCCAGCAGCGATGCCTGTGTGGGGACTGGCAGTCAAGCCAGAGGAGATCAGAGAACCCACGCGGGTGGTGCAGAAGACGCAGGGTGCCCTTTCAGCCAAGGCAACATAGGCGAGACTGGGGAGTGTGAGCGGACCACCGCAGATCCACTGGCAATACAGCAGAGCCGGCGCAGCCAGGACACCCAGCTACAAATGAGAGGGAGCGGGTAGTATTCCCCTGAAATCCTGCGCCTGCCTCTGCCCCATACAGCAAGCCCGGCTCTACGCAGCGCAGGGCCTCCACGAACCACGCGGCACAGGGCCCCCATGAGCTGTGATGCGCCCCAGCTGGCGCAGGGTAAGTAGGCATAATTAAGGGAGTTGGCAGCCATGAAGCAGGCGCACACAAGACGCTCCTCTCCCAAACAACGGACATGGAGGTTTATGAAAGCATCTGCTCCAGCGCACCATAACCTACACTTGGAAGGAGACACCCCCTATGGCAGGAGACCTGCAGCATACCCAGACCCCAGCAAAGGCCCATGCCCATACCATTCAGCAACATCAGAGGCAAACTGCAGTGATAGAAGGGTGACAGCACTAAGTCTCCTGCAGCATCCCACCCGCTAACGGCCAGGGAAGGAACCCGGGGCGAGGGGTGGGGACGGCACATGCCCCCAACCCTCAGCATTTGACTCTGCAGGAGAGCGCTGCTTCGCTCCACCACCCACCCTTATGAAAACTAACCCTGCCATGCAAGATTAACCGAGAAGGAACCTCCATGGGTTCAAGAGCATACTTAGAGGCTCAGGAGTGGTGGGAGCACGGGGGCCCCCCGGGAAGAAATTCAAGAAGCTCCTGGGCCAGTGTGACACTGCGACCATAACCACTTTCACCTTTGAGCGTATTAGCCCCACAGCCCCCAGGGGGCAACCAACCCAGGCTCTAAAGGGGAGCTAGACCCCCGCTGCGCACAGAAGGGAGAGAAAAGCATCCCCTTCCTACAGAACAACTGGCCAATACCCCGGGGTCAAGAGGAACCTCAGAGGCCTGGGAAGAAGCCCCCTACAGTAAGGTGCAGGCAGGCACTCGCCATCAGCAAGCAATGTTGCGCAACAAGACCAAGGAGGCCAAAAAAGGCCCCTCAAGGACCAAGATTTCAAGAAAACAGAAGGGACCCTCCAAAAGCTATGTAGAAATGAGGGGTAAGCCCCGGAGGAAGAGGATCCATGGGTGACAGAGAGGCAGCAGTTGGAGGAGCCCCCGACACTACCACAGGGGCAAGAGGTCACGAGCAAGGGGCTGCAACAGTGCTTTAAGGCATTCAGTGACCAAATGACTGCTACCCTTCAGACACAATTAAGCCTAATACGCACAGAACTTGCACAATCCCTGCAGGAAATCAAAGGCGACAGTTGAATTGATACAAATGAAACGCAATTCAAGAACTCACTTAAAACACCCGGAAGATAGATGTATTAGCGAAGCTGCAGGCGGTTGCGACACAACCTGGAGCTCCAAGCCAAGGACTTGGAGAACCGCTCGGAAGGTCCAACATCAGGTTGAAGGGGCTGCCAGAAAGTGTGAGCGATGCCGACCTCAGGGAAACAATGCAGCATGTGTTCAAAGATTTGCTGGGCATGGCTGGGGGAGAAATTCTCAGATAGAAGGTCCGCAGCAAGAAGAACCCGGGGCCAGGCCAAGAGAAGTGGCGATGGCTTTACAGCGATACGACCGAAACAAATGGATCCTCCAAGCGGCAAGGAAAGCAACCCTGATAAAAGTGAACAGCGCCGTCAGAACTTTTCCAGGACCTGGCCAAATCCATACTATCAATGAGGAGGCAAATGGGCCCGGTGACCAAAGCCCTTACCAAAGCCCAGATAAGATCCAGGTGGACATTCCCCTTTGGAATGGTCTTCAAGTGGGAAGGGTGCCAACACCACATCACTACGTTGGATGAGGGACCCGAGATCCTGAATATTGAAGAAGAACGGGATGCAGGGGGAGGACCTAATAGGAGGCCAGAACATGAAAGCCACCAAGAGAAGCCATGGGAGTGGAGAAGAGTAGAGAGGTCAGAGCTGAGACACAAACAATTGCAGGGTCCGGGGGGGATAGCAACCGAAGCCCCAGGCTGAATAGGCTGTCCGCTTAACAGCAGCAGGGGGGTGGGGGGGGGGAAATCACGAGACAAGGTTTAAGACCCGGTGGGGTTACACAGGGAATGTCAGCCTAAGGGTCGGCTCCGGGAGACGGGGGGTTAGGGGGTGACGGATCTTGGAAACAGGGGAGAGCAGAGGAATGGCTCTCCCCGCACAGTTATTCTCTGGGATGGGAACGAGATCAAGCAACCTAGGACAACGTTACGGCTTGGGGAAGTTGAGCCGAGTCCAGCCGGAGGGAGATCGTTTCGACATGGTTACTCTCAGAACGTAACGGGGTATGGGTAGGGATCCAAATACTAAAACTCAATGTTAGAGGACTAAACACACTGACTAAAGAGACAGAAACTGGAGAACCTCCTCCAGGATACCAAGCCCGACATTGTGACGCTCCAGGGGACCGATATCCGTAAGCAAGACAGATACAGAATGAAGTTGAGGATAACCCCAGGTTCTGCAGGCCAACGACAAGAGCAAAGCTTGAGGGGTCCTCATAGCATTTAGACACCTACCTGACATCGAAATAATAGGCACAAAAGTCGACTAGGAAGGTAGATTCCTCTTCGTCCAGCTACAATGGGGGGTGGCCTCTCACAATCGCCACAGTGTACGAGCCCAACTCAGGGCAGGAAGAATACTTGCAGGGGGTTTTGGAGAAGCTAAACCAGTTAACAACGAGCCAGCTAATACTGACAGGATTTTAACTTGGCGTGGCGCCCAACCACGGACAGAAGCGCAGACAGGACACCCACATCTGAAGGCCCATCTAGTAAACTACAGGCTATCATAACAGAATAGCATTAGCAGATACATGGCATGAACTAAAAGGGGACTCCAAGGGGTATACTACTCACATGTGAACCGAACTAATTACATATTGATTTCGGAGACACTGCTCTGCCAAGTACGGATCATAGAAAGGGAAACCATAGCCCTGCCCGACCACACTCCCCTGCAGCTAGAAATCCAATGGGAGGGGGGGGGCCTCTGGAAGTGGCAGTTCCCCTGACATCTGCTGATGCAGTAATTTGCGACGAGATACACAAGTCCATCCGCAACTTCTTTGGGGAAAATAAGACCCCGGAGGTGCAGGAACATGTAGTATGGGACGCCTTTAAGGCAACCATGCGGGGGGTGCTCATAGCAAAGCAGGCATCTCGAGCCAAACAGGAGAAGGCCCTCCAGGTGGACCTAGAACAGGGGTTAACTGAGACAGATAGGGGGGTAATGATCAGGAGGGAGTATAGGCATATCAAAGGGCAAATCAATATCCTTCTAGCTAAACAAGCAGTAAAATCGCTCCGATTCTTGAGGCAGAAGTATTACCTCCAGCAAACAAGACAGGCCGGCTCTTAGCTAGGTAGGTTAAGCAGAAGGAGGCGGCAGGTACAATACGCCACATTCAGATGGTGGAGGGACAGGAAACCACACGTACAGAAGAGATCCTTCAGGCGTTCACAGAGTTCTATACAAGCCTCTATCTACTCTGCGGAGGCACCGGAGAGTGACCTCCAAAAGGCCTTCTTAAAATCTTGCTGGCTAAAAAGATTAAACAGAGCCAGCGTGACGCTTTAGAATGGACGATTACCTAAGACGAGGTGCGTGCAGCGATCCAATCGCTACAACCAAATAAAGCCCTAGGCCCGGACGGGTACCCCGCCACATTCTATAAAGCATTCCATACCACATTTGTCCCGTTAATGGCATCCCTGTTCAACTCCTTCTCCGATACGGGCCGCATCTCCCAGTCCATGGAGGAGGCCAAGGTAATCCTCTTCCCTAAGCCAAACAAGAAACAAACCCTCTGTAGCCTACCGCCCTACTGCCCTAATAAACCTTGATACCAAAATCTTTACAAAACATTCTAACATCTAGAATGGATAAAGTAATCACTGACCTGATCCACCCGGATCAAGCAGGCTTTGTCAAGGGCTTTGTCAAGGGGCGACAAACGTTTGTCAACATTAGGCGAATATCCCACCTGATAGAGAAGTCAAACAGGGCAGTCCTGAGGGCAGGGAGTGTTAGCACTAGATGCAGAGAAGGCATTTGGCCGAGTCAAATGGTCATTCTTGTTTGCTACGATGATGGTTATGGGGTTTGGCCTGGAACTTGTCCACCTGGTCAAAGTCAACTATGGAGCACCACTTATCAGGCTGGCTATCAATAGGCATGTCTCCCAGGCGATAAGGATCACTAGCGGTACTAAGCAGGGCTGCCCATGTCACCATTCCTGTACGCAAACTTTCTCGAACCCTTCCTAGCTAGAATTAGACAGGAGAGGGGAATAAAAGAGATTACATTCGGTGGGGAAGACCATAAGGCAATGGCCTTTGCCGACGACCTCCTAGTCGTGCTAACAGACATGGACACTTCCCTCGGGAAGTTAACCGCACTCCTAGGGGAATTTGGCAGAGTGGCAGACCCGAAGACCAACAACCAAAAACAACAGTAGATTAATGAAAACATTATTGGCTAATGCCTTCACTTTGGTTCGTCTTGCGCTGGTCCAAGAATGTTACCTCTAGCGGCACAATACGAAAGCCCCCGGCCGTCCCTCTTAATCACGGCCCCAGTTCCGAAAAACAACAAAATAGAACCAGTGTCCTATTACATTATTCCTAGCTTAAGCATTCAGGTGACCAGCCTGCTTTGAACACTGTACTTTTTTCAAAGTAAACGCTTCAGACCCTCAGGACGCTCAGGCAGGGGCTGGGACAGGCAGTGGTAGCTCGCCTCACGGCGGACCGCCAGCTCAATCGCGAGCAGCCTGTTGTAGGAGAGAGAGCTGCGCTCAGATCGGGTCGGCCAGAAGGGGCCGCGAGTAGAGCGGAGCTGTGAAGACCCCCTGTGGCCACAGCGCGGGACACGGGGGAGAAGCCAGACGTCGGAGTAAAACGGCAAACGAACAGTGCCGTGATTGAAAAGCGCATTCCCGGTGCACGACGAAACGGGACTGGAACCCCAAGCAGTCCGCGTGTATGCGTGATAGACTACAAGGCTGCTCACCCATGAATAAGTGACAGTACAATATACACTGCAATACTCGGCAGTGTATGCGCAACAAATACGAGGCACCGGCGTGCCCACAAGCAGCTGTAGCGAAGTGACGGCGTGTGAGCGGTCCAAGCATTATGGGCGGTTTCGCTTGCAGCCGCAGTGGAGACTTGGTCATTAGACAGGCCTATGACGGGGCATCTTTTCGGGTCGCGCATGGTGTCCACGGCTGCAGGCTCCGTGTTGCGGCCATCCGGACCGAAGGTAACGCAATAACACGGATGTACAGGGCCAGCTTAGTATACGGAGTGCCACACAGGAAGACCGTGAAACGGATGCAATCAAGTTTCACTGATAATAAAGCCGAGCACAGCCTAAGGGTTGCCTGAGACCTGACGGAGGCACACAGGGGGACCCTTATTAGATGTGATAGCAGCTCCTAGCAAAACAGATGGCAGCTTAATCATATTACCCTTTGCAACGTGTATAAGTTCACGCATCCACCGGGGACAAGGGAGTTGATCTTGCAATTGCAGCACAGGGCAGGGTCATGCAGAGCGCTGACCCTGCAAACATGAAACTATTGCATGGTGGAATGTGGAACCAGTAACTAGAATGAACCGGTGGCGACCAGAGCACTACTGACTTATATTGAACTAACTATCACGTTGCCAAGCAATTCTTTGAATGGGCTGCGATGCGGAGCTTGGATAGCGCATTCAAAATGGCGCCAATGCACGCGTGTATATAGACGCAGGGAGCTGCCCGGTACGCTGTGCACCAATCGGATCGATCAGAGGGAGGCGACGCTGGGAGCGTCTGTCTCCTTTAACGAGGTGATGGGAGGAGAGAAAAGAGCACCGTTGCTGCTCACAGACAGCTAATAAGCTGAAATGCCCATGACACAATAAACCCAGCGACGCACCATGAGACGAAGAGGCGCAGGCACACATCGGCAACCCAACCTGCAACAAACTCCACTAAACCATCCTGTGGAGGCTAGTAAACACAATAGCACAACGAAGAACAAGACATGCCTATGATTGATTTACGAATGCTGATCCAGCCACCCGAGCGGCACAGACAGGCTTAGACAGAAACACAGAGACTTGCAGCCGCCTGAAGTGGGAACAAAGAGACGCAGACAACGTGCCCGAGGTGGCCGCAAGAGGTAACTGCAGATGAAGGTGTACGGGGTTGCCCCATGAAAGTGGGGACCAGCAAGAGTGGCCACCGGAGCCCGCAGAGCCACACCAGCGCCAGGCAGACAGCCCGGGGAGCTAGATCGACTGGGGCAGGGTTCTTAGTCCTGTGAAGGCTGAATGAACCCACATGGGTACGTGGGAGGACACAGTCCATTCTAGAAATAGGGGAGGTCGCTGGAGGACACCCCTGAAATGATCAGGCCGGGCCTAGACATTTTGGGCAACTTAGCACGTTCTAAAAGAGGACAGTACGTTTTGGGGCCGACTCACTTTACCCTGAAGCAACAAGATGTCCAACAAACCCATGAGAAAGAAAGGCAAGCAGCCCACACTGGACGATTTTGCCAAAACACCACCAGGTGCAGAAGGGGCCAGGAAGAAAGACAGGACCCCCGCTGGGGGCCCAGACATTATGGGCAACCAGGAGGTGCTTGCGGACCTGAAAGTGGCCTTGGAGACCAAACTGGGCCTGGCAATCAGTGAATTGAAAGCTGTACTTGAGCTCAAAGTTGGAGCGGTGCAGGAGGACGTAAATCTTCTCCGGCAAGACGTACGATTGTTGGCTGAGCGCACGGAGGACCTCGAAAAAGAGGTGGCCCCGAACACAGCAGCCTGTGCTGCCCATAAATCTGAACTTCACGCCTTGGTACAACGTGTGGGCAATCTGGAGAGCAGGTCGGAAGAGGCGGAGGGACGCGCCCGAAGGAACAATATTCCCATTGTCGGAAGGAGCTGAGGGAACTAACCCTACGAATACATTGAGTCTATGCTATTACAGGAGATAACCGGGGGAGCTCTGTCCTAGGGGTTCGCTGTAGAGAGGGCACACAGGGCCCTGATGAGGAAGCCACCGCCGGGGAACCCTATCCCCCCCCACCCCCAGGCCGGTGATAGCGAAGATCCTAAACTACCGGGACCGGGAAAAAAATCCTTGAACACTTTCGGAAGGGCGGCACGATACAAAGAGGTGCTGCGAACATAACGGCATACCCGGATTATACCTTGCAAGTACAGCGCAGCCGCATGAACTTTGGGTCCGTGAAAAGAAGATTGCGGGATGCAGGCCATAGGTACATGCTGCTTTTTCCAGCTAAACTGAAGGTTTTCTACAAGAGCAGAACCTTGTTTTTTGACACCCCAGAGGACGCCATGGGATGGTTAGATGCGCAGAGCTGTCCCCAGGAACTGGACATCCAGGGAGCAGAAGGTGGAGATAAGTAACATGCGTCGGAAAAGCGCCCTAGGTGCTGCAGCTCATGACAATGGGACTTGAATATAGCATTGCATATACCGGCAGAGGAGTGTGTTCAGAGCTACAATTATAAATATGAGACAGTGGCACTGGAAACCTTGATATAGATATAGGAGCTATACGGAGCATGACCTCACACCCCCATAGCAAATAGTTTAGTTAGGTCACTGGTAGTTCGGTGACACCCTGCTGGGTTCTGGGCTGGGGCCTTTTAGGGCAGAACCAAACGCAGGGGGGCCCGAGATCCAGGGATAGAACTGGGCACTTGTTGGGGTTGGGGTAGACGAAGGGGGTGAGGTGGGAGGGTGAGAGGGGTGTGCAGTGGTTTGAAGTTGGGGGATGGGGAGTTGGGAAGGGGGTTGGAGGGAAGTTTGATGGGAGGGAAAGGGTATTGAGCCAAAATGTGACCCTTAAGAGGCGGGATATCATGGCGATGGCGCCAGGGTGCCTTACAGTGGTTACCTGGAATGTCAGGGGCCTCAACAGCTATCTGAAACGTAACAAGGTGATGATGTATCTGAAAAGGATGAGGACTGACATAGCATTATTGCAAGAGACCCACCTCACTAGGGAGAAATTGGAGGTGGTTAAGAAGAAGTGGAGGGGGTGCCTGGTGGGATCCACATACTCGGCCTATGCTAGAGGAGTTATCATCTGGGTGGCGCCGCAGGTGCCATTTCAGCTGCTTCAGATCACGGGTGACCCAGATGGCAGATTGACTGTTGTGAAGGGAATATTGAAAAACCGAGAAGTGTGTATTGTAAATTTATATGCCCCTAACCAGGACACAGCGGCTTACTTTAGGACCCTGTACGGTAGTGTCGGCCCTCTGCTGGGTGGTGGGATTGTTTGGGGAGGTGATTTTCACTGTGTACTTAACCCTAATGTTGACAGATCGGATAGTAAGATAGACAAACCAACCCCAGCAGCAAAGGTGCTGCAGGCCCTCCCGAGGGACTTCGACCTAGTGGATGTCTGGAGGCAGTTGCATCCAGTGGATAGACAATACTCGCACTATACGGCACCACGCGCCCTTCATACAAGATTAGACTATGTGTTCGCCTCCACAGAGTTGGCAGGAGAGATGGAAGGTGCGGAATACAAAGCTAGGCTGCTTTTGGACCACTCCCCCCAGGTCCTGGAGTGGCGGCATCAACCTCCCAGGGCACGGATTCCCACTTGGAAACTCAGAGCCGAGGCTCTGCAGGACCCGGGATTCAGGGAGGATTTAAGAGAGGCGATCACTGAGTACTTCGAGATAAATACTGGTAGTTTAAGCTCTATGGGAACTGTTTGGGAGGCGTTTAAGGTGGTTTTGCGGGGGGTTGCCATTTCGAAGTCTAGGGGGCTCCAGGGGGGCATAGAGCAGAGTGGAAGGGAATTGAGGAGGAGTTGGAGGGCAGGATGCGTACGGAAGGCACCGCTGATAAGGACAGAGACAGGATAAGGCAATTACAACAGGCCAGTGGGGACTGCTGGGACAGGTTATGTAAACTAAGCTATAAGAAATACGTGGAGAGACAGCACGCAGGGGGAGATAAGCCGGGCAGGTTGCTGGCCTGGCTATACAAGAGTGAGACGCCGCGAACGGTGATCAGGGAAATTAGGGCAAGGGAGGGTGGACTCAGAATACCCAGGAGGGGGTGAATGAGGAGTTCCTGAGATTCTATAAACATCTTTATGAGGATCCATGTGGCCCTAGAGACCACGAAATTCGGGTAAGATTGGAGGACATGGGCCTACCCACCTTAGATGAGGCAGAACGCGCAGACGTAGATGCCCCTATGACGATGGAAGAACTCGAACTAGTGGTTCGCTACTTGCCCACCTGTAAGGCCCCCGGGTCCGATGGACTTCCAAGTGAATTTTATAAAACCTATGAACAAGAGTTGCTTCCCCTGCTGCTGGCCATGCTTAACCAGTCGTATGAGCAAGGCAGGCTACCAGAGACCCTGCGAGAGGCGGTGATTATCCCACTTCTGAAGCAGGGCAAGCCTATCACTGATTGTGGGTCGTACAGGCCCTTATCGATGCTCAATCAGGTTAGTAAAATCCTCACTGCTGTACTGGCAAATAGGCTTAAGGCTGTCATTGGTAAACTGATACACGCCGACCAAACGGGCTATGTCAGGAACATAACTGATAATCTCAGAAGACTGCATCACATCCTTAACCAGACAAAAAATGACCCAGGTGAACTGGCAATAGTTTCACTAGACACAGTCAAGGCCTTCGAGCCAATGAAAAGGCCCTAGTTGATCGCGACCTTTAAGGGCTATGGAATGGGACCGGGGTACCTCAGGTGGGTGACAATGTTATACAGCTCCCCGATCGCCAGGGTCAAAACAGGTGCTATAATTTCGGACAAATGGTAACTAAGCAGAGGCACTAGACAGGGCTGCCCGTGGTCACCCATGTTATACATATGGGCACTGGAGCCATTGGCCACCTACCTGAGACAGCAATACGAGGAGATAGGTATTGGCACTGCGGATGGCATGCACCTTGTTTCTTTATATGCGGACGACATACTGTTATATTTACGCTACCCAGAAGAGAACATGCAATATATTCTAGACATGATGGAGCAATTTGCCGTTCTCTCTGGCATAGCGGTTAACCCCAAAAAGTCTAGCGTGTTCCCTCTGGGGAGATACAAGCTTGTCTTGCCCAGGAGTCTGCCAGTGTTGCCGATTACCCTGGCACACAAAGTCCTTCCGATATCTCGGAATTGACATATACCATATGGCAGAAGAACATGCACGCAACACGGTTAAAGCAGTAGAAGGAATTAAGAACAGCATGGGATTCTGGTCCAGGTTACCCCTGGCTATGGTGGGGAGGGCTGCTCTGCTAAAAATGGTAGTTTTGCCCAGACTGTTGCATTTCTTTCTTAACATCCCGCATGGGATCCCGAGGCGCTTTTTCGCTAGCCTCCATAGCCTGTGTAGGAGCTTCATCTGGGGCAACTCCAGGAACAGGGTGGCCCTCTGGAAACTACAGAACTCGTGTGATAGGGGAGGGATCAACCTGCCAAATTTTGAGCTATACTATCTGGCAGAGCAGCTGCAGTATGTAGCAAGATGGCTGTGTGGCGAGGAGACGGCAGAAACCAGGCTGCTGTGCAGGGAACTGCTCCCCTTCTTTCACAAAGAAGTGGTGTGGCTGTCCAAGTCGAGGGCTCGGGGGATGGCGGGGCTGCTGGTACTGGGATGGGAGATATGGCACAGAACGTGGCAGATTGCGGGACACCTGGTTCCGTACTCTATGCAGGTGCCGCTTGCAGCACTATGTGGAGAGGATCCCCAGCTGATACAAGGGGTCCGCAAGTACTGGGAAGCAGTGGGCCTGGCCACCCTGGGAAACATATGGCTGGAAGGGGAGGCATTAGAGTTCCCGAACCTGATCGAAGATACTGGGGTGCATAAAGGGCAGTACATAACTTACATCAGAATTGTGAAGAGAGTACGAGTGAAGTGGCCAACAGAGGTGCTCACCGGACAACCGGATGCCACCATGGAGGCTATATATGATATTTCAGAGAGTGGGCATGAGATTTCCCGCATATACGAGCTGTTGGGATCCAAGGTGGGGAACGACTTGACCCAACAGACAACTTTGGGAGGATGAGGTGGGAGAGCCCATGTCGGATGGGCTCTGGAAAAGAGCCCAAAGATATCATTAAAAAGTTTCCCGGAACGCAAGGCTTCAGCAGATCCAACTATATGTCACACATAGAGCATAGCTCACCCCCAGTAAGATCGCTAGGTTTGGTGGCCATACGACTCAGAAATGCCCTAGGTGTGGGGTGGAGGAGGCTGGGCTACTCCACATGTTTTGGGCCTGCCCTGAGGTGGGTCGGTTTTGGCAAGAAGTGAAGGCACGCTTAGCAGGAACCGGTATTACACTGGAGGTGGAGTCGGCCTGGGCATGCATGCTGGGGGGATTCCCTAGGCCACGTAACTGAAAGCACATAAGCATTTGCTGGCTTGGAAGGGGGTGCATGTTTTATAGAAGGCTGGTGCTGCTATGCAAAATACTTGTGTAAGAGGCGGAAGGACGTGAGGGTGATATTGATTGGGTCGCTGACGATAAGACATCAGTCTACAAATGCGGCATGGAGATAAAGGAAAGACTAATGCTATCTACAGCATTGAAAGAAGGACCTAAAAGATTGCGCCAGATAGACGGTAGCTTACCTAACAGCGATCGGTTTGCAATTTAATCAGAAAAACAATATTGTTTTGAAACTAAAATAGCGAATCCACCTTAAAATGTAATACAATAAGTGTGCATCTAAAAACACATATACAGTAAAGTAGTTTAATATGAAACACTTGAACATTATTTACAATACTAATAATAAAAAACAACATTTTAATGAAAATGCCGTAACGTAAAATGTTTTCCGGTGTCTTTACCTGGGGCCGCGGAACCCTCACGCATATTTCAAGATGGACTGAATATCGCGTTGTGTGCTCCAAGGCAACCCCGCCCCCTTTGGTTCCGTGCGTAGCCGATGTAACCTGGAAGCGGAAGTTCTTCTTAGAGCTCAGCGCGGCGAAGACGAAGAATTTGTGGCGTGTTACGGACGGAAGGTGTCGGACAAAAAAGCCAAAAAGCAATCATGTAAGACCGGGATGGGAACGGTGAGAGGGTGGGATCGAGCGTACACAAGATACTACAGACACCCTTGCCGGCCTACGGGTTACACCATTGTAATTTACAAAATAAAAAAAGTGTGTGAGACAAAAGAGATGTGGAGGCCCTGCTCCGCCTACGCCTTCGCCGGGAGTATTATCACCATAACGGGTTTACTCCCTAGACGAAGCGCCTTTTAGAGAATTCTCTGGCGGTTGTGATAATTGTTCATTTTGCGAGATTTGAATGTATGATCCGGAAGTGTGTATTCACTTGAAGGGCCACTTTAAGCCTCCTACCGACTTTCCAAGACTGAAAATGTAATGGTAGATGCGCTGTCGCATGAGAAGCGACGACAAGCGTTTGTTAAATCCAGATCCTTTATGTATAGTGTAATTATGTTATGCGTATCATATGCTTTGCCACTTAACTTTGTTTGGCAGGTTTTATTCTACGGCCAGGTGCTTGTATCACTATCAACGCGTGGATACTCGCCCCTGTGAGGGGCATAGTATAGCATTTTCTGGACAAGCGTTGCCGCTTTCAGATCACTATGGCGTTGACTGGTGCAGTATAAAACAAGTACATGCCATCTATTGCTGTAAACCTTGCTGCTACCCACATCTCGTGCACGTTTTCTCCCAAAAAATGCCCAGGTAGGCACTTAATGGAGCGCCTTTTCATTTTGCGGAGCTACTTGTACGGTTTTCCAAGCATTAACAATAAATACTACCTTACCCACCAAAAGTGAAAGAAGGCACATTGTCTGCTTCTGAATGGTTGAGTACGGAATGTAGCTGTACGTGAATTAGTCGGGTCTTTTGGAGTAATACCCGACTGTAGGATGACCTGCGTAGTGGCTGTTACTTGCCTGCTGGAACACAACAAATAGTTGCCCTCTTACTTTTGACTCCAATCTTCTTTATGAAACTAAGATATTTGTGGTTGAACCGTTATCTCATATTCCAGAGAATGCTACAAAATTCCCAGGTACACAATACTCCCGGAGTATGACAGCACTGATGGCAAGTTTATTTTGTCTGCTGGCGGCATCAGGGGGGTGTCCGTTCTTCCACTGCCTCATCCTGCTTTCTTGCCCTTAACATCCAGCTGAACCAGGGCACTGCGAGAGCAGAGGAAGTCGGCAGAACCATTACGCCACAACACATCATAGCCCCCGCCTCTGCTACCAACAGACATCAACAGCTAAAATCATGCGCAGCTGCATGTTAGTAACGGATAGCGTGGAGCCTTCGTTTTTCTCCGCAGTCGCTCGGGAGCTTTCTTGTGCCAGTTCCTTGAAAAAACAAGTACCGCACACAACAAAAGTGCCTGTTGAATACTAACGTCTGTCTATCTGGGACATAAATCGGTGCTTTTTAGATCGTTTTAACCAAACCTTGGGCTATGCCTGCTAGTATGCAATTACCTCGTTTGTCCACAGCATATGTGCAAGTGCACAGCCACATGCCTCTTTGACTTGTGTATGTCTGCCTACCGTGCCGGTTACATGTCATTTTAACGAACCAGAAACGACTAAGACATGCTTTTTGTGTGTTTTTAATGATACTCTTCCCCCCCCCTCCCCACACAGGATCCCAAAACTACTATTCTCATTCCCAACTACATTAGCTGTAGCCAGAACAAGATCGCCAAGATGTGTGCCACTGCCTTCCCGTTGGGGGCGGTCGACCGGAGCTGCCTTAGAGGCAAGGACCCAGAGGCTTTTGAGCTGTGGCTCCATGGGCTAGCGGAACACCGCTATGGCTGGTAATGCCAGGACTAATAAACCATTTGATATAAATATACGTGATGGGAAACGCAGGATGCCTTGCAACATCAGGGCTCTCATAGCACAAGAACAGAGCCTGGGCCCTGTGTCTATGGTACGACCTGCCATTAGGTTAGTCAGGACAGCATTTCGTGCGTGGTCAAAATGCTACGTCTTGTCGGAACAGAGGATTGCTTGGCAGCGTTTTGTGCAGGCAATGATAGCCTGCGATGGTCGTTATCTGGAAGATCGTGACGTTAGCTAGGGGTGATTGGTTAGGACCATACATCCCATATCTCGTTCAGAATGGGTTGTGCATATTAACGCAACATTTTATAATTCTAAAATCGTTACCCCACTGGTGGATTTGCATGGCCCGTGGCCCTTGCCCACGAGCCATCAGATTTTGAGGGACTACATTGTGGACCTTAAGTTCTCTAGAGCACTGGGACCGAATGGCCTTGCCAATAGTCTTGAAGAAATACCAGTTAAATGGGCTCAGATTCTCTTGACCCTATTCTCCCGAGTCTGTAGAGCTCGTGCGATACCAGCTTCTTGGCAGCAGTCAGTGCTTATTCCCGGTCCACACAAAAGGAGACAGAATAAAATTAACTACTCCAGACTGCTGGACGTGTCGGAAAAAATCTTTACCTTTCTGGTTTAAGTGAACTTTGGAAATAGGCAATTCACAACAATGTCTAATCTCACACAGATCGGCTTTTGGCCTGGCTCGGGCACTTTGCATAATATCAATGAGTCCTGGACCAATTTACCCAAACCACCCGGAGTTGAAGAGATGTAACTTTGTACATCGCCTTCCTGGACTTTTAGAAGTGCATTTGATCAGGTCAACAGGGATATTCTCTGGACAAAACTCAAGGCCTTAAATTGCCCTGACTGGCTTGCGCATTTTCTGGTTCTCTTGCAATGTAACAACTGCGCCAAAGTACGGCTGGATAACGGGGGTGGGGGGGGTCCCTGTTATTAATATGGGAGTCAAAGTTGTGGCCCCTCTATAGCAGATCTTCTCCCCCGCCTGCTTGAGAAGGCCAATTGCCCCCCAGGATAGATCTGCCTGTAGTGGACATGTTGTACGCCGATGATTTGGTCCTGTTTGACCGTACCTACAAAGGTATGAAGATTCTTCTCAAGAGCTGTCTTAACTACGCTCATCCACTAGGACTCACGAATAATCTTGAAGACCAGCGTTATGCTGGTCACAGTATCCATCCTACCATTTACCCTTTCCGTAGTGATCTATCGACTATGTACCATCCTACCCTTATTTGGGCCTAGAAATCTGCGCCTGTGCGGACTAGTCTTCTATTTAACAATGCAATCAGAAGAGCTAAACAGCGGCGCGCAAGCTCTTTAGAGGTCAGAGGATTCTCTTTAGCCGGGAATATTTTGTTGTACAAGCAATGTTGTCCCTTCTTTGCTGTATGGCCTTGAAGAGCTTGTTATGCAAGACTTTTCTTGGTTAAACAGACTAGAGGGTCTTTTTGGGTATGCCATACTGGGTCATGGAATACCTGCACCTTGAATCAGGCCTCACATCTTTAAGTGGAATGGCGGCTCGGGGGTGTTTCCATTTGAAAACTCGCTCCAGCCCAGTGTGTGGGTTATTAGCAGCAGTAGGCAAGAACCACAATGCGGGAATAAGTGTACATGGGTTCCAGCTTTGGGCTACTAAATGAGCAGCTCTTCACAGAGATAAGCTGGTACCCTGACTTCAGTAAAGGCACTCCCTACATCCCCTTAAAAAAAATAATTTGGAAGAAAATTCAATAAGTGGGATTGGTGCAGGAACTATAGCCACTTAGCTAAAGTGAAGGGCTATGAAGCAGTTTCCCTGTGGTCCACTGATAAAGGAAAACACAATATCTGCTCCTTTGCCCTGACCTGGCTATAAGTCTCTTCATGCTGAAATTACGCGCCAATCAACTGCCGATACGGATGGGTCCTCGATTGGGCCTGCACGCAAGAACAGTTATTGCTGCATATGCGGCCTAAAGGATAATCCGGGCACCATCAGCCATGTTCTCATGCAGTGTGTTAAATCGGGACCCTGTTCATATGCAATTTCAGGGGTATGTTAAATAGCTATGAAATAATTTTAGCAGGTACCTTTTGGGTTTACTGCTTAAACGCAGACACTATTTCTGCACAAATTGCCTTACATCGTGCATGGCTGCACGTGCAAACCCTGCTGGTTGATTGAGGGGGTTCACTCCAGGCGCAACCATCCTATTGGTCCTGGGGCAATTTAGAATTACTATGCCTGCAGTCGGGATGGGAGGCATGCTTATAGCCCTGGATTTGATAGGTCGCGAGTGTGGGGTGATACAAGTGGTGAGAGATGAAGTTCGGAATGGGATAATTATTGCCTCTGGCTGGAGATTGGTTAGAAATGATCCTGTTGTGCTCTGGATTCTGTGGATCCTCATGAGTAGGATTTCTATGAGATCCTAGATGTATGATGACCTCATGAGTGTTTTACATACTGTGAATCTTTTAATGTATTTGATGATTTGGGCCATAGTTCGGCTTCTTAGTGAAACCAGGAGCAAACTTGAAATTCAAATTTGAATTTTAAAGTATGCATTTTTTTGTTCAAATGTACGAATTGTAATTATGATTACCGATTGGTTGATTGTATGTTCACTTTATTTTGTGTAGTTCTTGACTGAATTAAACCAGAATAAAGACATTAATATTATTATTATATATAGTTTTAAAACATTTGCTGTCTCATATTCGTTAAAATCACTTCATACCAACCGGTGCCATGCATATCCAATAAACCACTTTCTTCTCCCAGCAATATCTCAACCTCTATCTGCTAATGCCCTCCGCTTAAATATATGTATCTTATTGCCCCTACAATTTATTGGATGTTCATATCGCCCACCGTTCTAACCCAAACAACCCTCAATTTGTACTTTTTCACCTAGTAAACGCATATATATCACATTGACTAGTGGCACTGTGTTGTGTGGGGGGGGGCTGCTTACGTGCATATATGTCCCTGTCTGTATGTTAGCTCTTCAGTGACACACTTGGCAGGTTTTCTAAATGTTCTTCTTTTACAAACTTTGATTACTGTAGGAGTCTCCTAAACAAGCCCAAAAGTGAGATGACGCCAGATGAGCTGCAGAAGCGAGAGGAGGAAGAATTCAACACCGGACCACTCTCGGTACTCACCCAATCTGTCAAGAACAACACACAGATTCTGATCAATTGTCGCAATAACAAGAAGCTGCTTGGCCGAGTGAAGGCTTTTGACAGGTAAGCAGAAGCTCTTAAAGAACACTAAAATATTTACCTCGGGCTCAAAGCCACATATTAGGCTTGGCATACTGAGGCCCAGTAGCATTTACTGTAGTTTACGTACTGCAGTGCCTCTCTTCGTAGCTCAGTTTTGTATACCTAGCGCCTTGCTGAGGGTGCTTCAGTAGTTATGCTACATATTGTTACAGAAGTGTTAGTTTAGCTTTTAGGATACCCGACATAGTAATGTGCTTAGGAGTGTGCATGTCTTCTCTGAACAGTAAGCAAGACTGGTTACACTTTACTATATTTGCAGGTGGGGTTTTGCAGGCATACTTGTAGGGATTGTTTTTAAAAATGTGTGTGTTGCAGTTTAACGTATAACAAAAAACAATGACTGTTGGCGAACCATCCACTTGGGTGGCCCACGCCTCACGTAAACAATGTTGCATCCCACCCCATCTTCTCATTGGATCACCCTGGTAGTCCTCATTCAAAAAGGGAAGAAATGCCTTCAAGATTGCAATAGATGTCTAGAAAACTCATGACCCATCCATAACAGTTGTATATCCGTGGCGGCAGCGTTAACGTTTCCAGAGGAGCCAGGAGCCATAGCACACATCCGCACTTAATCAAAACATTGTCCGACACCTACAACCACCGAGGAAATAGTCAGGCGATGGTACACATCACGCAAGAGAGGGCATGCCCTTGTGCCTCAGCATAATATATGGGAAGCCTCCCAGGGACCAATACACCTCAGCCTTTATCCTGACATGACGTTGTATTCTCGGGAATTGTCAACAGCTTCTCTGTGCACTCAGAATAAAAAAAAGATGTATTTTCTCATTACAGGAAAGCAACCCCACATTCCAAAAAGGACGACTTTATGGTATTGAGCCTCTTTCTTTTCGCTCACCGAATCAAAATCACGGAAGATGTGAATCCCGTGTTCCGGGAACTCCAGAATTTTTTACCGCTGCTGGCTTCAGAATCCTGTCTTTGCCACGCGCGTCACTAACCATGGCAATTGTGTTGGGCCAATCGAGTTGAGCGATGTGTTGGAGTGGAGGCCTTTTTTGTAACTTTTGTCTGCACGTAGGGTCCTCCGCAATGTCTAGCAGTTCAGGGATTCGGCTTGTAACAAAGCGAATGGGATCGTCTCCTGCCGCACCAGTAAGGAGACAAATAATCTACAGCTGTAGTCCGCGCCACATTCTCCAGGTATTCTAATCTGTTCTCCATTGCCGGGTTACCCATCAGTCCCTCCACGTCTTGCCTCGTTTGTTGAACCAAGGCCAACGTTTTGGCACACTGTTGGTCCAGTACATTCGTTTTCTGTTGTAGAGGTACAGTTCTTGTCTCCAGTTGGGCCACTTTCACACTTAATGGATCCTATCGGCAGCTCATTTCTCTAGGTCTGCAGTCATGTGTATCCAATCTTTCCTTGCTAATATAAACATGCGCATGTTCTCTCCCTCGGCGGCTGCTGATCCTATTCCTATCACTTGTGGGGTCCCGCAAGGATCATGCATCTCACCCACTTTGTATAATCTTACAAAGCCACTATTCGACAAGCTGGACAGCCTGGGTGTCACCTACGCTAATTATTCAGAGGACACCCAGATACTCCTACCTCTAACCGGAATCTATGATATAGATGTCACCTGAATTAACAAAGTCTACACCATCAATCAGGCATGGATGGCCACACACAGTCTCTGCCTGAATGATTACAAGACTGAGTTACTTCTAGTCGGCTCACCTAACCATCTTCTCAAACTTAGTCCTAACTACACAAGTATCCTCATCGATGGGAATAACCTACCCATAGCCAAAAATGTAAAAATATTAGGTTTTTACTGTGATGCCAACTACAACCTAATCAAACAAGTAAGCGGGACCTCGTCTGCCACGGCCTACACTGGCAAGCTGATTAGGGCCTGCAGACCCGTACCTCCCACCAGTTTCCTCACACTAGCCAGAGCGCTCATACAATCCAAATTGGATTATTGTAAATCTTTACCGAGGTGCCAATAAATCCATTATTAACAAACTGCAGATTATGCAAAATAATGCACTTGGAGCAGCATTAAACATCTCCATGCGAGAGCCCATAACGGCAACTAGAAAGCAACACAAGTGGCTATCTATACAAGAAAAGATTGACTTAAAAACTCTTTGCCTCAGTCACAAGGCATTCAACCAGCAGCCCCCCCCCCCCCCCTTATCTCAGACAAATTAACTTGGAAAGTGCCCAACAGATTCGCCGGGTCTTCCAACATACCTTGTCTGGTCGTGCCCAGATTTAACTTTAAAAAAGCTGGCGGCGACAGTTTCCCGGTACTAGCTGCTGAGCTATGGAACACACCCCACAAAACATTCAAAAGTATCCAAGCATTTGACAGATTTAGAATACACGTTCTCACATGGATACTCGATAAAACTTAAACTTTACAGTCCACTCCTCAGTCTACTCCTACCATTACCATGACTTAATCGTTACGACAGATCTCTGTATATTGGCTCATTCTAATTTACATATATGTAATTTCCTGCCAGGCAACCTTGGAAACTTGGCTCTCTCATATTTTACATATATACTGTGTCTGGTAATAAAACTAACAAACCTTGTAGCAGTTTGTCCAGTAAAATGTAGATGAAGGGCTGCGACACGACTATACTATACTGTACCTTTGTCACCGCTTTAGAGCCCATAGCATCATGCACACACTAGCTGGATTAAGCGAACGCCACTGCACTTTGTCCAGGCAGTCTCACCAGAAACAGATGCTCCCTTTTTGCACCTCCAAGAGCCAAATCTGCCACACGTGGGTTGTGAAAAGGGCCTCAGAGGCACAAGTCCCCAAAAAGGCAGCCGTATGTTTCTCCCACTACTTCTCCTTCCACTCCAACAAACACGAGCTGTGCCTACATGTGGGGTGGGAACCATTCAAGCGCTGTCAGCAGCACCCTGCTAAGAACCACAGCTCCACAGGCAAACACGCGTGTCAAACCCTCCGTGCCAACGCATCCCACTGCCCCAATGCAGTTCCTCAATGCAGGCTGCATGCATAGTCATCCAGCAGGTCCCTCGTTCAGTGCTGTCTCATGCGCCGATCAGGGCATTGCCCAGGCAGCAGAAAGTGCAATCATCCGCTGCTGCGCCCTGGCAAATGTGCCCATCGACCCGGGCAACCTCTCCGCCAGGAGGTTTCAGCCTACAAAACATTCTGTTAAACCCATTCTCTGCACACACTGTGCACTTGGGGAGCATTGTGGGCTACACACCCCAGCTGGATCTCTGCCCCTAGAGGCCAACCCATGCCCAGTTCCACTTGATCACTTCCCGGGGGCTACTGAAGCCCATGGGATCGCCAGGCAATCTTCAGAAAGAGCGGGGATTGCCACAATGAGGGTTAATCTTCTCGCCATCTCTGGAGCCTCACAGAGAGGCGGCCATCTTTATCGTGCTCTCGAGCGCCTGATCACTTGAAGGGATTTTAGTCATGAGTTATAACATGGCATACAATTAAGCCCAAAGTTTTAGGCCTCAGGTTGAGGCGGGGCTTCCTATTGGAACAGCATCCTATCAGTGGGCATTGCCGCACAGATGTTTGTCAATGGCAACAATGCATATAGATTAAGGCGTTGCCTTAATATGCAGGGCAAGGAATGGCATCAAGTGAAACAAAGCATCTTAAGATGGAGATATGGCGTTCGTTGTCGGTGGGTTCCCTAGTTAAGCAGGTGGTGGAGAGGTCAAATAGTGGGATGAAAAGCAGGTGGCGGCAAAGGCAGAAGCGGCGGCAGGTGGGACCAGTCTGTTGGGGAGCTGCAGTGAGGGTGGAAGTAGGGTTCTGCGTGCTTGGGATGCCGAATGGGAGACGCAGTGGAACTGACCAGTGCAGATACTGGAAGGTGGAAAGAGGGAGGTAAGCAAGGGAATTACTGGGCATTGGTGAGAACAGGTAGCAGTAGCTAGTGGTGAATTAAGTTGAGGGTAGCTGGGAGTGGGGCAGTAAGGGTGGGAAAAGGGAAATAGTGCAGAGATGGTGGTTGGGCGGAAGTGTAGGATTGTATGAAGGTAGGGCTAGTGGGTTGGCAAAGTGAACCGGGAGTAGGAATCGCTTTTGATAGGAGTGTAATTTATGGAGCTGGAAACTACGGAGTACTAGGATTTTCCTCTGGCCAAGATTTAAATATGCATTATGACCCAGGAGCTATTAAGAGTTCAGCCTCATGAATGGAGTGCCTGAAAGGTTGTGGAGCTTTTCTTTTTCTTCAGTGTGACCTGCATCGAGCAATACGCATTCCTAGCATCCCTTCTTTTGCTGTTGCTATGTCTTGTACTCTTGCCTTTTTCTGTTGAATCCCAACTCTTGCCAAGTTGCTTTACATGTCGTCATTTTTACTTTGTCTTTAAATTGCTTTCCTTTTATTTCCTTTTAGGTCGTCATTCTTCCTCATTTAATCTTGACCTAGCTTTGCTGCACCTTCATAACTCTGCCACTACTTCTGCTACTACATTAATCGGTTTCTGTCTCTCATTCCTCTGCTGCCACCCCTTTTTCTGTGATGCAACCTTGCTTGCGTTCTTTCTTTCCGCTGCTCCTGCAGGAGGTGCTAATGCAATATGGAACAAACGTCACTTCCCAAGGAGATAAAACTATAGTCATGTCCAGTACATATGACCTCTCATGCTTTGCATGTTTATTATTGCAAAGTTAATGTACATTCCCAGACACATAGTTAATATCAGATCGCTATATTTGTATGGCACCTGTTGGCTTGGGGAGCCAAATGTAGCTGTTATCACGCCAAGTAGACTCCTCTAAGATATTTATTGGAGCAAAAGATCTGCCGGCAATTACGAACCCTGCCATAGATGGTGGTCCAGTGCACATTTTGTGGCTTTGATACGATATCTTAGCGGTGCTGGGAAGGGAATGTAATGAGGCCTAAAGTTCACTACCGTAATCCCATGGAAGGCTTGTCGGCGACAAACTGCTTTGCTTGCAACTTCACAGTAGCAGGCGATTTGTCCAAGTACCTTGATGTGGCAAGGGTCTGAGGCTCAATTGGCATCTGCTCTTCAAACGGGGCACCTCGACTGACTAGCTGGGCAGGCTCAGCAAGTGAAGCTGGGCTTGAGGCAGCGGTTAGGTATGTGAAATGTCTGGTTCAGGTGTGGCTAGCTAAATTTCAGCTATTGCTAAGGCTTCCGCCGAGCGAGCAACCGCAGTGGCAAATGAAATGCCCAAGGATTAAGTAGGCATAAAAATGTCTCTTGTTGTGATTAATAGCACATTTCTGATTTCCCAAGATTGATTTATTGGGGGCACGGGTGTGTTTAAATAAACACTTGGATCTGGACCCGTCTCCTGCACTTAATCACAATGGGAATAATGAACTCGCATGCCGGTACAATGGCTTCATTGTGGATGTTCTCGCCCCTCTTCAATTTTGCTCCCTGGTTGTTGTAGAGTAATTGGAGCTTCACTGTTTTTGCTGCCTGATTTTCTCTAGATTAAATGTTACCACACTGTGTTTCGCTCCTCGTTTCCCCTGTGACTGGCCCAACGATATCACACCATCACCCTGTAGCATGCCAACGTTGTTTTTTAGCATGCCAAATTTGTTTTTATTGACCCCACTGATATTGCCCTCTCTGGAATTGCCTAATCCAAACTCTCCCCAGGATCTATTCTCCCTGTTTTGCGCCCACCTCTGCATGTTTTGTCTTCACTCCTCTTTGTATCCCCCACTCTAATAGCTGCACACAATCCAGTGCCAGAGATAAAGCACCTTATCCCAAAGGCACCCCAACTGACGCATCAAATTGGCTACAACTAATCGATGCTCCAAATTGCCCACCGGACCCCCCACTAACCTTCCACCCTAAACGTCTCAACACCACAAAATGCCATATGCATCCCAAGCTACTCGCGCATGGCAGTCAACCCTCCAAACAGACATCAAACATGTCACACTTCACGCTAAACTGGCCACTCACCGATCTCGGTCCTTGGCCCTGCCACTCTTCCCTGCACTGCCTACCTGCACTACAGGACTGTCTTGTGTCCTACAGCCCCTTCTCCCGGCACTTACCTTGCACTTGCCACCAGCTGGCCCTATTATTTATCTTGTATTCCACTAACCATGTACTGCACTTCCCCTCTCCCCTTGCACTTTTCCCAGTCTCCCCACCCTTGCACTTGCGCGATCTGAATGACACCTGGCCTAGTAGGATCGTTTATCCCCTTGTTCCCCCCCCACCCCCTGCCTCATCGCGCCTTGAAACACTTGTGTATAGGCGCGTTACAAATGTCATATCATATCGCATCCCTGGCCAGTGCATCCTACCTAAACTGGCACGCAGGTCTCTTCCAGCAGAAAATGTGGCCTTCCATAAATTGGCTTGATTTTAGAGAGCCGAAACAAAGCAAAATAAAAAGCCCACTACGCACACCAGATGCACAACGCGGTCAGATGGATGTCTACAGATTCAAAACCATTTGCAGGCATCAACTCGGCACAAACATCCCAAGAACTCTGCAACTACACTAGAACACTCTTCAGCAACAAAATTATTAAAATCCAGAGTCCACCTGGGCAGAAAAGGACCAACTCTAGCATTCCCATCAAGGGAAACTGCAACGAGGAAACCGTCTACCCCACCACTGACGGATTTTCATCCCTTCGCCCACATCTTCCGCGCCACATTAAATGCTCGCAATCTTCTGACCCAAATAAATCCGCAAACTACAGACCAATCTCCAGTGCACCATTCAATGCCTAACTCATTGAGAAATGCATCCAACAAAAAATGGGACATTTCAAGAATAAAGAATGGTTAGGCATAGGTGTTCTCCGCACCTGCGCAATCTGAATTGAATCATGAGGTTAGTGGTACTTGACACTTCTTCCTTGCTCTCCAGATCCTCTGGAGAAACAGTATATACTGGGTCGCCTCCTTCCCGAAGAGCAGAAATTACACGACCCCTTTCAGGCTGTCACAGCAAGCTGACCTGCACATTACCCTGCAGATCCAGTCTCACCTCTCCTGTTCAGCATTTACATGACCCAGTTCCTAAAACTCACAAACAACTTGGGTCTCGCATGCTTAAACTACACTGACTATTATCAAATTGTCACGTTCACAAATTATTCAACAATTGGACTGGATATCTCCCCTTACCTGGTAGGTGTGGACACCCATCCAAAAAACGTTTGCAACCCCACACACATAGGATGCAGAAATGGGACTTGCGACCTATGATTTCCTGTATTTCCCCCCCCTTTTTTTTCCAATGGAGAATCTGTCGTTTTGTATTTATTTTTGTAGGACATTTTTCCGCAAATGTGTGCCTCAACCCCCTCTACCTTAATACCCCTACCCTCCACATATATTTGCAGTAACATTTCTCCTGCGATGGAATTTTATCCCGTGACTTAACACTGGAACCACATATCCAAGCTTTTTTACGGAGTTTATTCCAGCTCCGAATAATAAAACCTGGCCTCCACTCGCTGAACCATGACTGTCCTTGCCCTAGCACTCTCAAGATTGCATTAACTAATATCCTTAACCATGGCCACCTACAATATCTACTGAATAACCACTTGACGTGCTATAAAGCATGCAGAATACAGCAGCCAGACTGCTTCTGATACTGCAAATATAACCCCATCCCTGCAACACTTCACTGGCTCCTGATGAAACGGAGGACTCGCTTCAAAAATCTGTGTAGTACCTTCTATGGCAGGCACCCAGAATCAATCACAAGGAAATTCACATGCTCCCAAACATTGATTCGGCAACTATGTGCTAGTAATTGTGGCGTGGTTCAACCGGACTCGCCAAAGAGAATGTGCCTACTCCTTCCTATTAAACAAACTCTGGTGCACTCTCCTTCGTGCAGACCACTACCGACATTGAAAAGAGAAAAAAAATACTCAACCAGCACCAAACCTCAGATTTTCTCTTGTTGTAACCTCAACCGGATGACAAAGTGGGGAGGCAAAATACATAATGTAAGACAGACCATGTACAATTGTGGTCATACTAGGCCATGTGACATTCGAATGTACAAGTATTGTGAAGAGAAATGCGGGGGGGGCAAAGGTAAGTTCTTAGTGAGAGCCTAGGAGTGAAGTGCCGAGGTTGCCAGGGGAGGAACTTCTCGCTTAGTGCTGAGTGGAGGAGTCCAACAGGTGGGATGCACAACTGCCTGGAAGGGGGGGCATGCAAGTGAGTGCTAGGGGGTGCTGGAATCAACTGTTCAGGGGCCTGGTACCTGTGGGATTCATGAAGGTCCAGGCCGCCAGTCTCAGCGGCAGTGGGGTGATGGGAAGGGAAAAGGGGGAAAGAGTTGGAAAAGGGCAGTGTTTTACGGTTTCTGGGACATGAGGAGGTCCGGCTCAAGACAGAGATGGGCAGGCAGGCTGTTGCAAAGAAGGGCACCAGCCGAAGCGGGGGACCTGCTACCCACTCTCTGCTTCCAGAAACGTTTGATAAGCAGAGGAGCAGCGGGCTCTAGCAGGGAAGTATTAGGGAGAGAAAGTTGGAGATAGCGTGGTCCCAGGCCCAGAAAGCCTTACGGTCCAGAGGGTCTTGAATTTGACACTTGCAGCCATTGGGAGCCAGTGATTTTAGGGCTGGGGAGATTCTTGAGGCCAAGGGTAAGTCTTTCAGCCTTATTCTGGATTAGCGCTGAAGGGGCTCAGGGAGGAAAGTGGGGAAATATGAGGAAGAGGCTGTTGCAGTAGTCCATAGAGGACCAGAGCTCTGGAAACGTGAGCTTCTGCGGAAAGGTGAGCAAAGTGAATGCCTCTAAGGCAGTGAAGCGGGCCTTCTTGGCAAGGTCCAAGATGTGAAGGGTGAAAGAGGGAAGTCGAAGATGATCCCCAAGGTTTTTGGCCTCAAGCGAAGGTAGAGGGCCAGAGGAAGGGTGCCAGAGGGTAGGAGGGGAAGCAGGGCGCAGGTGTCCCAATAAGAAGCATCTCCAACTTGATGGCAGCATCTCCATCTTACTGGCATTAAAACGGGATAGCGGTCAGACAGTCGGACAAGGAAGTGTAGTTGATGGAGGCCAGTTTGAAGGGAAGCTGTGGGTCATCAGCGTAACACTGGAAATGAGGAGAGAAGCAGATCAGGTGAGCAAGAGGGGCACGATAGATATTGAAGAGCCATGACAAAAGGATAAAGCCCTGGGGGACACTGAAGGTAAAGTGAAGTGGTGGAGTAAGAGCCCAGCTGCAAGGGGCGGTTAGTGAGGAAGATCAGCCAGTCCAGTGCCGACTGTGATGCTGAGAGTATTGCACAACCGTTTTATGAGGACAAATGGTTGACCATGCCAAAGGCAGAGTAGAGATTGAGGAGAATGAGAACAGCAGGAGAGCTAGTCAATAATTTCGAGCATGTCTTTATGGTTGTTCAGGAGAGCAGTTTCTGTGCCTCTGGATGCCCGGAATCCGGATTGATGGTCTTGGAGGCAACCAAGTTCAGTGTCAAGGATCAGTTGGAGGACCAACTTCTCCAGGAGTTTAACCCGGAAAGAGGTGGTGGAAATAGGACGATAGTTAGCCGGGCAGAAGGTTCAGCAGTCCTTTTTAGGATTGGGGGGGGGGGGGGGGGTACAAGGGAGTGCTTAAGGGATGGCGTGAAGGAGCCAGTGGCAAAGGAGTGGTTACAGTGAGTGAAGGCGTCGGGTGGTCACCGTGCTGTGCTGAATGCAGTTTTCAAACATACTAAAGGCTGCACTTCGGGGTGGATGGGTGTGTTTGATAGAGACCCCTGCCAAAGAAATGCAGCTACTCTGTACATTCATCCCTGCACACAGCAAAATTGTACATATCCAATAGCAGCTCATGTCTCCTTTCCAGTACAGTGGAAGCGGAGTGCCCTTCACCAGCAGCACAGAAGTACACAATTTCTTGCAGGACAGGGTCTGCTACAAGTAATTGAAAGGTGATCTATCGATCTAAATTTTATTGGCAAGGGAGTCCACATTGGCTAAGCGAACACTTTGGGCTATTGTGTGTGTATGGATAGGCACTCGTGTATAAAGGTTACTACTTGGCAACAGCTGTTAAATTGAGAGAATTCTTTTCCTTTTTTTAAATTTATAGGCATTTACAACAAACGGAAAACTATCAAACCAGAACAGTATATATACGAGAGAAAAAACTTTCAGTAAAGATCATTAAATTTCCCCATATCCTTTCATAAAAAGACAGTTTGCATTTCAGTTTATAAATTAATTTTTCAACCCTTGGACAACTTTTGCATTTCCTCCACCCAATCCTCAAAGGTGGAGTCATGCTTTTCCAACCCCGAAGTATCAAACGTTTGGCCACAATGGCACCTCTTGTTGGAAGAGCAGAGATCACCAAGCTCAGAATCGTCACCCAACACCATGCCCTGAAATCCAAGTTGGGAACCCCATCAGAAATTTGAGTACAAGCATCACAGACTGCAGACCAGAAATCAGAAACCCTCACACAACTCCACAGCATATGTTCCAAGAACCCAACCGCATTTACACAACCCCAACAGTCATCACAATCCAGCATCCCTCGCAGTTTCAATTTTTCCAGACACCAATTAACTCTATTAAGAATTTTGAGTTGTGTCCTTTTCCCCCAAGTTGAAACCTGGCAAATGCTTATCTAATAAATCAAGCCTAACTGTTGGCGTTGCCATTGCATGTTTTTAATATGATTTCAGTGCATGGAGGAGATGAGGCACACTCGGTTAATACGTTTTTTATTACACCAAAGCTGCCATTCTCTATGCAGACTCCTTAGAAAAAATACTTGCGGGACGATATGTGATTTTTCTGCTTGCCAGATCCTGGAGAGTATGTGTTTAGGGGGGGGTGGGGGGGAGTGGGTAGGTAGTGTTAACATATCCTTTTGCAATGATTTCATTCTCTGCTTTCAGTGACCAATATCCTTTCTCCTCCTCCTGCAGGCACTGTAACATGGTGCTTGAGAACGTAAAAGAAATGTGGACAGAAGTTCCAAAGAGTGGAAAAGGCAAGAAAAAGTCCAAGCCTGTCAACAAGGACCGTTATATCTCCAAAATGTTCTTGCGGGGCGATTCAGTCATTGTGGTACTACGAAATCCTCTACTTGCTGGCAAATAAAGAACTCTATTTCTGTGATGAAAAATTGCTCTTATGCAACTGATCGCAGCCGTTTCCATTCAACTGATCCTAGATTTTGTATTCCCCTTTGTTTTTGCCCTTTGGACAGTGGTAGCCTGGAGAATGGTGTCCCATGTGCAAGAGGTTTCCATCTACCTTCTTCCCCAGCACGTAGCCTCTGCTGCACTTTCATTGCCGATTACTGGAGTGTCTGTTTTTTTTAAAAATAAAATAATTGTTTAACTGATTTTTGTTTAGTATTTCCTATTTCTTGCATTGATGTGCTTTTTTTTTTTTTTTTTTTTTTTCTTTATTGCTCGCTTTAGTTTATCGCATCTTGTCATAGTCTAATCTTTATGCCTGAAATATGTAAACCAAGCTCAGGCGTGTCACTGTAACGTGAGTATTCTGGTTACTAGACAAATGTAAAGTGTCACCGGAGGGATGGGTCGTGCGTGTTTTGTGGGGAGGGGATTGTAGCAACCGGGACATTTACTTTTCAGGCATTGTACAACATGGGCAGTTTTCTGTACTGTTAAGAGCAGTTTTATGCTACTCATGTATCTGCTTGTTTTCCCTGATTTCTTTGTTTGCACACAGCAGGCCAAACATTTGAAACTACATGTTCGTTGCCTGTAACGGAAAACTGGCAGTTAAGCAGCTCCATCCGTTGAACAGAAAGGTGAGCTATTGGGAGGTTGTTCACCCTCTTCAATCGGAAGTTAAGAGACTTCTCTGCTGCAGACCCTTCTCCTCTCACTTGCGATATAATCAAATGTTTGCAAAGCTGAACTGGAAATTTATATTACAGCAAAAGTAACATCATACTGTACCCCAAGTGTGGAAATTAATTTTAAAGCACAGCTTTTTCATATGTGCACCATGCCAACTAGACGAGCCACTTTGTGAGCATGCATAGTTTCCAGAACGAATGGAAACCCTGTGGCTACCCCCTTTCAGCTTAACCTCATGCATACCTTCAGTGTGGTGTTAGACAAGGACCATCCCTACTCTTCATCTATATCACTGCTCTAATCAAGTGAAGCATACACAGTACATCTACGGGGACGACTCTCAAATCTATAAAATCGCCACCAACAAGAGCATAGACCAACCCCCTTGTCCACTGCCTCTCACAAATAATGCATGGCTTGGTAACATCAACCTTAAACTCCACACCGATAAAACTAAAATCCTGATTACACCAACAACCCTTCTATCCAACTGCTCATACCATGACCTACAGAAATGGGGAACCAGAGTAGAAGTGGTTAAATCTCATAATCCCGATGCACAATGAACCAACATTGGAACCTTGAGGAAATGCAGTAGTAAAGAAAAGTGTCTATGATCTATCGGACGGATATTGCCTTTTCTCTCTTCCACACTGCACTCGCCAATCTCTCACTTGTCATTTCAAGAATAGGCTATGTCGACGGCATCTTCCTTGGCATGCTTGACTACCACCCCAAAAAATGACCCCAGAACGCAGCAGCAAGAGTCCTAAGACTCCAAGAGAGGACAGGTCACACCAGCATTACAATCACTACATTGGCTAACAGTCTGAAAAAGTTCCATTTCAAATAGCTCACCACAGAGCAAGGAGCAGAATTCTTGGAAGAAAATCTGCAAACCGAACCCTGAAGTATAGCAATGATGTCTTGAACCCAACTGTTATTTGAAAATGAAATGTACCATTGCAATGAAACCCTGAAACCCTCCCACTCCTGTGCCCCAAGGGAATACGCACAATGGAGACATTTGACCTTCAGGAAAGCAATAAACACATGGCTGTTTAAATTGTCGACCTAGCTTGTAAGCAATATACCATTGTCAAACAGAAAAAAACATAGCGGACTACGACACACTGGGTTTCAGTTACCCAAAAAGCTACCCCTGAATTTGCGACTTAGCCTGAATCAATGAGGATTGTACTTTTTTCATCACTTGCCCATTCCAAAACCCTACATTCGTACCACATGCAAACAATCTATGCCACATGCAAACACGCCCTGCCCCTCACTTCAAACAGAACTCCATGCCTCCTCCAGCAACCCACACAGCCAATGCATCTCGCCATGGGCACACGTTGCTTCCCATATGGATGCAAACGCTGGGCACGCCCACTAACCAACACCACCTAGAAGCAAACACTTGAGCAGTTTTTCCGAACGGAACTAACACCAGCATTGCAAATACGCTCTCCTTCTGCTCCCACAAACAAACCTCCCCCTCTTTTTCAGATCCACCACTGCACCTGGAGATCATGCAAATGGCGGGTGTGGTATAACTCCTATTAACCAAACACATTGAGCTATCGTCTCTGAATGGAGTGTGGAGGGACATTTTCCCCTCCCCAATCACTTTACAAATCTGTATAACCTGTGCAATTTGCAGCATTGTCTTCAGAAATCCGGGAAGACAAATATTTTACTGATGTAAATAAAAGTGCCACTGAATCAAACAAAGACTTAACATGAACATGTTTTATGCCACTGGGGAAAAATGTTCTGAAAATATTATAAAGAGCAAATGGAGCTGCATTTAATAAGTGGCTGGCAGAAAAAATCTGACCAGATCGACTGAATAATGGCAACCCAAAGGTGTGTGGCAGAAAGCATGCTATTGAATTGTGCACTACTAGAATGAAGTAATTCAGGGGCCGCAGGGAATCTGCTTCTGTTAGGACTGATTTTCTAAACTCTGGCCTGGTGGACAGATGTACAGAATGCCAACCTATTTTGTGACGGGAACAACTTTGGGAAGCTGTAGCCGAACCAGTTTAGGTAGCAGTGACGGGCAGTCTAGGCGTAGTTATTCAGAGGGGGTGAGTTTGTAAAGGGTCCACAATGAGAATCTCAGATTACACTGTGACAGGAAAATAGTTTATGGCCAAAACTCACTATAAATGATTACTAGCAGGTAGTTCTCACATAACACTATCAAACTAAATGCATATATACATTCACTTTGTTATAGGGCATGATACAAATCAAAAACTCCTGCAAACGAAAGGTTAGATAGGTATTATGCACAAAAAGGACCACAGATGATCCCTAACTAAAATTGTCCAGCCCTAAATTGCCTGGGGCCTTTTCCCCACTAGTTAAGGTTACAGTTCCACAGAACTTGGGATGCAGGAAAAAATGCAGGTAGAGTCTCTGGGGGGGTTAGGGTTCAAGTTGGACTAATGCCCAAAAGTAGTAGCCCCCACAGTCAGATGTCTTGCTAAGCAAGCAATAGCAAAGCCAAGTGTTAGAAATAAGCTGTATTATAAGCCCATTGACTTCCAATGGGAGTATAGAGGTAGGTGAGGAACTCTAACTTACCCCCCCAAAAACTGATTCTCCCCCATACTCCGATTCTTCCCCAGAATTGGCAGAACAAAGGAAGTGCCCAATGTTGCTTTTCGCGCCGAAAGACGCAGTCCTTGGTCAAAAAATGCAGAAAAACCCGATGTAGCACCCCTCTCATGACTGGACCCAGCTCAGGGAAGCAATTTTCAGACAGTGGTCACTGCAAACGGCGACGCAAAGGAACTCAGCAGCTGTCTGATTTTTCCCTCCTATCTCAGGTCCCCTTGATACTAGGACACCAAAACATTGCAGGAGTTAGTTTCGTAGAGCCAGCTGAGGATCCTCCAAGTTTCAGGCCGGAACTCGGCACAGTGACATGCAGCATGGTAGCCCAAAAACAAAGCTGGTCAGCCACCGGATGGTTCCAGGGCGCTTCCTTTGGGAGGGCACCGGGCAGACGTTGAGAATGGATGGTCCCTCCACTCCAAGGGTTATAGCGCCTTTGCAGGACTACTGAAGATCAGAGTAAGTCCAGGACAGCAGCAAAGGTTGGTTGCCAGGCCTCCTTCAGTCAGGTCTCTGGTTTCTTTGTGGGTCTCACAGCTGGACAGGATACTTGGCTCCTTCAGGTTTCTCCAAAATCTTTGAAGAATGGGTGCAGGGGTCCTCATTATCTTAAAAGCCAGGTAAGAGCTGAAACGCACTAGCTGGACTAACCCACACACCCCAGCAGTGGTCCAATCGGGACCACTGGCGGGAACATTCATGCATACCACTCGCACACTGAAACCAGTTTGTGGATTGGAGTCCGACGGACCCAGCCCACATCCTGCCAGCAAAAACACACAGCTCTCCAGTAACCCACGAAAAGCTCCTGCTTTCCTGGGGACTGGAAGTCCTCAAGGATTTTCCTGGCCTCTGAGGCCAGGAAGAAGGCTAAATGATACGATGGCAAAAGAACAGGCAGAAAATATTGTGGCACGGCCATGTTTGACCAGTAGCCACAGTTAGTAGCCAAACATGGTCAAGCTAAAACAAAAATCCCCAAAAAGTGGGGAAAAGTCGCTGCTGCCAGTAGCCTATCCTTTTAGCACACCTAGAGTAACCAAAAATCCTCGTGTTGTCTAGGGCAAAACAAAAATGCACCCCATTGTACTGCAGTGTAAGCTGCAATGTACAAGTGATGCAAAAATAACCAAAAGTAGTAACACAGTAACGCGACTAAGTGAAACCATGTTTCCCCCTAACCTATGAGCAAAGGCCAGTGCAGTGAAGCTGAAGACTTCACTGCACTGCAAAAAGTACAGGTCAGATTAAAAAATAAAAGTTAAAAGTTTGGGGATTCCATAAAGATGGAAGAAAGGTGCAGTAAAGAGAAATCTTTCCAGCTTCACCATTTGTCAGGAGAAAAATTGAGTTATGATAGCTGTACCTTAATGTATGATGATCAAAATGCCTGTGCCACTGCTTAAAAACACTGCATTGAATAGAGCAGTGAAAAGTTATTCATAACTGGCCCTGCGGATAAGTGGAGGACCCGCCTGAAGTACCGAACAAAAAGAATACTGTTAAGGATTTTAATCAGGCGACGCACACCTTGGTCTCAGCTTAGTATGCAGCGCACAATTGAAATGCTTATCTCTTTATATTATACCGATTCATTTTGAGAGAGTACACAACTCGTGTCACACCCCCTTTTTCAAATACCCCGGGTCACAATGGATCATGAACCAGGCTGGTTGGTAAAATGCAATATTTATTTTAAAATTCAAAAATCATACAATTTTTAATATGGGGCAGCAATAACCAATGGGGTGATAATTACAATGGAATAGTGAGCAATGCACTTGGTTAACCTTTGCCTAGAACATATGTACAGCACAATGGAATAGGAGCACTTTTTGATTTAGGAAAGGTGGCACCCAAGTTTAGATTTTCCCCCTGCAATGTTCCCTCAACCCACAATTAATGAAATTCTGAGTGGATAAAAGAAGCAGCAGAGTCCTGATTAAGAGGCAGAATACAGAATCAAAATCTCCCATCACAGAATAAGAGGCAAAAACAGACTTAAAACCCTTAACAATCGGAAATGGCAAATAATGAATTGATGTGTGCTTAAATTATAATATACATGTTTTATCATAATAGCATGTAGTTCTATCACTGGCAGTCACAAGGCAATGGATCAGCGAAAGGCATACAACTCGAAAATGAGTGGAAAGTTTAGAACAGATTGCAGCTAAATGACGCGTGTAAAAGTTTTCTTTTCAATTCTTGTTTTAAATTACCCAAATGGTTTTAAATAAAACCGTGTGAAATTCTAGCATTTGGAGTGCAGTGTTGGATAGATATGTCTATCACGGGGACATACTCTAGTTCAAAAGAGGTCTCGAACTATGAAACTGGATGAGATAGGCAAGATATAAAAAGGTGTGCCTTGAGTAAAATGAAGCTGTGAAATAGGAAAGGAAATCAGTTGTGACAAGAACAGTTTTATTCTAAACTAGAGTATTCAGACTAGACCACCAAAGATGGACACAGTAAGATCCAGGGTTGATTTTGCAAAATCAACCCTGGTGGAAACTAGTCCGATCACTAGAAATGGAACTGATGGTTTAGGATTACACAAAACCAAGTTGAAAAGAAATGGCGCTAGCACTTTAGGAAGTCACGGGCAGGTTGCACAGATAATTCTAACAGTTTTAACAAGTTATCAGGGTAAGGATAGGATGGCTTAGAGAGTGGGATAAAGACAAAGGCTAGACAAGATAGGTTATGGATTTCTAGGGGTAGGGATTATACTCGCAGTCCACTTTTAGTTTGGGGATATTTGGACCGTCAACCGGTTCTGGTCAACACACGGCTGCACGCCTGGCAAAAGAAAACAGCTGGGCTGTTCTGGTCACTGGATGGCAAGGACAGCGGAATGGCCATCCTTGTCACAGGACACTAAAGGTCAGCTGGATGGCAGGATTGCAGCGGGCATGCAATTAGTGGGCAGCAAGCCAGTCAGGATGCAAAATATACCACAGCTTTCCCGTTAGGTTATTTGGGATTTTTCTGGATCCATAATCTTGCTGGAGTAGGAATCAGCAAGGCTTGGGTTTTGCAGTGGGTTCTGGAGTAGGGTCAGCAATGCTTTGGCCTTGTGTGGGGTCTGGAATCTGGATGGAGCAGATCCGGAACTTAGTGCAGGATCTTCAGGAAGTGTGTGTATGCCTTGTCAGGGACTCCAATTTATAATGCACAGTGACATCAAAGTATATGGTTGGGCAGGTTTAGCTAAGCACGCCTCTAAACTATTGGATTGGTCAGGGGTGCTAGTCCCCGCCTCGCTCTAAACGAAGCTGGTTGGATTTCAAGGGAATGATGTCAGATTCATGATATAGGTTTTACAATTTCCAAAACCTCCCACAATTACTTTAACTAAAATTCAGTTTTGCCCTGTATGGCACCTTTATACAGTGGAAATATCTAAATAAATTACATAAACAGGTTACATATTTTATTCAGCACATATCAGTCTAATCCTCCAGTTTGTGACACATTGTTTTGCCCTTCTACCAGTTATTCACGCTTTTCAATGTAAAATGTTCGGCCTAAAATTCCATAACTTTATACACAAGTATGGATCATCATAAGGGATGTAAATATGAAAATTTGCATCATGGATACTTTCCTTGTAATCCCTGATTCTTTGCCATTCCTGTTCCCAAAGGGTCAGTGAATTCTACCATGTCTTAAATGAAAGGACATAAATTACTTTTAAACTGCTACATTTTTACAAAGTCTTGTTGCAGAGATAAACGTCTTTACATTTTTATTCATAAATAGTCTTTGGAAATAAATGGCCTTCGTCCCCCATATTTGGGAATGGCTTCCAAGCTACCCCCCTGAAAGGGGGGAGGGGCGTCATGGAGATCTCCTCTGAAGCCTCCAGTAGCAATCACAAAGAGGTGACATTCTTTTCACATCTCCTTGCATGGAAATTCCATTGTCCGTGGATCCAGCCTAGACTAGATTCTTTCCAACCTAGCAATTATCACAGAGGTGTTCGTATCTACTGAGAGGCCATCTTCTTCTGTCATCCTCTCAGCGGGAACATATATATATATATATATATTTTTTTTTAGCTGACATCCCCCCCCCCAGCAGCCACTGAAGTTTGTATTAACTATATTTATTTTGGCTGTGAATTGTAAGAAAATCTGCTAAATCGAAATTTCCTTCATTGTATTTTCACATAACAATCCCCTTCACATTACTAGATAAGGGCAGGGTTTCATTCACCAGTTGTACTTTTTAAAACGGGCACTTTTCTCCTGTCTGCAAAGCCCATTTTTACATGTGGGGTGAAAAGCTGGCATTTATTCTTAAATTCGTTTTTTCATCTCCATCAGATTCCCACACTGTTCTGCAGCCATAGTTATTTTCTCTTGTAGGCAGGAGTTTGTTGGAAGCACAGAAGCATTGAAATTGACATAACCCAGATAGCTGGAGTTCCTTTGAAATACTGATCTTTGATACTTTGTAGCACAAAATAAAGTGTTTCCCGTGCACGGCAGAAAGTGAAATTTCTTGGGCCTTTTTTTCCAGATTTGTCTTAAGAGCCTGCCATTCAAGTGTCATGCTTGATTTTTCTGAAGCACAATGGGGATATGAATGTGCATGGTCGGGGCCTTATTAATCACAGTGGTTTAAGGAAGAGCAGATGAAAATAGCGTCAGAACACCATTTTTTAAAGGTGAAACAATTTCCTTTTTAATGAGGACTTTCGTCTGGGAGCAAAACAGCGCTGCTTTTTCACTCTGCTTCTTATGTATATGTAAGAATACACTGGCAAGCTCCCTTAGTGTGTCTCCTTGTTCCATCCTGCCCACTATGGGCTTGGCAAGATGGTGCAGGCATCTTTTTTTGTTGTTGCTGCACAACGCAGCTTTGTGGCCATGGTGCTCACTGGAACCAGCGCAACAATTTTGCTGTTTCTGTTGAAACACAGCTTGGTTTTGGAGAAATTCTGTTCAGTGGGTCAATATAGCCCACAATACACGCAACAAACAAAAATAGCAAACAATGGGCACAGAAGCTTACACTGAACATGTTCCACTGGTATTGTTCAGATCCCCACTATCACTATAGCTGTAGCACCGGAATGTTATACAGCAATATTGCTGCCTAGGCTGAAGAGTCACTTTAAAGGAAAATGCATAATTTAATGTGAATTACTTGGTGGATAGCGGTATGGATTATGAAAAAGTTCCACACGCATATAAAAAAATCCCGATTGGTAATGTGACTTACATTTAAACTACCTGAAATTTATTTTTATGCCAAACGTAAACCAGCATTGGCAATGGTAATAGTTTGGGCGTTTACGGCTGTTCTTTGCGTTTATAGGCATTAGCCATCAGGGTGCAAGGAGTAGAGTGTACATTTTAAAGGAGTAAACGATTAGTGTTGCAGGTGTGCAATAGAAGGGATTGGAGCAAGGGAATAGGCCATTGATGGAGGGCGCCAACGATGAGCAAGTGGACATACGAGTGAGAAATGGTAAATTGAGTGAGGAAGGATGAGTGGCATGGAGAGAGGGTAAGGGGTGGGTAAAGAATGGAGGGGCACGATTGGTGGATAGGGCGTTGAGCCTCTGTTAGTATTCTTCTAGCTGATAGATTTTTGTTCCCATTATGCTGAAGAACTCGTGACTTATTTGAGATAAAAACACAATTGGAACCTAACTTACAAGACAACCTAAAATACACTAACCTAACCCTCTCCAGCGGATCCCTACAAACAACCCAACCGACTGCCAGTTTCATCTTTTAAGCACCTGTTCCCTGACTAGATACAAAGCTAGAACAAATACCCCAGCCCACCACTACACACTGTAAATGCCACACCCAGTGCTTTAAGTGGGCCAGGGCCTGCCGGGGCCGGGCCCCGGCAGTCTCCATAAAGTGGGGCTGAGCCGGGGCCCAGCCGGGGCCCCCCGTCCCACACAACATTGGCGGGATGCATTATCCCGCCGTGGCCGCAGCCGTGATGGGAGATGCGCCCGTCAGTATGTCGGCCAAGCTGACAGAAGTGCCAGCCAGCCACAGCGACGCTGAGGCTGGTGGCACTTCTGTCAGTTAGTGTAACTCCCTCTGATGACCCCTCATCAGGGTCATCAGAGGAAGTTACTGTCCCTTTGTTTTCCCTCCCCAGGTCACTGACCCCCGCGGGCTCCGTGATCTAATATGCAGATTAAATCACGGAGCCCGCGGGTTCGCAGAGGGTGAAAGACGCCTCGGGCTCAGTGATCTATGTGCTCTGAGCAGATAAATCACAGAGCCCGAGGTGCCTTTCTCCGTCGGCAAAGCTTTATAAAAGATGCCTTGAACTGTGTACGTTTCAAGCCATCTTTTATAAAGGTAGAAATATTTCTATGTTTATAAAAGACGGCTTGAAACGTGCACAATTCAAGGCATCTTTTATAAAGCTTTGTCGACGGACAAAGCCACCTTGCGGTTTGTTTTGTCCGTCATCAACGCTTTATAAAAGATGCCTTGACTTGTTTACTTGTCAAGCCATCTTTTAGAAACATAGAAACATGTTACAAATATCTATGTTTATAAAAGGTGGCTTGAAAAGTACACAAACCATAGTAAGTTAAGCACACAAGTGTGCGTAACTTACTATGGTTTGTGCACTTTTTAAGCCACCTTTTATAAACATAGAAATATGTAACATTGCTATGTTTATAAAATATGGCTTGAAAAGTACACACACCATAGTAGTACGCATACAAACATATAAATGCTCACATACATTTATATATTTGTTTGCGCACCTTACTATGATTTGTGCACTTTTAGGCCACGCCCACAATGAAAGCCACGCCCCCAAACAAGGGCCTCCCCCTCAATTTCTTACCCCACTTAAAGCACTGGCCACACCCCTCAAACTGCTAAAACACCCGAAACTCAGACTGTGCTCTGCTGCGTTGGGCCACCAATCTGGAAACGTAGACCTCTGGAGAAGACACAAATCACGTGGAGAACTACTCCACATAGAAGCCAGTTCCTCCTGGTTTCACCTTCACCAACAGTTGAGAATAACACCTAGTCATCTCCAACTACCCACTCCCTCCTTCATCTACGCGAGCACCTGGAGAACATGAACATGGTAGCGGGTCACGGTACAAATCCAAATGACACAACCTCTTCCCGTTTCCTGACAGTTTATTTTGCTTTTCCAAGAAAGAGTTTTCAGACCATCCACAGACAAGATCATTCGTTTTGTACATTACCTAAAAAATCCTAGGCACTGCAACACCAGTAAAATGTCCCTTTGTATTGCATGGGACATATGGCATTGGGAAAAGCCTAAAGGGACCTCAATAAGTCCAGGTCTTTGCACATTATTCAGCACATTCAACGTGCAGGTGCCACAAGTAACATCTAAAAGATCTAAAAAGCGTTCTTCCAAATCAGAGGAGGCTCACGCCGCTTCGCCCAATGCCATTGCGACAGCTTCATATATATTTCTTTAGTGTAAGTCGCTGGCTGCATGCTCACATTTGCTGAAAAAAAGTGGCCTCTTTCTATATGGGCAGTATTCTTGTTTATTTTGAAAATGAATGCAGAGCTAATCAAATCGACATGACCTAATAAATTCCCATCTGCTTGCATTATTTTAATTCTTTTCCCTGCAGCCGTGGGGCAGCTTATTCAATTTGTTCTGCCAGTGCCTGTTGCGCTTCTTTTGCTGGTATATATGTCAATGAACATCTACTGGGCAGTGGGTGAGGGTGACTATCAATACAGCATCATCTAGCCGGGCAAGTGGCACAGCGAGTAGAGCGCTCGCTTTGATATCCGTAGAGCCTGCTAACGCAGGTTCGAATCCCTGCGGGGCCAAACTCAGCCTTTCATCCTTCCGAGGTCGATAAATTTGTATTTTGTATTTTATTTATTTGTAACGCGCACCCACAGGCCCGGAGGCACCAGGGCGCAATTTGTAGTTGCAGAGATACAGAGATGCATAGATACAGGCAAAGCAGTGCAAGTGTTTACAGAAACATGACATTTCAGGATATGGACAAAAACAATGTATTCACAATAAAAAACAGTCAGAGGGTAAGAGCAGGTAAAGGCAGAGGCGCTGTCTTAGGACTGGTTGAGGAGCCAGGATCTGGTGTTGGCTTTGAAAGTGTGAAAAGACTCTTCCGCTCTGAGCACCCCACCCACACCGTGGGTAATAATAAGCAGCGCTCAGGTACCTGAGGGTTTGTAGCGCTATATAAATGCCAACTTATTATTATTATTATCTGCATAGAACATTATAGGTATGCATATTTGCACTAAGCATGGCATGTTGTTTGGTTGCGCCTTCTGCAATTCAGTTATCAATGGCACGAGTCACACCCATATTTGTAAGGGTCATCTAAAGTTAGCTTCTGTCTGCACAATGAAAGGGTGAGGATACATCCAAATGGATAAAACCTTTGTTTCCACTCATATATTTGACTAGTAAGATTTCAGTTCAGCCCCTCTATAACTGCCCCCTGCACCGCTCTTAAACCATGCTGCTTTTCTGAAACAGAATTAAGTGTAGGGCCTCAAGGTAACTTATTGATGGCTTACCATAGTTTAAATGCAGCATCTAATGGGCCAATAGGCTTTCGGTTTGGCCTATTCCCTTTCTTAAAGAATAGAGTTTGAACTTCACTTTTTAATCTAATGGAATGATTTTCCAAGATGTTTAATGGTGTTAAAAACGTTAATCAAGACTTCCTGATGACACTTCAAAAGATCAAGGTGCAGTGCCCAGAGCTCCCCTGACCTTGTAATAAAATCTGGAAAGGTTGAGTACTCGGGGCATTTCAAAGAGATTACCATATTATTGGTCTCCCCCACCCCCACATTTCTGTAGACTCATCACTTTTGAGTTTACTTATAGAGGCTGTAGCCACCACTCACCAGAACGTGTGCTCCCTTGCTGGCTCGCCACTTTTTGCAGTCTAGGCAGGTGAGTGGAAAGGCCCCCGGGGATTCATTTGGGCCCATTGATATTTGTTTAAAGAATTCCCCCCACCCCGCTAGCACCCCCTGTCCCTCGACCCTCCCAGGACCAGTTTCCGCATCTCTTTGACATCTTGCCCCCCGTCCCTGATTGGGTAATTCCCGCATTTAACAGTGCGTCACAGGGCAGCCCTCTGCCCGTGCAGCCCCTGCGGCAAAGGGCGGCTACTACATTGGTAAATCCAATCTGTGTCTGCATGCGCCAGCAGGGAAAGCCAGTGGCCAGCTGTGAACCAGCAGCGACTACCAAGGCAGGCGTGGTCAGGTTGGGGAGTAGAGCAATCCCTCTACCCTGAAGACCTTGCGACATAGCAAACCAGGTTATTAATTCTAACCAGCCCCACAACTTGTGTGCACTATGATTACTTCCTGAGTCACTTTAAGATAGTACTGTGATGATTAGCCTGCGTCGCACCCTTAGGAAATTGTTAGTGTTGCCTCTTGTCACATCTAGACACTGCCATTCTAAGATAGTGCTGTGAAGGTTAGCCTGCGTCGCACCCTTGGGGAATTGGTAGTGTTGCCTTTTGTCACATCTAGGCACTGCCACTTTAAAATAGTACTGTGCATGTTAGCCTGTGCCGCGTTAGATAGAACAGTGCTCGAAATATTGGCTTTCATCACACTCCTGGCGAATTGTTAATACTGCCTTTAGTCGCATCTAGAGAGTGCCACTCTAAGATAGCACTGTCAATATTAGCCTGAGAATTGTTAATACTGCATTTAATTCACACTGGCGTGTTTCTCTTGTACCCAAACTGCATGGTGAAGCCTAGGCCTCTCTCCTACTACAAGGCATAAATTAGTTTTCAAAAATTGATTAGCAGAGTTTGCCATTTACATTTTTCTTGATTAGCAAACAAACCCATGTGATTAGCAATTGTGTACAAATGTTCCACCAGAAGATACTTGTACCCAAGATATAAAATGAGCAACAATACAGAAGTTTTGTAATACTGCTGAAGTAAGACATTAGTGAGAAGTCAGGCTTTGCAAATTCTTTCTGTGAAATGGTGCATGTCACCGCAAACCCACTTTAGTTTGGCACACTGCTGCCACCCAGAGGTCAGCCATGCACAGTGAAACTTGTATTTGACATTTACTGCAAACATAGTCAAGTTTCAATACAAGTTGCCAATCTCCCCTGCAAATGGTACTGGCCCTTCTTAAAATCTACCCGACTATGCGAGTGGGTGAAAATACTTTGCGAGCCCTGAATGAGTGCCTGTAAAAAAGTTAGCTGTATGAACAAACAGACTTAACTAGATATGATTAAAAAAAGGCTCTTAAAACCGTTTGGCCAGCTCCCTCTACTGCAGGTGCAAATATACAATGCAGACATAATCATAGAGCAAAGTGAGCTCTGGAGGCCAACTACAGTGTACAGTTTTGCAGTAGGTCTGTAGATGTACAGACTGGATGAAACTATTGATCGCTACTTTAAGTAAATATCAAGTTGGCTTTGTGTATCCATTATGTAAAAGACTAAGAGTGGATGGCATAGCAGGCAGAGAACTGGGCAACCTAGGCAGAATAATGTAGTTTTTTGGCCATCTCACTTTCAGGGTAGCAGATATAAACCAACATGGTGAGATAGGATTTCAAGGAGTATGGGATAAGCTCCTGGGTTGAGCACAAGTTGCAAGCTGTATGTAACCAGCAGTCCACAGGACTAGGTTTGCCATCAAAGCATTTGGCTGCATGGTCATGTAACTTTGCCAAGGTGTTCACTCGTCAATATGATGCCTCTTCCCCAACAAAATGAAATCTAGTTGACACTGAGATTTAGATACACTTCACTGTAAAGCATGGAGACAATGTAGTGTTTTACAGTAGCAATACTGTAATTATGCATTATGTAACCTACTACATTTGTAGAAAAGGAATTGAAAGACTTAAAAAAAAAATAACAAACACATAATAGTCTTTGGCAGACAGGATACAGTTAGCTTAATAACAGTATTATCCCGATTATTTCTGGTTTGCAATTATTTGAAAAATAAAATAAAATGTGCATAGCACTCCCACACAGGCCTTCTTTGTACATGAGTTAAGGGGATGATTACTGATACACTCTTTCTCCATTAGCCCCTTAGAACTTACAGTGAACAGAGAAAAGAGGGCGGAGAGAGCAGTGAACAGACAAAAGAGGGCAGAGAGAGCTCTGAAGGCAAGAAAGGAATGCAGGATGAGCTGTGCTTTCATTTAACAAGGTAACTTAAATAGCTCACTTTGCTACATAAGTGACGATTTAATTCGCAAACCTACAGAATTGCATAGCAAATTGCTCCGCGACACTGCTTATTTTATGCTTTGCACTATACTGCATCCTCTAATCTAGGTGTGTTTTCTTTTTCTTGTACTTGTGAAACCTAGGCCTTTCTCCCACTCTACAGGATTCTCTGACCGAGCTGTTTCTCTTTTCTTGTACTCAAACTGCAAGGTGAAACATGTGCCTTTTTCCCACTTTATAGGACTCTTAGGTGTGCCTCTCTCTAGTAACCAAACTGCACCATGAAACTTGGGCCTCTCTCCCACTTTACAGGACTCTTGAATGTATGTGTGTTTTCTTTGCCTTGTACACAAACTGCATTGTGAAACCTGGGCCTCTGCCACTATAAAGGATTCTCGGACCTAGGTGTTTCTCTTTTTCTGTACTCAAACTGCAAGTTAAACCTGGGCCTCTCTCCCACTTTACACGACTCTCGAATCTAGGTGTGTTTTTCTTTGCCTTGTGCTCGAACTGCACTGTGAAGCCTAGGACTCTTTGTCACTATATAGGATTCTTCAGATCTATGTGTGTTCTCTGTTTCCTGTACTCAAACTGCTCTGTGAAGTCTAGGCCTCTCTCCCGCTATACAGGATACTCGGATCTAGGTGTGCTCTCATTTTCTTGTACTGCATTGGGAGGCCTAGGCCTCTCTCCCACTGCACGGGACTCTGAAATCTAGGTGGGGTTCTCTCCAGTATTCTAACTACATTGTGAAACCTAGGCCTTCCTCCAATTTCTAAGTGTCCCAAATCTAGGTATTTCTACTAAAGCCTACCATCCTGTGAAGCGTAGGCCTCTCCCATTTTCTAGGTGGCTCGAATCTTAGGGTTGCAGCGGCTGCTTACCGTTCTGTGAAACCTACACCTTTCTCCCATTTCTAGGTGTCCCAAAACTAGCTGTTTAACTACTGTGTGCCACCCCGCTGAAACCTAACCCAGTTTCCTTTCTCCTAGGAGTCAGGAATTGAGGTGTTTAATTATAGCTTGGCACTCACTATATCCTAGATCCCTCCTCACCCTCTGTTATCCACAATCTAATAGTACTATCTCTTTGTAAACCACCAGTGAAACCTAGGATCCCCATTATCCAGTCATCCCAAACCTCTAAGTATTCCATCAGTACCGACTATAACTGATTCCTAGGCCCCCCACGCCCAATATCATCCAGAAGCCACTTATAGCTAGTCATTGCAACCATAGTCACTACCCTAGTTAATCAGCACCCATTACTCCCCTTTACCAACCAGCCAGATGACCAACGAATAGTACTCCCATACCTCCCTGGACAGCCCAACCAGTAGAAAGAATACCCCACCGACTGAAAGTGCCATACGGTGATAGAACTGTTCTTTTCAACCTGCACCATACTTTAATGGTAATGTGAACATTGGATTGTCACACTATAGGGAATTATTCATGCAGAGTTGATTCATATCTAGAAAGTGCCATACTGTGAGAGCTGTTATTTTCAGCCCGCATCACACTCTGATATTGCTGTGAATATTGGCCCGCGTCACATAACAGGGAACTATTCATGCTGAGTTGATTCACATCTGGAAGGTGCCATATTGTGATCGTACTGCTATTTTCGGCTTGCATCATATTGTAATAGTACTGTGAACATCAGCCTGCGTCAAACCCCAGAGAATTGTTCATACTGAGCTGATTCATATTCTAGCAACCCTACTCACCTGGATAATAACCCCATAAGAATACACCTATCCACCCTACGGAAAGGACATTCCACTCCCGACAGGACTCGGGCATAGCAACACAAGAGGAAGCACCAATATTGCACAAGACATGACAGACGGCCACTGCCATGTGAACCACCCACTGAGACTAATCTTTGCCACTGAGGACTGGAAATGCCCCGATGCAGAAATGGACGGTGAGAAAGAGAGCAGGAACATGGAACACCTGACACGATTGCACAATTCCAACTGCCCCCAGTAGAAGCAACCATGATTGCAGAACACACCCCGCCAAAGATAGCAAGAGAAAAATCCTGATAACTTACACTGTACCTTGCGACAACCGCAGAACCTCGATATCTCAATGACACTGACATATTGAGACAAACAAACAAAAAACCCAAACAGCCGGAAAAAATACAAGAACACCTGAGGAGAGACTGGGAAGAAATCAACCCCCTCACGCCACACATCACCAGAACAGAAGGACACTATCAAAACCCACGAAATACCATACTGGACGATGAAGCTATGATAGTAAACAACCCAACCACTAACGTAATAGACCGATTCAATGAAGAAGCAGCCTTCGCTAATCTTCAATCAATTGGCATCAATGGAGAAGCACCTCGATTGAACAGCCCAACTATGAATCTAGCAGACCGCTTCAATAAAGAAGCAGCCTTCGCTGATCTTCATCCAATCAATGACAATACAGAAGCATCCAGATTCAACATCCACAAACCAAAACAAGGAACACCTGGTTATCAAATTGGAAGACCCTTTAAATACAAGTAAGTGTGAATCCTTAATCCTACGCCTATCAGTAAACCCCAAAACAAACTTGAAATTTGTATTGACATATAGACCACCAACCTACGAAGCAACCTTTCGTAGACGTCTTCTCAGAGGCAATCACCAACCTAGTAATCAAACATAATCATCTGATTGTCCTCAGAGATTTCAACATCTGGTCCGAGGAAGAAACCACAACCACACAAAAATCTCTATCAAGTCAACTAGCAGCAATGAATCTACAACCAGTCAAAGGAGCAACCCACACAGCAGGGCACACACTTGAAGCAATCTTTGCTAATGAAAAACTCATTACCACGGCACCGCCAATTCAAATACCCTGGTGCGAACACCTCATCATTCGGGAAATACTACGACAACCAAATCTTCAAAGCACCAAACACCCAAAAAGAATGCTTTAAAATCATAAATGAAATTAAAAATTCCACCTGGCTGCAACAACACACCAATACCATCTACGAAACTATGCAATGACCTAGCAGACCACTCCAAAAACAAAATCACTACCATCCAACAAACCATACAAAACCGACCAAGAGATCTGACTACGGAACCCACCCACACGTGGAACACCTGAACAAACTATGAAGCTTTCCCGAAATATCAGTGGAGACTTTCGTCAAACTGTTAAATCAAAGCAACGAAACAGGTTGCCAGAGGATCCCTGCCACCCTGGAAATATACAAATCCATCCTAAAACAAGGAACTCCCATGGAATGCCGCAGGAATGTCCTCAACCTTTCAATCTCTACAGGGAAAGTGCCATAATCCTTCAAATCAGCATACATTAGGCCGCTACTAAAAGGTAGAGCAGGTAATGTAGAGGACCTCTCCAACATACGATATCCTACTAAACTGCTCGAAACTTACATATACAAAACAACCCAAGAATTCATAGAAGAGCACTGCCTACTAGACCAGGCACAAGCTGGTTTCAGACCAATGAGAGGAACAGAATCAGCACTTCTCTCAATATTGGATGACCTAAAAACAAACGCAGACTCTGACAACAGTACTGCCTTGATACTTCTAGGCCTCTCTGCGGCATTCGACACAGTTAACCACGACATCCTCATCACGAGATTGGGAATAACAAACCGGCCCTACAGTGGATAAAATCTTTCCTAACAAACAGAATAGAGACCATATGGTTGAAACCTTTCAAATCCAACCCAAGAGAATCCAAATGCTGAGTACCACAAGGATCATCATTCTCCCCGTTATTATTCAACATCTACCTATCTCAACTAATCAAAATGATCAAAAGACACAGCCTCACTTTCTACAACTATGCAGATGATGCACAAATAGTCTTCAAAATACAAGACACTCAAGAGGAAAACACAACACTCGAGAACTGCCTTCGTGAGGTATTCAACTGGATGAACGCTACCTCAAACTTAACCCAGGCAAAACAGAAATAATGATCATCACAAAAAATGGAGACAACCACTACATCCCTTGGCCAAGGAATCTCAGTACAACCCCAACCCCATCACCGATTATAAAAATAAAACAGACACATTGGATAACAATCTTTCTCTAGAGCCACAAGTTAACTATCTACTCAAGAAATGCTTCTTTCGCCTGCGAGGGGAAAAAAGGATCCTACCATTCCTGTCATTCGCCAACAAAACACTCACCATCATCGCTCTCGTCATGTCCAGAGTAGATCAATGCCAATAACCTATACCTGGGTATGCCCGAACGACTTGTAAAAAAATCTACAACGCATACAAAATGCGGTGGCCAGATTGCTCTTTAAACTACCCCGAAGAGAACACATCACACCAGCGCTAAAAACACGACATTGGCTACCAATAAAGCAGCAAATCACGTTCAAATCAATGTGCATCATGCACAGAGCAATCCACAACCAAGGCGCAGAGTTCCGGTGAAATAAATTAAGCCTACATCACTCAATAAGAATGCTCGGATCTATCAACGACATCCACCTGGAACCGAAACCATACAAAAAAAGAAAACTCGGAGGATCTTCTTTCTCTCACCTCGCACTAAAAACTTGCAACAATTTACCCACGAACAAACCTAACACTAGAAACCACCTACTATTCAGAAAACTCCTCAAATCCTGGCTCTTCATTGAATAACTAGAAGAACGCCCACAGAGGCATCTACATAGTTGAAACATTGAGGTGTGAAGAAACTGATTGCGGATCCCACTAAGTAATCATCTACAAACAGAATCCAAGGAAGACATCCCATGAAGTACGAAACTGATACCAGATCCCACTAAGTAATCAACTACAAACATAATCCAAAGAAGACATCCCACTAAATAATCAACTACAAACATAATCCAAGGAAGACATCCCACGACATACCAAACTTACCAACTGAGAGATAGCTATGACAGGATGACACTAGAGACTGAATACGTAGCTAGATCAGGTCGGAAAGACAAGGACAATTGCCAGTGGTATCTTGGCCCGAATTACACCAAGCACCATCAGACTACTGTCAAATAGATAGCGAGGGAATAGGAGATAGCCAATCCACAACACTAAATCAGAAGGGGGAACCAGACAAACCCCTTCCCTTGCACTGGGTAAAATACAACACAGCCAGCAATGCTCCGCGCCATCTCCCACAACAGTTAGATGGACAAAATATAACACAGCCAGGAATGCACCGTGCCATCACCCACAGCGGTTAGATGGACAAAAGGAAAGAAGCAACTAAGTGCAACTACAGGAATACTAATTATATAGGAAAGATCTGAAAGGGCTAGGATATACAAACCACTAACCCTCCTCAAATCTCTGCATACCTAATTCACCTGTAAACCTACACAACCATCTCTCACCCAGAAAACTGCATGCACTTCACCACAATGCTACAACATACAAACAACACATAAACTGCACCAACAGCACATGTGGTCTCGCTTTGGTCCGATACTCACATCAAAGCTCAGCGCACGGTGATAACTGAACTGAAGCTTCCAACAGCACACCACTTCTCTCACTTTCCTACTCTCTCTTCACCCGACTAACCCAAACCGGCCGCCATCTTGTTTCACAGATCCGCCTGTGCGCCTGGGGACCAACTCTGTTGGTGTTGGTGTGCAATATAAATACCTTTATCATTTAACAAAGAACCCTCAGAGAGCTTCTACGAATCACAACACAAGAGGAGAAACTCAACATTCTCTTACCACAAGGCAGAGCAGGTGGGTAACTGCCCCGTAAACTCAACACCCAAACCAAATCCTACCACCGAAGACCTAAAAATGCCCCACGCAGAATTGGACGCTGACAGACTGCAGGAACATGGAACAACTAATATATAAACACAAACTCATCCGCCGCCAATTTATGCTGCCATGAACACAGAACAAACCCCACCGAATAATAAAATAAACAGAACAAACCACGTTAGAGAAAAATCCTTGTACCTTACACCATACCTCGCAACAACTGCAGAAGCTCAATTTCCCAACGACATGGACATCTTCAGACAAGCAAAGAACTTCCCCCAACAACGGAAAAAAAGATGTAAGGACCCAAGAAGAGAATGCGATAATACCTGCACTCCATACACCACAAGAACACAAGGGCACTACCGATTTCCACATCAAACCATAGGAGATGACGAAGCAGTACAAGTCAACTATCTAATCATCAATTTAACAAACTGACTCAATGAAGAAGCAGCCTTCACAGAACCTCAACCAGCTGATTTTAACACAAAAATACCCCAAAGGAACACCCACAAATCAAAACCGGTAAAAACAATTAAACCGAACCAAACTGAAAGGATCCATTGCAATCTAATCAATGCAATGTCAATGTCCAAACATACCACCAAAATCTACGACTTCCTATGTGACAGAGGTATCGACATCCTATTCGTAACTGAAACATGGATAGATGACAATTGCAAGATCACTCTCAATAGCTGCCGGCCTGATAACTTCAAATGTGGCCAAGCAAACAGGAAAACCAAAAGAGGTGGCGGTCTGGCAATAATCCACAAGTAACACCTAGTAGTTAAACTGGAAGACCCACTAAACATCAGTAACTGCGAATCTCTAATCCTTCGCATATCAACAAATCCCAGAACAAACCCAATAGACCACCAATTTACGATGAAACCTTCGTAGACTCTTCACGGAGGCAATCACCAGCTTGGCCATTGAGCACAATCACCTAATTATCCTCGGTGACTTCCACATTTGGTTCGATGAAGAAGCCACTAACATGCAGAAATCTCTAGGCAGCCTAAAAGCAACAATGAAATTACATCAACTAGTTAAAGGAGCCACCCACACGGCTGGACATACCCTAGATGCAATCTTAGCTAACAAAAATCTCATTACCACAGCACCACCAATTCAGATCCTCTGGAGTGACCACCTCATCATTTCCTTTATAATCACAATGGCCACACTAATAATCAAACAACAGGACACGCCACCGATCATCATGAAAAGAAACTGGCGAACTATCAAAAACTGCAACCTAAGTGAACTACTGGAAATTAGCAAAAGGCAAGCAACAACTATGGATGAAGCTGACTTGGAGAAAAAGACAGAATTACTTCACAACTGGATCACAACAACAATAGACGAGATCGCCGAAGAAAAACCGTTACCCCATCGTGCAAAAGAGCAATGGAAAATGGGTTTACCCTATTACTCAGCGCCATGAAAAAGAAAAATTGAAAACTTGAACTATAATGGAGGATTAAATATGACTGCAGAAAGAAATTCAAATTCCAACAACATATCTGCTCATACAAAAATAAAATGAAAAAAGGAAATACTATGACAATAGAATCTTCAAAGCACCAAATACTCCAAAAGAACTCTTTAAAATCATAAACGAAATAAAAAACCCACCTGGCTGCAACAATACTCCAATACCATCGGAAAAACTATGCAATGATCTCGCAGACCATTTCGAAAATAAAATCAAGACCATCCAACAGATCATACAAAGCAGGCCGTGGAGACACTCGTCCAACTGGCAAACAATAGCAACACAACGGGTTCCTCCACAGATACCTGCCCCCGGACGTATACAAATCAATCCACTCACAAGGAACACCCATGGAATACTACAGAAACATATTCAACCAATCAATCAGCATACATCAAACGGCTCCTCAAGGATACAGCAGGAAACGTGGAGAACCTCTCCAACTACAGACCTACCTCCAACATACCCTACCCTGCTAAACTGCTGGAAACATATATAAAACTACCCAAGATTTCATAGAAGAGCACCGCTGCCTACTGGACGAGGCACAAACGGGCTTCAGACCGATGAGAGGAACGGAAACAACACTTCTCTCGCTTTGGGATGATCTAAAGACAAATGCCGACTCCAACAAGAGTACCGCGCTGATACTTCTTGACCTCTCCACAACATTCGACACATTTAGCCACAACATCCTCATCATGAGACTGGAAGAAATTGGAATAAGTGATTGTGCCTTACTATGGATCAAATTGTTCCTAAAAAATAGAACAGAAAACATATGGATCAAACCCTTCAAATCCAGCCCATGAGAGTCTTTGGGCCTCATTATGACACAGGCGTTAAGGGTTAACGCCGTCGTTAACCCTTAACGCCTATTCTGACTTTAACGGCTGCTCTTAGCAGCCGTTAAAATCCATGGCGCTAACCTGCCATGATGCTAATTACGCCACCGTAATTTACGGTGGCGTAATTAGCGCCTTCCCCACTCCCATTATGCCCTATGGGGCAAAAATGGGAATGGGGAAGGGAAAATGGGAAATGGGGATTTACCGCCCCACTCACCTTGGAATGGGGCGGTAAATCTGCCATCCACCATGATGTAAACGTAGTTTACACCATGGTGGCAAAGTTGGCGCAATTAGCGCCTGGGTCGTAATGACTCCCTTTGTGTGTAGTACCACAAGGATCTTCCTTCTCCCCACTATTATTCAACATCTACCTGTCCAACTAATCAGAATCATTGAAAAACACGGCCTCATTTGTTACAACTATGCTGACGACACACCAATAGTTTACAAAATACAAAATGCACAAGAAGAAAACACAACATTTGAGAACTGCCTCTGTGAAATATACAACTGGATGAACTCAAACTGCCTCAAACTCAACGCAGGCAAAACAGAAATTATGATCTTCACAAAAACCAGAGAAGACAACCACTACATCCCCTGGCGGACAAAACTTGGCCCAACCCCAGCTCCATTGTCGATTGTAAAAAATAACTGGGAGTTTTGATGGACAACAAACTCACCCTAGAGCCACAAGTAAACGCCTTAATCAAGAAATGCTTCTTTCTCCTGCGAGCAGTAAAAAGGATCCTACCATTCCTGTCATTCGCTAACAAAACACTCACCGTCATCGCTCTCGTCATGTGTAGAGTAGACTATGCCAACAGCAGCTATCTGGGCTTGCGAGAACAACTCCTAAAAAAATTCCACTGCATAAAAAATGCGGCAGCTAGACTGCTTCTCAAATTGCCTCGAAGAGAACACATCACACCAGCACTGAAAATGCTACACTGGCTACCAATAAAACAGCGAATCAAGTTCAAATCAATGCGCATAACGCACAGAGCTATCCACGGCCAACGCGCGAGTTCCTAAGAGAAAAATTAAACACACACCGCCCAACAAGACCACTTAAATCTAGCAGCGACACCCGTTTGGAACTAAAACCTTACAACAAAAGAAAATTCGGAAGATCCTCCTTTTCCCACCTCACCCCAATAACCTGGAACGATCTACCAAAGAACATACGTAACACAAGAGATCACCTCCTATTCAGAAAACTCATAAATTCCTGCTCTTTACCCCATAATTAGGAAGAATGCCAAGGGGGCACCCACACAGCTAAACAAAGCTGAGAGAGGATACCATTCCAAACCATCTCCCTTAACTAGCGCCCATCTACTCAAGTAAGGGACCACTAATATTCAACATATCCTAGCAATTGAAAGATAGAAAGCTAGAATCATATCAAAGAATGATCAGGGACCGATCAGGATGGAAGGGGAAGGATGATATGTCAAATATCTCAGCTTACAAAGTAAACACAGGCAATTGAAAGATAGAAAGCTAGAATCATACCAAAGAATGAGCAGGGAGAGAACAGGATGGAAGGGGAAGGATGATATGTCAATAATAACGTGGCCCACAAAGTAAACACATGCTGCAATGGATCAACGACAAGGAATAAACAGGGAGGGAACCAGAGTTGTAAATAACCCACTAACCCAATAGCTCTAATCCCTGCATACTTATCTCACCAAACAACAATAATATCATAGCCGGAAAAAGTAAACACAGGCAACTGAAAGATAGATTGCTAAAATCAAACCACAGAATTGAGCAGGAAGAGATCAGGATGGAAGGGGTAGGATGATATGTCAATAATATCATGACATGCAAAGTAAACGCAGGCAGTAAGGGATCATAGACAATGAATAGGTAGGAAGAGAACCAAGGTTTGTAAATAAGCCACTAAAGATCAAGCACAAGACACACTTTAGTAGATCTTTTGGTGACGCTAGGATATCATTATGTCCTTGCTATGTTATAAGAGCGTGATAGGAGTCTTTTATATTTTATATTGTCTTTACTTCTTTTGAGTAAATATTGGAAGGTGGATTTTACATGTTAGGTTCTTCAGTGTTAATGGTTTTTATTGTATTATAGGAATTGGTAATGTATAGGTTTTTATGATTTTGTTTTTATGAATTTTGTAATATTTCTATGATTCTATGTGATATTTGGTTTTATGTGCTTAAAGTTTAAATTTAACTAATGCACAATAAAAATAATTAAAAAAAAAACACTAACCCAAAAGCTCAAACTTCTGCATCCTTATCGAACCCAAAAATCCACACAACCACTCTCTCGCACAGCAAACCACATGCACTTCACCACATGGCAAAAACAAACAATCAACACATAAACTACACCAACAGCACACAAGGTCTCACAGCGATCCAATATTCACACCTAAGCTCGGCGCACTGTGAAAAGCCAACTCAAGCTGCCAACAGGACATCACCCTCCCACTTTCCTATTCCCTCTCCACCTGACTAACCATCCACCCCCTCCTGTTTGCAGATCCACCTGAGCGCCTGTGGACCAATTCCGTTGGTGATGGTGTACACTACAAATGCCTTTAACATTAACAGCTGTCCTTGTTGCAACGGTTCCAATGATGACTGTGCCATCAGACTTTGTTCTTGCAATCACAATCACCTTTGTATAAGCTGCATGCTTATTTCAAACCAGATTTGTGTTTGCAGAAAGCTACTTTAGGGCTCGTAGATGGTCTCCTTTGAAATTCTTGCAACACCCAACAATCCCTTTACCTACAGAGTTCCACAAAGGCTTGTAGTCTGTGACAGTTTTGTGAAGGCTGTCATTGCTGTAATAAATGGCCATCCTCCTGGTGAGAATCTTCTCATGCGTAGAGGGCTGACCAGTTTCAGACCATTAAACATTTGGTCACTTCCCCCAGTAAAAACGGGGGCCAAGTCTAATTTCACTTTCGATCTGTTGTCATTACTCTCATTTATATAAGCCCATAGCTTGATTTGCCTGACAAATAGTTGATGGTGCTTGTGGCCCTTCCATTTCTAAAGTGACCTGTCCCGACTTATCTGTTGCAATTGTGCTGTTCACTGGTCTAAGGAAAAGCAGACATGCATGCTAGACCTTCATCGGGCTTTGCCCATTTCTTTAGAGTAAAATCTCTGCCTAAAAGCCTATGTTAGGCTGGGCTCTTAAAATCCTAGGTCAAGCCATGTGTTCAAAAACTCCTTTTAATACCTCTACCTGCTTGCTCCCTCCCCCCCACGCCAACCTTCAGATACAATAAGGACCACACTTACTCCACATTATTGAAGCAATCGTTGAGGTTGCAACAAGTTTTACTGTTTTGGACTTGAAAATGCCATCTTTTCCATACTCATGCACCCAGACTCTCAATACCGCACCACGTTTACGCATGGCGGACAACGGTAAAAGCAAACAAGACGGCCACAGGGGTACTGTGAATCCCTTAGTATCTTTAACAGAATACTACATGCAGATTTAGGAAACCTACAGGTGCCCAGCACTATCATTCAATATGTGGACGACTTGCTAGTATGCACTGTGTGAGAAACCAGAAGGTGTCTCACCCACTAGTCCCTGGGGATCTGTCATCCAGGTGGCCAGGACACAGCCATCGATTTTGGATCCAGTTCCTGAAGGTGGACCAGTGCGGGAGGATCACCTGGGTGAGGGGTCTTTGGGGAGTGAGAGTGCGATCCCCCTCCCTGTGGCACCTTTACCCCATCATATAAGATAGGATACCTAGGAACTCTAACCCCCCCTTCACCCTCTCCGATTTACAACACAAACACTTTCACACGGACATCCCGCTATGGGAGAAAACAGACTAACACCCAAGCAGTATACCCGACGTGTCCCAATACAATGGTCAGGCGAGGCCAGGCAATTACTGACCATTACACACACCTGACTCCCATTAAGCTAAAAGGCATAAAAGGCAGAGCCCAAGAGCACACTCTGAGTGAGACAAAGCACATGAGGAAGCAGCTGTTTCAGGGCGGCAGCTGAACACGAGAGGAAAGACAGAAAAACAAAAGGGGATCGTAAGGAGGGAAATTTCCTTGACCTTTTCGACAAGTAACCGTTACTTTCCAGAACCCTCAAAAATATGAAGCATAAGACTAGGAAACCAGGCTAATGAATTCTGCAGTGTGTGTCGGAGATACCCGGTGCCCTCCTGCATCAGTAATCAAGGCGGGGAGAATCAGCAGCCGCTGTGGTACCTTCCTTGGCTCCAAGAACAATGCTGCATCAGTGAAACAACACAGCCGGTTAGTTGGGGGAGACTGATGCAAGACCAGTCTGTGTTGAAGCCAAGGTTACAAGCGGCAACATTGTATTACGAGCGTTGGAACAAACATTGTTTGAAACACATGTGATAAAAGACGCAAGTAAAGTTGAACTGCTGATGAGTGATTGAACTCAAGATATAATAGCTTTGACTGAGTGTTTCGGCACTGCATGTGTGCTCAATTGAAGGTCTCTGTAAGGTATCCAGCTGAGAAGTGGCAAAAGTGAAAGAGTTGTAAAGAATTGTGAATCGAAGTGGTCCTGCGACGGGTCAAGCAAAATTTTGCGCACCATCGAAAGTCTTCGATGTTACTTCAGTAAAGAAAGTTTGTTAAAGCAGATAAATTGGTCCGAGCCCGACAGAGGGAGACTATTGACTATTTGAAGGTTTTGTGTTAAAGTGGGTCTGAGCCCAGTTTAGGGGGACCCGAGGTGAATAGTGAATAACCTGAGAAATTGTGTATATGTGAAATCCTAAGAAAGAAGGAACTTTAATGTTTGTTTTTCACACCAGTCCCTCTAAAATAAGAGACTTTGAATGGCAAAGAGACTTTGGCACAGAATGCACATAAGGTCCGTATGCTGAGGTTTTGAACTGCATCCTCAAGGTAAAGAAGCCAGAGTGTGTGCTAAGCTTGAGAGTGCCACCTTGTCCTCTGCTGAAAACGTGGGGAAGAGGAGCTAACGGCTTAGATATCCTGAAATATCATTTGTTGAACACTTTTCTTTTGCATAAACATGTTTCCCACACTATTTGTATTTAGAGGTAAGGATTGGCAATATGTTTATTAGTATAAGCCCTTTTATTTTGGCAAGACTCTACTCGAACTGCGTTATTATTATTTGCTGGTCATAGCTTGCTCCCGTCTTTAGATTTAGGATTAGATAGGTGTTTTTCAAACCCCATTGAAGTTCAATAAACACCCTTGAACTGTGATCACTTGTGTCTGTCTTACTGTTTGATACCATGCCTTCCTTACAAGTGACAGTGAACAACAATGCTGTAGGTACTCTGTCACGCTTTTGCAGCTCAGCTATTAGCATATTAAGGTGGACAAAGCAAAGTTACAATACTGCCTCCAAGATGTTACTTCAGTAAAGAAAGTTTGTTAAAGCAGATAAATTGGTCCGAGCCCGACAGAGGGAGACTATTGACTATTTGAAGGTTTTGTGTTAAAGTGGGTCTGAGTCCAGTTTAGGGGGACCCGAGGTGAATAGTGAATCGCCTGAGAAATTGTGTATATGTGAAATCCTAAGAAAGAAGGAACTTTAATGTTTGTTTTTCGCATCAATCCCTTTAAAATAAGAGACTTTGAATGGCAAAGAGACTTTGGCACAGAATGCACAGAAGGCCCGTATGCTGAGGTTTTGAACTGCATCCTCAAGATAAAGAAGCCAGAGAGTGTGCTAAACTCGAGTGTGCCACCTTGTCCCGTGCTGAAAACGTGGGGAAGGGGAGCTAACGGCTTAGATATCCTGACATATCATTTCTTGAACACTTTTCTTTTGCATAAACATGTTTCCCACACTATTTGTATTTAGAGGTAAGGATTGGCAATATGTTTATTAGTATAAGCACTTTTATTTTGGCAAGACTCTACTCGAACTGCGTTATTATTATTTGCTGGTCATAGCTTGCTCCCGTCTTTAGGATTAGATAGGTGTTTTTCAAACCCCATTGAAGTTCAATAAACACCCTTGAACTGTGATCACTTGTGTCTGTCTTACTGTTTGATACCATGCCTTTCTTACAAGTGACAGTGAACAACAATACTGTAGGGACTCTGTCACGCTTTTGCAGCTCAGCTATTAGCATATTAAGGTGGACAAAGCAAAGTTACAATACTGCCTCCAAGAAGTTCTTTACTTGGGACAATTAATATCTGTCCATGGGAAGAAAATAATACCTGAACGCGCTGCATCAGTGCCCAGTGCTCCCCAGCCAAAAACTGGCAAATAAATGCAGAGATTTCTCTGGTTATGTAACTATTGCAGGGCATGGATCCTAGATTACGCTGCATACACTAGGCCCTTGTTGCAAGGCCTTAAAGAAGCACAGAAGACAGACAATAAGCTAACATGGGCAGAGGATATGCTTAAAAGTTTTAACGAATTGAAAGAGGTCATCTCCACTGCTCCAGTTTTAGCAACCACTTGTTCTCCCATTCAAATGGTCAGATGATGACAGCTATTAGGTAATGATTTGGGGTAGTACCCTTTGGGTACACCTCTAGAACTTCAGCCTCCTGGCAATGGGGACCCAACCTTTGGTATAAGTGTGAACCACACAGGTTAGTAGTGTGGCCTAGCAGCCAGGCTTATCTCAAGAGAGGTCAATGTGAGCAGTAGTGGAGTTACACAGAGATTCACAGTGACAAGTATTCAAACACACACTGATACTCAAGGTTTCTTGATAAAACAATTATTAATTTACCAGTCATTTAAACAAGCCTTCCTCAGAAGGAGCAATATAAAAGCAATACTTAAATACTCTTCAGAAATACACACTCTTAGGTTTCTCAGAATCAGTAAAGACCCATTGGAGATGGCACACGGACAGTTCCTACACCCTCAGGTGACTTAAATAACTAGGATACTGTGGACATTAATATATTACTGAACATTCAGAGTAGGCTTTGAGAGTGTCAAAGAAAAGGGTTATTAGAACAAATAAGAAATCACAAATATTCTTTAAGCAGGCAAATACTTTTGGACTTCCCAATGCAGAGTAAGTTAACCCCTTCCTGGAAGGATAGGTGCAACACAATAACAGAGGAGAGAAGAGGCATTCAGGGAACCAGGCTGAGCCAATGTCAATGGGCAAAAGTCTATGTGGACTGAAGCAATTCTTGAAGGTGAGTAAAAGTCTTTGCACACTGTTTTTAGAAGTCTTTGGTGAAAAAGAAGAATTAAATGTAGGGCCACAAGCTGGAGGACTTGTGAAGTAGAAGAGCAAGCAAATCTACAGTGAGAGGTAAGTTCTCTCAGACTTTACAGTACCTTTAGGTTTGAAGAAAAGATGCAGCTGATGACCTCTGTTTCTATGCAGCTCTGCAGATCCTTTTGTTCCTGGGCCTCAGTCGTGGGGACAAGAGGGAGGACTTCCGGGGACTCCTGCACCACAACGGGACGGTCACCGACCGCAACCGGCAACGTTTCAAAGAAGCAGCAGTTCAGTGTTTCAGCTTCTCGTGACTAAGGCAAACAGCAACACCGCAGTTTCTGGCTGTCGAGAATGACTTTCCTTGCTTCTGGGGTACCGCACTCTGTTGAGGGGGCTCAGGCCTGGTCAGTCCTGCTTCCTGGGAGTCCAGAGGATGTTCCTGAAGCTCTTGGCCAACTTAAAAGCAAAGCACACAAACTGGTGTTCCTCTCCCTTGTTATTCGGTTCCAGCAGCAACTGCAATGGAAATTCAACGAGCTCCGAAAAGTATGTCCAGGTGGCTTACTTTGGAGTTGATTGGTCCCACCAACTCAAGGGGAGAAGTCGTCTTTGCAGGGCATCTCTGTCGATACGAATTTGGAGTTTCAGCACAGTAGCAGGGCTTCACTGGGCAAACCAACGGTCCAGGAGTTGCAGCATGCGTCCTTTTCAAGTTCTTTGGATTCCTTGGTCCAGTGGTCGACTCTGCCTTCCAAGCCAAAAACCTTGCCTTTTATGCAGCTCACTCCCATTCATTCCAGCCTAGCTGTCAGTCACCCAGCAGGGTAGCTGTCCTTGGTGGACAGCCAGCCGGCCAATCACCTAGGAGTACATTCTTCTCTCCTAGGAGACTAAGCATAGGGAGTTTCGGGCACGTCCCTCAATTCCTGCCCCCACCAGACACTCTGGAGCCAGAGGCGGGTTTCACTTGTGAAGCCCGCCAAAGACAAACCGAACAAAGGGACCAAACCTGGTATGGTGCGCAGAGTAAATCTCAAGAAGGGCCAAAACAACAAGAAATGGAGAAAAAAGAAGACCGGGGTCATTTTGACAAAAAAGGTAGCCATGGCTGCTTTACTGTGGCTGCGAACGCAGCCCGCGGTAAAAACACAACATGATAGTAAAAAGTAACCACTGCCACCAGCCATTAATTTTGTAAAGGGTAACATAAAAAATGTTACATGAGAAGCTAGACAAAGGGGCTACTAAGTAATCCTTCATGCACCCTATTGTAAGATAGTGTGTGCTGGGTCTAGAAAGTTACAATGTAAGGTCAGTTTCACTTTATTGCTCTTGGAAACAGTAGTTAATCCACGAGTAAAGTATTTAAGCCTTGGGAAATCTAAAAGACTTCCCTGTGTTACTGTGTGTTGCTGTGTGACACAATGCAAAAAGATGCCTATGGAGTTTGTCAGACTCCAAAAACACAGATTTCAAATCACAGAAAAAATACATGAGAGTCTGGGAAAAAGGTCTCACTCTCTCCAGGTTCAAAATTAAAAAGTCCTAGAGTCCAGCAAAAGTGCTGGGGGTCTCTAAGGTAGAGAGGAATTAGCACATTTCTAAGAATTCTCCCTAACAACGGCAGTACTGACCCAAAGGAGTACTATGGGCCACAAGTCATTGGCATATTACAGCGGATTGCTGGACACAGTAATGCAGGGACAGTTCCCTTGTGAGCAGGCGCTTGCCACTACGGCCGTTAGAAAAGCTCCACAATCACCATGGCATGTTCCGTAACATTGTATGTGGATCATGCAGTATTTGGCATTCTTGAACGGAACGATCTAAATACACTTTGACCACACAGCGAGCATCTGCATATGAGGTTATTTTATCCAGCCCAAACAACCACATAGTGCGGGGCAAGACAGTAAACCCTGCTACTTTCCTAACAGAACTGTGCATGGAGGAAGATATTGCTGGGCATACCTGTGCGACTTTTGAGGGTGAGGAGGAGGACATACCAAAAGTGAAATTCAACCCGCTCAACGAGGGTGCTTTTTGTTGACAGGTCAGCAACTATTGACAGGGAGACAGTTTTGAGACATATTGGTGCAGCAGTTATCCACCTAGTGGACAGTGAATATGAGGTGGTAGTGCAAAAAAGGCTGGCCATGCATTATTCAGCTCAAGCAGTGGAGCTCATAACGCTTATTGAGGCGCTTCTAGCATCCCAGCGGTACCAGGTGACTATTTATTCTGACTCGGCCAATGTCACTACAACCGTGCACTCGGGGCATGCGTGGTAGAAAAGGAGAGGGTTCAGAAGGGCTGATGGGTCCCCAGTTCAACATGCAGCATTATTGTATGAATTCATCTATGCCCTTTCTGAGCTCTCTGTGATGGCGGTGGTTAAATGTGCCACTCATACAATGACACAGATGCAGTTTCACTCTGCAATGTTGCCACGGATGCAGTGGCCAAACAAGTAGCGTATCTTCCAGTGCATATAATTTCCGAGTATCCCGTAGCACAGAGATGAGAGCAATTGCCAGCCCCATACACTTCAATCCCAATAGCACATATTATTGAATTACAAGGTCGAGCTCCCCAGGAGGAGAAGGAAATCTTGCAGAAAAGAAGGTGCACACAATCCCCTACCGATTTGTTATGGCAGCAGGAGAGCACTGGCAAAGTTGTCATGCCACACAAGCTGTTTCTGGTCACCTGCATATATAAAGGAGGCCTGGTTTGTTCCCAATCTCCAGTAAGTTTTCACTAAATTGGTTATAAACTGCATCACTTGCCAAACTTACAGTGCTGGTCACACCATGCGAACAATACGAGGTGTATTACCCCACCCTACTGGGCCATTCAGGGAGCTCCACATTGATTACGCTGAAATGGGAGAGCGGTGCAATGGGTATAATTTAGTTGTGGTATGTCCCTTCTACCGGCGGGGTGAGGCAGGTCCTTGTGCACATCCAGATGTTAAAGGCACTGAAAAATGTTGGGATTGAGAGGTGGTTGCTCGTTGGGGTGTGTGTGATGTACTGCGGTCAGACAATGCAACTCATTTCTTTAATGAGATTTTCAAAGAAGTCACTGCATTGCTATGCTTCAATCATCAGATGTGCACAATTTACCCCCGCAAGCCAACAGAATTGTGGAGAGAATCAATGGATTACTGAAAGCAAAACTTTAAAAGTTGTTTGTCACCCTTCAGAGAAACTGGGTGCACTGTCTCCCACTTGCCTTATTTAGCTTGAGCATGCAGCCCTCTAAAGATCATCAATGATCACCACATGAGGTGGTAACAGGCAGGCGGATGCATGCGCCTCTATGTCCTGTAAAGAAGGCTTCTGATGCTCACAGGGCAGCATCCGTTCTGGGAGATGAATTCAAAGACTACTTAACTCTGTTGACCAGATCGATACAATTTATCTCTCAACAGATAGCACCACGGCCGTCTGAAGAACCACCTAGCACTGCATCTACTTCAACGTCTCCACAGCCTCTTCAATTGTCACTGGTGGACCGGGTATTTGTGAGGAACCTTGTGTGCAGGTGGAGTGAACCAAGATACAACAGGCCTTTTACCATTGTCTATGCCACTCCTTTTGTGGTGAAGGTCTGGGAGCTACGATATTTCTGATTTCCAAAGGGCCCCAATACTGAACCCCACCACTAGCGTGCCTGATAATGGTTCATAAGTAATGTCTACTAATAAAGAGCATACAGTTGCAGAGTAATTTGTTGAATGTACATATGTCTATTAATTTGCAACAGGTTTTTGCAATCTGACAGTTTTTATTGAATGACATTTTGTTTTACATTTTATTTTGTATGCTGGTATATTCTCATTATTTTGAGTAAAGCATTGTTTTTTTGGTCTTTCTTTTTACCATTTATTTGATCTATTTTTTATTAATGTAATACAGTTTGAAACAAACTTTTTAAAAGGAAACAAACCTTTTAAAAGTTAAAAAAAAAAAGAAAAATGTGAGATTGAACCCATCCTTTTTTTGTTTTCCGTTCATTCTGTCCTCACGAGCGCCCATTACATTTTTTTTTGTTTTCTTCTTTAGACTAAGTAACAGCTTCTTACATACATCTTTCCTATTTTTATAATGAGCGCTCGTTTGCTGAACAGGGTTTATTTGGATTCTTCTCAATGTTCCGTGTCTTCTCTTTCATACAATTTTCTTTCTCTACAGATTCTTACAATCGTTACGGTCAATGACTACCATTGTCTTTTACCATTTATTAATAATACAGATGCATTTACTTATCGATGCGCCTGTCGCTAATGTACAATATAAAACTAAGAAGAGATTTAATAGTACTGTGTTCTCTTCCATGCATATGTGCCTGTTGTATTTTACATTGAACATATTTTGTATATTTATGATTGGTTTAGGAATATACTCATAGTGTAATTTTATATGGTTGGGTCATATAAAGGGGGGGGGCGAATACCCAAGGGAGGTGTACCAGAGGTCGGTGTACATATCGGAATGGGGACGATAACACAATACCAGATATTGACACAGATTCACTGGTAAATAGGGATGTGATAACACAAAAAATGAATTCAAGTATATTTTCTGATGCAAACTCATATGTGCCATATACCAGAATATTATAACCTTTTAGAAGGCTAACTAGAACTACGAAATACAGGTATAGAGGATGTAAATTATCCAGAGATGAGTAACAGTTGGTACACGGACATGAGCTTGGTGGAGATAGAGAGAGTACATGAGAGTTGCTATAATTGCTCTTTAATACCACAAGCGATGGTAGCCGCCAAGGTTCTAATGCTGCAAGTGGTTCCCTTTTTGGATGTGCAATGTCTTGTCCATCTAGCACTATGTAGGTTGCGAAGTATGTTTCCAAGCAAACAGCATACGCCTTGTGATGATGGACCCGCATGAACAGCAGTGTGACTGTAATGGCGCAAGGCCAACATTGCTTACAAAGACCATACATGCAGCTTGAAGGAGTGAGGTTTGTGTCCAATCGGTGGGAAGAGACTGCATGGCAGGATTACTTATAGGCCAAAGAAAATAAGTAATCCAGAGGGTAAACAAAGCTTGCCAAGAGTACCTGGGGAAGCACGTGGCACAGCTAACATGGATTGAAGCAAAGGAAATGCCAGTGAAGGTGCACAAACAAGAAGTATATCAACTGTGCTTCGCCAATGCAGGAGACGTCTCTGTGGGTAATAATGGCAAGTGCAATGTGACAATAAACATTCCAGACCTCAAGGAAGGAACAGCAGCAGGGATGGATATGTACTGGGTGTGTGGCCAGCAGGCATTCCTGCACCTCCCACCATCATGGAAGGGCATATGCTCGCTGACCACAATGCTCTCTCTCTGCTCTTCTCATAGTCCTTGAAGCACATCTAACCATGAGACATGGGAGCTCGGTTACCTTATGCCACCGCCAACCACCTCTGCATCACCACTACAGCCCCCTGTCTTCTGAAATTGCCAAAGAAAATGGAGAACATACTTCTAAAAAGGAAAAAGTGGTCCAACTGTCTGTCAAAAAACTCAAGAAATACCTGATCAATATAGACTGTACAGTAAAGAAAAATCTTTCACTTCTCTGTTGCTGCCGGGAGTACAAACAGCGGCCAATGCTAAATGGCTGCAAATTGTCAGATGGGAGCTGATCCAACTGGCGAATGACACTGAACAAGGCTTCAATGCGATCAAAGTCGAACTGAGAGCCATCGGGTTTATGACACTGCAAAACCAGTATGTGCTCGCTCTGCTTACAGCCATGTAAGGGGGCGTTTGTAAAGAAACTGGAGAATCCTGCTGCACTTATGTGCCCCCAAATGATGCTGCGAACGGGTCTCTCACACAGATAATAGAGGCCATGCACACCCTCGGAGAACATATGCAGACAGAAGCAGGGATTAATAAAAGGGACTGGTTTGATTATCTCTTCTCGTGGGCACCATCGTGTATGGGAGCCGTTGTGAAGATACCAGTACCAGTGGTGGTGTTGGTGCTGGTGCTGGTGATCTTCTGCACATGCCAGTTGGGACTTCAATTCTGTGCTAAAGCGATCCCTAATAGTGCAAGGTTGATGGTTTCAATTGGGGTAAGCAGTTGACCCAGCATTACAAAAGATTTACCGGTGCAAACAGAAGACCCAATGAAACCCTGCATGGTGAGGCTAGAGCAAAGTACTCATCCCCCTGGAACAGTTACTATGGCCCCACCAGATCTTGAAATCAATGTGGAACACTGGGTTGATTTAGAAGGCAATGGGGGCTGTATATATCTCACGTGCATCCCAGAGCAATATGCCCAAGCGGGAGAAAGTTTGCATTCATTATGTAGAATATAGGTGCCTAAGAAAGAAACATGGAGGTATGAGGAGGCGGAGAAGATTGCAAGGGAATTTGTTAATATAGAATTAACAAAAGGCGGGAATATTGGGAAGGAGGGGCGAAAGTCCCAGGCCCCTCAATGATTCAGGCGAGGTGATTGTAGGAGGAGACACAGTGGGGAAAGTCAGAGAATGGAGGGGGCTTACCTGTAGAAGCTGGGTTGTAGTTGAATTATAGCAAATTTCGATATTAGTATCACATGAGTTATAAAAACTCAATTTTAGAAGTTAGATGCCATTTTGAAATTGAGGCCTAGTGCCATGGCTATGCTAGGACATTTACATTCAGTCCCAAGGGTTAGAAGGGTGTGCATGCGGTCTTTGATTGCAGTCCTGGTGGCTTTGCAGAAGGTTCATTTCTTGAATACACACACAGTTCTTTATTATGTCTTATTAGTAGTGCATGCAACCCAGTAGGAATGTGCCCTGCAAGGCCAAGACAGGGCCGGAATGGGTCTTTGAAGAGTTATCCCAGGCGAAATGGGACTGAGGGCGTTAGGCCTTCACCATTCACCTCTATACGTTATAGCATCCTGAGAACCCCATGCACCAGACACAACCATTTATGTACACTGACCAGCCCAAAACCTCTTGCCATAAAACTGGAAACTGACCAATCAATCAAGAAGATCAGGGAGCAGGGGTGGGCTGCCCCCACCATTAGCTCAGGTGATTTGTGCTGCAAGGTGCCAGGGGAGAAGGTAGCAAGTGTATGCTGCAAGTGAGAACGTGTGGATGTGCCAATGTGTCTGGGATTGGAGCAGGGGTTTATGTAGTTCTGAGAAAATTATCATGACCTCTAAAGCTTGGTACTCTCATAGTCTACTGGGTGCCTCCATGATCAGTCTCCCCTGCACTGCCTCCGGGCCTAATGCACACTTAGTGGCTGTAACTGTTACCCAGAGCCCACTGCCTCCTTGCACTTTACCCAGAGCTGCACTGCACTGGCTGCACTTACTCAGAGCAATGCTGCCCTGTTTGCACTTCCCCCCTTCCCTCTCCCTGGGACTTCCCCCGCCCTTCAGTTTGCACTTTACGTCATTGCACTTACACGATCTGAATGGCCTAGTTAGAACATTTGTCTTGTCATCCCTCTGTTTTCCCTCCCTTGTCTTGTAGCGCCTATAAAAACTTGTTTACAGGCGCGTTATAAATGGCATATCCTATTAGGGTAGAAGGTTGAAAATATAGGCTTTCGGTGTGAAAATTGTTGAGGCGCGGCATGTCTGGGATGGAGCGGGGGTTCACGTAGTTCTTAGAAGTTATCACGACCTCGAAAGTATCTGCCTCGCTCATGTCCTTGGTAGCAGGTGCACTGTAGAGCTATGAAATAATGAATTGTGTAACTAAATTGCCAATTAGAGTATTTGTACCCGATGATGGAAGAAGAAGATCCCCATATGGAAGGAGATGGACAGAAGATGCTGGGACCAATCACCTGACATCCCATATTGAGCAGGCTATATGTGGTTTGTACAATCGGTCATGCCCTGTGTTTTATGTTGTTGAGGGGCCTGTGTTATAATATGGCAAACTTAGTATATACTGAAGAGCGAAACACAGACTACTCCTGTCTCCTGTTGTTTTTGCACAGTACTAGGTCCACACTCTATGGCATATAAGTTGCTAAGTTACTAAGCACGGATATAGGCCGAAACGCGTTGACTTAACATCCATGGATATTTTAGTTTGAGAAAACATCTCACCTGCATTCAGTTAATTGTGAAATGCTATATTGTGCAAACATTGTGAACAGATGAAGAAATACTGCGAATAGATAAGAGAAGATCAAATCTATTGATAACCCTGAAAGTATATGTTTGGAGAGATGCCTTACTATGTGATGTGTCTTGGCTTTTGTATAAGATGTTAGAATTGAACAACATAAATTACAAATTTTTATGTCCTTTTGGACATGAGAAGGGTGAGTCGGGGTGTCCTTGAGAGTGATTTGAACATGACATAATTATTTATATGCCATAGAGTGTAGCGCTAGGTACTGTGCAAAACAACCGGAGACAGGGGTAGTCTGTGTTTCACCCTTTAGTGCAGGCTATATGTGTACATGGTTGCACCAACCAGCTATACGGATTTGTAACCTATGTTATGTATGTCACTTTTGACGTTGTGTATCTTTAAAACCCAATGTGAATGCTGTTTTTGTCAGAGCGCTCCATGGCAGCAGAATTCTTTGCTAGCACGTACTTGTATTTTTGTGAGACCTTGTTCTCTTTGCAAGAGGTGTACTCTGCCTTTTTCCCTAGTGGGTTGTATTTTTACTGGTGTGTGCGTTTAAGGGTTACTCTACAAAATGGTGACCCCGACATGATCCTGGATTTTTGGCAGAGACGGAGGATTCCTGGCCGCACATCTGGAGGAGCCGAACCCACCTGCAGCGACCAGTCCCAAGCACGCAACCCGTAGTGGTGTACAGGAGCCATTTTGAAAGAATTCTGTCTGCTCTTTGGAGCCCGGGGCAGCTCCTAGTATGGTGCAGGCCATTAATGGGACCCTGTGACAGAGGATCCCAGGTGAACAGGCAGATGTAAGTGCAACTCTTGCGGGTGAAAACAACAGGGGACAACGCTGCAGGGAAGTTGGGGGAATCGGGGAAAAGGTGCGTGGGTTTGTGTGTGTTGAAGAGGAGGGGGCTCATGATGGAATGGCGTGTGACTGAGTTTAGTAGTGTGTAAAGACCATGTGGCGGTTATACATATATTTCTATTATTAGTATAAATATATGAGAAGAGAAGTGCAATCCTTTCCGAGGCAGGGAAGAAGATGACGCCATATTTTGAAAAAAAGATAAGAGAATACACAAGTGGGGGCTCTGTATAATTAGAGGGCTTGAATTCGTGTGCTCAATATATTCCTGGTGGGGGATTAAGGTGAGGTTGTTATAGTAGTTTATTGTTTTAGCTTTTTGTTTTAGTTTTTATTACTTATATTGTGCAGGTGGAGGGGGCCTAGGGAGGGCATGTGGAAGAAGTGTGTGTGCGTGGAGTGAGTGAGTGAGAAAAAAGGGGGTCTGGGTAGGTGGCAACAGGAGAGAGGGAGCGAATGACTGGTAGGAACACTTAAGACGAACTATATATTGTATATGGTGTGAAATTTCCATATATAAGGTTATTCAACATGGGGGTAGCCCATGATGCAGGCCTCTTACACGGAGTGACACCCGTTCAAATCACACTCAAACAAGGCACAGTGTTTCCCCGGGTGAGACAATATTCCCTGTCCAAAGAAGCAGAAGAGGGGACAAAATACACCATTTCCACACTCCTAAATCAAGGGATTATTGTGCCCTTCAGCTCTTCAAGCAACACAGCTATATACCCGATAAAAAAGACAAATGGGCCAAGTTGGAGGATGATACAAGATCTCTGCACTCAAATGATATTTGTGAGACAGGCATGGCATCAAGAGAGACACAGACTCAAAAGCAACAGTTTGAAAACCTTTATTATCAAAGCTTGTGGGGTTGGTGTAATACCAACCTGGCCCTAACTCTAACAGGATTATTCCCTCAAGTGATGCTTCTAAGGGCCATCAATGTCTGTAAGTCCAAAACCAAGGTTTGTCTGTGTCCAAACCTATGCTTCCCTTCACACCTTAATCAAATAGGGACCTTCGTAAGGGAAAAATGGTGATTCAAAAGGCAAGATAAACCACAGCTGGTTTCAGGTAGTCTTACCCATAGGTGTAGTTCTGCCACTTCAAAGTAGTTAAATTCAACAGGGTTGCCCTTGGAACATTCCACGTAGGGCTCCTGCAGCAAGTCAATAGAGTTCACAATGACTCTGGGTCTCTTGGCATTCCCTTCCCCAAGCATTGCCCCTTCCAGTTCCAAACAGAAAAAAGACACCATTCCTGTTAGGCCTCTCAGGGTTCCCTTCCCCAAGTCTACGCCTCTCTCCACAAAGTTCAACAATGTCTTCAGTGGGCCTTTTAGGGTTCCCTTCCCCAAGCCCAGGCCCCTCTTTACGCAGTTCAACAAACAACCAAAGTTTATCTTGTCAGGTTATACCTTTCACTGTACAGTTAGTTCATGGGGTAGTATCATTGACTTTAGAGAACGCTCGGTTCTTTTCTCGTTCCAAGGCGTGAACACTCTGACCTCTAAGCCCTCTCCTTACTCTCTGGCCCCTCTTCTTCCTCTGTGCCTCTTCCACTCTGTCCTTTTCCTCTTTACTGTATTTTCTGCACACCTTCTTTTCTATTGTGCACACTTGCACCTTCTATCCAACTTTCGTGGATCTTTTTCAATTCTCCTTACTATTCACCTTCCCGTGCCTCTTGCACACTTCTCTTTGCTTTTTGCCATGCTCTCTTGCACCTTCATTTTCTCACTGTGCTCTCTTGAACCTTTATTTTCTCATTTATGTGCCTCTTGCACTCTCTGCATTTATTTTGGGTTGCTTGCACCCTCTTTCTCACTTTCGGGTCGCTTGCACCCTCTCTTGGCTGTCCGGTTTCCTTCTCTCTGTCTCTTTACTGTCTTACACGGTTTTGGGTCACTTGCATACTTTCTTGGCTGTTTTCACGCAACCAGCACACTTGCTCTGTCTCTCTTTATTTCCGCACCTCTAGTGTCATTTCTGCTACTCTGCTTTGCTTTCATCCCACTTTTCAGCTTTCGCTTGCTTTGCTTTCACTTATTTCGCTTTGCCTTTTCCCTTATTCTTGCTTTACTTTGGCTTTTCCCTTTTTCTTGCTTTTTCCTGCTTTTGCTCACTGGGCTGTTCACCTTTTTCAACACTCCTGCCTCCGCTCCAGCCACCTGCACGCTACTGAGTTTCTTTCTGGCTCACGAAATTCACCAATAGTAGTGCAGCGCTGGCAAGCAGATCAAAGGGTTCTTGGGTCGAGTTCAGGGTCTAGCGACCTGCCCATCGGACCAGCAAGCATCCCAGGCGAACAAGCAACTGGTCAGAACAAGGCCAACAGACTTCCTTCCATCCCGTTCCGGCTTCCTAGAGACACAGCTCCCTTGCCACGCTGCAGCCTTTTCACACACCGGGCCAGCGTCTTGGTGTCACGCACTCCACCTGTACTTCTGGGCTCCTCTTCCTGCAGCCTTCTGCTCTATAGCTCCTCTGGTCCAGTTACCAATCCCAGCGCGCTTCCTGACTCTGGCAGAAGTACCCTTTATTTTGCAAGTGAGAGTCGATTGGAGTCAGGTGTGCACAATTGGGGCAATGTGCCTGACCTTTCCTGACTCTATTAGTGGGACAATTCAAAGGTGTTAGATGGTAGGCCTCCCTTTCTATCGCTACACTGTTTCTATTGGTAATCATCATTGCTCCTGATCGCCTCTTCCTCGTCCCAGCACTTATTGGCAATGGGGTGAAAATGGAAATACCTCATGAAGACTGAGGGAGAGTGGGTTGATGGGCAATTAGGAGGGGAGATACCATGTCTCACCTTTGGGTATTCTCCTCCCAATCCCACGTGAGCCTCCACTGAGGTGATCCTCCCTCACTTGTCCACCCTCAGGGTTGGGAACCAAAAGCGATAGCCCTTCCCTGGCCACCTAAATTGAAGATCCCGTGGAGTAGGTGGGAGAATACCATCAGGTTTATCACACATTGTACAGGTGGAATTTCCAGTAGTTCCTAACCCTGCGACCATTTTGTGCAGTATCCTAAAGCAAGCAACACATTTCACTGTTGTAAACCTAAAGATTCTCAACATCTCACCACTTTACGCATGGGGGGAAAGTGGTATGAGCACACACGATTACCACAGGGGTATTGTGAATGCCCTAGTATCTTTAACAGAATATTACATGCAGATTTGGGAAACATACAGGTACCCAGCACTATTTTTCAATATGTGGATGACTTGTTAGTATGCAGTGATAATGAACAATGAATGAAAGGACTATGGCATGCTATTACAGCTGTTAGCATATAAGGGCTACAAAGTGGATACGGCTAAGTTACAGTACTGTCTCCAGGAGGTTCTTTTCTTGGGCCAATTGATATCTGTCCATGGGATGAAAATAACACCAGAATGCGCTGCAACATTGCACAGTCCTCCCCAGCCCAAAACTGTCACAGAAATGCAGTAGTGCCTTGGGCTGTGTAATTGCTGCAGAGCGTGGATCCTAGATTATGCTGCATATACTAGGCCCTTGTTGGAAGGTCTTAAAGAAGCACACAAGAGAGACAGTACGATAACATGGACAGGGGAAATGCTCACCCACTTTAACAAACTAAAAGAGGTTATTTCGACTGCCCCGGTGTTTGCAACCCCTGATGACACTTAAGAGTTTTACTTGTTCTCCCATTCTGATGGTCAGATGATGATGGCAGTACTCACTCAAAAGAGCACTATGGGCCACTCATTGACCTTTTACAGTGGAGTGCTGCACTCAGTAATGCAGGGGCAGTTCCCTTGCGAGAATGCGGTTGCCGCTGCTGCATTCGCAATAGAAAAAAGCTCCACAATTACCATGGGGTGTTTTGTAACATTGTATGTGGAGCATGCAGTATTTGCTATATTAGAACAATCTAAATCCACGCTAACCACACAAAGCTGGCATCTGCATATGAGGTTATTTTATCCAGCCCAAGCATCCACATAGTGCGGTGGAAGACAGTAAACCCTGCCACTTTCCTGACAAAACTGTGTACCGAGGAAGATAGTGTTAGGCATGACTGTGTAACATTTGAGGGGGAAGAGGAGGGCATACCAAAAGCAAATAATAGCCCACTTGAGGGGGGAAATACTTTTTGTTTACGGTTCTGTGACCATTGATGAGGGGACAGGCCTGAGACATACAGGAGCGGCAGCTGTCCGCTTAGTGGATGGTGGGTATGAAGTACTGGTACAAAAAAGGCTGCCCATGCGTTATTCAGCTCATGCAGTGGAGCACATAGTGCGTATTGAAGTACTTCTAACCTCCCAGGGGTGCTGGGTGACCATTTATTCAGATTCGGCCTATGTAACAACAGCAGTGCATTCTGTGTTTGCAAGGTGGGAAAGGAGAGGGTTTAGGGGGTTGACGGGTCCTCAGTCCAGCATGCAGCATTGCTAGATAAACTGATCAAAGCCCTTTCCCAGACCTCCATGATGGCAGTGGTTATATGCACCGCCCATACAAATGATACAGACAAAGTTTCACTCAGGCCAAATGATATGTAGGTATCAGACAGGTTCATACAGTTCACACGCATGTGAATTATGGTTATACATGAGTGTAGGTTGGGCTTTTAATAGTAGGGTCCAATACCCGGGTGGGATGTGTATATAGTTATGCAGGTTGTACATAGTTTTATTTAACCATTTTATTAAACCATAACAGCTTATAAAACCATAACACACCATAACATTTTATAACTTCGCTCTCCCTGGACGGATCCTCACCAAACTTTGCAAAAAAAGTAGTTGGGTCACTCTGAATTTTTTTGCAAAGTTTGGTGAGGATTCGTCCAGGGGGGGCAAAGTTATAGGGGGGTACCAAAACTTTTTTTTTCCCATAGACATAATGGGAAAAAACTTTGCTCACACCTACAGCCCAAACCGCTGGACGGATTTACACCAAATTAGCGGCAGGAGCGGCGGCTTGGTCCCGAAAGCGTGCTTTGCTTTATTTGGTGTAAATCCGTCCACTAGTTTTTAAAAAAATGACAAAAATGTAAGTGAAAAAAATTAGTGCTATCTGTGTTCGCTTCGCGGACACACTTCCCTGTTCGCTCCGCGGACAGGACGGTGATTGGGCCAGCAGCTTGCGTGATGTCCGCGGACATCTGACGTGCTCTCTCATTGGATGCGTGGAAGCATGCAGTGCGTCTCACTTCAGAGACGCCCGCCATCTTTGTTCCTCGCATGAGAGGCTTTGTATCCCGCCTGCACAGTAAATCCCCCACCCCCGCTCATGCCCGTGTCTGTCTCCTGTTCCTCCCACCCCCCGCTCATGTCCGTGTGTCTTTCTCCCTTACGCCCACCCCCTGCTCATGCCCCGCTCGTCTCTCCCAACCGCCCACCCCCCCGCTCTTGCCACGTGTGTCTCTCCCCACCCGCCGCCCGCTCATGTCCGTGTGTCTCTCCCCACCCGCCGCCCGCTCATGTCCGTATGTCTCTCCCCACCCGCCGCCCACCCCCCGCTCATGTCCGTGTGTCTCTCCCCACCCGCCGCCCGCTCATGTCCGTATGTCTCTCCCCACCCGCCGCCCACCCCCGCTCATGTCCGTAGGTCTCTCACCACCTGCCGCCCACCCCCCGCTCATGTCCGTGTGTCTCTCCCCACCCGCCGCCCGCTCATGTCCGTATATCTCTCCCCACCCGCCGCCCACCCCGTTCATGTCCGTATGTCTCTCACCACTTGCCGCCCACCCCCCGCTCATGTCCGTGTGTCTCTCCCCCTCCCGCCCACCCCGGCTCTTGCCCCGTGTGTCTGTCCCCCTCCTGCCCACCCCTGCTCCTGCCCCGTGTGTCTGTCCCCCTCCCGCCCACCCTCGCTCTTGCCCCGTGTGTCTTTCACCCTCCCGCCCACCCCCGCCCACCCCCGCTCTTGCCCTGTGTGTCTTTCCCCCTCCCGCCCACCCCCGCTCTTGCCCCATGTGTCTGTCCCCCTCCCGCCCACCCCCGCTCTTGCCCCGTGTGTCTTTCCCCCTCCCGCCCACCCCCGCTCTTGCCCCGTGTGTCTTTCCCCCTCCCGCCCACCCCCGCTCTTGCCCCGTGTGTCTTTCCCCCTCCCGCCCACCCCCGCTTTGCCCCGTGTGTCTTTCCCCCTCCTGCCCACCCCCGCTCTTGCCCCGTGTGTCTTTCCCCCTCCCGCCCACCCCCGCTCTTGCCCCGTGTGTCTTACCCCCTCCCGCCCACCCCCCGCTCTTGCCCCATGTGTCTTTCCCCCTCCCGCCCACCCCCCGCTCTTGCCCCGTGTCTCTTTCCCCCTATCCCCCACCCCCCGCTCATGCCCCGTGTCTCTTTCCCCCTACCCCCACCCCCGCTCTTGCCCCGTGTCTCTTTCCCCCTACCCCCCACCCCCGCTCTTGCCCCGTGTCTTTCACCCTCCCGCCCACCCCCGCTCTTGCCCCTTGTGTCTTTCACCCTCCCGCTCATGCCCCGTGTCTCTCTCCGTCCCGCCCACCCCCGCTCATGCCTCGTGTGTCTCTCTCCCTCCCGCCCACCCACCCCCCGTGTGTCTCTCTCCCTCCCGCCCACCCCCGTGTGTCTCTCTCCACCCCCCGCTTATGCCCCGTGTCTGTCTCCTGTTCCCCCACACGCTCATGCCCCGTGTCTCTCTCTTGTTGCCCCCCACCCTCCCGCTCATGCCCCGTGTTTGTCTCCTGTTCTCCCCACCCCCTGCTCATGCCCCGTGTCTTTTTCCTGTTCCTCCCACCCCCCGCTCATGCCCCGTGTCTGTCTCCTGTTGCCCCCCACCGCCCGGCTCATGCCCGTGTGTTGTTCCCCCCACCCCCTGCTCATGCCCCGTGTCTGTCTCCTGTTGCCCCCACCCCACGCTCATGCCCCGTGTCTGTCTCCTGTTGCCCCTCACCCCCCGCTCATGCCCCGTGTCTCTCCTGTTGCCCCCCACCCCCCGCTCATGCCCTGTGTCTGTCTCCTGTTGCTCCCCACCCCCCGCTCATGCCCCGTGTCTGTCTCCTGTTGCCCCTCACCCCCCGCTCATGCCCCGTGTCTGTCTCCTGTTGCCCCTCACCCCCCGCTCATGCCCCGTGTCTGTCTCCTGTTGCCCCTCACCCCCCCTCATGCCCCGTGTCTCTCTCCTGTTGCCACCCACCCCCACTCATGCCCCATGTCTGTCTCCTGTACCCCCCACTGCCCGCTCATGCCCTGTGTCTGTCTCCTGTTGCCCCCCCGCTCATGCCCCGTGTCTGTCTCCTGTTGCCCCCACCCCCCTCTCATGCCCCCTGTCTGTCTCCTGTTGCCCACCACCCCCCTCTCATGCCCCGTGTCTGTCTCCTGTTATCCCCACCCCCCGCTCATGCTCCGTGTCTGTCTCCTGTTCCCCCCACCCCCTGCCCCGTGTCTGTCTCCTGTTGCCCTCACCCCCCGCTCATGCCCCGTGTCTGTCTCCTGTTGCCCCCCACCCCCCGCTCATGCCCGTGTGTTGTTCCCTCCACCCCCCGCTCATGCCCCGTGTCTGTCTCCTGTTGCCCCCCACCCCACGCTCATGCCCCGTGTCTGTCTCCTGTTGCCCCTCACCCCCCGCTCATGCCTGTGTCTCTCCTGTTGCCCCCCACCCCCCGCTCATGCCCTGTGTCTGTCTCCTGTTGCCCCCCACCCCCCGCTCATGCCCCGTGTCTGTCTCCTGTTGCCCCTCACCCCCCGCTCATGCCCCGTGTCTGTCTCCTGTACCCCCCCACCCCCCCGCTCATGCCCTGTGTCTCTCTTCTGTTGCCCCCACCCCCTGCTCATGCCCCGTGTCTGTCTCCTGTACCCCCTCCCACCCCCCGCTCATGCCCCATGTCTCTCTCCTGTTGCCCCCCACTACCCCGCTCATGCCTCGTGTCTGTCTTCTGTACCCCCCACCCCCCGCTCATGCCCCGTGTCTGTCTCCTGTTCCCCCCACCCACCGCTCATGCCCCATGTCTGTCTCCTCTTGCTCCCACCCATGCCCCGTGTCTGTCTCCTGTACCCCCCACTCCGCGCTCATGCCCGTGTCTCTCTCCTGTTGCCCCCCACACCCCAGCTCATGCCCCGTGTCTGTCTCCTGTTGCCCCCCACCCCCTCGCTCATGCCCCGTGTCTGTCTCCTGTTCTCCCCACCCCCCGCTCATGCCCCGTGTCTGTCTCTTGTTGCCCCCCACCCCCCGCTCATGCCCCGTGTTTGTCTCCTGTTGCCCCCCACCCCCGCTCATGCCCGTGTCTGTCTCCTGTTGCCCCCCATCCCCCGCTCATGCCCGTGTGTCTGTCTCCTGTTGCCCCCCACCCCCTGCTCATGCCCCATGTCTGTCTCTGTTGTTCCCCCCACCCCCGCTCATGCCCCGTGTCTGTCTCCTGTTCCCCCCACCCCCTGCTCATGCCCCGTGTCTCTCTCCTGTTGCCCCCCACCCCCCGCTCATGCCCTGTGTCTGTCTCCTGTACCCCCCACCCCCACTCTTGCCCCGTGTGTCTGTCTCCCTCCCGCCCACCCCCGCTCTTGCCCCGTGTGTCTGTCTCCCTCCCGCCCACCCCCGCTCTTGCCCCGTGTGTCTGTCTCCCTCCCGCCCACCCCCGCTCTTGCCCCGTGTGTCTTTCCCCCTCCCGCCCACCCCTGCTCTTGCCCCGTGTGTCTTTCCACCTCCCGCCCACCCCCGCTCTTGCCCCGTGTGTCTTTCCCCATCCCGCCCACCCCCGCTCTTGCCCCGTGTGTCTTTCCCCCTCCCACCCACCCCCGCTCTTGCCCCGCGTGTCTTTCCCCCTCCCGCCCACCCCCGCTCTTGCCCGTGTGTCTTTCCCCCTCCCGCCCACCCCCGCTCTTGCCCCGTGTGTCTTTCCCCCTCCCGCCCACCCCCGCTCTTGCCCCGTGTGTCTTTCCCCCTCCCCCCACCCCCGCTCTTGCCCCGTGTGTCTTTCCCCCTCCCGCCCACCCCCGCTCTTGCCCCGTGTGTCTTTCCCACCCCCGCTCTTGCCCCGTGTGTCTTTCTCCCTCCCGCCCACCCCTGCTCTTGCCCCGTGTGTCTTTCCCCCTCCCGCCCACCCCCGCTCTTGCCCCGTGTCTCTCCCCCTCCCGCCCGAGTCTCTTTCCCCCTCCCGCCCACCCCCACTCTTGGCCCGTGTCTCTTTCCCCCTCCCGCCCACCCCCACTCTTGGCCCGTGTCTCATTCCCCCTCCCGCCCACCCCCGCTCTTGGCCCGTGTCTCTTTCCCCCTCCCGCCCACCCCCGCTCTTGGCCCGTGTCTCTTTCCCCCTCCCGCCCATCCCCGCTCTTGCCCCGTGTCTCTTTCCCCCTCCCACCCACCCCCGCTCTTGCCCCGTGTCTTCCCCCCTCCCGGCCACCCCCGCTCTTGCCCCGTGTCTTCCCCCCTCCCGCCCACCCCTGCTCTTGCCCCGTGTCTTCCCCCCTCCCGCCCACCCCCGCTCTTGCCCCTTGTGTCTTCCCCCCTCCCGCCCAGCCCCGCTCTTGCCCCTGGTGTCTTCCCCCCTCCCGCCCACCCCCGCTCTTGCCCCTTGTGTCTCTCCCCCTCCCGCCCACCCCCGCTCTTGCCCCTTGTGTCTCTCCCCCTCCCGCCCACCGCTCATGCCCCGTGTGTCTCTCTCCCGAATGTGTGTCTCTCTCCCTCCCCCCACCCCCGCTCATGCCCCGTGTGTCTCTCCCCTTCCCCCAACCCCCGCTCATGCCCCATGTCTGTCTCCTGTTCCCCCCACCCGCTCATGTCCCGTGTCTCTCTCCTGTTGCCCCCCACCCCCCGCTCATGCCCCGTGTCTGTCTCCTGTACCCGCCCACCCCCCCGCTCATGCCCTGTGTCTCTCTTCTGTTGCCCCCACCTCCTGCTCATGCCCCATGTCTGTCTCTTTTGTTCCCCCCACCCCCCGCTCATGCCCTGTGTCTGTCTCCTGTTCCCCCCACCCCCCGCTCATGCCCCGTGTCTCTCTCCTGTTGCCCCCCACCCTCTGCTCATGTCCCGTGTCTCTCTCCTGTTGCCCCCCACCCCCTGCTCATGCCCCGTATCTGTCTCCTGTACCCACCCACCCCCCGCTCATGCTCGTGTCTGTCTCCTGTGACCCCCCGCACCCCTGCTCATGCCCCATGTCTGTCTCCTGTTGCCCCCCTGCTCATGCCCCATGTCTGTCTCCTGTTCCCCCCACCCGCTCATGTCCCGTGTCTCTCTCCTGTTGCCCCCCACCCCCCGCTCATGCCCCGTGTCTGTCTCCTGTACCCCCCCACCCCACCCCGCTCATGCCCTGTGTCTCTCTTCTGTTGCCCCCCACCCCCTGCTCATGCCCCGTGTCTGTCTCCTGTACCCCCCCGCCCCCCGCTCATGCCCCATGTCTCTCTCCTGTTGCCCCCCACTACCCCGCTCATGCCCCGTGTCTGTCTTCTGTACCCCCTGCTCATGCCCCGTGTCTGTCTCCTGTTCCCCCCACCCTCCGCTCATGCCCCGTGTCTGTCTCCTCTTGCTCCCACCCATGCCCCGTGTCTGTCTCCTGTTGCCCCCCACCCCCTGCTCATGCCCCGTGTCCATCGCCTGTTGCCCCCCACCCCCGCTCATGCCCCGTGTCTCCCTCGTGTTACCCCCACCCCCGCTCATGCTCCGTGTTTCCCTTGTGTTACCCCCCGCCCCCCGCTCATGCTCCGTGTCTCCCTCGTGTTCCCCCCACCTCCTGCTCATGCCCCTTGTCTCTCTCCTTTCCTCCCCACCCCCGCTCATGTCCCGTATGTGCCCTGTACCCCCCCGCTCATGCCCTGTGTCTCCCTCGTGTTCCTCCCGACCCCCTGCTCATACCCCGTGTCTCCCTCATGTTCCTCCCCACCCGCTGCTCATGTCCCGTGTCTCTCTCGTGTTCCCCCCACCAACGCTCATGCCCTGTGTTTCCTTCCTTTTCCTCCCCACCCCCTGCTCATGCCCCGTTTGTACCCTGTTCCCTCTCACCCCCCGCTCATGCCCATGTGTCTCCCCTGTGTCCCCCCAACCCCGCTCATGCGCCGTTGTGTTCTTTATACACCCCACCTTCCCTTTCCATGGTGGCCATCTTGGTAAAAGATTTTCCTTCCTACACCGAGACGCCGCAGGCGTTCCGGCGTAGGAAGGAAAATCTTTTTGTTTTTTTTACCACCCGGCATTCCCACTTTGAGGACATAAGATGTTAGTGGTCTTCATCTATTGAAAAGGATGTTATGGTCACGTTGTACTAATAAAAACCTTTAAAATTTAGTAAAAAAAAAATGTTACAGGGACGTTATGGTTAAGTTGCACTAATAAAAACCTATGAAATTCAATGAAAAAACTTTGTTAAAGGGACGTTATGGTTAAGTTGCGCTACTAAAAACCTATGAAATTCAGGGAAAAAACTTTGTTAAAGGGACGTTATGGTAAAGTTGCGCTACTAAAAACCTATGAAATTCAGTGAAAAAACTTTGTCAAAGGAACGTTATGGTTCCAAGTAAAACCGAAAACCCTTGAAATTCGCCAGTTATGGTAAGCTAAGCAACCATAACTCGCGCTACCACCGTGCACTGCTAAGACTAACACCCAGGACATCAAAGATGACATCACAAATGTCATTGATGACATCACTGATGACATCACATGTCTGGCTCACTCTTTTTTCCTTTGCTGAGATATCTAGGCCACATGGTTTTCTTCAGTAACAGTCAGAAACTAAACATTTTATTTCATTTGTAGATGTATCCTTCAAGTAGGTTCTTACAGTAATTCTGTTAGAGTCCAGTCACATCATATGAAACATATACATACGGGAAGACACAAGCTTGAACGACAGCAATTTTTGTGCATAAAGATAATCAATAGACTTATGAGCACTTTCTGATAGTTCTGTTGTTTTTTTTTAATGGCTGTACTTTCCCTGTGGGTCCAATCACATCAAGTGATACATATACATAGGGTGAATAGCAGCTTTGAAACAGAGCAATCATTTATTTGCATGAAAATAATCAGTTAAGTTATGAATTGTTTCTGCTACTACTTGTGCTTTTTTGCTAACTTCACTTTCCCTGTATATACCCATATTGGTATGTGTTCTTGTGTCTTTGTGTTTTGTTTATAGTAATGTTTTATTAGCTACGTATTACATATTTCACAGTACACAAAAATCTATTAAGAAAACAATTATCATTTCATTATTCAACATATTAACATTACGAATATTATACCTTCATCTTGTACACTGCACACCATGTTATGTTTCTGTATCAGTAGCTTAGTATACTAGATAGAACCCCATAATAGAATGCTATTTATATCAATGCATCGCTCAATGCACTAATTAGGGTATGATATTTATTGCAATGATCCTTGACACTTGTTTTGCAACATTATAATAAGAATCCCTTGTACACATATTTCATGAAAAGTACATACACATGTGATGTCATCAGTGATGTCATCAATGACATTTGTGATGTCATCTTTGATGTCCTGGGTGTTAGTCTTAGCAGTGCACGGTGGTGGCGCGAGTTATGGTTGCTTAGCTTATCATAACTGGCGAATTTCAAGGGTTTTTCGGTTTTACTTGGAACCATAACGTTCCTTTGACAAAGTTTTTTCACTGAATTTCATAGGTTTTTAGTAGCGCAACTTTACCATAACGTCCTTTAACAACGTTTTTTCCCTGAATATATATATATATATATATATATATATATACGTATATACATATATATACGTATATACATTTGTACTTTAAAGAATTGTAATGAACTAAGAAAGAGAAAAAAGAAAAAACACCCCAAATAATCCACACAGCAATAAGGGTCATAATAAGCAAAATTAAAACATTATGAGGCAAACATACATATTCTATAATCCTCCTACATTATACACTATATCCTAAACTTACCAAGACACGAAGCAAGCGAGTGATATTAGAAACCTTTAACAAACAGATTGAAGCATAAATGTCTCCTTATCTTAACAAAGGCCATCTCGAAACTGGACACAAGATCAGGTGCAATCTGTGTCCAAAAAGGCCTTCCAGATCCTTTCAAAAGTATGTCTTTTCTTTTGCACAGAATAGATCACATTTTCAATATTGCATGTATGATACATCTCTTCTGACCAAATGTTGTTTGTTCCATAAGCTAAAGATTTCCAGTTACGCAGGATCAACTTCTTCGCCAGCATGGCCCCTCTCAAAACCTATGTGGACTGATGATGATTCAAAGAATCCAGCAGGGCGGATTCACCCAAGAATAGAGACTCGAAATCAAAGTCTAGATTTTCCTTGAGTACTTTGTTCATTGTGGTGGCAACCTCACTCCAGAAGTTCTTCACCTTATGACACTCCCATAACATATTCTCCATTGTGCCACGAAAGATACCACAACCCCAACTGTCTGTTGCTCAGAATTTCCTTTCCTTCATCCTGGCCGGTGTCTATTCAATATCATAACTTGACGGGACCTTTCTCCCATATTCAGGGACATGCTTTTGATTTTCCCGCATAGATCACTCCACCTGGCTGGTGTCATCTCTTCCTTCAGGCAGCCAGTCCAAATCTACTGGATTTTATCATTCGCTCTAGCACAACAACCCAGCCAATTATACATCTTGGAAGCCGAGTGGTCACTTTCGCCAATTCTCCTGATAACAGACCCCAACTCAGTTTTGACCAAAAAAGGAATGTTCACTGCTTTCTCCAATTTTCTGTATTCACCGTATGTATAAGCTGATAAATGATATTCAAGTTTCATTTCCCAAAACGTCTTCCATCTTGCTCCAGCAAAGAGCTCCTCGACTCTATTGATACCAGCAGAGGACCAAGTTGGCCAAAATAAGACTTTTGTGTCCACTTTGATGTCTGGGTTCAACCAAATGGATGAATTATCAGTTTTACCAGGGGTTAGATTTGCTGGTATCTCATATGATTTCCAAGTGGATCTGATGAAGTTTATTAAAATAGAATGGCAGTCCCGCTCCATTGTGGTAGTGCAGAGAAGGACCCAAGTACCTAATGGACCGGCACCATTATCCTCAGCCTTGGCCCATTCGTCTCCCACAACTTTCAAGAATGGCACGATGAGACATAGAGAGTATACCAGATGATATTGTTCGAAGTTTGGGATGTTCAACCCTCCTCTGTCCCCCTGCAACTGCAATTTCCAGATTTTCAATCTCTGTATTTTCTTATTCCATAAAAAGCTTTGTAAAAGATTATTCACCTTTCTCCATGTGTGTGGGTAACATACCCAAAACGCAGTTTAATTTTGGAGCCACAACCATTTTAATAGCATAAACTTTTCCACCAATAGACAGGTTAAGCTCGTTCCAGTGGTCCACTTCTGATTTCATTCTCTGTAATACTGTGTCTAAATTCAGGCTTATCATGTCTCTTAAATTCACAGTGATCCAAATTCCCAAATATTTCATTTTCGTGGGACACCACCTGAAGCCCAGATCCTTTAGGAGCTTGCTGTTTGTGAAGTGAGAGCATGGTAGAGCCTCTGATTTAGACCAATTGACTTTATAGTTTGATAAGAGGCTGAAACCTTCGAGCAAGTTCATCAGTTCTGATATAGAAGAAGCAAGATCCCGGACAACCAACAGTAAATCATCCGCGTACAGCCAAAGCTTTTGACATACTTTGTGATAATTAATCCCCACAATTCGGTCATTCAACCTGATGGATTCTGGCAGAGGTTCTATCGAAACTACAAAGAGTAGAGGAGACAAAGGGCAACCCTGCCTTGTCCCACGTTACAATCCACACCTTTCAGATATAACTCCATTATGTTGATCTCAGCAGTTGGTTTTGTGTACAGCGCTTTCACCCAACTCAAAAACTCTAGGCCAAAATTCATTCTCTGAATGGTTCCTAACAAAAAGCTCCACTTCACACAATCGAATGCCTTCTCGGCATCTAGAGACAAGGCTACTGAGTCTAAATTATGCTTCTGGCATTCTTCTAGAGCTGGGGTGCACAACATACGGCCCGCGGGCCATATGCAGCCCACGGTATTGTGCTTTGCGTCCCCCTGCAGAACAGGACTTTCATAATGAAGTGCGGCCCACTTCAAGCAAAAGAAAACAAAGCTGGCCGCACTTCATTATGAAAGTCTTTGAAGCCTGACATGTTGCTGGCATAGGCAAGGCGTCCCAGGAGGGGGGTAATTGCCTTTCTAATTGATGGCCTGTTCCCCTCCTCCCAGACCTCCGGCAAAGTACTCTTTGCAAGGGCCTTAAAGGTGCTCCTTAGTCCAGCCATCATTCCCGCCTAGCAGGCTCCATTTGCACTGCCTGTGTTCTTTCATCTGGCCTGAAAGGGACATCACGGGAAGCAATGGGCCATGAATATCACTGGGGTGGGGGCTATCACTGATACAAGCAGGCTATGTACATGGTGGGCACACTTTAGTTTACCAAATGTGCAACTTACACTAGTAAAAAAAAAACAACAAAAGACATTTCCAAACTGAAACATGCTTCTGGAATTTACATTCATTTGTGTCCTTTGAAATGTGTTTATTTTGTTTTGTCTGTCACAAATACCCTGTTGTTTTTGTCCTTTCCTTTGTGTTTTTTCACAGGATACATTTCTAAAGCTGCTATATGCTTGTCAAGCTGCGTAATCACAAATAAATGCTTCTTTTGCACTGACAGCAGTTATCAGGAATTTAAACTGTGGGTTCATGGGTGCCAATTTTTGATTTTCACTGCGTGAGCAAATATTCCCCCACTCTCACCCTGAATATAAGCAAGCTAGCAGCCCAACATATCCCCTGGCCGCATACATTTTATAGCACTTATTTTTATAAGGAATTGCAAAGTCATAGGATTTGCAGCCAGTTTTAAATATATAACATCTTAGCAACAGTCACTCAACCTGCTGACCTACCCTGGTAGCTTTCTTCTGTAGCACCTGTCTATGAGTCATTAATGTATTAAAAAATCACTATTACCAACAGTGCAGTTCATGTCCATGACTTCAAAGTCAACAGTATTTAATCTCCATCCACACCGACCCTGTGCATACATTCTGTGACGGTGCACCAGTGGCACTTCTCCATAATGGGCAAGGTTGCACCAACCCACGGCTTTAGACAGAGAGGAAGGGAGAGGCTGTTCCAGAGTAGGGGGCCAGCCGAGGAAAGAGATCGGCCACCAGCTTGCTGTTTAGAGAAGCACTTGACACGCAGAGAGTTTGCACTGGAGCAGCATAGAGATCTGGAGGGAGAGTATTTGGTGAGAGCCTATTGTAGATACCGTGGTCCCCAGCCCCAGAAAGCCTTATGGATAATGCAGAGGGATTTGAATTTAATCCTTGCAGCAACCAGGAGCCAGTGGAGACATTTTAGGGCTGGAGAGATGTGGTGCCCGGGGTTGAGGCCAAGGATAAGTCTTGCAGCTCATTGGATTTTATCCAGTGAGCCATGTAAAAAAGGGGCATTTTGCTTCCCCAACCTTGCATGGCCCATTGGGGATGCTGGCTGATGAACTGCATGTGTGTATGTATGAGGGAGGGGCTCCTGTACCTCTTACCACATACAAAGGGAGATGGGCTCTTAGTCATCAGCGCTCCGGCTATTGGGTTCATGTGCACGAACCAGGAAGCGCTCTTTGCTTCTTTTTTTATGCTACGCAGGAGCTGTAGCACTGGGAGGAAACATCAGGACCAGGCCAGAAGGTACTTTAATTTAAATTATGTATGTCATTGTGTGTGCTTGCGTTTTAAAATTATTCCCGGGGTGGTGGGGGGAAGACCCCATGCCACCCCCAACACCTCTTGATTGGTTTGGCTCCCTTGCTACGCTCCATCACACTGGCATATTTGGGGGAAATATTTACACCCCTCCAATTTAGTACACAATTTTATCAACACTAGTGCTATAAAGCATGGTAATAAGCAGTATAGAAAAAACACTATATTGGTTATATTTTCTTTCCATGGCCTGTACACACCACCTTTGTATGATGCTTCAAATAAAAGTATTGTAAAGAGAACATTAATTTATTGCCCCGGTGACAAAGCAATGTTGATAGTGGGTATTGAAGTCTTTTGTTGCAGTACTTCTGAAAGCAGAGGTGCTTTGTGGTGGCGTGTGGAGTCATGTAGTCAATGTGGGCAGATCACTCATCAGCCTCATCTGCACATCTCTTTTTCACCTGCAGGAAAGCCAGTTCTGTTAGGTTATTGCTGCTGGGCATGCAGGATGATTCTGTTCTCACACTATTGATAACATGTTGAAGCCCAAGGTCAATTCAGTTTTTCTTCTGGCTTGTTAATAACGTGTACTACATAATTGAAATTGACCACGACATCCTCTGCCACCACCTCTCCTCCACAGCCAACTTCTCTCAAGAAGCCATTACATGGATCACCTCCTTCCTCCAAGGCAGGACCATGCAGGTCTTCTCTGACCTAGCCACTGCATCACCCTCTATCATGCTATGTGGGGTGCCTCAAGGCTCCTGCCTCTCCCCCACCCTCTACAACATCTTCACCCGCCCCCTCTTCCTCATCCTTGAAGCCATGGGCATCTCTTACACCAACTACGCCGATGACACACAGATCCTTCTCACTCTGACAGGCGACTATGACACGGACTCCGCTACCCTCAACAACATCTACAACACAATTCAAATGTGGATGGCTATCAACGGCCTCTGCCTTAACTCTGACGAAACTGAGCTCCTACTCGTAGGCTCCCCTGACACCATCAAGAAACTTGACGCTCAGTTCAGTCATTTCACCATTGACTCAATCACGATACCAGTACTTGACATGGTAAAAACATTAGGCGTCTACTTAGACTCCAATCTATCCATGACCAGACAAGTAAACGCCATTGCCTCCTCAGCCGCTTACCATGCAAAACTCCTTAACGCAATCAGACCTTATCTGTCAAAAGACACTTGCACTAACATAGCCAGGGCCATAACCGGCTCGCGACTTGATTACTGGAATATTCTTTTCCTTGGGACCTCCAACAAAAATCTTGAGAAGCTCCAAGTAATACAGAATAATGCCCTACGCGCTGCACAAGGCATTGCCCAGAGAGAGCACATCACCGCTGCCAGAAAAGCATCCCACTGGCTCCCCATAAAGGAGAGGATCTTATTCAAGGCTCTAAGCATCACCCACAAATGTGTCCATCTTGCCGCCCCAATGTACCTTTCCCAGAGGATCCACCTGGTCTCCTCCACAAGACCCACTAGATCACCCTATGCCAGCATGCTCTCAGTACCTAGGGTAAAAAGGACCAGAGCAGGGGGCTCCAGTTTCCCGTACCTCGCTGCCGTACACTGGAACACCCTCCCTAGCTCCCTGCGCTCTGAACCCTCACTGACCGCCTTTCGGAAAACCCTGAAAACGACCCTGTTCATCTAACAAATACATGGCCTAGCCCTCATAATTGTATTGTATGATGTATTATGTGGTATATCTGATCACAGGTCACTGCCTCACTGTAACCCAAGGCACAACCTGCACACATTGTAACTAAGTCTTCCTTGCAAGTAACAGTGCCACAATGCCCCTGGGCTGCCTGCGCGCTATATACATTTTATAAATAAATAATTTTAATAAATAAATAAATAAATAAATAAATAGCAATAAAGACAAGAAGTACACCTCAAAATGCCCATTTGTTCCCCACATACTTACTATAAATGTCTGAGGGGGGGTCGTAAATTCACCACGTGCCCCGCCCGGCTACCCCACACAAACAATCTGGCCCCCGGTAGATATCTTGTAAGGTACATTTGGCCCTCTGGCAAAACTAGTTGTGCACCCCTGTTCCAGAGTAAGTAGCAACTTTCGGATATTTGTGCTGGAGACTATGCCTTTAATGAAACCAGCTTGATTATGGTGAATAATCTTAGGAAGTATCTTCTCCAGCCTGTTGGCCAGGATCTTAGACAACATTTTTGAGTCACAATTTATCAGGCTGATTGGTCTATAGCTACTTGGGTCGACTTCTGGACGGCCCGGTTTATGCAGAAACGAGATCGTGGCATGCCTTAGAGTTGGCGGGAGTAATCCTTTAGACTTACTGTTTAAAAACATGTCTTTCAGTAGTGATAGTACTGTTTCTGGCATCATGCGATAGAATTCGATTGGAAGCCCATCTAGACCCAGACAATTCCCTAGGTTTAAGTTCCATATTGCATATCTCACTTCATCAAGGAAGATCTCTGAGTCCAAAAATTCCTGTTCTGCATTTGATCAATTCTTCATCTGCAATGATTCGAAAAACCTATTAAACTGGTCGATATCCATTTGCGGTTGATCGCTGTACAAGTCCTCATAGAAGCCCTTAATGTTTTAATTTCATTTGGCTCTCTGGTCACATCGTGATTGCCCTTAATAGCACCTATTGACCTACTTGCTTCCCTCAGCTTTAATCTATGGGCCAATAACCTACTACATTTCTCACCCCTTCATAATACTTGCACTTAGATCTGAAAATTGTGAACTCTGCCTTATCACTGAGAAGCTTGTTCAGGTCGTATTTCATTTTCATCAATTTTGTGGATTTCTCTGCATCATAACAACACATTGGGCCTCATTATGAGTATGACGGTAAGGCAACAGCGGCGCTGCTAATCGCTACCAACACCGTTGCTACCATACCGCCATACTAGGGGTTCTGCTTGTGGGTGCCCTTGCAGCCACCAGGTCTGACCTGGTGGCCGTACCGGCACCCGTGAACAGATCTTGATGGTAGCAACAGTACTGTTATTAACGGTACCGTTGCTACCATCCTCCCAATTCCCATTGAGCCCTATGGGGGCTCAAATGAGAATAGGGATGTACCGGGTCCGACACCCGCGAAAGGGCATTTACCGGGTCCGGCTGGCCCAGAATAGCCGGTAATTGCCCATTCACGGGTGCCGGACCCGGATACGAGTTTGGAGGTAGCCTTGCCGATAAAACCGGCAAGGCTACCTCCAACCCCGTAATGAGGCCCATTAGGTCTTTTTCTAAGCTTTTAATTGACATTTTTAATTTCTCCACCTCCTCGTCCCCTTTTTTCTTTTTAACACCAGACAACTTCATAGCCACTCCACGCATCACACACTTGAAGGCCTCCCATGCAAAGTCAGTCCCCACCTCACCATTCAAATTTGTAGCAATATATCCCTTAGCCTCGTCTATCAGCATTTCTTTCAACCCCTCTTCTTTTAACAGCATGTTATTCATCCTCCAAACCCTTGATCTAGTTGACGTGTAGGTGACCGAGAGATCTAACCTAATAGGTGCATGATCAGAAATAATGATGCTGTCGATCTCACAACTTATCACATTCTGAGTTACCACACCAGATGTTAACATGTTGTCTGTTCGAGAGTAAATGTCATGGGCACCTAAATTAAATGTATATTCCCTCCCAGTGGGATGTTGTAATCTCCATACATCGGATAAACCGAAATCTTTCATTAGTAAGTACAGAGTGTCCCTGTCCTTTTTCCTGCCATCTCTACCCATTCTACTGCTCCTGTCCAGAGCTGGATCGACCACCAGGTTGTAATCCCCTGAAATTATCAAATCCTTTTCCCTTCATCCAGCAAACAACGGCCCAAACCATTACAAAACACACCACTGTTCATATTGGGAGTGTAAACATTACAAATGGTGAATTCCAAGTCTTGGATCTGGAGTGTGATTAACAACCAATAACCCTCCTTATCTTTTTTAGAAATTAATATTTTCCCTTGGAAAATGTTTTTAAACAACACCGACACTCCTATTGAGTTTGAACTGTAAATTGAGGGGAACATTAGCCCAGGCCAGCCTTTCTCAAACACCCAGGTGGGGTGTGTATATAGTTATGTTGGTTATACAAAGTTACTGTCACTGTAATGCTGTGTTTACATAATGGGCTGTTACATGCATCACTGGGTTCTGGGGGAGAATGTTTGTAGTTGAAGATAAAAGGCCGTTGTGGTGATGGTGAAGGCTTGGGGCTTTGGTAGCTTGTAACTTAAATAAAAGTTATACGGAAAGCTCACCATGTCTAAGGAATCATTGGACTTAATACTGGCGATGAGGATGTTCAGCAGCCCCAGCTGGCCATGTACGTAGCAGCGGATTCAGCTGTGAAGGAACGAGCGGTAAGCTGTCACCTATGAAGGAACGAGCGCTAAGCTGGGAAGCAAGGTCAAAGGGCAGGAGTCCTTGAATTGCACGTTGGCGTGAGTAAAGCTCAAGACTGTTGCAGGCAGGACGTGAGTCTGTGGAGCTCCAGCGGCCGCCAACAAAATCCTGTTCAAACATCCTTTTCGATGGAACATTTTTGGCTCCAAACACATCTGTGGCGAAGAGGATAAGGTGTGGCACAGGCACACAGAGCTGGAAAGCAGAAAGCCAGCCTCTTACCGAGATATTCGACGATAACGAAACCTGATCGGGCGCGAAAGCGTGAAACCAAGATGGCCACCGCGACTTAGTGGAGCTGTAGGAGAGAGCTGTGGCATCCACGTAAGGGCTGGGAATGCGGCTGTGCTGTCGCCCGGTTAGTTTGCCCAACACCGAGGAGGCAGGCAACGTGTGCGGAGCTGCGGTGCAGGACGGAAGGAGCGACGCAGGGAGCAGCGGGAGTGGCGGGTGATACGCGGATCGGACGGCACAGCGCTGCGTGTGCCTCCCGGAAAGAAGGTAGGAAGGGACGCTGTTCCGAGAGGGAGCGGACGGATCCCCCCTTCCCCCAGCTGGAGTGCGCGATCCTCCGGACCGGAGAACATCCTTTCGACTTCTCTCCCCCTCCCCCCCAACCTCGTTGGAGTAACGGCTCGCCGTTGGATTGGCAGTGCGGCTGGGACTTCGCTCTGGAGACGAGGCAAGAGACTCAAGTTGGTGTGAAGCGGCCTCCCCCCGTGAGTGGCACCGGCTTTGCGGCCCACGGCCGATCCTATCCTTGCCTCCTGCCACTGCGAGGAGAACTGGAGAAAATCCGCATTCCACGGACAGGGTAGAGAGGCAACAATAGATCCGGAACCGGCGCCTGCAGGAACACTCCCGAAAGCACTCAAACACAACTACTACCCCGGCAGTTACGAGAAGCGAAATAGGAATGGAAGCGAACCATGAAGCGTTAAACCCACTTCGCCCCAATCAAGGTGTGCAGGCACAGGGGTTGTGCACTCGGACCAGACACTGCCAAAGCGGACTCACAGGAGGCCCCTTGAGGGGGTACAGCGGCACATTTCAACCAGCATAGCAATCGCATATCTAAGTGATACCTGTGAAATCAGTTAGAGTTTAATAGAGCAAACTTCCGCACACAATACCGCCACCTCCCACGCTCCAGAATGGGTAAAGACAAACCGCGGAAATCGAGCATACAAAGCAGAATGGACCAATATGCCTTTTCTCTGAAAGATGTAATGGCGGCTTTTGCGAGTTCCCGCACCTCCATGGAAATGAAAATAGACAGTATAGCGGCGGATGTGTCCTTCCTCCGCCACGACCTGCAAAAACTCACCTCTCGCATGGGGGAAGCGGAACAACGCATCTCAGGTACAGAGGACAATGTTAGCAATATCAACCAACAATTGTCACAGACACTGCGCTGGTTGAAGAGCCTGGAGGCCAGAGTGGATGAGGGCGAGGGCAGGTCTCGCCGCAACAACGTGCATATCCTCGGAATTCCGGAGGGAATGGAGGGACCGAGCATGGAACTGTTCTTGGAACAGTGGCTAGTGGACATCTATGATCCACATTCCTTTTCCAAATTTTTCTCAGTAGAACGCGCTCAAAGGATACCTTCTGGCAAGCCCATCCCAGGAATGCCGCCCAGGACTGTAATTGCTAAGCTCCTTAATTATTGTGATAAGGATGCGCTGCTCCAGATGGCCCGTGCAAAGGGAATGATCACTTATAATGGCTCCCGGATAGCCTTCTTCCCTGATTACACGAAAGAAGTGCAACGCGCAAGACAATCATTCGAACCACTGAAGCGGCAGCTATCCATCATGAAAGTGAAATTTGGACTGCTATTTCCAGCTTAGCTCAAGATATATCATAAAGGTACGACCACACACTTCACTGACCCTCAGGAGGCTTGGAAATGGGCAGAGACCCACATTGAGGGCGACTGGTCGGCGCGACCAAGGAGACAAGAAGATAGACGCCGGCCTCGCCCGGACCGGGCCCCCCGGGGGAGACCCCCAGTGGACATGGAACCAGTGGCTCTAGAACAAGCAGTGGAGCCCGCCGTGCACCAGCCAGGATGATGCACTCTTACTCCGAACCACAAATAACATCACGAAAACAACATAGCAATGGCGGCCGCCTGAGGCCACCTCCCAGGAACTTGAACTTAAATTTAGACTGTGACCATGAACAGTCAGTTTGGCAACGGAACAACCAAAGTAAGACAGTTGGAGATTGGTTAAAGCAGAAGCACAGAGACTTGGGTAATGGTTATTAGTTAATGAGTTACCTGTCAGTTTGACAGGGTGTTTGATTGTTGTATTGGGCGACAGATGCTTCAGGTTGGGTGGAGTATAGGGTGGGGGTGGGAGGGTGTGAGTTGTTATATTAAAAGCTACACCAAGTTCAAGAATTACATGCCAATAACTCCCTCGCGTTTGACCCGCATGGAACGAAAGAGCAAACGAGTCCCGACACTGAACCAACAGATGTACGATCCAGCTCAATCCCGATCCGGGTTGGTGGATCATGGAACACTCTTAGATATACAATATACTGACAGCACACATGCACAAGTTACATGGCGCAGAACACCAATGTAGATAATAGCAGAGCCATCCGGAGGATGACATGGAACGTTAACGGGCTCGGAAATAGTATTAAAATACGCCTAGTCCTACAAGCACTGAACCTTCTTAACAGAGACACATCTGGCGGGCACAAGATGCACACTGTTTAGTCGCAGAAACTACCGACAAGCCTTTCATGCCGGATTCACCATGGGATCACGTGGGGTATTGATCCTAGTACACAAAAGACTCCCCTATAGCCCCATTGCAGTCACCCAGGACCAGGGAGGTAGATATGTACACACGATAGGAACCCTGTTGGAACGCACCATCTCTATGATCGCTGTATATGCACCACCTAACCTCCTAACCCCCCTGACTAACGATATTACACCCCTAATTGTTGACAACACTGAAGGCCTCACGTTGATTGGAGGAGACTTTAACGAAGTCATGAACACAGAGTTGGATAGGACACATGTACGATCCAGAAACCCAGATATATGCACTAAACTCACCACATTTACCAATGCACTGGGGTTACATGATGCATGGAGATCCCTACATCCCAATACAAGAGAATATTCGTACCACTCCGGCGCACATGCTTCGTTATCCAGGTTGGATTACTTCTTCTTACCAATGTGTAACATACATGAGGCGTGTGACGCACAACTGCTCCCCAGAAGTATTTCAGATCATTCCCCACTCATGTTAACGATTAAGACGAGCAGACCACTCCCCCCAGCCAGTTGGAGACTGAATGGTTATTACCTGGGGTTTCCCGAACTGGTGGAACACATACAAAAAGTTACAGAAACATACTTTGAAATAAATACTGACTCTGTGGACAGCCCAACAACGCTATGGGAGGCACTAAAAGCAGTATTGAGGGGTGAAATTATAGCCTGGACTGCAGCCCACAAGAAAAAAACACCTTGAAGCGATACGTGCAGCTGAAGCCAAGGTACGGAATGCAGAATCTGCTCACCTGGTCCATGACCTACCCGAGACACAACGTGCACTGCAGATATCACAGAAACAGCTACAGCACATAGCCTTAGACAATGCAAAACAAGCGCATGCAGCAATGCAAGCGAAAATATATGAAACTGGGGACAAGGCGGGGAAAATTCTGGCATGGTTGGAGCGCAGGGACTTATGCCTCACTCAAGTTAGGAAACTAACGACAGAAGAGCCAGACCCGCTAGTAACAGACCAGGACATAGCGGAGGGATTTGCTAAATATTACGCTGAACTGTACAGTGCACCACTTGCACTGCCACCGACCAATATATTAGAAGAAATTACCCTTCCTACCCTAGACGAGCAATAGTCGGTCCTATTAGAACAAGAAATCACAGAGGAAGAAGTAATCTGTGCAATGTCAGAACTTCAGTCAGGGAAGACCCCAGGCCCGAATGGTTTTCCTGTCGAAATATGGAAGAAAATAGGTGCAAGCATAATCTCTCCACAACTACTGCGCCTCTTTCAACACTTGCGCTCGCAGGGTTGCCTCCCCCCAGACCTCAGAAAAGCTACAATAATAGTCTTCCCCAAAGCAGATAGGCCACCTGACAAGTGCAGTTCCTACAGACCCAACTCTCTTATAAACTGCGAGGCCAAAATACTGGCGAAAGTACTGGCCAATCTGCTGCAGCGCGTTGTACACACACTAATGCACCCGGACCAATGCGGATTTATGCCACAAAGATCCACCAGGCAAAATATATATAGATTACACACAGCACTAGAAAAAACACCTAAACTACCAAACCCCCTAGCCCTACTGTCCATAGATTTCGAGACGGCTTTCGACTCTGTGCACTGGGAGGCAATTTGGGAAATTATGCGACGAATGGGCATAGGCCCTTACTTCATGAGTTGGGTCAAACTACTATACCACCTTCCAGTAGCAGTAACAAGAGTGAATGGGTATACTTCTGAACCCTTCCAGCTAGGTAGGGGCACACGACAAGGCTGCCCCCTGTCAGCTTTGATTTTTGCGTTAGCAATTGAACCTTTAGCAATCCTGTTAAGATCCACGCAAACATGGAGTGGCTTCAGGTGGGCGGACGGCTGGGAAGACAGAGTGTCTTTATACGCGGATGATCTGTTAATTTATCTGGCGGACCCGCGAGTTTCCTGCCCCGTTGTGTCGCATTTACTAGAGAGATATGGCGCGTTCAGCGGACTCCGCGTCAACTGGTCAAAGTCCATACTATTCCCGGTGAAGCATATAGACATTGCGATACCAGATGTGTGCCCCTACCGTATTGAAAGGGAACAATTCAGATACCTCAGTATACAAATCACACACAAACTAACGGTCTATGTGGGGAAAAACTTACATCCAGTGGCGACCAGGTTCAAGGATGATGTTCGCCACTGGATGTCCCTACCACTTACATTACTGGGAAGCGCGGCACTCTTCAAAATGATGGCCCTCCCCCGTTTTCTCTACGTGCTACAAAATGCACCACTATCAATAGCACCCAGTGAGTTCCATAAGATAGATCAAACACTTAGGAAGTTGTTATGGAAAGGGGGGCACCCACGAATGGCACTTACTACCCTACAAAGATCCATATGGGGGGGCGGGATTGGGCTCCCCCGGCTACAGACCTATACTGGGCCAGTCAAATGACAATAGTGAATGACAAACTGCATGGGGATACCACTCTACCGCATAACATAATACTAGACACTGACGCACAAGACACCGACGCACAAGAAAGACCCATCATGAGCCTCCTCTACCGGAAAAAAGAGCGACCCGCTGACCCATCCATTTTGTCGCATATAACCCTAGTCTGGGCAGGTACACATAAATACCTAGGTTCGGATAAAAAACTAACTCTAGCACAACCACTCTGGAACAACAGACATCTCCCGGAGGTGAACAAACTCCCTAAATGGCAAGCATGGGCCCAACTAGGCATTACAAAAATTGGCAATGTGATAAAAGAAAATGTAATAATAGCATTTGCAGATCTAGCTGCCACCTTTGCACTCCCTCCCAACGAACAATACCACTATATCCATCTCAAACATGCGTTGCAGGCCCATCTCCCTGAATTGAGTGACATACCTGATTACTCTCCACTAGAACGTAATGTATTCCCAGAACTGCTTAAACAGAAAGTCACATCGACTATGTACAGTGCTATTAACTCCTTTGCTACGAAAGAGCTGTCGAGCCTGAAAGCCAAGTGGGAGAGGGAGGTAGGTGATATACACCCAGAGGAATGGGTGACTGCGCTGATGTACCCCAGAGAATCAACTATCTCCTCCAGGCTTAGATTAATTCAACTGAAGATACTACATAGGATTTATTACCCAAGGGTGGCACTGTTCAAGTGGGGAAAGGCTACGAATCCATACTGTTTGCGATGTAAGAGGGAGGAAGGCTCCTATTATCATATCCTGTGGGATTGTGCCATCATTCAACAATACTGGCAACAGTGCTGTGAAGAACTGTCAAGGGTAATGGGCAAGAGGATACTTGCAAATCCAAAGCAATTATTGCTTGGGATAGAAGGAGACACTGATCTAACGAGGTATGAGAGAGCGCTCTTATCTACCACCACTGCGATACTTAAAAGGAACATAGCGCAACTTTGGGGCTCCGAGAGGCCACCGAGCCTTGAACAATGGACCACGGACGTGGATTTCTGCATCGCGATGGAAAAGAGAGTCTATATTGCCAGGGGGTGCCCAGAAAAAGAGCAAAAAATATGGAAAAGTTGGGAAGAGGCGCACTAAAAGTAACTGTTGCAGATAGACTGGTGGGTGTAATGCGAAAGGGACAAAATGTTGTGGGATGTTTTTGCAGCTCGTTGGTAAGGGACCATAGCGGGGAGTTGTTGGCGGGCGGGTATGGGAAGTTTTGTTTACCCCACTGTGTGGGGCTGTATGTTTTGTGTTTCCAAAAAACCAATAAAATGTGGTATTAAAAAAAAAAAAGACTGGTGCTCCCCCAAGCGTTTTGCAGGTGTGTCTCTAAATTGAGGGACAGCAAAGAAGGTCTGCGAGATCAGCTTTTAATAGCCCGATTGGGAGCGAAACTCTCGCAGGATCTTGTGGCCACCATTTTGAAGTCAGGCACCTTCGCTAATAGTGTATGTGTTTCAGTGCGTGTCGCCATTATAAAGTCAGGTATTTTAAGAAGAACAGTGTTTGTGGAGCATACCAATGTGGATTTCGATTGATGGTCAAGCGCAAACATTCATAAAGGTATTCAACAGAACATCTGATTAAAAACTTTGATGTTATTTTTTTAAAAGGAAGTTTGTTTCGAAAACACACATCAGGAATATTTGTACTGAGAAGTGCTTTGCAGTGGAGTTTTACAGTCTGTGTTCCTTGTCAGAAATAGCCTTTAGCTGCGCTGGGCATAAATAAGGGAAATGAATATACCACGGCCTGTGTTATTTCTGGTACACTCAGGTGAACCTAATATCAAGTGAGCAGATTAGAAAGATGGCTTCATGAAGTATCTGCATGGTGTATATGAGAGTAACAGGATTCTCTGTTGTATCATTGCCTGGGGAAAGAGTGTCAGATGATATTTAAATAAGTACCCGATTCGCAAAGCCAAGAAGCAGAGGGTCTATCAATGTTCGCGCAGAGCAAGCTGAAGTTGGACAAGCAATTTATTGTTAAGGAAAATACATTCTTAGCAAGATACCATTATACCATGAGGGATAAAAAAAAATTGGAAAAACAATTGAAGAATTTATAACTATACTGCATGGTTTGGCAATTAAATGTGACTACGCTCATTGTAGGGATTGATTGATTGATTGTTTATTATGTGCTTCAAAGCGCAACCATGCATGGGAGGGGAAGACATAAGGGAGACAAGACAAACGATCTTACTAGGCGTGGTTAGATTAGAGTCGATGATGAGCCCCAGATTCTTTGCCTTGTTGGTAGGTGGAGGCGCAGGGCCAAGGGAGGCTGGCCAGAGAAAAAGAGGGAAGGCGGGAGCTGGTGTCCAGATGAGGACAATCTCTTTCTTACTGGCATTGAGGCAGAGGTCGTTTGCAGCACACCACGACTGAATTGCAGACAGTCAGGTTTGAGTGAGGAAGAGGAAGAAGCCGAAGGTTGCCTGAAGAATGAAGAAAATCTGCGTGTCATCCGCGTAAAACTGAACATTTGAGGTGAAAGTGGCTATCCTATGTGCCATGGGGGCCATGTAGACATTGAAAAACCAGGGGGATATGTAAAAACCCTGGGAGACACTGCACGTAGAGGGAGTGATAGGGGAAAGAAGGACCCCAATTCCAATGGGATGGGTGGTCCCAGAGAAAGGAGGTTAGCCATGCCAGAACCTGATCATTGATGCCCAGGATATCACAGAGATGTGCAATCCGGGTGTTATGGTTTATCGTATCGAAGGCAGAGGAGAGGTTGAGTAGAATGGGGACAGAAGGAGAGTTAGAATCAAGATTTGAGAGCAGATCTTCACCAGTGTTCAGAAGAGCAGTTTCTGTGCCTCTGGATGCCCTAAAGCCAGACTGGTGGTCATGGAAACAACCAACAGATTCAGTGTGGAGGGTAAGCTGAGAAATAGGCAATTTATCCTGGAGTTTTCCTAGGAAAGGAGTGATAGAGATTGGGCGATAGTTTGCCAGACGGGATGGGTCAGCAGAAGGTTTTTGAGGTGAGGGTGCATGAGAGAGTGCTTAAGAGCAGTGCGGAAAACTCTCAGCTTTCATAGAATGGGCTTGTCTAGTGACCTACTGAGGAGCGACAAGGGAGAGAGAAGAAAGGGGGTGTGGGGTTGGACAAGGGAGGTACAAGAGATGTTGGTGCATGAGGTGGTGAGGGTATCACCACATATCAGGGATCAGCTAATGATTTGATGTGGCGATCACAAGATTAAAGAAGCCCTGTGGCGGGAAGGAGCAAGTGGTGTGGATTTCTCACTAGAAAGGGGTAATGAAATTGCAAAAATGGTGGAGCAGACAGAGAAATGCATTAAGGCTTTGGACATAGAACCTACAAAGACTGCCACCGGCTGTACAAATGCTGTTGACCAAAATAAACCTCGAAAACCACAGAACAGTAAGTAAGAAACCAAACAGATAAATAAAAAGAAAGTGGATTTCAAGCAAAGGATGGAAGGAAGCAATTTTGTCAAGAGATGTTACAGATGTGAAAACACTGACCATTTGGCAAGTGACAAAAATTGTTTTGCTCATCATGTGATATGCAAGGATTGTGGAAGTATAGGTCATGTGGCTCGTTGTTGCAGGCACTGGAATAAGCCTGGTAGTATTAAGGTGGTGCAAGAATGTACAACATTTTGCCAGGATGAAAGCGAGTGATAGAGAAGAAGAAGTGTGTATGGTAAATGCTGTTAATGCAACCACTTTACGGGTTAAACCGCAAGCGGAGATATCCGTCAATGCGGTCCTTCTGAAATTGTTGATCGATAGCGATAGCGGGCCAGATTGTACCCTTGTAGAAAACATGGAGAGAAAAATTGAATTGTTGTGATCTACAAGAGGCAAGTGTGAGTGCACACGACTATGGGTATGTTCCCATCAACATAGTGGGGGAATTTTGGGCTCAGTTAAGGTATGGTGGGAGTTGTGCCCTAGGAATGGTTGAAGTGACATCCGAGGGTGGGAATTTGTTATCCTGGGATGCCCAAGCCGATCTTGGTTTGAAACTTGACCCTGATCATCCCTCTCAGGTAATTGCTGTTCGAAAGGCCCCGGGTTCAGTGGAATCTGTTTGGGTGATGGAGACAGAAGTAAATAAGTTGTTTCCGGAGGTGTTCGCAGAAAAAAAGGAATGTCTGAAAGGATTTATCAATTTAATTAGATTAAGTCCTGGGGCGGTACCAATAAAGTAGAAGGCACGCACCATATCTCTTGCTTTATTAGTGGATGTGGAGAATGAACCGAAGCGTATGATTAATGAAGGATTAATTGCTGATGCAGCAGAATGGATAAGCCCCATTGTGGCTGTGCACAAGACCAATGGGTGTTTAAGGATGTGCATTGATCTTAGGGGTCTTAATAAAAGTGTGATTTCAGCTAGATTCCCACTTCCCAAAACTGATGACTTGCTGTTGAGAATTGGGCAGGCTGCACTCTTTTCCACTCTTGACCTGAAGACAGCGTACTATCAAGTTAAGCTACATGACTCCATGGACCTAACTGCATTTATAATGCCTTTTGGCCTATATCGATGTAAAAGGATGCCATTCGGATTAGTGTCTGCCTCAAGTGTGTTCGAAACAGTGATGAACAAATTGCTAAAGAGATTGTCAGGAGCATGCTGCTATCAAGGTGATATATTGGTATGGGGAAGAATGGGGAGGAGCATGATGAGCGGCAGAAAAAGGTGTTAATGAGAATATCAGAAGCTGGTTTGACTATCTCCACAGAGAAATGTAAATTTAGGGTTGCAAAAGTCCAATTTTTGGGGCATGAATTATCAGCAGATGGGGTAAAACCGAAATATGCAACCTTAGAGGCAATAATGAAGATGAATGCCCCAAGGGACAAAAAGGAATTATCATCATATCTGGGGTGGGTTGAATTCTATGGGAAATTTATCAAATTTTGGCTGAGCGGACAAATACAATGGGAACATTGGTAAAGAAAGGTGTGACATTTACCTGGTGTGAAAAGTGTAGTGAAGAGTTTGAGGATACTAGAAATGATTTGGTGAGTGTGCCTATTCTAAAGGGATTTAAGAACGATTGGGAAGTGGAGTTGTATACTGACACAAGTGAGGGCGGACTTGGTTGTGTGTTGATGCAAAGAAAAGGGTATGATTTGCATATAATTGATTTTGCATCACATGTTCTCAAGGAAGCTGAGAGGCGTTATTCTGTTGTTGAGAAAGAAGCCATGGCTTGAGTGTGGGGGATTGAGAAATTCCTTCAATTTGTGTGAGGGAGAACCTTTCTTGTAGTGACGGATCACAAGCTGTTGGTGGGCATTTTTGGAAGGAAATGGTTAGATGGAGTTTCAAGGAGGTTTGTTAGATGGATTTTATCTCTTCAGGGGTTGGACATGGAAGTAAGGCACATGAAGGGTGAGCTAAATGCGTTGTCCCGTATCCCATAGAGGAGAACTATGTTATGATGTGTGAGGAGAAAGGTGAAGCTTTTATGAACAGTAATGTTGCCAAGGAAAGTGACGGGAGAGAAGAAGGTAATAGGGACACTATTTACAAGACAGTGATGAATTATGTTCAGGTGGGGTGGCTGGTGGAGGAGCTGGATGAAGAGTTAAAGAGATACAGGAGGGTGAAACACGAATTGAGTGTGGAGAAACAAATATTGTCTAGTGGAGAGCAATTGGTGGTGCTGTAAGTCATGAAGAGAGTTGTGTTGGAAATCGCTCATGAGGGAACTTTTGGTGTCAACAAAACGAAGGGTCTGATATGGCAAGATTTTTGGTGGCCCGGGACGGACCATGATATTGGGCCTCATTACAACTCTGGCGGTAGCCGTGCCGGTAAAACCGGCATAGCTGCCGCCGGAGTTGCATTTCTTCCAGCCCCTGGCAATGGGACATACAGGGCCATTCCAACCTTGCCAGACCCTGTATGTCCCCATTGCCAGGGGCTGGAATCCATTGCTCCCCATTCCCTTATGAGCCCCATAGGGCTCAATGGGAATGGGGAGGGCGGATGCACCGGCACCATTCATGAATGGTGCCGGTGCATCCATCGAGTTGTGCTCGCGGTGCCAGTCTGCCCGCCAAGTCCGACCTGGCGAGCATAAAGGCACCCACGAGCACAACGCGTACTTTGCCGGTCCGGTAGTAACGGTGCCTGTAGCTTACCGGCACTGTTACTACCGGACCGGCAAACTTGTAATGGCCCCCATTGAGTTGTTTTTGAAGTCGTGCCAGGCATGTTTGGACAGTGAAAAGGCACTATGTACCAGGGTATCGGCCAAGAAGATTGTGGATCCACCCAGTTCAGTTTGGGACTTGGTAGCTGTGGACATTTTGGGTCCTGTGTCTGTTTGGGGAGCCCAAGGAGCATATTTAATTGTCTTGATGAATTTGTTGACAAAGTGGCCTGAGGTGTGCATTGTGAGGGACATTAGTTCCCACAGGATAACAGGGTTTTGGGAGTCAGTGTTCTGGAGAGGGGCGTTTCCCAGAAGAATTGTGACATATAATGGCCCCCAGTTTGTGGGAAGAGAGATGCAGGCGTTCGTTTCTACAGGATAATGGCATTAAGCACTCTACCACGGCTCTTTATAATCCAAAGGGAATGCAACTGTTGAGAGGTTCAATAGAACGCTGATGGAAGTGATTCGAATTGCCATTGCGTTGGGTGGAGATTGTGAACGGACTGTTGTGGAGCGTATGGTACCATATAGAGTTGCACCTCACCAGGTGACAGGTGTGTCCCCGTTTAAACCTTTGCAGAAAAGAGTGACGAATTCTAGGTTGCATCCTGGTTGGATGAAGACATTTATGGAAGTGCGTGGAGAGGTACAAGCAGGGGTTTTGCAAGAGAGGATGTTAAATGCGCAAAAGAGGGCAAAGGAGAGGTATGATGAAAAGAACTGTGTCAAGGAATGTGTTTTGAAAGAGGGTGCACTGGTCAAGATAAGAAAAGGAAGGAGAGTGGACATCGGTGTCATCAGGTTTTCGACTCTGATGAAGGTGGTGAAAGATCTGGGCAACATGGTTTTGTTGAGCAATGGTGAGAGGTGGACTAAAGAGAGAGTGGCTGTCATGAAAGGTAATGGTGGCAGCTACCACAGGTATTAGGTAGTGGCATCATGCACCGTGAAGGAGAGGAGGTGTGTTATGTAGGCATCAAACAAGTTCATACAGTTCACGTGCATGTGAATTATGGTTATACATGAGTGTAGTTTGTGCTTTCAATAAGAGGGTCCGGTGTGTGTATATAGTTATGTAGGTTGTACATAGTTACTGTCACTGCAATGATGTGTTTACATAATGGGCTGTCAATGATATTCTGTTATGGGACTGGGCATGCATCACTGCGTTCTGGAGGAGAATGGTTGTAGCTGAAGATAAAGGGCCATTGTGGTGATGGTGAAGGTTTGGAGCTGCTGTAGCTTGTAACTTAGATAAATGTTATACTGAAAGCTCACAGTGTCTGATGAAACATTGCACTTAATAACATTCATGTCGATTACCTCCCAGTGCCTAACATCTCTGAGTATCCAGTAATAGCACAGGGATGAGAGCAGTTGCCAGCACCATATACTTCACTTCCGATAGCACACTCTATTTTTTATGGTTTATAGTGAGTATTTCAAATGACATTTTTCCGAATGCCATTATCTCGAAAACATTTAGTAAAAAAAATTAAAATTTTTTTGGTACCCCCCCAAACCCTTGTTTTTTTTAAACACTTTCGAGAAATGTTTTCGAGATAATTGCATTTCGAAAAAATGCATTTGAAAAAATGACCGGATCCCATTTTTTGTTTTATGTTTTTGGAAGAAATGTATTATTTTCTCAAAACCATAATACAATACAACCAAAACAATGTTCATATCAATGAATCATTTCACAACACATAAACAAAACCCAATAATATCTCCATACCCAACCCGCGTCCCACCCCCCACATATCAAAAAATACTACATAACAATTGAAAACACTCTAAAATATGAAGAAAGAGAGGAGAGGGTTCCACTTGAAAATGTCAGGCTAGGATGGTCAGAGAAAAGCAAAAAGTTGGTGGGTTCACAACTGGAGGGAAAAATTACTCATAAATGGAAATCTTTCCTAACACTCACCCCCCCAGACCAAGGACAGGGGGAACTAATCCACCCCTGGATGAGCTTCTTGTTCAGGTCAGTTAAACATTCTGGACAACCCATCAGCATTGCTATATTGGACACCTGGCCTATGCTCAATGGTGAAGTCAAACCCTTGCAGGATTATGGACCACCTAAGCAATTTTGGATTCTCTACCTTCATGTTCATGAGCCACTACAAGGGCCTATGGTCAGTTTTCACATTGAAGTGGGTCCCATAGAGGTAGGGCCTCAGCTTCCATATGGCCCATACAACAGAGAAACATTCTTTCTCTACTCTGGACCACCTCAGCTCTCTGTCCCTAACCAGGTGACTGATGAATCCAATAGGTTGTTCCTTTCCTTTCTCATTTACCTGTGATAGTACAGCACCTATCCCAGTGTCAGAGGCATCTGTCTGCACAATAACAGGTATTTTGTAGTTAGGGGCCCTGAGCGCACAGGGGCCTGGCACAAGGAGTCTTTTAAGTCATTGAAGGCCTTCACACACTCCTCAGACCAAGAGACCTTCTTGTGTTTCTTTGGAGTTGTGAGAGCAGGCGGAGGGGCAGCTATACTACCATAGTCTGCCATAAAGTTTCTGTAACACACAGTGAGACCTAAACAGCCTCTCACCCGAGTTTGAGTAGTGGGGGTAGGCCAGTTTTGTACTACTTGTACTTTACTGGGTAGAGGCTGAATCCTAAAGAGAGGAATGAGTGGGCACCACTGAGTGAAAAGTCTTCTAGAATTGATTCATGCAAAAGTAGTGACAATACGTCTTGTTCATAAAATTATTCAAAAGGAGCTGGCTGTGATAAGTCTGGAGACACCCTGACTCAGAATACATGTAAAGCTAGAGACCGAGTAAAAATACTAGGTCACACAGCCGCTCTCTGTTAGACCCAACCTGGGTGAGGAGTTATCTTAAATTAGAGAAAATTCAATCATGTATGCAAGGTACTGCACTTGTTCAAATGAAAGAGTCTGTTGTTGCTTTTCAAAAGTAATGATTTATCGGAAAAACTCAAAATTGAGCTATCACTAATACATTCTTAGTGAGGAAGCAGTTGCCACAGCTCGTTAATAGGTCAGACTTAATATGCCTATGCATTTCGGAAAGCAATTTCCATCTTCAGGGCAAGTCTGTTATATTGCAGGTAAGTTCAATACACAGCATAGTTTCATCATAATAGTTAAGAAAATTACAACAAGATTAAATGAAACGAGCACAAACGAGAAAACACATAATTGTCATAAAGATAAAACGTAGCACATGCCATTCAGTTGAAATTCCCGTGGGTAATATGCCAGAAAAAAATAAAATAAACATAATAAGTGGACTCTTCGTTTACACATCATAAAGCCAAGAAGTAATATATGAGGGGTCCATTACCTGTATGTAGTGGCAAACTTTGTACAAAAGTAATGCAGGGATGAAAAAGGCTTTCGTAGCGGGTGCTCAATGCGGTTTGGGCGGACAAATGCTGTTAATCCTGCGGCTGCAATGCAGGATAAAACCGTGATTAGTTGGGGATTGTGTATGTGAAATTCAGAGAGACCCAGATGGGCTACAAACATACCATGAGTAACACGGGTCGTCAGTGTGCATCCGTGCACAGCCAAGAAGAGTCTCTGACTGCCGTGTACAGCCGTTGCCGGGGCAACAATCCTTTTGTAAAACAAGTGACCGCCTCGCGTCCAGGATGAACTGGTGTTTATGGGTACACGAGTACACTAATGCGCATACCAAACATTTGTTGGGCTAAATGTGTTAATGATGCAAATTGTAGCGAAGCTTAATACAAAAACAAAAAAAAACAAATTAATGAAAATGGAAAAAACACTATAGAGATGATACTATGGGTATGAGAGTCCATAATAGAAACTTAACATTAGACATTATGAAGCAACCTTGTCGTGGAAGGTGTCGCCTTAGGGCGGCACCTTGGGTCCCAGACAGGGAGTCCAGGACATGCGGCGAGGTGACAGCATGGTTGCGTGAAGACGGTACCTAAAGTAATCGTGGTAGGAAACAGTGAGGACTAGTTGGATCACAAAACAATTGTTCAAATGACATTCTGTCATGGCCCTCGCCCAAAACCCCCTCTGGCAAACCCATTTGCCTGGTGGAGTCAGGACTCGGGCCTCTAGAGCCTGGCATCCTCTTCAAAAGCCCTCATGGGGCCAGTCCTGGCACCTATGGCGCCAGGCTCATACACCATGAAAAACAATGTGCTTGGAAACTACTTTATTGTATTGTCAGCCAACATGGAGGCATCCACATAGCTTGGTTCCTAAGAACCATGCTATGCGGTCTAGTGTTTTGGGTGTGGTAGCCTAGGGACTACTTTACCTGGACTATTTTGTTGGGGCTGAAGTCATGCCCTTCGGGTTATGCAACGCTCCTGCGGCATTCCAGTATTTCATGAATGACGTCTTAAGGGAGTTAATAGATGTGTGAGCCTTAGTATACATAGACGACATCTTGGTATACTCAGCCTCGGAACAAGATCATGTCAGGCACGTTTGTTCAGTCCTCACCAAGCTCCGTCAACATCACTTGTTTGCAAAGCTTGTAAAATGCTTTTTTCACGTCACTGAAGTAGAATTTCTTGGTTTTATCCTTACTCCAGGAGGCATCAGAATGGACATGCACAAGGTAGATGCCATTCTGAAATGGCCTTCACCGACGTCTCTGAAAGGGGTACAAAGCATGCTGAGCTTTGCGAACTTCTACCGCCGGTTCATCCCAGACTTCTCTCAGGTTGTGCACCCAATCACAGTACTATTACGAAAAAACAATAAAAAGTTTGCTTGGACCGAAGAAGCCAAAGAAGCCTTTAGGGAACTTAAACAAAGGTTTACCTCCGCTCCAATCCTGCGACATCCTAGTCCAGGCCTACCTTATGTCGTTGAAACTGATGCGTCCAGTCTCGCAATGGGGGCTGTTCTTTCACAGAGAGACCCGGAAACCGGCCAGTTACATCCTGTGGCCTTCTGGTCGAAAAAGTTCTCACCTCCAGAGATTAATTATGCCATCACGGACAAGGAACTCCTGGCTATCAAATCCGCCTTTAAAGCCTGGAGGCACTACCTTCTGGAGGCCAGACACACCATTACAGTCATCACAGACCACCGAAACCTGCAATATCTCAAAGGCGAAGGCCCAGTCCTCACACCAATTACGGTGGGCCCTTTTCTTTGCCGAATATGATTATGTAATCACATTTCGACCAGGAGTCAGAAACGGAAAGGCAGATGCCTTATCTCGCATGGGCATAGATGAAATAGTATATACAACTCCAGACCCAGTACCTATTATACCTGAAGACAAACTCTTGGGTATCACGACAGCCTTAACGCAAGCAGAACTATGAAAAGAAATCCAATGCACAATGAATCCTGATGCCTACCTCGCATGGCAAACTCAAGGAGAGCAATATACCATCAAGGACCATCTACCCTTTTTTAGGGATCGCCTATATGTACCCAAGAAGGAATTACAACAGTATATTATTTCAAACTATCACGATTCACTGATCGAAGGGCATCCTGGGATCGCCAAAACCCTAGCTAAGGTGAAAGAGAACTTTTAGTGGCCTACCTGGCCTAAGGACATCATTCAGTATATTCAGTCCTGCGGTGTCTGCGCACAAAATAAATCACAGAAACAAAAACCATCTGGTCTCCTACAACCATTGGACATTCCTCCAGTTCCATGGCACACTCTTTCCCTTGACTTCATCACTGATCTACCTCCAAGCCAAGGGTTCAACACCATCCTTGTAGTTGTGGACTTATTCGAAGATGGCCCATTTTATTCCTCTCAAAGGCCTCCCAGACGCAGCCACTTTAGCAAAAGTGTTCCTGGAGGGTGTGGTTAAGCTACATGGCTTCCCTTCGGTTCTGGTCTCTGATCGCGGCAGCCAGTTTGTTTCAAACTTCTGGAAAAAAGGTTGTGCAATGGCACAGATTGACGTTCGGCTATCTACCAGTCACCATCCCCAAACGGATGGCCAAACAGAGGGAACCAATCAGACTCTCGAGCAATATTTGATACATTCTGCACCACGAACAAAGGAATTGGAAAGCCCTTCTATACCCTTTATGGCAGACATCCACGTACCTCTAAACTAGACCTTCCAGCCAGCTTGGAAATGCCAGCGGTAAAGACTCTACACACAACCATTACTCAGGCTTTCAAAAGGGCCAAGGAACACCTTATTCATACCAAAGAAAAACAAAAGAGATTCGCCGACCAACACTGGAAAAAGGCCCCTGATTATCAAGTAGGAGACAAAGTTTGGTTAGCCGCTAAATTCATACCCATCAAGGGAACCCGGACCTTTCATCCCAGATTCTTAGGACCCTATACCATTAAGGAAAATATCAACTCAGCAGCCGTGAAACTGGATTTACCACCTAATCTACACATCCACCCAGTATTCCATGTGTCCCTCCTGAAACCAATGCAACCCGGCACACGGATTGTGCCACCACCTAAACCCATACTTTTTGATGGAGAACCAGAATTCGAAGTCAAAGATATCTTGGACTCTAAATACTCTAGGACCAAGCTATATCATCTCGTCCATTGGAAAGGATTTGGACCACAAGATAGATCCTGGGAGCCCAATGAGAATATCCACGCACCACGTCTAATCAGGAAATTCCATCGGAACTTCCCAACCAAACCTGGGCCAGACAAAAGGAACACCATGGGAGGGGCCTTAGGGGGGAGTGCTGTCACGACCCTCGCCCAAAACCCCCTCTGGCAAACCCATTGGCCAGGTGGAGTCAGGACTCGGGCCTCTAGAGCCTGGCATCCTCTTCAAAAGCCCTCACGGGGCCAGTCCTGGCGCCTATGGCGCCAGGCTCATTCACCATGAAAAACAATGTGCTTGGAAACTACTTTATTGTATTGTCAGCCAACATGGAGGCATCCACATATCTTGGTTCACAAGAACCAAGCTATGCGGTCTAGTGTTTTGGTATGGTAGCCTAGGGACTACTTTACCTGGACTATTTTGTTGGGGCTATTTAAACCACATCCGAGCAAGACAACACGCTTCGCGTTACTTTGCAGCTTGCAACGTGACGCTCACCGTGCCCAGCAATTCCCTCGAACCTCAGAGAAGCAGAACCTGCAAGGAGACAAAAGGAACATCATTAGCAGCAGCATTTTACCTGCAGTCTTCATCTTTAAACACTTGCAGCTACTGAGAACAGCTTCCTCGAATCGGCACACCTCCCGGACAGAACAACCTGAAAGAGGAAGATAGAGGCAACATTAAATAAAGCAGTAGAGACATTTACAAATTACCAACTGCTCAAAAGGCTAACCTGGCTGGTCGCCTCTCGGCAGGCACCACTCTGGACATTCCACTTGCGCTGAAGAACACTGCAACCTACAAGGAAGGAAAACACAGGTTAGCAAAGGCAAAACTTCGCAGTGCTGCGCATAACGCTTACTTACCGCATCATAGTGCTCTTAATGCGCCATCATTTACCAGCGGGGCTCAACCAAGCCAGTTTGCCGCGCTGAAGCTCTGCATACCTAAGGGAGAAAAAAGAGACATTTTAAACAAAGAAAGGCATGCAGGATAGCAACAAAACTAAAGAACAGCAATAAGACCTACCTGAACAATATCAAACGGGCCAGCGTCAGTGAAGTAACTGGACCGCACTCGCCCATGAAAGACAAGGCGCCCCTGCAAAGAAGGCAGGACGGAGAGCATGCCTAATTCTACCACAAGGTGAGGAGAGGGCACCAGAGGGACTGAAATCCTACGGGGGTGGAGGGAGGATACTTACCCCAGTCAGTCAGTCTTGAACACAGTCCTCCTGTATTTTCAGGCAGAACCTTCCCCGCAGACCACATCAGGGCAAAGCTGAGAAGCATACCAGTGAGTAACCCGGCTGGGTGGCATCCCTATGGATACCAGGTGAGCGTAACACATTCATCCAGAAAACTAGAGTGAGAATACATGCATAATGCTGGGATTCACCAATGGACAAAATGGTGAAAAAAATAGGTTAACAGGCTCAGCATCAAATTTCAAATGTAACTATGGTAATTCATTTCCTCATTGAGACCATTCGGGGCCAGACTGCCCAGTGTATCAATCCAGAAAGTTTCCCTGCGGTTAAGCCGCAGGCCTAAATCTTCATGAGGGTTATTATTAGTCAGAACTTCGAGGATCAAGAACCTTATTTGTGTGAGGTTGTGGTTGTTTTTGACCAAATGGCGGGCCACGGCTGAATTGGGGTTAGCATTGCGGATACAGGACCGATGTTCATTCCACCGTGTTTTGGCCGCTCTGGTTGACTGACTCACGTAATATTCCCCACATGGGCATTTAATGCCATAAATGATGTTTACACTATCACAGGTTCCAATTATTTTAAGAAAAATCTTCTTGCCTGTACGTGGGTGGTAAATGACGTTGCCTTTGATCACAGAGTTGCAATTAATGCAGTGAAGACATGGAAATGTGCCAGTGCATTGTGTAATTGGTTCTTTAGAAGATGGTCTCGTGTGTACTAGTTCGTCCCTGAGGTTCCTACTCCTCTGATAATCAAACATTGGTAATTCACTGAATAAATTCTGTACCCTTGTGTCATTCTTGACGATGCTCCAATGTTTCTTGATTGTTTTCTTGATTTTGTTACTTTGAATGGAGAATTTCCACACATATACTGGTGATTTGAGTTCCCTGTTGGATTTCCTAGGGGTGGACAGTAAAGTGTCACGATCAAGAGTGTTGACCCTTTGTACTGCTGAGTTCAGTTATTCCTGTTTGTAGCCACGTGTGAGGAATTTCTCCTTCATCTCAAGTTGTTGTGATATGCAATCTTCTGGGTCACTAACAATCTTTTTAACTCTCAGTAGTTGACTGTATGGAAGGTTCTTGAGTAAACTTGGCTGATGAAAACTCAAGCAGTGCAACAGGTTGTTGCGGTCAGTAGGCTTCGGAAAAAGAGTAGTACTGTAGCCAGTGTCTTTCTTTATTATTTGTACATCAAGGAAAGTGATTCTATAGCGTGATGTTTCTTTGGTAAATTGGACACGTTGGTCGATGTTGTTGAGGTACTCGAAGAAAGCATCAAATGCTGCCTCGGTACCTATCCAAACTCCAAAAATGTCATCAATGTATTGTGTCCACAGATGAATATCCTTTTTCCATTCAGGCTTGTTGTGTATATGATCAAGCTCAAATTTGTACAAAAAACAATTGGCGTATCTAGGCGCAATAGTGGTGCCCATTGATGTGCCCGAGGTCTGTAGAAAAAAATGATTACGATATTGAAAGTAAGAGTTTTCAGCAATGAATTGTAGAAGAGTTAATATAAATTCTTTTTGTGCACGAACATCAGGTGATTGAAGTAACAACCATTCAACTGCTTCAATTCCAAGGCCGTGTGGTATGGAGGTGTATAGACTTTTGACGTCAATGGTAAACATCAACTGATTTTGTTGGAAAGTAGTGGAGTTAAGTTTCTGCAGAAAATGGGTAGTATCACGGGTATAAGTCGGGGTTTTCTGGATTAGAGGTTGCAGGAAGAAATCAATGTAGACACCTAGTGGCTAGTTTATAGTGTCCATGCCTGCGACTATTGGTCTTCCGGGAGGTTTGGTCGGATCTTTATGGCTCTTGGGAAGTGTGTAGAAGTTTGGAATCCTGGGGTGATTATTGTTCAAAAACATTTGTGTGTGTTCATTGATCCAGTCCAATTCTAATGCTCTATCCAGCAGTGCCTCCAAGTTATGTTTTATGGAGATGGTCGGGTCATGATCCAGAGTGGCATATGTAGTTTGATCTTGTAGTTGTCTCATACATTCTGAGTCGTAGTCCACAGTGTTCAGAATAACCAAGGCGCCCCCCTTGTCTTGTCTTTTTATCACCGTACAGGTTTTTGATAAGTCTCATCCCATGGGGTTTGAGATTCTTGTGTGGCGGAGTTCTGTAGCTGATCCGATCAAGATCTTAGGTAACAAGTTTCTGAAAAATATCGATGGACGGTACAGTAATGGGTGGTACGAATCCGCTCTTGGCCCTAAACTCTTGAAAGTCAGGCATACTGGTCGATTTCTCTTGAGTTTCTAATTCTTCAAAGAAGACCTTTAGTTTGAGCTTTCTAACAAATTTCTACAGTTCAATCTTGGTGTCAAATAATGTTGTACCGTAGGTTGGTACGAAACGCAATCCCTTCTGTAATGTGTCTTCTTCTTGCTTGCTGAGTATTCTGTCTGAGATGTTGATGAATACGTTTTCCTTAGTTGAAGTCTCGTTTATGGTTTGGATCTAATGTGAAGTTTCTATTATGGACTCTCATACCCATAGTATCATCTCTATAGTGTTTTTTCTATTTTCATTAATTAGATTTTTTTGTTTTTGTATTAAGCTTCGTTACAATTTGCATCATTAACACATTTAGCCCGACAATTGTTTGGTACACGCATTAGTGTACTCATGTACCCATAAACACCAGTTCACCGTGGCCGCCCGCCCCTCCTGGACACTAGGCGGTCACGTGTTTTATAAAAGGATCGTTGCCCCGGCAACGGCTGTACACGGCAGTTAGAGACTCTGCTCGGCTGCGCACAGATGCACACTGACGACCCGTGTTACTCATGGTATGTTTTTAGCCCATCTGGCTCTCTCTGAATTTCACATACACGATCCCCCACTAATCACGTTCATATACTGCATTGCACCCGCAGGATTAATGGCATTTGTCCGCCCAAACCGCATTGGGCACCCATAACGAACGCCTTTTTCATCCCCGCATCACTTTTGTACAAAGTTTGCCACTACATACAGTTAATGGGCCCCTCATATATTACTTCTTGGCTTTATGATGTGTAAAGGAAGAGTCCACTTATTATGTTTATTTATTTTTTTCTGGCATATTACCCACAGGAATTTCAACTGAATGGTATGTGCTACGTTTTATGTTTATGACAATTATGTGTTTTCTCGTTTGTGCTCGTTTCATTTATTCTTGTTGTCATTTTCTTAACTATTAAGATGAAACTATGCTGTGTATTGAACTTACCTGCAATATAACAGACTTGCCCTGAAGAAGGACATTGCTTTCCGAAATGCATAGGCATATTAAGTCTGACCTATTAACGAGCTGTGGCATCTGCTTCCTCACTAAGAATGTATTAGTGATAGCTCCATTTTGAGTTTTTCCGATAAATCATTACTTTTGAAAAGCAACAACAGACTCTTTCATTTGAACAAGTGCTCTACCTTGGATATATGATTGAATTTTCTCTAATTTACGATAACTCCTCTCCCAGGTTTGGTCTAACGGAGAGCGGCTGTGTGACCTAGTATTTTTACTCGGTCTCTAGCTTTACATAGAGGCTGAATCCTCCCTCCACCTACTTCATGCCCAAGGTAGACCACTGAACCTTGACCAATCTGGCACTTGCTGGCCTTTATGGTCAAATGGGCCTTCGGAAGAGCCTGCAACACAATCCTAAGGTGTTTCACATGATCCTCCCAGGTGGCACTAAAAACTGCTATATCATCCAGATATGCAAGACAGAACTCATCCAACCCATTATGAACATGATTCACATGCCTCTGAAAAGTGGCAGCTCATTCTTCAATCCAAATGGCATTACCCTGAACTGCCAACACCTTCTGGATTTGATAATGCTGTCTTCTCCTTGGCATGTTCTGCTAGTGCTATTTGCCAATACTCTGCAGTGAGGTCAAATGTACTGAGGTACTTGGAGGCACACAAGGTATCCACCAGCTCATTAGTTCTAGGCAAAGGGTGTGCATCTGTCTTGGTGACAGCATTCAGAGACCTGTAGTCCACACAGGATCTCAGCTTAGAGGTATCTGCCTTTGGTACCAGAACCACAGGACTGGGCCAAGGACTAAAGGAGGGCTCAATCACTCCAAGATCCAACATCTTGTTGACCTCTGTCTTGATGTAGGATCCCACCTTATCTGACATCCTGTATCCCCTAACTTTAGTAGGTTCACTATCTCCTGTGTTAATGTCATATTTGCACCAAGGTGTAAAGCAGGAGCTAGGCACAACAAGTTGAACTGCCTCAGCAAAGGTCTCACCTCATCTTGTTGAACAGAAGTCAGATGAGGGGCCACTTTGACACCCTCAATGGAGCTGTCTGAAGGACTGCCTTGGAACAGGCCAGGAAAAGGTTCGGATTCCTCCTCTTATATATCCGAAGCCAAGAGCAATGCAGCAATTTCAACCCTAGGGATGTTGCCTCCAGCCTATTCACATGGAGCACTTTTGGAGCCTGTCCAGCCCGTCCAAGGTCCACTAAATAGTTCACCTCACCCAGTGGCTCCACTATTGAATAAGGATCTGAACATTTATCCTGTAGAGCTCTAGGCATTATAGGGCCATTATCAGAACTTGCTGACCTGGTGTAAAGTTGACAAGGAAGCCTTCTGGTCATATCAGTGTATCACCAGAGCTTGCCCAGCCTTCAACTTATCACTGGCCTGAACCATCAGGAGGACCATTCTCTACCGCAATCCTAGCACATGGTCCACTACATTGGTAGCAATAGGGGGAGTAGGCATCTCCCACCCCTCCTTGACTATAACCAAGGGTCCCCTAACAGGGTGGCCAAAAATAAGCTCAAAGGGGCTGAAGCCAACCCTCTCTTGAGGTTACCTCACTGTAGGCAACAAGTAAGCATGGAAGAAGGAGATCGGATTTTCAGAGCCCCAATCATGCTTTTGATGGTTCTATTGAACCTCTCAACTAAGCCATTGGTTTGTGGATGGTATGCTGAGGAAAACCTATAAGTGACCCCACACACCTTCCACATAGCTTGCATATGCTTGGACATGAAGTTGCTGCCCCTATCAGACACACTTCTTTAGGGAAGCCAGCCATAGTGAATATGCCAAGTAAAGCTTAAGCAACTGACTCAGCAGTTACTGTTTTTAATGGGATGACCAGCACCAGGATAAACATATTGCCTGAAGATGTCTGAGGGTGAAGGGGACCAACAATGTCAATCCCTACCCTCTCCAATGGTACCCCCACAACTGGGAGTGGTGCCAATGGAGCCTGGATTGTTGTGCCACTTTTCCAGATAACTGGCAGGTGGCACAACTCCTGCTGTGACTTTTTACCTGGACCCCCATCTAGGGCCAGTGGTTCCACTGATCTGCTTCTGCAGTTCAGGATACTTGGCTCCTTTACTAAGTTTGGTGTGAGGACAGAAGATGCCTTCACTTATCCAGAATCTCCTTCATGCCAAAAGGAAGGGCAACCAATAGGAGATCTGCTCACATTCAACCATTCCAGATGTGTACCATTCAGGGACAACAGTGGCCCAAGTCTTCCCAGTACACCAGACATCCTGGCACCCAGGATGTGCATTGGAACTAGAGAGCTCCAGCCCAAATCCTGGGCGCACACACACCAGGCATGCAGAAGCCAGCAAAAGCTTTGGTTTGCCCCAGGGTCTGTGTAACCAAATAAGGAATTTCCCAGGACAAAATGGGCAAAGGATAGAAGAAAGGACCTCGGGGCATGGCCATTTTAGGCACTGGCCACTGTCCTGGGCCAAATGCGGTAAACGCGGTTTGGACTATAGAAAAGAGTCAAAAATGCTTTAAAAGTAACTGCTGTCACCAGCTCCGTCCTGGGCACACTTGTAGATTCACCAAAAATCCTTTAAGGGTATCTAGGGCCTTAAAAATGAAAAAGAGACTCCAGCGCACTATACTGGAAGGTGCATTGCGCACTGATAAAATGTTGCCAAGAAATGGCAACAAAGTGAATGACAAAGGGAAACAAAGTCTCCCAGTACTGACAGTCTGAAGGGCATGTCAGTGTCCCCTTAACAAGATAAGCAAAAGCCCAGCAGAGTACAGCAGAAGGCTGCGCTCCTCTGGAAAAGGTCAAGCTAGGATGGTCAGATAAAAGCAAAAAGTTAGGGTGTTCACAACTGGAGGGAAAATTACCCATAAATGGAAATCTTTCCTAACACCACCCTTACGAGAAACTGGGTGCACTGTCTTCCCCTTGCTCTATTCAGTTTGCGCACGCAGCCCTGTAAAGATCATCCCTTATCGCTGCATGAGGGGGTAACAGCCGGGCAAATGAATATCCCTCTAACTCCTGTAAGGAAGGCCTCTGATGCTCATAGAACAGCGCCTATTCTGGGTGAGGAATTTAAGGATTATTTGACTGTTTTGACTAGATGAGTCAAATTTATTTATCAAAAGATAGCACCACAGCGATCTGAAGAAACAACCAGCACTGTACCAGCAGATGGAGTGAACCAATATACAATGGCCCTTTTACCGTTGTGTATGCCACTCCGTTTGCGGTGAAGGTCCGGGAGTTGCAATATAAAGGACACCTTTCTGATGCCTGAAAGGCTCTGAATGCTGCACCGCCCACTAACGAACACAACCGTAGTACATGAGTAGTGCCTAATAATAGTGAGCATACATATGCAAAGTAATTAATTGGATGTATCTATAAATATGAACTGCATACAGGGCTCCACGAATTGTGTATGTTAACTGAATGCAGTGTTGATTTACGTTTTTACTCTATGCACTAGTATATTCCCACTGTTTCGGCCAATTCATCTTTTTCCCTTCCCTTTTTATCTAATAGTGAAATTATAATTACTCATCGATGCGCCTATTACTAATGTAAGATATGAAGCTAAAACGAGACCTGATAATGCTGTATTTTCTATGCATATATGTGTGTGATGCATTTCATTTTGAAAATATTTTGTATTTTTTGTTTGGTTTGGGAGTATATTTAGTATGTCATTTTATATGATTGGAACATATAAAAGGGGGATATCTGAGGGATGTGTACCGTGGGTGTACATATCAGAATCGGGACAATAACACAATAATGGGAATTGACACTAATGCACCAATAAATGGGAATGGGTAGGCACGTTAAATAGGTATATTACCAGATGCAAAGGTTGGTACGTGGACATGAGCTTGGTGGGGAAAGAGAGGGTAAATGAGAGTTGTTATATTTGCTCCTTAATACCACACGCGCCGGGAACCCCCAAGGTACTAATACAGCAAGAGGTTCCACTACTGGATGTTAAATGTCATGTCCATCTAGCATTATGTAGGTTGTAAAGCACGTTCCAAGCGCACAGTATACACCTTGTGATGATGGACCAGATAAATAGCAGTGTGCCCGCAATGCCAAAAGCCCACAGTGCTTAAAAACACCATACATGTCATTGGGAGTACTGAATTTTGTGGCCAATCGCTGGGAAGAGATTGTGATGAGCTGTATGGCAGGATGACTCATAGGATATAGAAAAGAATTGATTCAGAAGGTAAACAAAGCATATCAAGCGTACTGGGGGTAGCACGTGGCAAAGCTAACATGGATTGAAGCAAAGGAGAAGCCATTGAAGGTGCAGAAACAAGAATATCAACTGTGCTTCTATAATGCAGGAGATGTCCCCGTGGGTACAAATGACAAGTTCAATGTGACAATAAACATTCTAGACCTCAAGAAAGGAAAGAGCAGCAGTAATGGATATGTACTGAGTCTGTGGCCAGCAGGCGATCCTGACTCTCCCAGCATCATGGAGGGGCATATGCTCGCTGGCCATGCTGCACTCAGCTCTCCTTGTGGTCCCTGAAGCACACCTAACTATGAGACCAGGGAGCTTGGTTACCCCCACGCTAGGGCCAACCACCTCTGCATCGCCATGGCAGCCTCCTGTCTTCTGGATCTTGCCAAGGAAAAAGTAAAACATACTTTTAAAAAGGAAAAAGAGGTCTAACTATCTGTCGAACAACTCAGTGTAATTGCTTCGAGAACATCCTGATCAATATAGACTGTACAATGAAGAAGAGACATTTTCCGCTATTCTGTTAATGCCAAGGATACAAACAGCAGCCAACGCAAAATGGCTACAAATAGTTAGATGGGAACTGATACAGCTGGTGAACGATACTGAACAAGGATTCAACGCAATCAAGGTTGAACTGAGAGCCATCCGGTTAATGACGGTGCAGAACCAGTATATTCTCGATCTGCTCACGGCCATGGAAGGGGGTATCTGTAAAGAAAAATAGGAGAATCCCGCGGCACTTATGTACCCCCAACAATGCCGCTAATGGGTCTCTCACACATATAATAGAGGCCGTACACACCCTCTCAGAACATATGTAGTCAGAAGCAGGGATTCATAAGAGTGATTGGTTCGATGATCTCTTCTCGTGGGCACTGTCGTGGATGGGAGCAGTTGTGAAAATACTAGTGCCAGTGGTGGTGTATGTGTTGGTGATTTGCTGCACTTGCCAGTTGCGACTTGAATGCTGTGCTAAAGCGATTCTTAATAGTGTGATGATGATGGTCTCAATTGGGGTAAGCTGTGCACCTTGCAGTACAAAAGATGGGCAGGTACAAACAGATGACACAAATATGCCCCATATTGTGAGAATAGAGCAAAGAGTTGACCCCCCTGGACTAGTTACTATGGCACCACCTGCTCCTGAAAACTATGAGGAGCACTGGGTTGATTTAGAAAGAGATGGGGGCTGTATGTATCTTACTTTCACCCCAGAGCAGTACACTCAGGAGGGAGAACGTTTGCGTTCAGCATGTAGAGCGTGGGTGCCCAAAAAGAAAGGAACATGAAGGTATGAGGAGGCTGAGAGGATGGCAAGGGAGTTTGTTAATATAGAATTAACAGAAAGGGGGAATGTTGGGTGGCAGGGGTGGAGGCCGCAGGCCCCTCAGTTATTTAGAACAAGGCAATTGTAGAAGGAGATGTTGTAGGGGGGCTGGGAGAATGGAGAGGCAAGGGGGGTCACCCATAGAAGATTGATTGTAGTGGAAATGTAGTGAATCCTGGTACTAATGTTACATGTGGAATGAGACTCCATTTTAGAAGTTAGATGCCATTTTGAAATTATGGCCTAGTGATATAGCTATGCCAGCACGCCTAATCCCGTCCCGAGAGTTAGTGGGGTGTGCACATGTTCTTTTCTCGTAGCCATGGCAGCCCCGCAGAAGGTTAATTCACTGAAGACACACAGTTCTCTGTTGTGTCTTATCATTAGTGCATGTAACCAAGAATGAATGTGCAATGCCAAGCCAAGAGAGGGCCAGAATTGATCTTTGTAGAGCTATCCCACGAGAAGGGGGGGTGAGGCCTTTAGGCCCTTGGGAGGATAGCTCAGGGGCAACATGCTCACCTTGGAAGCAAGATGACATGGAGCAACAAAGGTTCGGGTCCACACTTAGAAGCCTCTGGGTATTAAGTGCTTTATAAATAACCAATTACAATTACAGTCCAGATCTTTAAGATATAGCGGCCACGGACCCCCGAGCCGAGGCCCTAAGCATTTGAGTGCACTGACCAGCCCAAGACCCCTGGCCATAAAACTGTAAATTGGCCAATCGATCAGAAAGATCAGAGAGTTCTGACAGGCTGCCCCCATCATCGGTTCGTGTGATTTGTGCTGCAAGGTGCCAAGAAAGGAGGAAACAAATTTAGGCTCCGAGTGGGAAAGCTGTGGAGGCGCCGACATGTCTTGGCTGGAGCGGGGGTTCACGTAGCTCTGAGAAGCTATCATGACCTTGAAAGTATGCACCTCGCTCATTTCATTGGTACCATGTGCACTGTAGAGCTATGAAATAATGAATTGTGTAACTAAATTGCCAATTAGAGTCTTTGTGCCCGATGAAGGAATAAGAAGATCCCCATGTGGAAGGAGGTGGACAGAAGATGATGCGACCAATCGGCTGGTATCCCTTATGGAGCAGGCTATATGTGTATAGGGTCTCACCAACCAGCTACACGTATTTGTAACCTATGTAATGCACGTCACTTGTGACATAGTGTATCTTTAAAACCTGTTGTATATGCTGTTTTTGTCAGAGCACCCCGTGGCAGCAGAGTTCTTTGCAGGCACATACTTATATTTTTGTGAGATTAAACTATGTTTTCCTTGCAAGAGGTGTGCTGGGGCTTTTTCCCTAGTAGGTTGCATTTTGTCTGGTGTGTGAATTGAAGGGTTACTCTACACTTCTTTAGCGAAAGGTTTCAGCATTATTCACCTTTCAGAGTTCTTGTTCAGCATCTGCTGGACTTCTCTCTGTTCCAAGTTTCAGATAAGTAAGGTGGGGCAGTCATGCATTTTCTGTTCAACCAGTCAAGCTTTGAAATTCTCTGCCAATTTCTTTTCACTTCCCAGACAGCCACCTGGATTTTAAACATAGATTCAAGTCCTTTTGTTCCCTTACTAATGTTTGCTTACTACGCTGATATGGGGTGGGATTCTCTGAGCTTCCTATTTAGCCTGTGAGGCCTTGCCAAGGTGGATGGTGTGCTATATAAGTCCCTCTTACCATACCATTGCATACCATACAGTTTCATTTAGAAATACAGCCTCCCATTTTTGACATTTGGTACATCTAAACATGAGTAGAAACCATTCTTAGGTACCATGAGTCGTTAGATCAAACTCACAATAACCACATCATACTAAGTCATGGGGATACCAGTCAGTTGAACAACACGTCCCCCTACCATCCCCCGCTCACGAGCCCCAGGGTGGCGTCCTCAGGACCCGGGTTCAAAGAGGCCTCTCTTCATGACATCTGCAGTGGGACAACACTGAATGTACCATCTACATTTATTAGAAGATATAAGCTTCATTTGAAGGTCCCACAGGGGTCAGAACGGCAGGGGTTCTCTTAGCTGTTTCATTCTGAATCACAGTGATTTATTAAAATGTCATGGTTGGGTGTTGTGTTCTGTTTACCTGCCCTGCTGACTAGGGAGAGTTAGAGGAGTATAATGGTGATGAATGCTGTTTGCATGTGCAGCTCAGAGAATGTTGGGAGAGAGTTTCAATGAATGTTGTGTATGTATGCCATTTGGGAGCTGACCTGGTATGAGTGGTCGGTGAGTGTCTCCTGCATTTCTGTCACCTAAAGACTTAAGAAACGTATTGATGTGTTAGTTAAAGAATAAAGCTTTCATCTAAAGTCACAGTAATGCTGCATGATCATGCCAACTTTAGTTCATTAACCACTGCAACAAGGGCCACATCACAGCAGAAACATTCATCAGGACAGTAGTCCTGGGACTAGTATGTTGAACACGATCAGACACTTTCTTCAGGCTCTCCGGGTTCGTTGGGTTGGCAGTACACCATACATGGATAAATGGAAATACTAATGACATCATGCATATGATATAAACTGTGAAGTACAGCTACTGTAAGCAGTCATGCGAAGGATTTGGTGTTCTCACACTTCAAACTGAGATTCAAGCTTTGCAAATCAACATGTGTTGAAATGAATGGATGTCGTCCTCGAACATGCATGATATCTATTCCTACTGGGTCCAGTTATTTTTCTTTACTTTTCTTCCAATGTTTTCTCATTTACAAGGTTTATAAATTGATGTTGCAAAGTTGTATGTCTTTAAAGGATTTGGTTTGCGTTGATTCGATTCTGTATAAATTGTATTTATAACCAATTGATTTTATTCCAATAGTTATATGTATGCTTATTGGATGTGAAAAAAGGGCCTGTAAAGAGCCAATTATATTCCAATTGTTAGTCTAGGTGTGTATTATTGCCTTCCTGAGTCCAAGAACTTTTAGGGTAATAAGGTGAGTGGCTCTGGAGTCATTACACGTGTCAGAAAAGCAAAACAGGGTCTCACAGCTGAATAGTATACTTGGCTCCATAAGGTTTCTCCAGGAACCGTCAAGAACGGGTGCAGGCGTCCTCTTCTTATCCTAAAAGATAGGTAAGAGCTGCTGCCCTCACTAGCCAATAGCAGGACACACACACACCACAGCAGTGGTGCAATCAGGCCCACTGGCGGGAAAATTCATGCATACCACTCAGATACACTGAAACCAGTTTTTGGATTGGAGTCAAACAGACCCAGCCCACATCCTACCAGCAAACACACACAGCCCTCCAGTAGCCCGCCAAAAACCTCTGCTTTCCAGGACACTGGAAGTCCTTATAAGGATTGTCCTAGCCTCTCCGGCCAGGAAGAAGGCTAAAAGACAAGATGGCAAAACAACAGGTGAAAAATATCGTGGCACGCCATGTTTGAACAGTAGCCACAGTTAGTAGCGAAACGCGGTAAACGCGGTAAAGCTAAAACAAAAATCCCAAAAAAGTGAGGAAATGTCCCTGTTGCCACCAGCCTGTCCTTTTAGCACCCCTAGAGTAGCCAAAACTCCTCTGAGTGTTACTCTAGGGCAAAACAAAAATGCACCCCATTGTACTGCAGTGTACGCTTCTGTGCACAATGATAAAAAGTTACCACAAGTGATACAAAAGTAACCAAAAGTAGTAACACAATAACACGACTGAGGGAAACAATGTTTCCCAGTACTGACAGCCTGAAGGACATATCAGTTTCCCCATAACATATGAGCAAAGGTCAGTGTAGTGAAGCTTAAGGCTTCACTGCATTGCAAAAAGTACAGGTCAGATTGAAATATATAAGCAACACGTTTAGGGGTTCCATAAAGATGGAAGGAAAGGTGCAGTAAAGAGAAATCTTTCCTAACAGTTGACCATCCACCACCCCAGCAGCGGTTCCTGAGAGTCCCAGCAGGGTCCCAATCCTTTCCCAGAGGGAGAAGCTGTAACGCATGCCAGCCAGAGCTCCAGGATGGTCGGGGGTCATGTCCCTGGCCTTGAGCTGCTGTCTCCCATGTGGATCGACCATCCCCAAGTGCAGCGGCAGTCCCAGGGAGCCCCGGCAGGGTCCTCATCCCTCCCTGGAGGGAAAAGCTGTAATGCAGCCCCACCAGAGCTCCAGGCCGGGCTTGGGGTCAGTCGACCCACATGGAAGACAGGTGCCAAAGGCTAGAGACATCACCCCCAACTATTCTGGAGATATGGCTAGCCTGTGTTAGCGCTTCTCCCTCTGGGAAAGGACGGGGACCCTGCCAGGCTTCCCTGGAACCTCCGATTCGCTTGGGAACGTTCAACCCACATGGGAGACAGCCCCCCCAAGGCAGGGGACATCACCCATGACCAGCCAGGAGCTCTGGCTGGCCTTAGTTACAGCTTCTCCCCCGGGAAAGGACGGGGACCCTGCTGGGGCTCCCTGGAACCGCTGCTGGGCTTGGAGATGGTCAAACCACAGGGAACAATGCCGCCCAAGGCCAGGAACATCACCTCGACCATCTAGGAGCTCTGGCTGGCCTGTGTTAGAGCTTTTCCCCACCAGGGATCCCCATCAGTGTGCCAATACATCCCTGGAGGGAAAAGCTGTAATGCAGCCCAGCTAGAACTCCGGGACGGTTGGAGGTGATGTCCCTGGCCTTGGGCATCCATCTCCAATGTCGGTCTACCATCCCCAAGCACAGCAGAAGTCCCAGGGAGCCTTGGCAGGTTCCCCGTCCTTTATCAGAGGGAGAACTGTAACGCAGGCCAGCCATAGCTCCAGGATAGTCAGGGGTGATGTTCCCGGCCTTTGGAGACTGTTTCCCATGTGAATTGACCATCCCCAAGTGCAGCGGCAGTCCCAGGGAGCCCCAGCGGGGTCCCGATCCCTTCCCAGAGGAAAATTCTCTAACACAGCCCAGTCAGAGCTCCAGGCTGGGCTTGGGGGCGGTTGACCCACATGCCAAAGGCTGTGGACATCACCCCAACCATCCTGAAACTCTGGCTATCCTGCATTACAGCTTCTCCCTCTGGGAAAGGACGGAGGCTGTGCCAGGCCACCATGGAAGCACCGCTGGGCTTGGGGACGTTCAACCCACATGAGAGACAGCCACCCAAGGCCATCCTGGAGCTCTGGCTGGGTTGCGTTACAGAATTTCCCTCCGGAAAGGGATGGGGACCCTGCCGGGACTCCCTGGGACTGCCGCTGCACTTTGAGATGATCGATCCACATGGGAGACAGTTGCTGAAGGCAAGGGGCATCACCCCCGACCATCCTGGAGCTCTGGCTGGCCTGCGTTACAGCTTCTCCCTCCACGAAAGGACAGGGACCCTTCCGTGGCTCTCTGGAAAGGCTGCTGGGTTTGGGGACGGTAAACCCACATGGGACACAGCTGCCCAAGGCCAGGGACATCAACCTTGACCATCCTGGTGCTCTGGCTGGCCTCTGTTACAGCTTTTCCCCCACCAGGGAGCCCCATCAGTGTGCCAATACCTCCACGGAGGGAAAAGCTGTAACACAACCCAGCCAGAACTCCAGCAACCATCTCCCATGTCAGTCCCAGAGAGCCCTGGCAGGGTCCCCATCCTTTCCCAGAGGGAAAAGCTGTAACGCAGGCCATCCAGTGCTCCAGGAGAGTCGGGAGTGATGTCCCCGGCCTTTGGTGGCTGTCTCCCATGTGGGTCGATCATCCCAAGTGCAGTGGCAGTCCCAGGGAGCCCCGGCAGGGCCCCCATCCCTTCCCGGAGTGAAAATCTTTAATGCAGCCCATCCAGAGCTCAAGCCTGGGCTTGCGGATGGTCAACCCACATGGGAGACACCTGCCCAAGGCCGGGGACATCACCCACCAGGGATGGCTTGTATGAAAGGGGTGGGGATGATACAACCATGATAGTTGGGATTTGTTTTTGGTGGGATGACCACAGATAATGAATGCTTTTAGTTTTGTTTACAGTTGTGGCAGGCAGAAGCTTTCGCTGGCTTATATAACTAGTACAAAACGTCCTTTTGTTATGACACTATGGGCCTCATTACGACCCAGGCGGTAAGGGGTTAACGGCGCCGTAAAAGGTGGTGGCACCGTTAACCCCTTACCGCCTAATTACGAGGTCCCTTTGCGGGTTCCCACCTTAACGGCTGGTTTTACCAGCCGTTAAGGATTGGACCCGCAAAGGGACCTTGGAGGTAATTAAGGTACCGCAATTTGCGGTACCGTAACTACCGCCTTCCCCATTACCATTGAGCCCTATGGGGGCATAAATGGGAATGGGGAAGGACCAATGGTGAATGGGGAATTACCGCCCCGCCAACCTTGGAATGGGGCGGTAATTCCGCCATTCACCATGGCGTAATCGTTAAAATACCGGCGGGAACCATGGCGCTACTAGCGCCATGGTTACCGCCTGGGTCGTAATGAGGCCCTATAACTATTATAGTGATATTATAATTGGGGTGAATTCTTAGTGTGGTTGGCGGGACTGTGGCTGAAGTGTCAGTGATGTGGGGGGAACGAGTGGTGAGGAGGTAATGCCCAGGAAATCCAGGCAGGGTCCACATCCCATCCTGGAGGCAGAAGCTGTAAGGCAGGCCAGCCAGAGCTCCAGGATAGTCGGGGGTGATGTCCCTGGCCTTCAGCACCCGTCTCCCGTGTGGGTTGACCATCCCCAAGTGCAGCTGCAGTCCCAGGGAGCCCCAGCAGGGTACCCATCCTTTCCCAGAAGGACATTGTGTAGCGCAGGCCAGCCAGAGCTCTGGGATGGTTGGGGGTGTTGTACCTGGCCTTGGGCAGCTGTCTCCAATGTGGGTTAACCGTCCCCAAGCCCAGCGGCGGTCCCAAGGAGTCCTGGCAGGGTCTCTGTCCTTTCCCAGATGGAAAAGCTGTTATGCAGTCCAGCCACAGTTCCAGGCTGACCTTGGGGATGGTCAATCCACATGGGAGAGGGCTGCCAAAGGCCAGGGACATCACCCCTGACCATAAGAATGTATTCTTCCTAAACCCTTTGGTGTACCACTGGTTTCGTTTTTTCCCTGTGCGCCCAGGTAAGTGCACTATTGAGGTACCATTTTCATCAGGACACATGTGGGAACCTGGGAAGGTAGGACATGTGTTGTTGCCTGCATGTTTCGGTGGTTTCCTGGTGACAATTGTCTGGAAATTGTGTTTCATTCTCCAGTTTTTGGAGTTTGCGGTGCCTTGTGGGTAATACATTGTAGGGCGATTGCTGGATGTCAGATGCCTTTGGATTCCCCCGGTTGTCTTCTTTTCAGAAATGTATGGGTTTCCTTGTTTTCCTTGGTGGCTGCGACACCCCAGGCCCAAATCTGTGGGTTGTCCACAACACCAAATACCATAAGAATTTCCTCTTCTTTGGCCCTTTGGTGTACCATTGGTTTAGCTTTTTACCTTTGTGCCCAGGTAAGTGCACTGACACATGTGAGGTACTGTTTTTATCGGGACACCTGTGGGAACGTGGGAAGGTAGGACATGTGTTGTTGCCAGCGTGTTTCAGGGGTTTTCTGGTGTCAAATGTCTGGAAACTGTGGGGTTTTTTGCCACTTTTTGGAGTTTGCCAGGTCTTCTGGGTAATACATTCTAGGACGATTGGCAAACATCAAACCCATTTGGATTTACCTGGGTGTCTTCTTTTCAGAAATGTATGGGGTTCCCTGTTTTCATTGGTGACTGTGACACCCCAGGCCCAAATCTGTGGGTTCTTTACAACACTAAATACCATAAGAATTTCCTCTTCCTAGACCCTTTGGTGTACCAGTGGTTTAGCCTTTCCCTTTGCACCCAGGTAAGTTCACCCACACATGTGAGGTACCGTTTTCATCAGGGCACCTGTGGAAATGTGGAAAAGTATGATATGTGTTGTTGCCGGCGTGTTTCGGTAGTTTCCTGGTGGCCTGCATTTCTGTTACCTAAAGACTTAAGAAACGTATTGATGTGTTAGTTAAAGAATAAAGCTTTCATCTAAAGTCACAGTAATGCTGCATGATCATGCCAACTTTAGTTCATTAACCACTGCAACAAGGGCCACATCACAGCAGAAACATTCATCAGGACAGTAGTCCTGGGACTAGTATGTTGAACACGATCAAACACTTTCTTCAGGCTCTCCGGGTTCGTTGGGTTGGCAGTACACCATACATGGATAAATGGAAATACTAATGACATCATGCATATGATATAAACTGTGAAGTACAGCTACTGTAAGCAGTCATGCGAAGGATTTGGTGTTCTCACACTTCAAACTGAGATTCAAGCTTTGCAAATCAACATGTGTTGAAATGAATGGATGTCGTCCTCGAACATGCATGATATCTATTCCTACTGGATCCAGTTATTTTTCTTTACTTTTCTTCCAATGTTTTCTCATTTACAAGGTTTATAAATTGATGTTGCAAAGTTGTATGTCTTTAAAGGATTTGGTTTGCGTTGATTCGATTCTGCAGGTGTGGTTGGTCTGGGGCCACTGATGATGGTGATGGTTCTCTGATTGTCCTTTAATTCAACCTAGGTTTTCCACTTATAGGTGGAACCTAGGAGTATGGTGGACCACTGCTTCCTGAATGTAGCAGGCCCAGCAGTGTGGTAGTTAGAATTTGCAAATGAGGTTTAACTCCAGGTTGTGTCAATCGGTGGATGGTTGGTGTTTGGTACCACCGACTGCACGTATCCTTCAGTTTCTTCATTATGTGTTGTCTGGCACAAGAGTTTTTGATGGTTGGAGGCAGGCCTCCTTCAGTCGGGTCTCAGGTCTCTTCGCAGGTCTGTAATGAGTGTGCGAAAATGAATGCGTGCGCGAAAATGAGCTAAAACATGGTGCCGGCAAGCTGCCATTTTGGACATTCATTTCCAAACCGCAATGAAAGTCTATGGGCCTCATTACGACCCTTCCAGTCGGGAAACAACGGTGGCAGTAAATTGTTCTTTCCGGACCGGCTGATTCCGAGTCAAGCAGGCGGGAGGTGTCTCTCCCACCAGGTCTGACCTGACAGAATTAACACCACCCGCCTGCGGGTGGACATGGAAACACCTGCTCTGTCATAGTGGACTCCATGGGAATGGGGCTTAACAGAATTCCACCTCCAGAATTACCGGGTCACCAGGGTTGTAATGCCCCAGTGATTCCGGCAATCACGGAGGCGGAATGGAATTACCGGTCCGGTGGCAGCCTGACGGTTTTTCCGGCACAGCTACCGCCGGACTCGTAATGAGGCCCTATGTTTCTGTCAACTCAGTGGAAAGGCAGACAGGAATTCTGCAATGGTTGCCATATTATATTATGAAACAGAGGAGCTCACTATGAAGGATAGTTGTTGTATTGTTCACTCAAGGATGAGCTGAGAAGAGATTTGGAGATGTGCAGGTGCATTGATAAGGGGTGCTGGGAACAAGCACGCAGGAGACAAACTGTGTTTTTCCACTACTGTCTGGATTTTTCCGCTCATTGTCTCCCATGCTTGCTAACTGTTCTTCGGCCGGGGATAGTTCTGCAACCTAGAAGGGGCGAGGATTTTTTCCCCATAAGAAGAGAGGTATCCTGATGGTAGACAGAGAATTGGAACCCTGGGTGATGAAGTCTCACTGAGAGGGAGGACACTCCGCTCCAGAACACATTAGCACATGTGATCTCTCTGCCTACTCTGCCTCAGGACTGGGTAGTGTCATTGTGGCCAAGATGAAGTTTTCTCCTTCAACTACACTAACTGTGATGTAGACCCTTTGTAACTATCCTTTCGTGTGTGTTTATGTATAACCAATTGTATTTATAACCAATTGATTTTATTCCAATAGTTATATGTATGCTTATTGGATGTGAAAAAAGGGCCTGTAAAGAGCCAATTATATTCCAATTGTTAGTCTAGGTGTGTATTATTGCCTTCCTGAGTCCAAGAACTTTTAGGGTAATAAGGTGAGTGGCTCTGGAGTCATTACACGTGTCAGAAAAGCAAAACAGGGTCTCACAGCTGAATAGTATACTTGGCTCCATAAGGTTTCTCCAGGAACCGTCAAGAACGGGTGCAGGCGTCCTCTTCTTATCCTAAAAGATAGGTAAGAGCTGCTGCCCTCACTAGCCAATAGCAGGACACACACACACCACAGCAGTGGTGCAATCAGGCCCACTGGCGGGAAAATTCATGCATACCACTCAGATACACTGAAACCAGTTTTTGGATTGGAGTCAAACAGACCCAGCCCACATCCTACCAGCAAACACACACAGCCCTCCAGTAGCCCGCCAAAAACCTCTGCTTTCCAGGACACTGGAAGTCCTTATAAGGATTGTCCTAGCCTCTCCGGCCAGGAAGAAGGCTAAAAGACAAGACGGCAAAACAACAGGTGAAAAATATCGTGGCACGCCATGTTTGAACAGTAGCCACAGTTAGTAGCGAAACGTGGTAAACGCGGTAAAGCTAAAACAAAAATCCCCAAAAAGTGGGGAAATGTCCCTGTTGCCACCAGCCTGTCCTTTTAGCACCCCTAGAGTGGCCAAAACTCCTCTGAGTGTTACTCTAGGGCAAAACAAAAATGCACCCCATTGTACTGCAGTGTAAGCTTCTGTGCACAATGATAAACAGTTACCACAAGTGATACAAAAGTAACCAAAAGTAGTAACACAGTAACACGACTAAGGGAAACAATGTTTCCCAGTACTGACAGCCTGAAGGACATATCAGTTTCTCCATAACATATGAGCAAATGTCAGTGTAGTGAAGCTTAAGGCTTCGCTGCACTGCAAAAAGTACAGGTCAGATTGAAATATATAAGCAACATGTTTAGGGGTTCCATAAAGATGGAAGGTAAGGTGCAGTAAAGAGAAATCTTTCCTAACAGTTGACCATCCACCACCCCAGCAGCGGTTCCTGAGAGCCCCAGCAGGGTCCCAATCCTTTCCCAGAGGGAGAAGCTGTAACGCATGCCAGCCAGAGCTCCAGGATGGTCGGGGGTCATGTCCCTGGCCTTGAGCTGATGTCTCCCATGTGGATCGACCATCCCCAAGTGCAGCGGCAGTCCCAGGGAGCCCCGGCAGGGTCCTCATCCCTCCCTGGAGGGAAAAGCTGTAACGCAGCCCCACCAGAGTTCCAGGCCGGACTTGGGGTCAGTCGACCCACATGGAAGACAGGTGCCAAAGGCTAGAGACATAACCCCCAACTATTCTGGAGATATGGCTAGCCTGTGTTAGCGCTTCTCCCTCTGGGAAAGGACGGGGACCCTGCCAGGCTTCCCTGGAACCTCTGATTCGCTTGGGAACGTTCAACCCACATGGGAGACAGCCCCCAAGGCAGGGGACATCACCCATGACCATCCTGGAGCTCTGGCTGGCCTTAGTTACAGCTTCTCCCCCGGGAAAGGACGGGGACCCTGCTGGGGCTCCCTGGAACCGCTACTGGGCTTGGAGATGGTCAAACCACAGGGGACAAAGCCGCCCAGGGCCAGGAACATCACCCCGACCATCCAGGAGCTCTGGCTGGCCTGTGTTAGAGCTTTTCCCCACCAGGGATCCCCATCAGTGTGCCAATACCTCCCTGGAGGGAAAAGCTGTAATGCAGCCCAGCTAGAACTCCGGGACGGTTGAAGGTGATGTCCCTGGCCTTGGGCATCCATCTCCAATGTCGGTCTACCATCCCCAAGCACAGCAGAAGTCCCAGGGAGCCTTGGCAGGTTCCCCGTCCTTTATCAGAGGGAGAACTGTAACGCAGGCCAGCCATAGCTCCAGGATAGTCAGGGGTGATGTTCCCGGCCTTTGGAGACTGTCTCCCATGTGAATTGACCATCCCCAAGTGCAGCGGCAGTCCCAGGGAGCCCCAGCGGGGTCCCGATCCCTTCCCAGAGGAAAATTCTCTAACACAGCCCAGCCAGAGCTCCAGGCTCGGCTTGGGGGCGGTTGACCCACATGCAAAAGGCTGTGGACATCACCCCCAACCATCCGGGAATTCTGGCTATCCTGCATTACAGCTTCTCCCTCTGGGAAAGGACGGAGACTGTGCCAGGCCACCATGGAAGCACCGCTGGGCTTGGGGACGTTCAACCCACATGAGAGACAGCCACCCAAGGCCAGGGACATCACCCCCGGCCATCCTGGAGCTCTGGCTGGGTTGCGTTACAGAATTTCCCTCCGGAAAGGGATGGGGACCCTGCCGGGACTCCCTGGGACTGCCGCTGCACTTTGAGATGATCGATCCACATGGGAGACAGTTGCTGAAGGCAAGGGGCATCATCCCCGACCATCCTGGAGCTCTGCCTGGCCTGCGTTACAGCTTCTCCCTCCACGAAAGGACAGGGACGCTTCCGTGGCTCTCTGGAAAGGCTGCTGGGTTTGGGGACGTTAAACCCACATGGGAGACAGCTGCCCAAGGCCAGGGACATCACCCCTGACCATCCTGGTGCTCTGGCTGGCCTCTGTTACAGCTTTTCCCCCACCAGGGAGCCCCATCAGTGTGCCAATACCTCCACAGAGGGAAAAGCTGTAACACAGCCCAGCCAGAACTCCAGCAACCATCTCCCATGTCAGTCCCAGAGAGCCCTGGCAGGGTCCCCATCCTTTCCCAGAGGGAAAAGCTGTAACGCAGGCCATCCAGTGCTCCAGGATAGTCGGGAGTGATGTCCCCGGCCTTTGGTGGCTGTCTCCCATGTGGGTCGATCATCCCAAGTGCAGTGGCAGTCCCAGGGAGCCCCGGCAGGGCCCCCATCCCTTCCCGGAGTGAAAATCTTTAATGCAGCCCATCCAGAGCTCAAGCCTGGGCTTGCGGATGGTCATCCCACATGGGAGACACCTGCCCAAGGCCGGGGACATCACCCACCAGGGATGGCTCGTATGAAAGGGGTGGGGATGATACAACCATGATAGTTGGGATTTGTTTTTGGTGGGATGACCACAGATAATGAATGCTTTTAGTTTTGTTTACAGTTGTGGCAGGCAGAAGCTTTCGCTGGCTTATATAACTAGTACAAAATGTCCTTTTGTTATGACACTATGGGCCTCATTACGACCCAGGCGGTAAGGGGTTAACGGCGCCGTAAAAGGTGGTGGCACCGTTAACCCCTTACCGCCTAATTACGAGGTCCCTTTGCGGGTTCCCACCTTAACGGCTGGTTTCACCAGCCGTTAAGGATTGGACCCGCAAAGGGACCTTGGAGGTAATTAAGGTACCGCAATTTGCGGTACCGTAACTACCGCCTTCCCCATTACCATTGAGCCCTATGGGGGCATAAATGGGAATGGGGAAGGACCAATGGTGAATGGGGAATTACCGCCCCGCCAACCTTGGAATGGGGCGGTAATTCCGCCATTCACCATGGCGTAATCGTTAAAATACCGGCGGGAACCATGGCGCTACTAGCGCCATGGTTACCGCCTGGGTCGTAATGAGGCCCTATAACTATTATAGTGATATTATAATTGGGGTGAATTCTTAGTGTGGTTGGCGGGACTGTGGCTGAAGTGTCAGTGATGTGGGGGGAACGAGTGGTGAGGAGGTAATGCCCAGGAAATCCAGGCAGGGTCCACATCCCATCCTGGAGGCAGAAGCTGTAAGGCAGGCCAGCCAGAGCTCCAGGATAGTCGGGGGTGATGTCCCTGGCCTTCAGCACCCGTCTCCCATGTGGGTTGACCATCCCCAAGTGCAGCTGCAGTCCCAGGGAGCCCCAGCAGGGTACCCATCCTTTCCCAGAAGGACATTGTGTAGCGCAGGCCAGCCAGAGCTCTGGGATGGTTGGGGGTGTTGTACCTGGCCTTGGGCAGCTGTCTCCAATGTGGGTTGACCGTCCCCAAGCCCAGTGGCGGTCCCAAGGAGCCCTGGCAGGGTCTCTGTCCTTTCCCAGAGGGAAAAGCTGTTATGCAGCCCAGCCACAGTTCCAGGCTGGCCTTGGGGATGGTCAATCCACATGGGAGAGGGCTGCCAAAGGCCAGGGACATCACCCCTGACCATAAGAATGTATTCTTCCTAAACCCTTTGGTGTACCACTGGTTTCGTTTTTTCCCTTTGCGCCCAGGTAAGTGCACTGATGAGGTACCATTTTCATTAGGACACATGTGGGAACCTGGGAAGGTAGGACATGTGTTGTTGCCTGCATGTTTCGGTGGTTTCCTGGTGACAAATGTCTGGAAATTGTGTTTCATTCTCCAGTTTTTGGAGTTTGCGGTGCCTTGTGGGTAATACATTGTAGGGTGATTGCTGGAAGTCAGATGCCTTTGGATTCCCCCGGTTGTCTTCTTTTCAGAAATGTATGGGTTTCCTTGTTTTCCTTGGTGGCTGCGACACCCCAGGCCCAAATCTGTGGGTTGTCCACAACACCAAATACCATAAGAATTTCTTCTTCTTTGGCCCTTTGGTGTACCATTGGTTTAGCTTTTTACCTTTGTGCCCAGGTAAGTGCACTGACACATGTGAGGTACTGTTTTTATCGGGACACCTGTGGGAACGTGGAAAGGTAGGACATGTGTTGTTGCCGGCGTGTTTCAGGGGTTTTCTGGTGTCAAATGTCTGGAAACTGTAGATTTTTTGCCACTTTTTGGAGTTTGCCGGGCCTTCTGGGTAATACATTCTAGGACGATTGGCAAACATCAAACCCATTTGGATTTACCTGGGTGTCTTCTTTTCAGAAATGTATGGGGTTCCCTGTTTTCATTGGTGACTGTGACACCCCAGGCCCAAATCTGTGGGTTCTTTACAACACTAAATACCATAAGAATTTCCTCTTCCTAGACCCTTTGGTGTACCAGTGGTTTAGCCTTTCCCTTTGCACCCAGGTAAGTGCACCCACACATGTGAGGTACCGTTTTCATCAGGGCACCTGTGGAAATGTGGTAAAGTATGATATGTGTTGTTGCCGGCGTGTTTCGGTAGTTTCCTGGTGGCAAATGTCTGAAAATTGTGGGGTTTTTGCCACTTTTTGGAGTTTGCCAGGCCTTGTGGGTAATACAGTCTAGGGTGATTGGTGAAAGTCAGACCCCTTTGGACTCCCCCAGGTGACTTCTTTTCAGAAATGTATGGGGCTTCCTGTTTTCTCTGGTGGCTGCGACACCCCAGGCCCAAATCTGTGGGTTGCCCAGGCGGAAAAATCCAGTCTTCCCCAAGGCGTTTGACCTACCAGTGGTTTAGCCTTTTCCTTTTTTACCCAGGTAAGTGCACCCATGCATGTGAAGTACTGTATCGTCGGGACACCTGTGGAAACGTGGGAAGGTAGGACATGTGATGTTTTCGGCATGTTTCAGTGGTTTCCTGGTGGCAAATGTCTGAAAATTGTGTTTGTTTCTCAACTCTTTTGAGTTTTCTGGGCCTTATGGGTAATACATTCTGGGGCAATTGGCGAGTCAGACCTCTTTGGATTCCCTCGGGTGTCTTTTTAGAAATGTATGGGGTTCCCCATTTTTCTTGGTGGCTACGACACCCCAAGCCCAAATCTGTGGGTTATCCAGACCGCCAAAATCAGTATATCCCAGGGTGTCTGATGTACCAGTGGTTTAGCCTATTCCCATTGCGCCCCGGTCAGTGCACCGACACATATGAGGTACCGTTTTTGTCGGGACACCTCTGGGAACGTGGGAAGGTAGGACATTTGTTGTTTTCTCTTGGTTTCTGGGAACATTTTCACACATTTCGTACTGAACTTTGTTACACAGCCCTTTCATTTCCCAACTGTGACCTACATTTAGTCGCTGCTTTAGGCACACTGCGCAAGTCACCTATCCTTCAAAAGTTCTGCCTGTGTGCTTTCAAAAAATGTATGCTTGCCATTCTTCACAACATTCGTTTTCGCTATTTTCAAATACTAAGTACGTCTGTTTAGTCCGTCAGCATAAAAATCCTGTGTACCATGGCTCAGTTTCTGGCTCGTGGTATTGCTTGTTTTGTGAAACATTACCGGAAATGTGTGATTCCCTAACTAGATGAATCGGGGGAATGTAGCCGTGCATTGATTTTCTCAATATTCACAGAAGCCATCACCTTACCAGTCCAAACATGTCCAGCACATACTTTTTTTCACTCACTTTTCCAATTTTATTCGCAAATGATAGACATTTTCAGTACATAGTTGTTGCCTTACACACGCAAATCAATCCTTCCTGAACTTAGAATTTTCTCTACTTTTCAGAAATGTATGCCTTTCTGGGTTTCCATCGAGCTTTCCTACCCTTCCTTTCCATTCCTTCCAAGCAAGTCCTATAAAAAAAAGGAAAAAATTGCCTACCTCGCACAAAACTGATGGTAAACTTATAAGAATTTTTTTTTTGTTTCCAGTCAACCTGTTCTTGAAAGCTTGGTAAATGGTGAATTCAGAACTGGCAAACCATTTGTTCCTAGCTCTTACAAGAAAGAAACCACAGGCTTCTTTGTACATCATTTTCTTGCCATTTACTTAAAAAAACACTCTCTCTTTTTCAAGCTCTCTTTTTTAATATTTTCTCTCACGAACCCCCCCACCCCCACGTCCCACAGCAAACTAGGATTCCTCGGTTGTGGTATGACCGCCTACACGTGGGAAGAGAACGGGCCAAATTTGGCCGCGATATCTTTTGTAACTTAAATATTACAAGATATTGAATGCGACATACCAAAATCTCCATAAAAGGGCTCATCACTGGGAGTGAAAACCCTCAGGGTTAAGCCTAAGAGATTCTGGAGGGGCTCTGGCTCTATCACCTTATGCTTTTGCCCTGGACAGTTCCGGTTATAAGGCTTTACAGCTCTGAGATCTCATTCTGATGAAAAGCTTGAAGGCTCATATTCTGGGGCTTATGCAGACCAGGGGGTGCTGAGTTCTGCCAGATCCTCCCGGCCTGAGAGCTACCGGCACCAGGTCAGCATGGAGGAGTTCAGCTCCAAGGCAACCAATGCTCCGGTTAGTGCCAGCCCAGAAACGCCCCGCTGTAGGACATGTACCTACCAGGGTGCCCTCTGCGCTAATTCACATATTACTCTGTAGATTCGTACCACTGTAGCTCATCATGGCCTGGAGAGAACCAATCTAAGGTTCTAGCCATTTCCTATGGGTCCAGCTCTAATGTTCATGATGACCTTAGAGGTGCAAAGCTGAAAGGCCCGTGCTTGCTTCTAAGCACCCAGTGCCAATGGTTATCTGGCCTGGAGGACTCAGCTCCGTGTCCAGTTGACTGCCTGGAAGTGCCTACATCGGCATCGAGCTCCTGGGGCCAGATTACATAAACTTTGCACCGGTGCAAGTGCAAAGTTTGCACTGTATTAACACTAAGGAAAAGTTTGCCCTATTTTTAAAAACACTGACACGTTAAAAAAAACATTGCACCTCAACAATTGCAGTTTGGCATATTAAAAGCACCAGGGCTAAAATTGCCATAGTGATAAAAAGATACATTGCTCGTGCATTTTTGCATCAGGGAAAAGTTTGCCCAAGTGCTAATACCATTCCGTATTAGCACAAGGGCAAACTTTTCTGTGGCGTGAAAATGTAGTGAAAATCCATCTTTTTTGCACTACAATTTTTTCCCTGGTGCTTTTAATATACCAAACTGCACTTGTCGAGTTGCAATGGTTTTTAATGTGAACAAGTGTTTTGAAAAATAGGGCAAATTTTGCTCTACTGCTAATATTGTGCAAACGTTGCACTGGTGCAAAGTTTCTGTAATCTGGCCCAGGCCTTGTCACTCGTACTTGGTTTTTTAGCTTGTTCTTTGGCCACTGCCCAACAATTTGGCACAGATGTGAAATACCAACTATAAATAAAGGGGCGGAGGTATTCTTGACGAGCCTGGTTCCCTACCGGCGCCGCCTGTGTTTGACTTCAATAGTCCAGGCAGGTGCCCGTATGAGCGTCGCATTGCCCGCCGGATGCTGAGGGGTCTTGGCTCTGAGCTCGCCTCTTGCCAGCTGCTGCTCACTCAGCGGCTGAAACGGAACACCCCTCTTCCCCCAGCCATCCCCGCTCGCATCTCAAAGTGACTTTGTGTTCCTTAAATGCAGAACAAACCTTTTTACCGATCTAGCGCAGTGCTTAACAGCCGCCTCTTAAGAGCCGTCACCGCTGCTGAAAACACATTTACTTAAAGTATTAATTACACCCACGGTTGCGAAAAGTGGAATCGATATACAGCTCCGATCCTGGACGCTGGAAGGAGGGGCTGCCGCGTGTGGGGGCGGTGAATTATTAATCGGGAGACAGATGTGCAATTTGTCAAAGTAAGACCTCCTATTATCAGCACCGAGGAGCTGCGGGTTGAGAGAAAATAGGGATAGAAGACACGGGGCTTTCAAACGGCGGCTACTACCAGAGGATAATAGCACGTGATCAAATAGCGCTTCATGCCGCACTCCTCCCGCTTTCTAGCGCGGTTTAAGTACAGCCCAGACCTCTCAACATTAGCAAAATCATCAGTACACCATTTATCACTCTGGGCTTCATCACGAGTTGGGGCGGCAGCCCTTAAATGCAGCGGTAACTCTATTACCGCCGTATTTAAGGGCTGTCCTGATCACGAGCTGGGCGTTAATGGGCCTGTTTTACCTCCAGCTTTTTGCTGGAGGTGAAAATCCCATTTAGCGCTGTGTTTTTGGCGCAATTACTGCCAGCTGTATTAGCGCGCAGTATTTGCGCCTAAAATTACCCATTGGGTCCAATTGACCCAATGGGAAATGGGGATTTACCGTTAATGCCAAACCCGTGATCCAGCGCTAATAATGCCGGACCGAGTGGCGCTAATGCAATTACAGTTGGACGGTATTACCGCCGCCATACCACCCATCTCGTGATGAGGCCCAGAGTTGCCCCTGCCGTGATTCCAACTTTCCAAGTCTGTTCTGCTTTGTTATTCGGTTTTACACTGCTCTCCCGCTGCCTTTTGCAGGGCCTTCACGCTTTGGCCGATCCGAAAGAGAGGGATGTGTTACTTACTGGGAAATACACAAAATACAGTATAGCTTTGCTGTTGATGCACGCAAGCTTGAAATACCCTGAGCTCTGCCTTGAACTCTGCTTCTAGGTGCTAAGTGTCCCGAACACTTGAGGTACCTGTGACCAGAGGGGATCCTTGTGGGCCCCATAGTGCGAGGACACATTGATCAAGACTGCGATTTATAAGTCACGGGCCTCATCACGGCCTTGCCGATATACCAGTGGTAATACCGCTGGGATACCGTCAACGCAAATAGTGTTACTGCTACTCGGTCCGTCACTATTATTGGACCCAATGGTTTTTTTGACACTATTAGCGCCAGCTCAATTACCGTGGAAAACGGGTGGAAAGTTATGATTTTAAAAAAAAACTTTATTTAACAAGTTGGCAATGGTTTACAAGTGGTTAATTTAAACTCATAGTACGTTCACAACATCATTCTGTTACATATATTACTGTTACTTGCCGCGTATATATTTGTACATTTGTTATCACTTATACAATCTGATTTTATCGTTTCTGCTCCGGTACATTTTCCTATGCTTTCAAGTTCAAGTTATACTATCCATGTAAGCGCGCAAAGGGGTCCATAGGTCTTTGGGCCTTGATGTTATTATAGCAGTCTGTACATACCCCTCCTCATTATTGTTCATGTATGACATTTCTTTGTACCATTGTTGTATTGTTGGTGCCCCCTTAGCTTTCCATTTGAGTAGCATGCATTTTTTGGCGATTATACATCCCATATTGAAAATTCTACAGATCGTGGTTTTCACTTTGCCGATATCATCGAGCAGGCCTTTTGGAGGTTAGAAGCGTCGGAGGCACTCCTGTCATATCATGCAATGTTTTTGCGATTTGTTGCCAAAAGTCTACAATTGGTGGCAGTTCCAGAACATGTGGATCGTGTCTGCCTCTGCGCTACTGCATTTCAGGCATTGCTGCACATTTTGTAGATTAAATCTAGCGATATGTTTAGGGGTTTAGTGGAGTCTATTCAGCACTTTGAACTGTATCAACCGTAATCGTGCATTAAGTGATACCTCTTTAGTAAGGCTGCACATTTTCTGCCATTTCACTTCATCAGTCATGTTCCCTGTATCGCTTTCCCATTTTTTCCTCAGGTTGTCTGTTTGGGGAGCCCCATCTTGTATCTTTGTTTATAGTCTAGACAGCAGTATTTTCCTATTGTCTCTCTGTACCATAACTTCGATATAGTCGTTGGGGTCTGGCTCTAGGGAGAACAACAAACATTTCTGTTCAATAGCCGCTCTCATGCTGTGGTATTGAAGTCATTTTTCAGGGTTATTTCCCAATTTATCTTTGAATTCATCTATTGTAACGAATCTAACTCCGGGGAAAGAGGTCCCCTAGCTTCATAATGTTGTCAGGGTCCCATGCCCTCTGGACATCTACATCCAATGTGGGGGGGGGAGATCAGGGGTACTAAACAAAGGAATGGTTTTACTGTATGGGATTGTGATACCCAGTCTTACCATTATATGCCTCCATCATTCGGTGCTGTGGGGCGTTTCTCGAGGTCTATGTGTGCATATTTATTGTCCGGGTTATACCAGAATCCTGCATAATGCGCTTGGGCAGCCAGATAATACAGCTCTAAATCAGGAGCTGCCAGATCCCCCCCTGTTGTGCGGTTCTGTGAGGGATTCCCATCTCATACGGACTGTGATCCTGCCCCATACAAACCCCACCGCGAGCTTCCACAGTGTGGAGCACCTGGCCCTGATGGGCTCTCCAACGCCAACCTAAAATCTGCCCCCGAAGAATGGGCTATCTTTTTTCAAAACTTCTTAATTTAATAGAGAAAACCAAACAAATCCCACGCAGCTGGACCCTTGCGATATTGATACCGATCTATATAGCTGGCGACAGGAAAATGCCAACAAACTATAGACCCATAGCCCTTCTTGACCCACTGGGAAAGCTGTTTGCGGGATTTCTAATGAAAAAACTTAAGTCATGGGCAGCGGAAAATGGCTTTCAAGAGAAGAGGCAGACTGGTTTCGCTAAGAAAATTGGCACAAACGTCAATCTGCTACTTCTGAATATGATTAAGTATGAAGCGACAATAAAGAAACAACAAGTTTACGCTGTGTTTATAGACCTAAAAATAGCATTCGATTCAGTGAATAGAGAAAAACTATGGTTGAAGTTAACATCATGGGGTTGTCCCCCAGCCATTCTCAATCCAATTAAACATCTCTACTTTAATACATCGATCAGAATAAGATTGACAAAAATTGGTGCAGTAACAGACGAAATTACCACCTGGAATGGCCTGAAACAAGGATGCCCCCTGGCTGCTTGTCTATATAACTTATACACTTTTGGCTTTGTACAAGCGATTCATGATCCACTCTCGAATCCGCCGAAGATTAATAACGAACCACTAAAAACCTTAATGTATGCAGACGACATCATTGTCATGGACAAAACGCAATCAGGTCTACAAAAAACATTAAACAAAGTGGACTTTTTCATGAAAGAGAACGACCTACAAATTAACATTCCCAAAACCAAGTTAATGAGATTAACATCTTTACATAGTACCAGATGACAAAATGTGAAACTACAACTAGAAGAGAAAGAGATTGAAGAAACCAAAGCATTCAAATATCTTGGTGCCTTGATAAATTCATCACCAGTTGAGCAAGAATGGAAAGACCACATCAAGAGAAAAGCAAGAGCCTTAGCTCGTTTGGGTCGCTTTTTTCATTGCAAATTTGGAACCTTTACAATAAAATCCACAATCCTACTGTATAGACAAAAGGTGGTCCCCATCCTAACTTACGCTGGAGAAACAATAATCAATCAAGATACAATGAAATGGCAACAATACAAGGCCATATAAACTCTGGCTTTACCTAACTCATTCCCAATCCCAAGAATTTGTTTTGAATTGGCTCTACAATCTCTAGAATCCTATGCTTGATAGGTAATCACGGGTTGGTAATATATTTAGGCGAAAGCGTAGGAATAGATCTCGTATTGACCGTTCTGGAAAGCATGCTAAATATGGTGGTAGTTCGTTGAGAGCTCTTGATTCTATTGAACAAAATGCATCTCTACAGAAAAATAATTTGTCAGGATAAAATTCCTGGAAAAAAATGCATCTCTACAGAAAAATAATTTGTCAGGATAAAATTCCATCCTTAGAAATACTGAAGGAAAAAAAGACCCCTGTATGTGTAACAGCTCTGCAATACTGGACCAACGAGATAAAAAAGAAAATGAAGGCCAAAGACATTAGCGAAGACGTGCTAATAAACAGACCACAACATGCTAAAAGAAGAGTTCAGCAAAATGATTGGATCAAAACAATAGAGGAACAATCAAAATATAAACGAGCGATGAACTGTTCAATAGAATCAAGAGCTCTCAACGAACTACCACCATATTTAGCATGCTTTCCAGAATGGTCAATACGAGATCTATTCCTACGCTTTCGCCTAAATATATTACCAACCCGTGATTACCTATCAAGCATAAAACATCCAACCACAACGACCACAGATTTCCGCTTTTGTAAGATTGACAATACTAGAGAGACTCTCTTCCATGTAATCATGGATTGCCATGCTTTGACAGATAAAAGAAACTTGTTCAAGGACTTCTTCAAAATTTCCCAGAAACAGATGAATACTCAGGAACGATGGGCCCATCTCTTAAAAGGACACGACAAGAACCTAATTAAAACTTTAACAGTAATTAAATTTTGGACTGCGATCTTGAACAATAGCAAGTTTCGAGAATCAGAAACATAAATGTTAACCCTTTCTCATTTTGTAAATGATATAATGAAAAGTTTGTATTACCAAACAGAACATTTATAATAAAAAAAAATATAGGAGTTTAGGGACCACTATCATTTTCAGAACAGCAACCCTACCATATAGTGATATCAGGAATTTAGCCCAAAGGTTTAGTTTGTTTTGAAGTGTGTTGAAGTATTCCGCATGATTGTTTTTGTATAGTAGTTTGTGCAAGCGTGCCACCCTCACTCACAGATATTTAACCGTTTCCTCCACCCATTTCATCTCATGTAATTGCGTTGGCTTAGTGGTATTGTCATTCAAGGGGAACAGTTCCGATTTTGTTGTGTTCATTTTGTATCCTGAATGCGGTCTGAATTTATTGACTTCAGCGAGGACCGGTTATATGTTTTCTTCAGGGTGTCTAAGATATAATAGGGTATCGTCCGCGTACATCAATATTATTTGTGTGGGACCCCATATGTGTGCTCCTCTATGATTGTGAAACTCTTGGATCCTGCTCACGAATGGTTCTGTTGTTAGTGCGAAAAGTAGGAGGGAGAATGGACATCTCTGTCGGGTACCCCTGGCTAGCTTGATTGTATTGGAGTAGTTTCTGTTAGTCTGTATCTTGGCTTTAGGGTCACTGTACAGCAGCCTTACAAATGTATTAAATCCCTCCCCTAGACCCAGGCATTTTAGAACCCCAAAGAGGAAATTCCAAGACACTGAATCAAAAGCTTTTTCAGCATCTAATACCATCACAGGCACCATTGGGTTTATCTGTGCCATAGTGCCAAACAATCTTCGCAAGATTAGGGCTGTTGATCTGCCCAGTATGAATCCTGACTGGTCAGGGTGTACCAGTTCGGACATGTACGGTAATAGTCTCTTAGCCAGTGCTTTGGCAAAGTCTGCATTAATTAGGTAGAGTGGATGGTATGAAGACCTTTTGTTTGGAGGTCTTCCTGGTCTTGCTAGGAGCGTGATAACCGCTCCGGTGAGGGTAGGTTGAAGTGCGCCAGAGCTGCATGCCTCCTTCGACACTCCTCCCACGCTCTGAGCAGCTTAGGGGCTAGTAAGTCCTTGTATACTTTATATAGCTCGATGCCAATGCCATCTGGGACACGGGCATTACTGGATGCCAGAGAAGTTATAGCTCTGGCTATTCTCTCCTCTGTTACTGGGCTACTCAGTTTATCGCTAGCTTCACGGTCTTGTGTGGGTAGTTTAGTGCCTGCCAGGTACACCTCCACCTCTTCCTCCGTCACTGTGTGGTTGTTGGCATATAGTTTTTGATGGTAATCCCGGAACTTACTATTTATTTCATCCAGCTTGATGGTGGTATCCCCATCAGGCTTCGTGATCCCGTTAATGTGGTTTGCCTCGCGTTCTCCTTTAATTATCCCCGCCAGTAGGCGACTGGGTCGTTCCCCCTCACAGTACCGTCTGGCCTGCACCTTTCTTACCATAAACCAGGTTTCTTGTTCCGCTAGATCACAGAACTTTAGTCTATTGCCTTTAATTAGACCTAGTAATGCCCTGTCATGTGTTTTACCATACTCGTTTTTTAGACCTCTCAGGTCTTTTTCCGTCTTCCCCAGTTCCCTTCTCTGGGTTTTTAAGATTCTGGATGTTGATGCTATAATTACTCCCCGGAACCACACCTTGAACGTTTCCCACACTTGTTACTGATCTCGCGTTTTCCTTGAAGAATGTTTCAATGTCAATCCTGAGTGTCTCTGCCTTTTAGGCGTCCATCAATGCTGATGGAGCCATTCTCCACAATGTTTTGGGTCTAGGTACATGTGCCGGCCTAATTTAAGTACCACTGTTGAGTGGTCTGACCATGTGCGTGGTAGTATTGTGGTCTTGCATGTATTTTCTACCCATGACTCCGAAATGAGCCAAAAATGTACTTAGTGGGCATCGTGTACTGTGGAGTAGTATGTATATTCCACCATTGTTGGGTGTTCTAGCCTCCATATGTCTAGTAGCCCATACTGAATCATGATCTGTTTTATAGTGAGGGCGGCCTTAGTCAAGTTTCTCTGTTTGGTGCTTGATCTATCCCTAGAGTGGTTGAGTATCGTATTGAAGTCCCCACCCCTTAATATTGGGATATCAGGGGATTGACCTATCAACGTTGCCACTTTAACATAAAATACGGGGTCATCTGTATTGGGGTTGTATGTGTTAACTAGGGTTATTGCCATATTATTAATGGTACCTGACACTATGACATACCTGCCTTCGGGGTCTATATGTATTGATCGTGCGCTGAAGTCAATGTTTTTGTGTATGAGCGTGATTACTCCCCTAGCCCGCAATGAATAGCTTGTGTAGAATCTACTCTTCCCCCATCTCTGTGCCATCTGCCTATGTATTGCCTCTAATGCATGAGTCTCTTGTAGCATTATTATATTTGGTGCATTTCGTTGCAAGTATGCCCAAATCTTTCTCACTTTTATCAGGTTATTTAGCCCTCTTACGTTCCATGAAATTAGTTTTAGGTGGTCAGTCATGTCGAACCCCAACAACCCTTATCTCTGCACAATTTGTTGCTTTATTACCACATTCCGAGTTTCGTTTTTTCCGGACTTGCATACCAATTGCCCCTTCCTTTTTCAACTTTTCACCCTATAACTTCCGGGCTGCTGGAGACCCAGATTGCTCGAACATTTAACAACTTTGTAACCCTTCCCTCACCTCGCTTCTGCTCCCCTCCCTCACCATCTTCCCCAACTTGATGATGTAGCAACCCTAAACATTTGGATATACCCCGGGGAGCTATGTTGATAGCCTTTACCGTCTGACCAGCTCGACGTACCCCAGTACATCATTTCTGCTCGATGCCAGTATTGCAGGATGTTGACATTTTGATCTGGTCTCGTGTGGTCGTTACTTGTCTCTTTCAGTCATTATCATCCCAAAGATCTACTTCCTTGTTCTGTGGTCTATTTGGCTCTCAGTTCTGCAGCCGTGGGAGCACGGGTATGGATGCTTCTACGTAGGATAATGCTTGTGCAGGGTTTTCAAGAAGTGGGCTCTGCCCCAATGTTGAATCCTCAGTTTGGCAGGGAACATTAAGGAATACAGCACTTTCTGGGCCCGAAGGAGGAGCTTTACTGTATCATACAACCTTCTTTGCGCTTGCACACCGGCTCAAAGTCTGGGTATACATGTATGTTGTTGGATTCGAAATGCAGTGTGCCCATTTCCCTAGACAGACAGAGAATTGTGTCCCTGTAGTTCAGTAATCTAGCAATTATTGTTCTTGGAGGGGCTCCCGGACGAGGAGGCTGGGGGCGAGTGTTTGGTGTGCCCTCTCGACTAGAAATTGCGAGCATAATTTGGAGGGGTTGAATATTGTTTTTAAAAAGTTCTCCACAAATAGCTCCATAGGGCCCCTACATGCTGCCTGCGGGATCCCCACCACGCGGATGTTGTTGCGTCTTGATCTCGACTCCAGGTACTCGCACTTGTTCGTAATTTTCTTTAATTCAGTTTGGATGGTTTCCAATTCTCGACCATGGCGTGGCAACTTGTCTTCATTTGAACTAATTAGTGTTTCAGCTTCTGTGATGCGTCCGCTTTCTTTCTCTATCTTCGCAGTTAGGGATCCAATTGTACCAACAATATCGCCCAGTTTGACGTTGAGGGCCATGAACCCATTTTGCATCGTTTGAAGGAATTGATCATCTCATGTGTTGTTCTCTCCCTCATCTGTCAGTGGGGTGCTGGAAGGCGAGGGGTTTCAGATGTTGAAGACCTGGGGCCTGCGAACGAGTCCATAGGGTCCTTCTTCTCATTATCCCCTTTCGTCATGGTTCTGGCTTACCAAGTTCAGTTATTGTAGTATGAAGTATTCTTTCCTCTGCACCTATCCTTACTGTTGTACTGATGTTATTTTATGGCTTAATGCGGTACAATCCAGGCTGTGTGTGTAATGGGATATTTGTCAGACCCAGCGCGGGGTCTGCGGGATGCACAACAGGCTGTGGTTGATGCTGGGGAATCCACGTATAGTCGCGGCGAGGGGTTCAGCTTGCCTGTATATATCGCTCAGCTTTCTCTCTAGTGCCCCAGCGTAGCAGTGGCAGAGCCAGCCCCAATCCGCCACGGCAGTCTCTGTCGGTCAGTTTAGAATCTGAGTAAGGGCCTGCGTGCTGTTGGATGATTCTGTAGCTTTACCCTGTGTGGGTTGTCGTGCCTTTCCCTTATTAGGATTATTCTGTGTGCTCCCTCTGAGCTCAAGTCCTCATTTGTATTAGCTAATCTTCCCAGTACTTCTTGCAGTTTATGTTATTTCGGCGGATTCTAGGCTCTGGCCAGGGGTGTCAGTGGCCTCTGTTCCCTGTGTTCACGCTTGGGCTCAGGGGCTTGTGCTGCAGGGTTATGGGCCCTGGGTTTGCTCAGCCAGCACTGCCAAGAGCGCTTTACCTCAGGTCGGGCTTGGCTATCGGGCCCGTATTCACAGATCTACAGGGCCCTCGAGCAGTTATTCATTAGACCAGTTTGGGATTTTTAGAGTTTTGAACTTATGCCACGGGTCGCTCCGTCTTATCGTGTTTCCTTGATAGGATTCCACTGGAATCTTCATCCGGCGTACCCTTTCAGGTCTGACCTTCAGGGTCGTGGAGATTACAGCACTTCGCCTCTGTTGCTTGTTGCTGCTGTGTCGTATATTCAACTTGGGTTGTCCACCCAGGAAGTGTCCCTTCGCTAACATTTCTTCTCCCTGCAGCTGCCATTTGCGAGGTTACAGCCTTCGGTTTCGGGAGCTAGCTGTTCCGGGCAGGGCGCTCACAGGAATCCGTCGTCCACCGTGCTCACTACTTTGTTGGGGCGGCTGCAGCTGATAGCGTACGTACCCCTCTCGTCTCAGTGTTGCTGGCCGAGCTGTCAACTCAGCGGCGGGGTCTGGCAGGATTTACAGTCTTGCATGAGTCAGTGCTGCTCGGGTTCCGGATCGGGCACAGTGCCCGCACTTTTGTGTGTGGCAACATTCGACCTGACTCACCCAACGGTGACCGGGGTGTATATTTGTTAGTGGTCTTGTCTCTGCGCTCTGCTTGTTTCTTCTCTGGCAGCCCGCTAGTCTTGGCGGAAGCGGGCTCCTCCCCCGTTCGAGTCGCACTCGTGTTTATCCAGCACGGGCTCCAGCAGCTCTTTCGGTGGCAGCTACAGCGCACAGGTTCCTACCATTTTCGGGGGGTAAGTGCCAGACAGCCCGCTGTACCTTGCCAGCTCATCATATTCGAGTATTTGTGTTCGGTGATGGATATTATAGTCCAGGATAAATAGTGGGGATGGAGCCTCACGTTCAGGCGGCCATCTCGTTTGGCTGCTGAACAGCGCCCCGGAAAGTTGAGATTTTTATCTCCACCAAAAAGCTGGAGGTAGAGCTCCAACTTTTGTCATGATGCCTACCCCCGGGCATCCGGTTCGAGTCCATCAGCCCCGGGAGCAGGAATCCAGATACTCATTAAAACCCAACAGCCCCGGCTGGGGGCTGTTTGGATTCAGTCTTGGTGCCTTAGGCACCAGGCTCATCATAGAAATCAGTCCTGGCGCCATAGGCGCCAGGCTCATAGACTTTACTTACCTTATGCAGACCATGCTGCAAATGAGTCCAAGCCAACGTGAGGCCTGGATGGGACTATTTTATTACAGAAACTATTTTTTACTCGGGTGTGGTTCTGGGGAACTTCTTACCTGGGACTACTTTGCAGGCTATTTAAACCACGCCCGAACAGCAGCTCATGCTTCGTGTTATTCTGCATCCAGCAGCGCAACGCTCACCGTGTCTGCAAGTCAGCATCCAGTCTTCTGCCACGCCCGCCTCGAATCCGGAGCTCCTAGACAAAAGGAAAAGAAAGGAGAAGAGGTTAGATCACAGACATTATTTGATTCCTTACCTGATTCCGGACCCAGCACATCTCAGAGCCTGGAAAGGACATTATTTCAGCACGCGTCGCTTCGCCAGCAGCAGCGCCGCGTTATACTCACCAGTCCACCGCATCTTTCAACTCGGCGCTGCCTCCATCATTTTCTTCGTTGAAACCCAGCAGCTGGGTGGAAAACAAAAGGAATAACTAGGTGAGCCGAGAAAACCGACAAAGACAATCTCGTTGCCACCATAGACTTACCTGCTTTAGCACCGGAGGTATTATCCTTTAATTCGCCGCATCTTTCTATGCCGCACCTATAAAGGGAGAGAAAACAGCAAGTTAAACTCATGCAACTTTTACCAGACTGTGTTTGGTAATACAGACTCTTACCTGAATGCCATCAGCTGCCTCCAGGCAATATTCTTTTGGACCTAGCTGCAACCTAACAAGGGAATGGAACAAGAGTGAACATCGGACATATTGAACTCTTTGAACTTTATAGACACTGGAGTCAATATTCCTCCGGAACTCCTCCAGTACCTTCAAACCAGTGAAGTAACTGGTATCTACGCGCCCCTGCATGCCATGCAGGATGGAGAGCTCATCATTTAAAAACATAAGGTGAGGTTACCAAGAGGGGATATCGGAGGTGATTAGTGGGGAGAACGAGAACAGTTGGGGAGGCCATCACTAAAGTCCACGGGTGGCTAAATCCCTTTCTCCACTTGCAGGAGAATACTTCTACGAGTCCAGCAGACAAGATTAGGCGGGCCAGTTCAGACTGTCATCTCTTCACTACGCATCGGTGGAGACCGCAGATGTCCGGGTCCGGTCGACGCCCCTGTGGGAACCAGGTGAGCGTAACAGAACACGAAGCCTATCTACAAATCCCCACCCGGGCGTAATGGAGACCTCAGAAACCGACCAACTAGCCCAATTGTTAGGAGAACTTAGGGCAAAAGTGCACTCCGCGCGCCAAGAAACTAATGCCCTCAGGAGATAACTGATTGTGTCAAAGGAGCGCACTGATGATCTTGCCAGACAACTGCTGCAAAACCAAACCGGGCAAACACCACTACCTGGACTTGGGGGGAATTCAACCCCCGTTTCATCGAGCAGCCCTGTGCAAGTGGTTCTACCAGGGAGCATTCCTTTAGCTTCACCCGAACGCTTTGCTGGGGACCCAAAAAGGTTTGCCGTGTTCATGAACCAATGCCGCTTGCACTTTTTATGCAGACCAGGAGCTTTTCCAAACGACCAAGCCAAAGTAGCCTTTGTACTGTCATACCTTAGTGGCAGCGCAGCAGATTGGTCAATTCCATTAGTCAACCAGGATGACCCTCTTCTTCGGAATTTTCCATGTTTTCAATTGAGCATGGAAAGACTATTCGCCAGACATTCACAGGGACAGGCCATGGATAACAAACTTCTATCCCTATGACAAGGAAACCAGGACCTGCTAACTTATATCGCAACCTTCAATAGGTTGGTGGTGGAAACCGGATGGCCAGAGGTAAAGCGAATTACATTATTTCATCGTGGACTTCTGGGTGAATTCAAAGATGTTTTGGCCCAAGTTGTGAACCCACCTCAGGATTGCGCAGAATATATAGACTTAGTGGTCCAGCTAGACCACCGACTTCAGAATAGAAAACCTGATCGAGCTAAGTTTGAGAATCAGGAATTGGTTAAACCCAATGTTACTCCCAAAGGAACAGATGCATCAGAACCAATGCAGATCGGGTGGGGGGGGGTTAAGGGACCCTTAACTCAAAAAGAAAGAGAAAGGAGACGACAGGTGCAGTTGTGTCTGTACTGTGGGTCCTCAGGACATTTTCTATGGGATTGCCCTATAAAACCATCTAAGAAAGTAGTCGGAGTTGCTGATAGAAATCAAACAGAGCCTGATTCGGGAAACGACCACGCCCGACATGCGTAAAGGTCCGCTTGCCGAGCTTAAGGAAGGACACTCAGACCTCGCACCTAATGATACTAATGGTCCTTATTGATCCAAGGCAGCCATCACGTATACACGCAGTTAGGGCATACATTGATAGCGGGGCCGTAGGAAACTATGTGGACCACGAATTGGCTTCTAGGATGAATCTACCTCTCTGCAAAAAGACCACTTCGGATGTTATCACCACAGTCGATAAAACTGAAATTGCCTCTGGGCCTGTAACTCATTCCACCAGAGAGATGACACTGTTGGGGCAAAAATGGGCATCGAGAGACTATTGTGTTTGACTTAATCAAATACCCGCAGTTCCAAATAATACTTGGGATACCTTGGTTGGAAACACATAATCCTTGTATTGATTGGCGAGAGAAGAGAGTAACCTTCCCGGAGTGTGCACACACCTGTTACCCGGAAAAAACCTTGAACAAAAGCCTGGCCACAGTCGCTAATCCAGTCATGCAGTTACCCCAGGAATAACAAGAATTCCAGGATGTTTTCCAAAAAGAACAGGCAAACACCTTACCACCTCATAGATCATACGATTGTCAAATCGACCTCATACCCGGTGCACAACCTCCATGCAGTAGGATCTACGCCCTTACGGAACCCAAAAACCGTCACCTACGACAATACTTGGACCAATACCTTGCTAATGGCTTCATTCGTCCATCTAAGTCCCCCGCATCTTCAGCTTTATTCTTCGTGCCCAAAAAGGAAGGTGACCTCAAAACGTGCATAGACTACCGCGCATTAAACCAGATCATGGTGAAGAACCGATATCCATTGCCTCTGATCCCCGAACTACTAGACCAAGTAAAGGATGCTTGCATCTACACTAAATTAGATCTCCGAGCGGCATATCATCTGGTACGTGTAAAGAAGGGCGACGAAGGAAGACCGCTTTTCGCACCAAGTACGGATTATTCGAATATCAGGTGATGCCATTCGGGTTGTGAAATGCACCAGCAGCCTTCCAGTATTTTATGAAGGATGTCCTTCGTGAACTCATTGACATCTGTGTTGTCGTATACACAGACGATATTCTAGTGTACTCCTCCTCAGAATCAGACCATGTTAAGCACGTTCGTGCAGTCCTTGAGAAACTACGCCAGCACAAGTTATATGCAAAATTGGAAAAATGTGTTTTTCATGCTACAGAAGTTGAATTCCTTGGATTTATCCTGACTCCAAAAGGAGTCCGAATGGACTCTCGAAAGGTGGATGCAATTCTCAAGTGGCCATCACCCAGTTCAGTCAAAAGGGTGCAAAGCATGCTTGGATTTGCTAATTTCTACCGCAGATTTATTCCTGACTTCTCATATGTTGTACATCCCATCACAGCACTTTTGCGAAAAAACAAACGCTTCTTGTGGACCGAAGAGGCTCAAAAAGCCTTCCAAGAACTGAAATTGAAATTCACATCGGCACCTGTCTTAAAGCATCCACGCCCCGAGCTCCCATACATAGTTGAAACGATTGCATCCAGTTTAGCCATGGGGGCTGTCCTGTCCCAGAAGGATCCGGAAACCGGTCAACTTCATCCAGTAGCATTTTGGTCCAGAAAATTCTCGTCCCCCGAATTAAACTATGCGGTTACCGATAAAGAGTTGTTAGCCATCAAATCCGCCTTCAAGGCTTGGCGGCATTATCTTCTCGGTGCCAGGCATACCATTACTGTAATCACCGATCACAGGAACATTCAGTATTTAAAAACAGCCAAGGCCCAATCATCGCGTCAACTCCGATGGGCCTTATTCCTTGCCGAATTCAATTTTGTGATCACTTATCGACCAGGTTGTAAGAATGGTAAGGCAGACGCTTTATCCCGTATTGGGATGGGAGAAGCATATTTGAACCCGGAACCGGTGCCTATAATTCCTGAACAAAGAATTCTTGGGATAACTACTCTACAGACCTTAGAAGATATTCATTTAAAGATCCAACAACTTTTCGATTCAGCAGCCCTGCAGGACTGGGTTAAAAAGGGCCCAGATTATTCAGTTGTCAATGACCTACCTTACTATCAAGGGCACACAAGGAACTACAAGAACAAGTCATCTCCAATTACCATGAAGCTCTGATGGAAGGGCACCCAGGTATTGCAAAAACTGAAGCTAAAATTAAAAGACAATTCTGGTGGCCCACCTGGCGAAAAGATGTAAAGTCATTTGTACTGTCTTGTGGCATCTGCGCCCAGAACAAAAGTCAAAAGAAGAAACCAGCTGGTCTTTTACAACCTTTCGATATTCCACCCACACCATGGCACACTTTGTCTTTAGACTTTATTACAGATCTACCGCCATGTAATGGATTCAACACCATTCTAGTTATTGTGGATCTTTTTTCAAAGATGGCCCACTTTATTCCTTTAAAAGGATTACCTTCTGCTTCAATCTTGGCCAAGGAATTTCTCGAAAATATTGTTCGAATACATGGATTTCCTTCCGTATTGATCTCTGACCAAGGTAGTCAGTTCATTTTGCAATTTTGGCAGAAGTGTTGTCAATTGGCACAAATCGACGTAAGGTTATCAACCAGTCACCATCCCCAAACCGATGGTCAGACGGAGAGAACCAACCAGACTCTTGAACAATACCTATGTTGTATGCTCCACCAAACCGAAAGTAATTGGAAGGACATTTTATGGATTTCTGAATACACATACAATAACTCTGTACATTCAGGAACCGGACAAAGCCCCTTTTATACCATATATGGACATCATCCTCGAACCTCAGAACTCGATTCGCCCCAGCATTTAGAAATGCCGGCAGTAACTCATCTGCATTCTACGATTACACAAGCTTTTAAAGAGGCAACAAAACATTTGAAACAAGCAAAAGAGAAATACAAGAAAAATGCTGATCAACATAGAAGTGAGACCCCACCATATCGAATCGGAGACCAAGTTTGGCTGGCTACAAGACATATACCTCTGAAAGGAACTCAGACTTTTAATCCTAGATATTTGGGACCTTACACCATTAAGGCCATTATCAACCCGGTGGCCGTCAAATTAGAATTACCCTCTAATATGCGGATTCATCCTGTCTTTCATGTTTCACTTCTAAAACCAGTTCAACCCAGGACAAGATTAACCAAACCACCTGACCCCATCCTAAAAGATGGAGAACCTGAATTCGAGGTAAAAAACATCCTGGACTCTAAAATGGTTAAATCAAGACTTTTTTATTTAATCGACTGGAAGGGTTACGGACCACAAGAAAGGTCATGGGAACCTAGTGACCACGTTCATGCTCCTCGATTGGTGAAAAAATTCCATCGGGACTTCCCAGACAAGCCAGGGCCAAGGGGAAGAACAACTTTAGGAGAGGCCTTGGGGGGGAGTGCTGTCATGATGCCTACCCCCGGGCATCCGGATCATGTCCATCAGCCCTGGGAGCAGGCATCCAGATACTCATTAAAACCCCAACAGCCCCGGCTTGGGGCTGTTTGGATTCAGTCCTGGCGCCTTAGGCGCCAGGCTCATCATAGAAATCAGTCCTGGCGCCATAGGCGCCAGGCTCATAGACTTTACTTACCTTATGCAGACCATGTTGCAAATGAGTCCAAGCCAACATGAGGCCTGGATGGGACTATTTTATTACAGGGACTATTTTATACTCGGGTGTGGTTCTGGGGAACTTCTTACCTGGGACTACTTTGCAGGCTATTTAAACCACGCCCGAACAGCAGCTCATGCTTCGTGTTATTCTGCATCCAGCAGCGTAACGCTCACTGTGTCTGCAAGTCAGCATCCAGTCTTCTGCCACGCCCGCCTCGAATCCGGAGCTCCGAGACAAAAGGAAAAGAAAGGAGAAGAGGTTAGATCACGGACATTATTTGATTCCTTACCTGATTCCGGACCCAGCACATCTCAGAGCCTGGAAAGGACATTATTTCAGCACGCGTCGCTTCGCCAGCAGCAGCGCCGCGTTATACTCACCAGTCCACCGCATCTTTCAACTCGGCGCTGCCTCCATCATTTTCTTCGTCGAAACCCAGCACCTGGGTGGAAAACAAAAGGAATAACAAGGTGAGCCGAGAAAACCGACAAAGACAATCTCGTTGCCACCATAGGCTTACCTGCTTTACCACCAGAGGTATTATCCTTTAATTCGACGCATCTTTCTATGCCGCACCTATAAAGGGAGAGAAAACAGCAAGTTAAACTCATGCAACCTTTACCGGACAGTGTTTGGTAATACAGACTCTTACCTGAACGCCATCAGCTGCCTCCAGGCAATATTCTTTTGGACCCAGCTGCAACCTAACGAGGGAATGGAACAAGAGTGAACATCGGACATATTGAACTCTTTGAACTTTATAGACTCAGGAGTAATATTCCTCCGGAACTCCACCAGTACCTTCAAACCAGTGAAGTAACTGGTATCTACGCGCCCCTGCATGCCATGCAGGATAGAGAGCTCATCATTTAAAAACATAAGGTGAGGTTACCAAGAGGGGATATCGGAGTTGATTAGTGGGGAGAACGAGAACAGTTGGGGGGGCCATCACTAAAGTCCACGGGTGGCTAAATCCCTTTCTCCACTTGCAGGAGAATACTTCTACGAGTCCAGCAGACAAGATTAGGCGGGCCAGTCCAGACTGTCATCGCATCACGTTGGTGGAGACCGCAGCTGTCCGGGTCGATCGACGCCCCTGTGAGAACCAGGTGAGCGTAACACTTTTCCAACCGACTCATGATTGGGCAAACCCTTAAATCTGGTGGTAGGATTGGGCCAACCCTTAAATGTGGCAGTAATAGTGTTATCACCGCATTTAAGGGCTACCGCCCAACTTGTGATGAGGCCCACAGTCTTGACCCTTGTCGGAGTCTAGTCACATGAACACAGAAATCACATGAATGTATGGCATATGGAGGGGATATAGCTGGATGGAGAAGAAGAAAACCCTAGGCTAGTCAGCAGGACTAACCTTTGGGCAGGGCCGCCCCGGCGACCATTAGTTCCCCACCAAGCCAGCTTGGAGGGAGTATTTCAAGGGCTCCCGTGAGGTGGCATGGTGGAAGAAGGTGTGGCAGGCTCCCTATTGCAATTAAATGTGCCCCGTTCTTGTGCTGGCACCAGGCTTTCCAGTGCGGAAGCGTGCACATTTAATAACACATCAGCACCCTATTGAGGTGATTACCTCCCCACTCCTGCGGGCGAGCTGGGCGGTTTTTATTACAATAGGGTCCTGATGCTTTCGCACCCTATTCCAGTGATTAACTCCCCACATTTTTCTTTCACTGCCTGGGGCGCTGCCGCCCCTAAGACCAGCGCAGCTAATCAACAGCGTACACATGGCCAGGGGAGTGAAAAAGTCAGTCCTCAGGCATTATCGATTCTGTGGTAAAGGGCACCTGCGGACATAATGAGATACAAGATAAAAATATTAGAGTGGTTTCTTTTGTAGGCAGCATAGCTATGTCTGTGACCTGCCACCAGGACCCCGGTTAGTGACAGGAGAATATCAGCACTTTTTCCATGTATCACCAATTTGTGTCACAGTGACATGTATGACATTTTGGCAACATATGCATTGAAAGCATATCCACATAACATCAGGCCTTTTTCAGTCTGTGAACAACACGTACACGTGCACAAACATAACATAGTGAGGCTGGCCCCTACTATAGCCCACACATACATTTCTCACAGTTTATTCAAATAACATACGCTTAGACATATTTGATTATTTGGAAGAACAACAGATTTATTCAGGAATCAATTTATGGGTGATCCTAGCAGTGCCCATGCCCCAAGGGGACCTGGTCCCAAACACGTTCCCTGGATGGCCTTTCCACCATTCCCGGGTTTCAAACTGGTTAAACTGTCACTTTGGTTTTACATGTATTCCGCGTGAACTACATCACTTCAGGTTAACTCCTTCCGGGTCAAAACCCACTTCTGTTAGCCTTTCCTACCCAGAGCAGTCTTTTAACTCCCATACCCCAGTATAGAGCAAAGCTCCGGCCACTGCAGTTGTTGAGGAGTCCAACTGTCCATAAGGGTGAAAGTGCCTGTTGCACCCGCCCTGACTCCTGCAGCCAGCGGCTAATGCTTGCGGCTAGCATCAGCAGCATGATTCCTCCTCAGCTAAGATCGCCCCATAACTCTGCACCTGTGACAAAGAAGAAAACCTGTTAGTGTACATCATCTAGCTAACCTACTTCTCCTAACCTGTGTCTTGGAGTGGGTGGGTGTCATGTCCGGCCGCCCAAAGAAGAGACCCACGCTAGCGTGGCCATGCAATTTAAAGCCCCCCCAGGCAGAAAGTTGTTTTCAGCTGGCATGGGGTACTGCCCCATCTGTTTCCAGCCTCCCCTCCCGTGGAGTGGAGGCAGAAAGGGTCAAATTGGCCTGAGGGGCAGCCTATTACATCCACTGCCTTTCTAGCACCCCCTAAAGTGGGCTGGGGCAGTTGCTTCACTGGGCTAGCCCCTACTATGGGCCACGCATACATTTCATACAGTTTATTCAAATAACTTACGCATAGACATATTTGATTATTTTGAAGAAAAACAGATCACTTTAATCAAGAGTCAACCTACAGGCGATCCTAGTAGTGCGCAGGCCCCAAGGGGACCTAGTCCCAAGCACGTTGCCTGGGTCGCCTTTCCACCATTCCCGGCCTTCAAACCGGTGAACCCGTCACTTTGGTTTAAAGGAGTAGTGCACTCTAAAATGTAATTGTCCAGAGCGTTCGGCCATGTGGTTTTAAGCTTACTGTGATCGATCATAAAAACATTTCCTATGCACCGTACCTTAGTTTTCCTCACTTTTACACACGTGAAAGCAACGAGCGGGGCGTGACCATCTTGTGCTAATCTTATCCGTGGATCGATCGCCCTAAATTCAAGTGCCCCTGTGGCACTAAATCATATCACCCACCCCTGAAGCTCACATGACTAGACGCGTACGGCCCATTTAACAACACCAATGCACGTTACATGCTAAGGTTCTCTGTGCGCCAGCTAATGACGTGTCTCCATGTAAATGCAGGACGCCTCCCTCTTTCCTCAATAAATATAAACAGACCGCTTCTCATCAAACAACATCAGAGTTGCTTTTTCAATCATTTCACTGCCTTTTTGTTGGGTAGCCTGTGGCTCGTTTCTGCTCTGTTCAGCTACCTTCGTTGCATGGAGCCCCTGCAAATAGATTACAATCGTTATTTGGGTTTGATTTAAAAATGTTGTTGTATAATGGCAAACATACAGTCCTACCAGTACGAGCCGGAGTATTCCGAGGCGGAATTAGTCGATAAAGAAAGATGCAGAAATGATGGGGCATCGGACGACAGTTGGGAAGACGAATCACTGGATCCTGAGCCTAGTCGCATGGAAGACGTTTCCACCTGGTGTACCTGCAATCCGTGCAAGGACGTGCCAACCGAGGCAGAGAACTGCTGCTGCACAGAAAACTCTGGATGCTCTGCCTTCATAGCCGAAGAAGACACACCACTGCTATGCATTACCGAGCTGCATGACTTCAAGGCAGCCTGCCTCACAAGGTCCGGGTTGATGATCATGATGATGCTTATGCACGAACTTCGTGCAACAGTTCGCCCTCGCAATGCAAGTAACGAGTAAGTGTACTCTCAATGGGATGTCATTTTGACCACTGAGGCCACTAACATTTCATGTTTGTCTCCTATACTGTTGTAACTTTGATCTATCACTGCCTAATGAATATAGTTTGCCAATTTGATACATTTCTTACGCTTTTGGGAAATCAGAGTGTTCACCTTATGTGTCTTTCACATTTTCAAGTAAGAAACTATATTTCTTTGTGCCCCAAACGTTATGGATTGCATGTGTGTTCACTATTGTAACGTGTGTACACTTCATAGCCCAAGTTCATTCATCCATGCAGTAACATTTGTATGTGCAACTATGCCATAGGATACAGGGTGCGTTTTCAAGTAAGCTATTTAGACTTATCAGGTTCATTTAAATATATGTATGTTTCTCTTCCACAGGTAGTACAGGCTGGTGGCCTACCATTCATTTACATAGTGGCTTTATGGGAGGCTTGGATTCCGTGTTCAACAAGTAATACCCGCCTGTGTCATTGGAGCCATTCGCGACAAATTCCCCAGTGACAGCGGACAGTACAGGGGATTTTCTCACACTATGCTGCAACACGAAGTATACAATTTGTAGTATATTTGTGCCATCAACAAAATAAAAAACAAATGTGTTTTTATGAATAGTATTTTCAATTTTTTTGTGAATCAAGGACACTCTCACTTGTGTATGATATGATATGATATATGATATGGCATTTATAAAGCGCCTATACACAAGAGTTGCAAGGCGCGACGAGGCAAGGGAGGGGCCACAGAGTGAACACTGAGACAGTGATGTTACTAGGCCAGGTGACAATACATAAAATAAACAATAAATAAATAAGAAACAAGAAATAAAAGTGCAGCCAGCTGGTGTCAAGTCTAAGAGTGACATCAAAGAATGCTCTGTGCCCTTTTACGCTTACCCACTACTCAACAATCTATCCCCCCTCCATATTAACCCGCTACAGTACTGGCTGGGTGGAAACGGCCAAGGTGCAAAACAGCATGTACACTTCAAAGGTATCTTCCCGGGCCTCCCCTGACCCAGTGTCTCCAGGCTTCCCTCTCTCGCACACCCACCCCTGCAATCCACATATGTGTGTCTCCCATCAGCAGTGTTCCAGGCCTCGTCTGCACGCCTCATGCCCATCCATCTATCCACCCCCCATCCAGTATGAATGGCAGTTTGCACCTGTGGCCCTGCTCTCCCAAGGGGGCTGGCAGGGCGGGAACGACCAAGGTGCCAAACAGCATGTACACTTCAAAGGTGTCATCCGGGGCTTCCCCAGACCCAGTGTCCCCAGGCTCCCTTCTCTCGCAGACCCCACACCTGCAATCCACATATGTGTGTCTCCCATCAGCAGTGGTCTGGGCCTCGTCTGCAAGCCTCATGCCCATCCATCTATTCACCCCCCCCCCCTCCAGTATGAATGGCACTTTGCACCTGTGGCTCTGCTCTCCCAAGGGGGCTGGCAGGGCAGGAACAGCCAAGGTGCCAAACAGCATGTACACTTCAAACGTGTCTTCCAGGGTCTCCCCAGACCCAGTGTCTCCAGGATCCCCTCTCTCGCAGACCCCACCAGAAACATGTCACACATTCACATACACACCCACTATTGTAATCCTTTATAACCCCCTTGATATTTTGCCGGAGTACATCTCCGAGCACTGAAAGGCAACCCTTTATCGTACTACCTGTTCTCCTGCTACTCGCTCCTCTGCTTGCTGAATTTAATTAGTTGCCAATCAAGGTAAGTGCAGGTCACCTATGCACTTTTCTATATTCATCCACTTCTGATCTCAAATTTTGTATCTATTTCGACCTAACTCTTAGTGTAAATTTCATGCATATCAATGACTTTACAATTGTCTAATGTTTCAATATATATCACATTCAAACAATGTCCATTGTAATCGAACAGCATTTTTCTTGCATGAACCTCGTGCAAACATACAGTAGGATTTATTTGTAATTATTTCCTTTTTTTTAACAGAACTTAGAGATTTTTCAAGAATGCCTGCTTGTATTTTTGGGGGTTGCCCTTTGGGGAGCCATGTCAGAACTCAGGGCACAGTCCTGCATGCATACATTCATGAAGAATATTGATTTAATAAGGGTGGGTTCGATTTGCGGTTTTGCGGTGGACGAGATTGAAAGTAGAGCACAGGATGTCTTGGCGGACCCGAGTGCCAATCGATTCCGCATCTGCAGCCTGCACTTACAGATGATATGTATGATCAATCTACGCACACAAAAAAGACTCGACCCAGAAAATTTCGTACATTGCTCCCAAATGCAATTCCAACTCTATTGAGGCCCACGCTGCCTCAGGTGAGTCCCGGATGATGAATTAGCTGCAGGCGGTGGGTTACTGAAAAGGTAACTCCATGAACGGATTGTTGCTTACGGTGTAAATGTGTCTTACCAAAGCTTGCATATTTATCAAATTGTATTACATTTTCACTGTACAACATTTTACTATACATCTGTCCTCGCATTACAGAGCTTCAAATGAAGTCATTATGTCCATTAAAAACAATGCCATAGAGCCCTTCAAAAGAAGCATAATGTTTTCGTAAATGGTTGCTTTAAATGACCATTTCTTTAGGAGAGCATACTGATAGAAGCACAGACCCTTGCAAGTGACGAAACCACTGACACGTCCAGTATAGCAATAGTTAGCCCTAAAGTCATGCTGAGGTTTATATTCTCGACAGTTCCTACATATCTAATGCAAATCTAACTTTCCATTCTACCACTTTATGACAATGCACTGAAACTGAAGGAGCAAGATTCTGCATCCATTTCTTTTCCGAAGTCAACAACAACTTCAAGCGCCTATCAGGTAATTTCATTCCACTTTTAATTTATGAAATGTATTACGCATTGAATTTCAAATAATATGAACACTTTTATATACCCTGTCTGTTCTTTACACTACGTGGCATTTATGGGGTTCTTTTTAGATATACTATTTTCTTCATTCCATTTTCCCAGTTCCATTTAGCTGTTTTCGTAAGTACTAAAAAAAGTACTGTGTTGCGGGGGATCCTGGGACTTTGACTACAATTACATCGTCCTTTGCAGCTGGGCCAGAGTATAAGGTTTGCGTGAACCTCCTCTCTAATGCACAATACCTTGCAAAATGTTTTAGGGCAACATTACAATCAATATGTTTTGAACCATGATCTATGATCAAGTAGACCTGCCACCTTGTATGGCTTTCAGGTGAAATTTGAAATGTATATTTTGACTATATGACATACACTGTTTGCAAGGGTATGTGTGTATGCGCTGTGTGCGAAGAAATATTTTAATTTGAAATACGATAAACCTTTTTCTTTAATGAATATTCTATTCAAGGAATCTACACCTGGTGTAGGATTAGAAGTGGAGGCACATGGATCAGAGGCGAACATAAACTACTATTGGATACAATTGGGAATCAAATAGCATGTGTCATACTTTTTCATTAATTAAATCAGGTTGGTTCTGCTTGTCGATTTTGAAATATGTCTGTTTGCTTGTAAATGAAAAGCGCTTGATTTAAAACATATAAAAATATCTTTTTGCAGCTTGCTGGTGCGGTTGTGAAAGAGAAGACCATGTTTTCACAGAAAATGAAGAAACCAAGGTAATTTACAAACAATTTTTGTTTTCTAGAAGTGTTTTGGAGTGTTGTATTCTTAATAACATGTATTTAGTGTTCAAAGCGCTATTTGCTGCATGTGTTCTAGTGTGCTATACATTGAACATGCTTTTACAACACATCTCCTAGAGGGCCAGAAGGAAAAGAAGTATAAAGACACAGACAACAAATGAAACCAAAGATGTAGCGTGCCAAACAGATCTCACCATGGAGCAACTAGCGTTTGAGGCTCAGTGTGGTCCAGTCGATAAGCAGACTCGTGATACTTATGCCCAATGGCCTGAAAACCGAATCGAATGTGACCGGCGAAGCCAGCAAAGTGTTCTTGGACCATTGACTAAATGTGAGATCTCGACAAGATGCAACTGAATATAAGGCAGATGCATTTGAATTCCTCGCAGAC